>NC_089236.1:34826840-36226543 GCF_963924675.1 Phocoena phocoena | reverse complement strand
CTCGCACTGTTGTGGCCTCTCCCGTTGCAGAGCACAGGCTCCGGATGCACAGGCTCAGCAGCCATGGCTCACAGGCCCAGCCGCTCCACGGCATGTGGGATCTTCCCGGACCGGGGCACGAACCCATGTCCCCTGCATCGGCAGGCGGACTCTCAACCACTGCGCCACCAGGGAAGCCCTATTGCATTTATTTTAAAAGCCATTCCTGGCACAATATTCTGAAATAGAAATTGTTCCTATCACTTTCTCTACCTCTAGTATATACTATACAGATTTATACCATAGCCTGTATAAAACTTTATCACATTTTTCTTCATGTCCTCCTCTCTCTATTTCTCAGTAAGCTTCTTTAAAACCATGTTTATATCTTTAATTGTCTTTGTAGCCCTCAAACATGTGAGGCACATTTAAGTCTTTAAATAATATTTAGAGCTTGAGTCACAGCTCACACTGAGAGTAAATCAAGCTGATCTCAATCTGGATTGGGCAAATCTTTTGTGCACATAAAATATTATAAAGGTATAGTTGATGAGCATAAGAACAACATGTACCATGTTTCACAGAACAAAATAACCATTGCTCTATATTTATAACTTTTATATTTTTATCCAGTAATATACAATACACCAATATATGTTAAAAATAACAATTTAGGGAGTATGATTGTCAACCTTCTCCCACACATCTGCCCATAATTACATAAGAGTTTGTGTGTGCTTGTGTATAATTTTGCTATGAACATCTTCACATAATATAGGGAGGGTACATGCTTAAGTTTATAAAATAATGGTAATTTTTTTCAAAATGGTTCTGACAATTTACACTATCACCTATAAAATATAAGACTTTTGCTCCACATCTTTAACCATCCAATCCAAGGAAGAGTGCAATCCTTTGTAGAACTGGTTGGAAAATTGCTCATCCCATTCAATGGGTCCAAAGGTCTAGGGTGGTGATGAAGGAAGTACTAAAAAGACCATTTTGCTCTCAGACACAAGTGCGGTCTCCTATAATAACACAACACAACACAACACAACATAGCATATTATGTATATTTTGATCTCTATCTCATTCCATACTTCCTAATTGTTTCAAAATTTGGATTACAGGAGTATATGCAAAATTATTACCTAACACTCTAACATATGTGGCCTGGGTAAGGAAACCTTGAGAAATTGGCAAAAGTAGTGACATTTTGGAGACCAATGTACCCCCTGGTGAGAACTACCTTCCTGATGCAGCTATCTCGGCAGGTGTGTGCAGGCAGGTGAATGTTTGTAACAGGTACATGTTTGAGAAATGCAAGCTGCACAGGTTGGGTGAATAGACTGTGCAGATCACTGTGTCCAGTGAACCTTAGCACTTGGCCACAGTTGGCCGTGCAGGTATGGGATATGGGCAAGGCGGCATTTTCATGATTAGAATGAGTCTCTAATGTAAGACAAGGCTCACCGCAAAAGTGGCAGAGTTAGGATGTATAAGAATTTTAGTTGTTGGTAGGTTGAATAATTTTAACTTATTTCATTTTCTTTCTCAGTCAGGACTGCAATCTTGGGTTAAAATCACAAATGTGCTAAATTTGGTACAGGCAACAATTTTTTCTTTTTTTTAATTTAATTTAAATTTTTTATAGAACAGGTTCTTATTAGTTACCTATTTTATACATATTAGTGTATATATGTCAATCCCAATCTCCCAATTCATCCCACACACCACCCCCACTTTCCCCCCTTGGTGTCCATATGTTTGTTCTCTACATTTGTGTCTTTGTTTCTGCCTGGCAAACCAGTTCATCTGTACAATTTTTCTAGATTCCACATATATACATTAATTTATGATATTTGTTTTTCTCTTTATGAATTGCTTCACTTTGTATGACAGTCTCTAGGTCTATCCATGTCTCTACAAATGACCCAGCTTTGTTCCTTTTTATGGTTGAGTAATATTCCATTTTATATATGTACCACATCTTCTTTATCCTTTTGTCTATCAATGGGCATTTAGTTTGCTTCCATGACCTGGCTATTGTAAATAGTGCTGCAATTAACATTGGGGTGCATGTGTTTCTTTGAATTATGGTTTTCTCTGGGTATATGCCCACTACTGGGATTTCTGGGTCATATGGTAATTCTATTTTTAGTTTTTTAAGGAACGTCCATACTGTTCTCCATAGTGGCTGTATCAATTTATATTCCCACCAACAGTGCAAGAGGGTTCCCTTTTCTCCACACCCTCTCCAGCATTTGTTGTTTGTAGATTTTCTGATGATGTTCATTCTAATCAGTGTGAGGTGATACTTCATTGTAATTTTGATTTGCATTTCTCTAATAGTGATGTTGAGCATCCTTTCATGAGTTTGTTGGCAATCTGTATGTCTTCTTTGGAGAAATGTCTATTTAGGTCTTCTGCCCATTTTCCATTTTCTGATTGCGTTGTGTTTTTTTTTTTTTTTTTAATATTAAGCTGCATGAGCTGTTTATATATTTTGGAGATTAATCCTTTGTCCATTGATTCATTTGCAAATGTTTTCTCTCATTCTGAAGGTTGTCTTTTCATTTTGTTTATAGTTTCCTTTGCTGTGCAAAAGCTTTTAAGTTTCATTAGGTCCTATTTGTTTATTTTTGTTTTTATTGCCATTACTCTAGGAGGTGAGTCAAAAAAGGTCTTTCTGTGATTTATGTCAGTGTTCTTCCTATGTTTTCCTCTAAGAGTTTTATAGTGTCCGGTCTTACATTTAGGTCTTTAATCCATTTTGAGTTTATTTTTGTGTGTAGTGTTAGGGAGTGTTCTAATTTCATTCTTTTACATGTAGCTGTCCAGTTTTCCCAGCACCATTTATTGAAGAGACTATCTTTTCTCCTTTGTATATCCTTGCCTCCTTTGTCATATATTCTCATGTCATGATTTGACCTTTAACTTATTAGTGCCAGACATGGGTAAGCAACACTAGACCACTTCCTTCAAATTCTATTTCTTTTCATTGTATTTTAAATGATTTTCTATGGAGAAGTTCATTATGAAATACATGGACCACAAAAAGAACATATGTATCATACATGTAAGTTATTACACATGATGATAAAATGAACACCTTTAAAGCCAGCACATACTTAAGTGCAAAACATTTCCAAATAAAAAATTTACATATGTGCACTGCCTTAGTCTCATCTCTCTGCTTAAATTTTACATGAGTTATTTCCTTTTTTTATTTCAATATTTCAGAGTGAGTAGCCATGTACATATGTATGCATATCTGATTAATACATCAAGCATTTTCCTTGTTTTAGAGTCATAAGTAATAGCATCACACTGAAAGTACCATTCTGTGACTTGTTTTCTATTAAATTTTGTTTCTAAAATTAGTCCATGTCATCATTTCAAGTCCAACTAATTTATTTTCAATTTTTATAGTGTCCCAATTTATGAATATATCACAATTTATTCATGTACTCTTCTATTGATGGACATTTCCAGATTTTTTACTATTATGAATAATTTTGCTAACAACCATTCTTGAATATATCTCATGTCTATGTATGGGACTTTATGTAGGTGTTATACCTAAGAATTTAAATTGCTTGATTGAAGGGTAAGTGTGTTGAAATTTATAAAATAATGCCAAATTATTTTTCAAAGTGTTTGTAACAAATTGCATTCCAGAAACATCTAAGAGGATTTCTTGTTCCATATTCTCACTAATTTATATTTTCAAACTTCTTAGATTTGCTACTCTCATTATATGTAAAATCTAACATTACTGCAGTTTTAATCTGTATTTTATTACTTACTAAGGAAATTGAGAATCTCTTTTATTAATACTTTAAATTCAGGACTGGGTTTCATAGGGTCTGAAATATTTATACTATTTTAACAAAGCTTTGCTTATTTTCATATGGAGGTTTACTTCCCATTCAGTAGGTTGTCTTTTTGTTTTATCAATGGTTTATTTGCTGTGCAAAATCTTTTAAGTTTAATTAGGTTCCATTTGTTTATTTTTGCTTTTATTTCCTTTACTTTAGGAGATGGATCCAAAAAAATTATATATTACTATGATTTATGTCAAAGAATATTCTGCCTAGGTTTTTCTCTATGAGTTTTATTGTATCTGGTCTTACATTTAGGTTTTTAATCCATTTTGAGTTTCTTTCTCTGTATGGTGTTAGAGACATATATAAACAGCTCATATAACTCAGCATCAAAAAAACAAACAACCCAATTAAAAATGGGGAAGAAGAACTGAATAGACATTTTTCCAAACAGGAAATGCAGATGGCTGACAGACACATGAAAAGATATGCAACGTCACTAAATATCAGGGAAATGTAAAGCAAAACCACAATGACATATCACCACATACCTGTCAGACAGTCATCAAAAAGAACACAAACAACACATGTTGGCAAGGATGTGGAGAAAAGAGAACCCCCATACACTGTTGGTGGGAGTGTAAGTTGGTGCAACCACTGTGGAAAAGAGTATGGAGGTTTCCCAAAATCCTAAAAATAGAACTACCATATGAGACAGCAATTCCACTCCTGAGTATATATCTGAAAAAAATCCCACTAATTTGAAAAGATATATGCACCTCAATGTTCATAGCAGCATTATTTACAATTGCCAAGATATGGAAGTAACCTAAGTGTCCATCAACAGATGAATAGATAGAGAATATGTGGTATATATGTATAATGGAATACTACTCTGTCATGAAAAAATGTTGCCATTTTCAACAACATGGACTGACATGGATGTCACTATGTTAAGTGAAATAAATCAAACAGAGAAAGACAAATACTGTATAATATCAGGTATGTATGGAATCTAAAAATACAACAAACTAGTGAATATAACAAAAAAGAAGCAGATGCATAGATATAGAAAACAAACTAGTCATTACCATAAGAGGAGTGGGAGGTACAAACTATTGGGTGTAAGATAGGCTACAATGATGTATTGTACAATACAGGGAATATAATGAATATTTTGTAATAACTGTAAATAGAGTGTAAACTTTAAAAATTGTGTAAATTTTTTAAAAAATGTAATTAAAAAATAAATAAATGTAGCTGTTCAGTTATCCCTGCACCATGTATTGAAGACACTGTCTTTTCTCCATTGCATATTCTTATCCCCTTTGTCATAGATTAATTGACCATAAGTGTGTTGTTTTATTTCTGGGCTCTATATCCTGTTCCACTGATCTATGGGTCTGTTTTTGTTCCACTACCATGTTATTTTGATTACTGTAGCTTTGTTGGAAAGTCTGAAGTTAAGCAACAGGATACCTCCAGCTTTGTTCTCTCTTTTTTTCTCAAAATTGCTTTGGCTAATTGGGGTCTTTTTGCTTCCATGTAAGTTTTAGGATTATTTGTTCCAGTTCTGTGAAAAATGTCCTGGGTATTTTGATAGGGATTGAATTAAATCTGTAGATTGCTTTGGGTAGTATGGACATTTTAACAATATTAATTCCAATCCATTAACATGGCATATCTTTCATTTCTTTGTATCATTTTCAATTTCCTCCATAAATATTTTATAGTTTTCAGAGAATAGGTTGTTTACCTCCTTGGTTAAGTTTATTCTTAGGTGATTTATACAGGATATTTTTCTTCTTTTCTCTTTCTGGTAGTTGATTATTAATTAATAGAAAAGCAATAGGTTTCTGTATATTATTCTTATATCTGGTAACTTTACTGAATCCATTTATTAGTTCTAATAGATTTTTGCTGGAGATTTAGGGTTTTCTATATAAATTATCATGTCATCTGCAAATAGTTACAGCTTTATCTCTTCCCTTACAATGTGATGCATTTTATTTCTTTTTCTTGTCTGATTGCTGTGGCTAGGACTTCCAATACTATGCTAAATAGAATTGGGCAGCATGAGCATCCTTGTCTTCTTCTTGATTATAGGAGAAAAGGTTTCAGCTTTTCTTTGCTGAGTATGATGTCAACTGGGTTAGTGGTTTTGTCATATATGGCACATTATTATGTTGAGATATTTCACACAATACTAACTTTTATGAGCATTAATGTCATAAATGGATGTTGAATTTTGTCAGATGGTTTTTCTGCACCTATTGAAATGATCATGTGATTTTTATCCTTCCTTTTGTTAAAGTGGTTTATCACATTATTTAGGTTTGAGAATATAGAATGATACTTGAATCTCTGGAATAAATCCCACTTGTTCCTGGTGTATGATTCTTTTTTATGTATTTTTGGATTTTTGCTCATTCTTTTTTTTATAACTTTATTGGAGTATAATTGCTTTACATTGTTGTGTTAGTTTCTGCTGTATAACAAAGTGATTCAGCTATACGTATACTTATATCACCATATCCCCTCCCTCTTGTGTCTCTCTCCCACACTCCATAACCCAACCCTCCAGGTGGTCAGAAAGCACTGAGCTGATCACCCTGTGCTATGCAGCTGCTTCCCACTAGCTATCTATTTTACATTGGTATGGTATATATGTCCATACCCCTCTCTCACTTCATCCCAGCTTAACTTTCCCACTCCCCATGTCCTTAAGCCCATTCTCCACATCTGTGTCTTTATTTCTGTCCTGCCCCTAGGTTTTTCAGAACCATTTTTGTTTTTTAGATTATATATATATATATGTGTGTGTGTGTGTGTGTGTGTGTGTGTGTGTTAGCATATGGTATATGTTTTTCTCTTCTGACTTGCTTCACTCTGTGTGACAGATTCTAGCTCCATCCACTTCACTACTAATAACTCAATTTTGTTTCTTTTTATAGCTGAGTAATATTCCATTGTATATATGTGCCACATCTTCTTTATCCATTCATCTGTTGATGGACACTTAGGTTACTTCCATGTACTGGCTACTGTAAATAGAGATGCAAAGAACTTTGTGGTAGATGACTCTTTTTGAATTATGGTTTACTCAGGGTACATTCCCAGTAGTGGGATTGCTGGGTCATGTGGTATTTATAATTTTAGTTTCTTAAGGAACCTCCATACTGTTCTCCACAGTGGTTATATCACTTTATATGTAAATTGTAAATTCCCACCAACAGTGCAAGAGGGTTCCCTTTCCTCCACATCCTGTCCAACATTTATTGTTTGTAAATTTTTTGATAGTGGACATTCTGACTGCTGTGAGGTGATACCTCATTGTAGTTTTGATTTGCATTTCTATAATGATTAATGATGTTGAACATCCTTTCATGTATTTGTTGGCAATCTGTATATCTTCTTTGGAGAAATGTCTATTTAGGTCTTCTGCCCATTTTTGGATTGGGTTGTTGGTTTTTGGATATTGAGCTGCCTGAGCTGCTTGTAAATTTTAGAGGTTAATCCTTTGTCAGTTGCTTCATTTGCAAATATTTTCTCCCATTCTGAGGATTGCCCTTTCATCTTGTTTATGGTTTCCTTTGCTGTGCAAAAGCTTTTAAGTTTCATTATGTCCCATTTGTTTATTTTTGTTTTTGTTTCCCTTTCTCTAAGAGGTGGTTCAAAAAGGATCTTGCTGTGATTTATGTCATAGAGTGTACTGCCTATGTTTTCCTCTAAGAGTTTTATAGCATCTGGCCTTACATCTAAGTATTTAATCCATTTTGAGTTTATTTCTGTGTATGGTGTTCTAATATCATTCTTTTACATGTAGCTGTCCAGTTTACCCAGCACCAATTATTGAAGAGGCTGTCTTTTTTCTATTGTATATTCTTGCCTCCTTTATCAAACATAAGATGACCATATGTGCGTGGGTTTATCTCTGGGTTTTCTATCCTGTTCCACTGATCTATATTTCTGTTTTTGTGCCAGTACCATACTCTCTTGATTTCTGCAGTTTTGTAGTATAGTCTGAAGTCAGGAAGTCTGACTCCTCCTGCTCCATTTTTCTTTCTTAAGATTGCTTTAGCTATTTGGGGTCTTTTTTGCATTTCCATACAAACTGTGAATTTTTTTCTTCTAGTTCTGTGAAAAATGTTTGATAGGGATGGTACTGAGTCTTTAGTAGTATAGTCATTTTCACAGTGTTGATTCTTCCAATCCAAGAACATGGTGTATCTCTCCTACTGCTTGTATCAACTTTAATTTCTTTCATCAGTGTCTTATAGTTTTCTGCATACAGGTCTTTTGTCTCCTTAGCTAGGTTTATTCCTAGGTATTTTATTGTTTTTGTTGCAATGGTAAATGGGAGTGTTTCCTTACTTTCTCTTTCAGATTTTTCATCATTAGTGTATAGGAATGAGAAAGATTTCTGTACATTAATTTTGTACCCTGCTACTTTACCAAATTCATTGTTTAGCTCTAGTAGTTTTCTGGTAACATCTTTAGCATGCTCTATGTATAGTGTCATGGCACCTGCAAACGGTGACAATTTTACTTCATTTTCTCCAGTTTGGATTCCTTTTATTTCTTTTCCTTCTCTGATTGCTGTAGCTAAAACTTCCAAACTATATTGAATAACAGTGGTGAGAATGGGCAACCTTGTCTTCTTCCTGACTCTAGTGGAAATGGTTTCAGTTTTTCACCACCGAGAATGATGCAGGCTGTGGGTTGGTCATATATGGCCTTTATTATATTGAGGTATGTTCCTCTATGCCTACTTTCTGGAGAGTTTTTTATCATAAATGGGTGTTGAATTTTCTCAAAAGCTTTTTCTGCATCTATTGAGATTGTCACATGGTTTTTATCCTTCAATTTGTTAATATGGTGTATCACAATGATTCATTTAGGTATACTGAAGAATCCTTGTTTTCCTGGGATAAACCCTATTCGATCATGCTGTATGATCCTTTTAATTTGCTGTTGGATTCTGTTTGCTAGTGTTTGGTTGAGGATTTTTGCATCTATGTTCATCAGTGATATTGACCTGTAATTTTCTTTCTTTGTGACATCTTTGTCTGGTTTTGGTATCAGGGTGATGGTGGCCTTGGAACGAGTTTGGGAGTGTTCCTCTCTCTGTTATATTTTGGAAGAGTTTGAGATGGATAGGTGTTAGCTCTTCTCTAAATGTTTGATAGAATTCACCTGTGAATCCATCTGGTTCTTGGCTTTTGTTTGTTGCAAGATTTGTAGTCATAGTTTCAATTTCAGTGTTGTGACTGGTCTGTTTATATTTTCTATTTCTTCCTAGTTCAGTCTCAGAAGGTTGTGTTTTTCTAAGAATTTGCCCATTCCTTCCAGGTTGTCCATTTTATTGGCATATAGTTGTTTTTAGTAATCTCTCATGATCCTTTGTATTTCTGCAGAGTCACTTCTTTTTCATTTCTCATTCTATTGATTTGAGTCTTCTCCCATTTTTTTTGATGAGTATAGCTAATGGCTTATCAATTTTGTTTATCTTCTCAAAGAACCAGCTGTCAGTTTTATTGTTCTTTGCTACTGTTTCCTTCATTTCTGTTTCATTTGTTTCTGATATGTTTTTAAGATTAATTTCCTTCTTCTAACTTTGGGATTTTTTTGTTCTTTCTCTAAATGTTTTAGGTGTAAGTTTATGAGGTTTATTTGAGATTTTTTTTGTTTCCTGAGGTAGGATTTTATTACTATAAACTTCCCTGTTAAAACTGCTTTTGCTGCATCCCACAGGTTTTGGGAATTCGTGTTTTCATTGTCATTTGTTTCTTGGTATTTTTTGATTTCCTCTTTGATTTCTTCAGCAATCTCTTGGTTATTTAGTAACATATTGTTTAGCCTCCATGTGTTTGTATATTTTATATTTTTTTCCTGTAATTGATATCTCGTCTCATAGTGTTGTGGTCAGAAATGATGGTTAATATGAACTCAATTTTCGTATATTTACCAAGGCTTGATTTGTGACTCAAGTTATGAGCTATCCTGGCGAATGTTCCATGAGCCCTTGAGAAGAAAGTGTATTCTGTTGTGTTTGGATAGAATATTCTATAAATATCAATTCAGTCCATCTTGTTTAATATGTCATTTAAAGCTTGTTTTTCCTTACTTATTTTCATTTTCGATGATTTGTCTTTAGGTGAAAGTGTGTTGTTGAAATCCCCTACTATGGTTGTGTTACTGTCAATTTCCCCTTTTATGGCTGTTAGCATTTGTCTTATGTATTGAGGTGCTCCTATATTGGGCACATAAGTAGTTACAGTTGTTATATCTTCTTCTTGGAATTGATCCCTGATCATTGTGTAGTGTTCTTCTTTGTCTCTTGTAATAGACTTTATTTTTTATTTATTTATTTATATTTTTTGTGTGGTACACGGGCATCTCACTGTTGTGGCCTCTCCCACTGCGGAGCACATGCTCCAGACGCGCAGGCCCAGTGGCCATGGCTCACGGGCCCAGCCGCTCCGCGGCATGTGGGATCTTCCCAGACCAGGGCACGAACCCACGTCCCCTGCATTGGCAGGCGGACTCTCAACCACTCTGCCACCAGGGAAGCCCCTAGACTTTATTTTAAAGTCTAATTTGTCTGATATGAAAATGGCTTCTCCAGCTTTCTTTGATTTCCACTTGCATGGCATATCTTTTTCTTTTTTTTTTTTTTTAATGAATTTATTTATTTATTTTTGGCTGTGTTGGGTCTTTGTTGCTGCACGTGGGCTTTCTCTAGCTGTGACAAGTGGAGGCTACTCTTTGTTGCGGTGTGCGGGCTTCTCACTGCAGTGACCTCCCTTGTTGCAGAGCACAGGCTCTAGACATGGCATATCTTTTTCCATCCCCTCACTTTCAGTCTGTATGTATCTCTAGGTCTGAAGTTGGTCTCCTGTAGACAGCACATTTACAGGTCTTGTTTTTCTATCTGTTCAGCCTGTCTATGTCTTTTGGTTTTAGCATTTAATCCATTTACATTTAAGGTAATTATTGGTATGTATCCATTTACATTTAAGGTAATTATTGATATATATGTTCTTATTACCATTTTCTTAATTGTGTTTTTTGTTTTGTTTTGTTTTGGTTTTGTTTTTGTAGGTCTTTTCCTTCTCTTATGTTTCTTGCCTAGAGAATTTCCTTTAGAATTTGTTGTAAAGCTGGTATAGTGGTGCTGAATTCTCTTAAGTTTTTCTTGTCTGTAAAGTTTTTAATTTCTCTGTTGAATCCGAATGAGATCGTTACTGGGTAGAGTAATCTTGGTTGTGGGTTTTTTTCCTTTCATCACTTTAAATATTCCTGCCACTCCCTTCTGGCTTGCAGAATTTCTGCTGAAAGATCAGTTGTTAACCTTATGAGGATTCAGTTGTATGTTGTTTGTTGCTTTTCCCTTGCTACTTTTAATATTTTTTCTTTGTATTTAATTTTTGACAGTTTGATTAATATGTGTCTTGGCCTCTTTCTCCTTGGATTTATCCTGTATTTTGACTCTCTGAGCTTCCTGGACTTGGTTGACTGTTTCCTTACCCATATTAGGGAAGTTTTCACCTATAATCTCTTCAAATATTTTCTCATCCTTTTCTTTTTCTCTTCTTCTTCTGTTATCCTTATAATTTGAATGTTGGTGCGTTTAATGTTGTCCCAGATGTCTCTGAGACTGTCCTCAATTCTTTTCATTCTTTTTTCTCTATTTTGCTCTGAGGTAAGTATTTCCACTATTTTATCTTCCAGGTCACTTATCTGTTCTTCTGCCTCAGTTATTCTGCTGTTGTTTCCTTCTAGAGAATTTTAAATATCATTTATTAAATCATTCATCATTGTTTGTTTGTGCTTTTGTTCTTCTATGTCCTTGTTAAAAGTTTTCTGTATTTTCTTGATTCTATTTCCAAGATTTTGGATCATCTTTACTATCATTACTCTGAATTCTTTTTCAGGTAGACTGCCTGTTTCATCTTTGTTTGTTTGGTCTGGTGTTCTTTTTTTTTACTTTGCTCCTTCATCTGCTGCATATTTCTCTGTCTTCTCATTTTGTTTAACTTACTGTGTTCAGGGTTTCCTTTTCTCAGGTTGCAGTTTCGTAGTCCCCATTGTTTTTGGCGTCTGCCCCCAGTGGATAACATTGGTTCTGTGACCTGTGTAGGCTTCCTGGTGGAGGTAACTGGTGCCTGTGTTCTGCTGGATGAGGGTGGGCCTTGTCTTTTTCGTGGGTAGGACTGCATCTGGTGGTTTCTTTTGGGGTGTCTGTGAACTTATTATGATTTTAGGCAGCCTCTCTCCTAATTGGTGGGGTTGTCTTCCTGTCTTGTTAGTTGTTTGGTATTGGGTGTCCAGCACTGGAGCTTTCTGTTCATTGAGTGAAGCTGGGTCTTAGCATTGAGATGGAGATCTCAAGGAGTTCACTCACCGATGATTTTACATGGGGTTGGGAGGTCTCTGCTGGTCCAATGTCGTGAAATCCTCTCTCCCACCTCAGAGGCTTAGGCCTGACAGCTGGCTGTAGTACCATGACCCTGTCAGCCATGCAGCTTTTGGGAAGTCTGAGGTCTTCTGCCGGCATACAGTAGGTGTTCTGTAAGAGTTGTTCGGCATGTAGATGTATTTTCTATGTATTTGTGGGGAGAAAGGTAATCATCATGTCTTACTCCTCTGTCATCTTGAAGGTCCTCTCTCTTCATACCTCCTGTTTCTAAAGAATCCACATTTCATCTGGGAAGGACATAAATCTGGCAATCTCACTTCAGGTTTAGCCCATCCACCTTTTTTTTCCTTTGTGTTTAGTCTGTTTCACTTGCTTATAATGGGCTCCATACAGAGACCCTGCTCCCGGCCCTTCAGACCAGAGGTCCTCGTGAAACGGCTGAGCCGACACCTCAGCTCAGGACATGAGCTGAAGCTCCTTATAGGACACTCTGATGTTTTGCTAGTATTTTACTGGGGATTTTTCATCTATGTCAGAGATACTGGTCTGTAATTCTTTTGTAATGTCTTTGAGAAGTTATTTATCTCTCCTTCATTTCTAAACAATAACCTTGTTTGGCAGAGCATCCTAGGCTGCAGATTTTTCCCTTTCACCCCTTTAAATATATCATGCCACTCCCTCTGGCTGGCAAGATTTCTCCAGAAAACTCAGCCGGTAGCCTTTTTGGTGTTCCCTTTTATTGACTCTGTTTTTCTCTTGCTGCCTTTAGAATTATCTCTTTATCTTTAACATCTGTCATTTTAATTACAATATATTTTGTTATGGATTTGTTTAGGTTCATCTTGCTTGGGACACTCTGTGCTTCCTCTACCTAGATATCTGTTTCCTTCTACAGCTTTGGAAAATTTTCAGTCATAATCTCATCACATACATTTTCAACCCCTTCCTCTCTTCTCCTTCTTGGACCTCAATAATGCAAATGTTGCTTGATTTTATCACAGAAGTCCCTTAAACCCTTTTCATTTTATTTGTTTTTCTTTTTGTTCTTCTGATGGATGATTTCCATTATTCTGTCTTCCAGATTACTTATGTGTTCTTCTGTATCACCTAGTCTGCTGTTAATTCCTTCTAAGAATGTTTTCACTCCAGGTATTTTATTCTCTAGTTCTAACTACTTTTTCAAATATTTTCTAGTTTCTTGTTAATATTGTCACTGTGTTCATCTATTCTTTTCTCTAATTTAGTTAACTTTTTTTTTTTTTTTTTTTTACTAATGCTTGGAACTCTCTATCTGGTAAATTATTTATCTCTGTTTTGTTAGTTGTTTTTTTGGGGGGGGTGTTCTCTTGTTCCTTCAACTGAAACAAATTCCTCTGTCTTCTCATTTTGCTTAACTTTCTCCATATCTATGAAATTAGGTTAAACAGCTACCTATTCTGGTCTTGAAATAGTGTCTTTATGTAGGAATGTCTGTATACAGTCTACATGAGCACAGTGTTTCTGGTAGGAGAGCTGGATCTGATCTGATCATGAGTCACATCTTCCTACATGTTGTGCTGGCAGCTATCACCTTAGTAGTACATGTGTCTGAAGATTGAGGGGCTAGACACAGAGCCAGGGTTTCCCCTCTGCTCAGTGATCAACACATCTAATTGGGGTCAGGGGCAGTTTCCAAGTTGCTGAAGCAGAAGCCCTTAGGGTTTTTGTCTGAGCTGGCTTTGTTCCAAAGTATATGTTTTCCCCTCTCCCAGCATGGGCACCCTCGCCCCAGAAGGGCACAATGCTGGAACAAGAGAGGCTGGAGCAGGTGCTCACTGTGGGTCAGGGCTTGAGATGTGTTGATCCTGGTCCAAGTCAGAGCTCCAGACTGTTCCTGATGGGCTGCCTCCGTAAATGCAGTAATGGCTCCCCCCTCACTCTTCAGATGCCATTCCAAGTCTGGTCTGGGCTGCTCGAATCCTCACAATTGAGCACTCACCTCACCCTTCACCTTGCCCTAGTGTGGAGGTGCATTGCAGAGTAAGTGAGGCTGAAAAAGGTGCCCAGCTCAGGCTGGGGCTCACACATTGGCAGTTGCAGGGAAACAAGCCAGAGTCACCTGCAGTTTCAACCTCCTTCCTCCAACTTTGTTTAGAAAGTAAGAAAATGTATGCACACTCTTCATAAGTGAAGTTTAAGTATCTTACAGTTCTGTTAGTCCACTGGTTTTCAAATCAGCTAAGAGTATCCTCTTCCTGGTGTCCAACCCCAGGGCTAGGGAGCCAAATATGTGGCTCAAACCACTGATTCACCAAGGAGGATCTCTGCCCATGTAATGCCCTTCATCTTCTGTGTCTCCTTCTTGGGGCACAGGTTCATACCTGATCACTTCTCTTCCTACCAAATTCCCTGTGGATTTTTCTTACAGCCTTGGTTGTATAAGAGTCTTTCTGCAAGTCTCTAGTTTGTTTTCAGTGAGAACTGCTCCACATGTAAAGATATTTTTGATGTGTTCACGGGGGGAGGTGAGCTCCACATCCTTTTACTCCACCATCTTCATCTTCTCCCCTATAGCTGAATTTTTAATCCAATCTGAAAAAGTCTTTATTTGGACTAATGGGTTTAATTAATTCATATTTGTTTTTATTTCTGAGATTTAATTTTTCTCATTACCCAAATTTATTCTTTCTATTTATCTCATGTATTATGCTTCTTTTTATCTTTTTCCCTTTATTGCTGAACACCTTGTTTTCTCATAGCTCCCAAATTTTCTATTTCTAGTTTTTTTTTTTTTTTCTTCTTTCAATGGTTACCCTTGAAATTCTAATATTTTGACTTGAGTCTAATGTTAATTAAATTTACTCTTTTCCTTACAAATGAAAATACCTTAGAGAACTTTAATACCAATCAACCTCGAGATGATTTGCATGCTAATATTGTCCAGGGTTTTGGTCTGAAATTTTCTATTCCTTCAAATTATGCATTATTGTTAATTATACATTATTATTATGATCCTCATTTTTTAAAATTTTATATGGATAATTCTTATATTACATTTTTTTAACTAATGTTTATGCCTACCATTCTTTCTTGTATTTCATACCTTTCTACTGTGATATTTCCTTTCTTTCTGAAGTGAAATTCTATTGCTGATAAACTGTCTACATTTGTTTTTATGAAAATGACTTCACATTTCCATTGTTCTGAAAAGAGCCATATATAGAAGAAAAGTGATCAATTAAAAATAAAACTAAAATGTTAAAATATTCAGCTAAAATAATTTGAATGGAGAAGGAGAACTCAATGAAGTCCATGAAAGTAAAAAGCCTTATCTATTTTGGTCACTGATGAATCCCAGTCTGAACCCCAATCATGTGATGGATGCCTGAACATACCATATGCTCAATAATTATTCAATGATGTAATGCCTGATCATGTAGAATTAGGAACTTTTAATCACATTCTTTTAGATCAGGAAAAGAATGATTAGAAGGGAACACATGTGCTACCATTGAAATAGTAAAGTTATATAAGGACAGAAAAATTTCAAAGCTGGGGAAAAGAACATCTGAAAGAATATTAAACAGTTATTGGCCCTCCCTAAGACTTGTGAGCATTTTGTCTCTAAATATGAATAATTGCTTCAGTGTAGAAATCAGTGGTAAGTGATTCTCTAATTGAAACAAATGTGAGGATTTGAGAAAAGTTTTTATTTAAGCACATTTAGTAAGTTGAAGAAATTTCAGAGCAACAAGCTCTGGTGGCAGCCAATTCCACACAAGACTAAAGTGCCTCAGGGACATGTTGAGTATGAGATTAACACCGTGAAGAATGCAAAGTTTCTTGGAAGATAGCTTGTTGCAGATGTGTGGTACTCTGTTCCTAGAAGAGAAAGGAAGTTTTCACGAGATAGAACTCATAACCCATTCAAAACTTGGTGTCAAGGAAGGTTGAGGGATAGTGGAAATTATGTGATTTTAAATATGTTAGATGGGGAAGAAAACAGCTTCAAGACATGAGGATTTGGGCCTATTAGAATAAATTTCTAAATAAAGTAAGTGGTGAAGGATATCTAAAATACAACTTTCAGTATGTGATATGAATAGCACCCTTTCTCCTCTTCACGTCACAATCCCTTAACTGACAGAAGATTACTTTTAATCCAGTTTAAGGTCTTAAAGAATTATATCCACTGTGATGGTTAATTTTATGTGCCAATATGTCTGGGCCACAGAACACAGATAATATGTTCAAATATTATTCTGAATGTTTCTGTGAGGATGCTTTTGGATGAGATTAATATTATATCAGTGGAATGACCTTTTTAAGACTCAGTTATAGTGCCAGTTAGGTGTCAATACATTGAAGAACTGGGGCCATGTTCTCCAAGAGGTTGTATATGCTTTGAGTCAGTATCCAGTGTATGGTGCTCTTTCTCAGATAGCCAAGATTGACAGATATAGAAATGAAAGGGGAGAAATGGGAGTTGCACTCTTTACTATTACACCTAGTCACCCATTAGCAAACTGTTTGCTTCCTATTCCTTTGACCTTGTACTCTGTTGGTCTAGAGGTCATAGTTCCGAAGGAAGAAATGCTTCCACCAGGAAACACAACAATGATTCTATTGAACTAGAGGTTGAGACTGCCACTAAGCCACTTTGGACTCTATGCCTCTGAATCAATAGGCAAAATGAAAGTTATGGTGTTGGCTGGGGTGAATCATCCTGAATACTAAGTGGAAACTGGACTCTACTCCACAACAGAGATGTCCTAAGAGATCTCCTATATTCCAGGAGAATATAGGAGATCTCTTAGGGCATCTCTCAGTATTAGTATGACCTATGATTAAAGTCAATGGAAAACTACAGTAATCCAGTCCAGACAGGTCTACTACTGGACCAGAATATTAAAGAATGGAGAGGGTTTGGATCATTGTACCAGGTAAAAGACCATGACCAGCTGAGGTGCTTGCTGAAGGCAAAGGGAATACAGGACGGGTAGTGGAAGAACATACTTATAAATACCAGCTATGATCATGGCACCAGTTACAGGAATGAAGACTATAATCATCATGAGAATTCCTTCTTTATTTCATTACAAATTTGTGTGATGTATATATACATATATATACATTTATACATATGTTTATGTATTTGTATGGTATATATGTGATATGTATTATATATATATTTATATATACATGTAGATGTAAATATTTTTGTTTTCTCCCTTCTCTTATTCCCCTATCATGTAACATAAGATATATTGACTTTATAACATAGTATTTAATTATTCTTAACTTTACATTATGGTATGTTAGTTATGAAATATAAAGAATAATAAACATCAGTCAAGGAGTTTTCATCCTCTTCTGGGCAAAGAGTATGTTTTCTGTTGCACGCAGGATAGTTACATTGTGTTAGGTGGAAGTATGACTTTGTTATTTTCTTTATTTGGAGATTAAATATGGTTTAAGGAGAAGCATTTGGGTGCCATGTTGACAGGGGGTGCTGGGTCATAGTTTTCAAGTAAGTAGTCAAACATTATTCTGGATGTTTCTATGAAGGATTTTTGGATGTAAATGCATTTAAATTGGTGGACTTTGAGTAAAACAGATTGTTCTCTGTAATGTGAGTAGGCCTCATGCAATCAGTTGAAGGTCTCAGTAGAACCAAAGACTGACTTCTCACAAGCAAGATGAAATTCTGCCAGCAGATGGCCTTTGGATTTGAATTCAACACCTGTTCTTCCCTGTGTCTTCAGCTTGACTGCCTTTGGATTTTAGCTATCAATACCACATCGGCTCTGCCCTGGTGTCCAGCCTGCCAGTCCACCCTGCAAATTTTGGACTTGCCAGCCTTCACAATATCATGATCCAATTTCTTAAAGTAACCAACCCCTCTCTATATATTAGTATATATATATATACCCTAATATATACAGTGACAGGAGAAACACTGACTATTATAGTCATTGTGGCGGAACCACAGTCTAGTTTGCTTATACTGAATGAATCTCAATGCAGCACACATAAGTTTATGACTGCTGACTTGTTTTTCCCACAAATAAATCCTATTATTAATGATTGAGTAACATTTATAAACCAGCAGCTCTTATGGTTGAATGAAGAGGCTGAGTTTAGGGAGACAAAGAGACAGAGAGAGAGAGAAAGAGAAAGAAACAGATATAGAGAGAGATTAAGAAAAGTAGGCATACAAACATATGAGAATGTGACACTACTAGCTCAGCGTCTGGATCAGAGTACAAATTCAACAAATGTAGCCTCTATTATCATAACCATTATCAACTGCAATTGTTATTGAATACAGAAAAGAATCATACCAAAAGGAGAAAATTAGACACACTATGGCTATGTTGATTAAAAAATGCTCAACAACGAGAGAGCTGAATTTGAGTTGCACCTTTCTTTCCTACTTTATAATTCATCATAAGAATGTGAAAAAAACCTATTCTTTTAAAAAATGATTTGTCTCCACTGATTATTATCCCATATATAGAAATAAACCAAAATTGAAATTCTTTCTACTTTGCAAAACAAAAGATGCTATAAGCATGCAGGTCAATTTGAAAATCAACATCTTAATGCTATAATTTGATTTAAATTTTATTTTATTTCATGTGTGTTTAATCTTCAGTGACTCTACAAAATTACTGAGGACCACTTATACCATATTACATTTTCTTATAATTCTTATAATTGTTTTCTTTATTCTCTTGGTCAAAATTAAAGTATGTAAACAACTCCAACCATCCACCAGTTATTGCCTATAGCTCAAAGCCAAGGAATTCTAGATAATGAATAGTTCTCCTCACCAAGCCTGAATTTGGCACAAAAATTACATAAGATATATAAAAAAATATATAAATTTCATCTAAATTTCAAATGTTAATCATACCTTACTAGAAATTACGTTGAATATAAATGAAGTAAAACACTTGATCCAATGTCTGAAACTTATAAAACAGATTTTATAAAAAAGATAAAAACTAAATGCTGTCTATAAGAGATACAATTTATATTCAAAGATACAAATAAGTTAAAAGTGAAAGGATAGAAAAAATATACTATGCAAAATATAAACCAAACAGCGGAGTGGCTATACTGATGATATCAGTCAAAATAGCCTTAAAGACAAAAAATTGTTACTAGAGACCAAAAAAAAAAAAAAAAAAGAAAAGATCTTTTTAATGATAATAGGGTCAATACATCAAGAAAATGTAAGCATAGATGTATGTAAAAATAGAGCTCCAAAACACATAAAAACTGAAAGGATTGAAGGGGAAAATAGGCATATAAAAATGATAGTTGAGGCTTCCATAACTCACTTGCAATGGAAGATAGAACAACTAGACAGAAGTCAACATGAGAGTAGATGATTTGAACAATACTATAAATCAACTGGACCTAATATCTATAGAACACTACCCAACAATTACAAAATAAAAATTATTCTCAAGTCACTTGATAGATCACAGACTTCACTAAAAAGCAAGCCTCAATAAATCTAAAAGGGCTAAAATAATACAAAGCATATTCTCCCACCATAAAGGAATTAAAGTATAAATCAAAAGAATAAAACTTGGGAAATTCACTAATATGTAGATATTAAAAAATAACTAATGAGTTAATGAAGTATTCATGAGAGAGAGAGAAAATACTTTGAGATGAATAAAAAGTAAAAGAAAATTTAGTGAAACTTATGGTTTGCAGCTAAAGCAGTGCTCAAGTGGCAATTTATACATATAAATACATATATTAAAATAAATCAAACACCTCAAATCAATAACTTAAACTTCTACCTTAAGAAACTGGATAAGCAACAGCAAACTAAACCCAAAGCAAGCAGAAAAAAAGAAATAAATAATAATATGGCTAAAATGAATGAATTAGGGAATAGAAAAATAATGGATAAAATCAATGAAACCAAAGTTTGTTCTTTGAAAAGATCAAAAAAATTGAATAAAATTTAGTAACCTGCAGCAGGTTTTCTATCTTTCTATAATTAGGTTAGGAGAAAATAATTAAGAATCCCCTGTAGTAGAAAGAAGCAAGAGTCTTCTTGGTTCTGGCATTTGATGAGATAAGTATTCAGTTACTGTGAATCATAAACACAAATTAATCATATTAGAGATATTTATATTTCCTGAATTAATTAGTGTTATTTATGATTGTTTCCTTTGAGACTTGTTTATTTCTGTTCCAACTGTTACGTTCTTTCTTTCAAATTAATTTCCAAATTAAAAAACATTCTATAAGTTTAACTTAGTTTGTAATGGATGTTACAAACTAAATAAAATGTTGATATGACCCCACAGGAAAAATAAATGTAACAAAATCCTAATATTAACCAATGTAATAATATACCATATTAAAAGAACAAAGATCAAAAACTGCATGATCATCTCACCAAAGGTTTCATCTCAGATAGAGAATCTGACAGGATCTAATATGCTTTCATGATAGAAGCATTCAACAATTTAGAAATAGGAGGAATTTCCTTAACCTAATAAAAGGAATCTCTGAAAAACCCATAACAAACATCCACTATATGTAATAGATAAAGACAGAATTTGTTCTCCTTCAGATCAAGAACAAGACAAGAAACAACTGTCAGTTCTGGCCACTTCTAATCAACAATGTACTTTAGGTTCTAACCAGGAAATTAGGCAAGAAAGATAAATAATAGGCAATCAGATTTAAGAAAAGGAAGTAAACATATCTATTTACACATGGCATGATCTTACATATATAAACCCTAAGCAATCCATTACAAAAGTATTAGAAGTAATAAACAAGTTCAGCAAAGTTGAAATATACAAGATTAATAATACATGCACATTAATTGTATTTCCAAAAACTTTCAATGAGTAATACAAATATAAAAATTTTTGAATTCTATTCCAACAACATAAGAAATTATAAAATGGCTAAGAATAAATTTTAATAAGTAGTGCAAGATATTTACACTTAAAAATAGAAAATACTCTGGAAAGAAATTAGAGAAGCTCAAAATAAATGGAAATACAAGTCTTTTTTGATGGACCAAACTATTTACCATTGTAAGTTTAGTGATTATGTTGAGCAACTGGAATTCCCATACATGCAAGTGGGGGTGTAAAATGGTATTGCTACTTTGGAAAACTTGCAGGTTTTTAAAAAATAATTTAAAAATTAGAACTTTAAAAAAGTATCCTATGATGCTATGATTTCCCAGCTAGAAATCTTCTAAAGAAGAATAAAAAAGTATGTCTATAAAAAGATGTGTATAAAAATGTTCATAACAGCTACTTTCATAGCAGACAGAAACTGAAAGCAACCAAAATGTTCACAGAGAACAGATAAGCACATTGTGATGTTTTTATACATTGGAAAACTACTCAGCAATAAAAATAAATAATTATCTATTAATAAAAGCAATAAATTGTATGAATCTCAATAATATTTTTATAAGTGAAAGACCATAGGCACAAAAGAGAACATATTGCATGATTCCATCCATATTAAGTTCAAAAGCAAGAAGAACCTGGTCAAGGTAATAGAAATCGGAAGAGAGATGGTATGGAAACTTTTGACTGAAATGTGGCACAAAGAACGTTTCAGAGGTGATAAAAAATTTTTAAATTGGAGTGATGGTTATGGCATATAGATACACAAATATATATATATATATATATATATATATGTGTGTGTGTGTGTGTGTGTGTGTGTGTTTCTGTATTATATATATAAGATAAATAATTAGAAATATAATATTTTTATTAGATCAGATGACAATTGAGAAGCATAGGAAAGAAGTAAGACATATACTGTATTTGTCAAGCTTCTCCAGAGAACAGAATGAATAGGATGTGTGTGCATATGCACATGAAGAGAGAGAGAGACAGAGACAGAGAGAGCTGAGTGCCAATTTTAAGGAATTGGTTCACACAATTGTGAGGACTAAGTCTGAAATCTGCAGGGCAGGCTGGCAGGCTGGAGACCCAGGGAAGAGTTGGTGTTGCAATCTCAAGTCCAAAGGCAGTATGGCAGTAGAGTTCCCTCTTTTTGGAGCCCTCAATCTTTTTTCTTAAGGCTGCCATTTGATTAGATGAGCCTTACATCAGGTTGGGTGATATGCTTTATTCAAAGTGTACTGATTTAACTGTTAATTGTATATAAATATACCTTTGTAGCAACATCTGGATTGATGTGTGACCAAAAACTAGGTACAATGGGTTAGTCCAGTTAACATATAAAATTAACCATTGCATACACTGATGTGATTATTGCTTATGGTAGAAAACTGAGGGGGAGGGGACCTTCAAGATGACAGAGGAGTAAGACATGGAGATCACCTTCCTTCCCAAAAATACATCTACATGTGGAACAACTCCTACATAACACTTACTGAATGCTGGCAGAAGGTCTCAGGCTCCCCAAAAGACAAGAAAATCACCACATACATGGGTAGGGCAAAAGAAAAAAAGAAAAAAGAACAGAGACAAACGAAAAGGGATGGGACCTGCACCTCTGAGAGGGAGCTGTGAAGGAGGAAAAGTTTCCACACAGTAAGGAAGCCTCTTCACTGGTGGAGACGGGCAGGGTAGGAGAGAGGGAGGCTTCAGGGCCATGGAGGAGAGTGCAGGGGTGCAGAAGGCAAAGCAGAGAGATTCCTGCACAGAGGATTGGTTCTGACCAGGCTGAGAGACTAGTCTGCACACCTGCTGTGGCAGGTGGGGGCTGGGAGCTGAGGCTTGGACTTCAGAGATCAGATCCCAGGGAGAGGACTGCAGTTGGCTACGTGAACACAGCCTGAAGGGGGTTAGTGCAACACAGCTATCCAGGAAGGAGTCTGGGAAAAAGTCTGGGCCTTCCGAAGAGGCAAGAGACCATTGTTTCAGGGTGCACAAGGAGAGGGGATTCCTTTCCCGACTGCCCACAGAAGGCAAAGCACTGCCTAAACAAGCTCAAGAGCCTGGCGAGAGCCATGGCTAACAGCTCAGACACTAGAGACGGGCATGAAACTCTAATGCTGCTGTTACAGCCACCAAGAATCCTGTGTGCAAGCACAGGTCACTATCCACACCATCCCGCCCTAGGAGCCAGGGTCCCATGATCCAGGAACAACTTCCCCAGAATACACGGTGCACCTCAGGCTATTGCAATGTCACACCGGCCTCTGCCACAGCAAGTTCACACTGCATTCCAATTATAACTGCCATACCCCTCCCTCCCCCCCAGTCTGAGTGAGCCAGGGCCCCCTAATCAGCTGCTGCTCTAACCCTGTCCTGTCTGGGTGAGAAGAGAAGCCTAAGGGCAACCTACATGCAGAGGTAGGGCCAAAATCAAAGCTGAAATGCAGGAGCTGTGTGAACAAAGAAAAGAAAGGGAAATTTCTCAGTGCAGCACCAGGAGCAGCAGATTAAATCCCCACAATCAACTTGATGTACCCTTCATTTGAGGAATAACTGTATAGACAATGAATCATACCAAAATTGAGGAGGTGGACTTTGAGAGCAACAGTAGACTTGGGGTTTGCTGTTTGTGACTGACTTGTTTCTGATTTTTATGTTTATATTAATATACTTTTTAGCACTTGTTATCATTGGTGGATTTGTTTATTGGTTTGGTTGCTCTCTTCTTTTTTAAATTATTATTACATTTTTACTTTAATAATTCAAAAAAATATTCTTTTTTTTTTTTTCTTTCCTTTTTTCTCCCTTTTCTTCTGAGCCATGTGGTTGACAGGGTCTTGGTGTTCTGGTGTGGTGTCAGGCCTGTCTCTGAAGGGAGTGAGCTGAGTTCAGGACACTGAACCACAAGAGACCTCCAGCCTTATATAATATCAATCTGTGAGAGCTCGCCCAGAGATCTCCATCTCAACACTAAGACCCAGCTCCACCCAATGACAAGCAAGCTCCAGTGCTCGACACCCCAGGCCAAACAACTAGCAAGACAGGAACACAAACTCATCCATTAACAGAGAGGCTGCCTAAAATAATAATAAGTTCACAGACACCCCAAAACAAACCAAAAGACATGACCTTGCCCACCAGAAAGACAAGACCCAGCCCCACCCACCAGAAAACAAGCACCAATCTCCTCCACCAGGAAGCCTCCACAAGCCACAGAATCAACCTTACCCACTTGGGGCAGACACCAAAAAAAGTCAGAAATAGGAAACTGCAGCCTGAGAAAAGGAGACCTCAAACACAGTAAGTTAAACAAAATGAGAAGAGAGAGAAATATGCAGCAGACGAAAGCAAGGTAAAAAAACCCACCAGATCAAACAGATGAAGAGGAAATAGGCAGTCTACTTGAAAAAGAATTCAGAGTAATGATAGTAAAGGTGATCCAAAATTTTTGAAATAGTGAGGAAATCACAAGAAATGTTTAGCAAGGACCTAGAAGAACTAAAGAGCAAACAAACAATGATGAACAACACAATAAGTGAAATTAAAATTTCTCTAGAAGGAATCAATAGCAGAATAACTGAGATAGAAAAACAGATAAGTGACCTGGAAGATAAAATAGTGGAATTAACTACCACAGAGCAGAATAGAGAAAAAAAGAATGAAAAGAATTGAGGATAGCCTCAGAGACCTCAGGGACAACCTTAAACACACCAACATTTGAATTATAGGGGTCCCAGAAGAAGAAGAGGAAAAGAAATGGATGAGAAAATATTTGATGAGATTATACTTGAACACTTCCCTAATATGGGTAAGGAAATAGTCAATCAAGTCCAGGAAACACAAAGAGTCCAATACAGGATAAATACAAGGAGAAACAGGGCAACACACATATTAATCAAACTATTAAAAACTAAATACAGGGCTTCCCTGGTGGCGCAGTGGTTGAGAGTCCATCTGCCGATGCAGGGGACGCGGGTTTGTGCCCCGGTCCGGGGGGATCCCGCGTGCCGCGGAGCAGCTGGGCCCGTGGGCCATGGCTGCTGGGCCTGCGCGTCCGGAGCCTGTGCTCCACAGCGGGAGAGGCCACGACAGTGAGAGGCCCGCGTACCACAAAAAAAAAAAAAAAAAAAAAAAAAAAATTAAATACAAAGAAGAAATATTAAAAGAAGCAAGGAGAAAGCAACAAACAACATACAAGGGAATCTCCATGAGGTTAACAGCTGAACTTTCAGCAGAAACTCTGTAAACCAGAAGGGAATGGCAGGACATATTTATAGTGATAAAAGGGGAAAACCTACAACAAAGATTATTCCAGCAAGGATCTCATTCAGAGTCTATGGAGAAAAAAAAAATGTTAACAGACAAGCAAAAGTTAAGAGAATTCAGCACCACCAAACCACCTTTACAACAATTGCTATAGGAGCTTCACTAGGAAGGAAACACAACAGAAGGAAAAGACCTACCAAAACAAACTCAAAACAATTAAGAAAATTGTAACAAGAACATACATATTAATAATTACCTTAAATGTAAATGGATTAAATGCTCCAACCAAAAGACATAGACTGGCTAAATGGATACAAAAACTAAACCTGTATATATGCTGTCTACAAGACCCACTTCAGACCTAGGAACACATACACACTGAAAGTGGGGGGATGGAAAAAGAAATTCCATGCAAATGGAAATCAAAATAAAGCTAGAGTAGCAATTCTCATATCAGAAAAAAACTATTACAGGAGACAAAGAAGGACACTACATAATTAATGATCAAGGGATCAATCCAAGAAGATATAAAAATGGTAAAATTTTATGTGCCCAACCTAGGAGCAACTCAATACATAAGGCGAACGCTAACAGCCATAAAAGGGGAAATGAACAGTAACACAATAATATTAGAGGACTTTAACATCCCAATTTCTCCAAAGGACAGATCAAACAAAATGAAAATAAATAAGGTAACACAAGCTTTAAATGATACATTGAAAAAGATGGACTTAATTGATATTTATAGGACATTCCATCTAAACAAAACAGAATACACTTTCCTCTCAAGTGCTCATGGAACATTCTCCAGATTAGGTCATATCTTGGGTCACAAATCAAGGCTTGGTAAATTTAAGAAAATTGAAATCATATGAAGTATCTTTTCTGACCACAATGCTATGAGACTAGATATCAATTACAGGAAAAAATCTGTAAAAATACAAACACATGGAGGCTAAACAATATGCTACTAGACAACCAAGAGATCACTGAAAAAATTAAAAGGAAATCAAAAATACCGAGAAACAAATGTCCATGAAAACATGATAACCCAAAACCTATGGGGTGCAGCAAAAGCAGTTCTAAAGGGAAGTTATTAGCAATACAATCCTACCTCAAAAAACAAGAAAAATTTCAAATAAAAAACCTAAAGTAATTAAAGAAAGAGTAAGAAAACCCCTAAGTTAGCAGAAGGAAAGAAATGATAAAGATCAGATCAGAAATAAAAGAAATGAAGGAAACAATAGCTAAGATCAATAAAATAAAAGTTGGTTCTTTGAGAGATAAACAAAATTAATAAACAATTAGCCAGACTCCTCAAGGAAAAGAAGAATACTTAGATCAACAGAATTAGAAATGAAAAAGGAGAAGTAACAACTGACACTTCAGAAATACAAAGGATCATGGGAGATTACTACAAACAACTATATGCCAATACAATGGACAAACTGGAAGAAATGGACAAATTCTTAGAAAAGCACAACGTTCCAAGACTGAACCAGGAAGAAATAGAAAATATAAATAGACCAGTCACAAGCACTGAAATTGAAACTGTGATTAAAAATCTTGCAGCAAACAAAATCCCAGGACCAGCTGGCTTCACAGGTAAATTCTATCAAACATTTAGAGAAGAGCTAACACCTATGGTTCTCAAACTCTTCTAAAATATAGTAGAGGGAGGAACACTCCCAAACTCATTCTATGAGGCCACCATCACCCTGATACCAACACCAGACAAAGATGTCACAAAAAAGAAAACTGCAGGCTAATATCACTGATAAACACAGATGCAAAAATCCTCAACCAAAGACTAGCAAAGACTCCAACAGCACATTAAAAGGATCATACAGCATGATCAAGTGAGGTTTATGTCAGGAATGCAAGGATTCTTCAATATACACAAATCGATCAATGTGATACACCATATTAACAAATTAAATGAGAGAAACCATGCAATATTCTCAATAGATGCAGAAAAAGCTTTCAACAAAATTCAACACCCATTTATGATAAAAACTATCCAGAATGTAGGCACAGAGGGAACTTACCTCAACATAATAACATATATGACAAACCCACAGCAAACACCATTCTCAACGGTGAAAAACTGAAACCATTTCCTTTAAGATCAGGAGCAAGACAGGGTTGCCACTCTCCCCACTATTATTCAACATACTTTTGGAAGTTTTAGCCACAGGAATCAGAGAAGAAAAAGAAATAAGAGGAATCCACATCAGAAAAGAAGAAGTAAAACTGTCACTGTTCGCAGATGACATGATACTATACATAGAGAATCCTAAGATGCTACCAGAAAACTACTAGAACTAATCAATGAATTTGGTAAAGTAGCAGGATACAAAATTAATGCACAAAAATCTCTCACATTCGTATACACTAATGATGAAAAATCTTAAAGAGAAATTAAGGAAACACTCCTATTTCCCATTGCAACAAAAAGAATAAGTTGCCTAGGAATAAACCTACCTAGGGAGATAAAAGCCCTGCATGCAGAAAACTATAAGACATTGATGAAAAAATTAAAGATGATACAAACAGATAGAAAGATATACAGTGTCTTGGATTGGGAGAATCAAAATTGTGAAAATGACTATACTATCCAAAGCAATCTACCTATTCAATGCAATCCCCATCAAACTACCAATGACATTTTTCACAGAACTAGAACAAAAAAATTCACAATTTGTATGGAAACACAGAAAAGCCAAAGAGCCAAAGCAATTTTGAGAAAGAAAATTGGAGCTGGAGGAATCAGGCTCCCTGACTTCAGACTATACTACAAAGCTACAGTAATCAAGAGGCTGGAACAAAAACAGAAATATAGATCCATGGAACAGTATAGAAAGCCTAGAGGTAAACTGACGCATATATGGTCACCTTGTCTTTGATAAAGGAGGCCTGAATATACAATGGGGAAAAGATAGGCTCTTCAATAAGTGGTGCTGGGAAAACTGGACAGCTACATGTAAAAGAATGAAATTAGAACACTTCCTAACATCATACACAAAAATAAACTCAAAATAGGTTAAAGACCTAAATGTAAGACTTGACACTATAAAACCCTTAGAAGAAAACATAGGAAGAGCACTCTTTGACATAAATTACGGCAAGATCTTTTTTGACCCACCTCCTAGAGTAATGGAAATAAAAACAAAAATAAACAAATGGGGCTAAAGAAACTTAAAAGCTTTAACACAGCAAAGGAAACCATAAACAAGGTGAAAAGTCAACCCTCAGAATGGGAGAAAATATTTGCCAATGAAATATCTGACAAAGGATTAATCTCCAGAATATACAAGCAGATCATGCAGCTCAATATCAAAAAAACAAACAACCCAACCCCAAAATGGGCAGAATACCTAAATAGACATTTCTGCAAAGGAGATATACAGATTGCCAACAAACACATGAAAGGATACTCAACAGCACTAATTATTAGAGAAATGCAAATCAAAACTACAATGAGGTATCACCTCACACTGGCCAGAATGGCCATCATCAAGAAAACTACAAACAATAAATGCTTGAGAGGGTGTGGAGAAAAGAGAACCCTCTTGCACTGTTGGTGAGAATGTAAATTGATACAGCCACTATGGAGAACAGTATGGTGGTTCCTGAAAAAACTAAAAATAGAACTACCATATGACCCAGCAGTCCCGCTACTGGGCATATACCCTGAGAAACCAAAATTCAAAAAGAGACATGTACCACAATGTTCATTACAGCCCTATTTATAACAGCCAGGACATGGAAGCAACCTAAGTGTCCATCAGCAGATGAATGGATAAAGAAGATGTGGCACATATATATAATGTAATATTACTCAGCCATAAAAAGAAATGAAATTGAGTTATTTGTAGTGAAGTGGATGGACCTAGAGTCTGTCATACAGAGTGAAATAAGTCAGAGAGAGAAAAACAAATATTGTATGCTAACACATATATATTGAATCTAAGGGGAAAAAAAAAACGGTTCTGAAGAACCTAGGGGCAGTACAGGAATAAAGACGCAGACATAGAGAATGGACTTGAGGACACGGCATGGGGAAAGTTTGAGCTGGGACAAAGTGAGAGAGTGGCACAGACTTATATACACTATCAAATGTAAGATAGATAGCTAGTTGGGAAGTCATCACATAGCACAGGGAGATCAGCTCGGAGCTTTGTGACCACCGAGAGGGGTGGGATAGGGAGGGTGGGAGGAAGACACAAGAAGGAGATATGGGGATGTATGTACATGTATAGCTGAATCACTTTGTTATAAAGCAGAAATTAACACACCACTGTAAAGCAATTATACTCCAATAAAGATGTTAAAAAAAAATGACTATTCCCTGTCATTATTGAGGCAGAATTTCTGTCTTAGAGTGCCACTATAGATTTATTTTTGCATGAGATAAAGAAATCCTTATTTGCTTGAGCTATTATAATTGTCTCACTTGTGTCTCACAAGCTCTAACTAATATACAATAAAAAAGAGAGCTTTGAGGACAGTATAATCATGGATACCAAGGAAACAGGGTCTATTTTCTCTATTAAGTTCTAAGACATGTCCAACAATATTAGAAAAATAAATTTAAGCATGAGCATAAATTCATTTGGTAGGTAAACAGGGAATACAATTGGTAAAATAGGAAAATTCTTATATTTTTAATTTTTTATACTTTTAATATTTTGTGATACATCCTCTGAAAAAATATCAAAAATTTGAAAATATGAGATAGATCTATTAGTCATTTAGAAATTCCCAGATTATTCTAAATACTATTTTGTTACTATTTCTGCATTTAGCCCTTATTGCCTCCCATGGTAAGTTCTACTAACCCAAGCTGTTAATTAATAATCATTGATGACAATAAACAAAGCTTGTGAGTTCTGACTCTTGTTGATGTATGTACAATTCTTGGGGGGCAAATCATCTGCTCTGACAATTTCTCTTAAAGCATTTAAACATCACTAAATACACCTCTGCATATTTTAGGCACTTAAAAGATCCAAGTGTGGGTGTGACTATAAACCAGGAATTAAAGAGCTTTCACATTCTTGAATTGAGAAAAATACCTGAAACTCCAAACTCATCCTGGAAGATGAATCTCCTATTAGAGAAGGGCTTCTGGTACATGACCTTACCAACAATTCGTAAATCTCATTGAGGATCTCTTACTCTATGCTAACACCATTCTAGCAGCAGTTCACAGAGAATCAAGCATCTATAAAACCCCTCACTTTTTTCCTCCTGAAAGAGTTGAAAAGAAGAGGAAATTTTAGAAAAGCTTTATTAAAAAATGATAAAAGTACCCCATTACCAAGTGAATGATGTAAAGTATTTTAAAAGCTTGTTTTTAAAGTACAGCTTGTGCACCACAGCTAACATATGACTTTCTCACTTAAAAAAATAAAAATGTCCTAGCCTGAGTTATTCACTTCTTACCTCCCATTCTATTTTTGATATCCATCACTCATGGAGAGGTTAGACATTTAAAGCCTACCAAGAGAAGCAGCCTTTATTATAATCTATCTAGGATACATTTGTTCAGTTGCAGTTTCTAGTAATAAGACACATTGTTTTCAATAGAAGTATTATATCATTTCAACATTCTGGCAAGACACTCAGTTCTAACACAAAACAAAAAAAAAAATTCAAAAACAAAACCAACACTCTGTTTTCCACTATAGAATGAAATTATAATATCATAGATTAATGAAAGGTGGATCCACATAAATATTTCAGAAAGAGGCTTTCTCAAACCAGGTTGCAAAATCACACAGACCTTCTAAAATGAGTAACTCAAAATTAAAAAATATGTGAGGAAACAGTCACTGATAATTTAGAATATGCAGATAAAACAAAAATGATAAAAGACTCTAAGACCTTGAGCTAATAGTACTGTAATACTGCAGTAATACAGAGCTAATAGTACTGTAGTACTCTTTTTTTCAGAAAGAAAATATTTTAAAAATAGATTTATTTAAAATGATTAAAAGCTTATAAGATTAGAGATATAAAAGAATGAGATAATATGAAAAAGTACAAGCAGATGCGAAAAAGAACCAAAATTTTATTTCTGTTAAAGAAAAACATAGACTTTCAAATCTAAATTCCCTTAGGCAGTTTACTTTAAAGATATATACAGAGGGAAAGGGAATTGACAGCTAGGAGACAAAACTGAGTATATTACAAAATGCAACATGAGAAATTGAAAAGATGGATGATAATTAAGAGAATTCAAGAGACCTTGAAGATAAGATAAATGTGTCAGTACATGTATAAAAAGAATTCTCAAAATAATAATAAATAAGATGGAGCAGATGCAATATTCAATTAGTGTTTTGATAAGACATTTCTAGAGTTGGTAAAAGATATTAAATCAGAATGAAAGTAAGTGTATATTATATATTTTAAAAATGTACCAGGATTTAAAGCAAGGAGCAAGACTACTGTCTCTGAGATCAATACTGGCAATATTGAGATCAAGATACATCCTTATGCAAAGAAAGCTGAAAGATCTGAGATTTTACTGTACTTGTAAGATAACAAATTAGCATTCCAGTTTTCTGAGTAGGAACAGAAGACACAAGAATCCTGGGTCAGAGACAAAAGACTGTATTACTGTAATAGCAGTAGCAGAGTATCAGCATTTGTGTAAGTTTCCCAAGCCTCAATTCACATAGGGTGACAAGAAGAAGTCCTGGTAACACCTGCTTTTGTGTCATGAAGGACACTATGTGTTGGAAAAAAGAGATAAGAAAGTCAAAATCAAGATGAAATAGGAGGGAAGGGGGCAGGGCACAACTTTTAAAAGAATGACGTGGCCGTAGGACATGATAAAACTGGTTAGAACTAAATAGATCCAAGATGACGGAGACCTTGAGCCCTATTATATGATCATTGTAATACATTAGCATGCTAAATGACACACCCACCAGCACCATGACAGTTCTAAGGCTAACCATAAATGGCCAAAAAGAGGATGGTGGCCCAATCCCTGGAAATCTCCACCCCTTCCACAAAATAATTGGAATAATCCTCTCACTTATTAGACTATGAAATTATCCAGCCCATAAAAACTAACCACACCATATTTTGAGGCTTTCTCTCTTGCCTTCTGAGATGGCCCACACTCTGTCTGTGGAATGTGTTTCTCTCTAAATAAATCCACTTCTTACTATCACTTTGTTTCCAAATTCTTTCACAGTGAAGCAAGAACCTTAAATTCACCAGGAACAAAGTCTCCACAGTTACCAGAATTGGCCAAATGAAACTGGCTCTTGACATCAGAAAGCTGGGAAGGAATACTTGAATAATATTGTAGTGTTAACTCACATTTTCCTCATCTTGCTCATTAGTAGAAGAAATCAAAATGAACAGGTAGATGATCTCTAGTTTACCTCTGTCTTACAAATCTCTCACAATTACAATGAATATTGAATCCTAAATTTCACATACAAGCTTTCAAAGATTTTTATCATCCTTCCACATGCATGGGATGAGGGTGCGGGATTCTAGGAAGAGTAAGCCAACCCATCATGTCATGTTCAGCCATCAAGTCAATATTGATATTCAGATCACAGAGGATGAAATATCACACAAGGTTCTGATCTAGATAAACAAAAAACAAATCAGTTTCTAGACATACAGTAGTGAAACTGCACAATACCAAAGATGAAGAGAAAAACTTAGAACCTACTAGAAAGAAATATCCATTTCCAAAAATGGATCAACATGTTGACTCAAAGTGAATATTTTTGTAGAAACAGAGACCAGATAAGAATGGACTAACATCTTCAATATCAAATGATATCAAATAAATGATTCTATTACCTGCTAAATATTCTTCAAGATTAATAATTAAATATTGATAACCCAATCAAAAATTTTAAAAATCTTCTCTGAAAGAATTATTTAAAAATAGGCTTCCAAAATAAATTAACTCCAAAAGGAAAAATCATGCGGCAAGGTGCAATGATGTCACATTATTTTTCTTTTAAAATATGTTTTTGGGCTTCCCTGGTGACACAGTGGTTTAGAGTCCGACTGCTGGTGCAGGGGACATGGGTTCGTGCCCCGGTCCGGGAGGATCCCGCATGCCGCGGAGCGGCTGGGCCCATGAGCCATGGCCGCTGGACCTGTGCGTCCAGAGCCTGTGCTCCACAATGGGAGAGGCCACAACAGTGAGAGGCCCGTGTACAGCAAAAAAAAAAAAAAAAAAAAAAAGTTGTATATCTTAAATTCATGTAAGTTAATAACTGAGAAATGTGAGCTAGTTGCAAGTATTATACAAGGAAAAAAAATGGAATGTTATTTTATTTATACTATGTATCTTTCTACTTCTAAGAAATATCTTAAAACAAAAAGAATTATTGATTTATACCAACTGCTCTGTCAGTCACATAAAGAATTTTAACATTATTCTTCACTTTTAGGAGAAAAAGCATTGTTTTTGTTTCTTTACAGAATAGATTGCAAAAATAGTTTCTTTTAAAGATTTTTTAAAATTTTATTTGGCAGAATATTTGAAAAATAAAATATAAAACACATACTCTTCTTTTTCATTGCAGGTGAAAATACTTTCATGAATGAAACATTAAAGAAACAGAACAGGATTTATACCTAAATCATTAAAGAGAGAGAATAGGAAAATCTCAAGGGTGAAATCTCAAGAATAATAAACTGAGCCTGTGGAATAAGCTTTTATTTATTATTTCTTTAAATTATTAAGGTATTGCATTTTATGCTATTTTATTCTTGATATTATGTGAAAATACTCAATTTAGCTAAAATAATATAGTATTACATCAGTATTTTTTTTAAAGCTTACAGAATTTAATGATAATTCTTCAGATGTGGCCTATTTTCAATAAAGTGTACTAGCAACACTCTAGTACACTCTAGTGGCAATAGGTCTGCACGTGAAATTAGTTCACACTAGATGGCAATATTTCCTTAACAGGAGGCTTGTTTCATGCTTATGTAAAGTAATCCTATTTATATTATCAGCTAAATGTTTCTCCTTCTTTCTCCTCCTTTCTTATCTCTCCCAATACCTATTTTTACTGCTTGTTTTCTGAAATCCTATTGTTCCGTCTTTTGATGACCAAACTCTAACTCTATAGATTCCCTGCTGCGTGATTTGTTCCTTCATGCTGAGGCTCCCTTATACTCATCATAATAAATTGTGAAGTCAATGGAAAGAAATGTCAGGATATTAGAAAAGATGCTTGTGTGATGAGCATAATGGTGGGCATGATAAGAATGAGATATGATACTGGGACATTGCGCAGATATTGAGGAGTCAGCAGTCTAGTGTACAAGGTAAACTGAAGTTTGATTCCTTTGCCTACTGATAGCTTAAGTGAGCCATCTACTCAGAAAAGTCATAGAAGCAGAAAAAACAAGCAAATAATTATAGATATCAGAGAATGCTGCTATGGTAGATGGTAACCCATGTGTTAAAAATAGGACTAAATTGAGGAGCTGGAGTATAAATATACTTTATTTCTGTTATAACTGTAATGAATTTACTGCTTACTATTGATCAGACACTGATAATAAATGCTATACATTTAATCCTCATAGCAATCCTGTCACTTGTCCATGGGAAAGCTGGTTAGTTAAAAGGGCCTAAGCCAAGTTGCCCCAAGTTAAAAACAGCTTTCTTGTTCAACTGACTAAAAATGATGATACAAAAAGAAACTAAGGCATATATCCAGCAGATAAATTTATCAAGCCCATTAAAACTATTACAACACAAAGGAACAATTTTTTTAAAGGAGAGAAAGGGGAAATGATTATATATACAAGTGGTTGAATATTCCCCCAAATAAGTATGTTTTTAAAATCCTCATTTGATATAATTTATTTGATTAGCCAATTATCCTGCCACAGCTCTGCTTTCAGGAGGACCTCCCTAGTCCACTGTCCTGCATGGCAGTGAAGCAAAGAACTAAAAAGATGTTTTGCTTTGGTCACTGCTCTTTTTGTTAATGCAAATTTGAGGTCCCAGAGATTGGCTAAGTAGTTGAACAATTATAGCTCTTTGTCTATTGTTTTGATATTTCTCTGAAAGCAGTTACATTTGATCTATTTTGTAAACTCACTGAATCCAAAGAATTCATTGCATAGTGATCCTTGGCCAGAACAAATGCTGGATATCCTGGACTCAGTTTAACAGATTTCCCACCCTTCTCTTGCTATATTTCCTTTTAGCCACAATGACCTTCTTTCTTTATAGGCATGTGTTAAGAGATGTGCAGGGATAACGGGGCATTCTGGAATGTGATCTGATTGCTCCAAGCTTCAGAGCTTGTTCCTACCTTGTTTCCAAAATCACACTTCCAATCTGCAATGTAATGCTTCTAGCAACGCACTATAATGAATGCTTAGATGATCAGATAATCCCAGGAAAGTTTTGTCTAATCAATTATTGTCCTTTGTATTTGGTCATTCTCTTCTGGAGCTCTTAAGAGACTTCTCTATGATTTTAAGAATGTGGTTTCTTACATCTTCCATAAAGAAGTCCATTTTGCCATACATATTTCCAACACCTCTTAAGAGTTGCTTGCTTTGCATTTGGGTCAGGTGGAGCTTGTTTCTTGTCTTTGGACATACACAGTGTTGATAGACTTTTGGATCACCAGGCAAAAAAACTGTGGAGGCATACTTAAGTTACATTACACCTTCCAAATCCAAAAAGGCCAAAAATAAAAGGGAGGAGTTCTCTAAATCCAAACATTTTCTACATTTTATTTATTAGATCTCCATTCTTTAATGATCAATTAATTTCACATAATAAGAACAGGCAAATTCAATTAACATTTTAAAACATCGTATGTGCTATGTATCTACCCAACTATGGTCTCACACAGTTCCACATCCACCATCTATTTTGTGGTATTTTGTGGTATTTTGTGGTACTTTGTGGTACTGGAAACTCAAAACTTTTTTTTTTTTGCCTTGTTTTGCTTTATTGCAAACCGAGTCCATGTAGGTTTCACCAATAGTGGGCACTAGTGAGAGATTAGAAAAGAGAAGGCAGTAGTTGAAGAAATTGTTCCTTCCCATCAGCCTCTTCCTCATAGTTTTACACCTGCCGGCTGCATTTTGTTCTAGTTTCTAGTTGTTTTCTACTCTCCCAAAATTAGCTTCATTTTGCCCCCTCAAAGACAATTGTCCCAGCCAGACTTTTCAATAGTCTGAGTTTCAGCTTCAAGGGGCCTTCCTTCTGGCTTCCTGAGGCACCAGGACTAACAAAGCACCAGCTCCTGTTCAGATGTTAGAATCCCCCCTTGTCAGGGTTCCTCTTGCAAAATTCTATATGTTAATAACTCCAGTATCTTCCCTTTGTTCTTCTAGCCCTTGTGAGGATGGCTTCTTCCTGAAGTTATGAGTTCGAGGTCTATTCAAGATTTCCTTTTCACTTTGTAATACTTATTTATTGATTCTTTATAATAAGTGTTCTCTAGGAAAATAACCAACATGATTCTCTTTTTTTTTCCTGACTGACCCAGGGATATAGCAACCCCTGGAATCACAATTTGAGAGTTTGTTTGTGTTGCTGTGTGTTTTTTTTTTTTTTTTGAAAGAAAGAGTTTTTATTGTAGATGATGGAAAGTTAATTTAACAGAGAATTTTAAAATATTGTTTGAATTATTTATATGGGATTTCTTTTTTAACATCTTTATTGGGGTATAATTGCTTTACAATGGTGTGTTAGTTTCTACTTTATAACAAAGTGAACCAGTTATACATATACATATGTTCCCATATCTCTTTCCTCTTGCATCACCCTCCCTCTCACCCTCCCTATCCCACCCCTCCAGGAGGTCACAAAGCACTGAGCCGATATCCCTGTATGATGCGGCTGCTTCGCACTAGATATCTACCTTACGTTTGTTACTGTATATATGTCCATGTCTCTCTCTCGCCCTGTCACAGCTCACCATTCCCCCTCCCCATATCCTCAAGTCCGTTCTCCAGTAGGTCTGGGTCTTTATTCCTGTCTTACCCCTAGGTTCTCCATGACTTTTTTGTTGTTGTTAAATTCCATATATATGTGTTAGCATACGGTATTTGTCTTTCTCTTTCTGACTTACTTCACTCCGTATGACAGACTCTAGGTCTATTCACCTCATTACAAATAGCTCAATTTCGTTTCTTTTCATGGTTGAGTCATATTCCATTGTATATATGTGCCACATCTTCTTTATCCATTCATCCGATGATGGACACTTAGGTTGTCTCCATCTCCAGGCTATTGTAAATAGAGCTACAATGAATACTTTGGTACATGACTCTTTTTGAATTTTGGTTTTCTCAGGGTATATGCCCAGTAGTGGGATAGCTGGGTCATATGGTAGTTCTATTTGTAGTTTTTTAAGGAACCTCCCTACTGTTCTCCATAGTGACTGGACTAATTCACATTCCCACCAGCAGTGCAAGAGTGTTCCCTTTTCTCTACACCCTCTCCAGCATTTATTGTTTCTAGATTTTTTGAAGATGGACATTCTGACTGGTGTGAGATGATATCTCATTGTAGTTTTGATTTGCATTTCTCTAATGATTAATGATGTTAAGCATTCTTTCACCTGTTTCTTGGCAGTCTGTATATCTTCTTTGGAGAAATGTCTGTTTAGGTCTTCTGCCCATTTTTGGATTGGGTTGTTTGTTTTTTTTGTTATTGAAGCAGCTGAAAGAGCTGCTTGTAAATTTTGCAAATGAAGCAACTGACAAAATCCTTTGTCAGTTGCTTCATTTGCAAATATTTTCTCCCATTCTGAGGGTTGTCTTTTGGTCTTGTTTATGGTTTCCTTTGCTGTGCAAAAGCTTTGAAGTTTCATTAGGTCCCATTTGTTTATTTTTGTTTTTATTTCCATTTCTCTAGAAGGTGGGTCAAAAAGGATCTTGCTGTGATTTATGTCATAGAGTGTTCTGCCTCTGTTTTCCTCTAAGAGTTTCATAGTTTCTGGCCTTACATTTAGGTCGTTAATCCATTTTGAGCTTATTTTTCTGTATGGTGTTAGGGAGTGATCTAATCTCATACTTTTACATGTACCTGTCCAATTTTCCCAGCACCACGTATTGAAGAGGCTGTCCTTTCTCCACTGTACATTCCTGTCTCCTTTATCAAAGATAAGGTGACCATATGTGAGTGGGTTTATCTCTGTGTTTTCTATTCTGTTCCATTGATCTATCTTTCTATTTTTGTGCCAGTACCATACTGTCTTGACTACTGTAGCTTTGTAGTATAGTCTGAAGTTAGGGAGCCTGATACTTCCAGCTCCGTTTTTCGTTCTCAAGATTGCTTTGGCTATTCAGGGTCTTTTGTGTTTCCATACAAGTTGTGAAATTTTTTGTTCTAGTTCTGTGAAAAATGCCAGTGGTAGTTTGATAGGGATTGCATTGAATCTATAGATTGCTTTGTGTAGTAGAGTCATTTTCACAATGTTGATTCTTCCAATCCAAGAACATGGTATATCTCTCCATCTATTTGTATCATCTTTAATTGCTTTCATCAGTGTCTTATAATTTTCTGCATACAGGTCTTTTGTCTCCTTAGGTAGGTTTATTCCTAGACATTTTATTCTTTTTTTTGCAGTGGTAAATGGGATGGTTTTCTTGATTTCACTTTCCGACTTTTCATCATTAGTGTATAAGAATGCCAGAGATTCCTGTGCATTAATTTTGTATCCTGCTACTTTACCAAATTCATTGATTAGCTCTAGTAGTTTTCCGGTAGCATCTTTAGGATTCTCTATGTGTAGTATCATGTCATTTGCAAACAGTGACTGCTTTACTTCTTCTTTCCCAATTTGGATTCCTTTTATTTCCTTTTCTTCTCTGATTGCTGTGGCTAAAACTTCCAAAACTATGTTGAGTAAGAGTGGTGAGAGTGGGCAACCTTGTCTTGTTCCTGATCTTAGTGGAAATGCTTTCAGTTTTTCACCATTGAGGATGATGTTGGCTGTGGGCTTGTCATATATGGCCTTTATTATGTTGAGGTAAGTTCCCTCTATGCCTACATTCTGCAGGGTTTTTATAATAAATGGGTGTTGAATTTTGTCGAAAGCTTTCTCTGCATCTATTGAGATGATCATATGGTTTTTCTCCTTCAATTTGTAAATTGGCTTATCACATTGATAGATTTGCGTATATTGAAGAATCTTTGCATTCCTGGAATAAACCCCACTTGATCATGCTGTATGATCCTTTTAATGTGCTGTTGGATTCTGTTTGCTAGTATTTTGTTGAGGATTTTTGCATCTATGTTCATCAATGATATTGGCCTGTAGTTTTCTTTCTTTGTGACATCCTTGTCTGGTTTTGGTATCAAGGTGATGGTGGCCTCGTAGAAGGAATTTGGGAGTGTTCCTCCCTCTGCTATATTTTGGAAGAGTTTGAGAAGGATAGGTGTTAGCTCTTCTGTAAATGTTTGATAGAATTCACCTGTGAAGCCATCTGGTCCTGGGCTTTTGTTTGTTGGAAGATTTTTCATCACAGTTTCACTTTCAGTACTTGTGATTTGTCTGTTCATATTTTCTATTTCTTCCTGGTTCAGTCTTGGCAGGTTGTGCATTTCTAATAATTTGTCCATTTCTTCCAGGTTGTCCATTTTATTGGCATAGAGTTGCTTGTAGTAATCTGTCATGATCTTTTGTATTTCTGCAGTGTCAATTGTTACTTCTCTTTTTCATTTCTAATTCTATTGATTTGAGTCTTCTACCTTTCTATCTTGATGAGTCTGGCTAATGGTTTATCAATTTTGTTTATCTTCTCAAAGAACCAGCTTTTAGTTTTATTGATCTTTGATGTTGTTTCCTTCATTTCTTTATCATTTATTTCTGATCTGATTTTTATGATTTCTTTCCTTCTGCTAACTTTGGGCTTTTTTTTGTTCTTCTTTCTCTAATTCCTTTAGGTGCAAGGTTAGTTTGTTTATTCGAGATGTTTCCTGCTTCTTAAGGTGGGCTTGTATTGCTATAAACTTCCTTCTTAGAACAGCTTTTGCTGCATCCCATAGGTTTTGGGTCGTTGTGTGTCCATGGTCATTTGTTTATAGGTATTTTTAAATTTACTCTTTGATTTCTTCAGTGATCACTTCGTTATTAAGTAGTGTATTCTTTAGCCTCCATGTGTTTGTACTTTTTACAGATCTTTTCCTGTAATTGATATCTGGTCTCGTGGCATTGTGTTCAGAAAAGATACTTGATACAATTTCAATTTTCTTAAATTTACCAAGGCTTGATTTGTGACCCAAGATATGATCTATCCTGGAGAATGTTCCATGAGCACTTGAGAAAAATGTGTATTCTGTTGTTTTTGGATGGAGTGTCCTATAAATATCAATTAAGTCCATCTTGTTTAGTGTATCATTTAAAGCTTGTCTTTCCTGTTTTATTTTCATTTTGGATGATCTGTCCATAGGTGAAAGTGGGGTGTTAAAGTCCCCTACTATGAATGTGTTACTGTTGATTTCCCCTTTTATGGCTGTTAGTATTTGCCTTATATATTGAGATGCTCCTATGTTGGGTGCATAAATACTTACAATTGTTACATCTTCTTCTTGGATTGATCCCTTGATCATTATGTAGTGTCCTTCTTTGTTTCTTCTAAGAGACTTTATTTTAAAGTCTATTTTGTCTGATAGGAGAATTGCTACTCCAGCTTTCTTTTGGTTTCCATTTGCATGGAATATCATTTTCCATCCCCTTACTTTCAGTCTGTATGTGTCTCTAGGTCTGAAGTGGGTCTCATGTAGATAGCATATATATAAGTCTTGTTTTTGTATCCATTCAGCCAATCTGTGTCTTTTGGTGGGAGCATTTAGTCCATTTACATTTAAAGTGATTATTGATATGTATGTTCCTATTTCCATTTTCTAAATTGCTTTGGGTTCGTTATTATAGGTATTTTCCTTCTCTTGTGTTTCTTGCCTAGAGAAGTTCCTTTAGCATTTGTTGTAAAGCTGGTTTGTTGGTGCTGAACTCTCTCAGCTTTTGCTTGTCTGTAAAGGTTTTGATTTCTCCATCAAATCTGAATGAGATCCTTGCTGTGTAGAATAATCTTGGTTGCAGGTTTTTCTCCATCACTTTCAGTATGTCCTGCCAATCCCTTCTGGCTTGCAGAGTTTCTACTGAGAGATCAGCTGTTAACCTTATGGGGACTCCCTTGTGTGTCATTTGTTGTTTTTCCCTTGCTGCTTTTAATATGCTTTCTTTGTATTTAATTTTTGAGAGTTTGATTAATATGTGTCTTGGCGTATTTCTCCTTGGATTTATCGTGTATGGGACTCTCTGTGCTTCCTGGACTTGATTAACTATTTCCTTTCCCTTATTAGGGAAGTTTTCAACTATAATCTCTTCAAATATTTTCTCAGTCCCTTTCTTTTTCTCTTCTTCTTCTGGATCCCCTATAATTCAAATGTTCATGCATTTAATGTTGTCCCAGAGGTCTCTGAGACTGCCCTCAGTTCTTTTCATTCTTTTGTCTTTATTCTGCTCTACAGTAGTTATTTCCACTCTTTCATCTTCCAGGTCACTTATCCGGTCTTCTGCCTCAGTTATTCTGCTATTGGTCCCATCTAGAGTATTCTTAATTTCATTTATTGTGTTGTTCATCATTGTTTGTTTCATCTTTAGTTCTTCTAGGTCCTTGTTAAATGTTTCTTGCATTTTGTCCATTCTATTTCCAAGATTTTGGATCATCTTTACTATCATTATTCTGAATTATTTTTCAGGTAGATTGCCTATTTCCTCTTCATTTGTTAGGTGTGGTGCATTTTTATCTTGCTTCTTCATCTGCTGTGTGTTTTTCTGTCTTCTCATTTTGCTTATCTTCGTGTGTTTGGGGTCTCATTTTTTCAGGCTGCAAGTTTGTAGTTCCCGTTGTTTTCAATGTCTGTCCCCAGTGGCTAAGGCTGGTTCAGTGGGTTGTGTAGGCATCCTGGTGGAGGTGACTAGTAACTGTGTTCTGGTGGATGAGGCTGGATCTTGTCTTTCTGGTGGGCAGGTCCACATCTGGTGGTGTGTTTTGGGGTGTCTGTGGTCTTATTATGATTTTAGGCAGCCTCTCTGCTAATGGATGGGTTTGTGTTCCTGTCTTGCTAGTTGTTTGGCATTGGGTGTCCAGCACTGTTGCTTGCTGGTCGTTGAGTGAAGCTGGGTGCTCGTGTTGAGATGGAGATCTCTGGGAGATTTTCGCCATTTGATATTATGTGGAGCTGGGAGTTCTCTTGTGGACCAGTGTCCTAAGGTTGGCTCTCCCACCTCAGAGGCACAGCACTGACTCCTGGCTGTAGCATCAAGAGCCTTTCATCCACATGACTCAGAATAAAAGGGAGTAAAAGTGGAGAGAAATAATTAGTTGAAGTAGGAAGAAAGAAAGAAAGAAAGACAGAAAGAAAGAAAGAAAGAAAGGAGGGAAGGAAGGAAGGAGGGAAGGAAGGAAAAAATAATAAAGAAAGAAGACACAGTAAAATAAAATAAAGTATAGTAAAGTTATTAAATTAAAAAATAATTATTTAGAAAAAACAACAAAAGGGACGGAGAGAACCTTAGGACCAATCATGGAAGCAAAGCTATACAGACAAAATCTTACACAGAAGCATATACTTACACCCTCACAAAAGAGGTAAAGGGGAAAAAATCATAAATCTTGCTCTCAAAGTGCACCTCCTCAATTTGGGATGATTTGTTGCCTAAAGGAGGGAGGGAAAGAAAGAAAGAAAAAGAAAGAAAGAAACAAAGAAAGAAACAAAGAAAGAAACAAAGAAAAAGAAAGAAAGAAAGAAAGAGAAAGAAAGAAAGAGAGATAGAAAGGAAGAAAGAAAGAAAGACGGTAAAGCATAATAAATTTATTAAAATTAAAATTATTAAGAAAAAATTAAAAAAACCAGATAGAACCCTAGCACAAATGGTGGAAGCAAAGTTATACAGACAAAATCTCACACAGAAGCATACACATACACACTCACAAAAAGAGGAAAAGGGGGAAAAATCATAGATCTTGCTCTCGAAGTCCACCTCCTCAATTTGGGATGATTCATTGTCTATTCAGGTATTCCACAGATGCAGGGTACATCAAGTTGATTGTGGAGCTTTATTCCGCTGCTTCTGAGGCTGCTGGGAGAGATTTCCCTTTCTCTTCTTTGTTCTCACAGCTCACAGGGGCTCAGCTTTGGATTTGGCCCCACCTCTACGTGTAGATTGCTGGACGGCGTCTGCTTTTTGCTCAGACAGGACGGGGTTAAAGGAGCCACTGATTTGGGGGCTCTGGCTCACTCAGGCCAGTGGGCGTGCGGGGCAGGCCTGCGGCGCCAGAGGCTGGCATGACGTTGCACCAGCCTGATGCCCGCCGTGCGTTCTCCCGGGGAAGTTGTCCCTGGATCCCGGGAACCTGGCAGTGGCGGGCTGCACAGGCTCCCCGGAAGAGGGGTGTGGATAGTGACCTGTGCTCACACACAGGCCCCTTTGTGGCGGCAGCAGCAGCCTTAGCGTCTCCCGCCCGTCTCTGGGGTCCGTGCTTTTAACCGCGGCTCGCGCCCGTCTCTGGAGTTCCTTTAAGCAGTGCTCTTAAACCCCTCTCTTCGCGCACCAGGAAACAAAGAAGGAAGAAAAAGTCTCTTGCCTCTTCGGCAACTCCAGACTTTTTCCCGGACTCCTTCCCGGCTAGCCGTGGTGCACTAACCCCTTCAGGCTGTGTTCACGCAGCCAACCCCAGTCCTCCCGCAGTGCTCTAATCAAAGCCCAAGCCTCAGCTCACAGCCCCGCCCTCCCCAGCAGGTGAGCAGACAAGCCTCTCGTGCTGGTGAGTGCCTGTCGGCACCGATCCTCTGTGTGGGAATCTCTCCGCTTTGCCCTCCGCATCCCTGTGTCTGTGCTCTCCTCCATGGCTCCGTCGCTCCCCCCTCTGCCTCCCGCAGTCTCCGCCCGCAAAGGGGCTTCCTAGTGTGTGGAAACTTTTCCTCCTTCACAGCTCCCTCCCACTGGCGCAGTTGCCGTCCCTATTCTTTTGTCTTTGTTTTTTCTTTTTTCTTTTGCCCTACACAGGTACGTGGGGAGTTTCTTGCCTTTTGGGAGGTCTGAGGTCTTCTGCCAGCATTCAGTAGGTGTTCTGTAGGAGTTGCTCCACGTGTAGATGTATTTCTGGTGTATCTGTGGGGAGGAAGGTGATATCCGCGTCTTACTCTTCTGCCACCTTCCCCTCCACCTATCTGTTGCTGTGTTTTTAAGCCCATTTATCTCTGACAAATAGTTGCAAGAGGCTCACAATTATTTTAGCACAATCATAAAATCCTGGATTCAGATTTTATTACAGCAACAACTCAGTTCTCCAAAAGTTTAATTTTATGCCTAGTCACAAATTATATTTTACTTATATATTGTACTTTGCCATGGTCTACCATAGCCCCAGCCTATAATATTGGCTGGAATTCTTTTTACTTTCTTTATTCTTATGCAAACTAGAAAATAAGTCCTTGATTCCTCAATTTTCTGAGGAGTCTGTTGGTGCAGTGTATGTATCAGTCAAGGTTCTTCCTTCATTAGCAGTGGTAATAAGTGTAGACCAAATTTTGAAGAAAATTAATTAATTAAAGTAATGTTAGCACACAAAATATCAAAGTAGAGTAGAAAAACATATTCATATTATGGGCATGAAAAGGAGATTATGCAAGCAAAATCATAACTCCATTCACACAACAGAACCAACAAGTGAGTTACTACTACTGAAGGTTGTGTCCTGTCACTTCTATAGCTGATACTTCAGCCAAGAGTTCACAGCTGGTATGATATCTATTACTTCCCCTAAATGCGAGGGTACTACCATTAGAAAAAAAAAAAATCTACATTCTCCTTGATTCCTCTGTCACTATCACCAAATTGAAGCATTTAGTTTCCTGTATTGGATTTCTCAAGCCAATACTATGAGCTCATGCCTTAGCTTCCAGAAGAGCAGGCATTTTCAGCCTTAATAGTAAGAGCTTTTGTAACAAGCGAAGATTTAGAAAATGGAAATTTATTGATTCTAAGGTTCCATTGCTATGCAACTAAATAATAAATAAGATTCACAATCACTTCTAATATTCTTACTTACCACTGACTTCCAAAACAAAGTCCATACTCTAACAAGAGCTCCATTGGACTATGAAAATGCCCTCTTGTGGTTATGTTGTTATAACAATTCATTCAATATTCTCTGAAAGCATACAGTCCTCTGATGTAACAATTTTGGAATGTATAATTGATAACTTCTGGAACTGTTCATTTCAGTTTTTCTGTGATCACTGGGAGCACTTATCTGAACTTTGCCTTGATCTTTGGGATATGGATACTCAGATACTCCGTCTGTTCCAGGATTCTATTAGACATATTTCAACTTTGTTAATAGCTTTGTGTGTCTCGCACATTCAAAGTATTAACAGTGCCGTATAAAAAAAGAAACAAAACATTGTTTCTACTACCATCCTCAGATATTAAGTTCTGTAAATTTATTATATGCTATACAATGTACTACCATACTCAAGATTTTTAAAGAGTGCTTCCTTGGTCCAGGTTTTCCTGGACTGTGGCTTTCATAATTTTGTAATTCTGCCATGTTCCTTCTTGAGCTTGTCCTTTTTGTACAAGAGTCCCAATAAATATCTCTTTATGACAAGAAAACAAAACAAAACAAAAATACTGGGAGTTCGTATCTGACTTCTCCAAGTCATTGTCCTCCTGCTATGAATCTCCGTTAATCTAGCTAGAACACTAAACTCTGACACTAAAGCTCTGTGTTTATGTTCACAGTGTGTGGGATCAGACTGCAGTACTTTGATCTTCGTTGTCATCATTTATTAAAGGTTCATCATTTTTCACTTTTCTTAACATTTTTGTTCTTCCACTTCCTCCCTTGATAATTGAAATATGCATTGTGCATCTGTGGCATGGCTGTTATAAGAAATAATTATTACCAAGCTTAGCTTGGAACAACTAAGCGTTTAGTAAAATTTATCATCATAAGTATTATGTCACTTTAAAATAGATGGTTTTCTCAAAAAAAATTGAAACTAGGACCCCCTCCAGTAGGACCCCTCCATATCTGATTAAAATATAAATTAACTATCCTCATGCTAAATATAATCCCCTAGACAGATCCAGTCTTCTTTTCTGTGATTCAAGTTTTATGAAAGAATTTAGTTCAATATATATATATTTAATTTTACATTGATTATATTATAAGCATGCTGAAATAGTAATGCTGAAATGATAAAAATAAAGCTGCTCTCCTCGGGTAGTTTACATCCTGGTGGAGGAGATAGAAACAAAATATCTCTGATTTCTGTGTAATACTGTATACATAAGATGACAAATATTCAGAGTGCTGTAGAGCACAGAAGAGGAACAGTTAAACCACCTGGTATTCTTAGAAAGTATCAAGAGCAGAAATGAGCCGAGACCTGAAGAAAGAGAACATAAAGGTTAAAGAAAATATGGAGCCAGGATTTCTGTCAAAAGAACCTGTATGATTAAAAGAATAGAACTGTGAAATGATATATTGTGTGAAGCACTTTCTAAGAAGTTTGTGATGTAAAATAGCAAGAAATGAAAAAGGAGCTATAAAAAGGGGCCAATTCATGGAAGGACTTATGTATCATGCTGAAGAATTTAGACTTAATCTTTAGGTGATAGGAAGCAACTGAAGAATTTAATCAGGGAAGTGAGTTACACGGACAAATTTTGATTTTAAAATAGATTTACCATCTAAAGACATTTGCATGAGTAAGCTAGCTCAGCCACTTATTAACTGAGGGATTTTGAGAAGTTTGCTTAAATTCTCTGTATTTCAGATTCCTCACTGCTGAGAGGCTTAAGTGAGATATACACTACATCAAAAGATACATGGAATCAACAAATGCACATGATAATTGCAAGATGCAGTCAGAATTCAGAAATGTGAATGGTAGGTGCACATTCTACAAATGAGGAGGTGTGCTGCTCTAAGTGTCATAACAGATGATCAAGAGATTGTTCTCAGATTGAAATTTGATTGTACGATGCTAAAGCTACTTTAAGAATGCTCAATGAAGAATTCCTTGCAGCAGTCGTGGAAAGATGTAGTCAGACATACCATGCTCAGTGGAAAGAGAGAGAAATTTAAAATGCTAACAAGGATAATACTGTGATAACAGTTTGGGATACAAAGAAAATCCAGATCAAATTATTGCAATGGTTACTAAGCAAAGATCTGAGAATTAAAAAATAAAAATACAAATATTCCATTAATGGTGATTGGGGGCTGGGGGCTTATGAATTTAATTACTACCATAATAATGTCAGAGATCCCTAAGGAGTACTTATTTTAAGAGAAAGAGAAGAAGAACTGGACAAGAGGTTGGAAAAAAAGAGGAACTTTCTTCCCCATTCATTAATTCATTCATTCCACATATATTTATAAGAATCCACACTAGTATCACAATGGTCTGTTATCAGACATGTCATTTTTCTTCTAAAGTACAAAGTTAGTTGAAGAAAATTCATTAAATAATCACATGAACACATTTAGAAAGAGTTGTATATTCAATGAAGATAAAGTAACAGATTTAATAACAGAAAAACATCCTTAGAATTAAGAAAGAATCCCTTGAGTATGAGGTACAGTATTTGAAATATGATGGATAAGTAGGAATTAACTATGTAAAAACAGGAGAAAGAGCATTTTATACAGAGGTTGTTGTATGGGCTAAATCTTGTACCAGTAGAAACAAGGTGAGTGGTCCATCAGGGGCATATGGTTGGAAAAGAAAATGCAGTTTAAGGGAACACAAAAATACTTAACCATCATCCTAAAAAAGAATGAAGTAGTTGGTAGAGTGATTTCAGCTGTGAATTTGGAGACATTTCCCAGAATATATTGGATGGACAAAAAGGAAGAAAAATCAAGAGAGAATCAAACCAGAAATTAAAATATATGGCTTGAAAGTGAGACCAAAACCAGAAAAAAAATATTTTTTTAATCAAGAATTTCTCCAAATTGAAGGAAGTTACAAGTTTTTAATTTCAAATGGCATACAGAAAGCCAAGCAGGATGAGTGTAAACAGCTCATTATTGAGAACCTTATTTCAGAATTTTGAGAGAGAAAAATAGAGGGAAATGGCATCTAGATTTTTAAAAACAGGTCTTCTACACTGAAGTAACAATTAAGTTTGAATTAGACATCTCACTGGATTTTCAGGCCAAGTATAAATGTCTTTGAAATTTAGAAAGAACAATTTTGATCAGAGGATGTTTCTAAATTCTCAATTCAGTCAAGACAAAACTAAGATATTCTCTAAAACACAAAGATCAGCAAGTAGAATTTGCGTGTATCCATTCTAAGAAAGTTTTAATACTAATTAAAAGAAAAGTCAGTCTACTTTTATTGAAAGCTAAGGAAATATTTTATTTCACATAACTGCAAAGTCTAGATATTTCTGAATTCAGGTGTCATTTTCCACGAGGCTCCAATAATCTCACCAGAAGTTTTAGTCCAACAATTCTCAGATCCACTTCCTTGAGTTAACTCTATTATTAGATAGGGTCGTCCGTCTTGGTAACAATATGCTTGCAGAAATTCTCAAAACTCAAAATTCCAAGATTAATAATAATAACTATACCACTTGTTGATGGACTATTGAATCCAGCTCTTTCTATATCTCTGAATAATTCACTTGGCTGAAGGAAAGTAAAGCTTTTTTTCTCTTAGTTTTATGTCCACCCTGGTCCTGGTGGTTGATTCAGTCCCTGAAGCCACATGGATAGAAAGTGGATAAGGGTTGATTCCCATAAGGAAAATAAGGATATCATTTTTAAAACAAAGATAGAATACTGTAATTTAGCTAAAAATAAAAAATCCTGGATCTACCTAATGATTATAAGATTACCTAAAACCTGGAAATAAAGACAAAAAAAGGCAGCCTGTTTTTTTCAACATCGTACAGGGATCCCTACCTAAGTCTTAGGAGAATGTATACTTTTGTTTCACCCCCACTCCATTTATTGAGGTATAAATGGCAAATAAATTGTACAATATTAAAAACTGGAAATGTACTTTTTCAACTCACTATTTACTATTGATCTTAGGTCCCAGATTTAGTAAAAGAGCCATGCTAAGTTGTAAATTTTGTCCAATAGAGATGTACATAACTTGTCTCATGGCAAAAGCAAAGATTATGGTTTATGACTGTAGAACCTTGGCCATTTTTATATTAAACTCAGCAATCTTGTGCTAATATTCCTATATTTAATTGCCTATAAATATCTGAAATGTTCTTTGGACCTATATTAATGACTTACTGTTTCCCTAATTAATTGATGTGTGAAATACATTTTTTTGAAATATTTGTTTATATTTACAAGAGAGTTATGATTTAATATTTCTGAAAATATTTTAGAACTGACATCCATATATATCGTCCTTCCCATACATATGTTTCCAAAAATATTCCTGACAATACAAAAATCATTAATTCCCTCCTGTTTTCACTGCATCCATCTCCCTCTCCAGGTAAGGAGTGGTCAGGTCGACTTAGTCTGTGTCTCCATGTGACCTGGAGACCTTTGGATAAATGTTAATTACCTTCAATTAATACAACATAAAAAGGAAGGTAAAACAATACAACAGTAAAAAATAATTGGAGAGAGGAAGTAACTGGAAAAAAAGTAATGTGGTTATTGCTTCATAGTTCTTATCCTATTCCAAAGAAGAGTGTGAAATTTTCACCCTGATAGTGGGATGATTCTTAGTTTTGTTTTGTTTTTTTTGTTTGCTTTGTTTTGTTTTTCTGGAAGGAGCTCCTTCACCCATTACTTCTACCTCACTACCCATGCCTCTTGGTTCTGGCTTCTGAAAGGAGTCCCTTATTCAGTGGTATCCATGCCCACATCTGAGATGGGAATTAGAAAGGATGTATATTCTGGGTGCTGACTCTCTTTATCATCTTACTTCCTGCAGGTTTGTTTACATGTGTCTTCATTGTGTGTGAGGATAGCAAATGTGAAAGTGGTGTTGGAATTGCTAAATGGGAAACCAATCATAATCTCTTAATCCCAGACACTAGAAGGTAACTACCTGGAAACCAGATAGCATGTTGAGCCACATTCCTTGAGCTGGACCTTGGAGTATCTGTTTCATAGCAACAATTCTCAGTTATATTCTCACTTCCCTAGCCCTCAGTTTAATGGCTTCCACTGAGGCAGCTGCTTTGGAACAATTTGAGACAATGAATGGGAAGGTGTAGTTAGTCAGCACTTGTCCATGCTATCTGCATTTATACCATAAAAATAACTGTCTCCTATGTCTGCCTGGTATTTTATAACAGGAGATTCATGGAAAGGGCCTGTGGGAATCAGACTTCTCTCATATCTCAATCTTATTACCAATTTTAGATCTGGATTCCTTAACTCTGCTAACAATAATAAGCTTTTTGTTAAATAGTTTAGCTTTTTCATCCCAACAAGCCTCCAGGTTATTACACTCTCAGCCATCCTTAGAGACTGGTCAGAGACAATAAGTATGCCTTTTCTTTCTGATGAGTCAGTTTCAAGACCAGTCTGTATCTTTATTACAGGATATTACTGAAATTATAAGAAGGGAAAAAGCTAACAACCCACTCTAACAACCTGAATTTTCTCTCTCAGATTTCAAAATGTACAATCATGTAAATTTATATTGTAAAGTACAACAAAGAACATTTTGTCCATCTGTTTGATAACAAGAATGGAACTTCCCTACTTAGGATTATTGTGATTCCCATTGTCTCTCAAACTACTTCTACTTGGGCAATTTCAGTTTTAGACTCTGCCACTTGTATGTTCACATCATGATACCAAATTTCAGTATCAGTTACGATAGGCTTTGACAGCTAATAATTAGCCTAAAATAGGATGGTGAAAACATTTTCTTAACCACCATACTACCTATTTCTTAGACATACTGTTGTTTTATTTTTTTTAACTTTTTGTGTGTATAACTATCATTTACTTCAGGGTGGTTTCATTTTTAATCACAAATTTAACTCAGCCTTCAATTATAGCTTTATTAAAAGATGTTTTACTTTCTATTGTAAGTATCATAATAATATGCAACAATAAAGGCTTCAGCTTTTCACTTTCTTATAAAATATAACTTTTTGAACAAAAAGGGGTGGAAAGACAATTTCCAGAGAGAGAAGGGCACACACACACACACACACACACACACACACACACACACACATATTTTGTTCTAGGCATTTTTGTACCAGGACAGCCAAAAATAAGTCCATTGATCAAAACGCTGAAAATAAACTCTATAGTCTCTATATTAAATTCAATTTAAGTATAAGAGATTGAAATGATAATAGTGTCACTCTGTATTGGTACACAGATGAGTGCAGTTCTTTCTCCTAATTTTATGTCCAAATATTGCTGGTGCTCCCTTCTCAACATGTGTTTGTCCTGGCTCAGCTGAAGAGGGAAGCACACCTCTCCAAAGCCCTATAAGCTAAAATAGAAGAGTATGAATTACTGAGAACATTGTCAATACCTTTAACTTTCATAAACCAAGAAATGATTCAGTCCACAAATACTATGTCCATCATCCCATCCCATCATTAGGACAAAAAGCATTCCTCCCCAACCAAAAAAGAAAAAAAGATACTTCTGATGTTCAAGACTATTCAATCCTATGCTAAAATCACCAGATACTGCAGAAGCATGCTTTCTTTAATAGTATCTAGAGTAACTTTTAAAAACAATGCTTTCAACGTCACAGCTGACATTGAGGTTCTTTCATTTAGCTCTCTCAGAGGTTCAAAATCCCCTATTCCCTTTACTTCTGCTTTCCAATTTTTATCACAGTTTAATATGACTGGTGTGATTATGAGTCAGGAGTATACATTTAAATATTGTTTAACCTTTCTCCTGTATCTGTACTAGGGTGATTTTTATTTTTAAAATTTCAGAAAGTTTATGTGTAGAGAATAGAAAAACATTTAGAAATAAATAAAAATGGAATAACTAAATATCAAGATATGCCAATGAAATAAATTATAATTTTAAAATAAAACACTAATAGAAAATGTAATATAATATCAATCTTATGTTTAATATTTAATGTAATGATTCATTTAAACTTTTCTTAAATTATTATGAATTACAGACAATTCCCTAAGAGCTCCTCAGTTATAGACTGACCACACAGTTTCCTGGCTGATCATAATTACTCAGCGATTGTTTACTGAAATGATTTGACCCTGTGGCAGAGATAGCTAATCCTTCACCAAACCTACTTTCTTTACTTCCTGGTTATAAGATATGGACTAAAAGTCTCCAGGGCCCTTACTAGATCCCCAGATGTAGCAATGCAATCTGAGATCTGGCTATGGAATATAGTTACTAAAGATGTATATCACTTTCAGATCTGACCTGCTAAAAACTTCCCACAAAATCATTCTTTCCACTTCCATGGTGATTTTGAAGCTATGTGTTGATGAAGATGGAACAAAACAAGAGAAGGACCCTGGGTTTGGAGGATAATTGACTTCCAGTTAGGACCAACTGCTTTGAACAGTGACAGAAAGAACTATGGTTTTCATAATATTTAAGTCATTATAACATATCATTGGATATGTTACAGCAACTATTTTTACCTTATATAAATCAGACTTTATTAAACAACAGGAAAGCCTGTTCCCTTTTTTCATTTTATTTATTTTTTTTCATTTTTATACAATTTTGAAAGGTTACTTTCCATTTACAGTTATTGCAAAATATTGGTTGTATTCCCTGTGTTGTACAAGGCATCCTTGAACCTGTCTTACACCCAATACTTTGTACCTCTCACTCCATGCACTCCTCTATTGCCACTCTCCCCACTGGTACTCATTAGTTTCTTCTCTATATCTGTGAGTCTACTTCTTTTTTGTTATATTCACTAGTTTATTGTATTTTTTAGTTTCCACCATATAATTGATATCATAAAGTATTTGTCTTTCTCTGTTTGACTTATTTCATCTAGCATAATGCCCTCAAAGTGCATCCATGGTGCTACAAATAGCAAAATTTTGTTCTTTTTTATGATTGAGTAGTATTCCATTCTATGTATATGTGTATATATATATATATATATGTATATACATATATATATATATATATCTCACATCTTCCTTATCCATTCAACTGTTGATGGACACAGGTTTTTTGTTTTTTTTTTTACACCTTTATTGGAGTATAATTGCTTTACAATGGTGAATTAGTTTCTGCTTTATAAAAAAGTGAATCAGTTATACATATTCATATGTTCCCATATCTCATCCCTCTTGTATCTCCCTCCCTCCCACCCTCGTCATCCCACCCCTCTAGGTGGTCACAAAGCACCAAGCTGATCTCCTTGTGCTATGCGGCTGATTCCCACTAGCTATCTATTTTACGTTTGGTAGTGTATACATGTCCATGCCACTCTCTCACCCTGTCACAGCTCACCACTTCCCCTCCCCATATCCCCAAGTCCATTCTCTAGTAGGTCTCTCTCTTTATTCTGGTCTTACCCCTAGGTTCTTCATGACATTCTTTTTCTTAGATTCCATACATATGTGTTAGTATATGGTATTTATCTTTCTCTTTCTGACTTACTTCACTCTACATGACAGACTCTAGGTCCATCCATCTCACTACAAATACCTCAATTTTGTTTCTTTTTATGGTTGAGCAATATTCCATTGTACCTATGTGCCACATCTCCTTTATCCATTCATCTGATGATGGACACTTAGGTTATTTCCATCTCCTGGCTATTGTAAATAGAGCTGCAATGAACATATTGGTACATGAATCTTTTTGAATTATAGTTTTTGCAGAATATATGCCCAGTAGTGGGATTGCTGGGTCATAGGGTAGTTATATTTGTAGACTTTAAAGGAACCTCCATACTGTTCCCATAGTGGCTGTACCAATTCACATTCTCATCAGGAGTGCAAGAGTGTTCCTTTTTCCCTACACCCTCTAGAGCACTTATTGTTTCTAGGTGTTTTGATGATGACCATTCTGACAGGTGTGAGATGATATCTCATTGTAGTTTTGATTTGAATTTCTCTAATGATTAATGATGTTGAGCATTCTTTCATGTGTTTGTTGGCAATCTGTATATCTTCTTTGCAGAAATGTCTATTTAGGTCTTCTGCTCATTTTTGGATTGAGTTGTTTGTTTTTTTGTTATTGAGCTGCATGAGCTGCTTGTAAATTTTGGAGATTAATCCTTTATCAGTTGCTTCCTTTGCAAATATTTACTCCATTCCTGAGGGTTGTCTTTTGGTCTTGTTTATGGTTTCCTTTGCTGTGCAAAAGCTTTGAATTTTCATTAGGTCCAATTTGTTTATTTTTGTTTTTATTTCCATTACTCTAGGATGTGGATCAAAAAGGATCTTGCTGAGATTTATGTCATATAGTGTTCTGCCTATGTTTTCCTCTAAGAGTTTGATAGTTTCTGGCCTTACATTTAGGTCTTTAACCCACTTTGAGTTTATTTTTGTGTATGGGGTTAAGAAGTGCTCTAATTGCATACTTTTACATGTACCGGTCCAGTTTTCCCAGCACCACTTATTGAAGAGTCTGTCTTTTCTCCACTGTATATTCTGTCCTCCTTTATCAAAGATAAGTTGACCATATGTGTATGGGTTTATCTCTGTGCTTTCTATCCTGCTCCATTGATCTATCTTTCTATTTTTGTGCCAGTACCATACTGTCTTGATTACTGTAGCTCTGCAGTATAGTCTAAAGTCAGGGAGCCTGATTCCTCCAGCTCCGTTTTTTGTTCTCAAGATTGCTTTGGCTATTCGGGGTCTTTTGTGATTCCATACAAGTTGTGAAATTTTTTGTTCTAGTTCTGTAAAAAATGGCAGTGGTAGTTTGATAGGGATTGCACTGAATCTGTAGATTGCTTTGTGTAGTAGAGTCATTTTCACAATGTTGATTCTTCCAATCCAAGAACATGGTATATCTCTCCATCTATTTGTATCATCTTTAATTGCTTTCATCAGTGTCTTATAATTTTCTGCATACAGGTCTTTTGTCTCCTTAGGTAGGTTTATTCCTAGATATTTTATTCTTTTTGTTGCAATGGTAAATGGGAGTGATTTTTTGATTTCACTTTCAGATTTTTCATCATTAGTGTATAGGAATGCCAGAGATTTCTGTGCATTAATTTTGTATCCTGCTACTTTACCAAATTCATTGATTAGCTCTACTAGTTTTCTGGTAGCGTCATTAGGATTCTCTATGTATAGTATCATGTCATTGGCAAACAGTGACTGCTTTACTTCTTCTTTTCCAATTTGGATTCCTTTTATTTCCTTTTCTTCTCTGATTGTTGTGGCTAAAACTTACAAAACTGTGTTGAATAAGAAGAGTGGTGAGAGTGGACAACCTTGTCTTGTTCCTGATCTTAGTGGAAATGCTTTCAGTTTTTCACCATTGAGGATGATGTTGGCTGTGGGTTTGTCATATATGGCCTTTATTATGTTCGGGAAAGTTCCCTGTATGCCTACTTTCTGGAGGGTTTTTTATCATAAATGGGTGTTGAATTTTGTCGAAAGCTTTCTCTGCATCTATTGAGATGATCATATGGTTTTTCTCCTTCAATTTGTTAATATGGTGTATCACCTTGATTGATTTGTATATATTGAAGAATCCTTGCATTCCTGGAATAAACCTCACTTGATCATGGTGTATGATCCTTTTAATGTGCTGTTGGATTCTGTTTGCTAGTCTTTTGTTGAGGATTTTTGCATCTATGTTCATCAGTGATATTGGCCTGCTGTTTTCTTTCTTTGTGATATCCTTGTCTGGTTTTGGTATCAGGGTGATGGTGGCCTCGTAGAATGAGTTTGGGAGTGTTCCTCCCTCTGCTCTGTACTGGAAGGTTTTGAGAAGAATACGTGTTAGTTCTTCTCTAAATGTTTGATAGAATTCTCCTGTGAAGAGAGAATTCTTCACAGGAGAATTCTTCTCCTGTGAAGCCATCTGGCCCTGGGCATTTGTTTGCTGGAAGATTATAATCACAGTTTCAACTTCAGTGCTTGTGATTGGTCTGTTCATATTTTCTATTTCTTCCTGGTGCAGGCTCGGCAGGTTGTGCATTTCTAAGAATTTGTTCATTTTATTGGCATAGAGTTGCTTGTAGTAATCTCTCATGATCTTTTGTATTTCTACAGTGTCAGTTGTTACTTCTCCTTTTTCATTTCTAATTCTATTGATTTGAGTCTTCTCCCTATTTTTCTTGATGAGTCTGGCTAATGGTTTATCAATTTTGTTTATCTTCTCAAAGAACCAGCTTTTAGTTTTGTGGATCTTTGCTATCTTTTCCTTCATTTATCTTTCATTTATTTCTGATCTGATCTTTATGATTTCTTTCCTTCTGCTAACTTTGTTTTTTTGTTGTTGTTGTTCTTCTTTCTCTAATTGCTTTAGGTGCAAGGTTAGGTTGTTTATTCAAGATGTTTCCTGTTTTTTAAGGTAGGATTGTATTGCTATAAACTTCCCTCTTAAAACTGCTTTTGGGGGGGACCTTGAAGATGGCGGAAGAGTAAGACGCGGAGATCGCCTTCCTCCCCACGGATACACCAGAAATACATCCACACGTGGAACAACTCCTACAGAACTCCTACTGAAGGCTGGCAGAAGACCTCAGACCTCCCAAAAGGCAAGAAACTCCCCACGTACCTGGGTAGGGCAAAAGAAAAAAAGAAAAAGGACGGCACCTGCACCAGTGGGAGGGAGCTGTGAAGGAGGAAAAGTTTCCACACACTAGGAAGCCCTTCCGCGGGCGGAGACTGCGGGAGGCGGAGGGGGGAGTTTTGGGACCGCGGAGTAGTGCACAGCGACGGGTGCGGAGGGCAAAGCGGGGAGATTCCTGCACAGACGATCGGTGCCGACCAGCACTCACCAACCCGAGAGGCTTGCTGCTCACCCACCGGGGCGGGCGGGGCTGCGAGCTGAGGCTCGGGTTTTGGTTTTGGACGGAGCTCAGGGAGAGGACTGGGGTTGGCGGCTTGAACATAGCCTGAAGGGGTTAGTGCACCACGACTAGCCGGGAGGGAGTTCGGGGAAAAGCCTGCACCGGCCGAAGAGGCAAGAGACTTTTTCTTCCCTCTTTGTTTCCTGGTGCGCGAGGAGAGGGGTTTAAGAGCGCTGCTTAAAGGAACTCCAGAGACGGGCGCGAGCCGCGGCTAAAAGCGCAAACCCCAGAGACGGGCGCGAGCCGCGGCTGAGGGCGCGAGCCCCCGAGATGGGCGCGAGCCGCGGCTGAAAGCGCAAACCCCAGAGACGGGCGCGAGCCGCGGCTAAAACCGCGGAGCCCAGAGACGGGCGGGAGACGCTAAGGCTGCTGCTGCCGCCACCAAGGGGCCTGTGTGCGAGCACAGGTCACTCTCCACACCCCTCTTCCGCGGAGCCTGTGCAGCCCGCCACTGCCAGGTTCCCGGGATCCAGGGACAACTTCCCCGGGACAACGCACGGCGGGCCTCAGGCTGGTGCAGCGTCACGCCGGCCTCTGCCACAACGTCACGCTGCCTCTGCCGCCGCAGGCCGGCCCCGCACGCAGTGCCCCTCCTTCCGCCATCCCCCAACCCCCGGCCTGAGTGAGCCGGAGGCCCCGAATCAGCGGCTCCTTTAACCCCGTCCTGTCTGAGCGAAAAAACAGACGCCCTCCAGCGACCTACACGCCGAGGCAGGGCCAAATCCAAAGGTGAGCTCCTGTGAGCTGTGAGAACAAAGAAGAGAAAGGGAAATCTCTCCCAGCAGCCACAGAAGCAGCGGATTAAAGCTCCACAATCAACTTGATATACCCTGCATCTGTGGAATACCTGAATAGACAAGGAATGATCCCAAATTGAAGAGGTGGAATTTAGGAGCGAGATCTATGATTTTTTTCCCTTTTCCTCTTTTGGTGAATGTGTACGTGTATGCTTCTGTGTGACATCTAGTCTGTATACTCTAGCTTCCACCATTTGTCCTAGGGCTCTATCCGTCCATGACTTTTTTTTAAAAATTCCTTTTCTTAATAATTAAGTTTAATTGTAATAACTTTATTATACTTTACCTTCGTTCTTTCTTTCTTTCCTTCCTTCCCTCCCTCCTTTAGACAACGAATCACCCCAAATTGAGGAGGTGGTCTCAGGGAGCAGGATTTATGATTTTTCCCCCTTTACCTCTTTTTGTGAAGGTGTATGTGTATGCTTCTGTGTAAGATTTTCTCCGTATAGCTTTGCTTCCAACATTTGTCCTAAGGTTCTATCCACCCCTTTTTTTTTTTCTAAATATTTTTTAATTCAATAACTATATTATACTTTATTTTATTTTTACTGTATCATCTTTCTTTCTGTCTTTTTTTTCCTTCATTCCCTCCTTCCTTCCTTCCTCCCTCCCTCCCTCCCTCCTTTCTTTCCTTCTTTGCTTCTTTCTTCCTTCCTTCCTTTCCTCCTTTCCCTCTTTCTTTACTCATACTTGTACTAATTCTCCCTACTTTTTCTCCCTTTTATTCTGAGCTGTGTGGATGAAAGGCTCTTGGTGCTCCAGCCAGGAGTCAGGGCTCTGCCTCTGAGGTAGGAGAGCCAACTTCAGGACACTGGTCAACAAGAGACCTCCCAGCTCCACATAATATTAAACGGTGGAAATATCCCAGAGACCTCCATCTTAACACCAGCACCCAGCTTCACTCAACGACCAGCAAGCCACAGTGCTGGACAACCTATGCCAAACAACTAGCAAAACAGGAACACAACCCCACCCATTAGCAGAGAGGCTGCCTAAAATCATAATAAGGCCACAGACACCCCAAAACACACCACCAGACGTGAACCTGCCCACTAGAGAGACAAGATCCAGCCTCATCAAGCACAACACAGGCACTAGTCCCCTCCACCAGGAAGCCTACACAACCCACTGAAACAACCTTAGCCACTGGAGACAGACATCAAAAACAACGGGAACTACGAACCTGCAGCCTGCAAAAAGGAGACCCCAAACACAGTAAGCAAAATGAGAAGACAGAAAAACACACAGCAGATGAAGGAGCAAGATAAAAACCCACCAGACCTAACAAATGAAGAGGAAATAGGCAATCTACCTGAAAAAGAATTCAGAATAATGATAGTAAGGATGATCCAAAATCTTGGAAGTAGAATGGACAAAATGCAAGAAACAGTTAACAAGGACCTACAAGAACTAAAGATGAAACAAGCAACGATGAACAATGCAATAAATGAAATTAAAATCACTCTAGATAGGATCAATAGCAGAATAACTGAGGCAGAAGAACGGATAAGTGACCTGGAAGATAAAGTAGTGGAAATAACTACTGCAGAGCAGAATAAAGAAAAAAGAATGAAAAGAACTGAGGACAGTCTCAGAGACCTCTGGGACAACATAAAACACACCAACATTCGAATTATAGGGGTTCCAGAAGAAGAAGAAAGAAAGAAAGGGACTGAGAAAATATTTGAAGAGATTATAGTTGAAAACTTCCCTAATATGGGAAAGGAAATAGTTAATCAAGTCCAGGAAGCACAGAGGGTCCCATACAGGATAAATACAAGGAGAAACACGCCAAGACACATATTAATCAAACTGTCAAAAATTAAATACAAAGAAAGCATATTAAAAGCAGCAAGGGAAAAACAACAAATAACACACAAGGGAATCCCCATAAGGTTAACAGCTGATCTCTCAGCAGAAACCCTACAAGCCAGAAGGGAGTGGCAGGACATACTGAAAGTGATGAAGGAGAATAGCCTGAAACCAAGACTACTCTACCCAGCAAGGATCTCATTCACATTTGATGGAGAAATTAAAACCTTTACAGACAAGCAAAAGCTGAGAGAGTTCAGCACCACCAAACCAGCTTTACAACAAATGCTAAAGGAACTTCTCTAGACACGAAACACAAGAGAAGGAAATGACCTATAGTAGCGAACCCAAAACAATATATAAAATGGAAATAGGAACATACATATCGATAATTACCTTAAATGTAAATGGACTAAATGCTCCCACCAAAAGACACAGACTGGCTGAATGGATACAAAAACAAGACCCTTATATATGCTGTCTACAAGAGACCCACTTCAGAACTAGAGACACATACAGACTGAAAGTAAGGGGATGGAAAAAGATATTCCATGCAAATGGAAACCAAAAGAAAGCTGGAGTAGCAATTCTCATATCAGACAAAATAGACTTTAAAATAAGGACTATTAAAAGGGACAAAGAAGGACACTACATAATGATCAAGGGATCGATCCAAGAAGAAGATATAACAATTGTAAATATTTATGCACCCAACATAGGAGCACCTCAATACATAAGGCAAATACTAACAACCATAAAAGGGGAGATCAACAGTAACACATTCATAGTAGGGGACTTTAACACCCCACTTTCACCCATGGACAGATCATCCAAAATGAAAATAAATAAGGAAACACAAGCTTTAAAAGATACATTAAACAAGATGGACTTAATTGATATTTATAGGACACTCCATCCAAAAACAACAGAATACACATTTTTCTCAAGTGCTCATGGAACATTCTCCAGGATAGATCATATCTTGGGTCACAAATCAAGCCTTGGTAAATTTAAGAAAACTGAAATTGTATCAAGTATCTTTTCCGACCACAACGCCATGAGACTAGATATCAATTACAGGAAAAGATCTGTAAAAAATACAAACACATGGAGGCTAAACAATACACTACTTAATAATGAAGTGATCACTGAAGAAATCAAAGAGGAAATAAAAAAATACCTAGAAACAAATGACAATGGAGACACAACGACCCAAAACCTATGGGATGCAGCAAAAGCAGTCCTAAGGGGGAAGTTTATAGCAATACAAGCCCACCTTAAGAAGCAGGAAACATCTCGAATAAACAACCTAACCTTGCACCTCAAGCAATTAGAGAAAGAAGAACAAAAAAACCCCAAAGCTAGCAGAAGGAAAGAAATCATAAAAATCAGATCAGAAATAAATGAAAAAGAAATGAAGGAAACAATAGCAAAGATCAATACAACTAAAAGCTGGTTCTTTGAGAAGATAAACAAAATAGATAAACCACTAGCCAGACTCATCAAGAAAAAAAGGGAGAAGACTCAAATCAATAGAATTAGAAATGAAAAAGGAGAAGTAACAACTGACACTGCAGAAATAAAAAAAATCATGAGAGATTACTACAAGCAACTCTATGCCAATAAAATGGACAATCTGGAAGAAATGGACAAATTCTTAGAAATGCACAACCTGCCAAGACTGAATCAGGAAGAAATAGAAAATATGAACAGACCAATCACAAGCACTGAAATTGAAACTGTGATTAAAAACCTTCCAACAAACAAAAGCCCAGGACCAGATGGCTTCACAGGTGAATTCTATCAAACGTTTAGAGAAGAGCTAACACCTATCCTTCTCAAACTCTTCCAAAATATAGCAGAGGGAGGAACACTCCCAAATTCCTTCTACGAAGCCACCATCACCTTGATACCAAAACCAGACAAGGATGTCACAAAGAAAGAAAACTACAGGCCAATATCACTGATGAACATAGATGCAAAAATCCTCAACAAAATACTAGCAAACAGAATCCAACAGCACATTAAAAGGATCATACACCATGATCAAGTGGGGTTTATTCCAGGAATGCAAGGATTCTTCAATATACGCAAATCTATCAATGTGATAAACCATATTAACAAATTGAAGGAGAAAAACCATATGATCATCTCAATAGATGCAGAGAAAGCTTTCGACAAAATTCAACACCCATTTATGATAAAAACCCTCCAGAAAGTAGGCATAGAGGGAACTTTCCTCAACATAATAAAAGCCATATACGACAAGCCCACAGCAAACATCATCCTCAATGGTGAAAAACTGAAAGCATTTCCACTAAGATCAGGAACAAGACAAGGTTGCCCACTCTCACCACTCTTATTCAACATAGTTTTGGAAGTTTTAGCCACAGCAATCAGAGAAGAAAAGGAAATAAAAGGAATCCAAATCGGAAAAGAAGAAGTAAAGCTGTCACTGTTTGCAGATGACATGATACTATACATAGAGAATCCTAAAGATGCTACCAGAAAACTACTAGAGCTAATCAATGAATTTGGTAAAGTAGCAGGATACAAAATTAATGCACAGAAATCTCTGGCATTCCTATATACTAATGATGAAAAATCTGAAAGTGAAATCAAGAAAACACTCCCATTTACCATTGCAACAAAAAGAATAAAATATCTAGGAATAAACCTACCTAAGGATACGAAAGACCTGTATGCAGAAAATTATAAGACACTGATGAAAGAAATTAAAGATGATACAAATAGATGGAGAGATATACCATGTTCTTGGATGGGAAGAATCAACATTGTGAAAATGACTCTACTACCCAAAGCAATCTACAGATTCAATGCAATCCCTATCAAACTACCACTGGCATTTTTCACAGAACTAGAACAAAAAATTTCGCAATTTGTATGGAAACACAAAAGACCCCGAATAGCCAAAGCAATCTTGAGAACGAAAAAAGGAGCTGGAGGAATAAGGCTCCCTGACTTCAGACTATATTACAAAGCAACAGTAATCAAGACAGTATGGTACTGGCACAAAAACAGAAAGATAGATCAGTGGAACAGGATAGAAAGCCCAGAGATAAACCCACGCACATATGGACACCTCATCTTTGATAAAGGAGGCAGGAATGTACAGTGGAGAAAGGACAGCCTCTTCAATAAATGGTGCTGGGAAAACTGGACAGGTACATGTAAAAGTATGAGATTAGATCACTCCCTAACACCATACACAAAAATAAGCTCAAAATGGATTAAAGACCTAAATGTAAGGCCAGAAACTATCAAACTCTTAGAAGAAAACATAGGAAGAACACTCTATGACATATATCACAGCAAGATCCTATCTAACCCACCTCCTAGAGTAATGGAAATAAAAACAAAAATAAACAAATGGGACCTAATGAAACTTCAAAGCTTTTGCACAGCAAAGGAAACGATAACCAAGACCAAAAGACAACCCTCAGAATGGGAGAAAACATTTGCAAATGAAGCAACTGACAAAGGATTAATCTCCAAAATTTACAAGCAGCTCATGCAGCTCAATAACAAAAAAACAAACAACCCCATCCAAAAATGGGCAGAAGACCTAAATAGACATTTCTCCAAAGAAGATATAGAGAATGCCAACAAACACATGAAAGAATGCTCAACATCATTAATCATTAGAGAAATGCAAATCAAAACTACAATGAGATATCATCTCACACCAGTCAGAATGGACATCATCAAAAAATCAAGAAACAATAAATGCTGGAGAGGGTGTGGAGAAAAGGGGACACTCTTGCACTGCTGGTGGGAATGTGAATTGGTTCAGCCACTGTGGAGAACAGTATGGAGGTTCCTTAAAAAACTACAAATAGAATTACCATATGACCCAGCAATCCCACTACTGGGCATATACCCTGAGAAAACCAAAATTCAAAGAGAGTCATGTACCAAAATGTTCATTGCAGCTCTATTTACAATAGCCAGGACATGGAAACAACCTAAGCGCCCATCATCGGATGAATGGATAAAGAAGATGTGGCACATATACACAATGGAATATTACTCAGCCTTAAAAAGAAATGAAATTGAGCTATTTGTAATGAGATGGATAGACCTAGAATCTGTCATACAGAGTGAAGTAAGTCAGAAAGAAAAAGACAAATACCGTATGCTAACACATATATATGGAATTTAAGGGAAAAAAATGTCATGGAGAACCTAGGGGTAAGATAGGAATAAAGACGCAGACCTACTGGAGAACGGACTTAAGGATATGGGGAGGGGGAAGGGTGAGTTTTGACAGGGCGAGAGAGAGTCATGGACATATACACACTAACAAACGTAGTAAGGTAGATAGCTGGGGGGAAGCAGCCGCAAGGCACAGGGATATTAGCTCGGTGCTTTGGAACAGCCTGGAAGGGTGGGATGGGGAGAGTGGGAGGGAGGGAGACGCAAGAGGGAAGACATATGGGAACATATGTATATGTATAACTGATTCACTTTGTTATAAAGCAGAAACTAACACACCATTGTAAAGCAATTATACCCCAATAAAGATGTTTAAAAAAAAAAAAAAAAAAAAAACTGCTTTTGCTGCATCCCATTGGTTTTGGGTCATCGTGTCCCCGTTGTCATTTATTTCTAGGTATTTTTTGATTTCCTCTTTGATCTCTTCAGTGATCACTTCTTTATTAAGTAGTGTATTGTTTAGCCTCCATATGTTTGTATTTTTTACAGATATTTTCCTGTAACTGATATCTAGTCTCAGAGTGTTGTGGTTGGAAAAGATACTCTATACAATTTCAATTTTCTTAAATTTACCAAGGCTTGATTTGTGACCCAAGATATGATCTATCCTGGAGAGTGTTCCATGAGCACTTGAGAAAAATGTGTATTCTGTTGTTTTTGGGTGAAATGTCCTATAAATATTAATTAAGTCCATCTTGTTTAATGTATCATTTAAAACTGGTTTTCCTTATTTATTTTCATTTTGGATGATCTGTCCATTGGTGAAAGTGGGGTGTTAAAGTCCCCTACTATGAATGTGTTACTGTCGATTTCCCCTTTTATGGCTGTTAGTATTTGCCTTATGTATTGATATGCTCCTATGTTGGGTGCATAAATATTTACAATTGTTATATTTTTCTTGGATTGATCCCTTGATCATTATGTACCGTCCTTCTTTGTCTCTTCTAATAGTCTTTATTTTAAAGTCTATTTTGTCTGATATGAGAATTGCTACTCCAGCTTTCTTTTGGTTTCCATTTGTATGGAATATCTTTTTCCATCCCCTCACTTTCAGTCTGTATGTGTCTCTATGTCTGAAGTGGGTCTCTTGTGGACAGCATATATATGGGTGTTGTTTTTGTATCCATTCAGCCAGTCTGTGTCTTTTGCTGGGAGCATTTAACTATTTACATTTAAGGTAATTATCGATATGTATGTTCCTATTGCCATTTTCTTAATTGTTTTGGGCTTGTTGTTGTAGGTCTTTTCCTTCTCTTGTGTTTCTTGCCTAGAGAAGTTCCTTTAGCATTTTTTATAAAGCTGGTTTTTTGGTGCTGAACTCTCTCAGCTTTTGCTTGTCTGTAAAGGTTTTAATTTCTCCATCAAATCTGAATGAGATCCTTGCTGGGCAGAGTAATCTTGGTTGTAGGTTTTTCTCCTTCATCACTTTAAATATGTTCTGCCAGTCCCTTCTGGCTTGCAGAGTTTCTGCTGAAAGATCAGCTGTTAACCTTTTGGGGATTCCCTTGTGTGTTATTTGTTGTTTTTCCCTTTCTGCTTTTAATATGCTTTCTTTGTATTTAATTTTTGACAGTTTGATTAATATGTGTCTTGGCGTATTTCTCCTTGGATTTATTGTGTATGGGACTCTCTGTGCTTCCTGGACTTGATTAACTATTTCTTTTCCCATATTAGGGAAGTTTTCAACTATAATCTCTTCAAATATTTTCTCAGTCCCTTTCTTTATCTCTTCATCTTCTGTGACCCCTATAATTCGAATCTTGGTGCATTTAATGTTGTCCCAGATGTCTCTGAGACTGTTCTCAGTTCTTTTCATTCTTTTTTCTTTATTCTTCTCTGCAGTAGTTGTTTCCACTACTTTATCTTCCAGGTAACTTATCTGTTTTTCTGCCTCTTTTCTTCTGCTATTGAACCCTTCTAGAGTATTTTTAATTTCATTTATTGTGCTTTTCATCATTGCTTGTTTCATCTTTGTTTCTTCTAGGTCCTTGTTAAATGTTTCCTGCATTTTGTCTATTCTATTTCCAAGATTTTGCATCATCTTTACTATCATTATTCTGAATTATTTTTCAGGTAGACTGCCTATTTCCTCTTCATTTGTTAGGTCTGGTGGGGTTTCTTCTTGCTTCTTCATCTGCTGTGTGTTTTTCTGCTTCTCATTTTGCTTGCCTTAGTGTGTTTGGGGTCTCCATTTTGCAGGCTGCAGGTTCATAGTTCCCGTTGTTTTTGATGTCTGTCCCCAGTGGCTAAGGTTGGTTCAGTGGTTGAGGGGACTAGTGCCTGTGTTCTGGTGGATGAGGCCGGATCTTGTCTTTCTGGTGGGCAGGTCCTTTTCTGGTGGTGTGTTTTGGGGTGTCTGTGGACTTATTATGATTTTAGGTAGCCTCTCTGCTAATGGGTGGGGCTCTGTTCCTGTTTTGCTAGTTGTTTGGCATAAGGTGACCAGCACTGTTTCTTGCTGGTCGTTGAGTGAAGCTGGGTGTTGGTGTTGAGATCGAGATCTCTGGGAGATTTTCACCATTTGATATTACATGGACCTGGGAGTTCTCTTGTGGACTAGTGTCCTGAAGTTGGCTGTCCCACGGCAGAGGCACAGCACTGACTCCTGGCTGGAGCACCAAGAGCCTTTCATCCACATGCATCAGAATAAAAGGGAGAAAAAGAAGGAAAGAAAGAAAGAAAGAAAGAAAGAAAGAAAGAAAGAAAGAAAGAAAGAAAGAAAGAAAGAAAGAAAGAAAGAAAGAAAGAAAGGAAAAGAAAGAAAGGAGAAAATAAAATAAAGTAAGATAAAATAAAGTTATTAAAATAAAAATAATTATTAAGAAAATATTTTTTTTAAGTAAAAAAAAAAACACCCACCCAAAAATGCAAACAGATAGAATCCTAGGGCAACTGGTGAAAGCAAAGCTATACAGACAAAATCCCACAGAGAAGCATACACACTCACAAAAAGAGGAAAGGGGAAAGAATAATAAATCTTGCTCTCAGAGTCCACCTCCTCAATTTGGGATGATTCGTTTTCTATTCAGTTATTCCACAGGTGCAGGGTACTTCAAGTTGATTGTGGAGATTTAATCCGCTGCTCCTGAGGATGCTGGGAGAGATTTCCCTTTCTCTTCTTTGTTTGCACAGCTCCCGGGGCTCAGTTTTGGATTTGTCCCTGCCTCTGCATGTAGGTTGTCTGAGGGCATCTGTTCGTCGCTCAGACAGGATGGGGTTAAAGGAGCAGCTAACTCGGGGGCTCTGGCTCACTGAGGCCGGGGGAAGGGAGGGGTGCAGATGCGGGGCGAGCCTGCAGCGGCAGAGGCCAGTGCAACGTTGCACCAGCCTGAGGCGCTCCATGCGTTCTCCCAGTGATGTTGTCCCTGGATCACGGGACCCTGACAGTGGTGGGCTGCACAGAAATCTGGAAGGGGAAGTGTGGAGAGTGACCTGTGCTCTCACACAGGCTTCTTGGTGGTGGCAGCCGCAGCCTTAGCGTCTCATGCCCGTCTCTGGGGTCCTCGCTGTTAGCCAGTGCTCGCGCCTGTCTCTGGAGCTCCTTTAAGCGGTGCTCTTAATCCCCTCTCCTCACGTACCAGGAAACAAAGAGGGAAGAAAAAGTCTCTTGCCTCTTCAGCAAGTCCAGACTTTTCCCCGGACTCCCTCTCGGCTCTCCGTGGAGCACTAATCCTTTCAGGTTGTGTTCACGCCACCAACTCCAGTCCTCTCCCTGCGATCTGATGGAAGCCACATCCTCAGCTCCCAGCTCTGCCCGCCCCGGCGGGTGAGCAGACAAGTCTCTTGGACTGGTGAGTGCCGGTCGGCACCGATCCTCTGAGCGGGAATCTCTCTGCTTTGCCCTCTGCAACCCTGTGGCTGCACTCTCCTCCTTGGCTCCAAAGCTTTCCCCTCCACCACCTGCAGTCTCCACCCATAAAGGGGCTTCCTAGTTTGTGGAAACCTTTCCTCCTTCACAGCTCCCTCCCACTGGTGCAGGTCCCATCCCTATTCTTTTGTCTCTGTTTATTTTTTTTTTCTTTTGCCCTACCCAGGTACGTGGGGAGTTTCTTACCTTTTGTGAGGTCTGAGGTCTTCTGCCAGCGCTCAGTAGGTGTTCTATAGTTGTTCCACGTGTAGATGTATTTCTGATGTATCTGTGGAGAGGAAGGTGATCTCTACATCTTACTCTTCTGCCATCTTCCCCCTCTCTCCCACTTAGGTTGTTTCCATATCTTGGCTACTGTAAATAATGCAGTTATGAACATTGGGATGTATGTATCTTTTCAAATTACTGTTTTTGTTACCTTCAGATAGGTAACAAAACACTCCCAAGAGTGGAATTGCTGGGTGATACAGTAGTTCTATTCCCTTTTAACAGAAGGAATCAATCAACAGAAGGCCATCCTTCACAGACCAAAAACACTCACTGTCAGCCCTTAGAAGCATATGACACTCTGGGAGTGATGAGAGTTCCTAGAATTCTCTTGTTTTACTCATCTTTACAAAATCCCTTTCCTAAACACCCTACATAAGGATTCTTTTCTGTATGGGTTATGTTAGTTTCCAATGGCTGCCATTGCAAAGTACGACAAACTGGGTGGCTTAAAATAACAGATATTTATTCCCTAGCAGTTCTGGAGACTAGAACTCCAGATCAAGGTGTCATGTTCCCTCCTAAATCTCAAGAAAATAATCCTTCTTGTCTGTTCTAGCTTCTGGTGGTTGCTGGCAACCCTTCCTTTTCCTGATGCATGTCTGTGTTTCTATATCCAAATGTCTCTGTTCTTATAAAGACACCAGTCACATTAAATTTAGGGCTCACCCTAATTCAGTATGATCTCATGGAACTTGATTACTTATGCAAAGACCCTATTTCCTAACATTCTGAGGTTCCCAATGGAAATGAATTTTGAGGCAATGCTATCAACACAGTACAGTGTGGGAGGGAATAAGAAGAGGGTTAGAGGGACAGGTCTTTTGTAGGATAAGTATGTGCATAACATTCATAATAAATTTCCATAAATAAACAATATCATAAAAGTTGCCTACTTTTTATAATTTGGAAGTGCAAACAAAGGGTACACTTTGAGATGGAGAGGACACCAACAGTGGCCAGTGCTACAGATGACAATAAACTTGTCATCCTACATTTTGGGGGAATGTTTTAAGGGTCCAGGTTGTGGTTCTCAACAAATTGGTTTTGACTCTAATTTTGAAATTGTTACTCATATTGGATTGAACTGTTTAATTATTTACTAATTCACAAAACACTGTCCTAACATCAACTTATTCATTCATTAAATTATGCAATAATTTCAGTTTGTAAATTCAAAATAAAAATATAAATAACCATAAAAATACATAATGTCATGTAAGACTTCATCTCAAGATGACCAAACATAAAATTTAGAGTTGTTTATTGGACTTGAAAATGAGTGATATAGACATACCTGTGATTTTCCCATTTCTCTAACATCCCTTTTCCTTTCTTCAGTAAATAAATATGCATGTTTTCCCTTTTGTCGATCTTATCCTAAGAACTGACATAATGTTTTTGAGTGAAATAAAATAATAAAGTATGCTTGTATCAAAGAGATATTACAAATTTATTCTGTAAATATTGAATTAGTATACACTATGTGCCGTGTTTTGGGCTAGGTACTTGGGATATAATATAATAAATTGTATACTTGATGGCTTCCTGACTTCTTTCCTGACTTGTCACACCCTATACACAGAACGGCCTCTGATTACAGTTAAAGCTTTCCCCTCAAAGGCAGGTTAGCTTTCCCAATACACACATTTAAACCAGAACTCTACCCTAACATGCAAAATAAAGAGTTTGCTTCCTTTTCTACTTCAATTTTATGATACTGATCACTTTTTCATATAATTATAATAGCAAATTAGATATAATTTAGTGTTTTGAAACCTAGGTCAGAATTAAAATGAAGATTATATTATTCTGATTATCCTTCTTCCTAAAAATACATAGATTAAACTTTCAAAATTTCAGAGTGATTCTAATTCTATTTCTAATTTATGCAGATGGATTTGCATGAATTATTGTCTGTAACCATTTTTCTTAATGTTAAGTCAAAACACGATCACAATTTAAGAAGGGGATTATCAATTAAAACCAAATCCAGACTTAGGTAAGGAAAAAAAGACTATTTAGTCCCGACTAAAAGGGGAAGGGGGACTATGACAATAGAAACACTCTGAAATTTTGAGATCTATAAGCCTGTTAAAGATCAGGCAGAAATGAAGTTTACTTATAGGGATGAGTAAACAAGACTAGAAATAACCCATTGTGGGGGCATGAGACAAGCAAGTGTTGTGGTCAGACAGTTGATCAGCAAAGTGTTTTCGAAGTCAGCTGATTCTCAGGAGGGAATCACAGAGGAGGGATCAAAGTTCAGAGGCTTGGGGAAAACTGACAAAATTTCGGTCAATTCAGTTTACCAGGCATTTTTGTCCATATTGGTCAGTGAGAGTGTAGCTACTCATTTAGCTACAAATGCCAAAGAATAGGCATTTGAATGGTCTGTGTCTAGCCTTGTCATATGTAAACAGGAGAGTCACCCATGAACCTTATCTAAGTCACATTGGGGTATTTTTTTGCAGTAAGCCATTTCCTAGAACACAAGATAGGTAGGGGCTGTGGAAGAGTGTTTCTTAACTGTTGTTATTTTCCAGGAACATTTGGCTCAGATAAAGTTCAACATTGTCAGGGGAAAGCTAAACGAACAGAAATGGAGAGTCAACTAATACATTAAAAAATAAGTTCATCTGTACTCTTAACTAAACCCTTAGTCATTGGATGCTCAAATCAAGTCATATATTTCAGAAGGTGAATTGCATTCCATGCAATCAAGTAATTATTATATTAAATACTTACCATAAGTTTCAAAATGGAAATTTTTTTTCAGTTTAAAGCTTTTCTTAGTTGTTGTTCTACAAACAATTTGCAAAAACATGCATCTTGTCTGCCAAATTAGCATGTAAATCAGATGATTAGGTATAATGCCTTCCTTAGGAAGCACAACGATCTTAATAGCAAATTCATTAAGTAAAAATTCTTTCTTCTACTTTAAATTCTAGATTCTTTGTCAGTTGGTTAAAAATAATTTTATATGCTCTGTGATTCAACTTGCTTACAAAAAAGCACATGAAATATAACAAATAAATTATTACAATTTAAGTCTAATTTCATCTTTTAAATCTCACATTGCTTTTTCCATGAACACGATTTGCTGAAATTGAGTCACATCTTATGGAAAGGTGATATTTAAAATACAATTAAAAAAAATATTTCATATCACTTTTTCTCCATATTATATTCAGGAAATGTTATTATTTTTGTAGTCTTAATGTGAAATATATAACAGTTCTCTTTCTGTGCAGTTCATTAGAATTTCACAAATCTTAATACATAACTTAACCATTGAAAAAAGGGATACATAACTTAACCATTGAAAAAAGGGATGATAATTAAGTCTGAAGAAGAATTAAATCAGATTACACTAAAAGCTGAGTAAGTGCAAAATAATAAGTGATGGGATGATGATACTTACTAATATGCCTCAGGAAAATTCTTGAGTTGATATTTCCAGGAATTTTTTTCTATATGTTTGTAGTTGTAGAAAGAATATAAGAAGCTATATTTTAGACATAAGATTAATTAGAACAACTTGCTTACAAGAAAGCACATGAAAGATGATTATTTCTTTACACTGATTCATGTATAATAAATGCTCGCTAGAGATTTAACAACTGTAAGAGAGAAAGAGATGTTTTGAAAATTGGGATTTGAGAAAGTTTATAGGAATAAACTTTCCTGTGTCATGGAAGAAAAGCCTCCACAAATTCTTCACCCTTACACCCTTTGGGCATCTGAAGTAACCAGTGTGGAATTGTTGCAGTAACAATTTTCCCCAATGTGCAATATACAGGGAGGAAAAAATATTACAAGTATAAGAATCAACACGTTAAACAAAACTCACAAACAAACAGCTGGATGGGGAGAGTATAAAGAATAATTATAACTGCATTGTCCACCTGGAAAAAGCCTATTGTCCTGGTCACAGCCCAGGGTTCTCAGAAGTCTTCCCTAATTTCCCTAGGCACTCTTTGCTTTTTCCTTGCATGTGTGTTCACTTCATATAGTGCCTCCTATTTCCCCGTTATGCTCTAGGAGATGAAAAAGAATGAGATGTGGCAAAATAAGTAACTAAAATCAAGATATGTGGAATATTTTTTTTGAACCTGGCAAATAAAATTAAATCTTGCCATATCATCTTTACTATTGTATTATTTGATAATATAAAGTTAATAATTGGTCTATGTTTCTGGTACAAATTCTTATTTCTAGTGTAACTATGACAACATTCTAACCAAGTAATTTATCCACTAGGCTACATGATATACCCTCCTCAAAATTAAGGTAGTTACTGACATTCTCTCTTGCTCTGGGATATGCAAAACTGGTTAAATATGGTGCTTCTGAAAATACTTTTAAAATTTGAGCATTTCATACTCAAAGGGTAAAAGATATAAATACTGATACTTCCAGAGCCAAGAGTAAATTATACAAGGTTATGTGGTATATCTGGGCCATATCTCAGAATATGAACATTCTGGGTACAATATAAGAGATTAAAAAACTTAATGATTTCAACCAGCTCACAAACAAAAATGTCATTTCAGCAACTGCCTTTGCTTTCTCTACTCTTATTGGACTTCACATAGAAGTCCTTGATCAAGGACTATCACTATTAATAATCCAAGCTTTGGAAAGCCTGAAATGGTTTACTGAACACATATAAGATCTTGAATCTGCTTAGATTTCTAAATACCTACACTTAGAAATTTTTAATAAGTAACTGTAAAAACCAATTATTACAGGTAAAGTGAAAAGAAAAAAATTAAGATTCTGAATTTCAGGATCAAATAAAAACAGAAACCAAGGATCACACATCCCACTTGGGAGCCTTATGAGACAACTTCAGGCACATCAATCATTACAGATTTTAGTTCATTTTGGAAAAAAAATAGTAGTTTAATAATCCTGACCTTGAGATGACAAATTCCTTGGTTGTTTTTCAGAAATCAGGGGCAGAACAATAAAGCATGATCATCCATCAGTGTTCTGTTTATTCATATATACTTTAAAATATAGTAAGCTTATATACAGTGTGTGGGTTTATATATACTAAAAATACATATGATAAAAGAGTAAAAGAATGATATTTTGCTTTCAGAGTTTTGAATTTCAGGAAAGGTAAGCATTTGGACAAAGATTTTTTTTTGGTTTGGGGGCACCGATTACTTTTTAAAAATTTTTTGCATCATCTGGCCAGCAGATGAAAGTATTAAGATGTGCTAAAAAGCAATGCCACTTCCAATTAGGAATTCAAATGTTGTTTTACTTGTGTTACACAATTAAGTGCCACTTTGAAATTGTGGGATGTTGTCTTGTAAAATTGCTTTTGACTATACAGAAACAAATCTCTTTGGTTCTTAGGGAAAAAAAAACAGCATTGCCAAGAAGGTTTGTGCTTTCCTATTTTAGTATGAATTTAAATCCATCTGTAGCTACTCTATGTATTCTGCAAAATAGACATGAGTTTGCATTTGTATAATCATAGTCTTAAAATATTTTACAGATTAAGATTTTTGTAACTTTTAATTACATCATTAGCCTGTGAAGTTGAAAGAGTTTCCCAGCCAACCAAATGTATTTAGGGTTTTATATCCACATAAAATGCTTTGTATAAAATTTGCCTTAAAATGTAATATTTCTTCTCTCCTTTTCTGAGAGAAATATTTCAAATATAATGTCCTCCACAAAAACGTAACCTACTAAAACATTGTGAAGGTGCTTTGGAATTTTAATAATCTTTTGGAGAAACCACACTTATTTAGCAACTTCTAGTAGAAAGGTGCTGTCATTGATTATTTCAATTTGCTGTATCCCATTCTTTGAATGAAAAGGTGGGTGTGGACAATCATTGAGAAGTGAAAAGTTATTAGGATGGTAAAATATTTCCACCTGAAATCCAGAAGTTTAAGAAATACATCTTTGCTAGGTAGATGAAGATTTATTAGACAAGTCACAAAAAAGACTGATATAAAAAAAAAATAAGAATTGAACTTCACCCAAACTAAAATTTCAGTTAATTAAAAAATACTGCTAAGGAAAGGAGGATACAAGCCACAGAAAAGAAAAATAGAAACAATTTTCCTTACATATGTTTGACAAATGTCTCATATTCTGAATATATATCCATAATATATAAAAGACTCTTACAAATCAACAGCAAAAATATGCAATAAATATGGGCAAAAACTTGAACTGAAACACCACCAAGCAAGACATACAAATGACTGATAAATTCATGAAAAAGTGCTCAACATCTTTGATCATCAGGATAATGCTAATTGAAATCACAATGAACTACCATTTTCCACCCACTAGAATGCATAGAGTTAAAAAGTCTAACAAAGGGTTGGTGAAGCTGTGGAGCAACTGGAACTCACACACTGCTGGTGGGAGTGATAAGTGGTACAAACATTTTGAAGAATTGTTTGGCATTTCTTAACAGTATAACAAAATAACATATGCTGTTACATAAACATACAGTTTTCTATCTATATATGGCTTATAAAATACATATATATATACACATATGCATATGTACATAAATATGTATCTTACGAGTCAGAGATGTATATATATCTTATGAACCAGAAATTCCACTATTACACATTTACCCAAAAAGCAATGAAAGCATATGTTCTCAAAAATACTCACACAAGCATTTTTAGACATTTCTTATTCATAATAGACAAAAACTTGAAACAACCCTAATGCTCATTAACAGAGAAATGGACAAATTGGATAACAACTTGTGATACATTCAAATTATGGATTACTACTTAGCCATAAAAAAGAATAAACTACAGGTACTCAAAACAACATGGACAAGTATTTTATTAAAAATACAGCCTAAGAAATCAGACACAAAGGAATAAATATTATATATAGTTGAACTTTGAACAACAGGGGTTTTAACTGCATGGGTCCACTTATACACGGAATTTTTCCAATAACTATGTATTTCTGTACTACAGGATCCACAGTTGGTTGAATTCACAGATGCAGAACAGGGGGTGGTGGATATGGCGGGCCGACTGTAAAGTTATATGCAGATTTTTGACCTCCTGGTGTTTTGGCTTCCCTAACACCCTCCCTTTGTTCAAGAGTCAAACGTGTAAGATATTTGAAATTCAAGTAACAGACAAAAGTCGTCTTTAGTGATAGAAGTCAGATCAGGGGCTGCAGGGAGTGAGGTATGGAGGCGTAGGATATTGGAACCATTAAGGAGTTTTGGAGGGTGATAGAAATTTTCTATATCTTATTGAATGTGATAGCTACAGGGTTGTATACAACAGTCAGTACATATAAAACTGACCATCTAAGAACAATGCAATTTATCAATATGTTAACTTTACCTCTATAAAAATATGAATGTAAAATATAGTGGCAGCATCCATCATAATTCATGTTCCTCAAGGCACAAGGGATAAATTAGACTACATACTTAATTTAGGAAAACAGATGAAAAGAGATGATATTTAATAATATATGATACCTACATTTAACCATTCTAAATATTTATTTGTAATTATAAAAGTAATATGTAACCATAGTAAAAAAGTTTTCTTTTAGAAGTATAGAGAAATATACAGAGAAATAAATTAACCCCCATCTCATCTTCATTGTTTACTACTAATGCTCAGTATAAAATGGTAACTTTTTTTTCCTAGAAAAGGAAAATATGTCAGAAGTAAATTTCTGAATACTTGCATGACTGTAAATTTTTATTCTATTCCTACATTGAAGTCAAGCTTTAAAATTATTTTCCATGCGCATTAGAAGGCACTGATCCATTGTTTTCTAGAATATACATTATTGCTGGTTAGAAGGAAGATGACAATCTGGCTCTCACCCATTCGAAAGCTACCATATCACTCTCCCTTTTTTTTTTTTTTGCATAATATTTTCTCTTTTTAATTGAAAATTAAAACTGCAGCAAGATTGATTAGGCTTTCTTCCTCTTTCTTATTTGAAACTTCCTGGATTGTTTTAATCAGAAGATTACAAGTATTCATCTCAAGGGAAATTTAATCTATTAGTTCATTTTACCTGCTCCATTCTTTCTGGCATTTTCATGAGATGGAGCTGGAAATTCAGGACATATTTTCTTTGAGTTTTATAATTATATCTTAATAATAAAAACAGCTATAAAATAATTTATTAAGCATTTGCTAAAAAACAAGCACCTTAAATTATTTTGATGAATTATTTCATTTACCAGCAAACTACCTTATGAGGTAAATATTATATTTAAACCAATTTTAGAAGATTAGAAACCAGAATATTTATAAGGTTAAGTAAGTTACCCAAGATCACACAATTTAAAAACTTACAGTGACTGAAAGAAGGATTAGATAAATTGTACACTTAATTGTTATCTTGTTCTTTCTTTTTTCTATATATGTGTTATATATTCCTCCAAACTTTATTTTATAATTGTCAAATTTGGTCATCACCCATTTCTATTGTTAATCAGTGTTTCTATTGAAATATATTGCTTTATTTTTCTTTATTGAGATAAAATTTATATAGAATAAAATGTACAAATGTACAGATCTTTAGTGTACATTTGATAACATATGATAAATGTGTGTAGCCATGTAGCCAACAACCATTTTAAGATATAGAATGTTTTTATCATCCCAGAAATTTCTATCATTCTCCTGCTCAATCACTACCACCACCACTCCAACCCACCAAAAGCAACAACAGTTTTAATTTCTCTCATTATAGATTACTTTTGTCTTGTCTTAAACTTTATATAAATAAAGTCATATGCTACACATTTTTTTGTCTGGCTTCTTTCAATCAACTCTAATTCTGTTAGATTCTTTCACTTTGCTTTAAGAATCAGTGATTCATTTCTTTTTATTATTGTGTAGTATTCATTTGTATGAGTATAAAACAATTTTTTAATATATTCTCCTTTTAAAAGAACTCTGTTTTGGGCCATAATGAATAATGTTGCTAGGGAATTCTTGAACAATTCTTTTTGTGTACAGATGCCTTCATTTCTCTTGGATGAATAACTTGGAGTAAATGTCTGAGTCCTGTTATAAACAAACATTTAACAGTATAGAAAATTGTTTCTATAAACTGAAGAAAACTGACAAATTTCCAAATTCTTCTTTTTTGTTAAATGAATGTAATATTTTCTATAACCAGTCTAAAGAGCTTTTAGATTAGAGCAGGAGAAAACTACTGATTTGGATAACAAAGCTAACTTCAATATCATCCTGGTAAATGTTTAGCAACTGCCTTTTGGGAATGATTGGTTAAATACTCTTATCATATCCAATCTTAAGCTACCAACATAACACCAACCAACTCCCCATACTCCTGAAAATTTCACAATCAATTTTCCCAGTAGAAGTCAACTCAGTACCCTACTGGACCTATCATTTTATTTTTGGTAACAGGAAAAATAAAGCTAGGCAACTCACAAATTATTTAGCCTAACCCCTCTCCAAACCTCTCTGTGGGAATGGAATAAGTAAATAATAATGTTTAATGAATACACACTACATGCCAAGTAATATGCTAACTGCTTCAGATGCAACATAAAGTACATTTTGATGAAGAAACTGAAGTACAATTAAATGAAATGCTTTCTCATAGCCCCACACCTAGTAAATTGTGGAGCAAGTATTTTTACTTTTGTCTTTTGTTGTTTTGTTTTCCAGTTTATTTTTTGCCTTTTTTTAAATTGAAGTATAGTTTATTTACAATGTTGTGTTAGTTTTCAGGTGTACAGTAAAGTGATTCACTTATACATACATATATATCTACTTTTTCCAGATTATTTTCCCTCATAGGTTATTACAAAATATTGAGTATAGTCCCCTGTTCTAAACAGTAGGTACTTGTTGATTATCCATTTTATATATAGTATTGGATATATGTTAATCCCAAACTCCTAATTTATCCCTTCCCCTCTCTTTCCCTTTTGGTAACCATAAGTTTGTTTTCTATGTCTGTGGGTCTATTTCTGTTTGGTATATAAGTTCATTTGTATCTTTTTTATTTTAGATTTCACATAAAACTGATATCATATGATATTTGTCTTTCTCTATCTGGCTTATTTCACTTAGCATGATAAAACCCAAGCATTCTAGTACCAAAAGTCACATGCTGAACATTATTACATGGTTTCCATTCTTGTAGCAATAACACAAGGTTTTATTTTATCATTGAAATATTAGTTTTGTTCACTATTTAAAACCTTGATTAGCTGGAGAAATAGATACTTGATAGTGTAAATTATTCATCTGTATATAACACAAGCTTTACAGAATCCATCTGCTATTTCATTTGTGAAGGAAACTCGAGAGATTATAATTATACACAAAGACAAATTTGAAATCTAGAATCAAGCAATCATGAGAAAAGAATGACTTTGTATTGCTTTCAAAATCAAGTTAAATTACTATTATTTTAAGTCAGCTCTAAAAATGTTTTGGCAAACTGGATAAAAGATATATTTGCTTATTCATAAGACATCTACATCATAAGACTGGCTGCTCTGAAATTTCCTTATATATACTTTACTGTAAAATAAAAATTATTTCCCAAGCTCATGGACAAAACAGAAATGTCAGCTGTGGCAGTAGGAGCTGATTCCTGAATGTGAAAGCCCCAAGCAAGTCTGACATGTGGGTTCCAGTTAAAGGCATCAGGAGAGCAGTTAGCCTTGTCAAAAGACTGTTGCCCCCTAAGGCACTCATAATAAGGAGATACGCTTCTGACCTTTTATTACTTTGAGTTAGACTTTTTAGAAGGTTCCAGAGCAGGCTTGGCTTCAAGTGAGAGGAAGAAAACAAGATAAGTAAAGGTTAAGTAAGGGAGTGGAGCTGGCATCTATGGTGTTAAGAGGGACGTGCAGACCTGGAAGCTGTGAAATGATGTGATTTAAGCTGATGTTCAGCCTGCTGGGAAAGCTGTGGCTGCAAAAAATGGTATCTGGCCATGTCAGACATGAAGCAAAAGAAGATGGTTCAGGAGCATGTGTGGTTATTCTAGCTTGCAAGCTCAGGATATGCAACTTCCTAGAGTGAAGAAACCTCAAAGTCATCTATAAGAAACATGACAGCCTCTATTTCTATTGTGCCATCAAGGGTCAAGACAATGAGCCCGTCACACTGTTGCTGAGACCTGCCCTCTCTACACCGGCACCAAATTGAATCTCAGAGACAGAGTTTTGGGTAAAGCAGAGAAGAATAGCTTTATTGATTTACCAGGCAAAGGGGGCCACAGCAGGCTATTTCCCTCAAGACTGTGTGTCCTGTCCTGGAGGGGGTAGTGAGGAGTCTTATAGTAATGGTTCAAGGAGCAGGGTGTGATCAGCTTGTGTCCATTCTTCTGATTGCTTGGTAATGAGGTAATGGGGAGTCAGCATCATCAACCTTCTGGTTCCAACCAGTCTAGGTTCTATGTTCTTGCAGTCAGCAGTTTTCATCTGGTGGGGGTCTGCTTCCTGTACAAACTACTTTGGAATGTGTGTCAAGCCTTTATCTATATCTTTCAGGGAACTGCTATGTGGCAGATTTATAGTCTAAATTGTTACCAGTTCCCCAGCCCAACAGCTATTGTTTGTTCCACAATCTTCACATTTCCCCATCATCAACTCTTGGTTCAGCCTTTTATTTCAAAAGACATGGACACAGGGGTTTGTACACAGTTTCAACTCTGGAACTGACTGACCAATATGTGGACCTCCTGGACAAATACTTCAAGCTGGACATCATCTTCAACTTTGAGAAGGCCTGCTTCATCTCAGATGCATTTTTGATGAAGGGTGATGTCCAGGACAGCTCCAAGAAGAGTGTGATGAAGACTGCAGGTGGATGACCAGCTGCAGGAGGAGGATGAGAAGCCCTGAAGTATGCTGGAGAAGATGGGTTAGGAAGAGCCCCTGCCTGGCTGGGTGATAATGTGGGGAGTGGTGGAGAGACAGGGTATGAGTGGCTGCTTCTCATATGTCTTTCTGAGGGCTGTTTTCATGGGGGTACCCAGTAGCCCCGCCGCTGCTGTCTCACCTTCTTTCAGAGTGAGCTGTGGGTTGAGATCCTCAAACATTCCCTTTCTTCCTCCATTCCCCACTTCCTGTTTCCCCTTTTCCCACCAAAGGTTTTAGGAGCTAAGAGTTAGGAAAATGTGACTAAGACAGGGGTGTTATATGACTTTCATTTCCTGCTTTTCAGGGACTAATGTTACCCCAAACTCCTCCCTCCCTTTATAACTATAAATACATACATATATCAGGTTTAAAGAAAAGATTTCAGGGTTCTTATCTAACCCCTGCCACAAAACCTACCTCCACCCCTCCAGCAGCCTGCCAGGGTAGCTTCTCTGCCTGGGAGTGGGGCTTCTGTGTGGGAGAGAACTCCTTCTCCCTCATCTGCCCCTCCCCTTCCTTCTTGGCTGCAAAGGGGTCTGGGACTACTGCCAAGGGAGAAACAACATAAATTTTTCTAACCTTGCAGCTTTGAGGGAAGGGAGAGTTGGGTGAAGGGTGGATTTAATGGGAGACTGGGACCAGTCCCTCTTTCATTCCATGTTTAAGGGGTGGGGTACAGGAAATGTTTGATTTTATTTCCTTTTCTCTGATATGACAAGAAAAGCACAAAGTTTTTTAACTAATAGATATCAGGTGGGAAAGCCATTAAGATCTCTTTGATTTCTTCATAATACTCTAAATCTTCCAAAGATGAAACCTTAGATACATTCTATTTATCCTTATACAGGTGAAAATAAGTTCAGACTATGGCAAAATTGTGCCTTTGTAAATTAAAATATGTTTGAGATACAGTATTATGTTAGTTTCAGGGGTATTACATAGTGAGTTTCCATTTGCATAAATTAAGAAATGATCACCACAGTAAGTCTCATAACCATCTGTCCTCATACAAAATTATTATAATATTGTTGAAGATATTCCTTGTACTGCATATTATATCCACATGGCTATTTTTTTTTGTAACTGGAGATTAATACCTTTTAATACCCTTCACCTATTTTGCCCCCAACTCCCCCCACCCCCGGTTCTTGCAAACACTAGTTTGTTCTTATCTACGAGTCTGTTTTCTTTGTTTGTTTTGTTTTTTAGATTCCACATATAAGTGAGGTTATACTGTATTTGTCTTTCTATTTCTGACTTATTTCACTTAGCATAATACCCTCTAGGTCCATCCATGTTGTCGCAAATGGAAAGATTTCATTCTTCTTATGACTAAGTAATGTACCATTGTATGTATAAATTTTGTTTTTGTTTTTTAGATTCCACATATAAGTGAGGTTATACTATATTTGTCTTTCTCTTTCTGACTTATTTCACTTAGCATAATACCCTAGGTCCATCCATGTTGTCGCAAATGGAAAGATTTCATTCTTCTTATGACTAAGTAATATACCATTGTATGTATAAATACCAAAATTTCTTTATCCATTCATCTATTGATGGGCACTTAGGTTGCTTCCATATCTTAGATATTGTGAGTGAGTAACGGTACAATAAGCATAGGAGTGCGAATATCTTTTTGAATTACTTTTTTCCCCCTTTGGAAAAATATATAGAAGTGGAATTCCTGGATAGTATGGTAGCTCTATTTTTAATTTTTGATGAATCTGCATACTGTTTTCCATATTGGCTGTACCAGTTTACAATCCCACCAATAGGTTTGCTTTTCTTCACATCCTCACCAGCACTTGTTATTTGTTTTCTTTTTGATGATAGCCATTATGACAGATGTGAGAGCATATACCTTTGTGGTTTTGAATTGCATTTCCTTGATGATAAGTGATGTTGAGCAACTTTTCATGTGTCTGCTGACCATCTTTATGCCTTCTTTGGAAAAATGTCAATTCAGGTTCCTTGCCCACTTTGTAATTGGATTGTTTGCTTTTTTTGTGTGAGATTTTTGTATGTTATGGATAATAAACCTTTATGAAATATATCATTTGCAAATATCTTCTCCCATTCAGTAGGCTGCCTTTTCTTTTTGTTGATAGTTTCCTTCACTGTTCAAAAGCTTTTTAGTTTAATGTGGTCCCATTTGTTTATTTTTGCATTTGGTTCCCTTGCCTGAGGAGACAGATCCAAAAAATGTTGCTAAGGTCTATGTTAAAGACTCTGTTGCCTAGGTTTTCTTCTAGGAAGTTTATGATTGCAGGTTTTATATTTACATCTTTTTTAGTTTTTTTTTTTTTTTTTGTATATGGTGTGAGAATGTAGGCATTTGATTCTTTTGCATGTAGCTGTCCATTTTTCCTTACACCATTTATTTAAGAGGCTTTTTCTCCCCATTTTATATTCTTGCCACTTTGTCATAGATATTTGACCATAGAAGTGTGCATTCATTTCTGTGCTCTCTATTCTTCTACTGATCTATGTGTCTGTTTTTGTGCCAGAACCATACTGTTTGGATTACAGTGGTTATGTAGTGTAGTTTGAAATCAGAAAGTGTAATACTCCCAGGTTTGTTCTTTTTTCTCAACATTGTTTTGGCTATTCAGGGTCTTTTGTGTTTCCATACACATTTTAAATTATCTGTTCTATTTCTGTGAAAAGTGCCATTGTTATTTTGATAGGGATTGTATTAAATCTGGAGATTGTTTAGGTTAGTATGGTCATTTTAACAATTAATTCTTCTAATCCATGAGTATGGTATATCTTTCCATTTGTTTGTGTTGTCTTCAATTTCTTTTATCAGTGTCTTATAATTTTCTGCGTACAGGCTTTTTATCTCCTTAGTTACATTTTTTTCTGAAGGATTTTATTCTTTTTTGATGCAGTTGTAAATGGGATATTTTTCTTCATTTCTTTGCTGAAAGTTTGTTGTTATTGTATAGAAATATGACAGATTTCTGTGTGTTAATTTTGTATCCAGCAACTTTACTGAATTCATTTATTAGCCCAAATAGTTTTTGATGGCATCTTTAAGATTTTCTACTTATAGTATTATTGCATCTGAAAGCAGTGACAGTTTTACTTCTTCCTTTCCAATTTGGATTCTTTTTATTTCCATATCTTGTCTTATTGCTGTGGTGAGGACTTCTAATACTTATATTGAATAAAAGTAGTGAAGTTGGACATCCTTGTTTTGTTCCTGATCTTAGAGGAAATGCTTTCAGCTTTTCACCATTGAGTATGATGTTGGCTGTAGGTTTATCATACATGGCCTTTATTATGTTGATTTGTATTCCCTCTATACTTTGTTAAGAGTTTATACCATAAATGAATGTTGAATTTTGTCAAAAGCTTTTTCTACATCTATTGAGATGATCATATGATTCTTATTCTAAATTTGTTATGTAGTTTATCACATTGACTGATTTTTGAATATTAATCTATCCTTGCATCCCTGAGATAAATCCCACTTGATCATGCTGTATAATCCTTTTAATGTATTGTTGAATTCAGTTTACTAATATTTTGTTGAAGATTTTTTCAACTATGTTCATTAGTGATATTGACCTGGAATTTGCTTTTTTTTGTGATATTTTCTGTTTTGGTATCAGGGTGATGTTGGTCTCATAGAATGAATTTGGAAACATTCTACCCTCTGCAATTTTTTGGAGTAGTTAATTCTTCTTTAAATGTTTGGTAGAATTCATCTGTGAAACTGATCCTGATTTTTTTTGGAGTTATTTTATTATCAATTCAATTTTATTACTGGTAATTGATCTATGCATATGTTATATTTTTTCCTAATTCAGTTGTGAGAGATTGCATACTTCTAGGAATTTCTTAGGTTGTCTATTTTATTGGTGTATAATTGTTTGTAGTAATCTTTTATGATCCTTAGTAGTTCTGTAGTGTGGGTTGTAACTTGTCTTCTTTCATTTCTGATTTTATTTATTTGGGCCTTCTCTTTTTTTCTTGGTGAGTCTTGCTAAAAGTTTATCAGTCTTATTTATCCTTTTAAAGAAGTAGCTCTTTTTTCATTGATTTTTTCTAATTTATTTTAGTATCTATTTCATGCATTTCTGCTCTGATCTTTATGATTTATTTTCTTCTACTAATTTTTGGTTTTGTTTGTCCTTCTTTCTCTAGTTCATTTAGGTGTAAAATTCGATTGTTTTAGATTATTCTTATTTCATAAGGTAGGCTTGTATTGCTATAAACTTTGCTCTTAGAACTGCTTTTACTGCATCCCATAGATTTGGATTATTGTATTTTTGTTTTCTGTTGTCACCAGGTATTTTTTAATGGCCTCTTTAATTTATTCGGTGACCCATTTGTTGTTTAGTAGCATGTTGTTTGGCCTCCACGTGTTTGTTTGTTTTTATATGTTTTTTTGTGGTACGCGGGCCTCTCGCTGTTGTAGCCTCTAGTTGCGGAGCACAGGCTCTGGATGCACAGGCTCAGGGGCCATGGCTCATGGGCCCAGTCGCTCCACGGCATGTGGGATCTTCCCAGACTGGGGCACGAACCTGTGTCCTGTGCATCAGCAGGCAGACTCTCAACCACTGTGCCACCAGGGAAGTCCCCATGTTTGTATTTTTTGCAGTTGCTTTCTTGTAGTTGATTTCTAGTCTCATAGCATTGTGGTTGGATAAGATGCTTGGCATGATTTCAACCTTCTTAAATTTACTGATACTTGTTTTGTGGCCTAGGGTGGCCTAGAGTGTAATCTATTCTGAAGAATTGTCCATGTCCGTGTGAAAAGAATGTGCATTGTGCTGTTTTTGGAAGGAATGTACTGTATATATTTATTAGATCTAGCTGATTAATATGTCATTTAAAGCAAGTGTTTCCTTACTGATTTTCAGTCTGGATGATTTGTCCATTAATGTAAATTGGATGTTAAAAGTTCTACTATTATTGCATTACTGCCAATTTCTCTCTTCATGTTTGACAATATTTGCTTTATGTATTTATATGCTCCTATGTTGTGAGCATATGTATTTATAATTTTTATATCTTCTTGGATTGATCCCTTTATCTTTATGTAATGTCCTTCTATGTCTCTTGTCACAGTCTTTGTTTTAATGTCTATTTAGTCTTTTATAAGCTACCCCAGCTTTCTTTTTGTTGCCATTTTAATGGAATACATTTTTCCATCCACTCACTTCCCATCCCCTCACTTTCAGTCTGTAAGTGTCTTTAGATATGAAGTGAGTCTCCTGTAAGCAGTATATACTAGGGTCTTGTTTTATTGTCTGTTCAGCCACTCTATGTCTTTTGATTGGAGGATTTAGTCCACTTACATGTAATTATTGATAGGTATATGATTATTGCCATTTTATTCATTATTTTCTGTTGTTTTGTAGTTCTTTTTTCTTCCTTTTATTTTCTTTTGCTCTCTTCCCTTGTGATCTGATAACTATCTTTAGTGTTACATTTGGATTCCCCTCACTTTTTGTGTTTGTGTTTCTTTTATAGATTTTTGGTTTGTGTTTACTGTGAAGTTCACAAATAACAACATGTATACATATATATGATGTTTTATGTTGATGTTCTAAGTTTGAATTCATTCTAATGACCCTACATTTTTACTTCCTTACCCCAAATATTTATATTTTTGATGTCATATTTTACATTTTTTGATTTTGTGTATCCCCGAACTGCTTATTATGGAAATAGATGATTTTACTACTTTTGTATTTTAAGCTTTCTACTAGCTTAATAAGAGGTTGATTACTATATTTACTGTATGTTTGCCTTTACCCATGATATTTTTCTTTTCTTAAGTTTCATATTTCTAGTTGTGACCTTTTATTTTCTGCTTAAAGAAGTCCCTTTAACATTTTTTGTAATACCAGATTAGTAGTGAACTCTTAGCTTTTACTGTCTGTAATTTTTTCTCTCTCCTTCAAACGTGAATGATAGCCTTACAAGGGAGAGTACTCTTGGTTGTAGGCTTTTTTCCTTTCATCACTTTAAATACATTGTGTCACCTCTCTTGCCTGCAAAGTTTCTGTTGAAAAGTCAGCTGATGGTTTCATGGGGTTCCCTTCTGTGTAACTAGTTGCTTTTATTACTGCTTTAAGTTTCTTTATTTTTCTTTAATTTTTGACATTTTAATTATAATGTGCCTTACTGTGGGCCTCTTTAGGTTCATCTTGTTTGAGACTCACTGTGCTTCCTGGACCTGAATGTGTGTTTCCTTTCTCAGATTAGGGAATTTTTCAGCTATTATTTTTCAAATAACTTCTCTGCCCTTTCTCTCTCTCTTTTCCTTCTGGGGTTCCTATAATGTAAATGTTATTATGCTTGATATTGTTCCAGAGGTCTCTTAAACTATCATTAAATATTTTTTTTCTCTTTTCTGTTCAGCTTAGATGATTTCCACTACTCTCTCTTCCAGATTGCTGATCTGTTTCTCTGTATCATCTAATCTACTCTTGATTCCTTCTAATGTGTTATTCATTTTAGTTATTGTATTCTTCAGTTCTGTTTGAATCTCCTTTATATTTTCTAACTCTTTGTTGTAATTTTCATTGCATTCATTCATTCTTCTCCTGAGTTCAGATAGTATCTTTATGATCATTACCTTGAACTCTTCCCATGCAGTTGGATGTGAGGCCCAGCAGTTTGTGGCATGGGCCTCGTGTTGGCCCAGTGCACAGTGGATACAGATCCCCATGTAGCTGTCTGTGTGTCTTGGTGGGTGGAGGGAGGTTTGGGGTTGATGCCAGTTTGCTGGTTTGTAGACCATGTCCCCAGTGCTAATAGCACAGAGGGGGCATTCCAAAATGGTGCTTGCCAATGTCAGTGTTATTGCGGTAGAGCTAGCTCACCAAAATGGATAGCACTAGCATCTCTATCCTCAGGGAAAAATCTTAGTTGCCTCCTGTCTCTTTAGGAGGTTCTCTAAGATCATCAAGTGGGTCTGAACCAGGCTTCTTTCAAATTACAGCCTCTGTGCTGGGACTTGGAGTGTGATAGATTTTGGGTGCACCCTTTGAGACCAGAGTCTTGGCTTCCATAATCCTGTGGCTCTCCCAAACATAATTCCAGCTGGTTTTGAAAGCAGATATTCTGCTGGCTCATCTTCTCAGTGCAGGATTTCCAGGCTGGGGACTCTAATGTGGGGCTTGGAGCTCTCACTCTTTAAGGAGGACCTTTACAGTTGTGATATTCCTCCCAATTGCAAGTTGCTAACTCTGGTGTGTGGGTCCTAGCTATACTGCCTCTCCGCCCCTCTTATGTTTTGTGTTATGGTTCCTTTATTATGTATTCTTTTGTGGAAAATCTTTTCTGCTAGTCTCCAGGTAGTTCTCATAGATAGTTCCTTTGAAAATATTTTTAATTTTTGTGTGTTCATGGGAGGAGGTGAGCTCAGGGTCTTCCTCCTCTGCCATCTTGGACATCAGCCACAAAATTGTACTCTTGATTAATTATTGTGTTGCCATTTTAGCTTTATTTTCTGCCTTCTAATTTTAGTTGCATTTTCTAAATGTCCTTTGAGGTCAAAGTCCAAAAGTTTATATGTTTCTTACATGCAAAGGCAATACTTTCCATATTTTAAAGTTGGACCTCTATCAAGCATCAGCACATTATTAGGAGTACAATATTAATTAATGTGTTAATACTAAAGTAGCCTCTCTTCTTCTCATAGGGGAGAAGAAATGTGACTTTCCTGTACAAACTGTAGTTGCTGCATGTTTTTTAATGTTGTTTTACTTTATCAGGAGTGAAATGTGTTTGTTTAAGAATAAAATATGTGGAGTTTGATTAGAATTTGAATCCTGGCTGTGATACTTCTTAGTTATAAGACCTTAAACAAATGATTTAAATGGCTTTAATGTCATATTCTTCATATTTAAGTGGGATATTAATATGCATTCCATAGGATTGTTTTTTGTGTTGTAATGTAAAATAATCAGCATGATTCCAGGGGCATAATGAGTTTACTCATTTGTTTACTTTCTATTTTGTTTCCCAAAATATGTTATGTAAGTTGTAATATATTATAAGTTGTATCCTCAGTATCCTCATAGTTTCAGTAACAAATAATTATTTAGCTCTAAGTTTATTCATTTAGTGTAGTCTCCAAATTCAGGACACTGTTAGACTAACAAAAACTACTTTAAGCCAGAAAATATTTAACTTTTAGAATCATGTAGCCAGCTATATATTTTCTCTTATCTTTTCTCAAGTTAAACTTCCCCTTAACATGGTATTTATGCAGACATTCCCAAACCTCATAATCTCCCATTTCCACCTCTAGATTCTCTACTCTTCTCAGCCCTCTTGATATTATTCAAAGGATAACTCTGTACTCTATATACTGCTCCTAGTTCTATCCAGGGCTTTGCTGGTTATTGCTGAATTAGTGCAGTAACTTTCTAGTTTTCTTACCTACTCCTACCTCATTGCCTCCTAACCCATTGTCCATACTCATGTCAAGTAATAGCTTTAGACTAATTACCCAATAAGAAAATTATAATGGTTAATTTTTTTCCAGAGTATTCTATGTAAAATCCAAACATCTTCCCGTGGAACATAAACCCTTTCACAATCTAAAATGTATTTTCCTCTGTTGACCACAGTATAGACTACCACTGATACATTACAGACAGAGGTTCAATGTGCCCTTGTGTCCCAGGGCCCCCTGCATTCATGTGTGCCTGTATGTACCTGGGACACTGCTTCTCCATTTCTTTGTTGCTAACATCTAGTAGAACTCCATAACTCACCCAAAATGGTTCCTCTTCTCTAGTGTGTCTCTGAGAATGTTTCCAATCTCCTATGTGCCTTCCTCTATTGTGGCACCAAACACATTGGTGTGCATTGATCTGCTTGTGTTTTTGTCCCCTAAGTAGACTACAACTCCTTGATGGAAGAAATAAGCAACACATTAATATTTACAATATTAATATTTACAATGTAAATATTAATATTAATATTTACAATATTAATAGGTAAAATGTGCTAAGAGATTACCATGTGCCAGACATTGTTCTAACCTCATTACATCCATTTATATCTCATTACAAGAGTCTGTCAGGTACTATGAATGTCCCCATTTAACAGAACAGGAACTAAAGGTACAAAATGTTGAAATCATTTGCTCATGGTCATACAGGTAGTAAGTAGCAGAACCAAAAGTCAAGGTGAGATAGTCTGGTTTAGAGTCTTGTCTCTTAACCACTACAAATTGCTGCTTATAACTGCTCGAAGTAAATAGTTTTCTAAAATTGCAAATATAATTGAAATAATTATATCTTTGAGACCACACTTTAGTTGTATGAAGCATTATACTGTTTCAAGATAAATTAGTTTCATAATAGTTATATATAGATAAAAGAAAAGTCAAGTAGAAATTTGAACAATCATATAATCAATGTTGTTAATGAAGACAACTAAAGTGTATGCTTTTTGTCTCCAAATACTTCAGAATACTAAATTAGTGATAGGAAAAAGTGCTACATTGTAACAGTAAAGTAGGAAATTGATAGCATTTATTTGAGATGGGTTGGATGGGAAAAGCCTCACAAAGATCATATTTAGCCTTGGAATATATAATGAACATACAAGAAAGAGAAAGCAAACAATCAATTCAAGTTGGCTAAAACACATGAATGGAGAAATGAAACTATGAAAATAGGTTTCATATAGAAAAGAAACTTGGCAAGTTGAAAACACCAAGGGTGTCAAGAGAAATGTTTGATAGTCCTAGGAAAGTAGAGAAAGACAGGTTTGTGGGAAAATTATGAAAAGTATTTTTAATGACTCTACAAAAGAGTGTGACCTGTGTTTTGCAGAAACAAAAGCCAGAGTTTTCAAGCAGTTTCTTCAGTTGTTTTCAGATGGCTAATTCCCTGTAAAAGCACACATATTTCTACAAAGGAAATAAATGTATCTGACATAATCATTTTCAACACCTTAGTGTATGCAAGTATAGTAGGTGTAAATCAGAGTCCAAAACCTCTTGTATGTAAGAAATGTAACTTTATTTTCTAATAAGCCAAAATGATATCTACTTTTATGCCTCATTCTGCCAAAATGACAGGAATTCAATTACAGTCATTGGGTTTCAAACCCTTCAAACCCTTCCTGGAATCATGACTAATCTCTAACGTTTTAGAAGATAATTGGAGGGAGGGGCAATTTGATCCTCTACCATTGATTAAGAAAGCTCTTCTCGGTTGGTCCTTGGAGTCAAGCCTGGGACACTTGTGCCATATCATTTTATCTTTCTGTATTTCTACTCTTGGCCCTTACTAAAATTATAATCAAATATATAATTATGTAAACATGCCACTTAGTGTCTTCTGTATCCATCTAGCATATAAACTCCTTGAAATCAGGAGCAGGATCTATCTGACCTATCTCCACTTCACTTAGTTGTTCTTATGGGGTTTTATTATGCTCCTTCATCTGGAACATATTCCTCTGCCATCTCATTTTGTCTAAATACCTATTTGTATTTTTATGTATGTGGAATGTTACTTATGTTTGTCTACCTTGGATAAGTGGTCCTCTGTAGGGGATGTCCTATGTGTCCCAGCAGTGCACTCCCCTTTTATCACCCAAGGTCCAGGGACCAGCTAGCTGGCCCCAAGGTAGGTCCCAACCTGTGCCTACAGACTCAGTTCTGCAGGTTGAAGGATTATAGTTTTCTTGCTTCTGGTGTCTTCCTGCTGGTAGGTGAGGCTGGTCTCTATCTTCCCATACACTTTAAATCATCTCTAGATTATTTATGATACCTAGTGCAATGTAAATGCTGTGTAATAGTTGCCAGTGTGACAAATTCAAGTTTTGTTTTTTGTAACTTCCTGGAACTTTTTTTCTTTAATATTTTTGATCTGAAGTTGGTTGAATCTGCAGATGTGAAAACCAAAGATAAGGAGTGCTGACTATACTGTAAACAGAAGGCGTGTAAATCTGTCCTTTAGGCAATGTTAATTGGACATTCTAAACTGAAACCAGCAAGGTTCCCTGAACTCACACAGTATAAAATAGAAACTGGAGTGGGGGAAGGAACAAATTCTTTGTGTGATAGACCTATGTGGAGCACAGACTGCAGCTTATGGCAAAAACCTGTGATCACTTCCCAGCAACGACTACTAGGACTTTGGACTAGAAAATTTCCATTTGAGGGGCATTTCCTATCTTGCTGTTGGACATTCTTAATTGAAGCTACCCCTATGACTTCAGGACATAAAATGATCATAAAATATGAAACAGTTATAATGTCTAGGATGATGCCAGAGAAACACTCTAATGGGGATGGCAGTGCCCAGAAGAGTTTCATAATAAAATGCAAAAGGTTTATACAAGATCATGTTGTCTGGAGACTGCCATGAAGAGGTACTTACAAGCAGAGAGATTTTTTCCTCTAAGACTGACTCTGGAACTGTGTGAGGAACAGCTTCTATTGTCACATGAGCAGTGTCCTATAAACAGCTCTTTACTGACCAAAAGAAGCTGCTTGGTTTTTGTATGGCAGTTCCAAGATGAATGGACAATATCCTATTTGTGAGGCCACTGCTCTGACTGAAGAAGGTAAAAACAAATCAGCTCAGTGAGCTGAATCACATGTTACTTTCTTAGCAGTTATGGAAAAAATGAACAGCAGTAAAAATCTCCTATGTTTCAGTTTTTACTGACTTACGGATGGTGGCCATTGCCCTGGTCAAATGTTCAGGCAGGAGGGCAATGGAAACGTAGCCTACTAAAGAGATGTCCATATGGGGCACAGCCCTGTGGAAATGACTATGGGAATCTGAGGGTTGCATTAAAGTAGAACAGGTTGATACTCATCAGAAGAAACCCTTTCAGGTTCAGAAGGTGATTAGAATTTACAAGCAGATATCTCTGTGTGCTCATTTATGGTGTCCATGAAATGAGTGGATATGGTGGTACTGTAGTGATGCAGAGGTGGGATGAATCTAAACAGAGCCCCCTTGTACTCTCTGATGCACAAAATGCCAATGACTGTTTTGTCTAACAAGAGAGACAAAGACTGTAAATGGCTATGTGGCAGATTCCCTGATGGGAAGGCCTTGATCACAGCTGGCAAGTGAGACTAATGCTTGGGAGCTGCCAATGGGTCTTTTTTAAAAAAACTGAAGTATAGTTGATTTACAGTGTTATGTTAGTTTCAGGTATACAGTAAAGTGATTCGGCACACACACACGCACACACACACACACACACTCACACACGTATGTTATTTTACAGATTCTTTTCCTTACAAGTTATTACAAGGTAATTGAATATATTTCCCTGTGCTATATAGTAGAACCTTGTTGTTTATCTATTTTATATATAGTAGTGTATATCTGATAATCCCAATCTCCTAATTTATCTCTCCCCCCTTCCCTTTTGGTAACCATAAATTTGTGTTCTATGTCTGTGAGTCTATTTCTGTTTTGTAAATAAGTTCATCAGTGGGTTTTGACAAGAATAGACACCGACTCTGGACTGGGCCTTGCTTACCCAATGGTAGATACAAATACTCACAGTGTTATGGAAGAACTGGAAGAGAAGATATTGCACCAATTTGAATGGCTCACAGTCATTTATTCAGATGAAGGAACACATTTTACAGCCCCTAGTGTCCAACAATGGAAAGAGAGATATCCTTCTCAAAGTAATAGTTTTAACAGAAAATTAGAATGGACAATGAAAACATTGGTTGTCTAAAAGGGGGAGATTAGAACATGAAGGGCTGGCTTACATGCCTTCACAAATATGTGCTCAAATTCAAAATAAGCATGAGTGGGGTGAAGTGATGTCCCCACTGGATAGCTTTCTCTGTTTTTTTGGCAGATGTGGGGAAGAGTGGTGGGGAAGGATGGTGGTGCTCTTTCTTTCACACATCACCTCAGCATTTTTTCCCCCTAATTGATAAGGTGGTCATAGGATCAGGGCTGCAACTACCAGGGCTGGAAGCGGTGTGATGATTCTTAATCAAGGAACTGTGTTTTTAACTTTTATGTCATACTTTCTAAGGTCCTGATAGGGCAAGATGTGCCTTCACCCCATCTGGCAAAATTGGGGCTAACAGAGAAGATAGCCTACTAGTGAAACCAAGCCCCCATAAAACCAATTTCCCCTCCTGAGTTTATAATCAACTACTCTATCCAAAACTTTATTCCATTTCTTGTCCTCTGTGTTAACTGAACACAGTAATCAACCAGAGCCAGATGACTAAAATTGCTGTAGTCAAAAACATCATTAATGTGCTAACATTGCTGTTGTTGATAATATCATTAATGTACAGACTTGGGTTGTTTCTCCAGGGCAAGATGAGTTAACAGACCCCGAGGTCATGGACCATCAGACCAGAGATTTGTAAAGTAGACATCCTGACTCCAGAAACTACAATTAAGAAATGTTACAAGCAGCTCTCACTTTCTGAGATGGACATTCAGCCTATGGAATGTGTATCTCTCAAAATAAATCTACTTCTTACCTAAAAAAAAAAAAAAAGTCACAAAGCAATGATTAATTTCAGCTCCTTTGATCTTCCTCTTTAAAAATACCCCCAACCCACAGACCAAGTTGGAGTGGATCTGAGGCTTGTTTTCCACTAGCTTGCTTGGAGCCCTGTAATAAACCCTTACTTTGTTCCTAACACTCACTCTCAGAATTTGACTTCGTGTGCCTCAAGCACACAAGCCCATTGTTCGGCTAATTAATCAATCATGCTTATGTAATAATAAAGCCTCCATAAAATCTCAAAAAAGAGGGGGTTCCCAGAGCTTCTAGGTTCATGAACATGTAGGGATTTGGGGAGAGTGGCATTCTCAGGGAGCATGAAAGTTTTCCACACACCTTAACTATTCATCTCTTCCATCTGGCTGCTGCTGAGTTACCTCCTTTTCAATGGGCACCTCTGATTTACAGCCAGTTATCAGGAGTACAGCTAACAACCTGGACTTGTGATTGGCATCCTGAGTTGGAGGGGGTTGTTGGAACCTCCAACCTGTAGCTAGTGTGTTAGAAGTACAGGTAACCTAGGCTTGTGATTGGCATCTGAAATGGAGGGCAGTCTTTTGAGATTGAGCCCTTTACCTTTGAATCTGATGCTATATCCAGGTAGGTGTGGAGAACAGCCCCACACCCTCACATAGGAATTAGGGACAGAACCAATTAACTACACAGTATATCCCAAATTTTAGTGGTTTACAATGCACATTTTCATGTTCAGGGATCTAAGATATTCTGAACTAGGTAAACCTATTTTATTCTGTTTAACTCACAATTTCCCAAAATTATTTGTTCCTGAAATACATTTTTCCCCTTTGTATCACCCAGTAACATCTCACAGAGCTCTTAACTATGGACTATACTTTAGAATTTGGTTGTAAACGTCCCTCCATATGTCACTCTTTATGAATTGCATGCACCCGAAAGTTAATTACATCTTCCAAACACGACTTCACAAGCCAGAATCTGGGTTTGGAGAAGAACTGGATGACTCCTGTTTCCACCTTTCATTGCAATGTTTGTAAGCAGCTTTTGGCAGGAAAAAGCTCTTTGTAGGAAAGAACCCTTTGTAGATGGCACCCTTTGGTCTTGTCACTGACCTTAAACCAGGTACCCACATGTTCTACTCATCTCCAGCCTTGGGACACCTTTCAAATCTTTTGATCACACAATACTTTGCCTAGCATGTTGGTTTTTTCCATAGATTGAAGAAGTATAGATGAAGAATAAGTAATTAATTAATGAGCCAATCTCTTTCTTAGCTTCCCCTCAAATAATCTTGCAATCAAGCTGTGTGAACAAGAAAGATCATGAGGAGTCCACAAGCCTGCACACAGTGGGGGATGGGAATGACTCTGAACCCCTATCTCAATGATTAATTGAGATTACTTCCCTGTTTCCCTTTAAAAGCTTTCATGTCCAGGCAGAATCTTCGGAGGTGGTTTTTCGGGATGCTGAGTCCACTATCTCCCCAGATTGCCAGCATCCTGATTAAAGGCACTGTTCCTTTCTACCAACAGTTGTGAGTATTGATTTTGTAAGCCGCAAGCAGTGGGATCTGATTTGATAACATGTTCATGATGTGTGCTCCATGGCTGCTTTCACATGGTTGTGTTCACTAGTTCATTGGGCACTAAGCATACTTCAGGAGATTAGAGGAAGAATATGGGTCACAGAGGTAATATTATTTTCTCCAAATTTAGTATTGCATTTAGCTTACTACCTTCTGAGAAAGAAGGGGAAAATAAAAATTAATAATTGTTGTCTACCTCCATGCTTGCCTTGGAATCTGTGTCACATGAAAGCCAGAGGCAGCACACCAAAGTAAGAGAGACAGATACCATGGGTACTTTTTACTACTCTAATTTAGTTTCTAAACGGAAAGCAAATAACACATTTTTAAGACTTATGAGCATTAGTGGATTATAAGAATGTCATTACAGAAAAAACTATATAATTAAAATAAAATAACTCTATCAGGTTTCAAAATTGCTTTTAAACTCTATAGGCAAGTGTATATCAGACCCATAGAAAGTGAACAGGGATACACAAATAAAAACGCCTACACAAAACAGGAAGACTTGAATTCTAAACAGTTTAACCAATATGTTAGGCTCCAAATGGACTGCTGATTTGTGCATATTAGGCAAAGGATCTTTGTAAAATATGAGGGACATGTTTCACTTTTTAAAAAATTGAATTACTATTGACTTAAAGAATCTTATTCCAGCTTTCCAGATGAATTGCTTCTTAACTCTCTGTGCCAAAAAAACTGTAAAATAAGGGTCTTTAGTGTTCTATGGAGCTGCTTTCAGATTCATATTGTACATTCTATACTCTATATTAACTATACCCTCATAATTACAAGAGTTTAATTTTAGCTATTGGGAAAATATTTACAAAAAATATCTAAATACTAGAAAATTAAAATATAGGACCATGAGTATAATGACTATTCATGATAAAAATTCCTCGAGAAATTATTGATAAACTCCTACTTGTATGAAAAAGATAACAAATTTACAAGTTCCCAAAACAATTTTTTTTAATTAAAATATTGGAACATTCTTAGAAACTTCTTGGAGAGTAAAGTCCCAAAGGCAAAGTCTAGAAAGATTTCTTGGAGATAAATCTCCAGCTAAGAAATCTTAAAGTTGGTAAATTATTTGTGGACAGAGAAGAGGAAGGAAATGAATACCAGATCATTGAAACAGTCTGTTAAAATTCCTAGCTTTCTACAGCTTTATATTCTCAGGGAGAAAGAAACTTTCTTTTACCCTTCTAGGTTCTTCTGGCTGATCTGAAAATTAAATTGCACAAGAAAGATTAACAGGAGAAAAACAAACACAAATTTTATGATATGTATACCTGGGAGAGACCCAGGAAAATTGAGTAATTTACCTTAAATATCATTTCAGCTGAAGACAAAAGGAGATGTTGGGAGAATCAGATATGGGAATTACCAGGAAAACACAGTAAACCAGGGTAAGGTTGTTATACAGATTTAAGTCATTGCCTTCTCCACTGATAAGAGTTTCTAGAGATTTGATCACTCTCCTCTTCCCAGTACATCCAGAGAGACACACTTACAAATGGAGATTTCCCTTATAACTGCAAATGTCTCTTAAAAAAGAATAATTCCTACTTGGTTTTCAGTTTTTCCCATGTCTGTTGTTTTTTAGAAAATAACCAGTTTAAGATTATTAATATGCCAAAGAGACATATTTGGGGGTAGCAAATTCTGCTCCTCCACAATACCCTTACCCAAAATAGGAACCATGGTCATCCTTCAGTATCTGCAGGGGACTGGTTCCAGGATCCCCCTCAGATACCAAAATCTGAAGATGCTCAAATCTGTCATATAAAATGGTGTAGTATTTAAATGAAACTTATGTACATCCTTCTGTATATTTTAAATCATCTATACATTACATACAATACCTTTATAATGTAAATTCTATGTAAATTGTTATAAGTACAATATAAATATTTGCTAGCTTGTGGCAAACTCAAGTTTTATTTTTTGGAACTTTCTGCAATTTTTAAAAAATATTTTCAATTCACAGTCAGTTAAAACTGTGGATTGAGAAGGCTTAGATATGGAGGATTGATTAATCTAAAAGCAGTGCATGAACTGTGACACGACCTGAAAATTTGAATGCATAAGCACATACACAAACGTACACATATACATATGCACATAGATATCTATATTCCCACAACTACTGAGCTCTTTCAGGCTTTATAGTTTTCTGCTTGATCGTTTTTAGCTGATCTCTGCTGCATGATTTCTACATATTGTGGGTTGAATTGTGTTCTCTCCACCCTAATGATATGAGGAAGTCCTAATCCCTGATACTTGTGTATGTGACTTTATTTGGAGATAAGATCTCTGCAGATGTAATTAAAATGAGTTTATACAGGGATTGAGTGAACCTTTAATCCAATACAACCAGTATCCTCATAAGTGTTGGAGAAGAGACACACGGGGAAAACACCATGTGAATATTGAGGCAGACACTAGAGTGATGCATCTGTAAGCCAGGGAATGGCAAGGATTGCCAGCTGTCACCAGATGCTAGAAAGAAGTCAGGGGACAGATTTTCCATCAGAGCTCTTAGAAAGAAGCAACACTGCCAATCTCTTGATTTCAGATTTCTATCCTCTAGAACTGTGAAACAGTACATTTCTGTTGTTTTTAGACACCAAATTTGTGGTAGCTATTATAGCAGCCCTGGAAACGATTATAATATGTAACACTGGACATATGAAAATTCCAGAAATTTCCATGGCTATTGCTATTAAATCTGATACAACAAAGAATCTGTTTTTTTTTTATATTATTTACTTGAATATGTAGGTATTACATGTTTAACATAACGTAAAAATTATTTAGAATTTCTTCTTTTTACCTAACCAGAAGAATATATTCTAAAACTTTCTCCTCATGAGGGGAACATCAAGTAAATGATTCTGATTGTTTTAGAAACAGTAGGAGCTATAATATGTAAAGAATGCATCAGATTTTGAATCTGAATCTGAATCTATATTTGGTCTTTTCTTTTTCTTCTGCTCATTTAGGTAAATCTTTCTGTGTTTCCAGTCCCTCATCTGACTCATGATATTGTTGATAGGATAAATCATATTGTTACTGAGTCCAACCTCATTCTGCTTGCTTGCATGACAGGGCAATAAATTGGGAGAGGAGCTGATGGGACAAGGAATAACAACTTTATTCGGAAAGCCAGGAGTCCGAGAAGATGGAGGACTAATATCCTAGAGAATGCTGACCCCAGTCAGAATTCAACCTTCTTTTATATTGAAAGGGGAGCGGCATTGGTTGGTTGTTGCAAACTTCTTGGTGCAGGAATCCTTTGCTCTTGCAGCTGTCCTAGTAGGCCAGGTCACGATGCTCCTGTATACTTCCAACAAGACACATGTTATTCTCTGTTCTTCAGCTACTTATTTCTATATGAATGGAAAAGTATTATGTTACCTTTAAATATCAGAGCCATGAGAATGGGTTAACCTGTATATCTCAGGCTACAGGCAACATTCTTAACTTGAAGCAAGAGCAATAGAATACAAAGATTAAAGTAAAAGAAACAGATGTAAAACGGAGTCAAATGTGTTCTTCCCTATTGCAATATAGTAAAATTCCTATAAATGTATTACGATTTTTCTCTTCATTTTTAAAAATAAAGTTGGGAAAGTAAACACCTTTATTTTCATGTTGAGAGGAAAACATGCTACTTTAAAGTTTTCATTTGTCATAATTTATGTTAACTGACTAGTATATTTCACTCAAATGAGAAAAGATGCTTCATGCTCAGCAAGATTTTTTCAACAACAAAGACTCTTGTTTACATAAGAAGTAGCGTTTGAACATTATTGACTTCTCTGGTCATTATAGCTAATGTTTCATAAAGCTATGCCCTTCTAAAGAAATGTCAGGGCACCAGTACTAACATGTTGTGTGGTTATTGTTTTACCTCAATTTTGCAGCTTTTACAATGACACTAAAGTGTAAAGAGGTCACTGAAACTCAATTCCCCTGTCTTTGTAATAATATTTCTAACCTTTGTCACAGAAATTGTTTGATTTTTTTAACACTTGTGTTCACAATGTTAAAATGGTTGAAAGTTTCCAGAACCATAAGTATAACCAACTCTCCTTCACATCATCCATAGCAAATCATATTTACTTTAGAGTATCAAGAAACCACGATGGAGAAAAAAAAAAAGAAAAACAAAGATTGTTTTTGCTTTTATAGCCTTTGCTTTCACAATTCAACAGTAAATCAACAGTGAACATTTGGTTTGCCTGAGGCCAGCATGATATCAGGTTGCCTGTTTGGAGCTTATATTGTGTTTTGTTCTTATCTGATAACTCTTCAAAATAAGCACAAGTTTTCCCATCTTGGAGACCCTCAGCACCAGTGGTAGTCCCCGCAGAGTTTATTTATTTCATCAAAATGATATGAAATTTGGTTGTTCAATTTTGTATTTGTGAAGAATATTGGTAATAGAGCTCAAAATGAAGCCATGTTGAAGAATTCATTTCAGCACACGAATGATTTCCCCTATAGCTAATTCTGTTTTTATTCATGCACAGAGACTTGCCTCCACAAGGCCATTTCTCTCCCTTGGAAGAAAACAGGTTTGTTGAGGCAAAACCATCTCATGAAACAGATATTTAAGCACACAGACAAGAACATTCCTATTTAGGGTGATTTTCTTGCCAACTGAGTGTCCCCCTGGTCATATCTATGTTCAATGTCAGATTCAAGCTTTACTAGTGACAAAGAAAACTGTCAGCAAGGGGGAAGAGATCAGTCATGATTTGAAAACACAATAAGACAGGGCAAGCAAGGGAAAAAGAACAAGGCATGGAGAAATTCAAAGTGATAGGCCTGATTTAGCTGATAGCTGCATCGGGAAGCACTATTTTGATTGGTTAAAGTGGTATATTGAGAACTTAGCTTAAAGATATTTCCATTTCTTTTATTTTTCCTATACATAATAGGATTCTGAGGATTATTGATTTCTTAAAACAATGAATCTAATGTAGGCAAAAAGGATTCATAAAGGGTAAAACATACAAATAAAATTGAAAGTATTCTCAACACTGCTCATGAAATGGATCTGTCTTCTTTAAACTAGGGCAAATACATTTAAATGGTTGAAAACCAAGTGTTGGTTAGGGCTTCTGATATGTCACACCACTGAGGACTAAGGGAGATTAGGCTCCCACCCTTCATTTTAAAAAGAGCACAAAAAACTGGGCATTTACCCCAGGGCTTATTGCAGTATCAAGAGTCTCTCTCACTCCTTCTATAAAAAAAGGAAGTTCTATGTCCCTTCTTCCGGAATATCCCAGAACTATGTTAATATTTTGACCAGTGGAATATGAAGGAAGTGATGTTGTGCCAGCCTAAGCTGCCATGATGTGAGGAAACCAGGCAGGTACATGGAAAGTCTTGTGCCAGGGAACTCATGCCAATGCTTCAGTGGAACACCTAGCTAGTGACCAGCACCAACCTTCTAGCTGTGTTGATTGAGCCTCTTTGGAAGTGGATCTTCCAGCCCCAGCCCAGGCACTCTAGCTGATGAGACATAGAACAGAGACAGAATTCCCCACATAACCCTGATCAAATTTCAGATGCGTGAGCAAAAAAAAGTGACTCTTCTTGTTGTAAACCAATAATTTGGGGGGATGTACTGTTACCAATAATACAAAACCAGAACGGCATGTTAAGAGGTAGTCTGACTCTGCTACCCCTACCATAACTCTAGCACCTCTCTTCTCTGTATTTGGAGAAAAAAAAAAAAGGCTAGGGAAAATGTGCTCTCAGAGTTGTAAATAACTGACCATAATTCTCTGGGTGTTAAGTAAAGGTTGGAGGATAAGGTAGAAGAATATGTTTCTTTCCCTTTTATGTCTCATGGCTCAACTCCTCTACAAGTGTTACAGGATTAACCCTCAATAACTTACTTGCATTTAAACTACAGTTTTCCCTCAGTATCTGTGGGTGATTTGTTCCAGGACTCCTGGGGATACCCAAATATGAGGAGGCTCAAGTCTTTATATAAAATGATGTAGTATATTCATATAGCCTACACACATTGTCTCATATATTTTAAACCATCTCTAGGTTTCTTATAATGCCTAATACAATGTATATGCTATGCAAATAGTTGTAAATTTAGTGTAAATTCTATGCAAATAATGACAAATTCAAGTTTTGCACTTTGAAACTTTCTGGAAATTGTTCTTTTTAAAATATATTCCCACCTATGCTTGGCTGAATCCACAAATGTGTAACCTGGGATAGGGAAGGCCAACTGTATTGTCTTGAGAGAATCCTAACAATGACAACCTTTAACCAGTGATGCAGGTTATACTGGTTGGGTAAATACGTCTTACTATTTTTACTTCTAAAAATATGGATATAGTGTCTTCTGTGATCTGTTTTACTTTCTTTTGGTTTTCAGATATGTGACTGGCTGATTGAACAATGCAAATTCAGTGGGTATAAATATGAGTAAGTTTGAACATGATTTACTTTTTTCTTTCTTCATTTTTTCATTTAGCCTCAACTGGATAATGTAAAATCTCTCTTTTATAATGATTAGTAAATTCCTTAATTATAAGATTATATGACACCTTCTATGAGCTTTATATTATTCATCTCCAGATAGCCCTGTGTTTAAACCTCCAATTAAAATTCAATTTGTCATATATCAGCTTTCTACAACCAACATCTGAATGATTGTTTCAGTCTCAGTAATTTGGAGTAGAGAGGAGGCAGGATCTGTTCTTTCACTCTTTCATCTCTTTACAATGGAGATGAGTGCTTTGGAGCTATGTCTTTTGGGGTGTTTCTGTTCTTCTCTTTCCCTCTTCTGGGTCTACTTCCTCTGTTGTGAGCTGGCAAGGAGAAAAGGGCATGACAAAGGTCTTCTGAAAAACTAGGCCATATCAGTGGCTGAATGGCCTGGGTATAGGTTTGATTTTTTCTGGCTGTCTTTGTCACTCATCACTACCTCTGAAATGGTATTCTGAAGAGATGCAGGTCAATTTTGACCTCATCAAGCCTCCATTGCTGCTGGTATTCTTAGAGAAGTCCATTTTTTTGAAGACTCTGACAACTGTGGGAACTTGGGAGCATATTCTGTGATCCTTTTTTTTTCCCTAGAATACACCATTCTGTAGTCTCTACTCATTGTGTGTTTGCAAGCTTCACTAGCATGCCTTCTGCTTTCAGAAATATTCAAAGATTTAGCACAAGTTTCTGTATCTCCATATGTTGCCAAACTCTAGTAGATAATGGCAAAGTTATAGTGAGTTTTCCCTCTTTACATCACATTAGCAGTAATTTCATACCTTAGGAAATGCACAAATAAAATAAATGAGAAATGCATCACCCATATCTATTTGTATACCAAGGTAAGTTTACTCTCTCTTCCTACAATTCTTCAAAGTTTTTACTGGTCACATTTCTTAAAACAAAACAAAACAGAACACTTATAAGAGGGTTACTGGGATGTCCACAATACCCACTGCTTAACTTGGTCCAAAGGCAGCAATATCCATCACACTCTTCCTAGACTCCTCCTATCCACAACAAGCAGTTTTGCTGGTCTCAGTTACTTCCATCATAGGATTGGAACCTCTTCCCAAGTCAAGCCATAACTGATATAATTATTAATTTGCAGTTGTCATGAGGCATGAGAACACAAATCCCAAATGAGTTCTAGACATTGTTTTCTCTATATTTTATATAGCAGAATGATCAATTCCTTCTGCTAGTATAGTGACACTTTGTACTCTGGTTTTCTGGCATAAAGATCTCAAAGTGACAAGGCCTTAGCTACAGCTTTAGCTTACTGTGTCCCCTTGGAGAAAAGTGTCTATCAGGGATCAGGACATAAAGTCAAGCAGAGTATACATTTACTGAAAGAAGAAGCAGAATTTCCAAGAATGATTGTAAAATGTTCCTTCTACTTCCAACCCTTGGATACCCAAACCCTTTTATTCTACATAATAGGATAAATCAGCATGTACTGGTTTTTGATCCCTAGTACAGTTTTCATTTCAAAGAACATTGCCCAGATGACAAGGATATCATATCTGAGTCATTAACTATGCCTTTAAGTGTGTATTCCAAAGTTCCTTAAGATTAGCTGTTTTACTAGTGATGTAGAATATGGTACTATGACTCATTTTACACACTGTGAGATGGACTTGGAGTAGTACTTCACTTATCATCTGGAATTTGAAACTTCTACTCTAACTAGGGGTTCCTAGTATCAATGGCAGCCCAAAGTATATTCAGCAATCCTTGAGATATTTATGTATTCCTCTTTCTTCAGTGTACAATTACTCTGGTGAATGGCCATAGCTTTCTTTGAGATATATTAGAGTAATTATTACTATGCACACACTATAGCATTAAATCTTTATTTCTCAAGGAGCCCGTGCCTCTCCTTCAATCAAAGGGTCTTTGTTCTGAGGAATGGCTCAGGTCCGGAAACTAGATTAAGAATTGTTATTTGTATTGTGAGAATTGTCATCAGTCTTCTGTTTCCCCACTCTTTAAATTTATTTATTATAAGAGTCGAGAAATACACCCAATGGCTGCTCAGCTACCTTAAGACCATAGTTTTAAGCAAGGTCTTAAGGACATAGTTAGCCATATCCCTGGAGGTCATGTGTGTCATATAAGCCTTGCCACCATTAACACAATTAGGGTATTCCAAAATTCATGTCCACCAGGAATTTCCATCTTTGGAAATTGGACCTTTGCATATTTAATTAAGATGAGGTCATACTGGATTAAAGTGAGCCCTCAATTCAATAACTGGTATCTTTATAAGAGAAAGGAAGGGAGAATTAGATATAGAGATATTGATACAAAAGGAACACTGGGGAGAAGGCCATGTGATAATGGAAACAGAGATTTGAGCGATGGAACTGTAAGACAAAGGGCACCAAGGATTTCTGGCAACCATCAGAAGCAAGGAAGAATCAAAGAAGGATTCTTCTCTAGAGCCTTCAGAGAAAACAGAGCTCTGCCTACTCCTTGACTTCAGATTTTTAGTATCTATAACTGTGAGAGAATAAATTTCTGTTGTTTTAAGTCATTCAGTTCCTTTGTTTGTTACAGTAACCCTAGGAAATAATATAATCAGGGAAAGGAAGGAAGCCAAGAAAGGATATGTTATCAAGCTCTGAGTCACTGGAACTAAATTCCACCGAGGAAATCTGAGTACCAGTATAGAATGCATTCCTCAGTTATTCCTCTTAAGGGGGACAGGAGTTGGAGTAATTAGCCACCAATTCCCATTGGTTGAGTGCTATTTTCAGAGGGTTTCTTTCATTTTACAACACTTCTGACCAGCTAAGCACTTGAGCAGAGCAGGCTCTGAGGGTCAGAGTACTCAGTCAAGAAGACACAAAGACTGGTAGTTGGAATTAGAGCCTATGTGTGTGGAAATGGTAAGGATCAGTGGGATATAGATAAGACACTAAGTGTCTCCTAGAGATATTAAAATAAACCCATGTTTTTTATTAACATTCAAACTACATGGACCATCCACATGTAGATTTTTTGTCACCAAACTTCCCAGAACTTCTGAGCTCAGTTGGTGCACTCTGGGTAATCCTTTAGTAGGCCAGACTTTTGACTGCAGTTGCTTTTGTTATGTGCCTTCTAGAAAACTAATCCTCTACAATTAAAGAGATCCTTGCTCAATATTCTTTTGATTTTCTCACAGACCTCAGTGGTCTTTCAATAGAAGACAATATCATACCTCCTAGGTTATATACAGACAGTCTCCTCCAAACAGATGGTGGCTGTTTAGTTTACACTTTTTGAACAACCATATTGACCAAATGTTCCCTCTATGCCAGGGCAATGGTCTCATCAGAGTGTTCCAGAACAGCCACATATTGTGCCAGAGCCAGCCTTCTCTAATTTCCCTTTGACCCTGGTGCTGAGCTGGAGTACCTGCTCAGAGTCCCTGCTCTCTCATGGTCATCTCCATTATACAGTTCCAATGTCTCAATTTTTTCATCATGCATGTCCTAATGACATTAATACTTAAAGAGAGGAATAATTTCTATTCCTTTGCTCTTAGGAAGTCCCTTGGGTTTGCACAAATTTGTCTATCCCTCCACAGTGGCATTCTAGATCTTCTTACCAAGGGCTATTAGGAGGAATTATATTAATGGCATAAATTTGGTTATTATATCAACTCCAAATGTGCTCATAAGTCTTAAAAGCCAAATTGATGGTGAATGCTCTTAGTCACACGAGAGATAGGGCATGAGGGAGACTGCTTTCATATTCACCAAAGCTATTAGAGAAACAAGGTGACATTTTTTCCTACCAATAAAATATCAAGTTTACAGTAAGTAGAAGATGTAAAAAAATATAATCATCCAGATGTTTGGTATAGATGATTTATTTGCTAAAACATTTACTGTTTACCTACTTTGCATCAACATTCTGCTGAGTGTTGGATAGATAAAGACAAACAAGTACAGCCTTTGTCATTATGGAGTTGACAGGAAGGAAGGGAAGAGAGAAATACAATTAGCCAACAATGAAATAATTAACCGTATGACAAGTGCCACCAAAAAAGGAAGAAATTCCAGTGATTCAGATGATAGATATTCAAATAGACTAGAGATATTCAAAGCCAACCAATCCTAGAGGAATAGTTCAGGGAGGACCTTTTAGAAATTACATTTCTTCATAGATCTGATGGAATAGAAGGATGAAACGGCAGGAAGGAAAGAGTTTCAGGCAGAAAGATAATGTTGTGCAAAGACTCATATTGCAGGGAGCTTGGAATAACTATGAATCTAAAAGTAACCATTGTACTAGAGATCAGGTTAGAGTGGCCTACAGGATCTAGAAGTTGCAGCGCCTTATAGGTAAGGATTATAAGTGTAAGCAAGTAGATAACATGACACAGTTTATGTTTTAGGAACCCTCTGTCTTGTTCACAGTGCATTGAAGAAAGCATATGAGAAAGTGGGGGTCAGAGTTTGGAGCCTATGGCAATTGTCCAAGGGAGAGACCAAACATTTTAATTGGGAAGTATCATTGTTTATGGTTATTTTTCTTCTGAGTTCAACTTGAGTTTTGACTCAGTAGATACAGCTTGGTGCACTCTGGCTGTGCAAGGCCAATGTAGTGATAGAACACTATATGGTCCACGTTGATTAGGAAAGATGAATGAGTTTTCTCATTTCTGAATTCCATACCAGAAAGTTACTCCAGCATTGTGGGAAATGTGATTCAATAATTATAGAACTGCAATTAGGACGATTGGATTGGTGTTAAATGAATACATACTTTATTTCTTATCTAAAAACTTGGCATAAATACATTTATCATATTTAGGAGATGTATACAGTACATGGCAATTTCTTTTTACCTAGGGCTCAGATTGATGTTAATAAATATAAATTAAGTGTTAGAAGTTGCCATTAGAAGAGAATTTTCCATTAAAACAAATATATCAAAGAAAAGGAAGGTAGTTAAATTTCTTAACTTATATCTTCTTCTTAGCCATGACTGACTGTAATTTAATTGTTTTCAATAGTAACTTTAAAAATTTCATTTTCAAAGTTATAAATTCATTCAATGAATAACTCTGTGATGACTGTATTTTGATTTCATAGTATATAGTTCAATATACAATGAATTTCTATTGATGTGCAAGTTTTCCACTGGATATATTTATTCAAAGGGAAATTAGCATAAGGTTTTGGAATTTCACTTATTGAATCACATATTGATTTAACAAAGCTCTTTAGCAACAACTGGCTTTTCTTTTTCAAAGCTCCACAACAGTTCTAGCAACTTCAACACTACACCATCTTGATTATGACATAGTAATTTTATACTTAAAAAGTTACACTTATTTTCAAGGTCAGTTTATTGATAGTTCAATTGGCTATACATAGATATAATTTGAAGCCTAAGGCATATTTGGCTATAAATATACCCAACAATTTACTTTCCTAGAATTCTCATCTGATATTTTTCCTTCTTTTTGATGAAGATATGGAAGAATGTATTGTTTGTAAAGGACACCCAATTAGCCTTTATTGCTAGGGAAGAGAACTCAAGGATCTGAAGTATTAAAAAAACACATCCAAGATATGTAAGACTCAATCATATCTCTCTGCATATGTCTGGAACTCTCTCTCTGTCTCTGGAACTCTTCCCTGTGAGTTCTAGCTGCTATGATCTCCCCAGGTTCTAACCACTGTTCCTTCAACTCAACTGACTATGAGGCTAGCTCTTTTTGTATTTCCCCTCCCTGTGCTGAAGAATGGAGCCTCTCTTTCCTTAGGAATCATTGTCCTCTGTTGTCTTTTGTCTAGTATCTGACTACTGCTGTTTCATATATTTTCTAGTTCTTTATCTGCTTGACTCAAGAGGGTAAACCTATCCTGTGTTACCTCTTTGTGGCTGAAAACAGAATTTACCTTCTTGATGTGATTGAAAACCCTTGACTTAGTACTTCCTTTTTGAAATATATGTCTAGGAGATGATGGGTAGCCTTCTCATGTTTGCAATTCAGTGACTGCTATCCATATCTTCTGATTTATAGGGGATGTTTAACATCAAATCAAGGATTCACAATGTATTTTTAGAGAACATAGAGTTCAGACCATTATTAAGACCACCCTAATTTTGATGTACTAAATGTAGTTATGGGCATTGATGAATGTTGTGATTATATTTGTCAACAAAATTCTTAAAATAATTAAAAGTCTTTTTTTGGTTTGTTTTAATTTAATATGATTGAGGAAGAGAATAAGTCAACATGTAGATAAATCTAGTCAACGATTTTTTCCCCCAATACTATTATAATGATGTAAAATTTAAAAGAGAACAAAAGTAGAGAAATTAACTTACATGAGAAAGTAAGTTACTTACGGACTTCAATGCCTATATTTCAATGGCAGATAATGAGAAATTTTTTTAAAAGAAATAAAAAGAAAAGGAGAGAATTAAAGTTGAAATCTGCAAATGCATTTTATATTATTCTATGTTCTAAGATCATAATCACTAAAAGCTTTTTGCTTATTCAACTAAATTTACTTTAGTGTTCAAAAGCAGATGAAGTCTCAATGTTTGCTAATGCAATGTTTGCTAATTTTAGTAGAGGAAAACTCTAGACAAAATTGGCCAAAAATTTAAAGGAAGTGTTAATAAAAGGAAGGATAATGATTGTTTACTTCCAAGACTCTAATGAAAGTTATTTTTCAGTTTCCAGAAAATAACTGACAGTTTCCCTGTGTTCACATCTGCATGTTTTTACAGCTCTTTGAAATATGCTTAACCCAGAACTTTAAAAAAAATAGAAATAATTTTGTCACACTTTTGTGGCTTTAATGCCTATATATTTTAGGGTCAAACAGAGTTGCTATGTCAAACAGACCCTGAGATACAGTGGTTTACACAAGATAAAATTTAATATCTCCTCACATTACAGTTTTGGAGTCAATGATTCATCTTTGTTCCTCAGGGACAAAAATGTCATCCAAGTAATTACTTCAGAGTCCCTATAATGCTTTTGTTGTCTCTATGGTTCAAACCCATACCTGGGTTCCAGTCACTGGGGAAAAGAAAAATTGCTTCGAGGAAGCATGTCTTATGTCTTAAGTCCTAGATCCCTAATTAGCATACATTATTTCTGCTCAGAGTCCAATGTTGATCAGAACTTAACTCACTAGTGATGAGAAGGTTTGACAATAGGTAGTTAAATAGCCTTGTCTAAGCAAATTTTTATTATAATGGAAGAAGAAAAAATTTTGTTAGATGATTAGCAATTTCTACTCGAATTCTCTATGTCATTAGCTCTCAATTAATCTATCTAATTGTGAACTCTCTTCCCACTGATCAATTATTTTTTTCAAACTGTCCACTAAAATATTTCAACTTTTACATATAGATAAATTATTATGCCCAGTTAATTTTCATCCTACTCTACTCATGGACTTTCCTATCTCTATTGATGAAAACTCTATCCCTTCAGTGCTCAGAAGCATTTCTTTACCTAATTCACCATGATCAGACAAGATCTAGTCAACGAACCAGAAACCATGCTAGATCTTTTAAATAGAGAGTTATTTTTATTTTTATCTTATTTTTATTTTTGTTACATATATATTGAAAGTAACCAAAGAAACTTTTGAAATTTTGGCCAGATCATGTCAATCATCCACCCATAATTCAGATAAAACCTGAATTATCTCCCAGATTTACCCAAAGAAATGCCAGCATCTTTTTATATTCTAAAAGTACCTGCCTCTCTGTTATCATTATGACTTCATATTTATTTTCTTCCCATCACTTACTCTGCTATAACACATATGTTTCCTTCCCTTTTGATTTTTTTCTAACACTCCATTTCCTCTCCCACTTTAGAGTTTTGGCACCAGTGATCTATATCATCAAGAAAGTTCTTCATCTATACAAATGAAAAAAAATATTTTTCATATTTTACCTTCCTAATAATGTCTAACTTAATCTCATAACTTAAATTACAATCTCTCCAGTTTCAAGATTCTGTCAATTCTGTTTCACTTTCTTTTTTATTTCATCTTATTTGTAATGTAAAATATAATTTAGTTACTATAAGAAAATAATGTATTATTTATGGTGTATTTGTTGCCTATCACTAAAATGTAAGCCTTTTGTATGCAGAAAACTTTATTGCTATTGCTCACTAATGTATCCTAGTGACAAGAACAATATTTGGCATATGATTAGTTCTCAATAAGTATTAATTGAAGTAAAAACTTAGTAAATGAATGAATTTCCTGTATTGGAATTTTCCTATGTACTTCAAAATTACTTTATTTTTTTTTCCTTTTTTCTTTATAATTCAATCCTTATAGATCTAAGACAATCTTTGTGAACTAGAGTTTCAGTGAAAAACACAGGCATCCATATTAACTTTATTAGCAATAGACTTAATTTTTCCAAAATGTAATATACTCAGAATGGCTTGTATGTCCACGTTATTTTGTCAACAGTTTAAGTAAGTGATGGACATTGTAATAACCAGAATATAAAGAAACCTTTATGATGTGTCATTCCATTTTGAGAAAGAAAGATATTTTTGTTTTAAAAAGAAGGTATAGCTGTGGAAACAAAATCAATTTTCATCAATAGCTATCTAAGTAGGAATCCACTGCACTTTGTATGTCAATTTTTAGCCGTAACATTCTTCTGGTAGAACTTAAATCATCCCAAAACACTAATTAACCTAACCTAAATAGAAATATCTCTAAAGATATTTCCAAAGTATTTCATTCATTCATTCAACAAATCTTCAGCAAACATTATTTTTGAAAATAGAAAAATTTTGTATTTAAATTAATTAAAATTATTGTTACTATTACTCATCAACCAGCCATTAGACCTAAGACTTATGACTGGGAACTCTAGTTTTATTTATTTATTTTATTATTTATTTATTTTTAAACATCTTTATTGGAGTATAATTGCTTTACAAAGTTGTGGTAGTTTCTGCTGTATAAGAAAGTGAATCAGCTATATGTATACATATATCCACATATCCCCTACCTCTTGAGTCTCCCTCCCACCCTCCCTATCCCACTCCTCTAGGTGGTCACAAAGCACCGAGCTGATCTTCCTGTGCTATGTGGCTGCTTCCCACTAGCTATCTATTTTACATTTGGTAGTGTATATATGTCCATGCCACTCTCACTTCAGCAAACATTTATTGATCTAATACAATGCTATACTAGTTACTAGTCTAACCGATGAAGATATGTCACTTTTTAAAAAATGGGTCCTCTTGGACACAGAATTGGATTATGGTGTTAATGAAGAGTAATATTATACAGAAATTCAAGATGACTGGATAAGATGTTGCAGGAGGATGTGGTGCCTCTTTGCTACTGTAAAGATGTGGAGCAATTTACCAAAGAGATATCAAGAGGGGAAAGAGTTTTCAGAGAAATGATAAAAATTGATTTAGAGGTGTTAACCTTGTGTTTCCTGGAAGACATTTAGATAGCTGATTTGGAATGGAAATGTAAGTTCAGAGCTCAGGCAAGAGGTCTGAGATAGAAACATAATGTTGAAGTTATTATCATATCAGGAGGTTATTCAGTGAAGTTGAGGTAGGTCACCCTGCAGATGTGACCACTAGTTGAACTGAAAGCTGAACCCAGGCAGTTGGAGACTCCACATCCCCTTCCTTATCTTTGGAATGTGCATTCCACACTTGCCTTTCCCATCACCAGAAGTTGTCCCAAGGATACAGCCTTGAGATAGATATGTGGTATTGAGACTATCTGGATGTTATGTGTGACTGAATCCAGTTAAATCCTCTAGATAAATTTTTAAGATTAGGGTGGTGAGTGTGGAAAACTACCCATCATCTTGTGGCCACCCAAGACAAATCTTGTAAGTAAGTTCCCTTGCTTATTAAACCTGCCACCTACCAATTTGTAGTGGTTTGCCTCTTTCTTCCATTTCTCCCTGCCCTCTGCATAAGGGGCTTTTTTCAGATTATACCTGGGAAGCTCCCGAGGAGATTTCAAACCAACAAATTATATATGCCAAAAAGAATCTATATAAAGAGAATACCCACTGAGCATTAAGGAACACTAAATTTAAACTACAGGCTGAAGAAAAAATAATAAAGGAGAAAAATTCATGAGCAAAGAGTTAGGAGTAAATGAGGAGATACACACACCCCCTTAAGTTCATTGAAAATAAATGCTGTGTTTGTCCATCTTTGCCACATGGAGCTTGGAAAAAAAGAAAGGATGCAAAAAATATTTATTGAATTTAAATATCTCTACTTTATATGGCATTGTGTTAAGTATTTTTTAATAATAATGAAATTATTTTTTTCTGAATTTTATCAAAATGGATAAATGTTTATTTAGTTTTCAGATTATACCTGATATATTCTAATAAATAAAATGTCATAGTCAAAGGTATAAACAATTTTAAGATTGATATATATTCCCAAAATGATTCCTAAAAATATTTTACCAATTTGTATCTCTACCATCTTTTAATATACAAGAGCATTACAAATATTGATTATTACATATTTTTGTTTTTAATTTAGCTAATTTTGGGGGTATGTCAACTCTTATTACCCTTGTAGTTATAATTTAATTTATTGGACTTCTAAAGGTGGTAGAACTTTTTTTTTTCATCTGTTACTATCTCTAAGCATTTTATTTTTTACGGGATTGTCTATTCATATCCTTTGATTCAGGTCATATTTCTACTGTGAAGAAGATTAAGGAATGTAATACAACTTTCAAATTAAGAAAAAGTTCAGCTAGCTATTTAGTTGAATAAACTATTAGAGTTGTCTATAGTAAGCACTGATGTGGAAAATCACAAAATCTGTGAATATTATGAAATTTTAAGAATAAAAATTAGTATTTTATAATTTATATTTGGTGAGAATATATAAGTTTAGAGTGATTCAGTATGTTTTTAGTGTGGCATGGCAATGATATCTTCTTGTTGATCATCCTTTCCAAATGTAAATTATTAATGTAAACAGTAAAATTTTAAATGTAATCAGAAAATCAAGTTAAAATTAAATCTACTTAATCAATTCTGCCTGAAAGATATAATAATGTACAATGTCTTTACATTTTGCCTCAGACTTACCATGTTGTATCATAGTCATGTTTTCTGAAGATATTATGTGTCATTGATTCTATGTGCCACTAGTGAGTTCACCATAGTATACTGAATCTACTTCATTCACAATATGTATTCCATTCCATAGTTATGGTGTTTTCATGGGGATTTATTCCCATGTCCAGATTATAATGCAGTTTTTCTTCTTTATTGTAGAATATTCAACAAAAGACAGTCACAACTATTTTTATTTCTCATATTTTCTGATATAGCATATAAGTACATCCAAAAAATGAACAAAGAATAAGTCACATTTTATTGGTGTTACCACTGTCTTCTTAGCACAATTCTTTTGTTGTTGTTGTTGTTGTTCTGATTTCTTGCCTTGCCAAGTCAAATTACACTCTAGAGGGGTTTATTCAATGAATCTAAATTCAAGTAATAGGAAATGTATTCTCCAGTAACTTCTATTTATTTGTTCTGCATTCTCACACTTATTTCCCTGAAAAACTGAATTTAAGCAAAGATAATTACTTAAATGACTTGATAAAGCTCTGAGGAATCAGGTTGAAACTTTCAGTAATACAATATGTATAGATGTATATATAAATGTAAGTAGATATGTGTATATATATCTATTTGTATGTGCCATGTGTGTGCATGTGCATGTGTGTAGAGAGGTAGATTGACCAATAAATAGGTAGATTTTCCTTCTTACTGGAAGTTTATTCTTTGCAATTCCACCATTCTTTTGATTCATATTTAGACTTTGACCAGTTTCTTTGTTATGTTTTACAATAAGTATAGCCAAAATAGTCAAACTGAAATTATAATTTAATTTTCAACTCTATAATCACTAAGACCAACATCTTTAACCATTTACTAACATTTGTCTTTAGTCATTCAAAGGATGGGAAAATATAGAAAATAGCAGCATATATACTTCATGAGGGATGGTACCTTCTCTTTTCTTCACCACTATAATTTTAATGTCCACTGCAGTACTAAACACAGTAACTATTTATTCAGTAAGCAAAATGAACTATTGTCCCCTGAATTGATGGGTTATACTGAGAAATTTAGCATCAATAAAAGGAGAAAAAACAAAGAAAGTCTAATTCTCCAAGGCATCCCATATGTCTGTGTCCTTCTATTCTTTCCCCTCCATCCATTTAGCCAAGTCTCTGACTGTTGCCAGATTTCCAAGATGGCAGTAGAAGTATTATATTATAAGCATTCTGTTCAACAGTCTTAAATTAATTTCAATAGAAAGAAACCACTGCTCATAACATTTAATCTTTTCATTTTCAAGATGATCATCTTGAAAACCTCATCTTAATGCTTGTGTATTTCATTCTTATTGTGGATCTACTTTATAATCATAAGAGACTATTTTCTGCTATCATAGACAATATTCTTTTTCTGCAAAACTCTGGCCTGTTCCACAGTTCATTCACACACCTCATAGGGAACAATCTCTGACTCAAGGAGAAGTAATTCAACTGCCAAAAAAAAAATTTTAGACTTCCTTTCTTCAGCATATTCTTCAACCAGCAAAATTCCTGGTAGGTATTTATTTATTTATATCATTTTCATTGTTGTTGGTTTAGAGCACTTATAAAAGCAGAGCAGCTATAGGATCTATATTATATCAATAATTGATAGTGCCATATGGACACTGTGAAAGATTTTTGTCTGCAAATAGAAGTACCTAGGGAAAAGAAGCTCCGGATCAAAGTAGGCTCATTCAGATCTCTAACCATGTTAACAAAGGAAAGGGAGAGAAGAGACTAGAGAAAGGCTGATTTTAACAAAGCAGGTTTAAAAAAGAATGGTAGTTCCAATCGAAGATTGTTAATTTCTAAATGATACCTTCAGAATTCCCTGAATACAGCTCTGTATTTATCAGATAGAAAATTATTCTAGCTAAAAAGACATTTTTAAGACTAATTATTTCTGTATTTCAAAAATAAAGTACTGCTGCATGATATGTTAGGTGTGAAGATACCACAGTTTATCTAAATCCAAATTTTCTCAATTTTATAGGCATTTGACTTACTTCTAGTTTGTTGGTTTGCCTTTTGCTGTTGTGTCCAATGCTGCAATAAAGAATTCTGTACATGTCTACTAGTGAAAATGAACAAGTTTGTTTTTTTGGCATATATCTAAGAGTAAAATTACTGGGACATAGGTTTTATATATATATATATATATATATATATATATATATATATATATATATATAATATTCAATTTTACAAGATGTGTACGAGAACTTGAGGGAACTACATGGGTTACTTGTAGAAATATAATATTGTGTGAAAAAGTAAATTGTAGAATAATACACACAAACCTTTAATATAAAGTTCCAGAAAAGCACAACAGAGCCAAAATTCCCAATAGTGGTGACCTCTGGGGAGAAGAAAAGAGAAGAGATGGGGAAGATTGCACAGTAAAGTTATTGGCAAGGTCTTAGTTGTTAGATTAGGTGGTTGGATTAGGAGTATTCATTTTATTATGTTTTATAGCAAGCACATTGTATGTAATACATGTATTAATAAAAAATTAAATTAATTATTATGAGTTATCAATGATTTTTCTAAACTAACATACGAAGAATTTAATTCCATTGCTGGTAGATTGTGGAGACCTATAAATGGTCAATCAGAGAAGCTGTATGGATGGACGTATAAAATAATAGTAATACTAGTAATGTATTTGAAATGGTAATTAATAAAACCTGAAAAGCTATAATGAACACAGGAGTATTTGATAATGATAAATAGAAAGTATCTTGTTGTTCATATTTTTTGAACAATGGATGCTTGGTTTTGAGTATGAAAAGAAACAAAGCATAAAGCCCAGTTACAACTGCTTTTCTGTGGATCCACAGGAAGTAGAAGAGAGTGCTCAAAAAACAAAGGTCTACAAAGTTCCTCTCCTTTAGAGGACCCACTGCTCCAAACACAGAGCCACCAAGAATACCATAGGATAAATCTTAAGACCAGCTAGACATCACTTTACTAGATGAGGTGGGTAAAAACTATAAATAGGAAAGCTGAAGAGGGAGTCTAAACAAAATCCTTGAAGGAGTATTCCACGGGTTTGCTTTTTTAATAGTGATTTCTAAATGCTAAAATATTTTATCCAATGTAAGCCCTGAGTAATATTTTTTATTGCATTCAGATTTCACTTTATAAACCTGAGGTTTTTATTTTCTCAGTAAGTTTTGAATATTTCATGTACTAAATAAATCTAAGAGAGTAGAGCTAAGAGATCTACTCTTGCGCTATAAATGCAATATTTAACTACACACTAATCTCGATCCCATAGTCTCTTTATTGTACATTAAGTATCTTTTTTTTTTTTTTTTTTTTTTGCGGCACGCGGGCCTCTCACTGCTGTGGTCTCTCCCGTTGCGGAGCACAGGCTCCGGATGCGCAGGCTCAGCGGCCACGGCTCACGGGCCCAGCCGCTCCGCGGCATGTGGGATCTTCCCGGACCGGGGCACGAACCCGTGTCCCCTGCATCGGCAGGCAGACTCTCAACCGCTGTGCCACCAGGGAAGCCCTGTACATTAAGTATCTTAATCAAGGGATTATTTTGTAGTTATTTTATATAAGAAATATTTTATAAAAGAAAGCCAAAACTTTACTGAGGATCTTGGAGGTCTATGAATCTCTCTCACTCTTTCATACACACACACACACACACACACACACACACACACACACACACACACACACGAGGCTTTACCACTCAGAAGAATATAGTAATTGCAGGTTCAGTTTATAGAAAAGATAAAAACTCAGCCTTCAGGGCTAGAAGTTGCCATATATTCTACTAAGAATTTTCTCTGGGTTTATATTGCTTTGCTCTGATGGAAAAAATGAGAATTACTGCCAAAGAGTGAAACTTGCCAAGTTTTTATGGTCCTCACTGTGTTGTCTGTTGTTTTAATATCTATAAAATTGCAAAATCTATCCACAAGAATGTAAAAGTAGGAAAAAATAAAACTGAGACCTTCTATACTGGGTGGTGGAGAATTGTTCTTCTAAACAAATGGTATTTAAGAGCTCTATTAAGATATATAAGAAAAAAAGCAATTGCTTAAAGACTTTCGATATTATTGGCAAAACTATTGAGTGACACTTTTGTTCCCTATGATTTGGACAATGAAAATAATAATTGAGTCTAGACAAGTTACATTTTTTTCTCTTTATGATATTTTAAAGTATATTGGAATTGAAGAATGATAGTATACTATTTTATTTTTAGCATTTTACTTGCTCTCTTTGCCAACAATTTGGACAACAATCTAATTCCAACTATTAACTTCCTAAAACATATCTTAGTATAAAACTGAGTTTAAAACAGCTACTTTCTGCAGGAGAAAGAAGGAGTATGGAAAACAATCCTTTTAGAAAAAAATATATATATTCATTTAATGTGCTGGACAAGCCTTCCTCAAAATTATTTTCTTCCGGTTGTATTGATATATATTTGACAAACAGCATTGTATTAGTTGAGGTTTTCTCAAATATTTGACTATTTTTTTCAATGTAATTACAGACCGAAAAGTATAATATTAGTACAATGATTATCTTTTTCTAGTACCTTGAAGATGAGAATAGTAAATATTTGAAAATTAAGCAAACTTTCACGTTGAGGGATACATAGAAGAACTTATTTTGTGGAGCTGCTAGTGTCAAGAAAAGTATAAGACGCTAACAGTCTCTATGTTATTTCAAAATAATGGAATGTAGTAATGTATTATGTTGTCCTCAATTTTCTTTTTAGCACAGAACATAGATTTCATAGAAATTAGAGGAAAAATTTCCACCAGCTACCCACATTTTCTCCCAGAGCATACCCTAGGGGACTTCAAAGCAACTCTTATATTCACTCTTAGTTACAGCCAGCTGAGGATTGACAGGAATAATCTACTTGAAGTGATTTTCTCTGCTAACATTTTATACTTATCACTGTCAAGTAGGTATTATCATTGATATCTGTCAGAATTTCAGAATTTATCATGTTGTCTAACACCTGTAAGGTTTATGTATAAGCCTCAGAAGTTTATTAGGAAAATCTCAAATTAATTAGTGTTTATTAATGTTTTTATAATACCCTTATATCCTCATATTCTATTTTACCAGCCACATATCTTTATCTTAACACTTAAAATATTTTTCCATGAAATAAAAATAATATACACTATATTCACCATTGTCAAATACTAACATATTTATTAGTCCCACTTCTATGTAACCAGTTCAGATTTCTTATTTTCTTATATTTATTTTACTTCTATTACCAAAAAAGGTAGAGGAACAAAGTCATTAGGAAAATTACTCAGGCAGAATAAAATTTATGTATATCTAAATATTTTCTCACTAATTGCCCCTTATGGTATAAAATGTATTATTAAAAAGTTGAATGAAAAATGTGACTAAAATAAAATCTGTATTATGTACCAGTTGTTCTTAATATTTTATCTACATTGTAATCTTTAGTTTTGTGTTTACAACTTTTCATTCTCCACTGAAACTGGGAATTCACACATCATTTCATCTTCTTCTCCAAATGAAAATTCAACATATGTGGAGTAGATATTTGGGGATTGCTGAAAATATATATCTTACTTAACTTCAGCAATACTAGGGATTATTACAAAATTTTGGTCGCCTTAGTTTTTGCCTATATTGAAAACCAAATTATCCCTCTATACCCCTGTTACCTACATGATTATTATATCTCTAACAATCAGGAACATTTTTACTTAATTTACTTTAAATTTCATGATTTGACAATTTTTTCCTATATTTCATTTCATTTTTTAATATTTGTTAAAAATTAGGAGAATGTTGCCTATTTGGAGTCTTTTGTGCATGCATAAAAAGTTTAGGATATTTTTTTAATGTGAAAAAATGCCATTGGAATTTAGAAAAGGATTGTGTTGAATGTATAGATGGTTTTGGGTAATATGGACATTTTAACAACATTAATTCTTCCAGTCCATGAACACAGAGTATCTTTCCATTTGCTTGTCTTCTTTAATTTCTTTCATCAAAATTTTTAGGATTTTTTTGTATGGACCTTTCACTTCCTTGGTTAAATTTATTACTATATATTATATTATTTTTGATGCTATTGTCAGTGGGATAGTTTTCTTTATTTCTTTTTCAGATATTTTGTTGTTGGCATTTAGAAATGCAACTGAATCTGTATGTTGATTTTATATCCTGAATCTTTACCGAAATCTTTGATTAGTTTCAACAGTTATATGGTTGAGTCTTTACGAATTTTTATATATAAGATTATAACAACTGAAAAACATGACAATTTTACTTCTTCCCTTCCAATTTGGATGTCTTTTATTTATTTATCTTGCTTAATTCCTCTAAATGATACTTCCAGTACTATGCTGAATAAGAGTAGTGAGAGTGAGCACATTTTTCCTTGTCTTGTTCCTGATGTTAGAAGAAAAGCTTTCAACCTTTCACTGTTGAGTATATGATATCTATTGTTGGTTTGTTGTATAGGACCCTGAATAGTCAAAGCAATACTGAGAAAGAGAAATGAAATTGAGGCACCACTCTTCCTGATTTCAAACTATACTACATAGCTACAGTAATTAAAACAGTGTGGTACTGGCATAAAAAACACAAATAAGCCAATGGAACAGGATAGAGAGTCCCAAAATAACCCACACATATATGGTTAACTAATGTTTGACAAGGGAGCCAAGAATAGTTAATGGAGAACAGATATTTCCTTCAATAAATGGTTTTGGAAAGCTGGATAACCACACAGAGAAAAATAAAATCAAACCCCTATCTAATACCACTCACAAAAGTTAACTTGAAATGAAGAAAAAACTTAAACATAAGACCTGGTACCTTAAAACTCCTAGAAGAAAACATAGGAGAGAAGCACCTTGACATTTGTCTTGGCAATGATTTTTTTGGATATGACCCAAAAGCACAAGCAACAAAAGCAAAAATCAACAAGTAGGACTACATCAAACAAAAAAGCTTCTGCACAGTGAAAGAAACAAACAACAAAATGAAAATGCAACCTCTAAAATGGGAGAAAATATTTGTGACCATATATCAGATAAGGGGGTAATATCAAAAATGTATTAAGAATTCAAACAACTCAATAACACAAAATAATACAATTAAAACATGGACAGAAGAAATGAATAGACATTTTTTAAGGAAGCTATCCAATGGCCAACAAGTACCTGAAAAGATGCTGGACATCAGGAATCATCAGGGAAATGAAAATTAAAACCACAATAAGATATGACCTCACACCAGTTAAAATGGTCATCATCAAAAAGATAAGGAGTAGTGAGATCAAAATGGAGAAAGATGAGGAACTAGGGTTCACTTCTCCCCACAAGTACATCAAGAATGCATCTACAAGTGGAACAATTCACACAGAGCACCTGCTGAACACTAGCAGAAGACCTCAGAAACCTAAAAGGACAAGAAAAGAATCCTGTGTAGCAAGGTAGGACAAAAGAGAGAAAGGGAAGAAAAAGAAAAGAGGAAATGGGATGGGACCCACATCCCTGGAGGGGAGCTGAGGGAGAGGAGAGATTACCACACCTGGGGAGCCCCCCTGAAGGGTGGCAAAATACACTGAAACAGAGGGGGGGCTTTGGGGCCTAGCAGAAGAAAGTGCAGTTGCGGGTCTGTGACAGGCAGGATAGAGAGACTTGAACAGATGGCCTGTGCCACAGCCCTGTGCACCCCTGCCTGAGACAAGTGTCCATCAATGCTGGCAGGGGCTGAGTGCTGAAGCATGGGGTTAGGAGAGCAGACCTGGGGAGAAGACTGCTGTTGGCTGTGTGGAGATGGCCTGAAGGGATAAAAGTGAAGAGCTCAGCTGTTTGGAGACAGCCTGAGGGACAGGAGTGAGGATCTCTGAACCCAGGAATGCTCCTGGAGGAAGAGTGGACTGCCTTGGAAGTGAGGAGCCATTGTTGAGTAGTGTGCAAGTGGTGGGGCTGCCATCACAACCTCTGTCCCCACACACCAACCCCTGAATCTGTGAGCACTGGGAGGGATTCCCACCAGAGACAGTGTACATGAGCCACAGTCTGTTGCCACCTCCTGCCGCCCCCTGCCTCCATGGACACTAGAAGGGGATCCCATTGGAGCATGTGTGCACCATTTGTTGCCACCTTATCCCTCTCCCACCTGAGTGAGCACACATGCACAGGTCAGTTGCCACCTCTTGCCCCTCTCACCTAACGGAGCAAGTGTGCTCCAGTCAGTTGCTGCCTTTGCCCCTTCTGGCCTGGGTGGGGAGCAGAGGCCTGAGAGGGTCTCACATGCAGGGGTGGGTCCAAAACTAAAGCTGAGCCGCAGGGGCTGGGTGGTTATGGAAGAGGAACTGAAATCTTTCTGTGCAGTTGCACAAGCCATGGATTAAAGCCCTGTGACCAGCTTAGTAAACCCAGCAACTGCAGGACCTCTGAACTGATGAGTACTTCCCAAGATGAGATGGGTCTAGCAGCTGTGGACTTTGGGGGAACATACACACAGGAGTTGGGCCAGTTCAGAGTAAGCTGCCCCCACAGTGTCCACAGCAGGTCCAGAGACCTAACTAGAGGTCTTAGAGGGCCTCCTGGGGAGGTAGGGTTTAGCTGTGGTTCACTGTGGGGGCAAGGACACTGATAGTGGAGGTCCCAGGGAATTTTATTGTTTGTTTGTTTTGTTTTGTTGTAGTTTTATTTTTTACTTATCTTTTACATTTGTAATGTATTTTTTATTTTTTGTTTGTTTTTTATTTTTTTGTTTTTCTCTTCTTGTTTTATTGTCTTTTTTCCTTTGCTTTGTTTTTCTGTTGTTTTTGTTTTCATTTGGTGTTTTTTGTTTTTGTTAGTTTTGTTTTATTGTTTATTTTGGTTTGGGATTTTTTTGGATGGTTGTTTTCTTTGTTTTGTTTTTTGATTGGTTTTGTTTTTATTGGTTGTCTTGGTTTCTGTTTATCTTCTTTATGGCTGTGGCTTGGGCTTGTGGGAACTTGGTTTCCCAGCCAGGGGTTGAACCTGAGTCCCCATGGTGGAAGGGCTGCGTCCTGACCACTTGACTGCCAGAGAATCCTCTGGCCCTAAGGAATATTGATCAGCATGAGCTCTCCCAGAGGTCTCCATCTTGGGACCAAGACCTAGCTCCACCCAACATCTTGCAATCTCCAGCACTGGACTCCTCAGGCCAAACAACCAGCAAGACAGGAACACAGTCTCTTCCAACAGCAGACAGGTTATCTAAAGTCATACTAAGCTCACCTCAAAACACACCCCTTGACATGGCCCTGTCCATCAGAGGGACAAGACCCAGTTTCACCCACCAGAGTGCAAAGCACAAGTCCTTCCCACCAGGAAGCCTACACAATCACCTGGGCCAAACTCACCCACCAGGGGACAGACACCAGAAGCAAGAGGAACTACGACCCTGCAACCTACAGAGAGGAGACCACAAACACAGTAAATTCGACAAAGTGAGACTACAGAGAAATATGATGCAAACAGAAGTGTAAGATAAAAACCTACAAGACCAAATAAATGAAGAGGAAATAGGCAATCTACCTGAAAATAACTCAGAGGAATGATAATAAAGATGATTCAGATCCTGAAATAGAATGGAGGCATGGAACAAGAAGATACAAGAAATGTTTAACAAGGCACTTGAATAACTAAAGAACAAACAGCAATGAATGATACAATAACTGAAATAAAAAATACAGTAGAAAGAATCAATAGCAGAATAACTGAGGCAGAAGAATGGATAAATGGGCTGTAAGATAGAATGGTGGAAATCACTCTCATGGAACAGAATAAAGGAAGAAGAATGAAAAAATTTAAAGACAGTCTCAAAGCCCTCTGGGACAACATTGAATGCACTGACATTCAAATTATAGGGGTCCCAGAAGAAGAAGAAGAGAAAGAGAAAGGGTTGGAAGAAATATTTGAAGAGATTATAGTCAAAAACTTCCCTAAATGGGAAAAGAAATAGTCTCCAAATTCCTGGAAGCACCGAGAGTCCCATAGAAGATAAATCCCAGGAGAAACATCCCAAAACATATTAATCAAACTATCAAAAATTAAATGCAAAGAAAAAAATATTAAAAACAGCAAGGGAAAAGCAACAAATAACATACAAGGGGATCCCCATAAGTTTATGAGCGGATTTTTCAGCAGAAACTCTTCAGGCCAGAAGGAAGTGGCAGGATATATTTCAAGTGATGAAAGGGAAAAACCTACAACCAGGAATACCCTACACAGCAAGGCTCTCATATAGATTCAACAGAGAAATTAAAAGCTTTGCAGACAAGCAAAAGCTAAAAGAATTGAGCATCACTGAACCAGCTTTACAACAAATGCTAAAGGAACTTTTTTAGGTGGGAAACACAAGAGAAGAAAAAGACCTACAAAAACAAACTCAAAACAATTAAGAAAATGTCAGTAGGAGCATACATATCTATAATTGCCTAAATTGTGAACAGATTAAACGTTCCAACCAAAAGACACAGACAGGCTGAATGGATACAAACACAAGATATATGTTGTCTACAAGAGACCCACATGAGACCTAGGGACACATACAGACTGAAAATGAGAGGATAGAAAAAGATATTCAATGCAAAGGGAAATCAAAAAAAACCCTGGAGTAACAATACTCATATCAGACAAAATACACTTTAAAATAAAGCCTATTACAAGAGACAAGGAAGGACACTACATAATGATCAAGGGATCAGTCCAAGAAGAAGATATAACAGTTGCAAATATAGATGCACCCAACGTAGAAGCACCTCAATATATAAGGAAAATTCTAACAGCCATAAAAGGGGAAAATGACAGTAACACAATAATATTGGAGGACTTTAACATGCCACATACACAATTGGAAAAATCATCCAGACAGAAAAATTAATTAAGGAAACACAAGCCTTAAATGAACATTAGACCAAATCATCTTAATTGACATTTATAGGGCATTCCATCTGAAAGCAGCAGAATACACTTTCTTCTCAAGTGCACATGGAACATTCTCCAGGATGGATAACTTCTTGGGCCACAAATCAAGCTTTAATAAATTTAAGAAAACTGAAATCATATCAAACATCTTTGCCCACCACAATGCTATGAGATTAGAGATCAATTACAGGAAAAAAAAAACTATAAAAATCACAGACACATGGAGGTTAAACAATATGCTACTGAGGACAAAGGGAAGATGGCGGAAGAGTAAGACATGGAGATAACCTTCCTCCCCACAGATACACCAAAAATATATCTACATGTGGAACAACACCTACAGAACACCTACTGAACAGTGGCAGAAGACCTCAGACCTCCCAAAAGGCAAGAAAGTTCCCACGTATCTGGGTAGGGCAAAAGAAAAAAGAATAAACAGAGACAAAAGGATAGGGATGGGACCTGTACCAGTGGGAGGGAGCTGTGAAGGAGGAAAGGTTTCCACACACTAGGAAGCCCCTTTGTGGGCAGAGACTGTGGGTGGCGGAGGGGGAAAGCATCGGGCCCCAGAGGAGAGCACATCAACAGGGGTGTGGAGGGCAAAGTGGAGACATTCCCGCACAGAAGATCGGTGCCGACCAGCACTTACCAACCCAAGAGGCTTGTCTGCTTACCTGCAGGGAGGGGAGGGCCTGGGAGCTGAGGCTTGGGGCTTCTGTCGGAGCACAGGGAGAGGACTGGGGTTAGTGACATGAACACAGCCTACAGGGGGTTAGTGCACCACAGCTAGCCGGGAGGGAGTCCGGGGAAAAGTCTGGACATACCAAAGAGGCAAGAGACTTTTTCTCCTCTCTTTGTTTCCTGGTGCGCAAGGAGGGGGGATTAAGAGCACTGCTTAAAGGAGCTCCAAAGACAGGCATGAGCTGTGGCTAAAAGCGCAGAACACAGAGACGGGCATGAGACACTAAGGCTGCTGCTGCTGCCACCAAGAATCCTGTGTGTGAGCACAGATCACTATCCACAGCCCACTTCCGGGGAGGCTGTGCAGCCCGCCACAGCCAGGGTCCCAGGATCCAGGGAAAACTTCCCCGGGAGAAGGCACAGAGTGCCTCAGGCTGGTGCAACATCACGCCAGCCTCTGCCGCTGAAGGTTCGTCCTGAACTCCGTACCGCTCCCTACCCCCGGCCTGAGTGAGCCAGAGTCCCCGAAGCAGCTGCTCCTTTAACCCTATCCTGTCTGTGTGAAGAACAGACACCCTCCAGCGACCTACACACAGAGGCGGGGCCAAGTCCAAAGCTGAGCCCCTGTGAGCTGTGAGAAGAAAGAAGAGAAAGGGAAATCCCTCCCAGCAGCCTCAGAAGGAGCAGATTAAACCTACACAATCAACTTGATGTATCCTGCATATGTGGAATACATGAATAGACAAAAAATCATCCCAAATTGAGGAGGTGGACTTTGAGAGAAAGATTTATGATATTTTTCCACTTTTCCTCTTTTTGTGAGTGTGTATGCTTCTGTGTGAGATTTTGTCTGTATAGCTTTGCTTCCACCATTTGTCCTACAGTTCTGTCTGTTTTTTTTTTTTCCTGTTTTAAAAATTTTTTTTCTTAATAATTATTTTTTATTTTAATACATTTATTTTATTTTATCTTAATTTTATTTTACCTTCTTACTTTCTTTCTTTCCTTCCTTCCTGCTTTCCATCCTTCATTCTTTCTTCCCTTCATCCCTCCTTCCCTCCCTCCTTCCCTCCCTACATTCTTTCTTTCTTTCTTTCCTTCCTTCCCTCTTTCCATCCTTCATTCCTTCTTCTCTCCATCCCTCCTTCCCTCCCTCCTTCCCTCCCTACTTTCTTTCTTTCTTTCTTTCTCTCTTTCTTGCTTGCTTTCTTTCTTTTGTTCTTTCTTTCTTTCTTAATTTCTTTCTACTTCTTCTCCCTTTTATTCTGAGCTCTGTGGATGAAAGACTCTTGGTGCTGCAGCCAGGAGTCAGTGCTGTGCCTCTGAGGTGGGAGAGCAAACTTCAGGTCACTGGTCCACAAGAGACCTCCCAGCTCCACATAATAGCAAATGGTGAAAATCTCCCAGAGATCTCCATCTCAACACCAGCACCAAGATTCACTCAACGACCAGCAAGCTACAGTGCTGGACACCCTATGACAAACAAGAAGCAAGACAGGAACACAACCCCACCCATTAGCTGAGAGGCTGCCTAAATCATAATAAGTCCACAGACACCCCAAAACACACCACCAGACGTGGAACTGCCCACCAAAAAGAAAAGATCCAGCCTCATCCACCAGAACACAGCCACTAGTCCCCTCCACTAGGAAGCCTACACAACCCACTGAACCAACTTTAACCACTGGGGACAGACACGAAAAACAACGGGAACTACAAACTTGCAGCCTGCAAAAAGGAGACCCCAAACACAGTAAGATAAGCCAAATAAGAAGACAGAAAGGCACACAGCAGATGAAGGAGCAAGAAAAAAAACCCACCAGACCTAACAAATGAAGAGGAAATAGGAAGTCTACCTGAAAAATAATTCAGAATAATGATTGGGAAGATGATCCAAAATCTTGGAAATAGAATAGAGAAAATGCAAGAAACATTTAACAAGGACTAAGAAGAACTAAAAATGAAACAAGCAATGATGAACAACACAATAAATGATATTAAAAATACTCTAGATGGGATCAAGAGCAGAAAAACTGAGGCAGAAGAATGCATAAATGACCTGGAAGATAAAAGAGTGGAAATAACTACTGCAGAGCAGAATAAAGAAAAAAGAATGTAAAGAACTGAGGACAGTCTCAGAGATCTCTGGGACAACATGTAACTCACTGACATTCGAATTAAAGGGGTTCCAAAAGAATAAGAGAAAAAGAAAGGGACTGAGAAAATATTTGAAGAGATTATAGTTGAAAACTTCCCTAATATGGGAAAGGAAATAGTTAATTAAGTCCAGGAGGAGCAGAGAGTCTCATACAGGATAAATCAAGGAGAAATATGCCAAGACACATATTAATCAAACTGTCAAAAATTAAGTACAAACAAAACATATTAAAAGCAACAAGGGAAAAACAACAAATAACACACAAGGGAATCCCCATAAGGTTAACAGCTCATCTTTCAGCAGAAACTCTGCAAGCCAGAAGGGAGTAGCAGGACATATTAAAAGTGATGAAGGAGAAAAACCTGTGAACATGATTATTCTACCCAGCAAGGATCTCATTCAGATTTCATGGAGAATTAAAACCCTAAAAGACAAGCAAAAGCTGAGAGAGTTCAGCATCACCAAACCAGCTTTACACAAATGCTAAATGAACTTCCCTAGGGAAGAAACACAAGAGAAAGAAAAGACCTACAATAACGAACCCAAAACAATTAAGAAAATGTGAATAGGAACATAAATATAATTACCTTAAATGTTCATGGACTAAATGCTCCCACCAAAAGTCATAGATTGGCTGAATGGATACAAAAACAAGATCCATATATATGCTGTCTACAAGAGACCCACTTCAGACCTAGAGACACATACAGACTGAAAGTAAGGGGATGGAAAAAGATATTCCATGCAAATGGAAATCAAGTAAAGCAGGAGTAGCAAATTTTATATCAGAAAAAATAGACTTTAAAATAAAGACTATTACAAGAGACAAAGAAGAACACTACATAATGATCAAGGGATCAATTCAAGGAGAAGATATACCAATTGTAAATATTTATGCACCCAACATAGAAACACCCCAAGACACAAGACAAATTCTAACAGCCATAAAAGGGGAAATCATCAGTAACACATTCAAACTAGGGGACTTTAACACCCCACTTTCCCCAAAGTACAGATCATCCAAAATGAAAATAAATAAGGAAACACAAACTTTAAATGATACATTAAACAAGAAGGACTTAATTGATATTTATAGGACATTCCGTCTGAAAACAACAGAACACACATTTTTCTCAAGTGCTCATGGAACATTCTCTAGGATAGATCGTATCTTGGGTCACAAATCAAGCCTCGGTAAATTTAAGGATATTGAAATTTTATCAAGTACCGTTTCCAACCACAACAATATGAATCTAGATATCAATTACAGGAAAAGATCTGTGAAAAATACAAACACATGGAGGCTAAACAATGCACTACTTAATAGTGAAGGGATCACTGAAGAAATCAAAGAGGATATCAAAAAATACCTAGAAACAAATGACAATGGAGACAAGATGAGACAAATCTTAAGGGATGCAGCAAAAGCAGTTGTAAGAGGGAAGTTTATAGCAAGACAATCCTACCTTAAGAAACAGGAAACATCTCGAATAAACAACCTAACATTGCATGTAAAGCAATTAGAGAAAGAAGAACAAAAAATCCCAAAGTTAGCAGAAGGAAAGAAATCATAAAAATCAGATCAGAAATAAATGAAAAAGATATGAAGGAAACAATAGCAAAGATCCATAAAACTAATAGCTGGTTCTTTGAGAAGATAAAGAAAATTGATAAACCATTACCCAGACTCATCAGGAAAGAAAGGGAGAAGACTCAAATGAATAGAATTAGAAATGAAAAAGGAGAAGTAACAACTGACACTGCAGAAATACAAAAGGTCATGAGAGATTACTACAAGCAACTGTATGCCAATAAAATGGACAACCTGGAAGAAATGGACAAATTATTAGAAATGCACAACTTGCCAAGACTGAATCAGGAAGAAATAGAAAATATGAACAGACAAATTACAAGCACTGAAAGTGAAACTGTGATGAAAAATCTTCCAACAAACAAAAGCCCAGGACCAGATGGCTTCACAGGAGAATTCTGTCAAACACTGAGAGAAGAGCTAACACCTATCCTTCTCAAATTCTTCCAAAATATATCAGAGGAAGGAACACTCCTAAACTAATTCTATGAGGCCAACATCACCTTGATACCAAAACCAGACAAGGATGTCACAAAGAAAAAAAAAATCATACAGGCCAATATCACTGATGAACATAGATGCAAAAGTCCTCAACAAAATACTAGCAAACAGAATCCAACAGCACATTAAAAGGATCATACACCATGATCAAGTGGGATTTATTCCAGGAATGCAAGGATTCTTCAATATACACAAATCAATCAATGTGAGACACGATATTAACAAATTGAAGAAAAAAAAACATATGATCATCTCAATAGATGCTGAGAAAGCTTTTGACAAAATTCAACACCCATTTATGATAAAAACCCTGCAGAAACTAGGCATAGAGGGAACTGTCCTCAACATAATAAAGGCCATAAATGACAAACCCACAGCCAACATTGTCCTCAATGGTGAAAAATTGAAAGCATTTCCACTAAGATCAGGAACAAGACAAGGTTGCCCACTCTCACCACTCTTGTTCAACATAGCTTTGGAAGTTTTAGCCATAGCAATCAGAGAAGAAAAATACATTAAAGAATCCAAATCAGAAAAGGAGTAAAGCTGTCACTGTTTGCAGATGACATGACTCTATACATAGAGAATCCTAATGATGCTACCAGAAAACTACTAGAGCTAATCAATGAATTTGTTAAAGTAGCAGGATACAATATTAATGCACAGAAATCTCTGACATTCCTATGCACTAATGATGAAATATCTGAAAGTGAATTCAAAGAAAACACTCCCATTTACCATTGCAACAAAAAGAATAAAATATCTAGGAATAAACCTACCTAAGGAGACAAAAGACCTGTATGGAGAAAATTATAAGACACTGATGAAAGAAATTAAAGATGATACAAATAGATGGAGAGATATACCATGTTCTTGGATTGGAAGAATCAACATTGTGAAAATGACTCTACTACCCAAAGCAATCTACAGATTCAATGCAATCCCTATCAAACTGCCACTGCCATTTTTTACAGAACTAGAACAAAAAAATTCACAATTTATATGGTAACACCAAAGATCCCAAATAGAGAAAGCAATCTTGAGAACGAAAAATGGAGCTGGAGGAATCAGGCTCCCTGACTTCAGAGTATACTACAAAGCTATAGTAATCAAGACAGTATGGTACTGACACCAAAACAGAAATATAGATCAATGGAACAGGACAGAAAGCCCAGAGATAAACCCACACACATATGGTCACCTTATCTTTGATAAAGGAGGCCAGAATATACAGTGGAGAAAAGACAGCCTCTTCAATAAGTGGTGCTGGGAAAACTGGACAGGTACATGTAAAAGAATGAGATTAGAACACTCCCTAACACCATACAGAAAAATAAACTCAAAATGGATTAAAGACCTAAATGTACAGCAGACACTATCCAAATCTTAGAAGAAAACAGAGGCAGAACACTCTATGACATAAATCACAGCAAGATCCTTTCTGACCCACCTCCTAGAGAAATGGAAATAAAAACAAAAATAAACAAATGGGACCTAATGAAACTTCAAAGCTTTTGCACAGCAAAGGAAACCATAAACAAGACCAAAAGACAACCCTCAGAATGGGAGAAAATATTTGCAAATGAAGCAACTGACAAGGGATTGATCTCCAAAATTTACAAGCAGCTCATGCAGCTCAATAACAAAACAACAAACAATCCAATCTAAAAATGGGCAGAAGACTTAAATAGACATTTCTCCAAAGAAGATATACAGATTGCCAACAAACACATGAAGGAATGCTCAACATCATTAATCATTAGATAAATGCAAATCAAAACTACAATGAGATATCATCTCACACTGGTTAGAATGGCCATCATCAAAAAATCTAGAAACAATAAATGCTGGAGAGGGTGTGGAGAAAAGGGAGCACTCTTGCACTGTTGGTGGGAATGTAAATTGGTACAGCCACTATGAAGATCAGTATGGAGGCTCCTTACAAAACTAAAAATAGAACTACTATACAACCCTGCAATCCCACTGCTGGGTATATACCCTGAGAAAACCATAATTCAAAAAGAGTCATGTACCACAGTGTTCATTGCAACTCTATTTACATTCACCAGGATATGGAAACAACCTAAATGTCCAACAAGAGATGAATGGATAAAGAAGATGTGGCACATATATACAATGTAATATTACTCTGCCATAAAAAGAAAGGAAATTGAGTTATTTGTAGTGAGGTGGATGGACCTAGAGTCTGTCATACAGAGTGAAGTAAATCAGAAAGAGAAAGACAAATACCGTATGCTATCACATATATATGGAATTTAAGAAAAATAATTTCATGAATAACCAAGGGGTAAGATAGGAATAAAGACACAGACCTACTAGAGAATGGACTTGAGGATATGGGGAGGGGGAAGAGTAAGCTGTGACAAAGTGAGAGAGTGGTATGGACATATATACACTACCAAACTTAAAATAGATAGCTACTGGGAGGCAGTTGCATAACACATGGAGATCAGCTTGGTGGTTTGTGACCACCTATAGGGGTGGGATAGGGAGGGTGAGAGGGAGGGAGATGCAACAGGGAAGAGATATGGGAACATATGTATATGTATAACTGATTCACTTTGTTATAAAGCAGAAACTAACACCCCATTGTAAAGCAATTATACTCCAATAAAGATGTGAAATAAAAAAATAAATAAAATAATATGCTACTAAACGTATGAATCACTAAAGAAATCAAGCAGAAGTCACGAAAAACCTAGAGAAATATGAAAATGAAAGCAGGTCCAAAACCTATGAGATGCCCAAAAGCAGTTCTAAGAGGAAATTTTATAGCAATACAATCTTATCTCAAGAAAAAAAAAAAATCTGAAATAAGCAACTTATCCTTACACCTAAAGCTACTAGAGAAAGAAGAACAAACAAAACTCAGTTAGTAGAAGGAAAGAAGTCATAAAGATCAGAGCAGAAAAAAATGAAACACAGATGAAGAAAACAATAGCAAAGGTTAATGAAACTAAAACCTGGTTCATTGAGAAGATAAACAAAGTTGATAAACTTCAGCCAGACTCATCAAGAAAAAAGAGGGAGAATATTCAAATGAATACAATTAGAAACGAAAAAGATGTTACAATGTACACCACAGAAATACAAAGGATCGTATGAGATTACTACAAACAACTATATGCCAATAAAATGGATAATCTTGAAGAAATGGACAAATTCTTAGAAAGAAACAATCTTCCAAGACTGAACAAGGAAGAAATAGAAAATATGAACAGACCAATCATAAGTACTGAAATGGAAACTGTGTTTTAAAATCTTCCAACAAACCAAAGTCCAGGACCAGACGGCTTCAAAGACGAACTCCATGAAACATTTAGAGAAGACTTAACACCAACCCTTCTGAAATTCTTCCAAAAATTTACAGAGGAAAGAACACTCACAAGCTCATTCTATGAGACCAAAAACAGACAAATATTATTCTCAGTGGAGAAAAGCTGAAGTAATTTCCTCTAAGATCAGGAACAAGACATGGATGTCCACTCTCACCACTTTTATTCAACATTGTTTTGGAAGTCCTAGCCACAGCGATCAGATAATAAAAAGGAATAAAATGAATCCAAATTGGAAAAGAAGAAGTAAAACTGTCACTGTTTGCAGATGACGTAGTACTATACATAGAGAATCCTAAAGATGCTACCAGAAAAGTACTAGAGCTCATCAGTGAATGTGGTAAAGTTGCAGGATACAAAGTTAATACACAGACATCTCTTTCATTCCTATACACTACCAAAGAAAGATCAGAAAGAGAGATTAAGTAAACAATCTCAATTACCACTGCATCAAAAAGAGTAAAATACCTAGGAAAAAAACCTACCTAATGAGGCAAAAAACCTGTACTCAGAAAATTTTAAGATACTTATGAAAGAAATAAAAGATGACTCATATAGATGAAGAGATATACCATGTTCTTGGATTGGAAGAATTAACTTTGTGAAAATGACTATATTAGTCAAAGCAATCACCAGATTCAATGCGATCTCTATCAAATTACCAATGGCATTTTTCACAGAATTAGCACAAAAAATTTTACAATTTGTATGAAAACCGAAAAGACCATGAATAGCCAAAGCAATCTTGAGAAAGAAAAACGGAGCTGGAAGGATCAGACTCCCTGACGTCAGACTATACTACAAAGTTATAGTCATCAAAACATTATAGTACTGACACCAAAACAGAAATATACATCAATGGAACAGGGTAGAATCCAGAGATAAACCCTTATGGTAATCTAATCTATGACAAAGGAAACAAGAATATACAATGGAGAAAAGACAGTCTCTTCAATAAGTGCTAGGAAAACTGGACAGTTACATGTAAAAGGATGAAATTAGAAAACACTCTAATACCATACACAAAAATAAACTTCATATTGATTAAAGACCTAAATGTAAGGTCGAATATTATAAAAATTTTAGAGGAAACATTGGGAGGACAGTCTCTGACATAAATTGCAACAAGATTTTTTTCGATCCACCTTCTAGAGTAATGAAAATAAAAACAAAAATAAACAAATGGGACCTAATTAAACTTAAAAGTTTTGTACAGCAAAAGAAACTATAAACAAAATACTCAGAAAAGACAATACTGAGAATGGTAGAAAATATTTGCAAATGAAGAAACTGATAAGGGATTAATCTCCAAATTATACAAACAAAATATTTTTCTAAAGAAGACATACAGATGGCCTACAAACGCATGAAAAGATGCTCAACATCACTAATTATTAGAGATATGCAAATCAAAAATACAATGTAGTATCACCTTACTCCAGTCAGAATGACCATCATCAAAAAATCTACAAACAGTAAATGCTGGAGAGGGTGTGGAGAGAAGGGAACCCTCCTACACTGTTGGGGGGAATGCAAACTGGTACAGCCACTATGGAGAACATTATGGAGGTTCCTTAAAACACTGAAAACGGATCTACCATATGATATAGCAATCCCACTCATAGGCATATATCCAGAGAAAATAATAGTTCAAAAAATATATATGCACCCCAGTGTTCACTGCAGCACCATTTACAATAGCCATGACATGGAAGCAACCTAAATGTCCATCAATAGAGGAATGAAGAAGATATGGTACATATATACAATGGAATATTACATGGTCTGAAAAAGAACAAAATAATGCCATTTGCAGCAACATGGATGGACCTAGAGGTTCTCATACTGAGTGAAATAAGCCAATAGAGAATGACAAATATCATTTGATATCAGTTATTTGTGGAATCTAAAAAAGGTTACAAATCAACTTATCTACAAAACAGAAATAGAATTAAAGATGAAGAAAATAAACTTATTATTCCTGGGTGGTAAAGGGGTAGGCATACATTGGAAGATTGGGATTGAAATACATACACTTCTATATATAAAATGGATAACTAATAAGGATCTACTGTGTAGCACCGGGAACTCTACGCAATACTCTGTAATGGCCTATATGGGTAAACAATCTAAAAAAAGTGGATATATGTATAATTGATTCTCTTTGCTGTACACCTGAAACTAACACAACATTGTAAATCAATCATACCCCAATATTTTTTTTTAAAAAAAGGATAAAAAGAAAAAAAAAGAAAACAAGTATTTTCCTGTTTGTATTCAGCTTCAAGAGAGAACAGTGAAATTGAAATCAAATTATGTTCACCAAGAGAGGTCATTATTCCTGGAAATTTAGAGGTGAGTTCAACATGAACCCTAGGGAGATCCCAAAATTTCCAGTGATGTGAACATGTCTGTCAGTTTAGCCTTCAATTACTTAATGCAAATTCTTGAATAATATAATGTATTTTTCTTTCATGTAACCACCTGAACTACTAGTATGCATCTCCACTTTTTTGGAAGTTGTCATGATGTAACTGGCTGTTCATGAAGAAGTGGAGGAATGAATATATATAATGTGGAGGAGGGACAACTTGCAGTTTTTCACCATTGATCAGGACTACATAACACGTATTTAGCAGTAGACAGAAAAGAATAAAAACATCTCTTGCTAAGATCTGTATGTGTGTGCCTCATCCCCCAAATTTGTATATTGAAATCCTAACCTCCAAAGTTGATGGTATTAGAAGATAGGGCCTTTGAGAAGTGATTAGGTCGTGATGGTGGAGCCCTCATGAATGGAATTGGTGCTCTGACAAAAGAAATCCCTCCCCTTTCCCTGTGAGGTTACAATGACACATCTGTGACTCAGAAGAATGCCCTCACCCTATCATGCTGATCCCTAATTTAGGATTTCCAGCCTCCAGAATTGTGAGCAAAAAATTTCTGCTGCATATAAGGTACCTAGTCTGTACTATTCTGTTATAGCAGCCTGAACAGAATTAGACACTTCTACTAAATTAAAACCTAATGTTGCAAATACATTACAGATAACTCTGATTTTTTTTAACATCTTTATTGGAGTATAATTGCTTTACAATGGCATGTTAGTTTCTGCTTTATAACAAAGTGAATCAGTTATACATATAAATATGTTCCCACATCTCTTCCCTCTTGTGTCTCCCTCCCTCCCACCCTCCCTATCCCACCCCTCTAGGTGGTCACTAACAACCTAGCTGATCTCCCTGTGCTATGCGGCTACTTCCCACTAGCTATCTATTTTACGTTTGGTAGTGTATATATGTGCATGCCACTCTCTCACTTTGTCACAGCTTACCCTTCCCCCTCCCCATATCCTCAAGTCCATGCTCTAGTAGGTCTGTGTCTTTATTCCCGTGTTACCCCTAGGTTATACATGACCTTTATTTTTTCTTAGATTACATATATATGTGTTAGCATACGGTATTTGTCTTTCTCTTTCTGACTTACTTCACTCTGTATGACAGACTCTAGGTCCATCCACCTCACTACAAATAACTCAATTTCGTTTCTATTTATGGCTGAGCAATATTCCATTGTATATATGTGCCACATCTTCTTTATCTGTTCATCCAATGATGGACACTTAAGTTGCATCCATATCTGGGCTATTGTAAACAGTGTTGCAATGAACATTTTGGTACATGACTCTTTTTGAATTATGGTTTTCTCAGGGTATATGCTCAGTAGTGGGATTGCTAGGTCACATGGTAGCTCTATTTGTAGTGTTTTAAGTAACCTCCAAACTGTTCTACATAGTGGCTGTATGAATTTACATTCCCACCAACAGTGCAAGAGTGTTCCCTTTTCTCCACACCCCCTCAGCATTTATTGTTTCTAGATTTTTTATGATGACCATTCTAACAGGTGTGAAATGATATCTCATTGTAGTTTTGATTTGCATTTATCTAACAATTAATGATGTTGAGCTTTCTTTCATGTGTTTGTTTGCAATCTTCTTTGGAGAAATGTCTATTTAAGTCTTCTGCCCATTTTTGGATTGGATTGTTTGTTGTTTTGTTATTGAGCTGTATGAGTTGCTTATGAATTTTGGAGATTAATCCCTTGTCAGTTGCTTCATTTGCAAATATTTTCTCCCATTCTGAGGGTTGTCTTTTGGTCTTGTTTATGGTTTCCTTTGCTGTGCAAAAGCTTTGAAGTTTCATTAGGTCCCATTTGTTTATTTTTGTTTTTATTTCCATTTCTCTAGGAGGAGGGACAAAAGGGATCTTGCTGTGATTTATGCCATAGAGTGTTCTGCCTATGTTTTCCTCTAAGAGTTTGATAGTGTCTGGCTGTACATTTAGGTCTTTAATCCATTTTGAGTTTATTTTTCTGTATGGGGTTAGGGAGTGCTCTAATTTCATACTTTTACATGTACTTGTCCAGTTTTCCCAGCATCACTTATTGAAGAGGCTGTTTTTTCTCCCTGTGTATTCTGGCCTCCTTTATCAAAGATAAGGTGACCATATGTGTGTGCGTTTATCTCTGGGCTTTCTGTCCTGTTCCATTGATCTATATTTCTGTTTTGGTGTCAGTACCATACTGTCTTGATTACTATAGCTTTGTAGTATAGTCTGAAATCAGGGAGCCTTATTCCTCCAGCTCCGTTTTTTGTTCTCAAGATTGCTTTCTCTATTCGGGGTCTTTTGTGTTTCCATACAAATTGTGAAATTTTTTGCCCTAGTTCTGTGAAAAATGCCAGTGGCAGTTTGATAGGGGTTGCATTGAATCTGTAGATTGCTTTGGGTAGTAGAATCATTTTCACAATGTTGATTCTTCCAATCAAAGAACATGGTATATCTCTCTATCTTTTTGTATAACCTTTAATTGCTTTCATAAGTGTCTTATAATATTCTGCATACAGGTCTTTAGTCTCCTTAGGTAGGTTTATTCCTAGATATTTTATTCTTTTTGTTGCAATGGTAAATGAGAGTGTTTTCTTAATTTCACTATAAGATTCTACATCACTAGTGTATAAGAATGCCAGAGATTTCTGTGCATTAAATTTGTATCCTGCTACTTTAACAAATTCAATGTTTAGCTCTAGTAGTTTTCTGGTAGCATCTTTAGGATTCTCTATGTATAGTATCATGTCATCTGCAAATAGGGACAGCTTTACTTCTTCTTTTCCGATTTGGATTCCTTTTATTTCTGTTTCTTCTCTGATTGCTGTGGCTAAAACATACAAAACTATATTGAATAAGAGTGGTGAGAGTGGGCAACTTTGTCCTGCTCCTCATCTTACAGGAAATGGTTTCAGTTGTTCACCATTGAGGATGATGTTGGCTGTGGGTTTGTCATATATGGCCTTTATTAGTTTGAGGACAGTTCCCTCTATGCCTAGTTTCTGCAGGGTTTTTATTATAAATGGGTGTTGAATTTTGTCAAAAGCTTTCTCTGCATCTATTGAGATGATCATATGGTTTTTCTCCTTCAATTTTTTAATATGGTGTATCACATTGATAGATTTGCGTATATTGAAGAATCCTTGCATTCCTGGAATAAACCCCACTTGATCATCGTGTATGATCCTTTTAATGTGCTGTTGGATTCTGTTTGCTAGTATTTTGTTGAGGACTTTTGCATCTATGTTCATCAGTGATATTGGCCTGTAGTTTTCTTTCTTTGTGACATCTTTGTCTGGTTTTGGTATCAGGGTGATGGCGGCCTTGTATAATGAGTTTGGGAGTGTTCCTCCCTCTGCTACATTTTGGAAGAGTTTGAGAAATATAGGTGTTAGCTCTTCTCTCAGTGTTTGACCGAATTCTCCTGTGAAGCCATCTGGTCCTGGGCTTTTGTTTGTTGGAAGATTTTTAATCACAGTTTCAATTTCAGTGTTTGCGATTGGTCTGTTTATATGTTCTATTTCTTCCTGGTTTAGTCTCGGCAGGTTGTGCATTTCTAAGAATTTTCCACTTCCTCCAGGTATTCAATTTTATTGGCATAGAGTTGCTTCTGGTAATCTCTCATGATCCTTTGTATTTCTGCAGTGTCAGTTGTTACTTCTCCTTTTTCATTTCTAATTCTATTGATTTCAGGCTTCTCCCATTTTTTCTTCAGGAGTCTGGCTAATGGTTTATCAATTTTTTTATCTCAAAGAATCAGCTTTTAGTTTTATTGATCTTTGCTACAGTTCCCTTCATTTCTTTTTCATTTATTTCTGATCTGATTTTTATGATTTCCTTCCTTATTGTGACTTTGGAGGGGGTTTACTCTTCATTCTCTAATTGTTTTAGGTGCAAGATTAGGTTGTTTTTTTGAGATGTTTCCTGTTTCTTAAGGTAGGATTGTATTGCTGTAAACTTCCCTCTTAGAACTGCTTTTGCTGCATCCCATTGGTTTTGGTTTATCGTATCTCCATTGTCATTTGTTTCTAGGTATTTTTTGATTTCCTCTTTGATCTCTTCAGTGATCACTTCGTTATTAAGTAGTGTATTCTTTAGCCTCCATGTGTTTGTAGTTTTTACAGATCTTTTCCTGTAATTTATATCTAGTCTCATATCATTGTGGTTGGAAAAGATACTTGATACAATTTCAATTTTCTTAAATTTACCAAGGCTTGATTTGTGACCCAAGATACGATTTATCCTGGAGAATGTTCCATGAGCGCTTGGGAAAAATGTGTATTCTGTTGTTTATGGATGGAATGTCCTATAAATATCAATTAAGTCCATCTTGTTTAATGTATTATTTAAAGCTTGTGTTTCCTTATTTATTTTCATTTTCGGTGATCTGTCCATTGGTGAAAGTGGGGTGTTAAAGTTCCCTATTATGATTGTGTTTCTATCGATTTCTGTCGATTTTATGGCTCTTATTATTTGCCTTATGAATTAAGGTGCTTCTATGTTGGGTGCATAAATATTTACAATTGTTATTTCTTCTTCTTGGATCGATCCCTTGATCATTATGTAGTGTCCTTCTTTATCTCTTGTAATAGTCTTTATTTTAAAGTCTATTTTGTCTGATATGAGAATTGCTACTCCAGCTTTCTTTTGGTTTCCATTTGCATGGAATATCTTTTTCCATCCCCTTACTTTCAGTCTGTATGTGTCTCTAGGTCTGAAGTGGGTCTCTTGTAGACAGCATATATACAGATCGTGTTTTTGTATCCATTCAGCCAGTCTGTGACTTTTGGTGGGAGCATTTAATCCACTTACATTAAAGGTAATTTTCAATATGTATGTTCCTATTCTCATTTTCTTAATTGTTTTGGGTTTGTTATTGTAGGTCTTTTCCTTCTCTTATGTTTCTTGCCTAGAGAAATTCCTTTAGCATTTGTTGTAAAGCTGGTTTGATGGTGCTGAACTCTCTCAGCTTTTGCTTGTCTGTTAAGGTTTTAATTCTCCATCAAATCTGAATGAGATCCTTGCTGTGTAGAGTAATCTTGGTTGTAGGTTTTTCTCCTTCATCACTTTAAATATGTCCTGCCAGTCCCTTCTGGCTTGCAGAGTTTCTGCTGAAAGATCGGCTGTTAACCTTTTGGGGATTCCCTTCTGTGTTATTTGTTGTTTTTCCCTTGCTGTTTTAATATGCTTTCTTTGTATTTAATTTTTGACAGTTTGATTAATATGTGTCCTGGCATTTTTCTCCTTGCATTTATCCTGTATGGGACTCTCTGTGCTTCCTGGACTTGAATAACTATTTCCTTTCTCATATTAGGGAAGTTTTCAACTATAATCTCTTCAAATATTTTCTCAGTCCCTTTCTTTTTGTCTTCTTCTTCTGGGATCCCTATAATTCGAAGATTGCTGCATTTCATGTTGTCACAGAGGTCTCTGAGACTGTCCTCAGTTCTTTTCATTATTATTCTTTATTCTGTTCTGCAGTAGTTATTTCCACTATTTTATGTTGGAGGTCACTTATCCGTTCTTCTGCCTCTTCTGCTATTGATCTCTTCTAGAGTATTTTTAATTTCATTTATTGTGTTGTTCATCATTGCTTATTTCCTCCTTAGTTCTTCTAGGTCCTTGTTAAATGTTTCTTGCATTTTGTCTGTTGTCTTTCCAAGATTTTGGATCATCTTTCCTATCGTTATTATGAATTCTTTTTCAGGTAGACTGCCTATTTCCTCTTCATTTGTTAGGTCTGTTGGGTTTTTACCTTGCTCCTACATCTGCTGTGTTTTTTTTCTGTCTTCTCATTTTGCTTATCTTACTGTGTTTGGGGTCTCCTTTTTGCAGGTTGCAGGTTCGTATTTCCTGTTGTTTTTGGTGTCTGTTCCCAGTGGCTAAGGTTGGTTCAGTGGGTTGTGTATGTTTTCTGGTTGAGGGGACTAGTGCCTGTGTTCTGGTGGATGGATCTTATCTTTCTGGTGGGCAGGTCCACATCTGGTGGTGTGTTTTGGGTGTCTGTGGCCTTATTATGATTTTAGGCAGCCTCTCTGTTAATGGATGGGGCTGTGTTCCTGTCTTGTTAGTTGTTTGGCATAGGGTGTCCAGCACTGTAGCTTGCTTATCATTGAGTGAAGCTGGGTGTTGGTGTTGAGATGGAGATCTCTTGGAAATTTTCACCATTTGATATTACGTGAGCTGGGAGGTCTCTTGTGGACCAGTGTCCTGAATTTGCCTCTCCTACCTCAGTGGCACAGCCCTGACGCCTGACCAGATCACCAAGAGACTGTCCTTCACATGGCTCAGATTTAAAGGGAGAAAAAATAGAAAGAAAGAAAGAAACAAACAAACAAAAAAGAGGATAAAATAAAGATAAAATAAAATAAATTTATTTTAATAAAAAATAATCATTAAGAAAAAAAATTTAAAAGTAAAGAAAAAAATAAAAAAGTATAGACAGAATCCTAGGACAAATGGTGAAAGCAAAGCTATACAGACAAAATCTCACACAGAAGCATATACATACACACTCACAAAAAGAGGAAAAGGGGAAAAAATATTCTATCTTGCTCCCAAAGTCCTCCTCCTTAATTTGGGATGATTTGTTGTGTATTCAGGTATTCCACGGATGCACGATACATCAAGTTGATTGTGGAGATTTAATCTGCTGCTCCTGAGGCTGCTGGGAAAGATTTCCCTTTCTCTTCTTTGTTTGCACAGCTCCCGGGGTTCAGCTTTGGATTTGGCCCTGCCTCTGCATGTAGGTCACTTGAGAGTGTCTGTTTTTCGCTCAGACAGGACGGGGTTAAAGGAGCATCTGCTTTGGGTGCTCTGGCTCACTGAGGCCGGGGTGAGGGAGGGGTACAGACGTGGGGCGAGCCTCTGGCGCCAGAGGCTGGCGTGACGTTGCACCATCCTGAGGCGTACTGTGCGTTCTCCCAGGGAAGTTGTCTCTGGGTCACAGGACCCTGGCAGTGGCAGGCTGCACAGGCTCTTGGGAGTGGAGCTGGGGATAGTGACCTGTTCTTGCACACAGGCTTCTTGGTGGCGGAAGCAGCAGCCTTAGCATCTCATGCCTGTCTCTGGGGTCCGGGCTGATAGCCGTGGCTTGCACCTGTCTCTGGAGCTCCTTTAAGCTGCACTCTTAATCCCCTCTCCTTGTGCACCAGGAAATAAAGAGGCAAGAAAAAGTCTCTTGTCTCTTCGACAGCTCCAGACTTTTCCCCGACTCCCTCCAGGCTAGCCATGGTGCACTAATCCCTTCAGGCTGTGTTCACACCACCAACCCCAGTCCTCCTCTCCCTGGGATCTAAGCTCTAAAGCCCAAGCCTCAGCTCCCAGCCCCCGCCCCTCCCAGCGGGTGAGCAGACAAGCCTCTCGGGATGGTGAGTGCTGGTCGGCAATGATCATCCATGCGAGAATCTCTCCGCTTTGCCCTCCGCACCCCTGTTGCTGTGCTCTCCTCCATGGCTCTGAATCTTCCCCCCTCTGCCACCCGCAGTCTCCGCCCATGAAGGGGCTTCCTAGAGTGTAGAAACCTTTCCTCCTTCACAGCTCCCTCCCACTGGTGCGGTCCCGTCCCTATTCTTTTGTTTCTGGTTTTTCTTTTTTCTTTTGCCCTACCCAGGTCCGTGGGGAGTTTCTTGCCTTTTGGGAGGTCTGAGGTCTTCTGCCAGCATTCAGTGGGTGTTCTATAGGAGCAGTTCCATGTGTAGATGTATTTCTGATGTATCTGTTGGGAGGAAGTTGATCTCCACGTCCTACTCTTCTGCCATCTTCTCCTGTCTCTTCGGTAACTCTGATTTTTAATAGAAATATTTTTAAAAGAAAATTCTGTTTATTCTGTATAAAAATACTGAAAGAATAAACAGGGTTATGAAATGAAAAATCCAGAATCATTAAAGTAAAAAGTAATGCTGATACACTTTAATTTGTGTTTGAAACACTGTAGTATATACATATTTTAAATTAATTAATTTATTTATTTTTGGCTCTGTTGGGTCTTCATTTCTGTGTGAGGGCTTTCTCTAGTTGTGGCAAGCTGTGGTCACTCTTCATTGCAGTGCATGGGCCTCTCACTGTTGTGGCCTCTCTTCTTGTGGAGCACAAGCTCCAGATGTGCAGGCTCAGTAGTTGTGGCTCATGGGCCCAGTTGCTCCGCGGCATGTCTGATCTTCCCAGACCAGGGCTCAAACCCGTGTCCCCTGCATTTGCAGGCAGATTCTCAACCACTGCGCCACCAGGAAAGCCCCTGAAATACTATAATATTCTTAGTAATACTAAAGCTTCCTTCATTATAGTAATAATATATCTTGCAATGCCTAAAATACTACGTGGAAAAGAGAATCACCTTTAGAAAAGTACAAAATTGTATTTTATATATTTTTTAACTCATGAAAATGCTGCTATATGTAATAGAATAAAAAGATGATTTATTCATATATTAAATGCAAAAAAAATGATTAAGCATCTGAAATTAAGGGCAAAAGTATAGGCACTCTCACATTATTTTATTTTCAAATAATACAAAGAGCACCCAGAGTTTCAAAATATTAAGCTTATGGGTGTATTAAATTGTTATTATACATTACATTATTCTAAAGCCTGAAATTTTTAATTTGTTTGCTTTATTCATGAAGAGACAATATTGTTGTTTCAAGGACTCGACATTTTCATAGTCATCCAAAAACATTTATTGAATGCTCTAATGAGATTGACATTGTACTAGATTGTACTAGACCATATTTAATAAGGTAAATATATTCCCTGCATTCATGTTTCTTATATTGTAACAGTAGGCTAGTTGGACAAATAAAATGTAACTACTAGAATATAATGATATATACTCATAATAATGTGACTGAATCAAAAGTATTAAAAAAGTGATAATGAAAAGTCTAAAAGGAATAATTGGGCTCTAGATTGTATTCTGTCACTGCTTATGTATAACCACTGTTAATTTGTCTAACTTCTAAGGGCTTTAAATTATCTGTGAAAGGAGAAAGCTAATTTAATTTCCCCAGAGTTCCTCTCAACAACTAAAATGTTATGACATTAAAAATTATTATTGTTGTGCATTATTTTTTTCTTAACTGTGTAGTAATCGTCTTAGAAGAATCAATAATCATGTTTTATAATAATAAATATAGATGTCATCAAAATAATAATAGTTCATTCAGAATATTTATCAAACAGCAATATAAATGCACACACAAACAACACAAATTATATTTACAGTGGTGATAAAACTAGACATTTTCCTTGGTCTCATGGAGTTTAGTAAACTGAGAGAAAATTAATAATAAAGAGGTAAACACATATAGTATATGAAAACACAATTATAATTTAATAAAATAGAAGTAAATATATTTAATAGAATTCTGAGTTTCTAACTTTAATTTGCAAATGATGCAAATTTGTTGAAGTCAGTATGAATAGGTTTTTAGGAGAAATATGATGATTGGCACATTCTGTTCAGCTGGAAATGATGGTGAGCTAACCAAATCAATATGTCAAGTAGAAAGTTGGATTCATGTGTCTGGCACAAAATATTTAGGTTTTTGATGGAGAAACTTGTATAAATGTGTCACCATATATTTGGCATTGAAACCCATGAATTGGTTGATAGTATCTACAAAAACAGCACAGAGAGAAAAAAAGAAAGATCAGGAATGAATGTCAACATGGGGATAAGAGGTGGAGGTAGAGGAGTGAAAGAGAGACAGGATATAAAGCAAGAATGCTTCATGAAACAGAAACTAGAGAGGAAAGTTTTGTAAGAAGGGAGTAGTTAATCCTGTCACGTACAACTGAGACACTGAGTAGAAATTACTTATTTGACTAATATTGGTTGTGCCCCTCTGCATGCCAGGCACAATCTTAGGCTCCTAGTACACACCAGTGAAGAAATCAGTCACAGATCCCTCCCTTGAGGAGTTTTCCCTCTCTTCCCTAGTTGGGGGAGAGGGGATAAAATAAATAATACACACACACACACACACACACACACACACATATATATATATATAATTATAAATAATTATATAATTATAAATCGTTAAATATTTCAGAATATGATAAATGCTATAAAGTAGAGTAAGTAAGGTATTTTGAAAGTGCATCAACCCAGTGGAGTGTAGCAAGGGATGAGATCAGTGAGATAATGATAATTGGCTTTTACTCTGAGTTTGAGCAGAGGAGTGACAGGTTATGAGTTGTATTTTGAGAGAAATATTCCAGTAACTCTTCAGAGAATAAACTGAAGAAGGACAAGTGTGGAAGCCACATTTCCATTTTGGAGGCTGGATTACCACAAGAGAAATTTTAGTGATGGCTTTGGACAGAGTGCATAAGGATGATGAAAGGTGTTTAACTTTTGCATATATTTTAAAAGTACTGACAAAATTTTCAGATATACTGAATGTGAGCAGAGGGAGAAGGGGAGAATTCAAGATTAGCACTAAGATATTTGGCCTGAGAAATTAGAAGCTTGGGCTGTCATCAACTACGTTATGACAGGCTGAAGCTGGAGAAGATTTTGAGCAGTTCCAGGAGTTTGATTATAGATTTTCAAGTTTAAGATATTGATTTGTCATTCAATTAGAAGCATTGTGGAGAAAGTTGGCAATAATGAGCTGAAGATATAAATGAAGATGTTTTCAATATGTTGATAGTATTTAAAGACATATGACTGGATGTAATTAACTAGAGAGTGAGAGTAGATAGAAAAGGTATTCTGGGACAGTGCAATATTAGTATGTGAGGAAGAGTAGAAGGAGCCATCAAAAGATACTGCTTGATTTGGCTATATGTGAAGTGATGATGATTTGTATGTCAGAGACATGTCCTCAGCCACAAAGTTAATAGCAGGCTATTAAGAAAAGTGAAGTTAAAAAACAATAGATATTATCTCATTAAATCCTCTTAATAATCCTATTAATGAATTGCATAGTTGTTTAAAGTATAGAAATTTGTCCAAGAACACCCATAGATTAAGTGACTGTCAAGTGTTACTGAGTTTTTAACTATTAGGTAGTATAGCTCATATTGTTCTTGAATAGGTCTCTTCTTAAAAAAGGAAAAGAACAGAAAGAAAAAAAAGAGAAAGGAAAAGAAAAGAAAATAAATAGGAAAAGAGAGAAAGAAAAAAAAGAGAAAAGAAAAGAAAGGAAGATAAATAGGAAAAGAGAGAAAAAAGCTTTCTATCAAATAGTATGTTGATTGGGCATTTGCAATGTATTTGTTCAAAGAATAAATATGTTATTTGTTAACTGAATAAACCGTGTAGTACATTTTGTTTGGGGAGTTAAAAGGATGGCCTATAACTGAATCAAATAGAACTTCTAATCAACATTTAGATCCCATTAATTCCTTTTACTCATCCTTCATTCCTTTTTGTTGTTTTCATTTGGTTATTCTTCACTAAATGATAGCTTCTGATTTCTTCATTAGTTTTCTATGCATTCTCTTCCCCTCTAGGGTCCTTCCTATTCTTGATATGAGGCAAAGTTTCAATTATATTCATTGTTTTTTATTTATATTCCTTCAGCTGTTTTATACACATTTTGTAGTGTGTTAAGATAGACTCTAGGACAGACTAGAGACATAAACAAACAAATAAGCAAAACTAGGAAAGTAGCAGTGTATGAGTGAGACCAAGAGAGAAAGTTAAGGTAATGTGTTGATAAGTACGTAGGAGAAGAAATGAAAAATTTTAAAAGCTACCAAAAAATATAACACCAAGATTATAATCTATTTCGAAGCAGTAACATGTAAGCCAGCATTGTAGGACAAGAAATACATTGTGGGATAAAAATTAAATTGTAAAGCTCTGTAGACATGTTAAGTGTAAAGACTCTCAAGATGGAGGGTCACTAGAGCAGGGGGACCTTGAAGATGGCGGAAGAGTAAGACGCGGAGATCGCCTTCCTCCCCACGGATACACCAGAAATACATCCACACGTGGAACAACTCCTACAGAACTCCTACTGAAGGCTGGCAGAAGACCTCAGACCTCCCAAAAGGCAAGAAACTCCCCACGTACCTGGGTAGGGCAAAAGAAAAAAAGAAAAAGGACGGCACCTGCACCAGTGGGAGGGAGCTGTGAAGGAGGAAAAGTTTCCACACACTAGGAAGCCCTTCCGCGGGCGGAGACTGCGGGAGGCGGAGGGGGGAGTTTTGGGACCGCGGAGTAGTGCACAGCGACGGGTGCGGAGGGCAAAGCGGGGAGATTCCTGCACAGACGATAGGTGCCGACCGGCACTCACCAACCCGAGAGGCTTGTCTGCTCACCCGCCGGGGCGGGCGGGGCTGCGAGCTGAGGCTCGGGTTTTGGTTTTGGACGGAGCTCAGGGAGAGGACTGGGGTTGGCGGCTTGAACATAGCCTGAAGGGGTTAGTGCACCACGACTAGCCGGGAGGGAGTTCTGGGAAAAGCCTGCACCTGCCGAAGAGGCAAGAGACTTTTTCTTCCCTCTTTGCTTCCTGGTGCACGAGGAGAGGGGTTTAAGAGCGCTGCTTAAAGGAACTCCAGAGACGGGCGCGAGCCGCGGCTAAAAGCGCGAACCCCAGAGACGGGCGCGAGCCGCGGCTAAAACCGCGGACCCCAGAGCCGGGCGGGAGACGCTAAGGCTGCTGCTGCTGCCACCAAGGGGCCTGTGTGCGAGCACAGGTCACTCTCCACACCCCTCTTCCGCGGAGCCTGTGCAGCCCGCCACTGCCAGGTTCCCGGGATCCAGGGACAACTTCCCCGGGACAACGCACAGCGGGCCTCAGGCTGGTGCAACGTCACGCCGGCCTCTGCCGCAACATCACGCTGCCTCTCCCGCCGCAGGCCCGCCCCGCACGCAGTGCCCCTCCTTCCCCCATCCCCCAACCCCCGGCCTGAGTGAGCCGGAGGCCCCGAATCAGCGGCTCCTTTAACCCCGTCCTGTCTGAGCGAAAAAACAGACGCCCTCCAGCGACCTACACGCAGAGGCAGGGCCAAATCCAAAGGTGAGCTCCTGTGAGCTGTGAGAACAAAGAAGAGAAAGGGAAATCTCTCCCAGCAGCCACAGAAGCAGCGGATTAAAGCTCCACAATCAACTTGATATACCCTGCATCTGTGGAATACCTGAATAGACAAGGAATGATCCCAAATTGAAGAGGGGGAATTTAGGAGCGAGATCTATGATTTTTTTCCCTTTTCCTCTTTTTGTGAATGTGTACGTGTATGCTTCTGTGTGAGATCTTGTCTGTATACTCTTGCTTCCACCATTTGTCCTAGGGCTCTATCCGTCCATGATTTTTTTAAAAAATTATTTTTCTTAATAATTGAGTTTAATTGCAATAACTTTATTATACTTTACCTTCGTTCTTTCTTTCTTTCCTTCCTTCCTTCCCTCCTTTAGACAACGAATCACCCCAAATTGAGGAGGTGGTCTCTGGGAGCAGGATTTATGATTTTTCCCCCTTTACCTCTTTTTGTGAAGGTGTATGTGTATGCTTCTGTGTAAGATTTTCTCTGTATAGCTTTGCTTCCAACATTTGTCCTAAGGTTCTATCCGTCCCTTTTTTTTTTTTCTAAATATTTTTTAATTCAATAACTATATTATACTTTATTTTATTTTTACTGTATCATCTTTCTTTCTTTTTTCCTTCTTTCCCTCCTTCCTTCCTTCCTCCCTCCCTCCCTCCCTCCCTCCCTCCTTTCTTTCCTTCTTTGCTTCTTTCTTCCTTCCTTCCTTTCCTCCTTTCCTCCTTTCTTTACTCATACTTCTACTAATTCTCTCTACTTTTTCTCCCTTTTATTCTGAGCCGTGTGGATGAAAGGCTCTTGGTGCTCCAGCCAGGAGTCAGGGCTCTGCCTCTGAGGTAGGAGAGCCAACTTCAGGACACTGGTCAACAAGAGACCTCCCAGCTCCACATAATATTAAACGGTGGAAATCTCCCAGAGACCTCCATCTTAACACCAGCACCCAGCTTCACTCAACGACCAGCAAGCCACAGTGCTGGACAACCTATGCCAAACAACTAGCAAAACAGGAACACAACCCCACCCATTAGCACAGAGGCTGCCTAAAATCATAATAAGGCCACAGGCACCCCAAAACACACCACCAGACGTGAACCTGCCCACTAGAGAGACAAGATCCAGCCTCATCCAGGACAACACAGGCACTAGTCCCCTCCACCAGGAAGCCTACACAACCCACTGAAACAACCTTAGCCACTGGAGACAGACATCAAAAACAACGGGAACTATGAAAGTGCAGCCTGCAAAAAGGAGACCCCAAACACAGTAAGATAAGCAAAATGAGAAGACAGAAAAACACACAGCAGATGAAGGAGCAAGATAAAAACCCACCAGACCTAACAAATGAAGAGGAAATAGGCAATCTACCTGAAAAAGAATTCAGAATAATGATAGTAAGGATGATCTGAAATCTTGGAAGTAGAATGGACAAAATGCAAGAAACAGTTAACAAGGACCTACAAGAACTAAAGATGAAACAAGCAACGATGAACAATGCAATAAATGAAATTAAAAGCACTCTAGATAGGATCAATAGCAGAATAACTGAGGCAGAAGAACGGATAAGTGACCTGGAAGATAAAGTAGTGGAAATAACTACTGCAGAGCAGAATAAAGAAAAAAGAATGAAAAAAACTGAGGACAGTCTCAGAGACCTCTGGGACAACATGAAATGCACCAACATTCGAATTATAGGGGTTCCAGAAGAAGAAGAAAGAAAGAAAGGGACTGAGAAAATATTTGAAGAGATTATAGTTGAAAACTTCCCTAATATGGGAAAGGAAATAGTTAATCAAGTCCAGGAAGCACAGAGGGTCCCATACAGGATAAATACAAGGAGAAACACGCCAAGACACATATTAATCAAACTGTCAAAAATTAAATACAAAGAAAGCATATTAAAAGCAGCAAGGGAAAAACAACAAATAACACACAAGGGAATCCCCATAAGGTTAACAGCTGATCTCTCAGCAGAAACCCTACAAGCCAGAAGGGAGTGGCAGGACATACTGAAAGTGATGAAGGAGAAAAGCCTGCAACCAAGACTACTCTACCCAGCAAGGATCTCATTCACATTTGATGGAGAAATTAAAACCTTTATAGACAAGCAAAAGCTGAGAGAGTTCATCACCACCAAACCAGCTTTACAACAAATGCTAAAGGAACTTCTCTAGACACGAAACACAAGAGAAGGAAACGACCTATAGTAGCGAACCCAAAACAATATAGAAAATGGGAATAGGAACATACATATCGATAATTACCTTAAATGTAAATGGATTAAATGCTCCCACCAAAAGACACAGATTGGCTGAATGGATACAAAAACAAGACCCTTATATATGCTGTCCACAAGAGACCCACTTCAGACCTAGAGACACATACAGACTGAAAGTAAGGGGATGGAAAAAGATATTCCATGCAAATGGAAACCAAAAGAAAGCTGGAGTAGCAATTCTCATATCAGACAAAATAGACTTTAAAATAAGGACTATTAAAAGGAACAAAGAAGGACACTACATAATGATCAAGGGATCGATCCAAGAAGAAGATATAACAATTGTAAATATTTATGCACCCAACATAGGAGCACCTCAATACATAAGGCAAATTCTAACAACCATAAAAGGGGAGATCAACAGTAACACATTCATAGTATGGGACTTTAACACCCCACTTTCACCCATGGACAGATCATCCAAAATGAAAATAAATAAGGAAACACAAGCTTTAAATGATACATTAAACAAGATGGACTTAATTGATATTTATAGGACACTCCATCCAAAAACAACAGAATACACATTTTTCTCAAGTGCTCATGGAACATTCTCCAGGATAGATCATATCTTGGGTCACAAATCAAGCCTTGGTAAATTTAAGAAAACTGAAATTGTATCAAGTATCTTTTCTGACCACAACGCCATGAGACTAGATATCAATTACAGGAAAAGATCTGTAAAAAATACAAACACATGGAGGCTAAACAATACACTACTTAATAATGAAGTGATCAGTGAAGAAATCAAAGAGGAAATAAAAAAATACCTAGAAACAAATGACAATGGAGACACAACGACCCAAAACCTATGGGATGCAGCAAAAGCAGTTCTAAGGGGGAAGTTTATAGCAATACAAGCCCACCTTAAGAAGCAGGAAACATCTCGAATAAACAACCTAACCTTGCACCTCAAGCAATTAGAGAAAGAAGAACAAAAAAACCCCAAAGCTAGCAGAAGGAAAGAAATCATAAAAATCAGATCAGAAATAAATGAAAAAGAAATGAAGGAAACAATAGCAAAGATCAATACAACTAAAAGCTGGTTCTTTGAGAAGATAAACAAAATAGATAAACCACTAGCCAGACTCATCAAGAAAAAAAGGGAGAAGACTCAAATCAATAGAATTAGAAATGAAAAAGGAGAAGTAACAACTGACACTGCAGAAATAAAAAAAATCATGAGAGATTACTACAAGCAACTCTATGCCAATAAAATGGACAATCTGGAAGAAATGGACAAATTCTTAGAAATGCACAACCTGCCAAGACTGAATCAGGAAGAAATAGAAAATATGAACAGACCAATCACAAGCACTGAAATTGAAACTGTGATTAAAAACCTTCCAACAAACAAAAGCCCAGGACCAGATGGCTTCACAGGTGAATTCTATCAAACGTTTAGAGAAGAGCTAACACCTATCCTTCTCAAACTCTTCCAAAATATAGCAGAGGGAGGAACACTCCCAAATTCCTTCTAGGAAGCCACCATCACCTTGATACCAAAACCAGACAAGGATGTCACAAAGAAAGAAAACTACAGGCCAATATCACTGATGAACATAGATGCAAAATTCCTCAACAAAAGACTAGCAAACAGAATCCAACAGCACATTAAAAGGATCATACACCATGATCAAGTGGGGTTTATTCCAGGAATGCAAGGATTCTTCAATATACGCAAATCTATCAATGTGATAAACCATATTAACAAATTGAAGGAGAAAAACCATATGATCATCTCAATAGATGCAGAGAAAGCTTTCGACAAAATTCAACACCCATTTATGATAAAAACCCTCCAGAAAGTAGGCATAGAGGGAACTTTCCTCAACATAATAAAGGCCATATATGACAAGCCCACAGCAAACATCATCCTCAATGGTGAAAAACTGAAAGCATTTCCACTAAGATCAGGAACCAGACAAGGTTGCCCACTCTCACCACTCTTATTCAACATAGTTTTGGAAGTTTTAGCCACAGCAATCAGAGAAGAAAAGGAAATAAAAGGAATCCAAATCGGAAAAGAAGAAGTAAAGCTGTCACTGTTTGCAGATGACATGATACTATACATAGAGAATCCTAAAGATGCTACCAGAAAACTACTAGAGCTAATCAATGAATTTGGTAAAGTAGCAGGATACAAAATTAATGCACAGAAATCTCTGGCATTCCTATATACTAATGATGAAAAATCTGAAAGTGAAATCAAGAAAACACTCCCATTTACCATTGCAACAAAAAGAATAAAATATCTAGGAATAAACCTACCTAAGGATACGAAAGACCTGTATGCAGAAAATTATAAGACACTGATGAAAGAAATTAAAGATGATACAAATAGATGGAGAGATATACCATGTTCTTGTATGGGAAGAATCAACATTGTGAAAATGACTCTACTACCCAAAGCAATCTACAGATTCAATGCAATCCCTATCAAACTACCACTGGCATTTTTCACAGAACTAGAACAAAAAATTTCGCAATTTGTATGGAAACACAAAAGACCCCGAATAGCCAAAGCAATCTTGAGAACGAAAAAAGGAGCTGGAGGAATAAGGCTCCCTGACTTCAGACTATATTACAAAGCAACAGTAATCAAGACAGTATGGTACTGGCACAAAAACAGAAAGATAGATCAGTGGAACAGGATAGAAAGCCCAGAGATAAACCCACGCACATATGGACACCTTAGCTTTGATAAAGGAGGCAGGAATGTACAGTGGAGAAAGGACAGCCTCTTCAATAAATGGTGCTGGGAAAACTGGACAGGTACATGTAAAAGTATGAGATTAGATCACTCCCTAACACCATACACAAAAATAAGCTCAAAATGGATTAAAGACCTAAATGTAAGGCCAGAAACTATCAAACTCTTAGAAGAAAACATAGGAAGAACACTCTATGACATAAATCACAGCAAGATCCTTTCTGACCCACCTCCTAGAGTAATGGAAATAAAAACAAAAATAAACAAATGGGACCTAATGAAACTTCAAAGCTTTTGCACAGCAAAGGAAACCATAACCAAGACCAAAAGACAACCCTCAGAATGGGAGAAAACATTTGCAAATGAAGCAACTGACAAAGGATTAATCTCCAAAATTTACAAGCAGCTCATGCAGCTCAATAACAAAAAAACAAACAACCCCATCCAAAAATGGGCAGAAGACCTAAATAGACATTTCTCCAAAGAAGATATACAGAATGCCAACAAACACATGAAAGAATGCTCAACATCATTAATCATTAGAGAAATGCAAATCAAAACTACAATGAGATATCATCTCACACCAGTCAGAATGGCCATCATCAAAAAATCTAGAAACAATAAATGCTGGAGAGGGTGTGGAGAAAAGGTGACACTCTTGCACTGCTGGTGGGAATGTGAATTGGTTCAGCCACTGTGGAGAACAGTATGGAGGTTCCTTAAAAAACTACAAATAGAATTACCATATGACCCAGCAATCCCACTACTGGGCATATACCCTGAGAAAACCAAAATTCAAAAAGAGTCATGTACCAAAATGTTCATTGCAGCTCTATTTACAATAGCCCGGAGATGGAAACAACCTAAGCGCCCATCATCGGATGAATGGATAAAGAAGATGTGGCACATATACACAATGGAATATTACTCAGCCTTAAAAGGAAATGAAATTGAGCTATTTGTAATGAGATGGATAGACCTAGAGTCTGTCATACAGAGTGAAGTAAGTCAGAAAGAAAAAGACAAATACCGTATGCTAACACATATATATGGAATTTAAGGGAAAAAAAAATGTCATGAAGAACCTAGGGGTAAGACAGGAATAAAGACGCAGACCTACTGGAGAACGGACTTGAGGATATGGGGAGGGGGAAGGGTGAGTTTTGACAGGGCGAGAGAGAGTCATGGACGTATACACACTGACAAACGTAGTAAGGTAGATAGCTGGGGGAAAGCAGCCGCAAGGCACTGGGATATTAGCTCGGTGCTTTGTGACAGCCTGGAAGGGTGGGATGGGGAGAGTGGGAGGGAGGGAGACGCAAGAGGGAAGTCATATGGGAACATATGTATATGTATAGCTGATTCACTTTGTTATAAAGCAGAAACTAACACACCATTGTAAAGCAATTATACCCCAATAAAGATGTTTAAAATAAATAAATAAATAAATAAATAAATAAATAAAACTACTAGATTAAAAATGTAAAAAAAAAAAATAAAAAAGATGGAGGGTCAGAGAAGCTGACACACTCTAATTTTGTAAGTGCTTTTAGGCCTTGACTAATTAGCTTAGATTTTTGGCTATTATTATTTGTTCAAAAGAGCATTCATATCATTTACAGTAGTTTGACAAGTCCGTGCTCCTTGAGTAGTATAGTATTTAGTCAAGTTTATTCTGATCTAGAGTCATTTTTAAACAAGCATGATGTAATTGTTTACCATAAAAAATAATTTATCATGTTGAAAGGGATTTTACTGGAGATTTGTCTTTAAGAGTTAATTTCTTCATTACTGTTATTATTTCTTCCATTTGAAACTGGCTGTTAATGTTAAAGTCTGTTTTAGTATTCTTTATTTGTTCCTTTGACATCTCTCTAGTTATTTACAACTGAACTGCACTTCTTGAATATTCAAGCTTTAATAAAGTGTTTTAATTTGTGCTAAGGACAGTTTCTCTGTTTTACCTCTGCATTTCAAATACAAGAATACAAAATAAACCCCTTTAACATTAGTTTGAATGTTTTCCAAGCATATACAGCTAAATTGTGATCTTTTTGAGAGAGGAAACAATGTAGTTTATCAATGTATGCCTAATCCTGAGTGCAATGTTAATTTTGTTTACTGAATGCTAATCTGGCTTGGGAAAACAAATGGAAAAATATTTTTGACAGTGACTACTTTGGAATGGTGGGATTTTGTGTAGTAATTATTTAATGACAGATATGAGAGATATATTCTTTATTAATCATATTAACTTCCACCCAATAAGCTTGAACTGAATTTTGTTGCAAGGCCACTGGGAAATGTAGTCTTTCTTCTGAGCAGCCATATGTTGATTAAAAAGTTCTACTTTTATGAAAGAAAATGATAACCAACATTTGGAGGCAACTAATAATATTCCCATGCCACTATTTAGTAACTAATTCTCCAAGTGCCAAAATAATGAGACTTGAATGTTACCATAATTTTGGCAAGTCTTTCAATATGCAATATTATTTTCAGAGTCCCTTGTATGTAGAATCTAAACAGAACAAAATAAACAAACAAGATACAGAGAACAGGTTGATGGTTGTAAGAAGCGGGGTGAGGGATTGAATAAATAGGTGAAGGGGGTTAAAAGGTAAAGAAAATCACAATATTGGGGTCAGCAGATCATAATAATCATATATGATGCTGGCTCAGGAATGTCTTAACATTTGTGTGGCTGGACCACACTGACTCCATTTTGTCAGCTCCATTTTAGGTTCCCAGTCCTAACCCCTCCCCTTTCTGCATGGCTGCACTCTAGCCTACTCACAAGGAATGCGCCCAAGTCAGATAAGTTTCCCACCCTTGCCTTCATCTGTTATGAAAAGTGGAAGAATGCCTTTGCTTATGCAGACGTTTAATGGTCCATGAGGAATGATGGACATGAGACCACCAGGGGAGGAAAAACCCTTGGTTCCCATTTGCTTGGGTATACTTCTTCCTTAGTAGTCAGATTCTACATTTAGCTTTGAGCCCATTAAATTCCCCTATGCCCCTCTCAGGGGTGCAGAGTGTAGCTACAAATGCTTCTGGATCACCGTCTACCTGCCTGTAAGTTACCTGCAATAAACTTCACAATTGTACTTTATGGAGTTGCCTGCTTTGTTTTTTGGTCTCAAAGTTCTTTCTCAATTTTGGGGGATATTATTCAATATACCTGCCTTTCAAACAACATTCTTCCTTGAGTACCATTACCTTACATTTTGTTCTAAATTGTAGCTACATTAGGGAAAGATTTGTAATTGTGTGTATTTACATTAGGAATTTAACTTTTGTATTTGTTAGAGTAAAAGTTGCTGCAACAAATAAACTACAAAAGTTTAGTTGCTGAACACTGTGTTTATTCCTGGTGGACGGGCAGATGACTTTCCTCTATATGGTAATTTGGGGACCAGACTCTTCCAGTCTGTGACGCCATCAACTCTTAGGGTCTTAAAATCCTTTACATGAAGCCAGTGGTAGAGGGAAGAATATACGGAGAAAGGACACTTACTTCTTATCTAAATCATCGTAGATAGCAGAAAGATTTCATCTGTTACCTTATTAAAAGACACACACACACAAACACACAAACATCTGTACAATAAAGAACAGAGCTCTGCATATGTGGGTTTGAAAGAAACAAAAACAAAAAAAGAACCTACAGCCAACATCATACTTCATGATGAAAGACTAAATGCTTTCCCCCCTATGAATGGGCACATGGTGAGGATATCTGCTCTTTCCATGTCTATTCCACATATTACTTGGGGTCCTAACTGGTGCAATTAGGCAAGTAAAAGAAATTAATAGTGTAAAAATTGGAAAGCAAGAAGTAAACTGCTTTTATTCATAGGTGACATGATTGTGTACCTGTAGAAAATCTTAAGGAGTCTATAGAAGTATTTACAAGAGCTAATAAGTGAATTTAGCAAAGTTGCAGAATAAAGGTCCATATATGACCCCCCAGAAAAACCATAACAACCTCACATTAAAAAAGGAGGGTAGAAAACTTGTAATTAAAAAATTACAAGTTTTCTAAATTAAATGTTTTAACAAAAGAGAGATCAGGGACCTATAGTTAGGAAGAAACCTCTAGAAATTTTGGTCAAGCTGAGAACTTTAAGGCAGTCTTGGTTATCCTTTAATAGGCACAAAAATTATATGTGACTTTTGCCCCTTATTCATTCCTTTCTCCATGCTAATATCTGAAATGTAAGCTGTTCTTTGGACTCTGCAGATATGGACGATACTTTAGGGATAGCACAACAATGGATTGAAGAGATTCTGAGTCTGTGAGCGCTTTGTGATGGAGCAGAGATTCTGCATCAACCATAGATGCACACCTCTATATACTCTGAGTGTTTAAACCACTGGGGAATTTTGATCTCTCTTACTCTCAGCTGAACATGATCCTAACTTTTACTACTTGGTTGTTGAATTGCAATGAATTCTAACAGATTCCAAAATAACTTCTCTCACCTTCACCAACACAAATAAATGCTTTTTACCTCAACATTCCTACATTTGTTTACCCTCTATTTTAATTTATTATATTTTATATGCAGATATTTTACATTCCCAACTTAATTCAAAGCTATATCTTATATTTTGTGCACCTCTTAAAGAATAACATGGTAACTACCACAAAATTTACTCTCAAGTAATATTTTCTTGAATGATTATCTCTTTTAATAACATCTATATTTCAAAATTGAGCAGAATTTCTAGTATTTCTTTTTGTGTGTGTGTGGGTACTATATTAGAGAATGCAGAGGTTTGTGAATATGGGATTGTCTTTGCAACATATCGTTCTAAAAAGTGAAACCAAAATATAGAACTTAGCATGGGAGAATGGAAAACAATATCTACTGCTAATTGGTTTGATTATTGAATGATTTGGAATAATATCAAAGTAAAATGTAAAAAAGGATGTAAGAACATTTTTCATATTTTAGACATCCTTGAAGTTATTTAGCTCAACTTTTCTGGTCTCCTTTCCTCAAATAAAATTTTAGTTAATTTGAAATATAGGTAATCTCAAGTTTAAAATAATAGCCATTCAAGTTTGGCAAACAGAAAATTGTTTTCATTTTTTATAGGTATTTTACTGAGACCTTTAAAACCAATAAAAATAATGTCAAAGCTCAGTGAAGAAATGTGGTCCACAATAAATATTAAACAACATGATAATAATGATAACAATTTTTTCATTGAGGTCAGCTTTTGAATTTTTGATTCATACAAACTATTAGCTTGAAGCCTTAATAGAGTATTTATTGTATATGAGCACTCTAAATACCAATAAAGAGGTTATCACAAGTGGAAAACATCACATGAGAGAGTTTCTAATTAAAGTTATAATTTAATATTATAAAAATGAATGTTATTGCTATAATTTATGATCACTATACCTGAAAAACTAACTCTGATTGTGGTCAATAAGTATTGACTAATAGAACTGAGTTGGTTGCAATTTTTTCCGAGCTTGCACACTAGGACACATTTGTAAACACCAAAACTGTCTTCCTTTAAGTAATACATTCTGCTAGCAAAAATAAAGTAAACATACAATAAAAAGAAACCAATTTAACTACTGGTCTTATTTTATATGGAATTTAATTTAATTCAAATTGTGATGTATATTTGAATACCCAAGAGTCAATTTATATATTCAAATGAGTTTAGAGGAGTAGAGTGGGAAAAATATGCTTGAAAAGTGGTATCTCAAAATAGAAAGCAAATTTTAAACATAATTTTGGATGGTAATGAAACAAAGAACAGTCACTTCCTCATGCTAGATAATGATCACCTTTATGTTCAATCTTACTATGGAATTTATTCATTTGTAAATGAGAGTAAAAACTTTTAATTATATTTATATTGCTAATTTTACCTACAAATATTTTTTGAGTACTCCCTATGTGCTAACCACTGTTCTAACATGTTGAGGACCTTATGTTTATCATTGTCTTATAAAAGTATTTCGAGTTTGAGTAAAAAATGGAGAATGGTGGAACCAGTGCTATCCTTGGTCTCTCATAGATCAAATTTTAAATATCAGGGCCACTGTGTGAACTCTGTTATTTAACTTTGATTTGTCTCTGTTTCTTCTTCTGCAACATTAAGATGATTGTAACTAATTTGCTGGACTAAAAGGGCTAAGTGAAATGATATGAAATGTGCAGGTACATTATAGAACTCAACAGATGGCAGCTTACTATAGCTAAATAATAAGTAATAGTTGTAAATCATTGTGAGTATTAACAAAAAATTTTTGGTGATTGAGATTTCAAGTGATCAATTTATGTGAAGATCCACCTTCAGTGGTTCTTATCTCATTTCAGTGCAGAACATGAGCCACATGCAATATTCCTAAAAAGTGTATATGTCCTGTCTCACGTGTTCATGAGATTCCCTTTGATAACATCTGGGCACAGCCACTGGTAATCGAACGTCAATAGCCTCATGTTCAGACAACTGTCACACTTGGGGGACATCCTTGTTGCTTCCAGTGTGTATCACTGCATTAGGTTGGCTTGACCACTACTTGAAATGACACCACAGAACAATTGCTTCACTTTTCATAAATAATTTTTCAGCTAGTAATGCCAATTATGGGGATCCTCAGGCTACCAAAAGCTGTGTGGTTGTCTCTGGCTAAATTGAAAAGAATATCACTTTGCATTTAGACTGTATTCTGTTAGAGAATAATCAAAATCCTGCCACTTGTGCCTTAAAATTTTGAAATTTTCAGTGAATTATTTCTTTTAATTTATATTTACAACACTTACTATGAAATTGTATGATTTTCTAACTACTGTTTAGCTTATGTGTCTGACTTCTCAAATGATATTTATGATTATTGTCCTTTTATCTTCTAATTTATCAACTTTTTATATTGAATGGCATTATTACTGGAATACATATTCTCAAAGTGGCATCAAATAAATAGTCTCAAGATCTCTGCTAACAAAATATCCAAAGACACCGTACTATCCCACTTCAGACAAGGGTTACCTATTACCCGATTTAAATACAGAGACAGTGTGTATATATCTGGTCAGTAGTTTTCAAAGACTGCTACAGAGAACATTAGACCCACAAGATGCTCAATTAGAATGCAAATTCTATGAAGGTAGGAAGTTTTGTCTCTTTCGTTCATTGGTATATTGCTAGGGCCTTCTAGGCTGTTCTACAGTGCCTTTTATTTGGAAGATACTGAAAAAAATTTTACTGAGTGAGTGAGTAAATGAATGAATGAATGAGAAAAAATGGGAAATTGCTGAGGAAATACTGAAAACTATTCTAATCTTAGAGATTCACAGTGCATTTTAATATATTAAAGGCTATGAGGGATTTTGTATCACATAAAACAGTTTATATAAACTTTTATACTCAATTTCCTACAGAACCCTTTCAACACCTGTAAAATTCAATTGGAATATAAGTCCTAATGAGTATATTTTGGAAAACCAAATTGTTTACACAATTCAATTTACATAAGGTCATCAAATTGACTAAAATTGATTTTTTAAATATACTATTAATTTTTTTTGTCATTTAGAATGCCAAATTTCAATCTTAATATAGATAAATTCAATAGTGATAGTTTATCATCCTGAAAAATCAATATTTTAGATGGATGAGATGATTTGTTTCTCCCTGACTGCTTTCCTGTCATCCTTACTTTAAACTAACAAGCTAGTCTGAATGTCTTCCTTTCTGATCCCAACTTACTTATCCAGAATTAGTTTCTTGGTTGTTTCCTTTTCAAGAAATGCTGTTTCCATTTTCACAAAAAGAGTCATTAATAGGACTTCTTGTCATTGATAGGGCTTCTTGTCTGCTTAGCATCCTCAGAAGAGCTAGTAACAGGCACATGAATCTTTTCTTTTGAAACATCATTTAAAGAGCAGGCCCAGGCTCCTGGTTCCCATTGCTGTTCTTTTTTTTTTTTGTTCTTTTTTTTTTGCTGTATGCGGGCCTCTCACCGTTGTGGCCTCTCCCGCTGTGGAGCACAGGCTCCGGACGCGCAGGCCCAGCGGCCATGGTTCACGGGCCCAGCCACCCCACGGCACGTGGGATCCTCCCGGACCGGGCACGAACCCGTGTCCCCTGCATCGGCAGGTGGACGCTCAACCACTGCGTCACCAGGGAAGCCCTGCTGTTCTTTTTTTCTGATTCCTGGGAACCAAACTGGAAATGTAACACACAAATTGACATTGTCTGGCTAATCTGTTAGGCTTTATAATGGACAGCAAAAGGGAGGCACAATCTCCAATGCAACTGTTTCCATCTAGAAAAAGAAGTGAATTCATTGATCCTACAGGGACAAAACATCTAGGACTCAGAAAATCCAATTCACTTAAAAAATTAAAGTTGTATTGGTTGTCAGTCAATCCTTCATTTTATTCTGAAAGAAGACAATATTGAACAACTACTTTGTAAGCACTTTACTGTATAAAAAGATTTGTACATTGACAAATTAAGTAAGTAATGCCTCCTTTATTCTATTCTCTGCGTTTGTTTTCCTTTTACTTGATTTCTTATTAAAAACAGCAATGAGGGATTCCCCCTTTCCTTATATAGATATATCAACACCTCATTTTTAGAAACCTCCTTTCTTTGTACTTCATATTTTTAATTCAACATCTTTCAATTAGTGTGAAGCTATTGCTAATTAAACCACTGAAAGTTGAATAACATATTTTGAAATACGTTAAAATATTGGGTAATTATAATGATTAGAAATTATAATTTCAAAAGAGTATAATATTTTGGCTCATCTTGCTTCATACTTATCTTTCATGGATTGTTTTTGTGCTATAGTTCATCAAAGGACAGACATAATCATTAACATATAATTATCAAGCTTTTGACATCTTTGGGAAATGCATCTCCCTGTACAATGTAGTAACAAAATGTTCTGTATTTGTCTAGTGTGTCACTCAAAAGGGAGCAAATGTTATTGCTTTCTTCATCAATGAGAAAGCTTCCAACTTACTTTTTACAAAAACTGAAAAGATTGAGCTGGAGACATTTTTCTTCCTCTGAGAGGAATAGTAAAAATTTTAATACTATTAAAAATAATAAAAATAATATTTCCTTCTGAATTAATATTTATATGGAATGTAACAAATACATTTAACTATAAAGAGACATATAGGTATCAATTATATAGTATTCATAAATATATTATTTCATTCAGTCAACTAATATTTGTTGTACACTAAATGTACACTATTCTCAATCTTGTGGGTAGATGAAAGGGATTAAAATGTTTTGCATATATATGTACATGTATATGTGTGTGCATATAGAGATTTTCCAATTATACATATATATAGTCCTATTCATAAATAAATGAATTCTTATTCATTCACTTATGTGAATGTAGGTGTGTATAAATGTGAGCCTATATATATACAGGTACATATATACACATATACACTTACACACACAGGTGTCTATATACACAGATATATATGGATATATATGAATGTACATATATATACACACAAAGGTTTATATATATATAAGTTTTCATAGATCTATACACACATATGTATATATACATACAGGTTTATCAAACACATGAATTGTTCAGCTGAGTGTGTGTATATATATATATATTCAGAAATCACTGGGGAAATAGCTTTTTACTAGTTGGTTTTACTAATTATAATATAAACATATGAATGTTTTTATACATATATAATATAGTTAACCATTTTTCTCTTCTACAAGCTTGTAAAATAAATAACATTTATTTAAATATCAAAATTATATTTTATATTCTATATTCAATAATTAAAACTTCATTTTGATATTTAAAAATTTAAGTAAAGCTTACAGACATCTGATAAAAAGTTATATTGCATATTAGATTCAGAATACAATTGGTAACAAAATGATTGACCATGCAGACTAATTTAATTGTCAAGCACCAAGATTTCTCTGTGTTTTAATATATTAGATCTAGAGTTTTTAAGCCACTTAATTTCAGCTTAGAAAATATGTAAAACTGCTTAGAAACCATTCAGGTGAGTTGTCATGTGCTGTACTGACCTGAGATTAATATACAGAGGATGATACTGTGATGAGAACATTAATTTAACCTATGACTGAACAACTGCATCCACCCCCAATTCAAACTATGTGTTTGAGCCTGTTCAAATCCACCTGATTGGAAAGTATCCTCAACAATTTTTTAAATTTAATTCTGTCATATTTCCAAAATTAATATTAATGACTCATGAGCAATTACAGTTTCATATCAGTGCATTTTTGTTTAGCTATGGCTGACCATTTTCATCAAAGCTTTGACTAAAATCTTATCCTAATTTAGTAACAAAGTTAGGAATTCAGTGACACAGGAATAATGGCTTTTTAAGAGCAATTCAAGAAAAAGTCTTTAAATGCGTGTATGACACACACGCATACAGTTTTCTACCATTAAATAACATGTTATCCAAAATTTAGGTGCTTTCAACATCACCCATGAATTATCTTACTGTTTTCATGAGTCAAGAATCTGAGCACAGAATAACTATATACAGTTCTCACCAGGCTGAAATTAATGTACTGGCTGGCACTGAGATGATCTTGTGAACTTGAGTTTTCTCCCAAACTCACTCAGGGTATTGGAAGAATTTAGTAACTTGTATGACTGCAACCCCACTTTCCCACTGGCTGTCAAACCAGGGCTGTTCTCATTTCCCAGGTGGCACTCTCAGGTCCACAATATGTGGCCCCTCCATTGTTCTCTCACATTAAAATCTCCCTGACTTCAGGAGCACACAGACCCTTTGAAAGGCACACTTGATTAGTAGATGCCCATCTCAACAATTTCCTTTTAAATCAACTAACTAGTAATTAATCAGGGGAATCATACCCCATCATATTCACAAATTATTCCTTACTCCAAGAGAAGAGTATACTACAGAGCCCCACAGTAGGATCAGGCAGGCATCTTAAGGCCATCTTAGAATTCTGCCCATCATAATATTCATGTGATATTATAGGTCATGAAATACTAGTTACAGATGAAGTCTGCAACCTGCTTTTTACTTTATTGTGGGCTATACTTTGCTTGAATTCATACTGGGAGACACATTTATATTGGCAGTCAGGTCTTCTGTTTTGATAAACAGCAGCCATAGTAATATTTTGAAAATGTACATCAAATGACCATACTTTTTCTCCCACTAAAAACACCTCCATGGCTCTTTATTTATTAAGACATGTAAGGCCCATTGGCCCTAAAAGATTGAGAAGTCCTTATCACAGCAGCACCTTGTAACCCCAGGACCCACTTGTTCTTACACTTCCATTTGCTCTGGACTAGGAATAAGCTATGTATGCTTCCACCATGGAGGATAGTACATGCAAATCTCTCTTCTTGGAGTGTTTGCCTAAGTAAATTATATCCATTCTTTATTAAGAAGCATCAGTATCTCAGAGAATCTTTCTCTGATCTCTGTAACTGTCAAATTCTATTAGTAGACCTGTTCAAATGGCAATCTTCTGTCCATTTGAGTGTATACAATGTATACATTGTTTTCAACACTAGATTGTGATTTCTAAGAGGGAAGTGGCCTTGTAGGACAATGTGTATTATTACTTTATTAGAGCTTAATAATATTTTAAATAAATAAAATAACATAGAAAATTAAGAAACCTTAGAGTCTCAAAACTGAAAAAATCTTCCCTGGAAAACTTTAAATTTATAATTTTAAATATTTCTTAATTAATTACAGTATAAAGATAATGCCAAGAGATAATTCTCCCTGGATTTCTGTTTTTCTGCACATTTCAGGCCTTCTGTAGGAAAAGAATTATAAGCTATAATAAATGTAGAGAGCATATCATTCACTGGACACATTTCAAGATAGTAAAAATTCCCTCCTCTTCCTGAAGATTTGCTGTGTCCCACAGTAATAATAAACTTAGACACTCCTTCTTCTGAGAGACATTTGATTAAATTTCAGGGTAATAAACATGAAGACTTTCCAATCCTTATATGAAGAGATTCTTTTATATTTCAGATTAAGAATGAAGTCTTTCTTTTTCTAGCAGGAAAATTGGGTAGATATACGAGCTGCTCTATATAAGCACTAAGAGTTTTAATTTTGGGTTTCCACTCTTGTGATGTGAACCCACTGCATGATGACTTAATAACATATACTGTGTGCAATGGAAAGAATTTTTGTATCCCCCTTAAATTCATGTTAAACTCTTAACCCCAATGTAACACTATTAGGAGGTGGGGTCTCTGGGAGGTGATTAGATCATGAGGGTGGAACCCTCATGAATGGGATTAGTGCTCTTAAAAAAGAAGCCATAACAGAGGCAAGAAGAACTACAATCCTACAGCCTGTGGAACAAAAAACACATTCACAGAAAGATAGACAAGATGGAAAGGCAGAGGGCTATGTACCAGATGAAGAAACAAGATAACACCCCAGAAAAACAACTAAATGAAATGGAGATAGACAACCTTCCAGAAAAAGAATTCAGAATAATGACAATGAAGATGATCCAGGATCTTGGAAAAAGAATGGAGGTAAAGATGGAGAAGATGAAAGAAATGTTTAACAAAGAACTGGAAGAAGTAAAGAACAAACAAACAGAGATGAACAATACAATAACTGAAATGAAAAGTACACTAGAAGGAATCAATAGCAGAATAACTGAGGCAGAAGAATGGATAAGTGACCTGGAAGACAGAATGGTGGAATTCACTGCTGTGGAACAGAATGAAGAAAAAATAATGAAAAGAAATGAAGACAGCTTAAGAGACCTCTGGGACAACATTAAACACAACAACATTTGCATTATAGGGGTTCCAAAAGGAGAAAGGACCCGAGAAAATATTTGAAGAGATTATAGATGAAAATTTCCCTAACATGGGAAAAGAAATAGCCACCCAAATCCAGGAAGTGCAGAGAGTCCCCTAGAGGATAAACCAAAGGAGAAACATGCTGAGACACATAATAGTCAAATTGGCAAAAATTAAAGAAAAAGAAAAATTATTGAAAGCAGCAAGGGAAAAATGACAACATATAAGGGAATCCCCATTCCCTTGTTAAGCTGTAAGGTTAACAGCTGATTTCTCATCAGAGACTCTACAAGCCAGAAGAGAGTGGCATGATATACTTAAAATGATGAACAGGAAGAACCTACAACCAAGATTACTCTACCCGGCAAGGATCTCATTCAGATTCGATGGAGAAATCAAAAGCTTTACAAACAAGCAAAAGCTAAGAGAATTCAGCACCACCAAACCAGCTCTACAACAAATGTTAAAGGAACTTCTCTAAGTAGGAAACACAAGACAAGAAAAGGACATACAAAAACAAACCTAAAACAATTAAGAAAATGGTCATAGGAACATACGTAATGATAATTACCTTAAATGTGAATGGATTAAATGCTCCAGCCAAAAGACACAGGATTGCTGAATGGATACAAAAACAAGACCCATAAATATGCTGTCTACAAGAGACCCACTTCAGACCTAGGAACACATACAGACTGAAAGTGAGAAAAAGGAAAAAAATATTCCATGCAAATGGAAATCAAAACAAAGCTGTAGTAGCAATACTCATATCAGATAAAATAGACATTAAAATAAAGAATGTTACAAGAGACAAGGAAGGACACTACATAATGATCAATCCAAGCAGAAGATACAACAATTATAAATATATATTCACCCAACATAGGAGCACCTCAATACACAGGCAACTGCTAACAGCAATAAAAGAGGAAATCGACAGTAACACAATCATAGTGGGGGACTTTAACACCTCACTTACACCAATGGACAGATCACCCAAAATGAAAATAAATAAGAAACAGAAGCTTTAAATGACACAATAGACCACATAAATTTAACTGATATTTATAGGACATTCCATCCAAAAACAGCAGATTCCACTTTCTTCTCAAGTACTCACGGAACATCCTCCAGGATAGATCACATCTTGGGTCACAAATCAAGCCTATTTACATTTAAGAAAATTGAAATCATATCAAGCATCTTTTCTGACCACAACACTATGAAATTACAGGGAAATGAATTACAGGGAAAAAACATAAAAAACACAAACACATGGAGGGAAACAATACGTTACTAAATAACCAACAGCTCACTGAAGAAATCAAAGAGGAAATCAAAAAATACCTAGAGACAAATGACAATGAAAACACAATGATCCAAAACCTGTGGGATGCAGGAAAAGCAATTCTAAGAGGGAAGTTTATAGCTATAAAAGCCTACCTCAAGAAACAAGAAAAATCTCAAATAAACAATTTAACCTTACACCTAAAGAAACTAGAGAAAGAAGAACAAACAAAACCCAAAGTTAACAGAAGGAAAGAAATCATAAAGATCAAAGCAGAAATAAATGAAACAGAAACAAAGCAAACAATAGCAAGGATCAATAAAACTAAAGGCTGCCTCTTTTAGAAGTTTAAAAAAATTGATAAACCATTAGGAAGACTAATCAAGAAAAAGAGGGATAGGACACAAATCAATAAAATTAGAAATGAAAAAGGAGAAATTTAAACAGACACCGCAGAAATACAAAGCATCCTGAGACTACTACAAGAAACTCTATGCCAATAAAATGGACAACATGGAAGAAATGGACAAATTCTTAGAAAGATATAACCTCCGAAGACTGAACCAGGAAGAGATAGAAAATATGAACACCAATCACAAGGAATGAAATTGAAACTGTGATTAAATCTTCCAGCAAACAAAGGTCCAGGACCAGATGGCTTCACAGGTAAATTCTATCAACCATTTAGAGAAGAGCTAACACCAATCCTTGTCAAACTCTTCCAAATAATTTCAGAGGAAGGAACACTCCTAATCTCATTCTATCAGGCCACCATCACCCTGATATCAAAACCAGACATAGATACTACAAAAAAAGAAAATTACAGACCAATATCACTGATGAATATAGATGCAAAAATCTTCAACAAAGTACTAACAAACAGAATCCAACAACACATTAAAAGGATCATACACCATGATAAAGTGGGATTTATCCCAAGGTACCAAGGATTCCTCAATATACACAAATCAATCAATGTGATACACCATATTAACAAATTGAAGAATAAAAACCATATGATCATCTCAATAGATGCAGAAAAAGCTTTTGACAAGCTTCAACACCCATTTATGACAAAAACTCTCCAGAAAGTGGGCATAGAGGGAACCTACCTCAACATAATAAAGGCCATATATGACAAACCCACAGCAAACATCATTCTCAATGGCGAAAAAGTGAAAGAATCTCCTCTAAGGTCAGGAACAAAACAAGGATGTCCACTCTCACCACTATTATTCAACATAGTTTGGAAGTCCTAATCAGGGCAAAAAGAGAACAAAAATAAATAAAAGAAATACAAATTGGGAAAGAAGAAGTAAAGCTGTCACTATTTGCAGATGACATGACACTATACATGGAGAATCCAAAAGATGCCACCAGAAAACTACTAGAGCTAACCAGTGAATTAGGTAAAGTTGCAGGATACAAAATTAATGCACAGAAATCTCTTGCATTCCTATACACTAATGATGAAAAATCTGAAAGAGAAATTAAGGAAACACTCCCATTTACCATTGCAACAAAAAGAATAAAATACCTAGGAATAAACCTACCTAGGGAGACAAAAGACGTGTATGCAGAAAATTATAAGACACTGAAGAAAGAAATTAAAGATGATACCAACAGATGGAGAGATATACCATGTTCTTGGCTTGGAAGAATCAATATTGTGAAAATGACTCTACTACCCAAAGCAATCTACAGATTCAATGCAATCCCTATCAAATCACCAATGACAGTTTTTACAGAACTAGAACAAAAATCTTAAAATTTGTATGGAGACACAAAAGACCCCGAATAGCCAAGGCATTCTTAAGGGAAATAAAGCAGAGCTGGAAGAATCAGACTCCCTGACTTCAGATTATACTACAAAGCTACAGTTATCAAGACAATATGGTAGTGGCACAAAAACAGAAATATAGATAATTGGAACAAGATAAAAACACAGAGATAAACCCATGCACCTATGGTCAGCTAATCTATGACAAAGGAGGCAAGGATATACAATGGAGAAATGACAGTCTCTTCAATAAATAGTGTTGGGAAAACTGGACTGCTACATGTAAAAGAATGAAATTAGAACACTCCCTAACACCATACACAAAAATAAACTGAAAATGGATTAGCCACCTAAATGTAAGACCAGACACTATAAAACTCTTAGAGGAAAACATAGGAAAAACACTCTTTGAAATAAATCACAGCAAGATCTGTTTTGATCTACCTCCTAGAGTAATGGAAACAAAAACAAAAATAAACAAATGGGTCCTAATGAAACTTCAAACTTTTGCACAGCAAAGGAAACCATAAACTGGATGAAAAGACAATCCTCAGAATGGGAAAAAATATTTGCAAATGAATCAATGGACAAAGGATTAATCTCCAAAATATACAAACAGCTCATGCAGCTCAATATTAAAGAAACAAAGAACCCAATCCAAAAATGGGCAGAACACCTAAATAGACATTTCTCCAAAGAAGACATACAAATGGCCAAGAAGCACATGAAAAGCTGCTCAACATCACTAATTATTAGAGAAATGCAAATCAAAACTATAATGAGGTATCACCTCACACCAGTTAGAATGGGCATCATCAGAAAATCTACAAACAACAAATGCTGGAGAGGGTGTGGAGAAAAGGGAACCCTCTTGCACTGTTGGTGGGAATGTAAATTGATACAGCCACTATGGAGAACAGTATGGACGTTCCTTAAAAAACTAAATATAGAATTACTATATGATCCAGCAATCCAACTACTGGATATATACCCAGAGAAAACCATAATTCAAAAAGACAAATGCGGGCTTCCCTGGTGGCGCAGTGGTTGAGAGTCCGCCTGCTGATGCAGGGGACACGGTTCATGCCCTGGTTCGGGAATATCCCACATGCTAAAGAGTGGCTAGGCCTGTGAGCCATGGCCACTGAGTCTGCGTGTCCAGAGCCTGTGTTCCACAATGGGAGAAGGCACAACAGTGAGAGGCCCACGTACCGCAAAAAAAAAAAAAAAAAAAGACACATGTACCCACATATTCATTGCAGCACTATTTACAATAGCCAGGTCAGGGAAGCAACCTAAATGCCCATCGACAGACTAAGGGATAAAGAAGATGTGGTACATATATACAGTGGAATATTGCTCAGGCATAAGAAGGAACAAAATTGGGTCATTTGTTGAGACGTGGAAGGATCTAGAGACTGTCATACAGAGTGAAGTAAGTCAGAAAGAAAAAAACAAATATCGTATATGAACGCATATATGTGGAATCTAGAAAAATGGTACAGATGAACCAGTTTGGGCAGCAGAAATTGAGACACAGATGTAGAGAATAAATGTATGGACACCAAGGGGTGAAAGCAGCTGGGTGTGGTGGGTGGTTGTGATGAATTGGGCTATTGGGATTGACATGTATACACTGATGTGTATAAAACTGATGACTAATAGGAACCTGCTGTATAAAGTAAATAAATAAAATAAAATTCAAAAGAAAAAGAAACTGTGGAGAGCTTCCTCCCTGTGTGAAGACACAGCAAGGAGACAGTTGTCTGTGAACCAGGAAGTAGGCTCTTAAAAGACACCTAATCTGCTATCGCCTTGATCTTGGACTTCCTAGCCTCCAGAAGTGTGAGAAATAAATTTTTATTTTTTATAAGCCACCCAGTCTATGATATTTTGTTATAGTAGCCTGAACAGACCAAGTCAGTGTGTCACCCAATGAGGTGTGGGGGTCAAGGAACTGGCTTTAAGATGCTACTTTGGTGTTTTTGGTGTAATACCTGTTCTGTTTCTCAGATCCAGCAATCTGATATTTCTGTCAAAATATATATGAAACTGTATAGACTAACTTAACTTTCAAGTATGGAAAAGTCTTAGACTTTTTTATGACTTAATATATACTACATAAAATATTTTCATCCACAATTTCTGATTTAACATATATTACATAAAATATTCTACAGAAACAAACAAGAAGTACCTGTACCAAAACAGAATTTATATCATCACTCTGAAAAATATACAGAGTGTTTAGATAAGTATTTTTTCTTTTTTTCTAAGATCTTGGAGTCCATGGCTTTTAGTTCATGCTACTATCTAAAAAACCAGCAATCATCTGTGGCTGGTGTAAAAATCACAAAATGCAACTAACTTGAAAGAGCTTAAAATATGACATGTATATAATAATTATGTGTATATGCAATGACTTCTGCCACAAATCTGGGGAATCAGGCTACCTTCAATAATGACCAGCTGACTACAAATTTAGGAGTATTCACTAACCCCTCAGGTGAGATACTTTTCTGGAATGGCTCACAGGATTTAGGAAAATTATATACTTACAACTTCAGTTTTACTTTAGCAAAAGGGTACAAGTCACAAGCAGCCAAAAGGAGAGATTCCCTGGGAGAGGACTGGGAGGAAACCAGATGGAAAGCTTGCAACAGTGCCAAATTATCCACTCAGCACATTGATATGTGACAACATGTAGAGTATTCCCAACTAGGAAAGCACATCCAAGCTTCAGTGTTCAGAGTTTTTATGGGGACTTCATTAAGCAGGCAAAATTAACTAAATCATTGACCAAGGGATTGAACTCAATCTCCAGCCATCTCCCTTCTTAAAAGATCAAATAGACCCTCTCATTACTTGACTGATCTTTCTGAAATGACCTTCTTCCTGAGTTATCTGGTTATCATTAACTATGTAAGGGCCACCATAAGTCACATATCATTAGCAAAATTGTCTGAAAGGTTCACCATGAACAGCAGAGATAGTCATATCATGTGGGAAATGTCAAGAATTTAGAGAAGAGTTTCCAGGAACTGAGGAAAAAGGCCAACCAAATTTTTTACTATACTATGTATATTACTAATAAAAAATAAGCATGTAGGATAAATATATTTAGTAGTCTACGTTTAATAAATGTTTCATTAAGAAATGTCAAGATCTTCTTGAAAAGATAGAGCAAGTCCTATAGGACAGTTCTGTCCTTACTTCCAAAGCTGTTATTATCTTCTGTAAAGAAACAGGGGTCATCCTAGCATAAGAAGAATACTAAAATAATGATGCCTATTTTAAAAAGTATTATTCTGCATTTATAAATCTGAGAAAATATCAACACTTGAAACATCTAAGGAGAAACAGTATAGCTATCATCAGTAGGATGGTAGATTAGATAAATTCTAAAGTATTTTTCTACTCTTAAGAACACATTATTTTGTGATTTGGGGACATAATAATGCTGTGTATTGCATCCATTCTGAAATTGTGTACAACACTGATTTCAAAATATGGTTAACTTTCAGTTCTTTCTATTTTCAATGAGTGACAACGATATCTATTCAGTTCACCAGCTTAGATACCCAGGCATCATTCTTTTTACCTCTCCACTATGTATAGCATCCATCACTGAGCCCTTTTAATGAATGCTCAAAAAATAACCCTAATTCATTCATACCTGTTCATCTTCACCATCACTAACCTTACACAAGAAATAATCATCTCTTACCTAGGCTACAAAATTACTTCTATCTGAATTCCAAATGTGACTTAGACATTAAGGTCACAATGTGAGAAAATATTAATACATATTTAGAGCACTAATGCCAATCTCAGAAAAATAATCAGGGTATAAAGACTCATTTCTTTTAGTATAGGCATTTTTATATCTCCAAAGTTTAATCCTCAAAAATGTAATCTAAATAGTGTTCTCTAACATATCCTAAGCCAAGCTGTGATTCTTTCATTCTTTCTTTTTTTGTCCTTGATCTGGTCACTGGGGAAGAAAGAGAAGTTTTAGGAGGGAAGCAGAAATGACTGTGTGATTTCTTAGCAAAAGTCCCAAAAGTTTAAACCTCTCTTTTACAATACTTTTAATTTTCACATGTTTTAAAATTAATGTGAGTACTCTCTTCTTCACAGTGGCCCATTTGGATTAGTAAATTCCATTGATAATGACTTTAGGCCACGGCAACCTCATAAATTTTATTAGGAAAAAAAGTTCTCCAGGTGTGTTTAAGCAATATCCTTTTATATTAGTTTTTCAAAGGGCATATGTTATCAAAGTTCAATCTGAAATATAAAAGGTGACCATGAAATTTGCCATAGCAGTACTTAATCCCTCCCAGAAGTCATATACTTTTGTCAAGTTAAAATAATAACAGTGTATCCTCTTTTTGTCTCTTCAATAAATGACATTATTGAGGAATGATTGTCCAGTTATGTCAAAGTTACTGAGGCAGTGAAATGAACTTTCTCACTCATATCTAATAGGAAGTCATTTAATTGTATTAAAATTAAATCTACATTCATTTTTTTTTTTTGAAATAGACAAAATAAAAGCAGAAACTCAGGTAATTCCAATTTTGGGGGAAAAAATAGTTACTTCTCAATAAGTTTTGAAAGTCAAATAAACTTGACATAGAATTTTTAAAGTAATGAACAAGTGCATAATTGCTGGGAACTCTTTTAAACAATAAATTGCATATATGCAATAATGTAGCAGGTATGGCTTGCAATTTCCTCTTTCCCTTTTTTGAATCAATCAAACTCCCCAGGATAAAGATTTCATTTCAAACATTCTCATGTAGTTAAGTATAGCCATGTATCTAAATTTTGGCTAATAGGATAAAAACAGAAGTGCTATATGTCAGATGCTTGGAATTTCTTCAATAGACAGTTGACATGAGTGTTTTACTATTTTTATTTGTTCTTTCCTGGCTCCTGCTACCTTTATACAAATGTGATGACAAGGGCTGGTGCCTTTATATGCCCTAAAGGGAAAACCAACAGTGTCTAAGTACATCAAAAATGAAATGGAAAAAGCTTAGGGATCTGGGGACTCCAAAAAGGAGAGTTGCCATACCAGCCCTGGCCTGCATACCTTCAGACTTTATATGAAACAGAAATATACTTTTATCATCTTTTATTTATGACACTTTGATATTGGTGCCCCTACAAAATCTAATCCCAATAGATATAGTGTCATTTTCATGGGAATAAAGATATTCAGGTCAGTGCAATATGCTATACATTTTTTGTCACAGGTCTTTGACAAAATAAGTATAGAAACTAAAATAAACATTTAGAAACTTTAGTGACATGATGCCTTTATGGTATTTTGCAAAGATACTCATCTGGAATAGACTGAAAAAGATTTAATAAGGCTCCTTATTACAGATAATTTGAAACTGTTTAGGCAACATGTACTGTGTACATGTGTGTGTGTGTGATCATTATTTCCATTTATGAATGAATGTCTGGTAAAGTACAGACTTTACCTGGAGAGAGCCTAAAATTGTTAAACAGATATGAAATCATTCTGTGTCAGCTCTGAGTGTTTAATAGCCCTGAAAGATAATCAGGAACCCACATTAGCTACTCTTGGAATTATATGTCTTGCCCCAAATATATTCCAAAACCCAGATATGAGAAGAGGGCTAAGCAACTATGTGAGTCTTTAGACTCTAAAAGAGATGTTGAGAGTATCTCTATGCTGAAACCATGGTCCTAGGATCATCCAAGTTCAGGATGTGAGTATATAATGATAGGCCCAACTATGAGAAAAACCTACAACTGAATGAGTTAAATTGGCCAAGAAAAAGATCAATCAAATGACAGTTCTGGAATAACCCAGAACTGGATGGGTTAAAGGTAAAACATTTTTCTAGAATAAGTTGAGTGCCATTGCTGAAGAGTAGAGAGAGGAGGATGCTTTCAATGCTTTCACTTTTCCATTAGGAGGAATTGAAGGAGGGAGGGAAAAAAAGAAGGGAAGAGGGCAGGAAATTTGTTGTTTCCTACCATTTCTGTACCTGTTGGGTGTCCTGGGTGTCACACAGGAAGAAGTTTCAACAGGGCAATGGTTAATTTATTAAATTTTTGCATCACACTTTAGCAAAAAGGGAAATAAAACTTGAAAATGATAATCATTGTTCTTCTACAAAAATATATATAGATATTATTTCTCCCAAATAGCCTTTAAAAAACAAAAAAACAAAAAGAAAAGCAAGTGATGCATGCTTCACAAGGAACAGAATTTTCTTCTCCCTTGCCTTTATGATTTTCCAAGCAACATGCAATTCATTTCAATTTTGTTGCTTTATTCATTGCTCAATTTTGCTTCTTTTTTATTGCTATTGAAGATTGCTTTATAAAGTCTATCAAATATACAACTTATTGAGTACTCCAGCCCCTCTTTTTACTGCCGACCCTGAACAATGCAGGAAAAAAAGAGAGAAAGAGAGAAAGAGCTTTGTTATTACCTACTGCCACTTAAAGATAAACAATGGCTCTGTTATTAGGGGGAATTGGATGTCTTTTCCAATCAGATATGGAGAGAATGTAATGCTTGAGGGTAAATAACAATTAACTAAGAAAAAGGTATAAACATAATTAAATTCCAGTTCTCAAACAAAACAGTGATGTTTCTCTTATATACAAAATAGACGTATTGAAACAGCAGTGATGTGTAGCTGAGATATTTTTAGGAGTAAAAGTAAATCAAATGTAATTAGAAATTAAATAATATATTTATTGTGCCTACTGAATAGATCTAATACAGGTAAAGACTATTCTTTATTATATACTTTGTTCCAGGTAATATATTAAAGTATAAATAATATATTAATCAGGTAATAATCTCATTTTACAGATAGGAGTGCTTGCATCTATTTTATATAGCTTTCAAGTAAACAAGTTTATGTTAGAAGATGAAAAAAAGGAAAGGAAATAGAACAAATTATAAAAAAAATAATAACAAAAGCAACAATAACAAGAAAAACATTTGAAGGAGCCAGAAATGAAAATGTAGGGGAGAAAAGATTTTTCTCAACTCTCTTAGGGTCCCTGGTTAGATATGAAACTTAAACTGGCAAAGACATTAACAGGGGAAAAACATACTAATTGATTTAATATAAGTTTTATGTGACACAGGAACTCTTACAAGGAAATGAAGACGCAAAGAAACAGACCTATGTATTTTTAGCTTAGGTTTGATGAAGAGTGGACAGTTGTGGAGGAATACGATAAGGTAAGGAGTACAAGGTAATTGTAGTAAACTGGGAGAAACTTACCAAGGCCTGTTTGTTAGGGCTCTTCCTGACCTCCCTTTGCTTTCAGAGATAAGGATACTCCTTTCCTCTGGGTATAGGGAAAGCACCTCTCACTTGAAGATTTTATAGCCTGTTTCAGGAAAGAATGGTGAGGGGCTGGAAGAGGAGGTCAGAGTAATCTTCCTCTTTCTGCTCTTTTCTCAAACTCCTTGAGCATAAAATATTCAATATGCCAAGGTGCCATATCTTAGGGGAATGTGCCTTGAACCCTTTCGAAAACTATGTTTTTTCCTAGTGTTAAGTAGATATTGAATACTGGGAAATGTAACAGGGAGATTTTTTTTTTAACTGAAATGCAGCTATAATGTTGGCAGGCACTGAAACTTCAATTACTCTTCCAGCAATTACTATACCTTTTTATAAAAAACAAAACTAATAAAAAAACTAGGGATTTGAAAGGATTATCAGAGTTCCAAATAAACATTATACCACTAATTTATATTTTAGAAAACTGAAAATGTTAATGCATCTCCTTAAATGCCAGCATCGCAGTTGTAACAAGGATATCAAGCTTGCTATTCCTTTTAAAGATGACCTTTCAGAAACATCATGACAAAATTGGAAGTAAGAAAAGAACTTGGAAAATCTATGGTATTAAAAAAAGAAAATTTGGAAAATACTATTATATCCAGCCTGTAAATATTATAGCTATTTCCATAAGACTGCTATTGGAGTTTAAAATATAAGATCATGTTTAATGCCTTAATAATTTTGGACAATGATCTTGACTGTTTCTTCTCTTTTACCTCTACTGTATTAAAAAGAAGATTTGAATAGAAGAAATTTTATTGTGAGTTTAATAATGGAAGAAACACCGCAAAGGAAATAATTTAATTTGTTTGTTAATTAGCAGTAATTAACAAGTGAATGTTGGAAATGGGCTTTCACTGGCCAAATTCAACATGTTTAAATTTTGTGGATGTTGGAGGAAGTAATCTAGAGGGGGGAGGGGAAGGGGTGGGTCCCAAACCCCCAGGCCTTGGACCGCTACTGTTAGGAACCCGGCTTCACAGCAGGTGAGTGGCCAGTGAGCAAGAAAAGCTTCATCTCCCACTCGCCATGGTTCCCCATTGCTCATATTACTGCCTGAAACATCCACCCTCCCCAGTCCGTGGAAAAGTTGTCTTCCATGAAACTGGTCCCTGGTGACAAAATGGCTGGGGACCACAGACCTAGAGGACAGGACATCACCTCCTGTTGCCCCTTGAGCTGGGCCCAGGCAATGGAGGCTCCTCCCCTCCTCCCCTGTCTCTGGAATGTATACTCTGCCTACCTTTCCCACAGTGGGAGCTGTTCCAAGGACATAATCTTGAGAGTGTAAGATGTTGAGGCCATCTGGACTAAATAGTTGACCAAACCCAGTTAAGTCCTCTATATACAGTTTTAAGATTTGGTTGGTGGGTATGGAGGCCTACTCAACTTGTTTTTGCCCAAGACAAGCCTCATAATTAAGTTTCCTCGCTTATTAAAATTGCCACTTACCAATCTGGAGTGGCCTGCCCCTTTCTTTGCTCTGTCCCTGCTCTATGTGTAAGGGGGCCAATTTGCAAAACCACAGTGGATTAGCCAAAATATTTTAGAAACAATGCCTACACTTGCAAAAGAAATAGTAAAGAATCTGCCAAGACCTAGAGACTGTACGGTAAAGACACTAACTGTGGTTCGATTTTTATGATCTTGTGTTTATCCATTGCTAGAGAAATAGTTCTGCTTTTCCAATACTAACTATAAATGTACTGCATTTCTGCCTCCAGAAGCTTGTCTTTTATCTGTTCCAGTTTTCATTCAAGGGGGTGGTTGCACTCACTGAAAGGGCAGATCAGGTCACTGGACTTCATTGAGCTTACTGTTAAAAAAACCAAGACAACGGGCCCCAAGTGGAGTCACTTGTGTTAAGCCCCCATCATCAAAACAAGGCTTAATTACAGTTTAAGTTTAATTACAATACATTCCTGGCTCTTCCAGGAATGCACTCTTAAACTGGTCAATAGGAAATCACCTGATCAGCACTAGTTAGATAATCTGTCTGACAGACCCATACCATCCCCTAAAGGAAAGTTATGTTGCAATAAACTACCCACTTTCTTGCCTAGTGTAACTTTCTCTGCCCACTCCTTTCTGCCTGTAAAAGTCTTTCATTTTGTACAGCTCCTGGGAGCTCCTTTATATCTGCTAGATTGAAAACTGCCCAATTCAATTGATTTTTTGCTCAGATAAACTCTTTAAATATTTTAACATTCCTCAGTTATCTTTTAACACTGCATGGATTGTTGGGTGAATTGTTTTGCATCTGTGTAGATGTCAATGTTTCCTTAAGAAATGTGTAGGGTATGGAAGAATTCATTTTGAAATTTCCTTCTTTTTTAACAGAATAATGCAAAATTATGGCTGACTAATCAATATTCACCTAACTCAAATTTTTATTTGGCTATCATTATCTACCCAAAAAATCTCCTAAGTATTATGCATCATCAAGTTGACATAGGGTAGCTCCCAGGATTCCAATTTAAATCTTTTACTTGTTTTTTGATTTACAGTTTTAACTAGAAAACCACGAGAACATAGCTAAGTATAAATGCAGCATCGAAATATATGAGAACTGGCCTTGTCATATTTTATTATTTTTATTCCTGCCTCTTACAATTCAGGACTAACTAGAGGAAGAAAAATATGCTTTCCAAACATGAGATGTATCACTTCTAGTTAGCCCACTTCCATCTTACCCCATGTCCACAAACTCCAATCACAGCATACCTCAACACTTTTCTTTAACGATAAAGATTTCCCACTCCCCTGCATATATTTGAGTTCTTCCAAACTCAAGTGACCGTGGTTGACTCCATTGTTTTAGCAAACTCTAAATAAATAGGCTTTTCTCACTCTTGTGTGGATGGTCTTCATTTATGACAGGTACAATAAGAATCTGTTCTCCATTTTATCAGGTTATTAGAAGCACTGGTATGTAACCAAGACCTTGCCTGGAATGTCATCAAAACTGAGTCCCCGTAAAGCTGACTACCCCTTGCCAAGTTTATGATCAACCTTTCTATTCAAAGCTTTATTCTCTTTCTTGTCCCCTCTGGCCTCAATCCCGTGCCAACTGAGCAATAATCAATGAGTCAGATGACTAAGATTGCTGTTGTCTGTAACATCATTAGTGTACTAAAATTGCTATTGTTGACAACATTGTTAAGGCACAGACTCAGGTTGTTTCTCCAGAATAGGATGAGCCAACAGACCCCCTGGGTCATGGACCACCAGACCAGAGACTTGTAAAAACCCCCTAATTCAAACACCAGTTGGAGTGGACCTGAGGCTTGTATCCCACTCCCTTGCTTGGTACCCTGCAATAAACCCTACTTTGCTGCAAACACTTGTGGTCAGAGTTTGGCTTTCTGTGCTTCAGGCACACAAGCCCATTGCTTGGTTTCATCATATTTGAGCAAAATGCTCACTGATTCAGCTATGATCAGATACTTTTAAGAAACTAAAACTGACTTTATAGATCCAATGCTTACAAAGTTCTCTTGGAAAAACTGGTTTGGTATCTGTGTTACAGTGTTCCTACTCTTACATGCTATTAAGAAAATAGGCCCAGGAACATGAAGATATTTTGGCAGTCTTGAAAAGAGAGGAATTCAACCAAATTAATAGGTACTACAACAAATCTGATGTCAAGTTCTTGGTCTGACTTTGAGTTTCTACGCTCACAAGGATTTTATAAATCCAAACTGAGAATCTCCTATGTGAGATTCCAGCAGAGCAAAATTTAAAAGGCCATATGGTAAATTATCATAGTTACGGTACCTATGAAAGTAATCAGGCCAAACCTAATGACATCAGCCTTATTTTATAATCAAGAATAACCTTTCTTTAAAATTACTTTTTATCAAAAGATAGAGGGGAGATAGTAGAGGAAATTTTTATGTTTCAATGGAAAAAAATCCTTCCAGGTTGTCAGACTCTGTCAGTTCACTGCCTTAAGCTATTTTGTACCACTTTGTAAATTTCAGATAACTAATGGGTTTACAAAGATTTGATTTCACCCTGTAAAAATCCAGTTTGAGTATCTATTTGAAAATTTGAGTGGATCTTGTTAACTTGCTCAAACTTTTAGTTATTCTAAGTTTCCTTCAATATCTGTCTAAAACCATCCAAATTATTGTTTGCAGTTTTCTCCTTCCCACTTGACTCAGTGTCACTAAGAACTAAAACCTGTTTTCACATCCCTATAATAATATATAAAATCCTGTGAGCTAAACCCTGACAACCTGATAAAACCCTCTTAAGATTCACCATTTACAGCAGCCCTTGCCTAGGCCAAATTTATCCCAGGATAAGTCTCTGTTGGGTGACTAAGGAAGACTGACAAAATGTTTGGGTCCTATATTCATGCCCTTGTACAAGAGGTAACAATGACTGTGCAAGAGCATCAACATTCTAGCTCTAGAGCTTCAAGAAACTTGAAAGACTTTGCTAAACAACCAGTTGATCCTGGCCTCCAGAAAGGGTCAGAAACAACTGCTGTAGATTTGTTTCCTGAAACCTCTCTGACATCTCTGTGGTCAACAATCACATTTGAAATGCCAATGAAAAAACTCACAGAATATCTACAATTGTTCTGACTCCTCCAGTTTAAGATTTTCCTATAACAACCTCTTAGAATCCACAGGATTGGTGATGCTTGGGGCTTAATTGCTTAGTGTTCAAGAGTTTAAGTACACACGTACACACATGCATACACACACACACACATTCTTTTTTTTGTTGCGCTATGCGGGCCTCTCACTGTTATGTCCTCTCCCCTTGTGGAGCACAGGCTCTGGACGCGCAGGCTCAGCGGCCATGGCTCACGGGCCCAGCCGCTCCGTGGCATGTGGGATCTTCCTGGACCGGGGCACTAACCTGTGTCCCCTGCATCGGCAGGCAGATTCTCAACCACTGCGCCACCAGGGAAGCCCCCACACACATTCTTTTTAGGCATTCCTCTTTTAAGATGTCTGACATAGAGGACCCTAAAATAACCGACCTATACCACCAACTATGCACAGAGGGTTCAATTGGTTTTACTGGAGCTAGGTCAACAAGAATCTTCATAAAACCATTTCTTAGATCCTGATTCACTCTGATTCACTCTACTCAAGGAGGTTTTGGATTGTTCAGCATTGAATGATATTAATCTTGAGCAAACTCAGGACGAATGATGTTGAGTTTATCTGAGTCTGATCTTCCTGGAAAGCAGTTTGAGAAACACTCCCCTCCCCTCTTGTGTTCTGAGAATTGTATCATCCTTGCCTCTACCAGGACCTAAGCACCTCCATCCTTCAAATATGACTCTCGCTCATCCTTCATGACTCCCTTGTTTGCCTGACTCTGTGAACCTTACTTTTCCTCCCTAGTCTTACAACATCGTTAATGAAAGTTTCCCCTATTACAATAGCCTGAATAAAGTCATCTTTGTAACTGTTCAGTGAATTTTGTATTTTACAAAACTTGTTTATTAATAAAGTGAATAGAATTTGGTAAATGGTCAGACATCAGGTAGTGTTTGAGTATGACAAGAGATAATTTTTATATATTTATAACTATTTTAATTGTTGCCAATTTACTTTTACTCTTTTGTGTTAGGAAATTTTTCTTTTTTTCAACTGTCAATCATTAATGAAACCGAGTGGAGCCCTGTGGGGCTCCTGGGCACAGAGTTTTTTTATCCCCTGTTTCTTGTAGGCAAGACTCCAGACTCCATTACCTTCCCTGAGTTCCAAAGGACAGATCTTAACAGTTGTTAATTATGGGAGAAGCAGCCAAGAAACCACCTAAGGCAAGATTAAAGGGACCAGAGAAGTTCATCAAGATTAGGAGACCAACCACCTGAGACCCTGCACACACCCTAATCTTGTCAGCAACCCTACCCTTGGACTAATGCTATAAAACTCATCAAATTCTCCCTGGTTGGGACACATAGTTTTCAAGGGCAGGAGGCTGCTGTGTCCCCTTTGCCTGTCAAAGCAACAAAACTATCCTTTTCTACTTCACCCAAAACTCTGTCTCTGAGATTTGAATCGGCACCAGTGTACAGAGAAGCTGAGCTTTTGCCATCATTAAATTTTCCCTGACTCTGCTACAAACAAAATTGTTTTCATAACTTATGAAATTACTTGATCTAGGTATTTGCTTAGTTTATATTAATTTTTTTTTTTTTTTCTGTATCGGTCCTAGTGCTAATACTAACCTTGGTTCTGTTAATAGGCATATGTTTCTCAGAAAAATAAACTTCATGAAAAAAGTATTTGTACAATTGCTTCTCTAAAAATGATGGCCTAGTAGTAAACAATTTCTTAAACTGTGACACTTTTTGCATTTCTGTATGAAAAATCACCATGCATAGCTGTTATCATAGTTCAAGAAGACTGTTTTGTTTACTTTATTCACACTTATCAAGGATTTTCTCAAGGATAGACACTGTTCTAAGTGGCTTAAATACTTTTCACATTTAATCCTCCCAATAAACTTAGAGTGAGGAAACTCAGAAATAAAGAGGTTAAGTAATTTGCCTTAGTCACATATCTGGAAAAATGTATATAACCCAGATACAATAATGTGTGATCTGAAACAAAATTATAACCTCTTAACACCTAAGAATACTTCCTGAATGTATAAAGAACTATTCTATATTTTGTCACCTAAACCAGCCCCTGAGGGCTAAAGGATTCTTGCCTTAATTTATTTCTTAGCTCTCCCATCTCCATTCCTCGATCAATGAATAGTTTCTGCTCTGCTATACTGAACCTGGTTTCCTTGGATTGGCATTTGCGACTCTGGTCATAGGACCCACTGAGGGGTGACCAACCCATTGGGAATCAGTAACACATATTATCAAACTTGCTACAAATGTCACATAAAAAATATATACCTGAAGTAAAATGGTGAAATGAAAGTTCATTCAGTACTTCTTGCCACTTGGATCCTTATCCATAATTTATAGTTGAAGAAAAGTAGATTACTAAATGCATATAATGTTTCTTTTTCTGGAGGCCTTACAGAAGAGAAAAAGGCACGCTACAGTTTTCCAAATCAGAGCTACTTAGCACTTTTAACATAAGAATTCACAAATATTAATTGGTCTGCATTACCTAAGGATTCATCAGTAAACCATTTGAGAATTATTTCTGAGCCTATAAAGAAAGGGCCTAGCAAAAATACTTTCCTCCTGCCAAGATTTAGCAGTGGTAGTTATGTGGGGGATGAGTAAAATGTGGTTAGAGAAAGAATGACATAATTTTTTCTACATCTTCAAGTCTACTTCAGAAGAGGTAGGAGATAGATGGGGCTGAGTAGCTGGAGTTTGTCCCCTGCGGACAGATATTCCAAGATGAAGATAATAGCAGGAGTCAGAAGCTAGGCCCTGCCCAGATAAAAGATAGAGACCACATATTTCTCATTCTTCATGTCAAGGAGACCTTCCTGACTACACCTGTGAAAAAATGCTCTTCAGGGGTCAAAAAGGGAGGGGGCACCACCCCATAGTAGGTGATGTCAACCTACCCATAGGCCTCTTCACTAGAATCCATCTTGGCTAAGATAAACCAAATACAGACTCAGAGCCAGGCAAAGCAAGCTGATTGGCCAGAGGAAACCCACAAGAAATGCCCCATGTAAGTGATTCAAACTACCATGAGAGTTCAACTCTTTCTCTGAGCCTTCCCATGTGTCTATCCACACGTATCCTTTTTCCTCCAAATAAACACTTTACTTGTTTCACTACTTTCCATCTCTTTGTGAAAATTCCTTTCTACAAAGCTGACAGTCCAGGGCCTTGCCACTGGCTCCTGGTCTAGTGGGTAGGATTCAGCGCTGTCACTTCCATGGTCTGACTTCAATCTCTGGCCAGGGAACCAAAATCCTGCTTCAAGCTGCTGCAGGCCGAGGCCACCCAAGATCAAGACCCTTCTCCAGATTTTTCTATCCTTAGAAATAAGAGCTTCTTTGTTAAATCCATCTTCTCCCCAAACAATTTTGATATCAAGCAGGATTCTATGGGGCTCCTGGGCACAAAAGCCTTTCTGTGTCCCCCATTTCTTGATTACAGGAAATAGGTTTCATTCAGCCTCCATGACCTTCCCTGAGTTCCAACGAGCAGATTCAAACAGTTGCTGATTAAGGAAGGGAGGGGATATGGAGACAAGGGAGGAATAGTCAAAAGAAATAATAATGTAGTCTTGGGGCAGGGTCCTGGTTCCCCCTCAAGGGATATATATAACAGTACCTTTGAGCTGTTTGGCAGATACTGAAATCCCCCAGGTGGGAGAAGTTAACCGTGTGCTGCCCACAAGCACTTAGACCCCAGACTGCTTGAAACCAGAAGGTTGATGATGCTGACTCCCACTTACCTCACAACCAACCAATCAGAAGATTGTCCAAGTGCTGATAATGCCCTATCTAAACCATTACTATAAAACTCCTCACTATCCCCTGCAGGGTGGGACACACTATCCCCTGCAGGGTGGGACACACAGTTTTGAGGGCATTAGCCTGCTGTGGCCCCCTTTGCCTGGCAAAGCAATAAAGCTATTCTTTTCTACTTCACCCAAAACTCTGTCTCTGAGAATTAATTCAGTGTTGAGGTACACAGGCCAGATTCGGTTTCAACTTGATATTACCTCATCAACTTCTTTTACCTCTGGCACTTAAATCTACCCCAAAGTTTATTCAGCGTACAGGAATTATTTGCTTATAAGTGTGTTCTTCTCAGTGTTCTGGAAATAAATAACTAACTTGTTGCTTAAAATTATGCCTCCAACACCAATTTTGATTCCTAGCATTATAGAAGGTTTTCAGTTAATATTTGACATATGTTGCATTATGAATATATTACATTTAATTTATCTTTGTCATATAAATTATAGATAATTATTTATTATTTTGTTATGGATCTGTAATTTGTATATGCTTACATAATTTGAAGCCAACTGAAGAATTGAGATTTTTCTGCAAGTTCCTGAATTTTTATTCAGTTCAAAATGATAGCATAATATGTGAATAATAGAATTAGTCCAAACTATAATGTCACTAAAATAGTGTTTTTTATGACCATAGAGCTGATTTATTCCAGTTGAGAATGTACATCTAAGAATGTGACATTATTATTAAAGAATATTTTATGTGTACTAAACCACTTGATAATCAACAAACACATAGAAAATTGAGATTAGCCATCAAAACAAACATTCTGTTCACTGGTTAATCTACTATCCTGTTTCTACTCTTTCTGATAGTAGGTAGGGGCTGTTGATTTGTTAGGATTTAGAAAACTCAATGTAGAATATTTATATGTAAAAATAAGATACTTATTTGACTGTGAAATCACCTTAGTCTTTCTTTTACTATATTCTTTGATATTACTTTGCTACTTCAATTCCCGTAGTCAAGCTTTTAGTCTCCATGGTTACTTTTGCAAATGTAATTTGGTGAAAGGATCAGAATAAAAATCAATCAAGTTAGTGCTTGGACATGCAATTTAGCTATTCTCCCTAATGTGTACACTTCATGGTCTGTTTCCTAGACTCCTTTAGGAAGTCTTTTAATTTTTTAACTGATATCAAATTACCTTTAATCTAATTTTCCTTTTCAAAGATTTAAAATAAAAATAAATTCCCTGTAAGCATCTTTGATACCAGTTAATATCTAAATGTTATTTGTATTAGCTAATTATTGCACCTCATTTATTTCTGGCAATAGAAGTGATGGAAAGGAAGAGGTTTTGGATTAGAAAAACATAGGCATTCAAATACATATTATTTTTAAAAGAATTTCAACATTTTTGTGAGTGGGCATGAGGGGTAAGGGATATAACAATTATGCATTTCCAAACAGATATATCTCATCTTTCTGAATTATTACTAAGCAGAAATAGACTTATTTAAAATTATCTTCAAATATCTAACAGAGATGATCTGTCCTCAGGTGAGGAAAAAATGAGGTAGAATACAAATACACTTATATTAGGTACAAATATCAAGATATAATGACTAAAACATTATCTAAATACAATAAAAAATCTTTACATTTTTTACTGGAGGTAATCTAATATCCATAAGTTTGTTTAATTTTTGAGGCAATATGAAACATTTTCTCATAAATTTATATTTAATTTAGCATATTTAATAAAATGGATTGTCAGATCTATACCATAAAATTCTATTTTTCATTCTATGATGGATAGAGTATAGCTCTGAAGAAGCTGTTAGTTTGAATTGGAGGTAATGATGAATTAATAATAGGTAGGGAATTACTTTATAAATATTAATATTTTTGTTTTTGAGTGAGTACATTTTATGTAGGAGGAAGACTATTAGTAGTTGTTTTCTTCATATAATAAAATCAACTTTTAAAACTAATTATATAAACAAACCATATTTTCCTTAAGTTTCTAAATGGAACTTTCAGAGTCTTGGGATTTTAGTTATAAATCTATGAAATATTAATAATCCTTTTAAAGGATTAATATGTACTCATATGAATTTAAGGACATTAAATTTTCTTAAACAATCAGTCTCACTTATAGCTTATTTAAACTTCCTCCCACATTTTAATCTACACTCATAAATATAATATGCTTGTGTTCTAAGCTTGTGTAGTACTTATCCTAAGAAAACTTTTCAAAACATTAGTCAACACTAACAAATATAGCATTAAAATTATAAATTCAATGGTAAAAGTTTTTAATATTCAAACGTTGTAACTTTCTCTTACTCTTCCACATAACATTTTTTAAAATCTAAAATTAATATTACTGCTTTAGAATAAGTCAGTTATGATTGAGCTTCTAACATATCAAAATATATTAATGCTGTTAAATTAATTAAACAAAGAGGCCGTTAGACTGAGGTGGCTCTAATGCAAGTGTAGCCTATGAAAGCAAACAAAAATCTAAACCAGTAAATGCCTCAAAGGTACAAAATCAAACCGCTCAAAACAAGCAATCATAGCCAACTAAGCTTTAAGCTATAGCCAATCAAATAATTCCCTTTCTTTGCTTCCGCACCTCCTCTATATGTCTTTCTCCTAGCTCCTATTGGCTGAGCACTCCTAACTACTTCCAGTTTGGGCCTGCTTGCTTGGAATCAATTTTTGCTGAAATAATCTCTTAAAATTTTTATTATGCCTCAATTTATCTGTTAACTACACAAACATTTTAATTGTATCCCTCAGTTTAATACAAAAGGTGTTGATGCTGTGGGTTTGATTTTCTCTATCATTTATATACCAATTCTAAATCTAACTCATTTTGAAAATTCAAGTTTCTCAGTAAGCAGGGGAAGAGGTTTGGCCTTCTAAGTGTTAAAAAGAAAACCATAGGCCCAAAATGGCATCACTTGTGCTAAAGCCCATGATACAAAACCTAGATTTAATATCTAACCTAATTGTCATATTCACCTTCTTCAGAAATGTAATTTTAATCAAACAGTTTGGAATTTTCTGGTCATCACAAATGAGGTAATCTGTCAGGTAAGCCTTTACATCATCTCCCAGGGAAAGAAGAGGCAATCTGCATGATAAAACCTGTGCTGTTCCCTTCCCCCAAAAAAGAAGACATCCTGGATTAAAAATAATTATTTCCCTTCTTTTGTTAATATTTGCCTTGACCTGCCTTCTTCCTATAAAGCCCTTCCATTTTGTAGAAACCCCTTCTGAGCTCCCCTCTAGTTGATAAATGGGGTGCTGCCCAATTCATGAATCATTGAATAAAGTCAATTAGATCTTCAAATTTACTAGGTTGACTTTGTTTTGTTTTGTTTTGTTTTGTTTTGTTTTCAGGGAAGATGTTACTAGAGCAATGCTGTTTATTTATTTATTTTTTTCTTTAATTTTTTTAAAAATTTATTTTGTATTTTTTTTTACATTTTTATTGGAGTATAATTGCTTTACAATGGTGTGTTAGTTTCTGCTTCATAACAAAGTGAATCAGTTATATATATACATATGTTCCCATATCTGTTCCCTCTTGCATCTCCCTCCCTCCCACCCTCCCTATCCCACCCCTCTAGGTGGTCACAAGGCACCGAGTTGATCTCCCTGTGCTATGTGGCTCCTTCCCACCAGCTATCTATTTTACGTTTGGTAGTGTACATATGTCCATGCCACTCTCTCGCTCTGTCACAGCTCACCCTTCCCCCTCCCCATATCCTCAAGTCCATTATCTAGTAGGTCTGTGTCTTTATTCCTCTCTTACCCCTAGGTTCTCTATGACATTTGTTTTTTCTTAAATTCCATATATATGTGTTAGTATACGGTATTTGTCTTTCTCTTTCTGACTTACTTCACTCTGTATGACAGACTCTATGTCTATCCACCTCATTACACATAGCTCAATTTCGTTTCTTTTTATGGCTGAGTAATATTCCATTGTATATATGGGTCACATCTTCTTTATCCATTCATCCGATGATGGACACTTAGGTTGTTTCCATCTCCGGGCTATTGTAAATAGAGCTGCAATGAACATTTTGGTACATGATTCTTTTTGAATTATGGTTTTCTCAGGGTATATGTCCAGTAGTGGGATTGCTGGGTCATATGGTAGTTCTATTTGTAGTTTTTTAAGGAACCTCCATACTGCTCTCCACAGTGGCTGTATCAATTTACATTCCCACCAACAGTGCAAGAGAGCTCCCTTTTCTCCACACCCTCTCCAGCATTTATTGTTTCTAAATGTTTTGATGATGGTCATTCTGACTGGTGTGAGATGATATCTCATTGTAGTTTTGATTTACATTTCTCTAATGATTAATGATGTTGAGCATTCTTTCATGTGTTTGTTGGCAGTCTGTATATCTTCTTTGGAGAAATGTCTATTTAGGTCTTCTGCCCATTTTTGGATTGGGTTGTTTGTTTTATTTGTTATTAAGCTGCATGAGCTGCTTATAAATTTTGGAGATTAATCCTTTGTCAGTTGCTTCACTTACAAATATTTTCTCCTATTCTGAGGGCAAGCTAGCTGGGGGTTACTTCCCAGGCAAACTTGAATTTATCATCTCAAGAGAATTGAGGTGAATAAGAATCACTGGTTGATTGTAAGCCAGAAATTTGGCTGCTACTTGAGACCAGGAATTACTTCTGTCCTCTCCAGTCTCAGTAAGACTGAAACAGATTACAAAATAATGGGCATAGTATGAACATATACTTTCTCTTGCATCTTCCTTTTTAAAAATTGTAGGTCTTCGTAATTGGAACTTTCTGCTTATCATATATGCATTTCACCTAGCTAACTGTTTTTCTGCTGGGGCTTGGAGGGAATCGAATGAGTAGCACCTGCCTCCTCATCTAGTTTCTGAACCCATTAAAAAATTAGACAAAGTGAAAGCAGGTGAGAACTAAAACATTACTTCTATTCCTGATAAAATTTATCCTGGAGTACATGGATTAAATATGAGAACTAGATAGGATTGCTAACTCCCTAGTTGGTGCCCTCATTGAGAAAACCAGAGAGGGAAATAGAGTTTGCAGAGAAATAGTGACTGAAGTTGGTGTTTCTCAAGGTTTAACAAGTCACATTAGGTATTTTGTTAAAAAACAGGATCTCATTTAGCAGCTCCGGATGGGTTTCAGATTTAGCTTTTCTAACAAACTCCTAAGCGATAGTAAAGTTGCTTATCCGGGAAATATACTATGTCTCCTAATGTTAGATAGAAAAACAACTGGAGGGAAAATACACTGATATCAATCATTAGGACAAATACAATGAAAACTAAGAAGCTTAATTCTCCCTGTTGAAATAAGGGAAGAGATTTTCTTCCCTTTCTTTTTCTCAGAGCATTTACTTTAGAAAACTTGTAATTCTGAGTACTTTCTCCTCTCTTTGAAATGTTTATAAATCCTCTTAAAAACTAGATAGGACTCTTGTCAGCTTTATGACTTAGGGATGTCTTTCTCAAGGGCCTGGAAGCCATTTCTTTGAAATGTAATCCTCAAGGAAGACAGCACCCCTATTGCACAGCTCCTGTGGGAGGGGAGGAGTCTATCTAGTGGGACCTTAATCCAAGTTGCAAAATTACCTACTGTCACAAAGTTTTGAGAAGTGTGCTTTTTCCCCCCTCTGGATAAAGCTAATTAGTTAACTCAGATGGTCACGCCAACTACTGGGTAAAGTAAGGATGAACTTGTGTGACAAATAGTGCTGTTCAGTCCTCTTACTTAAGAAGTAGATATTGATTACCTGGAAAAAATATGTCTAATGAGTTGTATCTGCTTGGATGCATGAAAGGGTGAGGTTTCTCTCTATCTTTGCAATCTCTTAGCATGTTGCCTGTGATGTGTATTACATTCTGGTTTCATGCTTATTCAATAATAAAAAAAAGTATTTTCTAGTACTTTTGTGGAGAGGTTTTCTGGACTGTAGAAGTTTTTTTGTTTGTTTTTAATTTATTTTCCCAACATTGTCACCCATCTACTGCAATACTACTGGTTCACTATCATTTCAATAAATACAGTACTACACAATCTGAGGTTGGTGGCACACACAGATGTGAAGCACTGACTATGGGACTTGAACATCTACAGACTGGTATCCAGGGCAGGTCCTGGAACCAAATCCCCATGGATATGGAGGGGCAATTGTATATTATATATTCCTATTATCATTAATAGTCATCTTTAACATTGAAAATATTTACAGATTATTTTAAGATTATATAGAGGTATTTATAAAAATAAGTTATATTCTAGAGATATCAATGCAGTAAAAAACCTGAACAGTAGCTTAGAAAAACTATCCTCATTGATGGTATTTTCTATACGTCTTTTATTTAAGTATGCCTTATTAATTAAACAGCCAAATAGTAAATCCTGTCTTTAGCAGAAATTTTACCCCAAAGGGCAGTCTTTAGCATAGCTGAATAAGGACCTGCATAAATTTCATGCTATGCATCTTTTAACTACATTTAAAAAATCACTGATACTTCCTTAACACCTTAGCAGTTGATAAAGTTTCAAGAATCCTGGATTGGAGTCATGACAGGGTAAATGGTAAGTCCTGGAACTCATGTGAACTTGGTGGACAGTATACTTTTCAGTAAATGGCACAGTAATATTCCTTCTTCCTATCTCATATAAGCTTAGAGTTTGTTGCCCAAACTGCTTTTCAATGTCCTTGTATGGTAAATTGGGTGTGTATACTCATGGTATGAAATATAAGAGGCAGCAGGCTAATATGATAAACATATAGAAAATAGTTGGTTGAATGCAGCAAATTTGGGGAAAATTCCTTCTAAGGAAAGAAAAAGTTTGTAAAAACATTGATAAATTTATTAACCAAGTTTTAAGTATGACCACCACAAAGCTTTACTGATTAAAAAATAGATATACACCATTTTATCTTTCCCTCTATTTAACATTTCAGAAATAAATTGTCCACCTCAGTTAGCTAATATTATCCATATGTTCTATGCATTGAAGTAAATATGTGGGCAAAGAAGTTGAATATACTTAACAATTCTAAACTGTACAATTAGAAATGGCTAAAATGATAAATTTCATGCTATTCATCTTTTAACTATGATTAAAAAATCACTGATACTTCCTTAATATCTTATATCATTTTTCTGAAATGTGACTAATAAATTTGATCACGTATACATGTTGGGAAATTTTAGATTTCCTAATATTTCCTTGATATAAACTATCAATATTTTCCATGGCTATTAATTTCAAATATTTTTCCACTACTCAGTAATAAAACTCAATTTCATGTTTTACATTGACTCAAAAAGAGGGATTTTCTTGACTTTTCTAGCCCCTGCATGATTATCAGCACTTTCATTATGGGATGGGCATTTTCTAAGCACTATTGTTAGCTGTCTCAAGTGAGTGACTACAAAAGAAAAGAATAATTAAAGATCGCATTTGCGGGCTTCCCTGGGGGCGCAATGGTTGAGAGTCCGTCTGCCGATGCAGTGGACACGGGTTCGTGCCCCGGTCCGGAAAGATCCCACATTCCGTGGAGCGGCTGGGCCCGTGAGCCATGACCGCTGAGTCTGCGCATCCGGAGCCTGTGCTCCGCAACGGGAGAGGCCACAACAGTGAGAGACCCACGTACCGAAAAAAAAAAGATTGCGTTTGCTGTCAGCATGGTATTTAGGAAGAAATAAACTTGTGTTTTGATGAAAATATATACTTCTTGATTTTTGAAAAGTCGAGCAATAAAACAACTATTTCTTGTCAATTTTTTACTCAGTTCTGAATTAAAATTTATTGAAAAAAATACACTGATAAAAGTAAATTTTCTATTATTTATTAATTATATTTAAAATTTACATGGACTATTAAGGACATTGTGTAATGTTTCTACTATATGCTTTAAACAATTACAAACATTGGCATAAAATAATGTGCATATCAATGTAACAAGTTTGAAAAGTGGGGAATGAGAATCTGAAGTCTGCCTTCCTTCTCACAATGATGATTAACACTCCAAATGAATGGATCATAGATTTCTCTCTCAAATTTCTAAGATTCTTTATGAACAAAATTCTAAAGGACTTCAACATGCAATGGATATATATATATAACATTCAGAATAACTAACTTCCATGCTTACACTGAACTCATCATAAGGCAAAAGCCTATAATTGTACTAATTCTTTGGCTCAGTGTGTTCAAAAAGCAAAGCAATGTGGTAAGCTTAATGAAAAAGATCCTTTGTGTTTTCCAGCTTCAAATTGCTAATACAGTTGCAATAAAATCCAACCATCGTCTCAGATTATATATGCAGCTCTGATTTGTTTTCTGAATGCAAGAGACAAGCATGAATCTGTTTCTCTAGTTCATAGTTTAGGAAAATTAGGAAGAAGCATGTTTGTTTTAATAAACATCATTCCACCTCCTGGTATGATCACATCTGAGTAGGAAAATAGTAAATTGATCAAATTCTGTCAGATGAAATATCATGTCTTCTACTCTTGGCAACCTCTTGGTATCTCCACAGATTATAAAACAATTGAATGAACTGTGGTCATGAAATTATCCATGTCACAAATCTCGGTTTCTCCTTTTAATTGCTCAAGAAAAACAATCCTTTGGTAACTCTAGTTACTGTATGCTACAATACAAAACAAATTACCAATAACCATTCCTGAACTAATACATGACCAGATAGTGTTCCCAGGGCAGTTTGTTTTCTTGTTTCCCATAATTCTGTTTGATCTTCTATTTCTTTTGACATCAGTAGGTAAATCTACCAAAATCTTTGTTCTTGAAGAATTTTCCTCTCAGGAAGTTCTCATTCTTGCCCCCTGATATAAAAATAACCACTCCAGCAATTAAAATATATCCAAATAAAAATAAGTCAAGGTTGCTTGATGACTACTACACAGGCACCTGCTCTCCCAATATTCAAGGAAGCCATCTGTTGAAAAAGATGAAACACAATTTAAGACAAATTTTACTGTCTTAAAATGTACATATTATAATGTATTTAAACCACTCATTCATATGCATGAAAATCATTAATAAATGTGCTTATCTTTTCCCAATTTATCCACAAGTAGTACAATATAAATGGAAACAATGAAAATGACATTTACATAAAAGAATAATATGTATATTGAAAATTTTTAAACCTGCAATCATTTATAGAATTTTTAATGAAACTAATAAATTATTTAATGATTTTTAGTGAAATGAAGCTGTTTAAGAAAAGTTTCCAGCAGAGATTTATTCTAGAGTTTGCATGGACACATTTGTGATGATATTTCATAGTGACAGCTTGGAGTATATTTTAGATGAAATAGCTATTTCACTATTGAAGTCATTGTGAAGTTATTTCCCAAGATATTATACTGAATTAAATGTGTTATTCATTCATTCTAAACAGAGACATACAGTGATATAGCTTCAATATTTTGTTATTAATAGGCCATAATTACAATTGCTACAGGTTCTATTTTTTTAAAAGTCTACATTATGCTTGTCATTGAAATAAGAACTGAGATTTTTAAAATAATCCTGAATATGAAATTAATTAGAAATATATTAAAACAATAATTTTTACAAAGTTTGTAATGAAAATTTATTCCATAGAGGTAAACTAAGATTTTAGTAATTTGAACTTTTTCATATCAATGATTTTTATTACAGTTTTCTAAGAATAATTTATGCACATAAAAATATTAGGTAGATGAGAAATTACAGGATATTATTTCAAAGAGAAAGGAATAAAATGTAACAAATAAAATAGCTATGAGCAAAATAACCTCAGATCACATACATTATCTTATTGATTGAGAAAGGACATGGTCTCACTCTCTAAATATGAAAATTACCATCATTATCTAATTATCTGTTAGTTCTTTTAACTGTGCTTATTGTTACCTGCCATCCCCCTTGCAGGTTAAAAATAAAAACAGAGACAAAACCAAAAAACCTTCCCATATGACTTTTTTTTATTCCTTTCATTTAATACCTTATCTTTTAAAAAGCTAATATAACATCTCGTCTTTTTCATAGATATTTTCTCAAAATGAGTAGTGAAAAGGGGCATGTGATATATTGATAGCATATTATGTGTTAAGAATAATTTTTATATATCACTGTCACCTTTATAGTCCCATCATATGTTGTCATCTCTGTATGACAGGCATGTGAATGGAGTGTCAAGAGACAATATGTAAACCTGGTAACATCAATGTCTACAATCTGAAATATTTCTGACTCCAAAATGCACACAGTTTCCATTGTCTCTCTTTTAGTTTCCAATGATTTTGAAGCATTGTTTCACATCAGAGTCATCTAAGGGACTTTTACAAAGTATAAGTACTCAAGGCCCACCATTCAATAGGAATGGGATGAGTATTGGGTAGATGTATTTTTGAAGTTTCCCAAATACTCTTTGATGCTCATTCAGTACTGAAAACTACTATGCATAGTTTCTAGGTGAAGTACAATGTACATACTTTCATTTTATGTCTGTATCTACATTTGCATCTATATTTCTATACATGCTTATATGTGTATGTAAAAATGAATGTCTTCTTTTTTCCCCTGAGTTTACTATTCCTCCTGTATTTCTTTTACCAGTGAATGCCACCACTTTCTACCCAGTTGCTCAAGACAGGAACCTAGAGCACATCCATGACCCTTAATTTAACCTCCCTCAACCTTGCAGGTAAATAACCATCAAGTCCTATAAGTATCTCTCCAACCAACTTAATTATACCCATTCGTACTGTATTCAACCTAGTTCAGGTTACAGTTTCACCCTGAGTGTGAAGGGGAACAGAATATGCCAGACTAGGGTATGCCACTTTGGCATATTGATTATTTTGAACTAAAGGTACTTGAGAGATGCCGGACACAGGAGGGACACTCTGACCCTCCTTTGGTCCCTTAAAGTAGGAGATAAATCTCCCATGTGAAATGGTACCCTCATCTACCAGGAGGGTAGAGGCATATTTATCACCAGACATAGGGAATTTAGGGCCAAGAAGGCTGTGTAAACAAACCTTGTAACTTCTTCACCAATTTCCTACCTCAATCCCAAACCACTTTGTCTACTCTGTTCTTCATGAATTTATTGTTTCTTTGTCTAAAAAGTATCAAAGCTTCCTGCTTTGGTCACTTCTTTGAGTCTCATGTATTTATGGGGGTTCCATATGTACAAAATTAAATTTGTTTTTCTCCCGTTAATTTGTTTTACGTCAATTTAATTATTTCATTAGCTGAAGAAACAAGAAGGAAAAATTTTCCACCCCTACAGTGGATTAGTAAAATATGTCCTAATAAATTTCCGACTCTGATCTTGCTTTCTCCTAATCGTTTTTCACTTCTCATCAAGTGCAATCATTTTAAAGCACAATTCTGATGACTTACTTTCCCTGTCTAAAATCCTTCATTAGCTCTCCTTTAGGTTTATGGTAAAGTCAAGATTCTATAACATGGTTTCTGGTCCTATATTATATAGACTCAGTTTATCTCTCCAAACTTACTGCTCACCGCTTTATTTATTGCCGAATGAAACATGCTATGTGTTCTCCTTCCTGCGGCTCTTTAAAAATTCTCTTCCTTAAACCAAACCACTCCCTATATTTTTATCTGTTTAACTATTACTCATTTTCTATGCTTCACTCTACATATCATTTTCTGAAAGATTTCTCTACCCAACACACTTAAGTTCTATCATAGTGTTAAGTATTCCCCTTACCCCAGCATTTATCATTCTATTTTAAGCATTTGATATATTCTACAAAAATATTTTTTAAATATTTGAGACCTCTTCCCCTTTTCCCCCTTGGTCCAGTTTTATCTTATTTAATACATATTTTAAACAATCTGTCCTGTTCTCTCTCCAGGGTTATACCTTTCAGCCTTAGTATGATAACCTAAAAAGGTTGGCATGAAGCCAATTATTAAACAGCAACTGAAAATTTAAATATCTCACCAGGCTTCCCTGAAACCCATTCTAAGCATCTTATATATCTATTATATGTAAATAAACTAAACCCACACACAACAGAGTAAACTGAATTGCAAAAATAATTCACAATAAATTTATTTAAGAAACATTCACATATCTCTCACCCCATGCCAGCAACTATGTCAGTTTTTGGAGATATGACAGTAAATGACACACTATTGCTGTTTCTTTACAGCTGCAGGTAGATGCAGCAAGACAGCACTACAACATTGTACCAAGGAAGACATGAAAGGGTGATTTTAGCCAGGCTAGGGGAAATGGAAGTAAATTTTTCTTTCTATGTCTTGAAGCACACATATTCTTTTTTCAAATCAAATGCAAAAACACAAAATAACAATGTTAAATGACAAAGTCAAATTTATTTAAAACACAAACAAACACACACCTGCAAGCATACATGGGTTTGTTCTCTGTGTAACTATTAAGACATGTATCTGGCAAATATTCTCTAATCTATTTACATTATTTCCAATTCTAGCTAGCTTGGGAAATTTTCCAAACATACATTATTATATATTTTAATATATTTGCTTATTCATTCTAATGCTTGGCCATTTTATGGCGCCAGTAGTAAATGAAATAACCAGATGATATTGTCCATTTATGGGGTATGTGAAGGGAAGGTGACAGGCATTATCCAGCAAATAGCAGAACTTTCTCTAGTGGCCTGGAATTTCAAAGGGATTTTGTGTGGGTGTGCTGATGGTCCCTTGAGAGTCTTAAAAATATAAATAATGATAAGATATGGATGTAAAATCTTAAAGTAATTAAGAGCTTTAAAATTAATGTTTATTGTACTAAAATAAAGTTGTTATAAAACATTTTATATATTTTTAATTTTTTTTTAATTTTTAAATACAGCAGGTTACTATTAGTCATCAATTTTATATACATCAGTGTATACATGTCAATTCCAATTGCCCAGTTCATCACACCACCATTCCCACCACCCCGCAGCTTTCTCCCCTTGGTGTCCATACTTTTGTTCTCTACATCTGTGTCTCAACTTCTGCCCTGCAAACTGGTTCATCTGTTCCATTTTTGTAGGTTCAATATACATGCGTTAACATACGATATTTGTTTTCCTCTTTCTGACTTACTTCACTCTGTATGACAGTCATAGATCCATCCAGATCTCAACAAATGACCCAATTTCGTTCCTTTTTATGGTTGAGTAATATCGCATTGTATATATGTACCACAACTTCTTTATCCATTCATCTGTTGATGGGCATTTAGTTTGCTTCCATGACTTGGCTATTGCAAATAGTGCTGCAATGAACATTGGGGTGCATGTGTCTTTTTGAATTATGGTGTTCTCTGGGTATATACCCAGTAGTGGGATTGCTGGATCATATGGTAATTCTATTTTTAGTATTTTAAGGAATGTCCATACTATTCTCCATAGTGGCTGTATCAATTTACATTCCCACCAACAGTGTAAGAGGGTTCCCTTTTCTCCACACCCTCTCCAGCATTTGCTGTTTGTAGATTTTCTGATAGTGCTCATTCTAACTGGTGTGAGGTGATACCTCATTGTAATTTTGATTTGCATTTCTCTAATAATTAGTGATGTTGAGCAGCTTTTCATGTGCTTCTTGGCCATCAGTATGTCTTCTTTGGAGAAATGTCTATTTAGGTCTTCTGACCATTTTTGTATTGGGTTGATTGTTTCTTTAATATTGAGCTGCATGAGCTGTTTATATATTTTGGAGATTAATCCTTTGTCCATTGATTCATTTGCAAATATTTTCTCCCATTCTAAGGGTTGTCTCTTCATCTTGGTTATGGTTTCCTTTGCTGTGCAAAAGCTTTGAAATTTCATTAGGTCCCATTTGTTTATTTTTGTTTTTATTTCCAATACTCAAGGAGGTGGATCAAAAAAGATCTTGCTGTGATTTATGTCAAAGAGTGTTCTTCCTATGTTTTCCTCTAAGAGTTTTATAGTGTCTGGTCTTACTTTAGGTCTCTAATCTATTTTCAGTTTATTTTTGTGTATGGTGTTAGGGAGTGTTCTAATTTCATTTTTTTACATGTAGCAGTCCAGTTTTCCCAAAACCACTTATTGAAGAGACTGTCTTTTCTCCATTGTATATTCTTGCCTCCTGTGTCAGGGATTAGTTGACCATAGGTGTGTGGGTTTATCTCTGGGCTTTCTATCTTGTTCCATTGATCAATATTTCTGTTTTTGTGCCAGTACCATACTGTCTTGATTAGTGTAGCTTTGTAGTATAGTCTGAATTCAGGGAGTCTGATTCCTCCTGCTCCGTTTTTTTTCCCCTCAAGACTGCTTTGGCTATTCGGGGTCTTTTGTGTCTCCATACAAATTTTAAGATTTTTTGTTCTAGTTCCACAAAAAATGACATTGGTAATTTGATAGGGATTGCATTGAATCTGTAGATTGCTTTGGGTGGTATAGTCATTTTCACAATATTGATTCTTCCAAGCCAAGAACGTGGTATATCTCTCCATCTGTTGGAATGATCTTTAATTTCTTTCTTCAGTGTCTTATAATTTTCTGCATACAGATCTTTTGTCTCCCTAGGTAGGTTTATTCCTAGGTATTTTATTCTTTTTGTTGCAGTGGTAAATGGGAGTGTTTCCTTAATTTCTCTTTTAGATATTTCATCATTAGTGTATAGGAATTCAAGAGATTTCTGTGCATTAAGTTTGTATCCTGCAACTCTACCAAATTCATTGATTAGCTCTAGTAGTTTTCTGGTGCCATTTTTAGCATTCTCTATGTATAGTATTATGTCATCTGAAAACAGTGACAGTTTTACTTCTTCTTTTCCAATTTGTATTCCTTTTATTTCTTTTTCTTCTCTGATTGCCATGGCTAGGACTTCCAAAACTATGTTGAATAATAATGGTGAGAGTGGACATCCTTGTCTTGTTCCTGATCTTAGAGGAAATGCTTTCACTTTTTCACCATTGAGAATGATGTTTGCTGTGGGTTTGTCATATATGGCCTTTATTATGTTGAGGTAGATTCCCTCTATGTCCGCTTTCTGGAGAGTTTTTGTCATAAATGGGTGTTGAATTTTGTCAAAAGCTTTTTCTGCATCTATTGAGATGATCATATGGTTTTTATTCTTCAATTTGTTAATATGGCGTATCACATTAATTGATTTGCATATAATGAAGAATCCTTGGATCCCTGGGATAAATCACACTTGATCATGGTATATGATCCTTTAATGTGCTGTTGGAGTCTGTTTGCTAGTATTTGGTTGAGGATTTTTGCATCTATATTCATCAGTGATACTGGTCTGTAATTTTCTTTTTTTTAAGTATCTTTGTCTGGTTTTGTTATCAGGGTGATGGTGGTCTGATAGAATGAGTTTGGGAGTGTTCCTTCCCCTGAAATTTTTTGGAAGAATTTGAGGATGGGTGTTAGCTCTTCTCTAAATGTTTGATACAATTCACCTGTGAAACCATCTGGTCCTGGACTTTTGTTTGTTGGAAGATTTTTAATCACAGCTTCAATTTCATTACTTGTTATTAGTATGTTCATATTTTCTATTTCTTCCTGGTTCAGTCTTGGAATGTTATACCTTTCTAAGAACTTGTCCATTTCTCCTAGGTTATCCATTTTTCTGGCATAGAGTTGCCTGTAGTAGTCTCTTAGGATGCTTTGCATTTCTGCAGTGTCCATTGTAACTTCTCCTTTTTCATTTCTAATTTTATTGATTTGAGTCCTATCCCTCTTTTTCTTGATGAGTCTGGCTAAAGGTTTATCAATTTTGTTTATCTCCTCAAAGAATCAGCTTTTAGTTTTATTGATGTTTGCTATTGTTTTGTTAATTTCTATCTCATTTATTGCTGCTCTGATCTTTATGATTTATTTCCTTCTGCTAACTTTGGGTTTTGTTTGTTCTTCTTTCTCTAGTTTCTTTAGGTGTAAGGTTAAATTGTTTATTTGAGATTTTTCTTGTTTCTTGAGGTAGGCTTGTATAGCTATAAACTTCCCTCTTAGAACTGCTTTTGCTGCATCCCATAGGTTATGGATCATTGTGTTTTCATTGTCATTTGTCTCTAGGTGTTTCTTTATTTCCTCTTTGATTTCTTCAGTGATCTCTTGGTTATTTAGTAAGGTATTGTTTAGCTTCCATGTGTTTGTGTTTTTTACATTTTTTTTCCCCTGTAATTCATTTCTAATCTCATAGCATTGTGGTCAGAAAAGATGCTTGATATGATTTCAATTTTCTTAAATTTACTGAGGCTTGATTTGTGACCCAAGGTGTGATCTATCCTGGAGAATCTTCCATGCACACTTGAGAAGAAAGTGTAATCTGCTCTTTTTGGATGGAATGTCCTATAAATATCAGTTAAATCTATGTGGTCTATTGTGTCATTTAAAGCTTCTGTTTCTTATTTATTTTTATTTTGGGTGATCTGTCCATTGGTGTAAGTGAGGTGTTAAAGTCCCCCACTATGATTGTGTTACTGTCGATTTCCTCTTTTATTGCTGTTATCAGTTGCCTTATGTATTGAGGTGCTTCTATGTTGGGTGCATATATATTTATAATTGTTGTATCTTCTTCTTGGATCGATCCCTTGATCATTATGTAGTGTCCTTCCTTGTCTCTTGTAACATTCTTTATTTTAAAGTCTATTTTATCTGCTATGAGTATTCCTACTCCAGCTTTCTTTTGATTTCTATTTGCATGGAATATATTTTTCCGTCCCCTCACTTTCAGTCTGTTTGTGTCATTAGGTCTGAAGTGGGTCTCTTGTAGACAGCATCTATATGGGTCTTGTTTTTGTATCCATTCAGCAAGCCTGTGTCTTTTGATTGGAGCATTTTATCCATTCATGTTTAAGGTAATTATTGATATGTATGTTCCTATGACCATTTTCTTAATTGTTTTGGGTTTGTTTCTCTAGGTCCTTTTCTTCTCTTGTGTTTTGCACTTAGAGAAGTTCCTTTAGTATTTGCTGTAGAGCTGGTTTGGTAGTGCTGAATTCTCTTAGCTTTTGCTTGTCTGTTAAGCTTTTGATTTCTCCATCAAATCTGAATGAGGTCTTTGCTGGGTAGAGTAATCTTGGTTGTAGTTTCTTCCCTTTCATCACTTTTAATGTGTCATGACACTCCCTTCTGGCTTGTAGAGTTTCTGCTGAGAAATCAGCTGTTAACCTTATGGGAGTTCTCTTGTATGTTATTTGTCATTTTTCCCTTGCTGCTTTCAATAATTTTTCTTTGTCTTTAATTTTTGCCAATTTGATTACTATGTGTCTCGGCGTGTTTCTCCTTGGGTTTATCCTGCCTGGGACTCGCTGCCCTTCCTGGAATTGGGTGGCTATTTCCTTTCCCATGTTAGGGAAGTTTTCAACTGTAGTCTCTTCAAATATTTTCTCAGTCTTTTCTCTCTCTCTTCTTCTTCTGGGACCCCTATAATGCAAATGTTGTTGTGTTTAATGTTGTCCCAGAGGTCTCTTAGTTTGTCTCCATTTCTTTTCATTCTTTTTTCTTCATTCTGTTCCACAGCAGTGAATTCCACCATTCTGTCTTCCAGGTCACTTATCTGTTCTTCTGCCTCAGTTATTCTGCTATTGATTCCTTTTTGTGTAGTTTTCATTTCAGTTATTATATTGTTCATCTCTGTTTGTTTGTTCTTTAATTCTTCTAGGTCTTTGTTAAACATTTCTTGCCTCTTCTCCATCTTTGCATCCATTGTTTTTCCGAGGTCCTGGATCATCTTCACTATCATTATTCTGAATTCTTTTTCTGGAAGGTTGCCTATCTCCACTTCATTTAGTTGTTTATCTGACATTTTATCTTGTTCCTTCATCTGGTACATACCCCTCTGCCTTTTCATCTTTTCTATGTTTCTGTGAATGTGGATTTTTGTTCCACAGGCTGCAGGATTGTATTTCTTCTTGCTTCTGCTGTCTGCCCTCTGGTGGGTGAAAGTTATAAAACATTTTAAATACCACTTTGCTCTTTGTAAGATACTTTATGATCCAAAAGTGTGTAATAAAATACAGATGAGGGAAAATGGCCTTTAGGACGCTTTTACCCATTACTACTACATTCATTATTTTACTTTCAATTTTAGAGGAATTATAAGCATAATGGCTCATTTCTATAAATATGTAATAAAGATAGTGTATCATTTATATGCCCATAAACTTCATTTATTTAATGTTTATTTGTAAAAGTAGCACATTTAAAATATATACCACTGAACTGGTACATTTCCTTAGCAAGTCAACAGTCATAGCAGTGCTCCTTTTGTAAACACTAGGGACCTAGGAAGGTAAGGAATTAAAATATATCTTCTAAAATCTCAGTGCAATAATTACAGCTTATTTTATATTTGCTGCTCGCTGGATAAGGAATGCTTCTTTCTCACAATTAAAGTAAAACATAGAATATCACAGGACCTAGTTCTCCAAATTCTTCCTGTTTGTTCCTCCATTCCACCTTTTTTCTTCCTTCTTAGCCAAATGTCTCTTCATTGGAATCAAAGGATTTTCCCTTGGGGAAGAGTAAGGTTCGTAAGGCAGATACCTTAGTCTGATCACGTGGAGTCTAGTTTTGTACTTCAAAGTCAGCCTATTTAATATTGTAGTTGAACACATATCATCAAAACTGGCACAATCAAGGAAGTTATGTGTCTTTAAAAGTAAACATTTTTTTCAAAGAAATTTACTCCAATCAAATTTTAGTCAATTTCTATGACCAAAAATAAAGCCTTCTATACATTAAGGAATAAGAGGAGATGAGGTTATTATCCTGCTTCAACTAAGTAAGACTTTGGAATTTAACTGAATCCATTGATGGAAAATTGGTCTGTTTCTTTAAATTGTTTCTCATTTTTAAGTTTCTGATAAAGGAGTGAAATAAGAAATATTGAAAGATTTGGAAAAGAAAGAAAGAAAGGAGAAATTGAATATAACAACAAAAGTCTGAAAATATACCCATTCTCTTCATTACAAGCAAGGCTATAGTAACTGTACAGCATAAGTTATTTTCCACCATAATTAAGTTGTTCTCCTCTCATCTTTCCCCACCACTCACACACACACCAACACAAATAGTCCAGATCTTCGACCAGATTGGGAGCTTCTCTGAGCATGATACTAAATCTCTAACTACAGCGTATGTTCAAAGGCTAACCTAAGATCAGCCAATTATTTCACTCCATCTTCTTGGCCCAAGTGTTTGTCCAGGAATGAGTGCTTTATACGACAGATCATTCAGAGCTCTTTGCTGTTTGTTTTTGTGTTTCTTTTGAACAAAGAATTCTTTTATTTTCTGATTATGGCTGTGAGGATTCCCACTTGGAGTTTCCAGCAGCACCACCCCATGGAAAATTCTCTCTGCAGTGAGTAACAATCAACCTAACAAAGATAGTCAAGCAAAAACGGGAGGCAGAAAGTTGATTTCTGCAGGTTTCCATTCTCTTCTTTTTGTTATCTCTAAAACCAAATATTTTAAAGATGAGTTTTTGTGAACCAATATATTCCACTTTCATTTTTTGCTTCAGCTAATTAAAATTCAGTTCCTGTCTCTTGTTATGACATAATAAAGTGGAAATCTCACTGAAGCATGAATGTAACTTTCTAATATAAATTTTATTGAAGTATAGAATACACAAGAGAAAAGTACACAAAAACATATGATTTAATAAACTTTTTACAAAATGAAAATGGACAAAATCAATCATTTTGAGTTCAGAGTAATTTGACTAGATACATTGCTGTATGTACCCCTCTCCTCCAAAGGAAGTAAGTGAAATAAGTTCTTATATGCGAAGTAACTTATGCTGGCAACAATCTTACCTGGGTCCATTCATTAGTTTGTGGATCATAGGATTCCATAGTGTTGAGGTAAGTCTGCCCATCATAGCCACCAACAGCATATAGTCTGTCACCAAGGAGACAGACACCAACAGCATCTCTGGGCATACTCAAAGGAGCCACCATGGTCCATGTATCTGTTTTAGGATCATATCTAAAATGTAAGGATAAAGGACATAACATATTCTAGTCACATCGAACTTTTACTATATTAATGATGTCCTTTCAAAACAAGCTATGGGGAAAAAAAAACAACTTTTTTTTTTCTAAAAACTCAATATTTGAGCAGGTTTTCAGGAACCAATATCCACATTGTCTGGCTTTGTATAGTTTAAGGTATTTTAAAAACATACCTAGACTCTTAATTGGATGGATGCTGAGTCATCTTACAAAAATGAATATCATGATTTCTTTCCACAAGGAAGTCAGATATGTAAATAACTACTGTTCCACAGTAGAATGAGGTTCTTTAAAACAGGTACAAGAAAGTGTTATGGTCATGAAACAGAAGTAATGGTTAAAAATCTGGGACAATTATGAAATACTTCACATTTGAAGTCTCCTTTAAATGAGATCTGAAAATCTATCCTAAATTTGCTAGAAAGAAAGAGATATTTTTACAAAGGAACACAAGTGTTAATAAAACTGCATGGCCAGCTTTGTGGAAAGTAGGTGTGCAGTGTGGCCAGGTTCAAGGGTATGAGAAGAAGCAGTGCTTAAAAAGGTGGTTTTTGGGCTTCCCTGGTGGCGGAGTGGTTGAGATTCCGCCTGCCGATGCAGGGGACATGGGTTCGTGCCCCGGTCTGGGAAGATCCCACATGCCGCGGAGCGGCTGGGCCCATGAGCCATGGCTGCTGACCCTGCGCGTCCGGAGGCTGTGCTCTGCAACGGGAGAGGTCACAGCGGTGAGAGGCCCGTGTACCGCAAAAAAAAAAGGTGGTTTTTAATCAGCTCATGAATTGCTTGATTCCCAGAGTAAGAAAGTATTTTGTGCTTACTCAACAGGGAACCACTGAAACTTGAGGAAATAGGTACAACATGAACAGAGGTATCTTTTAGTGACTATTACTCAGGATTCGCTGGAAGGGAGAGATTGGTAAATCAATAGATTGAAGCAGAGGGTCCAAGTATTATTATTGAATTTTAACCAAAAATAATTAAATTTCCAGAGAGTCTGATTACCATACATTACATACAGATATTTTATGTGTTGGGTGGTAAGACACCAAAGAATTCCTTGGTGAGTGTACTTTACTTCAGCTAAGAAGGAATGATTAAGCCACCTCTTTGCCTTTAACCTGTAACTGCAGGTTCAAATACAAAAACATCTAGTAAGAGCCCAGTAGAGGAAATAAAAAAGAAGACTAGATGACAGCAAATTTATTCTTAGTTTGTTTTTCTACTCCAATCTTGTTATGACATTTTAACGAAAAAAAGAAACAAACACAAACAAGCGAAAAAACCCACATACAGTTTATTGAAAATAAAGAAGGTTGTTACAAAAAAAATGACTGGAAGGACCCCAAGGATATGGATTTTATATTTTGGAGAGAATATTTCTCCCAGGACATTACATGCATTTACACACCATGTCTGGAGGAATTGTGACAGTCAAGATGATATATGTGAGATGAGAGATTGGTTGAATGCCTGAAAGTCAGGACCACCTTAAAGCACAGGCTGTCAGGCAAATAAAAAAGTAATTTTATATGCTATAGTTAATAAGTGTAAAACATCACAAATAGACACAGGCACACATAGACACAAATGCAAATATGCAATCTATGCTATCAAATCTTTAAGATATTTAAACTTCTACAATGAATATTTTGAAATATATAAACATAAAAACAGAGGACAAAAAGAAGGAAAGATGAGAGAAGACACCACAAGGAATCATATTGTACAATCCACAAAGTGGAACATTTTATAAGATACCTGACTGAATTTTTCAGGTAAAAAAAGCCCAGTAATAAAATGAATTACTAAGAAGAAGTAGCTGTTCTAAATTAAATGTGACTTTAAAATGTAACAAAATAAAGTGAATGAAACTTACTTGGATCCCAATTTATAGACCAACTATTAAAAGATGTTTAAGGCATTTTGGAAATTTTAATTCTGGGTATCAGACTAAAATAAGAGATTATTTAAATTTTTATTAGTTGTGATAATGACGTTGTGATTATGCTAAAAATGTAAAGTTCTGATCATTTTCCATTGTTTGTTTCTGGGATGAATTCATAAAGGTTTTGAGCTAAAGTAAAGAATTACTTTAAAACACTTCAGGAAAAAAAATACTGTAAAGGTGAATGGATGAAGCAATTTGGTGATGGTTGTTGAATCTGGGTAATGAATATGGGGAGTTGTTTACTTTTCTGTCAGGAAATTTTTGTCACAAAAATAACTTTAAAAGGAAGAATGTATAATACTCCTAATTTCAGTGAAACATGAACGTTCTTTATATTTTATTCATTTTCCAATAGAAGCTAGTCTGCCTTTTGTCACAATCACTTCACTTAAATAGCTTTTCCTGAAGTCCTATTTTAGTCCCCATGTAATTATTATTCAGCTGTATAGGATTTTTTTCAACTATTGTCTACATAGCAGATTTTATCACTTTGCAAAAAGACAGAAGAACTGAGTAAAAAGCTAACAGTAACAGCACTAAAGAATAATAAATGCATTTCTGAAGGCTTCTGAAATTTTAAGTGAAGCTCATATAATGAAGATATTCTCATATACTCATACGTCAGGGAAAATTAAGAAAACACTAGTATGTCCTATATCTAGGTACACATTTAAAATAATATCCTACACTTCGAAATAGATATCATTCTTTTCACATTTTACAAAATTCCTGAAGAAAAGTTAAAAAATTTAGTGCATTCTCCTAGAAGATCCAAATCTTTGAATTAAATATATCTGTTTTCAGTGGTAGGTAACATATTTCATGTGTTTAATAGCAATATTTTAATTTATATTTGGCAATGATGATGATATTTAAACATATATATTGCTAGAAAATCAAACCAAACCAAAAGAAAAACTGAGTCCAAACTACCCCCTCCTACACACATACTCACACTTTTTTTTTCTCTCTCTCTCTGTCTGTCAGATATTTATGAAGTAATCACACTAATTCAAAATTACCCAGTAATAGTTATCCTTGTTCTCACATTAATGAATTTAAATTGATTTTTCTGTATTTAGAACTCCATAGATTTACCTCTCAGCCTGGGGATACACATAATTGTTACCTCCCAAATGAAATAAACAGCATTTTTTAGCTTAGGGAAAGATCCACAGATGTATAAGCTCTTTCCAAACAATTACTAACAGCGAACTTTATCATTATCTGTTCATGTTTTTGAAAAAAATTTGTTCTAAACATTCTTTTTTGCCTCGGGTTGCCTGTTTATAAAAAGAAAGAAAGAAAAGAAAAAGCAGGTGTGAGGTGGCTGCTGTCTTTTTGCATTTAGGCTGTCTGCCTTTCCTACATCTCACCTTGGCCTTCATGGTCAGAATGTGAGCTCTGCATCAGGGACTCTATTAAAGTTTCCAGCCCTCAGGAAAGAGATGCATCCGTATATAGTGGCTAAAATTGGCTGTAAAATGAAAACTTGCCAAAGGCACATGACAACCACAGAACAAAAGTTAGTTTCTCATTGAAACTCTCCCTTGAAATTTTTGAGGTACCATTACTTTTCCAAGTATTGTTATTTCCACAATTAGAAGATAAAATTTTATCTTATGTTTAATGGACAATATAACTAGATGTCTGCTCCCCCTTTCAACAGTTTTTGCTTATTTTTATACAAACATATTTTTAAAAGTTAATTTGATTTCAACTTTTCTATGAAGGTGTATGAAAAACTCTATTTTGATTAGGTCATATACCATTACATCTACTCTTCAAGGCTGAGGGGAGGAGAGATGAGCTGGTGACAGAACCGGAGAAAGCAAGGACCCGCTAAGCAACTCCGACTCCTCTCAGGTGTAGCTTTCTCATTAAAGTTTTAAAAATTATTTAAGCTATTGTCAATCAACAGAACATGGAGCATACACAGAAGATCTTAATGCTAGTAAAAACTCACTTTTAAAATATATATCTTTAACAGTTCCAAACTAAGGAGAAATAGATTCTTTATGTAATTATTTTCTCTACTCATATAATAGAAAAATTTACTAGTGCTGTGAGCCCAAATTATGTATTTTTAAATACCTTTCTCAATGTGAAAATGAATTTCAGAGTTTGATATCAGCATTGATAACCTTCTATCTATATACGACATCACATGTTTCATCTTTTCATGTACATCTACCTTCCACAGAATTGTTCTCCTTCCTCCAAAATTTGCAGATAAATTGCCATGATGTCAGCATTCCAGGCAGAATATCCCAGGACAACAGATTACTCTGTCACTCCCTGTGTCCAGCTGACCACTTCAAAGATAACACTTGCCTCATAAGCTACTGAGGCAAATATTAATCACAAATATAAATTAGTATGGCTATGGTATAGGTTAATAATTTTTGCATCTACTTATAAAACAAGGGCTTTATATACGTAGACTGTCATAGGATCTCCACCTGTTGTATATATTTCTACCAGAAATTTGAACATAATTTGTTATCAAAGAAGTAGCAAAGATTATGCATGCACAATAATAGAAAAACAAAGGCAAAAAAAAATATTTTCATGCTGCACTCATTTGGCTGGTTCAAACAGTAAGATCTTAAGAAGAATAAAAAGAAATATTTATTATAAAGTAAAATAGTGCCTACCTAACATTTTAACTTTAAACAATTCAAGCAATTACATTTTTGTAGAAAATTTAGGATCTCACGTATCAAAAAATGTGAATTAATATATTAATGTGCTACTTAAGGCCTAGGATAACATCCATAATTTAAATAAAAAGTAAGTCTCTCCTTTATCATCTGTCTTCAGTGTTCAGAAATTCTTGGATTATGTCTAAACCAAAAGGATGAAATGAGAAATTAAGAGAAATGAAAGAATCCAAAATTCCATACTTGCTCTATATATTAATGTTTATGGTAATCTGAAAAGAATTATTAAAGTAGATAATGTAGTTATCCCTGTATGTCAGACAGCATATCTTAAATTATTTCATTTTTAACAAAGATCTAAAGATGATAAAAATAGAGTCATATCTTGACAGTAATAAGTTAAATACTGTTATTTTAGATGACCTTTTCTGTTATGACTGGAGTATATTTTGCTAGACTTTGAACAAAAGTTGTATATTTATTATAAGTTATATATCAAAATTGTGATTATTGCTAATAGTGTTTGGTTGATAAGATATGATGATATAATTTTCAACAAATATATGATTAATTGCTTAATATTTTAGTCTCAATCAAAAATTTTCTGTCTACTGAAGATATGCCTAAAGTATATGTAAATCATGAATCCTCAGCCAATGATGATGGAAATGGGTGTTCACATGCAAATAGAGAAGTAATAAATCAATATCTATCTACATATCTTTCCATCAGTCCATCCAAACATCCATCCATCCCTCCATTTATCCCTTTTAAAACCTATCTTTCCTTCAATCCATCTGAACATTCATCCATCCCTCTATCATCCCTCTTAAAATCTCTATCTATCTATCTATCTATCTATCTATCTATCTATCTATCTATCTATCTATTTATCTACCTACCTACCTATTTACAGTATACCTCATATGTTTTCCTTGTGAGAAATTTGACACCTCTTTTTCTTGGTGTCTGACTGATTTAATAAATGCTTGTTAAGTGCTTACTCAGTGCCAGGAATTGAGCCAAGTGGAGGAGTATAGGCATAGATAAGACAATCTTGGCCAGCACATAGAATCTAGTTTAGTGGAAAAATTGATGTAAAACAAATAATTTTTTCATTATGTTGATAATTCGTACAAAGGAAAACTCCATTGCACTTTCAGGTTAAATCTGTATTATGAAAAGTTTCCTCAGGCTACTCTAAGGGGAAGAGATTGGAGGAAGCAAGAGTGGATATTACAAAGGCAGGTTTAGGAGTTTCCTTTAATGTTGACACCCCTTTCCTATCAGGTCTCATTACTGGGATGTAGATTCAAGGGCAAAGGTGATCCTGATCTCTTATTAGCCAGCAGTGGTACTGATGGCTTTGAGCATATTTTCTGATCCATTGCATGATTTCCAGCTTTGTGATCTCAAAGTTCTAATTATTTATTTCTTTATCTCTTTTTTTCTAATACATTTTAAGCTCTATTTAGTAGGGTGAAAGCACACACAAAACAGTATTTATTGAGTAAATGAATAGATGAATGTGCTTTTTCTAATGAATTGCACCTTCTGGGTCTAAATTCTGCTAGAACTTACTGCATTTTTGCACACTGCTTTTGTCCACTAAGATGCTCTCACTAGGGTGAGGCTTGGCTACAAAATTAGCTTTTACTGTTCCAGCAACTATTCTAAACTTCATGTTCTTACTCAGTCTCAGCTTTCTTATCTGTTCTGATATGAAGTACCAATGTTTCTTGCATTTAAGAAAGCCTGGGGCTTCCCTGGTGGCGCAGTGGTTGAGAGTCCGCCTGCCGATGCAGGGGACGCGGGTTCGTGCCCCGGTCCGGGAGGATCCCACATGCCGCGGAGCGCCTGGGCCCGTGAGCCATGGCCGCTGAGCCTGCGCGTCCGGAGCCTGTGCTCCGCAACGGGAGAGGCCACAGCAGTGAGAGGCCCTCATACCACAGGAAAAAAAAAAAAAAAAAAGAATGTAAAAAAAGAAAGCCTGACTTTACAATTTTTGATAGGTGCTATATAACTGTACTTTGCCACTTTATAATACCTTTATACTTCTATAAGAAATCATTGTCATATAACAACATTTGTCTATCTACTTATTTATCTGTCTATAAAACATAACATTGTACACTACCTGCTATTCCTAATGATTTGTTTGCCTATGATTATATACTAAGAAACATTCCTTACATTACACATGCAAGGTAATTCTACAGGGGTACCATTATGTAAAATCATCAATATAGAATATATCTTATAGAAATTGTAAAAAATGCTGTTATCTGACACATGGTATGAGCTCAGATAAGAATCATGATGATGCTGTGCTTCTGCATTACCTAAGTTGTTCATCCCCACTGCACTCCTATAACTTAAAATAGTTATGCTTAATTAAATACAATTTTGCACCATAAGTGTATTCCTAGACTGAATTCTTTATGCCTCTGTTCACAAACAACATTTTAATGCATTAGAGAGTAAACTTAGAAAATAATGTGTATGAAATATCATTTTATTAGTGTCATTTATATATTTGCCATAAAAGTAGCAGCCTCATCATATTCATTTTCTTTGTCATTGTTTCCCAAGAATTTAGCAAAGGAAAATGTGAATAACCTGCCATTCTATTAGCAGTATTTTTTAAATAAACGGTTGCATGTTTGTGTTTATAAAAGTATACACTTATTAATTTGGACTCTGACCACTGTCCTCAATATAGCACCCATAGTTCCTAATTTCAATGGACAAGAGAACATTGAATTGCAACTGTGGTGAGCTTAATGCCATCCTCTATGTATATATAGCCATAAATCTACAGTCCATTTCACAGAGTAGCAATATCGTTAAACATTTCTGTATTTTATCTTAGAAGTGGCTTAAGTTTGAACAGAGCCTGTTCACTAAAAGCTATCTCTTGTCAATGGCCTTATTCTCAGTAAAAATGTTCACGTATCCTAAGAATAAATTATCATAAATGAGAGAGAGCCCCTTTCTTCCAATGACTCTTCCACTATCAAGCATGGATATAAAGGATTTGGTTTCTTGATATTAAGAGGAAAATTGCTGTGGTCATCAGTGTGATCCTCCAGACATCTGTTCCTCTCCCAGGTACCAGGTCAGATACTGTCTTTCCACACTCTGAAGTTTTCTGTGTCCATGTGACTGAGTTGTCATCAAAGTATCAACAAAGGAGAATTATATTACTTGAAGATTGAATCTTTAAGAATGCATAAACAATGTAGTACTATTTTCTGGCTTTTCCCTTCTGACATGGAGACCAGCGATGTCCATATTTTAGCTTATATGTCCTTTTGGGTACTAGAGTAATAATATCACATGGACACACAGCATGAGAAAAAAGAGCATTATAGTATTAAGTCACTAAAACTTTTGAAGTTATTCATTAAGGTAGAATTACTTATCCTATCCCAGGTGATAAAAAAAATTATCCTCAATATTTCCTAATCTCACTTCCTCATGTATCAGCATGTTTCCTTATGTAATAGAAAATATCACTATAAGTTTCTCTAACTCTCTAATCCTTAATTCACATGACATAAAAGTGCTAAGAGATCCACAACCACTAAAGAGAATTCAGCCATAACCATGCCAGGAAGTGTGTGGATAGTTGGACCAAGACTGAAGCCAAGGTAAATTATCGCTCCAGCCTCTGTGCACCTGCCATTTTTAGGAAGGAATTAAAAGAGGATCTATACTTCTTCTATACAACAGGATAATAGGCAATATAGTTCTAATAAGCCTGTCTTACATTAAGAAAGGTATGGCATAAAACAAAGTTCATAATTCACCTTTACGAATTTGAAGAGAGTAGTAGAACAAATAAGACAGGATGAATAGAACAGATAAATAAAATATCCAATTTTTTAAAAAAAGAATTATCAGACATTCATTCATTTTAAAAATTATTTAAAACTGTATTTTAATCGACCTTTTAAAACATACTAATGGGAAGTTTAAACATAACTTTAGAATTATGTGAAAATAAATGGTAGGGTTTTAAAAAATATTAGTTGAAAAGAACGGAAAAAAAGAAAGAAGGAAGGAGGGAGGGAGGATAAGGAAAGAAAAAATAAGGTAAGGCATAAAGTGGTGTGTGTGTGTGTGTGCGCGCATGCACGTGGGCACGCGCACTAGCGAGAGAAAGAGAGAGACTAATAAAGCAGCTCTAGGTGTTGAATTTACTTTCCTAAATTATGCAGATTTTACAATCGCTTGCATTAGGTATCAATGTAATTCGCATTCTTTCTTTCACTATAACCGTGCCTTGGGGTCTTACCTTTCTACGTAATCTAGCAGCCGAGAACAGTGGTTTGAAGCAGGAGCATCATGACCTCCTACTGCATAAAGAAAACCATCACATGTGGCCACTCCAACACCCCCTCTTCGTTTACACATTGGAGCACACATGTTCCACTTATTTGTGTGAGGATCATAATATTCCATTGAACTCAAACAGGAACTTCCATCACGACCTCCAACTGAGTACAACCTAAAAACACAATTAGGCAAACATGATTTAGTATTACAGTCTGTATGACCAAATGAAGGAAAGGAAAAGTCCTTTACAAATAAATTTTCAATCACAGCATGATCCTCAAATGTGTTAAAAATATATTACTTCACATGGAAGTTTTTGTTAAAGGAACATTATAACTAATTAAGTATACCTGAATCCCATGACTTTAATAAGCTATATACTAGATGAAATTAAAATGATAATTTTCTAACCTCTTTATTTCTAGAATGTTAGATTAAAACTATTTTTGTGTAAATAATTAAATCATCTAATACATTGTTTTAATAAATATCGAGGAATGCCTATTTTAAAATAAGATATATTTATCTTCAATTTTTCTTGAAAATGAGCATAATCAGAAGAAAATCGATTATCTTACTTGTTGTTCAGCAATTGATTTTGCTATTGATTTTGCCAGTAGGTAAATCATGCCTATTTCTTGTGTTCTGTATTCACAGTTTAGAACACTAAATAAATAGAATAATTTAAACACATACTGTCATAACACTAGCTTTCTTAATCAGCGCCTATACTATAGTTAATGTGTTATCTGGATAGACAAAACTTTATAGGAAACAATAGTACAATGATATTAGCCTGACTGAATATTGCTGAAACTTACTTGATACACTTATTTTGCTATTTCATTACTGAGAAGTATGATAGGAACCCAGGAAAAGAAATATTACAGCACACATGGTACTTAAAATACATTCATAGAATACAAAAGCAGAAATACATTATCTATTCCTAGTAAAAACATTCTTGCTTATTTAATAATAGCCATGAAGATTGTATCACAGAAAGGTGCAGAGTTGAATTTATTTATTTACTCATTTATTCAACACATAACTTTGAATGCCTAGTATATGTCACACACCATCCCAAATTTTGTGAATATATCCATGAACAAAACATTAAACAATTCCTTGCACTCAATTCTACTAGGAGCGATATAGACATAATACACACAGTAAACACATGTATTATAAACTACTAAGGGCTGTAGTCACAGAGCAGGGAAGTGGGGTCAGGAGTGCAAATGGTGGGAGTGGGAGGTGTAGTTACAAATTTAAATATATGATCAAAAAAGGTCTCATTGAGAAGGTGATGTTTGCCCCAAAACTTGAAGAAGATGGTAGTGTTTGGAGGTGAGTTCAGGAATTTCTCTGATTTGAGGTCGATTGAACAGGTTAGTGCAAAGTTCAGGAATTTCTCTGATTTGAGGTCGATTGAACAGGTTAGTGCAAAGTTCCAGGGGCAGCAAGGAAGCCAGAACAGCAAGAGCAGAGATAGTGGACGGGGTAGCAGAGGAGATGATGGGTGGGGGTAAAGGGTAGGCCTCACACAGGTGTTTAGATGTTTGTCTAATGTCTAAAGCAAATGTAGACATTTTCCCTAAGTGAAACAGGAAGCCATGGGAGGATTTTGAGTAGAGGAATGTTATAACTTGTTTATGGTTTAATAAGATTAGATGTCATGAAATTTTTGCTTTACTAGTGGACATTATGCTTAATATATTGGTAAACAGACTTAATTCTAACTAAGTAAATGCATAGGAAGACATTATTACTTAGTATATAAAATAGTTTAGGCCTTAGATTTAAAAATTCCTCCTCTAATATTCTTTAGTAAGTCTAAAATATGATGTTTAAACTGACTTCAAATCCTGGAGATATTTTTAAGATGTTTATGTTTCTCTCAATGCCTGCCATGAAAAAATACTTTTGATTGCCCAAGTGTTCCCATTATGGATGTAATGCCTCTTTGCTTGATCACTCACAAGTTGTCTGCTGGCTCTCAGTCTTGCAATATGCTGAAATTAACCAATAGGAGCAATTTAAAGGACAAGTATTGGACAATTTAGCTTGCAAAGTCACCCAGAAGTAAAATGATTATTCACTCGGAAGTTTTTATCATCCTAAAAACTTTTTCATGCTTCATGAAATCTGAACTTTATTTGTGTTTCATTTAAATTGAAGATCTAACTCAAAAGAAGTATGCTATAATATTGAGATATTGTTATTAAAACTTAGCAAAATAACTTTTTGCAGAGATTTTATTTATTGGTTAAGTATCTTCATGAAGAGTACCTAGCACAGTCCCTGGTACATAGGTTACATATAAGAAAGGTAGTCCCCTTTTTATTTTCTATTGTTTTAATGGAATGGTTGACTTCAAGCTACTGTGTTTATTCGTACACATTATAGTGACAAATTATACTGTTGCTTTATCTGAACCCAGCATTGCTGATACTAAAATAATTCTATACAATACTTTATCACACTTTTTTGAAATTATTAAAGAATCCTTACATATACAAATATATAGCTAAATGTGTATTAAAATAATGATAATTAATTAAACATATTGCTCACATTATAGAAGTCAAATGTCGAGCCTATTAGCATAGCCTTATATTTGAAAAGAAAATGTAACTTAAATTTCACAAGTTACAACATCATTGACTTTTTAATATAATTATATATATATATTATAAACCACTATTTATTCAATCTCTCTGCCTTTTGTGTGAACCCTCTCCTAATAAAACTCAGTAACACATGGGTTTATACAAAAGAAATTTATGTAACACCTCTATAAAAATGATATAATATCTGACAGTTTTTTTGTAAAATAAATGTTTGATACATCATAGCTGTTATTTTATAAATTATTTACTAAAGCCTAAGCTAGGTTATCAGGGTTTTATTTCATTTGGTAAATGTCCCTTTTAATGTTCTTCCTATTATATAGTCTACAGATTAACAATGAAATTATTGTAATTTTGATAATGTAATATAAATTATTAATACTAGAGCAAAATTGGTTGAAAATAATAAATACGCTACAATTTTTTCCTCAAAAAAATCTTTGCAAAAGAAATGAGAAAATTGTAATTGTATAGAATAGATAATAGTGTCCTTTGGGGCTGCTTTATGGAGTAATTATTAAAACCAACAGATGCATTTCAATACTTGAAAATATTTTGCAGCTAGAATAAATGTTGCAATGTACACACAAAAATTCACGGACAATTATCCAAGGTTATCTTCTCAGATCTCTTCTTAATATCTATTTAATCATAGTTTAGACTGATTCCCTGTTTTGTTTTACTACAATGACAAATTTGATGTTGAGAATATGAAGAGCAGAGAAGGATCTGATACTAGAAGTAAATGCACTGACAACATAAGAAGTGACAGCTGACAGTTTCATGGCAAGAAAGGAGCCATGATATTTTAACTTAGAGTTGAAAGATGAGTAGAAATTTGTAAGATGAAGAAATAGGGGAAAGCATTACATACAGGGAAAGCATTATGTGTAAAGACAAGGGACATGAAAGGTCATAGCCGGTGATAAATAGAGTGGCAAGTATGTCATATTGGTGGAACAGGTGGTAGTAAAGGAAGGGAAGAAGAGATATGGCTGGTAGGATGAAAAGGTTAGACTGAGAATGAAGGGGATTGTATGCCATGCTATGGAGCTGGAATTTCATTCAGAGGCAAAGAGAAAAGGGCAGAAAAACAACATTCTTAGGAGACATCACTATCATAGGTCAGGTTGCTGTGAACATTGACCTGTATATCCCTCCTTGCATGCCAAAAATTGGCAGGAGGTCAGAAATACCCCTGACTTAAGTAAACTCTTCTAGAATTTTGCTGAGAATGAATGAGTCTTCCCTACCCCTTTCATTAACTTATGTGTTTATTCAGCCTACAGAAAAGTTTTATATAAAGTTTAGCAACAAGGTCTTCCTGTTTTGAGATCTAGTTGCCGGGTGCCCATCTCAGCACCATGTATTTTATATTCTAGTACAAGTATACTTTATTTTATTTATGCATGATGTATGCATTTAGTGAATTTGATTGTGCTTCACCTTGTTGAGTTTTGCAGGTATTGCCTTTTTCTTTTTTTAACAAATCGAAGTTTTATGGTAATTCTGCATTGTCAGATGATGGTTAGCACTTTTTGGCAATAAAGTATTTTTTAAATTAAGGTATGCAGATTGTTTTTAAAAACATAATGCTATTGCACACAATAAACTATGATATGGTGTAAACATAACTTTTATATGTACTGGGAAACCAAAAACTCCATGTGACTCCCTTTATTGCAATATATACTTTACTGTGGTGGCCTGGAATCAAACCTTCAATGTCTTTGGAGTTGCCTGTCCATACAATATGGCAGTAGGAAGAAATAAATTCTGTATTAGTTAAGATATGGGTTCAAATGTATGTAAAGTGGCTTTACAGGTAGGAGCTGAGACCCAGGCTGCTTCTAACTTTCAACCTATCATCTGTAGGATAAGGCACTTTATCAAGAACTGTGAAGAGTGAAATTTTACCAGACCTGAAAGCTAACCAATTAGCCTACCACAGTTTCATAGATGCTGGTAAAAGACACAAGATTCTGGGATCAGAAAGAAATGACTTTGTTTCTCATGCACAACAGATAGAATGAGCTCTCTGTTCACATGGGTTTCCCCTGTCCCTCCAAATCCCACCAGGGTGATACAGAGAGATTCATGTGAATGCTTATTTACATAGAGGACTTTTCTCACATCTGGAGTTTAGGAACTGCTAATCCTTAAAGGGGCTGCCAGCAAACCTGTCCAATCATTGCTCTGAAGGTAGATATTATCTTTATTATTGTGTTCCTGCTCTCTCAAGGAACAAACCTGCTCTCTGCCCAAAAGAAAGACACTATCTCTACCTTCCAAAGCTGTTCGATTTACAAATATCCTTGAAAAGATGGTGAAAAAAGTTGCCAATATTTTTGCTTGAAAAATGTGCAGGAATGTTAAAAGTCCATGGAGAATTGTCTACAAACCCTCTGGTCCTGAAGGTGGAGTCCTAGCTATCACAGTCACAGTTCAAACAGAAGGATGAAGGAAAAGTGGAAGAAGGATCGCATCCTCTCCCTTTAAGAATCAATCTTTTAAGTTTCACTACTCACTTTTTACATCCAGTTGGCCAGAATTTAGTTACATGACAATACCCAACTGATCAGGTGCTGGGAAATGTTATCTTTATGTTAGGTGGCCACTTGCCTAGCTAACAGTGCTGTGCATACTGTCATATAAAATGGAATGAATGACTATTAAGAGCCAATTATAACCTTCTGCCACAGCACTAGATCTTTTCCAGCCCTGTGTGCCATTGTGCATTCTGTCCTAAGTACCTTGTTACTATATAGGGTGGGTTACTGTTCATTCATCGCTCATTAATCAATTCAGGTATGTCTCCACTAGAAAGTCTTTTTGATCCCACTTTTTCTTTTCCCCAGAAATTTAATGTTATTTATAATCAGTACACTAGGGAAATTTATTTAATATGTGGCATATCTTATCATTGGTACATAACTTCAGGAATGGCTATAGAAAGTGCTGTATAACACCTTTGATGCAAATCTCTAGATCCAGAACTTTGTTTGATCCGTTGTTTCCTAATTGATGGAGAACTCTTTCATCTGATCCCATGATAAGGCTTGTCATTCCTGCTATCAAAATACTCCTGCATGTACCTTTCAGTGAATAATTTCCATGAGAGGTACTAGTTGAGTGCCTGAGAGTACAGTGAGTGGAATTTCAGTAAGCTTACACATCAGGCTGCTTTTGTTCCCACTTACTAAGAAATGTTGGTACATGTAGCAAACTCAGTCTGAGACTCTGTTATTGTGTATTGGTTTGCTATGATTTCAAATTCACTTATTTATGACAAAAAAAATGAAGTTGTTTTTAGAAGTAAAGGTGTTTTGATATAAGAATGAAGTAACTTGTGTCTGGATGTCATCATCTCATCTGCCCTTGATTAATAAGCACTTAGTAGCTCAGCTGCTGAGGGGCCCAGCTGGGGGCTTTTCAATAAAAACTTGTGGAGAAGCAACTCTGGCAAAGGGAACATTTAGACTATAAATACAGAGAGTTCGCGAAGGCTATCCCAGAGTTTCAGTCTGGACAAAGCTACCCTTTGCTAATTTAGCTCTCGGAAGATCTCGGGTATTAGTTTCTGCTATGATAAAGGAGACTTCTTTATCAGCCAGTGGTGATCCCCAGGATTATCAGACTGTCAACACCACTGCCATCGTTCCCTAGCAACATGCTCTAGCAACTGAGGGACTTTTAATTTTCCACTGGCAGCTGCACATCAGCTCTTGGTTGGCAAAACCAAACCGCCTCTTCCAGAAACCAAAACTCATAGAAAGAGTACAATTCAAGTAAATTTGGACTTTATTTCTATCTTCTCCTCTTGCCTGGAACAATAGTGTATTTAATCTATCATGGGTGTGTTATTTCTTTATTAGCTTATTAAGAGACATGACCCTGTATGCTATTGGTTTGTGAAATTCCTACGGTGAAGCTGTGTTTAAACTACTGGCAAAGACAATCTCAGTTCCTGAGCATAATTTGCTGCCCCAAACAAAACAGACTTGCTGTCATTATAGCATATGGTTAACAGAACCCACTCACCTTTATTTATTAGAATGTGCCTATATTTCCTAAGAAATCTCTGACAATTATAAATACAGAAATTAATTTAGGTTAATGAATTGTATCCCACACAACTTAGTAGGATTTACTAACCTAAAACCTGGTAGAAATGGTCACTTCAATTTTAATCCCTCCATGTTTCCTTGCCAACTCCCACTCTACATCTATTACAATTCTGAATTTCTTTCTTTTGATGTTTCTTATTTCCCTTATTAATATAATGTAAGCTCTCTGAGGGCAGATTTGATTTATTTTCTCTGATATATCATCATAGCAAGTACCTATTTGTAAATTTTTTAAAAATGAATGAAGCAAGCACTCATATCCAATTCTTGAAAAAGAATGATGTATGAATGGAAGTTGTCAAAGTAAAGGTACCTGTTTAAGTTCCGCTGAAATAAGATATTGACATATTGCAGAGAAAAGTATCAATCCTGTGTCTTGGGAACACAAAAGATGGAACGATTATTTTTAAATTGGTGAATTTTAAAAGGGTTAATAGAAAAGGTACAGATTAAACTAGGCTTTGGGTGATGGAGATATTACAAATAATTTCATTTAGGTTTTATTTAAAGGCACATATTAATATATTTTTAATGCTCTTTTACACTATTGTTCTCAAGTACAATAAACTGAATTCTGTTTGTACCAATCTTGCCACATGGAATTTAACACACATAGAGATCTAGAGTTGTGTTAGGCTGTCACTCTAGAGAGTTTTCAAATGTATCCAAAGACCAGATGAAAATCTGGGGAGAGAAACTAAATGGACAGTGGACAGTCACAAGTTATTAAGAGAAAAATGGAAGGGAAATCTGGGGAGAGAGATGAGTATGTAAAAATGCAGAAGAGTGTGAACATCAAGCCGTTCTTTATGTTTGGGCTATAGGGTGGCTGTAAGGCAGGTGGTTAAGAGAGAAGACTGGAGAAGGAAAGAGAGGTCTGTTTCATAAAACCACTGAATTCTAAATTAAGGAGTTTGGCAGTAGTTATGCTCAAGTAGGGAGCCAAAATGAATTGTCTTCTTGAGATAGGCTGGGTCTTGAGACCATTGCTGCAGTGCTTGCACCTGGACAAATGTCTCCTCTAGCAGCAAAATACAAAGAAAGTATAAGGGACTAAAAATAGCTGCATACATGTACAGTTGGGGCAAATTATGAAGAAGAAGATACAAAAAAACAAAAAAAAACAGGGTGTTGGGAGAAAAAGCAGGGTACTGCATATGCACCTTGCACACAGCACCACCATGGGGGTGGGAAGACCACCCAAGCCACCTCTCCGGCCCAATCCTTGACCCACCCATATCCCATATAAAGAAGCAGCTTGCCCTGCCTCATGGAGAAAGCAAGGAAAATTGTTACTTGTTTTCACTCCCTCCTGCTACAGCAAGAACCCCAATAAAGCCTTGCCTGAATTTCTTGCCTGGCCTCTTATCAATTTCTATTGATTGAGGGGGCCAAGAACCCTGGTCAGTAACATTCTGTTGCTATACATTTTAATTCTGAGGCATGATTTATCAAGTAATCCCTATGAACCACTGGAATGCATCTCAGCCAGTCTACCTTTGTGATGAGATTCTAATAATTTTTTAGTTTCCTTGAGCAATTATAAATTATTCTTCAGCCAGAGTGATTTTTACAAAATTGAAATACAACCATGTTGCTGCCCTTTTTTAAACCTTTTATAATATTTTTACCTTAGCCAAGTTGCTATGACCTAGAGGCTGGCTTTCTATCCAATCTATTGGGGCCACTATTCCTCATTATATTTCAGCTAAACTCAACTTTTCCACCTTTTGTTTGCAATTCACACTCAGGAACTGAACACAGCTTGTTCCTTCTCATTGCAGCTCTTCCTCACTTTCTGCAAATCTAGTAAATCAATCAAGTTCCAGCTTAGAAATCATTTCTTCCAGAAGGCAAATCACAAATCTCCTAAGCCTATTAACAGCTCTTAGTGAGACTCAGAAAACAAGTGATTTTTTTTAATTGTGTGAATCTAAAATAATACAATTTTAATACAAACTGCTTGTAATAAGGAAGAACAAATCTGACTCCATATTAAATCTGTTTCTATTACTTTAACCTTTGTATTCTATTGCTTTTGCTTGAGTTAAGAATGTTGCCTATAGCTTGAAATATACGAATTGGCCCATTTTCAAAGCTCTGACCTTTAAGGGTATGACACTTTTCCATTCATATAGAGATAAAATGTTGCAGAACAGAGATTAACATTTGTCTTGCTGGTGGTTTAAAGGAACATCTTGGCCTGACCTATGTGGAAAACTGCAAGAACAAAGGATTCCCCTACCAAGAAGTGTGTAACAACCAACCATGCCCCTTCCTCACCTTGCCTTTAAAAATGCATTGCTGATATCCTTCAGGGATTTTGGGGTTTGGGGGGGCATTAACTACCCATCTCCTTGCATAGCCCTGCAATAAACGTTTCTCTGCTCTTAACTCTGATGTTTTGGTTTGTTTGGCCTCACTGCATCAGGCACATGAACTTGCATTTGGTGACATGTTTATCATAGGAAATCTTTTACAATTTGGGGTTCATTTTTAAGAAAAAGAATGTCAAAGTTTGGATACAAAAATAGAAATGGTCTTAGAGAGCACCACGTAAGTGGCAGAGCTTGAGGCATAATAAGATACAGTGCTAGATATTGGGATGTACTGGAGAAAACAACAGACATGACGCCTGTTCTCATGATATTTCAAACTGTATAAACTTCAGACTGCACAGAAATAGCAGCTTCTTCATGTGTATTATTAACATGAGGTTTTGAATGACTGAGTAAATCAGTTTTGCCATGATGAATCATGAAACAAACACAGTTTTTTAAATCTGTTTTGCAGATTCTCCAAGGACCAGAGCATACATTTATTAAAATTCAGGACTATTTATGGATGTGCTCAGGCGGTATGAGTAACTGCTTTTTGAGCTTACTCAGGTAATAAAGGGAAACAAACCAGAAAGACCTTTTAGTTACAAAGTAAAGCTTGAAAGAACAAAGCTAAGGCACAGAGCAAATAAGAAAAAAAAATAGTTACTAGCATAGATATTATTTGGGGAGTCTGAGGTTTTATATGGTCACTCTCCACACCAGAATGTCTATTTACTGTTTTGTTGTATTCCCTTTATGCATCAAGTAAGTCTGTGGCTGTGCTGGCCTAAGATGATATATCTACGACTTAGGGTAATCTGTCTCATTGGATGACTGACCAAAATGTTTCATAAAATTGATATAATTTTGCTCTTGAATACATCAGAATACACTCATTAATTTTAAGCCATGAACCAATGCCTTGTTTTTCCACAACAAAGGTATCATGAATGATCTAAACTCAAGAAGGCTGTTCACTGGCTTTTATTAGCCTTAATTGGGAAAATTATTCAAAATAATATTCAGAGAAGCAACAGTCAGGTTAGAATGACACATTAGTGAGATGTGAAAATTAAACAAGTGGTAAAAAAAAAGTCATGTCAGTAGAGGTAAATAAAGTCATGTCAGTACAGGTGAGAGAAAAATAAACAACTGTTTATTGAATGTTGAAACAATTTTCTGATGTGGGTCTGAAGTGAAAGGTCACTTTCTAGTGATTATGTTTTTCTCTGAGTAAAACAGGAAAAGCAACCAGACATTAAGAGAAAGTCATTAAACCACAGAATTTAGAGGCCATTAAATCACACTCAAGGGAATTAAAAAATAACCCAAATGAGGTCTATACTATTCTGATTTAAAGGAGAAAGATTATTTGAAGTAAAAATGAAATAATTCCAAACATTTTCATAAAATGGGGTTAAAATTTGGGAAAATGTATTTAATTAAAATGTAAACAATTTTAAGAACAGAAACTTTAAATACTCTCACAATCTGATATTTGGTATGAAGAATGTTGTTAGAGTAAAACACGATTTCTTAGGATATTAAATATCCTAGCTGACCAAAAAGATACAAGGACCACAAAATGATACAAATGATGAATTCCATATAAAGCTAATTTAAAAGGGAAGAAACTGGATTTAAAAATTCAGTTATAATAACATGTGAAAATTTGCTACAAGACTATCCATTAAATATTATATTTATTAAATTTTTATCCCATTTATTTCTGATTAAGTTTGGAGATTTGTAACAAAACACACACACACACACACACACACATATATATATATGTATATGTATATATATATATATATATATATATATATATATATAAAGATATTTCACAGTAAAATATTAGGGAAGGGTCACAAAAATATAATGCAAAGTAATTATTAAAAATCTAGAATAAGATAAGTAATATATTAAAACTTTAAAATAAGTGTGTGTGTCTTGGGTGTGTTGTGTGTGTTGTGTGTGTATGTATGCCTTCTCATTACAGAATAATGTAACAAATGAATAATATAAGGAAAAGGTAAAGATATTTCTCATCTTTGTTGAGCAAATTTGCTATGTCAATGAGATACCCATTTCCTAAAGGATATAAGAGATGAATCTATATATTAGCATCAGTGTAAGTGGTGGGCAAAAGTCACTAAATGTACTCTCAAAAGCAATTTAAGAAAATATACATTTAGTGATACAAGAGATTTTTAAGGTAAAACAATAAGGAAGTATCCTCAATTGAAATAAGATGAATATGAGGCAGATAGGAAAGAGAGCTGTCAAATAAGTATATCATGTATGGAAAATTAAAATAAAGATTATGTCTTCACTGGAAACAGTAAAATTCATAAGCAAAACGGCAATGATTAACAATAAAATATAGAAAAAATTTCCCAAGTTAAATGGAAAAGAAATAAAATTACTGAGGAGAAAAACTGTTTATGGGAAAGAAATCAGTGCTCAAAGACACACACAATCATTAACATAAATACATACTAAAATATATATCCCAAAACCAAAGAACTAGAATAATGGAAAAGGAATCAAACAAAAACCAATCCTCAGTAGATAAAAACTTTCCTTAGTAAAATAAAGACGTGATTGAGATTGTTCAAATGAATCTCCAAATAATAAGTTAAAAGAATGAAAAGCAGCCATCAGGTTATACCCTGGTAAACATTTTGAAATTGGAGAAGAACATGCCAGTAGTTAAGCTCTTATCTCGCAGCCCCACATTCTCTCTCCTGTACTCTGATTTTTGATATGGGGGCTGGAACTCTGAAAACCACGTTTCTGCTTTGCCACCTGGTTCTTTCTTTTAGGACGTGATGTTAATGGATGCTAGAGGGAGACTGAAAGACTAGAGGAGGAAGGGTCTTGCTCCTTTCTGCTCATTTCCTGTTCCTGTGTCACCTCATCTTTTTTTCCTGCATTCAGTTGCATCCAATTGCCATTTTACAGAACTTGCAAAATTGGCCTTATTGAGACCACTCAGAGCCATCAACACTAGCAGACTGGAACCACTTCCTCAGAGCTTCGGGTCCCAGGCCAAGGGGCCCTTCTTTCATGTCAGACATGCCAGCTCTGACTAAGAAGAGGTCCAATCACAAATGTCTGGATTTCATCTGCATAGGGGCTCTCCTCTGATTTTCTAAATCTTAATAACTACAATCCTTTCTTTTGTTTTCCAACACTAGGGGTGGTAGCTCTTTCCTTTAGTTGATATATTTATGATATAGTGTTCTCTTGCTGACTTTTTGGTTAACTAGTTAATTTTTATATCTACTGAACAAATCTTTATATTAGATTATCTTTATATAGAATCACTGATAAATAGCTGGAGTGGTTTCTGTCTCTTGACTGTACCCTAACTGATAGAAATATAGTCAAAACATCTATAAGAATGAGTTATAAAAACATATTAAAGATGAAAAACTACTGGACTTACCACACATCTCCCTAAGAAAAGACAGAAGATAAGTAAGTGTATAATATCTACTTAACTATAATGATACAAGGCTGTGACAAATTACTCAAGCCAATTTACAATAAATGTGTGAAAACATAGGAAAATTCCTTTTAGACATAAAGTTTCATAAATTATATAATCAACATATCCTTCTTGGAAAATAATAGTAATAGTAATATACTACTACTAATAAAGTGAGATACATTTACCTAGAAATAATTTCTAGAACATAAGAAGAACTCTACGAGGCAAAATGAAAAAGACGGAAACCCAAATGGAAACAGGAAAAAGACTTTAATATATACTTCAGCCAGAAGATATAAAATTGTTAATAAGTATATAAAAGGTGCACAATCTCAGTCATTAACTGAATGTGATAGCATTATCCACCAGAATAGATAAAACCATAAAAGATAAAAACTGGCATTACCAAATCAGTAGATGCATAGTATCTAGAACTCTAGTACAGTGTGAATATGTACATAAATTAGGAAAACACTTTCAAAATCTTCTGGGAATTATCCCTTAAGGCTGAGCACAAGAATATCGTACAGCCTAGCAATTGCAGTTCCAGGTCTACACTCAGCTAAAATTTGTACACATGTTCACAAAGGACATATATAAGTGAGGATGTTCACAGCCAAACTATTCTTAATAAGCAAGAAATGGAAACAATTAAAATGATAATTTTGATATATTAAAGAAGAATAAACTGCAAAGACAATTATTAATACTATATTTTGTTAAATTCTGAATTTCAAGACATATTAAATAAAACTGAGCCAAGTATAAATTAATGAATAAGAAAAGAAGAGGGAAAACAAGTATAACTTCACTCTATGCACACATTTGATTAAAGATAAAAACAAAACCAAACAATGATACTGACAAAACCTAAGAGAAGGCAAAATTAGTAATAACTCTAACACCTAAAAATAACAAATTAGGAGGTTAATAACAGTACAAAAGAAGATATAACAAGATAGATTATTATTAATAGTCATAGGGTTAGAAGTAAGGTACAACTGTCTTCTGCTAAATTTTAAAATCTCAGCAAAATATAACTTTTAAAGGGAATATATATGATAATATACATATAATTTTTTCTATCATTTGTCATGTTCAAGAATATATACTTCCCATGTTTGTAGATACTTATAGCAGATAAATTGTAGAAATCTTCTCAATTCATGTTATGATTTTATTATGATAAGAAAAGCTTCATATCATAATGGAAAATATTATGAAATGTTTTTCAAAAGATACGTAGATCAAACATAGATGAAAAATCATAGACTATAGAATGCAACAAATTACTAAATGAATAATGCAACATGGATAAGTTGGTTTTATTTTAAGTATGCAATAATGATTTACAATTATAATATTTATGTAAATCACCATATTAATAGATCAAATAAGAAAAATATAATTTTATACATTTTTAGAAAGAATTTAATAAAACATTATACCAAGGTTGATTTTTTAAAATAAAATATCCATTAGTGAAACTACAGGTAATGACAAGGTCTTGCCCTTGACACCACATGGTATAAGTATCTCAAATAACAACTAATATCACACAGACTATAAAGCATTAAAGTCTTTCCAATTAAAAGACATAAACGAGGTCACCCAATATCACTACTATTTATGTCACTATTCTAAAAATAAAAGCAATACAATAAAAAAGAAATAAACATTAAGAAGGAAGAGACAAAGTTTCGTTATTAGTTTACCATATTTATCTTCCTAGAAAATCTATTATTATAAATCAAAAAAACTGATACATGGGGCTTCCCTGGTGACGCAGTGGTTGGGAGTCTGCCTGCCGATGCAGGGGACGCAGGTTCGTGCCCCGGTCCGGGATGACCTCGCATGTCACGGAGCGGCTGGGCCGGTGAGCCATGGCTGCTAGACCTGTGCGTCCAGAGCCTGTGCTCCACAACGGGAGAGGCCACAGCAGTGAGAGGCCCACATACCACAAAAAAAAAAAAAAAAAAAAAAAAAAAAAACCCTGATACATGCATTTAGTAAAATGGTTATCATTAATATAGATACTTAAACTTTCTTCTCCATTGTACTATAAATGCATAATTATTAATACATACAAATATATAAACCAAAATATAATATCTAAAGTGTTCAAAAATACAAATAAATGTGAATAAAACTCAGAAAGAAAATACTAAACCTATACCTAAATTAAAACCACTAAAATACATAGCGACTAATTTTAAGAGATAAAAGTAAGATCACATTTTCAGATGAAAAGATTTCAAATGTATAGATATAACATTTTCCCTAATTAATATGTAAACATTTATTTCCAGGAAAAATCCTAAGTGAATTCTCAGGAAGTATACATGACACTAAGAATATAATTTTAGGCATCAAATAAACCTAAATGAAAATTGAAGCCCAACATTCATTAAACATGTATATCTAGTGAAAAGAGAAAACAGTAATGTATGTAATTTTAAGAACAGTAAGCAGTTTGGGATAGTGTGCAGAGTGGTTTAATTTAATAGGATTAATAGTAAATAACTTTCTTTGTGGACAAATTTTGAGATGAAATCTGAAAAATGAGAAAAACCCAAGCACGTGGTGGTGGGTAGGAACAGCATCTCAGACAAAGAAAAGAGCACATTCAAAGGGACTGAGTTTGGTTAGAGCTGCTATATTTGAAGCAAAGATAAAAGGGCAATTTGGCTGACGTACAGAGAAAAAATGTAGAATAGGCAGAAATAAGATCCAGTAGGTCCCTTTAGGTAAAGATAGGCATTGTGTTCTAATTGTAAAGAGAAGTTCTTGAAGAGGACTGAAATATTACTTGCATTTGTTAAGCAGCCGTGGCAGCTTTAGCAAATGGACTTTAGGGGAAAGAGAAGTAAACAGATTGGAAGCTTTTGCTGTTGTTCAAACCAGGGGTGTTATTAGCTTTTTTAGGGCAGAGTTTCTCATGGCAGTGAGAGGGAGTGTATTTTGCCATCCCAGAGGGTATATTAGGCAATGTCTGGAGGCTTTTTTGATTACCACCTTGGGCAGGGTGTTGCAGTTGGTATCTAGTAGATAAAAGCCAGTCTGCTGCTAAACACTGTACAATGCACAGGACAGAGCCCTGCACCAAACAAAGATTTATCTGACTCAAAATATCAACAGTATTGTGTTTGAAAATTCCCCATTTAGGGTGATAGGAATGGAAAAGGAGAAAAGTGAAGAGACATACAATCATGCAAAAAAATATATTAAGTACCAAATTTTTAGTAGTCTTTTGCAGGCTCATCAGACTATTTTACCAGAAAGGATATAAATATGCAGATCTTTAGTTCACATAATTCTCATGAAATATATGTGATACTTAAAAAAAACAGTTATTGTAAAGAAGTTTTGGTTTTTATTTTATAAGAAGGGACAATCAGAAAAATATGCAGTCTTGATCTATCAATGATCCATGAAGACTAAACTTAAAAAAAAATCAAAAACCAAAGATTTAAATATTTTATCAAAACAGTTTACTAAATGTTATTTTTAAAACAATATTCACTCAAAAAGTTTCTTTTTCAAATAAAAAAGGAAAGTCTACTCACTTGCCATTCAATGCTGCCACACCAACTGTGCTTCGGGCAATTGACATACTAGCTACAAATGTCCACTGCTGACTCTGAGGATCCCACCTCTCCACTGTGTTCAGATAGCTCCAGCCATCATGGCCTCCCACGGCATAGATAGGGCCTTCTAGTACCGTCACACCTGAAACATGGGAGAAATGAAAACCAAATGGATTTATTCCACAGTGAGGTTCTAAAATCAAATTAATAGTAAAACTTATGATGCCATTCAGAATAGGTTCTAGCAGTTAAGAAACATTTGCAACTCCCTCTTGTGAGAGCACCGGAATCACAGCTAACTGCTGAACAATCATTGACAGGAAGTCACTGGAACTCACCAAAAAAGATACCCTACATCCAAAGACAAAGGAAAAGCCACACTGAGACAGAAGGAGGGGTGCAATCGCAATAAAATCAAATCTCAAAATTCCTGGGTTGGTGACTCACAAACTGGAGAACAATTATACCACAGAAGTCCACACACTGTAGTGAAGGTTCTGAGGCACATGTCAGGCTTCCCAACTTGGGAATCTGGCAACAGGAGGAGGAATTCACAGAGAGTCAGATTTTGAAAGCTAGCAGGATTTGACTGCAGGGCTTCAACAGTACTGGGGGAAACAGAGACTCCACTCTTGGAGGGCACACACAAAGTAGTGTGCACATCAGGACCCAAGAGGAAGGGGTAGTGACCCCATAGGAGACTGAAACAGACCTACCTCCTAGTGTTAGAGGGTCTCCTGCAGAGTCAGGGGGTGGCTGTGGCTCACCGTGGGGACTAGGACACTGGCAACAGAAGTTCTGGGAAGTATTCTTTGGTGTGAGCTCTACTGGAGTCAACCACTAACCCTGCCAAAAAGCCTGTAGGCACCAGTGCTGGGTGGCCTCAGGCCAAAAAAACAACATGGAGGGAACTCAGCCCCACCCATCAGCAGACAAGTGGATTAAAGTTTTACTGAGCTCTGCCCACCAGAGCAACACCCAACTCTACCCACCACCAGTCTCTCCTATCAGGAAGCTTGCACAAGCCTCTTAGATAACCTCATCCACCAGAGGGCAAACAGCAGAAGCAAGAAGAGCTACAAACCTGCAGCCTGTGGAACAAAAACCACATTCACAGAAAGACAAAATGAAAAGGCAGAGGACTAGGTACCAGATGAAGCAACAAGATAAAACCCCAAAAAACAAATAAATGAAGTGGAGATAGGCAACCTTTCAGAAAAAGAATTCAGAATAATGATAGTGAAGATGATCCAGGACCCCAGAAAAAAAAAATGGAGGAAAAGATCAAGAAGATGCAAGAAATGTTTAACAAAGACCTAGAAGAGTTAAAGAACAAACAAACAGAGATAAACAATACAATAACTGAAATGAAAAATACACTAGAAGGAATCAATAGCAGAATAACTGAGGCAGAAGAATGGGTAAGTGATCTGGAAGACAGAATGGTGGAATTCACTGCTGTGTAACAGAATGAAGAAAAAAGAATGAAAACCAATGAAGACAGCCTAAGAGACCTCTGAGACAACATTAAATGTACCAATATTTGCATTATAGGGGTCCCAGAAGGAGAAGAGAAAGAGAAAGGGTCAAAGGAAGTATTTGAAGAGATTAGAGTTGAAAACTTCCCTAACATAGGGAAGGAAAGAGCCACAAAAGTCCAGGCAGGATAAACCCAAGGAGAAACACGCTAAGACACATAGTAATCAAATTGACAAAAATTAAAGACAAAGAAAAATTATTAAAACTAACAAGGGAAAAATGACAAATAACATACAAGGGAACTCTCATAACAGCTGACTTCTCAGAAGAAACTCTATAAGCCAGAAGGGAGTGGCATGAAATATTTAAAGTGATGAAAGGGAAGAACCTACAACCAAGATTACTCTACCCAGCAAGGACCTCATTCAGATTTGACGGAGAAATCAAAAGCTTTAAGACAAGGAAAAACTAAGAGAATTCAGCACCACCAGACCAGCTCTACAACAAATGATGAAGGAATTTTTCCAAGTGGGAAACACAAGGGAAGAAAAGGACCTACAAAAACAAACCCAAAACAATTAAGAAAATGGTAATGGGAACATATATATCAATAATTACCTCAACTGTGAATGACGTGAATGAATTAAATGCTCCAACCAAAAGAAACAGGCTTGTTGAATGGATACAAAAACAAAACCCATATATATGCTGTCTACAAGAGACCCACTTCAGACCTAGGGACACATACAGACTGAAAGTGAGGGGATGAAAAAAGATATTCTATGCAAATGGAAATCAAAAGAAAGCTTGAATAGCACTACACATATCAGATAAAATAGACTTTAAAATAAAGAATGTTACCAAAGACAAGGAAGGACACTACATAATGATCCAGGGATCAACTGAAGAAGATATAATAACTATAAATATGTATGCACCCAACATAGGAGAACGTCAATGTATAAGGCAAATGCTAACAGCTATAAAAGAGGAAATTGACAGTAACACAGTAATCGTGTGGGACTTTAAAACCTTCCTTTCACCAATGGACAGATCAACCAGTCAGAAAATTAACAAGGAAACACAAGCTTTAAATGACACAATAGACCAAATAGATTTAATTGATATTTATAGAACATTCCATTTGAAAACAGCAGATTACACTTTCTTCTCAAGTGCACATGGAACAATGACATCTTGGGTCATAAATCAAGCCTCAGTAAATTTAAGAAAATTGAAATCATATCAAGCATCATTTGCAACCACAATGTTATGAGATTAGAAATAAATTACAGGGGAAAAAAAGGAAAAAACACAAATACATGGAGGCTAAACAATATGTTACTAAATAACCAAGAAATCACTGTAGAAATCAAAAATAAAAAAAAAAAAATACCTAGAAACAAATGACAATGAGAATATGACTACCCAAAACCTATGGGATGCAGCAAAGGCAGTTTAAGAGGGATGTTTACAACAATATAATCCTACCTCAAGAAACAAGAATAATCTCAAATTAACAATCTAACATTACATCTAAAGGAACTAGAGAAAGAACAAGCAAAACCCAAAGTTAGTACAAGGAAAGAAATCATAAAGATCGGAGCATAAATAAATGAAATAGAAATTTAAAAAACAATAGCAAATATCAATAAAACTAAAACCTGGTTCTTTGAGAAGATAAACAAAATTGATAAACTTTTAGCCAAACTCATCAAGAAAAAGAGGGAGAGGACTCAAATCAATAAAATTAGAAATGAAAAAGGAGAAGGTTACAATGGACACTGCAGAAATACAAAGCATCCTAAGAGACTACTAAAAGCAACTCTATGCCAATAAAATGGACAACCTGGAAGAAATGGACAAATTCTTAGAAAGGTATAACTTTCCAAGACTGGACCAGGAAGAAGTAGAAAATATGAGCATACCAATCACAAGTAATGAAATTGAAACTGTGATTAAAAATCTTCCAACAAAAAAAGTTCAGGACCAGATGGCTTCACAAGTGAATTCTATAAAATATTTAGAGGAGAGCTAACACCCATGCTTCTCAAACTCTTCCAAAATATTGCAGAGGAAAGAACACTCCCAAGCTCATTCTACAAGGCCACCATCACACTGATACCAACATCAGACAAAGATACTACAAAAAGAAAATTACAGACCAATATCTCTGATGAATATAGCTGCAAAAATCCTCAACAAAATAATAGCAGACAGAATCCAACAGCACATTAAAAGGATCATACACCATGATCAAGTGGGATTTATCACAGGGATGCAAGGATTCTTCAATATACACAAATCAATCAATGTGATACACTATGTTAACAAATTAAAGAATAAAATCCATATGATCACCTCAATAGATGCAGAAAAAGCTTTTGACAAAATTGAACACCACTTATGATAAAAACTCCCCAGAAATGGGCAAAGAAAGAAAATACTTCAACAGAATAAAAGTCATATAAAACAAACCCACAGCAAACATCATTCTCAATGGTGAAAAACCAAAAACATTTCCTCAAAGATGAGGAAGAAGACAAGGATATCCGCTCTCGCCACTCTTATTCAACATAGTTTTGAAAGTTCTAGTCACGGCAATTAGAGAAGACAAAAAAATTAAAGGAATACAAATTGGAAAGGAAGTAAAACTCTCACTGTTTGCAGATGACATGATACTATACATAGATAATCCTAAAGATGCCACCAGAAAGCTACTAGAGCTAATCAATGAATTTGGTAAAGTAGCAGGATACAAAATTAATGCACAGAAATCTTTCGCATTCCTATACACTAACAGCTAAAGATCAAAAAGAAATTAAGGAAACAATCCCATTCACCCTTGCAACACAAAGAATAAAATACCTAGGAATAAACCTACCTAAGGAGGTAAAAGACCTGTACTCAGAAATCTATAAGACACTGATGAAAGAAATCAAAGATGACACAAACGGATGGAGAGATATACCATGTTCTTGGATTGGAAGAATCAATTTTGTGAAAATGACTATACTATCCAAAGCAATCTACAGATTCAATGCAATTCCTATCAAATTACCAATGGCATTTTTTACAGAACAAGTGCAAAATATCTTAAAATTTGTATGGAGGCACAAAAGACCCCAAATAGCCAAGGCAATCTTGAGGGAAAAAATTAGGAGCTGGAGGAATCACACTCCCTAACTTCAGACTACACTACAAAGCTACAGTAATCAAGACAATATGGTACTGGCCCAAAAAGAGAAATATAGATCAATGGAAAATGATAGAAAGCCCAGAGATAAACCCATGCACTTCTGGTTAACTAATCTATGACAAAGGAGGCAAGGATATCCAATGGAGAAAAGACAGTCTCTTCAATAAGTGTTGCTGGGAAAACTGGACAGCTACATGTAAAAGAAAGAAATTAGAACACTCCCTAACACCATACACAAAAATAAACTCAAAATGGATTAACAACCTAAATGTAAGAGTGGACACTATAAAACTCTTAGAGGAAAACACAGGAAGAACACTCTTTGACAAAAATTACAGCAAGATCTTTTTTGACCCACCTCCTAGAGTAATGGAAATAAAATTTAAAAGCTTTTGCACAGCAAAGGAAAATATAAACAAAACAAAATGACAACCCTCAGAATGGGAGAAAATATTTGCAAACAAATCAATGGACAAAGGGTTAATCTCCAAAATATATAAACAGCTCATGCAGCTCAATATTAAAAAATTAAACAACCCAATCAAAAAATGGGCAGAACTAAATAGACATTGCTCCAAGGAAGACATACAGATGGCCAAGAGGAACATGAAAATCTGCTCAACATCACTAATTATAGAGAAAGGCAAATCAAAAGTACAATGAGGTATTATATCACACCGTTCAGAATGGGCATCATCAGAAAATCTATAAACAACAAATGTTGGAGAGGGTGTGGAGAAAAGGGAACCCTCTTGCACTGTTGGTGGGAATGTGTATTGATACAGCCACTGTGGAGAATAGTGTGCACGTTCCTTAAAATACTAAAAATAGAATTATCATATGACCCAGCAATCCCACTACTGGACATATATCCAGAGAAAGCCATAATTCAAAGAGACACATGCACCCCAATGTTCATTTCAACACTATTTACAATAGCCAAGCCATGAAACACCCTAAATGCCCATCGACATACAAATGGGTAAAGAAGATGAGGTACATATATAGAATAGGATATTACTCAGCCATAAAAAGAAATGAAATTGGGTCATTTGCAGAGATGTGGTTGGCCCTAGAGACTGTCATACAGAGTTAAGTAAGTCAGAAAGAGGAAAATAAATATTGTATATTAAAGCATATATGTGAAATCTAGAAAAATGGTACAGATGAACTGGTTTGCAAGGCAGAAATAGAAATGCAGTTGTAGAGAACAAATGTACAGATACCAAGGGGGGAAGGGGGAATTGGTGTTGGTGTTGGGATGAACTAGGAGATTGGAATTGACACATATATACTAATATGTATAAAATAGATAACTAATAAGAACCTGCTGTATAAAAAGAATAAATAAAATAAAATTAAAAAAAAAACCAATTGCAATGAGGTAGAAACTCTTCACTATTAATTGAATTTTTTCATTCAAGTGAAAAAAATGGAATCCAACTAAATATTATGACCTAAATGCTTTATGAAAGATAATACATTTCCTTATTTATGACCATGTGAAGTAGCAAAATCTAAAAATCAGAGGTGATGCATCTTGTGCCTCACATTTTGAAGATTATTTCTACACTGTTGTTTAAAGTACTTTATTGCTTTAAGCAATGCTGCATTAAACAATGTAACATTATCAGTTTGAATTTGAGGTTAGGGTTCTCTGTGTTTTGTCTCCCCATCACTTCATAATAAACTTATCTAAAGCTTAGAAAATATGATGCCTCTTATAAACTGAAATCATTAAAAACTAGCAATTAAATTAATTATGAGTCATCAATGGTACAATATATACAACTTTTATATACTGTTTTTCCAGTCAATTCACTTCTTCATTAGATGGGTTTTCTTAGATCTTAAACAGTTGCTAAGTATTTACATATTATGTTAATATTGATTGAAGTGATCTCATTCAGTCTCATTCAGTGTAGGGAAATTCTGGTGAATTTTCCCCAAAGTTCAAAATCTAATGTCAGATTGTTAAGAACTCTGAAGCATCTGTGATCTTATCCTATTTGCTAGCTGACAAGGTAAACTGCCACAAATGTATGTATATTGAGAGAAGACACATGACTCCTGAGTCAAAGAGAAAAGGTAGTTATTACTCATAGCAACAGCAATAGTCAGAGAATCACCAATTTTTTTGACTGGTTCTTCAAGCCCCAATTCCCACAGGGTGATGCCAAGAGGGCTTTAACATTTCCTTCAGCTTGACCAAACTTTAGACAGGATTCTCCTGCCTCTAGAGTCCTGACCTCACTTTCCTTAGAGAATTTACTTTGAACAACTTGTAATTGAAAATTATAAGTTCTCTGTCCCTTTGAGATGTAAATCTTATTAAAAAACCTCTTGCCAGTGTTACAGCCACAGATGCTTTTTCTCAAGGACCTGGGAATATAATCTTCAAGAAAGATAGCATCCTTATCTCCCAGTTTCTGTGGGAGAGTAAGGGCTTAACTTCATCTGTCACCTTGCTTCAAGTTGTAAGTCTACCTCTTGTCTGGAATGTAGAAAGTTTACTTTACCTTCAGGTAAGGTCAATTAGCAAACATAGATTGCCTATGATTCCCCCACTCACTCCAGGTCTCAAAAGCTCTCCCACCTTTGTTTTACTAGAGGTGAATTTAGCCTCAATTCTGACCTTTCTTCCTTCTTGCAATAACCTTGAATAAAGTCTTTCTTGTCTGTTTAAGTTTGTCTAATAAAATTTTTGCTTTGAAAAGCATCAGGTGAAACCTGTACATGCAATGGGTTGTAAGTAAAGTTGAAAGTTGTAAGTTGAAAGTAAGTTAATTTATAATGGGCAATAAACTTACATGCCCATTACTCCAGAAGGAGACATTATCTTCATGCTTTTAAGTATGCCTGACTTTCTCTTTGGAGATAGGAACTATCTTTATCTTCCTAGTATTTCTGTTAATAATTTGGGGGAGAGGCGGTCACTGCTTTGTTCAAAAGCTGTGCAGAAATATGAAAGATCCATGGAGAATTATGTCTCAACACTGATGTGAAAGTAAAATGATGCTTTTTAATTAATTCATTCATTCATTTAACTGTTATTTATTGAATGTCTATTATGTGTCAGGAATTTTTCTTACCACCAAAGACACAATGCCAAGAACACATAGGTGAACAAGACAAAGTCCTTACCCTCACTGAGCTTATATATATTCGTCAATGAATATTTAGCTAAAATGGATTAAGTACATTACTCACAAAAGACCTTACTTAGAGTGTTTCCAATATCAATTCCAAATCAATACAAGAAGAAAGAACAAAGGAGACAGAAAGGAAATGGTCAGATAGGTTGGAGGGTTTTCCAGAAACTTTTGGTATCTGGAAACTAAGCAAGAAGAGTGATTCCAGGAGGATGGGTCAATTATTTACCTGCATATTTCTAGCCAACTACAAATTTCTATTGGATCTGGAGAGACAAAAGTTACTGCTGACTTTGAAAGTAGGTTCTGGACCAGTACTGTACAAGTTTTAATCCATTCTGGTAACTACTTATTCAGTCATAACTCTAAAATATATTTGATTTGTGACTTATTTTAAAATTTTTTTGAGGTTATTTGATTTCATAAAAATCATTTACTCATAAAGTATAACATATACAAAATACAAAATTTATAAGATATTTTTTCACACGAACAACAACACACACTCATCATCTACATTGTTTCCATACCAGAATACCAACTTCCAGTCACTAACCTCCATTAAAAGGTAATAATTTTTCTGATTTCTTTCCACCTATAGTAAGTTTTTTCCCCCTATTTTAAATTTACAAATTAACACATTTAATATATTCTTTTTTTGTGTGTCAAAGACTGAAAGTTCATGTCCCCTCAAAATTCACATGCTGAAATCCTAACCTCTAATGTGAGGTATTAAGAGGTGGGCCCTTTGGTAAGGGTGATGAGATCATGAGGGAGAGGCCCTCATGAATGGAATTAGTACCCTTCTGAAAGAGACCCCCGAGAGCTCCCTCACTCCTTTTGCCATGTGAGATGGCTGTCTGTGAACCAAGAGCAGGCTCTCACCAAACACAGAATCTGCCAGCACCTTGATCTTGGATTTCCCAACCTCCAGACTGTGAGAAATAAATTTCTGTTGTTTATGCTCAGTCTATGGCATTCTGTTATAGCAGCTCAAACTTAGACATTGTGTCTTCCTCCTTTCAAGTTATGTCTATGACATTGATTCAGGTTGTTAGGTGAGGCAATCATTTATTATTTTCCGTTGCATATACCATTACATTGTATGAATAAGCAACTTTTATAGGTCCATTTCATTTCTGATAGAAATTAGTATTGTCTCTAGTTTTGATATCTGCTTCTCAAGTCCTGGCTGCCTTGGTTTATCTCTGATGTCTTCAAGAATTTGATATATGTATTTTATTCATCATTCACAGTTGTACATGGCTAGAAAGCTTACACAGACACTAGATACTCTTTCAAGGCCAGAAATTCAATGTGTATGTTTAAGACGTCTAACTTTATTTTTAGTGCACAAATTTAATAAAATAATATAATCAAATATATTAATCTGTCATTAATATTTTGGCCTTGGTTTATACATGTGTTTTTAAGATTTTCTTCAAGCTCTCCCACTTACATAGGTAAATTTCTTAATCTCTCTATATTGCAATTTTCTCATCTCTAAAGTGAGAATAGTTATAATAATGATTTTATTGTGTTGTGGTAAGGATTATATGCATTAATGTATATAAAGCACTTAGAACAGAATCTGATACATTATTGCCATTCAACTTTTGTAAGCTATTGTAATTGCTATTATTACCCTCATATTCAAGTCTTAGGAGATATAAAAGGAAACTTATAGAAAAGGATATATAAAAGTCCTGTAAGCATATATGTTTGATATAAGTGGTAATCAGAATAATCAGGATATAAAAATAAAACATGTTTGAGAGAAAGTTTTTGACAACCATACTTTAATTATGTTTTAATTTAAAAGTGTTTCAATATCAAACACTGTTAAGAATATTGGGAACTTATATTTTTATCATGAAATTGTCATTTAGGAATACCACTTTGGAGGGAAATTTAACAATACTTAGTGAAAGTATTATGATCTATCCTTTACAAAAATTTGAAATATTTTATAATTAAAAATTGTGATTATGAGAGAAAACAAAATATAGTCATTGAGGTATAAGAACTAGTAAATATTTCTTACAATAAGTAAAGAAAGATTTAGATAAGCAATTAATCTATTAACTTTCTATAAAAAAAATATTAGAATGTATCCATATCTGCTGCTGGAGATAAAATAGAGCTTACATTCTAATATGGAATATAGAAAATAGGAACACAGACATAATTGAACGATTTTATATATTAATATTCTTTAAGTAATCAAGGTATTTTGGATGAGAATATCAGGGCCAGGGGCAGTAAAAAAGGCAGAAGAGTGTTGGCAGCTCTGCCATTGGAGTGTAATTGCCTGGGCTCAAATCTCAGTCTATTTCTACCAGCTATGTGATACTGGAAAAAAATACCTTAAATTTCTTGTATCTCAGTACCCTCATTCCCCAGGAGTACATACCTCAACTATTTGCGGTGCTCAGCAAATAACAAGCTCTTAATAATTTTAGTTGTTATATAAATAGAATGGACACTATGGTCTCCCTTAGTATAAGTCATTAAAGCTGAGACATTAAGAACTGCAAGCGGGATGACGGAGTAGTTGTAAGGTGTATCATCAGCCTCAAAACTTAAATTCATATCCCAAACATCTCTACTTATAACTTAACAGTTGAGCAAGTACTGTATACCCAGGATTGTGTGATTTTTCCCTTGCAGAAGGATCCTATTAAACAGAGTGAATAATTAGGCCAGAATAATTTCAAAATGATACTTTCAATTTCTTCATGCTTTCTAAAAATATCTTTGCAAATACAGTAAAACAAGATTAACAATGCAAAAATATTTTTCAGTAACAATATTAAACCTGCATTAAGAAAATAATAATCTAATAGAAGCAATGGAAATATTTAATGTTATTTTTTGTGTCTCAAGCCAAATAATTGCATGATTACTTCTAATAAAAAATTTTAAATATCTTTTTGATGTTTACTGTTACCAAAATGTTCTTTTCCATACATATAATAATTTATATATGTTAAAATCTAGCTCTTGCACATTTATTCCTTTTGAAAATTCTGCAGTAAAATATTAGAATTTTTATGTAATTTTTCTTTAAGATAGTTCAATGAAAGTAGAAAACCATTCTTAATTTTCAAGTAAGATAGCACAGTTAAAGCTGAACATTATCCATGTGGGTTTTAGAGCACAAATAAATACGATGGACATTAAGACCTTTGAATATAGAGAGTAATCTTGAGAATGGTCATTTGTACAGCTCATTCCCCCAAATATTTTTACTTAAAAGAAAAACTTATTGCTTACATAATTTACCCCAAAATATTTGTTTTATTATTTCTGTATTAATATAATCAGAATCTTAATTTGTTCTCCTGAGAAAGAAATTATCCTTTTTCTCTATCCTCATTAATATTATCCATTCAAAATATTGCTAAATTTATTCTAAACTCTCAGTCCTTCCTATTTATAGAGAATACATGTTGTAATTATGCAAAATAATGAAATCATGGAACTAATTTTTAGTATTGCTTTACTGTTTACATATTTACCATTAATTACATAATTTAAGAAGCACAAGCCTGTGAAATATCAGATTTCCTTTTGCCTAGGTGGAGAATATTTAGTTTTAAATGAATAGTAATGCATTTAAATTTCTTTTGACTTAATCATTATGTTGAATAAATTACTATAATATTGTTAATTATTATGTTATGGAAGTCACAAAATATATCTAAATCATCAATGGCTTCACAATATGCATATGACCTTCTGGACATAACTTATTTTTGATTTTCTTTCTTAAATCATTTATTAAAGTCATCATCAAGGAAATAGTAGCACCTAGTAAATATTTATAACTAATTATTAGGATGACATTTCCACTGCCATCAAATAGTTTTACTTCAGAAGCAATGAATCACCAAGTAATAGTTCATAAAAATGAATATTTTACAGTTGTTCTGTGCAAAGAAGTAAGCAAAAATAACTTTCATAATGGGAATGGGGAAATAGATAAGTAAAATTATATATGTTTTATACACATTACTCCATAAAATTTTCCCAAAGATATTAAATACATCTCTCTCTCTTTCCTTCTCTCTCTCTATATATATATACACATATATATGTAGATTTTTGCAATCCTACAAAATCACATATATATAGAGAGAGATGTATATTAAATACATCTTTCTCTCTCTCTCTCTCTCTCTCTCTCTCTCTTTCGCTCTCTCTTTCTATATATATAGAGAGAGAGAAAGAGGAGAAAGACCTTGTGGAAATTTCCCCAATATTATAAATGTATATAGTATACAATATATACAATACCTTCTATATGAATCTATATATATAATTATGATGTAAAATATAAATGGATTAATACAAATATGTTTTTAAAATGTTGACCACAGGTAGAACAAAATGGAATAAGTTACTAGGAATATTTTTCATGCAATCCTACAAAATCACTTAAGCTTAAAATATATATTATTTCTTGGGGCTTCCCTGGTGGCTCAGTGGTTGAGAGTCTGCCTGCCGACGTAGGGGACACGGGTTCGTGCCCCAGTCCGGGAAGATCCCACATGCCGCAGACTTGCTGGGCCTGTGAGCCATGGACGCTGAGCCTGCGCGTCTGGAGCCTGTGCTCCGCAACGGGAGAGGCCACAACAGTGAGAGGCCTGTGTACCGCAAAAAAAAAAAAAAAGTCTTAGGAATTTACCCATTGCCTGGGAAAACAGTTCTCCTGCGTATTTGCAAGGGATTGGTTCCAGGACTGCCCCTTCTCATACCAAAATCAGAGGATGCTCAAGTTCCTTATATAAAATGGCATAGTATTTGCAATAACCTATGTACATCATCCCATATACTTTAAACCATCTCTAGATTGCTTCTAATACCTAATACAATGTAAATACTATGTAAATAGCTGTAAATACGATGTAAATGCTGTGTAAATAGTTGCCTGTTCACACAAATTCAAGTTTTGCTTTTTGGAACTTTCTAGAATTTTTTTCACATATTTTTCAATCCTTGGTTGGTTGAATCTGCTGATGCAGAACCTGTGGATATGGAGGGTCCACTGTAGGTGACTGACACGAAGGTGATTTCCAAGCCATAACCTGAGCACAATATTAATAAAAAGTCACTGTTAGGGCATGGAATTAGATGCAAAAAGTTTTGAGTATCTTTGTAAGAGTAAGTCAATTGCTTCATCTCTTTGAGCTCTTGTTTTCTAATCTGTAAAAATAGTGGTAATAATACTACTCATCTCAAGGAGCTGTTGTGGGAGTTAAACGAGAAAATGTACTTAAAATTCTTGGGAGAGTTATTAGCACTTTTTTTAAAAATAAAAAGTAACTTTTAGTTTAATGTGATTTCATGTACCGAGGATCAAAAAACAGGATCAAGGTCAAAACTTTGTCTAAGAACAAACATAGACATGGTCTGGATTCGTATCAGTCCAATCGCTTTTTACACCATTTTTCTGATAGTTCTCCCTTTATTATTCTTAGTTATAAATTCTGCCTAAAATATTGATATTTTACACTTATTTCTAATGTTTAGCAATTATTTCGATTCAACATCAAGTTAGTGCTTTAAGATGTTGAATAGTCACTATGTTTTTATTCATACTGATTTATGGAATATGCAGCTATTTATATTTGTCACAAACAAAATAGGAAAATTGATCTCAATATTTATTTTGATTGTACTGTATATAATTAACAGTCTTAATGAAACATAAAAATTTTATCATATAGATAAAACAAAAAGGCTGTATTTTAGGGAAAAAATAATGGCTACTATTGTTTAAATAAAGATAAAAACCTTGAAGAATAAAACCAAAGTTATAGATCAAAGCATTTGTCTTTTTATTGACAGTGAGAGAATCTATACATTTAACATGAGATAATGTATTAGCAACAATGTAAAGTTTTATTCATAAAAATATAAAAGTTCTAATTATATTGTCCCTATTGTAGAATATGTCAACATATTGAATAAATGTATTTTTCATATGGTTTTGCTTCAATCTTTATTGAGACCCACTAGTTAATATTTGAATTATTCTTATCTAAAATAAGGGTTGGAGAAGGGGCGGCAAAGAAGAGTGATTAGTTAGCATTTAAACAACTCTGATCAGAAGTTCAGATTCAGGTGTGGACTATTATAAACACATCATCTATTTTAATCTTATACTATTTTTTCACATAATTGATAATAGAAATTTTCTGTCACTTAGTAAAATGAGTGGCCTTTAAGATATGTGGACTAAGAAGAAATACTTTCAAATACTTCCGCCCTCATGTCAACATGTTATATGATTATAGAAGGTTATAAATTGTAATTATAATACATTGTTCAGTAGCCTGTTCAAGGTCAAAGGCTTTTTCAAGTATAGCCAAATATGGGGATTTGATCGTTTAGTTTAAACCAGTTTTAGCTGTATTCCACTACAAAGAGCTGTACTTTGCTTAGCTTATAAATTAAGTGGTGTGTTTTTGTTAAGTGGTGTGTGTTTGTTTGTTTCTGCCAGATTTGTAAGAATTTGATTTAACACGTTGTTTTTCTATTGACACAGAAAGTCTGTGGTGACAAAAATTACATTCTACAGCTACCTACAATTACTGAAGCCTACAGAAAGCTACTAAAGAAACTCCAATATTTATATTCTAAAGTTAGGATACTTATAGAAACCATTTATATATAAATTAATTTGTATTCCCCTAGAGACAGACATCATTTTGTGCTATGGGCAAACATACATATTATGTGACAAGGTTTTTATAGTAAATTTGTTACTTCTTTTTAAATTCGATAGCATAAAAATAAGTATATTTTTTATAGAAAAGTTTTAAAAACCTCAATAGTGTGGTGTACCTATAATAATAATGCACACATTTTATTTATAAATATAGTATTTCCCTTATTTAAGCAAACTCAAAGAGAAATTGTCCTAGAATCAAAGGTCAACAACTACTAGATAAATGGTTTTCTGTTACCTTGCTAAACCCAAAGCAATACGAAAGCAGGATAGTGTTTCTTCACAATTTTCTCTCTGGCACTCAAGAAAGTCTTTGGGAGTACATTTGTTGAATGAATAAAATTTAGTCTGAAAGTTTACATCTAATATAATAAAACATCAAATTGAACTTAATTTATCTGTAAATGATGTAATAGACTCAATATTAATAGCTAATGGTTTTCCAAAAGTACAAGTGAGGCAAATATTTCTATTGCAAAAATAATAAAAATGTTAACTTTCATAAAGGAGTCTCTATCAAATAAAGGAAAAGCTTGTTGAGCACTCAAAAGAATAGTAACAATGCAGCATTATTCTTTTTAGATACTTGGAATCCTAATAATTAGGACCCTTCAGGCTAAGGATAAGAATTAATCATAATGTATGGTACTGGCACAAAAACAGAAAGATAGATCAGTGGAACAGGATAGAAAGCCCAGAAATAAACCCACGCACATATGGACACCTTATCTTTGATAAAGGAGGCAGGAATGTACAGTGGAGAAAGGACAGCCTCTTCAATAAATGGTGCTGGGAAAACTGGACAGGTACATGTAAAAGTATGAGATTAGATCATTCCCTAACACCATACACAAAAATAAGCTCAAAATGGATTAAAGACCTAAATGTAAGGCCAGAAACTATCAAACTCTTAGAAGAAAACATAGGAAGAACACTCTATGACATAAATCACAGCAAGATCCTTTCTGACCCACCTCCTAGAGTAATGGAAATAAAAACAAAAATAAACAAATGGGACCTAATGAAACTTCAAAGCTTTTGCACAGCAAAGGAAACCGTAATCAAGACCAAAAGACAACCCTCAGAATGGGAGAAAACATTTGCAAATGAAGCAACTGACAAAGGATTAATCTCCAAAATTTACAAGCAGCTCATGCAGCTCAATAACAAAAAAACAAACAACCCCATCCAAAAATGGGCAGAAGACCTAAATAGACATTTCTCCAAAGATATACAGAATGCCAACAAACACATGAAAGAATGCTCAACATCATTAATCATTAGATAAATGCAAATCAAAACTACAATGAGATATCATCTCACACCAGTCAGAATGGCCATCATCAAAAAATCTAGAAACAATAAATGCTGGAGAGGGTGTGGAGAAAAGGGGACACTCTTGCACTGCTGGTGGGAATGTGAAATGGTTCAGCCACTATGGAGAACAGTATGGAGGTTCCTTAAAAAACTACAAATAGAATTACCATATGACCCAGCAATCCCACTACTGGGCATATACCCTGAGAAAACCAAAATTCAAAAAGAGTCATGTACCAAAATGTTCATTGCAGCTCTATTTACAATAGCCCGGAGATGGAAACAACCTAAGCGCCCATCATCGGATGAATGGATAAAGAAGATGTGGCACATATACACAATGGAATATTACTCAGCCTTAAAAAGAAATGAAATTGCGCTATTTGTAATGAGATGGATAGACCTAGAGTCTGTCATACAGAGTGAAGTAAGTCAGAAAGAAAAAGACAAATACCGTATGCTAACACATATATATGGAATTTAAGGGAAAAAAATGTCATGAAGAACCTAGGGGTAAGACAGGAATAAAGACGCAGACCTACTGGAGAACGGACTTGAGGATATGGGGAGGGGGAAGGGTGAGTTTTGACAGGGCGAGAGAGAGTCATGGACATATACACACTAACAAACGTAGTAAGGTAGATAGTTGGGGGGAAGCAGCCGCAAGGCACAGGGATATAAGCTCGGTGCTTTGTGACAGCCTGGAAGGGTGGGATGGGGAGAGTGGGAGGGAGGGAGACGCAAGAGGGAAGACATATGGGAACATATGTATATGTATAGCTGATTCACTTTGTTATAAAGCAGAAATTAACACACCATTGTAAAGCAATTATACCCCAATAAAGATGTTTAAAAAAAAAAAAGAATTAATCATAATGTACTATTTTTTGGTAAAAATATATAAAACTTTTAGATATATATGGTTGCAAGATGTATCAAAATGTCTAATTAAGAGACCTTTAATCAAATTTTGACATGAGAGTACAAATATACAGTTACACAAGTATACTTACGGAGATATCTTAATCCGTTAATATATACTTACAGATATATATATATATATATATATATATATATATATATATATATATATATATAGTGATCCACCTTCTTAAAATTCAAGATATTGTGTTTTTTGAGTAGCACATTAAACTGTTAATTATTTTGTATTTTTGTCATTCTTTAAGAATGTTAAATAGGGGGGATTCCCTGGCGGTCCAGTGGTTAGAACTCCCTGCACTCACTACTGAGGGCCCGGGTTCAGTCCCTGGTGGGGGAACTAAGATCCCACAAGCCACACAGTGCTAAATAGCTCAATCTGGCAAAATAATGGAAATAATTTTTGCCTTATTTTCTCCATTCTTCCAAGCATAAAATGTAGTATGAGTTATTTTCTGCATTGCCCCTTCTTTTATCCCAAAGTTTAAAGTACAATGTGACTCTAACTGATTAAAAATATATATACTAGCCTAACTCATTCCATTCGATTGTAACATATTAATGCTATAATATTTTCTCACATATTAACTTTTGAACCTGCTATCTCTCAGGAATCATTTAACTGAGGACCATTGAATTATCTTTCATTGTAAAAACCATCTTAGCATTAAAGTCACTTCCAAACACTATTTGAATTTCTACATTTAAAACTACCTTTTAGCTGAAACAATCAAGGAAGAGAAAGTTGCTGGGACATCATTTTTCATCTTTATTGTTTCTTTGAGCAGTGGTTTCATGTCCTGTGAAAAGGTAAAATGTTTTTGGAACGCACTTTTTTCTGTATTAAATCTGACAATCTATTCTCTGTCTTAAGCAAAGAAAAAAAAATACACAAAGGATTTGTATTTAAATGTTTTCCTGGTAGTGCTGAATGATGAAATAATCTCATGAAACTAATAGATAATTCAATACTAAGGGCACAAGTAGCTCCTTGTACTTGGCATTGCTAATGCACTCAAGCCTTAGTATTTGGTGTCTTAAAATGTTTGGTGTATTACACAAATGACATCAAAAGAGGCAGAATGAGTCTACACTGTTGGTCAATTGCCATAAAAAAAGGTCATTTAAATGCAATATATTTTTCTGGATACCTAAAGATTACAGGCCAAAAACTCAAAATGTCCCCTTAATAAAATAACAAATAAGAGCATGTTCTTAGTGTCAAAACATTGGCAATATAACATTTTTTAAATAAATATTTGGTCTTAGAGTAGCAGCAAATAATTCACAATCTCTGGACTTATATGAACAATGGTTCTAATGATTTAGGAATATTCTATTAAATCATCTAACAAATATCATAAGCATGCATATCCACAGAATTTCAGTTGGATACTTATGTGTTCATTTAAAATATTTTAAGCCTTAGTAAATTTATGGCTACAATGTATAGTCTTTTCTACATTACATGAAAAAAGAAAACAATTTTTATAAAATTATAATCTGTATACACTCTTGAATGTGAATTGAATTTATATGTAATATAATCCCATTAGTAATTACCATAAAAAATCAATTTACATCATTTGTTTACTAAAGCAAAATATGACCTTAGAGTAAATGTTGATAATTCTCATTGAGAAAGGAATTCCAGTGAGGCTGTTGAAGCTTAAGGCTCAGGGTCCTTCCTTCTGTGGTCCAGGAAGGGGTTCTAACAATGTATTCAGGTGGTGATTAAATTTTTCTTTCTTAAGGAAAGTCTCATCTTTAAGCCCCACAAAACCTGGTTCACCCCGAGACTCATCATACTTACTGTGAAAAATAAAGTTGATTTATTCTAGAAATAGTAATACACAAATAATCAGAATGGGGTAGAAAATCAGTGCAAAAAGCAAAACAAAACAAAACAAACCCCAAATCTGTGGAGAATTCCAAAGCAACCTTTGCTACTAGTAAGTTGAATAAACTTCAGCAAGCTACTTAATCTTTCTGGTCCTTGGTTTTCTCATTTGTAAAATTAAGATTCTGGAGTCTCTTAACTACTCTGTAGGTTTAAATATCTATTAGTCTATATAGTTTTTTGTTTTGATTGCTTTAGTGTCCCATTACCACCAGCACATTGAGATGGAAATTATTAAAACTGAAGGCATTTTCTATTAAATGTGATTTTAAAGTGAGTTTTAAATTGAAACATGGAAGATTAGTGTGATCATTCAGGTTGAAGACATATATAAAGAAAGATAAAACATAAAGTAAAATAACCTCTCCAGACAAACCTACAAAAGAAAAAGCAAGCAATAAATTAGCAGTCATAACCAAAATAATAGGAATTGAAGTGGTACATTTTCTGTAGTTGATTTAATATTTTTCCTTCTCAGTTATTAGCTCTTTCTGTGTGATTCACCTGAGTGACCAAATTGCCCTCTCTAAAAGTCCGATCTTATTAATTTTCTATTCAATATGAAAAAGATATAAGGTGAATTTATACCTTTATTATTTGAAAGTTGAGCTAAATTCAAATATACCAGGCCAATCATGAATGAGAAATTACTCAAAATAAATATTTCATTATTACATTTAAAATTCCAATTAAAACATCATTACAGTGTGGGATTGTAGAGGTCATATAATGTATTCTCCTGCATCTCTTATACTTCAGCTTAAACTTAAAGGATATTTGTTATATTTTAAAATATATCCATGAGATAATCCAACATCATTGAAACCAATTTGTTTTCAAATAATTTTGTGGTTTGCTACTCAAATATTCTATGCTTCCTTTTCACATTTGTGTTTTTACATATTTTACCTTGTTGCCTGAAATGTATTTTTTCTTCTTCAGTTTGACTATTAATTATGGTTCAGGTTTTTTTTTTTTTTTTTTTTTTTTTTGCGTTACGCGGGCCTCTCACTGTTGTGGCCTCTCCCGTTGCGGAGCACAGGCTCAGGACACGCAGGCTCAGCGGCCAGGGCTCACGGGCCCAGCTGCTCCGTGGCAAATGGAATCTTCCCGGACCGGGGCACGAACCTGTGTCCCCTGCATCGGCAGGCGGACTCTCAACCACTCCACCACCAAGGAAGCCCTATGGTTCAGTTTTGACATCATCTCTCTTTAGAATCCTTTCCTCACTAAGCGTTTGGACTTAAGAGAGTTTGATCATAACACTCTTACTTATTGTACTTATAACACTTCTTTTTAATTGTTTTTTAACTTTTTTGGTCTCCCTACTGAGATGTAGGATCCTTCAGTACAATATCTCATTCATCTTTTTATTCTAACATGAGTATTGTAGTATGTAGTAGTACAATTTTAATGCTCCTTGAATGATGGAATAATTTAACCAATGAACATTGTCACAAAACTCTTCTTGTATTTAACTAGACTAATTCTGATAGCCTTATATTTAACTTAATACCTCAACTTACTATTGAAAAATTAAGGTGATTCCAAAATTATATGAAATAGAGGGAGATATTTTACTAAAACTAGGTGCCAAAAAAGATAGCAAAACAAGCAAAGAAAGATAAAATAGAGGCAAATGTGAGATTGCTACAAAAAGTGCATACATGTTTGTTATATTAGACTGCAAATTTAATTCTAGACTTTATAACATTTAATTCACAGAGGAAAACCTAGTTACATTATCTACAATATTCTTGGGATAAAAACTGACCAATTGCTCAGAAAGAGAAAATTAATACTGTGACTCAAATCAAACAGGTATATTTTTCAAGGTTTCCCAATAAAGAGGAAACTTAGTATTCAGATTCTAGTTTCAAGGATCAATGTTCTAGAAGATCTTCTATTAGCCTTTAGCATTTATCAAAGTACAGTGTAGTAAAGGAAATTCTTGCTACTCAATCAGCAAATTTTGACACCATTGCCAAATACAATACCACGTAGAAGGATAATCTATGATTCTTGACTATCTAAGAGACAGGATATCCACAAATAACAGAGGAGCCATGTTGAAGATCAGCCACACATTTTGTGATGTAAAATTTTACTTTCAGAAATGAGTAATAAAGTAAAAGATTATTACCTAACAAACAAAGCACAGAATCACTGTGATTGGATAGGTAATTTTTATTTGTAAGAGAACATCTGCAACTATTAATATAACTTGTATGTATACTACTGAAGGTAGGTCTTCTTTCTTACTCATCTCTTTTTCCTCAGCACAAATGGGATTCTTAGCACTAAAAAGTCTTTAGTAAGTGTTTATTCAAACAGAAACATATTTCATTGGAAAGACACCAGGGGATATATAAGCTTAGAATTCAACAAGTGATAGGACCATAGAAGACTAAATGTATAATGAGGATATTTCACTGATATTTAGAGTTCATAAATCACAATACATAGGGTCATATTCTGTTGAGACAGGTCTTAGAATTTGTTGTTTCTTTTCTCTTCCTTCATCTTTCCTTCCTTCTTTTCCCCCTTCCTTTCTTTCTTTTTTGCTGACATTACTAATGTTTTGTATATGATATTTCCAAGAGGAACTGATAAAATGAAAGTAAAGGAATAAAAGTTCTAAAATATTCTTTAAAACTGTATACACATGTCTATATCATATGTGCCTAAGTAATAAGAAAGTTGTCCTTATGACTTTCTGTTTACTCAAATATTAAACTTTCAAATGAATATGGTAGCTATCTGCTCTAAAAACTTCTTGGTATGTCCTATATCTTGTTCAGAATTTCCCTATTTTTTCAATCAGACATGCAAAAGTATTTAAAATTGTGGGTCTATGTATATATTTGTGTATGTGAGTATATATTATCAAAAGAGTTAAATATTTTATTTGTATCCCCAACTTACTCCATTATATTTTTTCCTCTCACAATGCCTTTTTTTAAATCTGATACATAAAACTGAATGGGCAGTTTTGAATTTTGTCGACCTGTGAATATTGTATAACTTTTAAAGAAACCTAAGCCTTTCTGGTCTTGTGATGAAAGCTATTTTTTTAAGTAAAAGAGACATGAAGAAGACAAACATACTGATATAATTAAAGAAACAGAGGTTAAGTTGAAGCAAGTGTTCCTTCTAAGACAATGAAAGCTGACAGTTTCAAATGAGATTTTCTAGTCTAATGGGTTATATCACAAATAAGTGGAAGGTTTTATTTGGCTGATATTTTCTTCAGTCCATTCATTACTTGTTGTTATAAGTATAATTCCTAAAAGCCAAGGAAAAGACTGATAATAAATGTCACTTTGGGTTCTCTTTCTTCATACATACATTCAAGAATTTTATTAAGTTAAATGCTTGATATTGTTTTGAAAATGTTCCTTAATATTTTAATTTTAACATCATATTTCTCCTGGCTGGTTTATGAACCTCATTTTTTTTTGTTTCCCTGGCAGGTGAGCATTTCTGGATGCATATAAACAGATTTCCCCTGCCACCTCCCACCCCATCCTCAGTTCTGACTGAAGTATCCTCAGATTGCTTTAGTAATTTTCCTTTAGTCAAGTATAACAAGCCAGAAGTGGAATTGAACTTCTTAGAAACAAGAAAGAGGACAATCCAGTACCATATACGGACTGCCCAAATCTTTGTATGTGGGAAACAGTCCTGTGTTTGCTGTTTGCAAAGAGACAATCTAATTACTTATTTTTTCCCATGAGGTCAAGAACTCTGTGAGTGTACAACAGTTTATTCTCTACCTTTCCTGACAGTGAAGGAGATCTTCGAATACTAACATTAGAATATTAATTTTCCTTAAGACACTCCTTTCTTTTTTCACTCTCAAGTTTGTGAGAATAGATTTTGAGGTTCACATCCTTGCTGAAATCAACAGAACCAAAATGTCTGAAGATACCTTTCTTTTCTCCCTTCATACTTGAGTAATAGTTTGACTAGACATAAGTTGAAAACTTTTGTCCATCAGTAGCTATCAAAGGACACTATCAAGAAAGTTAAATTAGAACCCATAGAATGGCATAAAGTTTTTGCAGATGTTATGTCTGACAGAGGACACATATATAGAATATAAAATGAACAATTACAAATCAACAATAAAATAAAAAATAATCTAAACAAAGACTAGCTAAAATATTTGAATAAAAATTTATCCAAAGATACAAATGGCCAATAAGCACATTTCTCAAAATTATTCATTAGAGAAATGTCTATAAAACCATGAAACACCACTTCATGTACACTAGAATCATTATAACAAAAGAAGAATAAATAGTAACATGTGTCAAGGATGTGGAAAAATCGGCACCTTCATAATTGCTGAGGAGATAGAAAATGGAGCAGCCATTCTGGAAAATGTTTGGCAATTCTTCCAAAAGTTAAAGTTGGAGCTACCATATAATTCAACAATTTTACTCATATGTATATATCCAAGAGAATTGAAGATATATATTCACACAAAAAATACATATGTGAATGTTCAGAGCAGTTTTATTCATAATAACTCCAAAGTGGAAACAACCAAAATGTCCTTCTATTGATGATGTATAAATAAAATGTGGCAGGGAGACCTTCAAGATGGCAGAAGAGTAAGACGTGGAGATCAACTTCCTTCCCACAAATACATCAGAACTACATCCACATGTGCAACAACTACTACAGAACACCTCCTGAATGCTGGCAGAAGACCTCAGACTTCCCAAAAGGTAAGAAACTCCCCCACATATCTGGGTAGGGCAAAAGAAAAAAGAAGAAAACAGAGACAAAAGAATAGGAACGGGACCTGCACCAGTGGGAGGGAGCTGTGAAGGAGGAAAAGTTTCCACACACTAGGAATCCCCTTCACTGGCAGAGACAGGGGGTGGCTGGGGGGAAGCTTTGGAGCCACGGAGCAGAGCACAGCAACAGGGGTGAGGAGGGCAAAGCAGAGAGATCCCCACACAAAGGATCAGTGCCGACCAGCACTCACCAGCCTGAGAGGCTTGATTGCTCACCTTCCTGGGTGAGTGGGGGCTGGGAATTGAACCTCCGGCTTCAGAGGTCAGATCCCAGGGAGAGGACTGGGGTTGTCTGCGTGAACACAGCCTGAAGGGGGCTAATGTGCCACAGCTGGCTGAGAGGTAGTCTTGGACAAAGTCTGGACCTGCCTAAAAGGCAAGAGACCATTGTTTTGGGTTATGGCACGAAGAGAGGGGATTCAGAGCACTGCCTAAACGAGCTCCAGAGACAGACGCGAACCATGGCTATCAGTGCAGCCACCAGAGACAGGCACGAGATGCTAAGGCCGCCGCTGCAACCACCAAGAAGCCAGTGTGCAAGTACAGGTCACTATCCACACCTCCCCTCCCGGGAGCCTGTGCAGCCCAGCACTGCCAGGGTCCCGTGATGCAGGGACAACTTCCCCAGGGACAACTTCCCCACGGAGCCTCAGGCTGCTGCAATGTCACACTGGCCTCTGCCACCGCAGGCTTGCTCCACATCCATACCCCTTCCTCCCCCTGGCCTGAGTGAACAAGGGCCCCTACTCAGCTGCTACTTTAACCCTATCCTGTCTGAGCGAAGAACAGATGCCCTCAGGCGACCTACACAGAGACACAGGGCCAAATCCAAAGCTGAACACCAGGAGCTCTGTGAAAAAAGAAAAGAAAGGGAAATCTCTCCCAGCAACCTCAGGAGCACTGGATTAAATCTCCACAAGCAGCTTGATGTACCCTGAATCTGTGGAATACCCGAATAGACAACGAATCATACCAAAATTGAGGCAGTGGACATTGGGAGCAATGATATACATTTGTTTTTTCCTTCTTCTCTTTTTGTGAGTGTGTATGTGTATGCTTCTCTGTGTTATTTTGTCTGTATAGCTTTGCTTTTACCAATTGTCCTAGGGTTCTGTCTGTCAGGTTTTTTTTATTTTTAGTGTACATTTTAGTGCTTATTATAATTGGTGGATTTGCCTTTTGGTTTAGTTGCTCTCTTCTTTCATTCTTACTTTTTTTTTCTTTGTTTTTGTTAATTTTTAATTTTTTTAAAAAAATTAATAATTATTTTTATTTTAATAACTTTTATTTTCTTTTTTCTTTCTTTCTTCGATTTTTCTCCCTTTACTTCTGAGCACTGTGGCTGACAGTCTTGGTGCTCCAGGTGGGTGTCAGGCCTGTGCCTCTGAGGTGGGAGAGCTGAGTTCAGGACATGAGTCCACCAGGGATGTCCCAGGTTCACGTAATATCAAATGGTGAAAGCTCTCCCAGAGATATCCATCTCAACACTAAGACCCCACTCCACTCAGCGACCAGCAAGCTACAGCACTCGACACCCTATGCCAAACAACTAGCAAGACAGGAACACAACCCCACCCATTAGCAGATGGCTGCCTAAAATCATAATAAGGTCACAGACACCTCAAAACAAACCACCAGACACAGACTTGCCCACCAGAAAGACAAGATCCAACCTCATCCACCAGAAAGCAAGCACTGGTCCCCTCCACAAGGAAGCCTACACAGCTCACTGAAAGAACCTTAGCCACTCTGGCAGACCCTTAAAACAACAGGAACTGCAAACCTGCAGCCTGCAAAAAGGAGACCATAAAACCAGTAAGTTAAGCAAAATGAGAAGACAGAGAAGCACAGAGCAGACGAAGCAGCAAGGTAAAAATCCAATAGACCAAACAAACAAAGAGGAAATAGGCAGTCTACCTGAAAAAGGATTCAGAGTAATAATAGTAAAGATGTTACAAAATATTGGAAATAGAATGGAGAAAATAAAACAAACTTTTAACAAGGACCGGGAAGAACTAAACAGCAAACAAATAATGATGAACAACACAATAAATGAAATTAAGGATTCTCTAGAGGACTCAATAGCAGAAAAACTGAGGCAGAAGAATGGATAAGTGACCTGTAAGATAAAATAGTAGAAATAACTACTGCAGAGCAGAATAAAGAAAAAAGAATGAAAATAATTGAGGACCATCTCAGATACTTCTGGGACATTAAATGCAACAACATTTGAATTATAGGGGTCACAGAAGAGAAAGAGAAAAAGAAAGGGACTGAGAAAATATTTCAAAAGGTTTTAGTTGAAAACTTCCCTAATTTGGGAAAGGAAATAATTAGTCAAGTCAAGTAAGTGCAGAAGTCCCATACAGGATAAATCCAAGGAGATACATGCCAAGACAGATATTAATGAAACTATCACATATTAAATGCAAAGAAAAAATATTAAAAGCAGCAAGGAAAAAAACAACAAATAACATAAAAGAGAATCCCCATGAGGTTAACAACTGATCTTTCAGCAGAAACTGTGCAAGCCAGAAGGGAGTGGCAGGACATATTTAAAATGATGATAGGGAAAAACCTACAACAAGTTTACTCTACCCAGCGAAGATCTCATTCAGATTTGATGGAGAAATTAAAACCTTTACAGACAAGCAAAAGCTAAGAGAATTCAGCACAACTAAACCAGCTTTACAACAAATTCTAAAGGAACTTCTCTAGGCAGGAAACACAAGAAAAGGAAAAGACCTACAATAAAAAATCCAAAACAATTAAGAAAATGGTAATAGGAACATACATATCAATAATACCATTTACCTCACATGTAAATGGATTAATGCTCCAACCAAAAGACATTGACTGAATGGATAAAAAACCAAGACCCATATATATGCTGTTTACAAGAGACACACTTCAGACATAGGAACACATAAAGACTGAAAGTGAGGGGATGGAAAATATATTCCATGCAAATGGAAATCAAAAGAAAGCTGGAGTAGCAATTCTCATATCAGAAAAAAATAGACTTTAAAATAAAGACTACTACAAGAGACAAAGAAGGACACTACATAAAGATAAAGGGATCAATCCAAGAAGAACATATAACAATTGTAAATATTTATATACCCAACATAGGAGCACCTCAATACATAAGGCAAATGCTAACAGCCATAAAAGGGGAAATCAACAGTAACACATTCAGAGTAGGGGATGTTAACACTCCAGTTTCATCAATGGGCAGATCATCCAAAATAAAAATAAATAAGGAAACACAAGCTTTAAATGATACATTAAACAAGATGTACTTAATTGATATTTATAGGACATTCCATCCAAAAACAACAGAATACACTTTCTTCTCAAGGGCTCATGGAACATCCTCCAGGACAGATCATATCTTGGGTCACAAATCAAGCCTTGGTAAACTTAAGAAAACTGAAATTTTATCAAGTATTTTTTCTGACCAAAATGCTATGAGACTAGATATCAATTATGGGAAAATATTTGTAAGAAATACAAACACATGGAGGCAAAACAATATACTACTTAATAATCAAGAGATCACTGAAGAAATCAAAGAGGAAATCAAAAACTACCTAGAAAAAACTGGCAATGAAAACATGACGACCCAAAGCCTATGGGATTCAGCAAGAGCAGTTCTAAGAGGGAAGTTTATAGCAATACAATCCTACCTCAAGAAAGAAGAAACATCTCAAATAAATAACCCAACCTTACACCTAAAAGAATTAGAGAAAAAAGAACAAAAATATCCCAAACTTGGCAGAAGGAAAGAAATCATAAAGATCAGATCAGAAATAAATGAGAAAAAAAAGTAAAGGAAACAATAGCAAAGATCAATAAAACTAAAAGATGGTTCTTTAAGAAGATAAACAAAATTGATAAACCATTAGTCAGACTCATCAAGAAAAAAAGAAGACTCAAATCAACAGATTTAGAACTGAAAAAGGAGAAGTAACAACTGACACTGCAGAAATACAAAGGATCATGAGCGATTACTACAAGCAACTATATGCTGATAAAATGGACAAACTGGAAGAAATGGACACATTCTTAGAAGAGCACAACCTTCCGAGACTGAACCAGGAAGAAATAGAAAATATAAACAGACCGTTCACAAACACTGAAATTGAGACTGTGTTTAAAAATCTTCCAACAATCAAATGCCCAGGACAAGATGGCTTCCCAGGCGAATTCTGTCAAACATTTAGCAAAGAGCTAATACCTACCTTTCTCAAACTCTTCCAAAATTGAGCATAAGGAGAAACACTCCCAAACTCATTCTACGAGGCCACCATCACCCTGATACCAAAACCAGACAAAGATGTCCCAAAGAAAGAAAACTATAGGCCAATATCACTGATGAACATACACGCAAAAATCCTCAACAAAATACTAGCAAACAGAATCCAACAGCACATTAAAAGGATCATACCCCATGATCAACTGGGGTTTATCCCAGGAATGCAAGGATCCTTCAATATACTCAAATCAATCAATGTGATACACCATATTAACAAATTGAAAGATAAAAACCATATGATCATCTCAATAGGTGCAGAAAAAGTTTTTGACAGAATTAAACATCGATTTATGATAAAAACCCTCCAGAAAGTAGGCATAGAGGGAACTGTCCTCAACATAATAAAGGCCATATATAAGAAACCCACAGCCAAACTCATTCTCAAAGGTGAAAAACTGAAACCATTTTTACTGATATCAGTAACAAGACCAGGTTGCCCACTCTCACCACTATTATTCAACATAGTTTGGAAGTTATAGCCACAGCAATCAGAGGAGAAAAAGAAATAAAAGGAATCCAAATCAGAAAAGAAGAAGTAAAGCTGTCACTGTTTGCAGATGCCATGATACTACACATAGAGAATCCTGAAGATGGTACCAGAAAACTACTTGAGCTAATCAATAAATTTGGTAAAGTAGCAGGATGCAGAATTAATGCACAGAAATCTCTTGCATTCCTATACACTAATAATGAAAAATCTGAAAGAGGAATTAAGAAAACACTCCCATTTACCATTGCAACAAAAAGAATAAAATACCTAGGAAAAAATCTATCTAAGGCGACAAAAGACTTGTATGCAGAAAACTATAAGACACTGATGAAAAAATTAAAGATGATACAAAGAGCTGGGCAGATATACCATGTTCTTGGATTGAAAAAATCAACATTGTGAAAATGACTATACTACTCAAAAGTATCTACAGATTCAATGCAAGCCCTGTCAAACTACAAATGGCATTTTTCACAGAACTAGAACAAAAACTTTCAAAATTTGTATGGAATCTCAAAAGACCCCGAATAGCCAAAGCAATCTTGAGAAAGGAAAGTGATGCTGGAGAAGTCAGGCTCCCTGACTTCAGACTATACTACAAACTACAGTAATCAAGACAGCATGGTACTGGCCCATTACAGAAATATAGATCAATGGAACAGGATAGAAAGCCCAGAGTCAAACTCATGCACATATGGTCACCTTATTTTTGATAAAGGAGGCAAGAATATACAATGGAGAAAAGACAACCTCTTCAATAAGTGATGCTGGGAAAACTGGACAGCTACATGTAAAAGAATGAAATTAGAACACTCTCTAACATCATACATAAAAATAAACTCAAAATGGATAAAAGACCTAAATGTAAGACCACTGTAAAACTCTTAGAGGAAAAAAGAAGCAGAACACTCTATGACATAAATCACAGCAAGATCCTTTATGACCCACCTCCTAGAGAAATGGAAATAAAAACAAAAATAAACAAATGGGATGTAGTGAAAGTTAAAAGCTTTTGCACAGCAAAGGAAACCATAAACAAGATGAAAAGACAACCCTCAGAATGGGAGAAAATATTTGCAAATGAAGTAACTGACAAAGGATTAATCTCCAAAATATACAAGTAACACATGCAGCTCAATATCCAAAAAACAAACAACCCAATCCAAAAATGAGCAGAAGACTTAAATAGACATTTCTTCAAAGAAGATATACAGATTGCCAACAAACACATGACAGGATGTTCAACATCATTAATCATTAGAGAAATGAAAATCAAAACTACAATGAGGTATCACCTCACACCAGTCAGAATGGCCACCACCAAAACATCTACAAACAATAAATGCCGGAGAGGGTGTGGAGAAAAGGGAACCCTCTTGCACTGTTGGTGGGAATGTAAATTGATACCACCACTCTGGAGAACAGTATAGAGATTCCTTAAAAACCTAAAAATAGAACTACCATATAACCCAACAACCCCACTACTTGGCATATACCCTGAGAAAACCATAATTCAAAAAGAGCCATGTACCACAATGTTCATTGCAGCTCTATTTACAATAGCCAGGACATGGAAGTAACCTAAGTGTCCGTTGACAGACAAATGAATAAAGAAGATGTGGCACATATAAACAATGGAATATTACTCAGCCATAAAAAGAAACGATATTGAGTTATTTGTAGTGAGGTGGATGGACCTAGAGTCTGTCATACAGAGTGAAGTAAATCAGAAAGAGAAAAACAAATATTGCATGCTAACACAAATATATGGTATCTTAAAAAAAAAAAAAGGTTCTGAAGAACCTAGGGGCAGGACAGGAATAAATATGCAGATATATATAATGGGCTTGAGTACACAGAGAGGAGGAAGTGTAAACTGGGACAAAGTGAAAGAGTGGCATGGACTTATATATACTACCAAATGTAAAATAGATAGCTAGTGGGAAGCAGCTGCATAGCACAGGTAGATCAGCTCGGTGCTTTGTGACTACCTAAAGGGGTGAGATAGGGAAGGTGAGAGGCTGGTGCAAGAGGGAGGAGATATGGAGATATATGTATATATATAGTTGAATTACTTTGTTATAAAGCAGAAATTAACACACCATTTTAAAGCAATTATACTCCAATAAAAATGTTTAAAAAAAATGTGGCAAATCCTTACAGTGGAATATTATTCAATCAGAAAAATAATGAAGTACTGATACAAGATATGAAACTGATGAACCTTGAAAAACCTTACGTTATGTGAGAGAAACCATACACAAAAAGCCACAAAATATGATTCTGTTTATATGAAATGTCCAAATTGACAATTCCATAGAGACAGAAAATAAATTAATTTTTGCTAAGGGGTGTAAGGAGATGGGGCAATGACAAACGACTACTATTGGTTACAAGGTTGTTTTTCAGGATGATAAAAATGTTTTGGAGTTTGATAGTGGTGATGGCTGCACAATTCTGTAAATAGACTCAAAAGTACTCAATTCTATACTTTAACACTTAATTTTATCTCAATTAAAAATTAAACAAACAAAAGTAAAACAACCCCTACCATATATTTATCATACAACATGGAGCATGGCATATAGAAAACCCATAATATATACTAGCTATATAACTGTTTTATCAATTTGTCTTAAAATGACAATTGCAAACAGTGGATTGTAGTAAAGCCTTTTTCAATTTTATACACTATAAAGTGTGGTGGGAAAGAAGACATGATATATAGAAGTATGTGTTCCAAAGACATAATGCTAAAATAAAAACTCAGCATATTGAGACAAATGTAGTCTTAATTATTCATTCTCTAGATAAATGCATTACTCCCTGATATCACAGACTTAACATGAATACAATTTTATATGTTATTTTATCCAGCACAAGAAGTGTTCTTCATTTACTGGTTGCTATGAAAAATTTTTGGCCACATATTCAACCTTAGCAACAGAAGAACTCACGTGGCTTTCTCACATAATCACGTAAAGATTTTTTTTTATTATTATTATTTTTTTGCGATATGACGGCCTCTCACTGTTGTGGCCTCTCCCATTGTGGAGCACAGGCTCTGGACGCACAGGCTCAGCGGCCATGGCTCACGGGCCCAGCCGCTCCGCGGCATGTGGGATCTTCCCGGACCAGGGCACGAACCCGTGTCCCCTGAAACGGCAGGCGGACTCTCAACCACTGTGCCACCAGGGAAGCCCAGGATTTTTTTTTTTTCAAAGAAATCAAGTTGGGGGAAAGCTATATAGGTCAAATAAATTATTTTGAGTTTTTATTTTATATTTTAAAATTTTACTTTTGAGTCTAGCTCTTGTCACTCGAATGTATAATATGGGATACATAGACAATATTGCAATCTCACTGCATACCACAAGGTAGGTATTTTTTAACTATGGCAAATAAAAAGGAACATTCTAGTTTCTGAATAAATAAAAGACTAGTACTGATGGCTGTTGGTTTACACTCAAACCCAATATTGGTTATTACACTGAAGGAAGAGTCATCGTATAGTGATTAGAGAAGCAGAGTCAGTTGTTACTTCCTGAGTGAGACAAAAATTCATGGCACTGCCTTGAGGGAATAACTTGGAGGAAATTTTGATTTGTGTTCTTTTTCGTATGCCATATTGTTCTCTTCGAAAGAGCTATTGTATCTTGCATACTGCCAGGCAGTGAATCAGCTGTGTCCATGCAGATCTTGCCATAATTTGTTGATAACAAGACTTTGCTGTCAGTCTGGCTTCAACTAATTTGACCTTGGATTGGCATCCAAGTCAAAGGCAGTTTTCTATGTACTGGACATTGCTAGCAATCTATGAGGCACTTTGAGATGAGAATTGTCCCAAGAAATGATGCCCTATGCCATAATTTTACCTATTAACTCAATCAGGTATGATCTTGGGGAGTACTGTAGTAGAGAATTTAAAAAATACTGACAGGAAGCAATAACCATTAGGAAGTAAATCACAGAGGAAGTCAATGGCATGAGATATGGAGAAGAGGTGAGCTATTTGATAATGGAACTGAAGCAGAAGATAAACAAGAGAGGCTTAAGCATGAAAATAGTGGACTACTAGAGTTGGTATTGGGTCACTAAAATTTGTGAGAAATGCTGTATTATATATCAGATGTGTTTGATACTTGGGTCATATAATTTTCTATACATCCTTACTTCCACAATGGATTCTTTACCAAATCAGACAGACTAAAAGACAGTATCTAAGATTACCATCTTGCTCAGCACTGGTTCCTAAAGGGTCAGCAGCCTATGTGATAGGATTTGAGGCAAACCATAACCTTATATACTTTAAACATCTAAAATTATACCACTTAAGGTGTATTTTTGGTGAAATGTTTTCAAGTATGTTCTCTTGATATACAAATATCCTACGTAATTGAACTTTAGAATTCCTTAATAGAAAGGAACTGAATTGTCTAAAAAATGAAGAAAAACATTAAATTCCAAAAATTCCAATCCAGTGTGTTTATTCTCTATATTTCCCCCAAACAGGAACATAGGTAGTTAGATAGCTTGCTAATAAAAGCAATACATAGATCTTTTACATGGACACAAAAGCCAAACTTTGAAAAAAATATATAAGAAAACTTTTATATAATATTACCTGGGAAAAATGATTTGCTGTTCATATTTTCCATATTATAATTGGGGGCTATATGATTTAAATTATTTATACAATTTTTATTTAAAACACAAATTTTAGAGCTTGAAAAAGTTCCCAAATATTTATTACTATTCCTTAATTTTGCTAATGAGCAAACTGAAGAAAGAGGAGGTAAACCAGAAGAACAAAAAGGTAAGTTGCTTTAGTTCAGAGCTATTTTATTTTCATTTTAAAAGTTTTCTTAGATGATAGCAGACAAGAATAAGAAATGCAGTGCTGAAGAGCTCAAAGTTGAAGTGTCAATATTTGTTTTGGAAATGCTCTATGATTTTGCTTACCTATGAATGTCTAAATCAGTACATTTGTAATTAAACTTCAATATCTTTCTAATGTGTATTTCTACATATATGAAAGGTACTTAGTCAACTATCTGGCCTGTTTCAGGTCTTCAAAGAAACTAATTAGCACTTCTTACAATCCATATAACAAGAAGTACAAATTCAGGAACTATCTTTATTAAATTACTATTTTTTTCAAATATTTGTATAGGACTTTACAAGTTACAAGTGATTTTGTATTCATTATCATCATTGGGAAATGGTGGCAAATCAGGAAACAGAGGCTCATAGTTTAACTGCTGGGCCCAATCATGACAATATCAAATGGTAGATTCAAAACTCACACCCAGAACTTCTGAATCCAAATATAGTTCTCCCCATATCCAAGTTACTCCATAATAGAGATCGATTGAATCCTATCATATTGACCCCTGGTGCCTATTGATGTGTCACTCTTTTTCTAAACCTGTGTTGCCCACTCTCCATGGACCTTTCAAGGTGGAATCAATTAAGTGCAAAGATATAGCTAGATTTGTCTGTCCAGTAATGTGGGAGCGAGCCATCTTAATTAAGTTTTCCTCAATTCACATTAACTGTTTCTTCCTCTAGGCTGCATTACTCTGGTCTCTCCATGATAGTTCTGTATTTTTTTCTTCATACATGTTGTATGAATATCAGACTGTGAAAACTTTGAGAATAACTTGATATCTACTCATCTTGGTATATTTAACATCACTCTCAACAGTTTATTGCATATTGGTCAACACAGGAAAATATCAAGAATTAAAAACATATATATGCTCCAAATAAGCCCACAATTTGCCTAAAGTTAATGATAATTGATGACAGTAATAATATATTTTAGCATACACTTTTACTATCAATAAAATATTTTCTAAAAATAATATCAATAAAGTAAGAATCTTACCTAGACCATGCCTATGTGTTGACATTGGTGGTAAGACAGTCCAAGTCTTGGTTTTGGGGTTGTAACATTCAACACTGTTCAATGTCTTTAAACCATCTCGACCTCCAATTACAAAGAGTTTGTCATCAATAACAGCCACACCAAACTGCAGTCTCCTGCCATTCATCATCCCTGCCTGGATCCACAAATTTGTTCTGAGGTCATATTTCTCTATGGTTGTAGCTCCTGATAAAACATAAAATCACATTGTCACCATTTACTACTAATCCAACAAAGAATCTTCCCAAGACACTGTACAAATTATGATGCAAAAACATTCTTGTCATGTTCATTTTTCTTGAAGAAAAAAAATGACAGATAAAAGAAGTAATATAAGTACTTTATTTTCTCTTCTTGGCAGACACTAATGATTAAAGTAGACACATATGTTCAGCTTGTTTGAATTACTTAACGGTCTCATGCTAAACTATTGATACAATAGAATCATTGTTGGGCATGACATAGTTCTGTGAGTAGATTTTATAACTTCCCTTTATCACCGTTTGCTATAAAAAATGCAACATAATCCTAGCTTGAAAAGACATTTATTAAAGCTCTTTTAAATAGCTAAGCTATGTATGTTATCTGTATAATTTCTTAAAGTGAAGAGAAGTTCATAAATTCTTTACCAAATTTCTCTTTAAATTTGTCTTATGCCTTAAATAGCAGAAGGGTTTAAAAGTCAATTTTAAGATATATAAACAAATGTCAGCTGTGCTTTTTTTAAACATTGTTTTTAAAAAAATGCATTCGGGGAATAGCAATAGAATTTAGAGACAAAATGATCTTCTATCCTTATCAACTCTTAGAATCTCTAAACAAAATAGCTTATCTTTCCTAAAAGATTTTTATGTATAAATTTGAGAAATGTAGTAAATCTGACTAATAAAATAGAAATCGAAAGAATAAGCTAAATTGCTGATGAGGTGTGTTTTAAGGGATTCAGTTAAACATTTCACATTAAAAACATTTACCTTGAACTAGGTCACAACTGTTTATATGATAAAATATAAACCAGCAAACACTGATCTTGCTTCAGTGTTTGATCTTAATGCTTACACTCACATTCAGTTATGTTTCATTTTCAGTGATTAAATATCCCGACATTTACAAGTCAACATTCTTGGGTACTTTCACTTATGCACTAAAGATCATTTTACTTGTAATGTATTACAAGTTTGCAAACTAGGGAAGACATTCCTCAGGGGACTCATTTACTCTGTAGAACATAACCAGCAATGAACTAAATAAATATAAACAACTTGGCAGGAAAAGTTTTGCTAATTGAAGTAAAATGGTATAATTTATGCTCAATTTTTATTCAAAAGTGACAAAGCTGTAATAATATAAATGCTGAGTTAGGATGAATTAAATCTGTGTTTTTGAAGTTATTAAATATATGAGCTAATTTTCATACAACCTAACATTAAGTATTATAAGACTATTATTATTTTTAGAGTAAAAATAAACTGGAATTTTCATAAAAGTCATTTGATACTGTTTAGTAACATAAGATAAATTATTTAAACAAAAGTGCTTCTTTTATGCTTAAATGTATTTATTATGTTTTATTGATATGTTAAATGTTTTATTCAAATATGTACAAATTGAAATTCCAAGGGGAACTAAAGTGTTAAATAATTTCAAAGTCATGTGAATTCTCAAAGCTTGATAGCATTGGGATTCCATGAATGCCTAACTAAAAGTTAAGAGTTGTATGCAAATACCTCTCTCTTATGACTAACTCTTGACAAATCATGGCAGAAGAAATAGTGTAACCTAATCCTAATTAACACAATCCCAAGAGACACGTATTTGCAGGTCTGGAAATAAATATCTTCCACTACTTTCTTCTCCAAAACCTTGGTCAAATTCTTTGCATGGTGTTTAAGGTACATTCATCCTTCTCAGAAAATCATTGAGAATGTGTGAGGTTAAGGGCCTCTGAGCAATAAAAGGTGTTGGTATTCAAAGGGGAAAGTGAGGACTTGATTTGAGTTTCAAAGTTTCATTGAAACAAGCTAGATGTGTCTTCAACCTCAACACATGGCAGGATTTTTTACTTTTACAGTGTTTTTCCTCTAGCTGCAGTTTTCAGAGGTGAACTATACATTTTATCCTAAAGTTGCTACATCAGAAATAGGAGTGCATTCCTGTTTTCCTTTTTTTTTTTTTAAATTTAGAAGCTGTGTTAATTTACTACGGCTGCTGAGAAAAATTATCTCAAATTTAGCAGTTTAACAAACATGTATTTATTATCTTACAGTTCTGGAGGTCAGAAGTTCAAATTACGTTTTGTGCTAAAATCAGGGTGTTGGCAGGGCTTTTTTTTCTTTCAGGAGGCTCTAGAGAAGATCTATTTTCACTCCACTCTTCAATTTTGCTTAGTCAAAAAAAGAGTTTCATAATACAAAACAAAGATTTCTTGATTTGTAGAGCTTACTTATAGTAATCAATAAGTTGATTATTTTCTTATTCAGACTGTAATATAAATGTTTTGTCTTGTTTTTAATGATCACAAACTTAAAAATATGCTTGCTCTTTTTCTAATGCAAGTTATTAGTGATAATATTCTTTAAGGTATTTTCTCACCAGCATACTTCATTAGTTGTCTGTATAAACTTCCCAACTGTATTATACTTTTAAAAATGTATCAGTTTGTTTGTGAGTTCTGCTGTTTTCTTTTGCTTATAAGAGTGTATGTATCCCCTTGGTGGTTTCCTGAGTTAGAGGAAGAAGGACAAAGCCATTCTCTCTGAGCAATGTTACTCTGAGCTGCTCCTTAAAGTAAAGGCAATATTTGTCATTACATAAATGAAAAACAGAATATGAACAAGAGTGGGTTACTGTGCTGGTAAGTAATACAGTTGAAAGAAATAAAAAAGGAAAGTTTATTTTAAGACATAGTTACTCTCGGGTTCATGAAACCATCTCTAGTTATCTCAAATGCCTGCAAAGCAGAGGCACAACTCTAAAATGTGTGACTGCAGGCACAATAGCATCCAGACTGCTTTCATAAACTCTCTGTCAGTAATCTGAATGACCTTGGAAAATGGCCTCCAGCTGCAGATGAGAACACAGCCTCGCCAACCCCTTGTTTTCATCCTTTTGAGATCTTGAGCAGTGAATCCAGATGTGCTTTCCTGGACTTCTGACCTACTGTGAGCTAAAAGATGGCACTTGTTTTAAAAAGGTCTTTATGGCAATGTGTTACAGCAGCAATAGAGTTTACTTTAATTTGCATTTTAAAAATTTATAAAGTATCTGTTTTCCAAGTTCAATAACATAACTAGAAGGTATTAGATACAATATGACAACAAAAATGATTTCCTCATGACAAAACAAATAGCAGGCTCCTTTCTCAAAATATAAAACGGAGAATAAGTGGTCAAGATGTTATTAAAGTGTGGTTCTGGGTCTCTTTGGAGTTGTTCATTCATAGAGCCAAATGTGATTATTTGGAGAAGAAAAATAGGAATTAATACTTGCACATTCTATTTTGGCATTACAGACAGTAGGACTTATTCCATATCTATAATTCAAATAATTAACAATCTTACTTATCTTGAACACAACACAGAATAAAATGATAGGAGTTTTCTGAACAGACAAAACAGATGTCACAAAAATATCCAATAAAGAAGGTAAAACTCTTCTTCAACTCAACAGAAAGAACCTCAGGTATTCTCACAGAGCCTTTTTACTATAATTTTAATACAATGTTAATAAGCTTAGTTACTTGATTTTCAAGACTTTTTACAAACCTACAAGTCAAAATGATCTGGGGGAGTTGAAAGTAGCAATAGCTGATAGTGAAGGAGTAACCAGAAAAAAGAAATATTGTTTTAACTCAAATAGAACAATTATTTATAGCTATTAAAAAAACACATTATATAATGACTAAAGAACATTTTGGCCCAATAATAATGGTGATCCCGGTGCCATCAAATCATTTGGAAAAGGTTAAATTAGTCAGATGTATTCTTTTTAAAAAAACAGTGAATATTGAGAAGGATTCTGAAAATTTTTTAAAGCAAAAGATATATTTCATGATACTTAAAATAAGACATCAAGCTTTAAAGAAGGTATTATTATAAAAATTACTTATTTCTTGAATTTTTCATAGAATAAAATTTTCATTGTCTTTCATGTATCTACATACTTATGAAAAATATAACTTCGAGATAACATTCTTACACTTATATAAAAAAGTATTATTGCAGAGAAAATATTTTTCAAGCACAAATAAAAGTCTTTACTTTTTAGATAATTGGCTATATTTTATTAGGATGGCATTGTAACATTTCATAATCATCAAAATACTTTCGTGTGCACCAGATAAACAACCAACGAAATTCTACATCCCCCCAGTATAAATATTTTGTAAAATGATAATAAACTAATAAATAGCTATGTACAGACAGTCCCCGACTTTCAATGGTTTGACTTATGAATTCTCTGACTTACGATAGTGTGGAAGTGATATGTATTTGATCGAAATTGTAAGTCGAATTTCGAATTTTAGTCTTTTCCCGGGCCAGCAATATGCAGTACAATACTCTCTTGTGAAGGTGGGCAGGACAGTGAGCCGCAGCTCCCAGTCAGCCATGTGATCACGAGAGTAAACAACTGATAACCCTTACAGCCATTCTGTTTTTCACTTTCAGACAGTATTCAAAAAACTACATAAGATTTCCAACACTATACTATAAAATAGGCTTTGTGTTAGATGATTCTGCCCAACTGTAGGCTCATATAAGTGTTCTGAGAATGTTTACGGTGGGCTTGGCTAAGCTCTGATGTTCTGTAAGTTAGGTGTATTAAATGAATTTTCAACTTACTATACTTTAAACTTACAATGGGGTTATCAACATGTAATCCCATCATAAGTTGAAGATTTGTATAGAGATATAAATGTATATATATCATTAAGCTTAATGCTAGATTTTGAAGTACGTATATACATCTCAAAAACCAAGCATTTTGTTTAGTTTATACTAATTTCACTAAAATCAAGAAATACAAAAGGATGCCACCTTCTTGGCTCATAACCAAGGGAAAGTATGGAATATCATTTTAATTATTTGTATTTCATGTAACAGTCCACCTTAATAATTAAAAATTATTATCTTTAAAATCTTAGAAAAAAAATAAAATTTCTGGAAGTTGGCAAATAAGTAAAATACAAAAATCCATGCAATTTTTAAAAATGAAAATAACCAGATTGTGTACAGAACAGAAGAACCTATTTAAATAGCACCACTAAAAGTAAATTATCTAAAAATAAAATCAGCAAAATAGGTTACAAATCTAGATAAAGAAAAAAAGTAAAACTCTGTTGAATAATGTCAGTTTGAATGAATACAAAGAATCATACTAATTTTGAATGAGATGGTTTGTTATTGTGCAAATGATAATTATTATCTTATAATCACAATTTATATAATAATATTTGTACAAGGTATTTATAAAATTATACTTGTGTTTCTCTGGAAATTTGAAAGTCAAATATTAGGATATACATTTTTAAAAGCCAGACAATCTCCAATACAAAGGAATCTTGAGGAAAAAATGGCCTACCAGATATTAAAAAGTATTGTGTAACTAGAGATTTTAAAAAGGTGGCTTTATTATGAATGAAAATGGCTATATTAATAAATATGAAACGAAAGCCAGAAATAACTCTAATACATGTGAGTATAATATAGTAAAAATGGCTGTTCAAATCAGTGAAAAAACATTTTATTATTCAAATAAATAGTGTTAAGATAACCAGTTGTCCTCTGGAGAAAAATAAATAACTTAGAGTCCTGCCTTACTTGTTACATCAGAATGAGGTTTAGGTGAGAAAGGGCTAGAGCACAGCACACAGTGCCACAGAACTAGCATATGTGTGGTTCTTTTCTCAGGGCTCCACATGCATTAACAGGGACAGGGATTTTAAGTAACCTGCCTTCGGTCACACTCTACTACAACTGTAAACATCCTAGAAGATGAAAATGTAGTTGATGAACTTTAACTTCTAGGTGGGCCTAAGATCAAAAGTCCATGAGGGAAAGCATGAGACCCAGAAATTTTAAAGTAAATATATATATATATGATCACTAATCACCTCAATATAAAATATAGTTACATCAAAAATAAACCAATTTAAAAAACCCAAAGACTGAGAGCATTAACAACAAAAGTGTTTTATAAATATAACAAGGAGTGAATTTTCTTGATATGTAAAAAGCTTGTATAAATCAAGAAGTAAATTAGAAACATTAAAATAGGAATACACTAATGAAATTAGCAGGTAATTAATAGAAAATCAATATCAATACCATGTAAATGTTGAAAGATTTACTTAAGCTTTCCTAAAATTAAATAATAATTTTATTAAATAATCTTAATGATTTATTAATAATCTTAATAATCATTAAATTTGCAAAAAATTTAGAAAATGTATAATTTTGATATTCACATCAAAACCAACTGGTTGATATTAAATCAATGCAACTATTATGGGAGGTGTGAAGTGTGTGTGTGTGTGTGTGTGTGTGTAATAAAATACATGGAGCATTTAGGAAATGGAGGGAGTTGAATTTTTGATTTGTAACTTCCTATTTTAAAGAGTTTGCCATAAATACATCTTAGTTCTGTTATTAAAATACTAATTCATTATTTTTAAAAGCAGTTTTTGGTGTTGCTAAAGATGTCATAGGAAAGAGACTTTAAAAAAGTAACTCAAAGCTTGTAGTTATTATTTCTATCATTATTACTAAGCCACCTTTTTTACAGTAAAAAGCTCATGTATTAAAATAACTTTATAGCAAAAGAACACATATTAAAACATTATTACAAGTATACTTTATTTTTTCATTTTCTTAATAAATGTTCACTGAACATAAACTCATACTACTTGAAATTTTCCAATTAAATATTTATCTTTATAACTAACATTTACATAAATGTTAAACCAAGCCCTTGTTATTTATATTATTATTAAAATATTTTTTAAGATACTTCTTAAAAACTTTTTGAAAAGTTTAAAAACTTCTCAAAACACTTTCCATATAATATTTATTAGAATTTTTCTACCCTTTTTGAATGAAAGAAAATGTCAGCACTTGTGAATGAAAGGAAAAATGACTATTATGACAACTGAGTTCTAGTTGTAGTATTGCTGACTGTATGACACAAACAAAAGTCACTCAAATGCCTTTTCATCAGTATAGTAAAAAAACATGAGAGCTCATTGATCTCCACCTAAACTATAAACTCTTGGAAAGTACATTTTTGTCTTTTTCATAAATGAGCACCCACCCTTACAAAGATATATTAATTGAAGGCTCTCTATGACCTACTAATGTTTATTCAAATTGAGGGTTTATATTAGTACCACATCAGGTGAAAATGCAGTGACTTCTACTTATGTCTAAATATTTTGTTTGTTTGTTTGTTTTTGCGCTACTTGGGCCTCTCACTGTTGTGGCCTCTCCCGCTGCGGAGCACAGGCTCCGGACACGCAGGCTCAGCCGCCATGGCTCACGTGCCCAGCCGCTCTGCGGCACGTGGGATCTTCCCGGACCGGGGCACGAACCTGTGTCCCCTGCATCGGGAGGCGGACTCTCAACCACTGCACCACCAGGGAAGCCCATGTCTAAATCTTTTACTTCTCCTTCTCTGTGAGTTTCTATCATGGAAGTAAGCTGAGGTAGCCCTGCGAACTCTCTCTTTCTTTGACAGAGAAGAACCACGCATTGGACGATTAAGATCTAGTACTTATGAAACATGCATAAACACACACAGGCTTTTTTCCCTGTGGGTCTGTAAAAGGAGACTTGATTTAGAAAAAGGATGTACTTATGTATTGAACATTCACTGGGGGATTGATCAGAAAGAATGTACTCACTAAAAAGAATTTATAATTATGATGGCATTTTATCATAATACACTAATTTATTACTCAATCCGCATTCACTGGAAGATGTACACAATGTACAGTTAAGTGGTGCAAATCCTCTGACCACTAAAAGGCAAAATAAAGTTTTGTTTTTGTTTTTTGGTTTTTTTTTAACCGGTACGCGGAGCCTCTCACTGTTGTGGCCTCTCCCGTTAAGGAGCACAGGCTCCGGACGCGCAGGCTCAGCAGCCGTGGCTCACGGGCCCAGCCGCTCTGCGGCATGTGGGATCTTCCCGGACCAGGGCACGAACCCGTGTCCCTTGCATCGGCAGGCGGACTCTCAACCACTGTGCCACCAGGGAAGCCCATAAAGTTTTTACTAGACTAAATTTTGAAAAATTTAACTTATAATTTTAACCCTGATCCATCCTCAAAAGAGACACTGGAAATGGTTACAGCCAAGATAGTCACTAAGCTTTGTGTGTTTCTAGTGAAGATGAGCCCATGAAAGAAAACTTCACTGACAAGCGATTCAATTTTTAACTGAAAGAACCTTCCTTCACTCTTTATTACAAAACATAGCTTCTAGGAGCTGAAAGTCCTTTATCTGCAGACTCATTGAGAACAATGTAAACAACCAGAATTTAATTTAACACATGAGCATCTTTCCTGATTCTAAAGACTGTCAAGGAAGCAGTTGCCTTGACTTTACTTTGTTCTTCCCCTGAGACCCTTGGGGAAGAAGTATTGTTCTTCCCCAAAATATCTCTTAGCAGCCTGATAAGTCAACACCTATTCCAGAAGAAAACTCTTTGTGTCTGTAAAACAAACTGGGTTTAGGCTGACATGATGTTATTCGTAATTTTGAGTTGCTTCTACAGCTTGGTGCAAACTGATGACCTTGAAATGGTAATCTCCAATGATATATTTCAAGTTCAATGAAAACGTACTGAAGTGGAACTGAAGTGACTGAATGGAGTTACTGAGGCAGACATTAAATAGTAGTCCTCAAAAGGGCAAATATGAAAGAATAAGTTTTCTTTTATTATATTGCTCTTCTTCAGAAAAAGTCATACAGTATTTTAAAGTTATTTCCCCCACCTAACTGCAAATGCTTAGATTTCTCTGGCACAGTATCGTAAGTGAATCATTTTATTAAAGCCATATGATGATCACTACTGAGCTAAATGCTTTAGAAATTATCCAGTTGTAGAACTGCAGTATGAAAAGCTGTTTTTTAAAAGTTCTTGATAGTGCAGTTTGTTCAGTTCAAGCCAAGGAGTAAAAATCAGGTCAAGATGGTTAATTCCACCTATCTATTTCAATTTCCATTTTTGCCTTTCAACAATACAGGCAATGATGGAAAGTGTGATGAGACAAATTCAGGATAAAATGATCTGGCCAAGTCCTTTGAATAGAAAGAGAGAAATATCAGTTCATCCTTACAGTTAGATAATTTAAAAATTTTACATTTATGAAAATACAAGGTACCCATTAAATAGTCAAACACCATAATATATGCTCAATAATAAAATGATTCAATAAAATAATTTCAAGGAAATTTTTACTTCATAGTTAAGAATTAATGCTTTCTCTCCTTTTACATTTTTTTTCACCAAGGTTCCTATTATTGTTAGCTATATTAAAATTTGCTTTGAGTTCACATGAAAGATGTAGAGCTGTCTGATCTGACACCTGGTTGTTAATGAAAATCAGTAACTGACCTGTGGCTGCAAGAAAGCCGTTAACAAGGAGGCAATGCAAACATGTAGAATAAAGGATGGTTTTAATTCTTTCTCCTGTCCACTCAGTCAATCACAATCTAAGGGAAGAGTCACTGCTATTGTGGTCTTGACATGCCATCAGCATGCTTGATATATATCTTTAACTAGGCTCCAATTGGTGTTCACAGCTAGCACGCATAAGATAAACAGAACAATGTAATGATACAGTTTTCTTATTTTTTTCCCTCTTTTACCTCTAAAATATATCAATTTGAAAGATTCTCACCTTTTAACTCTTTGTTGACTCTTTCTTTGGGACTAAATAGTCTCTTATAAATGCCTTAGTCTAAGCTTGAGGCACCCCTGCTTGCCTGCTGCCATGCTGGATGCAGGACAGCACAGTGGGACTGCCTTGTATCAAGAAGAGATCAGTGCCTCTCAGAATCTTGATTCCCCTTTAACCAAAGCAAAGGAGGGCTTCTTATTCATACACTTGTGCCTGTCAGTCTGCTACCCTAACATTCTAGTCCTCTTTCTCTGAAGTATGATTGTACAATATCTCCTCAAATATAGACGGTCCTAGCTTTGCATGGTTCTGGTGTGAATAAATTTCATTCACCATGGCTTTGTTAAATAAAACAGCCCCTCCCAATTTTAGTTACCACAACATATTAACTGTGAATAACTGCATAAAATACAAACTTTGCTACTGGCTCTTCAGTCCACAAATCACTACTTAAACAACAGATGTACCTCATGATCAGCAACGAATCACCTCACTTTTTCCAAAGTCTGCAGGTGATTGGTCATTGCACTTCTGTTGCTGAGTTCATGCACAGACCCTTGTGTTGCTTTTTTGTCTCCTATGATAAACTCACTGTCATTTAAAAATAAAAAAAGATAATTGAAGAAAGTATTTGCCAACAAGGAAGTTAAGTGGAGCATATAAAGAAAAAGGTGAGAACACTGAAAGTGATATTACAGTAGATACACATACTTCCATACCCAGTTGGTTGAGGATGGCTCCTGGAGCTTTGTTTGCACAGCTGGGTTTCCTGTGTAAGGGTCATGCAGTCTGAGCTTGCTCCCAGCACCTCAAAGAATGCTCCTAAGAGGATAAACAGGTAGACCAGAAGGCTGCTTATGGTGGGACATTGTAAACATGTACAGAAAGTGTCCACTCCAGCTGCCAATAAATTAGAGTTTGGTCAAGGGAATATACATTTGGCACCACAAGTTTCCTAGAAATATGATATGGAGATTTATTTTCTGCAGTAACAGAGGTTGGAAATTTTTTTTTTCCATGAAGGGCCAGATAGTAAAAAACAGTCTTTGTGGGTTTCCTTATGGGTCTCTTTGTTGCAACCATATGGGCATTATAGAGTGAAAGCAACTGTAGGCAATAGACAAACAATGAGTCACAATTAAATTTTATGGGCATTGAAATTTGAATTTCACAAAATGCTAATATTCACTAAATTCATCATGAAGTATTATTCTTTGTTTGATTATTTTCAACTCTTATAATGTATAAACCAAAGCCATACAGAACAACAGGTGGGTTAGCTTTGGCTTTTAGTCCATTGTTTGCCAGTCCTTACTCTTAAAATACCAATAAAATATAAATATTTGGAGAAAAAGATACCCAACAAAAGTTTATTGGTCATAATAAATCAAAGAACTCTTCCTTTTAGAAAAACATTTATTAAATTTTCATATAGCAATTTGTATATAAGATTTAACTAATCAGGGTGGCCTTTCTCAGCCAACCTTCATAAAAATAGCAGCACTGTTCCCTTCTCCTGTTCTTCCCATTTTTTTACTTTTAGTTATATTTCTTGATAACTAGTCATTGCATAAACTAAACTAACTTGTATATTTGTTCTTAATCTGCTGAATATAATTTAAACTACAACAGACCAGGGACTTCTGCTGTTTGGTTTACCAGAACTGAGAACAGTGACTGGAGATTAGTAGGTATTCAGTGAATATTTGTAGCAGAATTAGATAATCCAAAAAGGATGAATTAATAACCTGGGAACCCAAGAAATGCTGGGGAACTGGCAATAGAATGGATACAATTGTAACCCAATTTCATAATTAGTACTTTCCAATTTGGGGGGCAGAGATTTAAAAAATCAACAAAATCTATTTTATTTTCCTAATTTTGGGAAAAAAAGTAATATTAACAGAACAATCAGAAAGTCACATTTTCTGTTCAACACGTGAGTACCTATAAAAATTAGTTTAATTTAATAGAATTATAATTAGACTGCCAAACATATGAAACCATTATTATTCATGCCCATGCTTTAAAGGTAGACCTAGGCAATGGTCACCCTTACAGATTCCTGTAAAGAAACCACTTAAGAGGAAATTGTAATTATGTACAACAAAAAATACCTCTGACTAGAATGTAATGACAATAGATCAAGTAAAGATTAAGAATAGTATAATATGTGAACATAATCTATTTGTATAATTGGTATAAAACATATTTATTTGATTATAGTAAAGAATAATAGCTGTTTTAAAATTCCTTTAATCTGATAAATATTAAATTGATACTGACATTGAAATTTTGATACATATAAAATGTAGAAAACAATGGCTAATATATAGGGTTAAAATATATATGTGCAAATCAGATGTGCAAAATCATAACTATATTTTTTATAGGTATACACATGTTGTTCATTAACTTCCTTTCAAAAGGAAATCTGTCTAAAAGTCAAAAGCTTACTAATGAGACCTTTCTTGGCTGGATTTGTTCTGTGAACTGTAAAAGTCTTAACCCTGAAAACTAGAGTTTTAAATGTGAAAAAATTTGCCAGCACTGAATAATATGTAACATTTCAAAAGATTACCTCCACAATTATTTATTGAGTCAGCATTCAGTTAAGTTTTTTACATGTGTCCTTGTCTTGATATTTGTCATGGTATCTCAAAGAGGTATGTGATATTATTCTCATTATATATATGAGGAACACCAACATATGGAATACTTAATTATGTTGCTAAAGAATACAAGGCTCACACAGCTCTGTTATAATTTTACTAAAATAAGTAAACATCACTCATCAAGTGGTATTTGGGGTTGTTAGTGAGGAATTAGGCTTTAAAGTCTGTACACCAGCCAAAAGTCCTAAAATAACTAAAATTGTTTTCATTAAAATCCCTTACATTTCTACTAAATGCACATTAATATGGACTTAGACAAATATACACACAGATATATAGCTGTACTTTGAAAAGTTTAAATTTAGTATGGAAACATTTTTTGTTGGGTATTTCTTTGTTGTTGATACAAAATAAAATACCTAGTTTTCTTTTGTATAGTTTGTTCTTATATAAAATTAAAAGTAAGTAATTAAATGCATAATGGTACTTCCAGCACAACACAGATACTGGAACTTTCTGAGGCATCAGCATTTTCACTTCTCCCATCTCTTGCTTACTCCAGAGAAATTGAGGTTGACATCACACCTCATCATTGAAATGATTATCTCTATCTCTCTCAGCAGGTATGGTTATATTCCTTGAGTAATATATATAGTTAATATGACTCAAGTGTAACAGAGTAAATTAAATGTGCTTATTCCCTGTGATATTTATTCATGAATTTTGCTCTTGGTATTAAATCATCTCTTGATGGGTATATCATTATGTGTATAGATCATTATCTACAAGTCTACATGAGCATTTCTGAACCACATTAGTGCTGTATGATCTTAAAAGGAAATTTTTAAGGTCAGGCATCAAGACTACCTGAGTGTGAAACAGAAATAACATAAAATTCTTCAAAAGCTTTGACATTAAATAAAAATACATCTAATAATTCCAGTATATCAAAGAATATTTTATATGCATTAAAAAATTCCCAAAAGCCCAGGTTGTTATCCAACATGTGAAATGTTATTACTAGTAGAACAAAAACCATGAAAAAGCAAATAGGTTTAGTAATGAATAGCCATAGAGAAAACAGCATATTTTTGTGATTTATTTACTCATATATTTGTATAGTTTTCAAGAAGCAAGAAGATTTTTTTCATGATTTCTTTTCCACGCATATTTTTTGCAAGTCATTTTATAATGTCTATAACATTGGTTAATGTATCTCTTATTCATGAAAGTGCAGTGGTCACAAAATGTTACTTGTACATGACTGCTCACAGCAGTTTTACCTATAATAGCTAAAACTGGAAATATCCCAGGTCTTCATCAGCAGGAAACTGGATAACCAAATTACTATTAAGGAATTCAAAGGAAAGAATAAATTATTGATACACATAACACCATGGTAGAGCCACCAAAGTATGCTAGTTGACAGAAAGTTTAGATAAAGGCATATGAAATGTGTGATTGCATTCATATGAAGTTTAAGAATAGACCAAACTATTTTAAGGAGAAAGAAATTCAGGGAAGTGGTTGTCTTGGAGATGTGGAAGCTGGGGACTAACTAGGAAGGGATATGAGGGAGCTTGCTGAGGTAATGGCAATGTTTTCTATCTTGTAAGGCCTTTGAATTACATAAATATATGTATTCGTCAAAATTCATTTAAAAGTACACTTAAGATTTGTGCATTTCATTGTATGTTAATATTGTCCAAAAGCTCTAAAATAATATTGAAATCTAGTTAATAATATGATGATGTGTCCAGTATGAAGTGTACTTATGTCTACAACCTTGAAATGTATTAAAAATATGATAGATGAATAGAGGAATAATAATTGGATAAATATGTGTTAAAGCAAATGTAGCATAATTTTAACTGTAAAATCTAGCTGAGTATGTGGAAGTTAACTGAATGATTCTTTTAAGTTTTATATATGTTCAAAAATTTTGTATTATTTTGGGAAAATGAAAACAGATGTATTTAATATAACTGGATTGGTATAATAAAAGTGGCAAGAACACAATGCTAAGATATTATAGATGAGGGATAAATAAGGCTAACTGAGAAGCCATGGGTGAGAGAATATTACAATAGGGTTAGACAAGCAAAGAAAGAGGGATAAAAGGAAAAAGGCACTGAAGCATCAGATAATATATATATGTGTGGGTAGTACTGCAACCAGTGTGGTGCTTCATATCTGAGGAAGTGAGTTGTGAAATTTGGTAAAGATTAAAAGTATCCTTCAAGACATTTATGGTGGAGAGAAAAATAGGAAAAAAACTGCTGGTTAAATTTGTAATGATAGCTGGGGAAGGATAGATGTTGCACTGGTAAAGAATATTGGGCTCTACCTGGGGGAAGGGGGCATAATGAAGGTTTTTATTTTATTTATATTTTTGTGTTTTAATGATCATGCTAAAAGCTGTGATAAGTTACTTTGGAAATAATGAGCTGGATGAGTAGGGTTGGAGAGAGACTGGAGGTAGGGAGATCATTATGTAGTTTAGTAATGTGTTGTCAGGAAAAATGGTCCATTTGATAAATACATGAAATACCCCAGGTTTGCAGGCATAAGATGACAAAGCTTCAACTAAAGTAGTATAAATGCTGATGTAAATCAGACAGTTCCTGATAACTGATTAACTATAGAGAGCAGAGTAATTCTGACAACTAAAGTTTAAGCCAAGTTAGATGGAAGTACTAATAGTAGGGTATAGTCTAGATATTAACAGGTTTTTTTTTATAGTAGGAAATATAATTACCTGTGTTGAATTATAGAACTTTTTATTTAATAAGTATACCATGTATTTCAGCCTAGAAATATTTAATCCCAGAAAAATAAGATTTTTATATTTCATATCTAAAAGTTGCTTTTTTCATATGGATAATTTTTCTTTGAGGAAATAATATACACATAAAAGTTAAATTTTAAAAAATGAGTATTTTAGAGCATATTTAATTTTTTCAATTACTTTCTTTTGTATTTCTTAAAATAATAAAATAAGGTTTATTTACCTGTCCTGAGATTTTTTCTTTATCCTGTACACTAGAGAACTAGTTCCAAACTTCAGTAAAATTATAAATAAAAATCACATATTAAGAATTAAAAGTATGTCAGAATTTTATGCTGATATTTAAAAAAGTCACTTTGAGCACATCTCATCATTAATAGGTTAAAGGTGAGAAAAAAGCGTAGAAGAAAGAACACCAATTTTGGAATTACACAGATCCCTAGATTTAAAGTCTACCTTAATTTTAACTACTTACTAAAAGGTAAAAATAAGTTTCTTAACCTCTGTCAAAATCAGAATGATCAAGAATATACTCTCAACCTAAATTTGCTGTAAAATGTAAATGAAATTTTGTATATAATGGGCTTGGAAGTTAGTAAAGTACATGTTATTGGGAGTGGGGGACAAGATGGCAGAATGGGAAGATCCTGGACTCCCCTCCTTCCACAGACACACCAAAATTACAACAACACATACAGCAACTATTTCTGAGAATGACCTGAAAACTATCAGAAAAGATTTTCCACAACTAAAGGTAAAAAGAGGAAGCCACATTGAGATGGTCAGGAAGGGTGCAGATGCAGTCTGCCTGGGACCCACGCCCCCAACCCTGGAAACCAGGGGCAGGAATGATATCACATTTGTGGTGGTCCTCCCTGAGAAACAAAGGCTCGAAACCCTACATGAATCTCCTGAACCCTGGGGACTTGCACTGGGAAGACAAGTTCCCACAATGTTAGATTTTGAAAACAAGCAAGCTTATGTCCAGGAGAGGCAGAGGGATATAGGAAACCAAAATTTGCTCTTAAAGGTGCATGCAAAACTCACTTGCTCTGAGACCCAACACAGAAAAAAGCACCTAAGTCATACTGAGGAGATTTATTGATTAATTTTAAAGTGTGTTTCTGAGGGACTGGGAGCTGTTAGAACTTTCTCTGGGTATAGAGGAACTGGCAAGGGCCAGTCATTTTTGTTTGTTTGTTTTTCCATCATCCTCTACCTAGCTGACCCTGTGCTGGTAGTGTCATTTCTGACTCTCCCCACGTGACTTACTTGCACAATTCAACCCACCCCAGGCTCACCTGTGGACCTGATAAAAGCAGTGCTTCTCCAAAGTGGCCACCTACCAGACCCAACAACCACTTTCAGCTGGCAGCAGAGACCATCCAAAGCAGCTCCTTTCACCACCAGTCCTGGCAGGCACACTTGATTGGCAGTACAGCCTATCCAAGTTGGCTCTCCACCCTGACAGACTTGGCAGATGCTCTTGACCAGCACTGATATTCCTCTGAAGGTGATCTCACACCAGGAGCCAGTCACACACAACAGAGTGCATGCAACATTTGTGGCTAGGCCTTTCAGCCAGATGCATGGCAGGCCAGTCCCACACACTAGGTATATCCACAGCAATCACAGCCCAACCACAACATGAGGGCACATGCAGCCCACACAGGAGAAAATCCTGGGTCACCTGGTTCTGGCAACCAGGCAGGACAGTGCTACTGGGTCTGATAGGACACCTCTACTCAAAGCCTTTCTTTCAAGACCAAGAAATATAGCTGATCTACCTAGTGCATAAGAACAAACATAAAGAGTTAGGAAAAATGAGACAAAGGAATATGTTGCAAATGAAAAAACAAGGCAAAGCCTCAGAAAGAAAAAATAGCTAAATAAAATGGAGATAAACAATCTTCCAGGAAAAAGGGTTCAAAGTAATGGTCATAAAAATGTTCACTGAGCTCAGGAAAAGATGAAGGAACACAGTGAGAACTTCAATAAAGAGATAAAAATATTAAAAAAAACTATACTAGAGGGAGTCAACAGCAGATTAGATGTTGCAGAAGAATGGATCAGTGATCTGAAAGACAGGCTAGTGTAAAAGACCCAATCAGAATAGTAAAAAGAAAAAAGAAACCAAAAGATGAGGATCGTTTAAGGGAACTCTGAGACAACACCAAGCATACTAACATTAGCATTATAAGCTTCCCAGAAGAAGAGAGAGAAAAAGGGACAGAAAAACTATTAGAAGAAATAATGGTGAAAACATCCCTAAACTGGTGCAAGAAACAGACATCCAAGTCCAGGAAGCACAGAAAGTCCCACAGATGAACCTATACCATGACAAAATTACATAATCATCTCAATAGATGCAGAAAAAGCGTTTGACAAAATTCAACATTCATTTAAGATACAAATACTCTCAACAAAGTGAGTGTAAAGGGAACATACCTCAACATAATAAAAGTTATATATGACAATCCCACAGAAGCATCATACTCAATGGTGAAAAGCGGAAAGTATTTCCTCTAAGATCAGGAACAAGATAAGGATGCCCACTCTTTCCAGTTCTATTCAAAATATTATTGAAAGTCCTAGCCAAAACAGTCACACAAGAAAAAAGAAATAAAAGACATTCAAATTGAAAGGAAGTAAAACTGTCACTGTTTACAGATGACATGGTACTATATTTAGAAAATCCTAAAGACTCCACCAAAAATATTAGAGCTAATGAATTCAGTGAAGTAGCAAGATATAAAATTAAAGTACAGAGATATGTAGTGTTTTCATACACTAATAATGTTCTATCAGAAAGATAAATGAAGAAAACAATGTCATTACAACAGAATCAAAAGAATAAAATACCTAGAAAAATTTAAGCTAAAAGGTGAAAGATCTGTACTATGAAATCTATAAGACACTCATGAAATTGAAGACAATACAAAAAAATTGAAAGATATAATGTGCTCATGAATTGGAATAAGTAATATTGTTAAAATGTCCATACTACCCAAAGCAATCTATGGATTCAACGAAATCCTTACCAAAATACCAATGGCGTTTTTTCACAGAACTAGAACAAATAATCCTAAAGTTTGTAGGGAATCACAAAAGACCCAAATAGCCAAAATAATCCTGAGAAAGAAGAAAAAGACTGGAGGTATTATGCTCCCTGATTTCAAAGTATACTACAAAGTTATAGTCATCAAAACAACATGGCAGTGGCATAAAAACAGAAATATAGATCAATGGAACTGGATAGACAGCTCAGATATAAACCTACACTTATATGCTCAATTAGTCTATGACAAAGTAAACAAGAATATACCATGGGGAAAAGACAGCTTCTTCAATAAATGTCTTGGGAAACTGGGCAGCCATATGCAAAAGAATCAAACTGGATCATTTTCTTACACCATATACAAAAATAAACTCAAAATGTATTACAGACTGAAGTGTGAAACCTGAAACCATAAAATCCTAGAAGAAAATGTGAGCAGTATGCTTTTTGACATCAATCTTAGCAATATTTTTTTTTTTTATGTCTCCTCAGGCAAGGGAAACAACAGTAAAAATAAACAAAAAGGACCACGTCAAAGTGAAAAGCTTTTGCACAGGGAAGGAATCTATCAACAAAACAGAAAGACAACCTACTGAATGAGAGATGATACTCGAAAATGATATATTCAATAAGGAGTTAAAATCCAAACTACATGAATCCAAATCATAGAATTCAATATCAAAACACAGCCTGGGCTTCCCTCGTGACGCAGTGATTGAGAGTTTGCCTGCCGTTGCAGGGGACAAGGGTTCGTGCCCCAGTCTGGGAAGATCCCACAAGCCATGGAGCGGCTGGGCCCATGAGCCATGGCTGCTGAGCCTGCACGTCCAGAGCCTGTGCTCCCCAACAGGAGAGGCCACAACAGTAAGAGGCCCACGTACTGCAAAAAACAAACAAACAAAAAAAACCACACAGCCTGATTAAATAATGTGCGGAGGACCTGAACAGACGTTTTTCCAAAGAAAACATATGAATGACCAGAAAACAATGCTCAATATCACTAATCATCAGGGAAATGCAAATGAAACTCATGAGATTTTGAGATCTTACACCTGTCAGAATGGCTATCATCTAAAATACAACAAGTAACACATATTGGTGAGGATGTGGAGAAAAGGGAACCCTTGTATACTGTGTTGAGGAATGTAAATTGGTGCAGCTACTATGAAAAACAATATGGAGTTTCCTCAAAAAATTAAAAATAGAACTTCCATATTACTCGGCAATTTCACTTCTTGGTATTTACCTGAGGAAAATAAAAACACGAAATCAAAAAGATATATGCATCCCTATGTTCATTGCAGCATTATTTACAATAGCCAAGATATGGAAACAACTTAAGTGTCCACAGGTAGATGAATGACTAAAGAAAATGTGGTATACATATACAACCAAATAATACTCATCCATAAAAAAATGAAACCTTGCCATTTCAAAAGCATTGATGAATCTAGAGGATAACATGCTAAGTGAAGTAAGTCAGACAGAGAAAGACAAATATTCACTTATATGTTTACTCTAAGGAAAAAATCAAATAAACAAACAAAACAAAAACAGGCTCATAGATACAGAGAACAAATAGCTGGTTGCCAGAGGGGAGGGAAGTGGAGGGTTGGGCAACATAGATGAGAAGAATTAAAAGGAAAAAACTTCAAGGTAAAATAAACATCACAGGGATGTAATATACTATATAAGGAATTTAGTCAATAATACTAGAATAATATTGTATGGTTATATATGGTTACTAGAGTTAACTGCTGTCATCATTTCATAATGTGTTTAAATGTGAAATCACTATGTTGTACACCTGAAATTAATATAATATTGTACGTCAACTATACTTCAATCAAAATATGTATATAAATCATTGATGAAATAATTGTATCATTCCCAAATGATCAGTTACTAAGGATAAATAACAGATTCACAATAATTCTTTTTTCTTGAGGGGTACTTCTGGGAAAATTATTCAGGTAATGGCAATCTTTTGTTTACAGTTTCCCTTTAAAATCTTCCAAAGATTATAAATAAAGGAGAACTTCATAGTTATACAAAGTTTATATTGATAAATAGTATATACACACACATACATGTGATTTTTCATTTTGGATATTTACTAAAATTAGCTAAATAGGTTGTAATTTAAGTATGGCAGATATTTACTGAAAGCCTACTCTAAATAACAATGCTTTCTGATGTTAAGAATGTAAAGTTCCTGTCTCCAAGTTGCTTATAATTTAGAAAAGGGAATTAATCTATTATATTAGAACAAATATGCTCATGAATTTATACTTGTAGTTCTGAATATTTGTTAACCATGCCTCAGATCCAAGATATGTATTGATTTCTATTTAAGCTCAGGCATGAATTTGAATTGTATTTGCTATGGGAAGAATATGTAAGGATTCAATCAAATTGTTAGTGAGTCATCATCTACATTGTAATCAGAACTGCTCTAACTTATTACATGATATAATATAATACTTTGAGGTAGAATTATTATCTTCATTTTAGAGATGTGGAAGTTACATGTGAATAGAGTATTACCAAATTTGTGAATATTCAAACACTGTCAAACCATGGAAACATCAATGATATACTTTATAAATATGTAAAAAGTGGGGAAATATCAAGTTTGCTAATAGTTTAATTCTAAACAAAATCCATACTCTCCAAAAAGTATAGGGCATAAAACAAGTAAAATAATCTATGGAGGAAAAAATCAGGATACAAAAGAAAAAGGAGGCTTCTGCTTGATAGAGAATGGAAGACACTCCAAAGTGCCCTGTAATTAAAATACCAGTAAATCTGGGCAAATTGCAGCAATAACATTAATTTTTTGCATTGCTGGACGTGAAAGTAAGAAAAAACTCCAAGAAAAAAACTTCAGCCAAATAGCTGAAGAACAGTGAGGTGAAACCTGGGATAGAGTTTGCTACCCGAGTACAAAAGACAGCATTTCCTTGGAGTGGATGTCTACACCTACGGTAAGATCTAGAGCATCTACTTTGGGCCTAACATGAGGTGGGAGAATGATCCAGAGACTTTGCATTAAGCCTGGAGCATTGAAGAGGGCTGATAAAGCTGTATGTCACTGGTGGCCCTGGTTCTTTGTTACAGCTGACTTATGCTTGCTAGAGGAAAGTGTGAAAAGATTTTAATGTAAAATAGAACCCAAAAATATGAAATAGATAATCTCATGCATGCTCTCTGAGGGAGATAACACAAGAACCGAGAGACTGATTTCCCACAAATACCTGATTTAAAGACCAAAATTTACCAATGACCATCTGCCAAGAATCTCTCCCCATCCTCAAGCCAATAAACTAACATCTTGGACTCTGGCTGTAGTCTGCCCTCTTTGCATTCCTTGCCCATAAATACAGCCTGCCCCAAGCCCTCAGTGGACCAGCCCGTAGCTTGCTAGAGATTGCATCTCCAGAATTGCAATTCCTCTGCTATTCCAGAACCAACTCAATTTCTGGTGTCAGAAACAACAAACAATAGACTTAGACTCTCAAGCTTTTAGATGTTGGAGTTATTAGCTACAGAATATAAAATAAACCTGTGAAATATTTAAAGAAATAATAGATTAAATTTTTCAAAAAGCATGTAAGATGAGAACATCAATAACATTATCATATATATCTCAAAAAAATTTGAAGAGAAGTTTCATAAGTGGACAACGTTAAAATTGCAAATTTGCAGAGGCCTCTGCTGTTAAATGTGGATTAGCTTGTATCAAATAAGCTATCTCCATAAGAATAACTATAAAGTGATAGTCTTAGAATACAAAATTTAGCTGTTTAAAGACATTAGAGATTAAAAAAAAAAGATATCAAACACTTAGGAGGACAAATCCCAGATAGAAGGGATGAGAATTGAAATGAGGCCAACATCCTTTGCCATTTTCCCCTTGGGAAATGGCTGATTCACAGGCAGCACTAGGCTGAGAGTCCTTGAAGTACTTGTTGGCCCAGGCTTGTTGGTAGCCTTATGCAGCTGGGGAGACACTAACTGTAGTTCAGGGCAACCAAGGTAGTCAGGAGTTTAGACTCAGAAAAAAGAATGACAAGGCATTATTGCTTGTCTTCTGGGCACTTGCTAATTTGTAAGACGTATACAAGGAGAGACAGAAATCCAGGCAGAAAATGGAAGCTAAGATGCTAAAAAATTAGAACTGGTTCTTCTGAGGTGAAAATAAAATGACATTCAGGGCCCAGTAAAGACCAATGGCCTTGGTATACATACAGAAAGCAAACAAGAAGTACGGCGACCCTCACAGATACTACATCTTAGCCTCAAATTATCTAATGCTTGTTTTGAAGAAGGTGTTTTGCTCTTACTTAAGTGTCTGTCAAAAGGAAAGTTATTTCTGAGAGAATTTAAGGTTGTCCATAGCCTCTATATATTCTCATACACAGTATTCATCATTCTCTCCAAAATTGCCAGGTATGCTATGCTACATACTAGATGTTTACAGCAAACTTGTAAAATATTTAAATTATTCCTTATAAAATAGACAAAATGAGAAAAAACACCTCAGAAGCTATTCCTATTGAACTTTATGCCAAATACTGTAGGCAATTAGTTCAAAAAACTGAAATAAAATATGTAATAATTAGAAAAATAGCAAACTAATATGTCACTCTTCAGCGGTATATTTGATGATTAAATACATAAAAATTGAAATTACAAAAATATTCAATTTCATTACTAAAAGGAGAAATATAAATATAATGACAAGAACATGGGGTTCATTATATTATTTTTTCTACTATTATGCTAAAATTTTTTGATAATAAAAAGGTTTTTTAGACAGAAAATTTGTTGATAAGGCCCTAAAAATGGCACTATTTCCATAATTTAGTGCTACTATAAATTCTTAAAAACTTTCAAGAAAGAAATCAGTTCATATGTCACAAAAGCTTTACCTTCCCATCCAGTAATTTTTCAGCCAGTTATCTGTATAAATACTCAAAGCTTAGGAAAAACTCTTAACATATGCAGATACTAGTGATGGTGTTATTTATAGAAAATAAAATGGATTATTCCACCAAAGTGTTTGATAATAGGATTAAGCTCAAGTAAACTGTGGCATTTTTCATGTGAATAAGAATTAGTAAGGTACTTGAAATGATGTATTTAAAAAATTTAATGAAATATAAATTTACACATATAATATAATTAATAAATAAAAGCAACAAAATAATAATTCTTAGGTATGTTAATAAATCTAAATATGCCTATATTTAGATACCAGAGTGAGAGTGATGAAGACAATTGCAAATAGGTAATCTCTGTATAAATGTAGATATAGAGTTATGTCTGTATACAAACATGTATATACACACACACACACACACACACACACACACACATGCACATTTACAGAGAAATTTGGAAAAGAAAATATGCCACTCTGTTAACAATGGTAACAATGATTATATTTAAGTTATAAGCTCACAGTTGGTTTTCCTTTTCTTATCTATACTACTGTATATTTACAAGGTTTTCAATATATGTTCATAATTAGAATGAAATAAAATGAATCTTCAAAAAATACAATTTCTATGAGTACAAAACCAAATTATTTTTATTTGCATGGAATTTTCTAATAATCAACCAACATCAGAAAATAAATTCAATAGAGACTTTTTGATACAAATATTTTCCAGTAACCAATAGCACCAAATTTTATTTCATAGCTTACATGAATCATACATTAGTGTGAGACATTTCAAGCACTTGAGAATAAGCAATTAGTGTTTTACTTTTAACTCAACTTCTAAAGGATTTATGATGATTCCTATGTGATTTGTAATAAAATTCTTACCAAAATGAAATCATATTTATTGGTACAATTTACTGCATTGTTTTAAATCTGCATTTGATTTCAGTTGAAAACATTTAAAAAATTTGTTCTCCTAATAAAAATAGTTTTTAAAAATTCATTGACTTTTTCCATATTTAATTTTATGTCCCCTTATTTTTCATTCATAGTAGAACATTAATAAATATATTAATCATTTTAACTGGCCTTAAATATGCTATAAATTACTACATTGTTAAAAACTTATTTTTCAGTATTTTCCAGTATGGCAGCAAATTAAATCATACTTTCTAAGAGATACTGCTAACTTCATTTATGACTTGATTCTTTTCTCTCATACAATTCATGTGATTCCCAACTCTTGAATGTTGTTTGTATTGGTATAAAAGGCATTTACTCTACATAATGCTAATCATATAAATGCCACTGATATGAATATCTTGTTGTCCTATCTTCTTCCCTATGTCACATTACTATTATGTCATAGAACCACTATAGTCCATGCCTCCAAAGTTCCTAGATGGCTTGGTCTTAGTCCATAATGTGATAAGGAAAGTCAGCCCAGGTTGCTGCTGAGTTCTCTGATTGTCTCTTTGGCACTGAACAAACATGTTGGAGTGCTGTGTATTAGTTTAGCCTCTTTACATTTAATCACTGTAATTGTTACAGAAACACAATACAGTATTGAGAAAAGATAAATTAGACTAGAGATTTTAAGTGACATTCGTGGATTTGAACAGGCATCTCTCTGATCGCAAAGACTACTTTCTTCACTCGGAACATCACCTGCTTTCTATGATGTCTAGATTTCAATTCAGAATCTATCATGCTTATCCTTTCCCTGAAATCTGCTGTGTCTTTCCTCTACTACCATGTGGCTTTCATTTCTTCACTGGCTATATTTCAGCCATAAAGGATTTATCTCCATTTTTAAAGATGTCACACTTCTTTAGCTGTAAACCCTCACATTTTATTTAGCTCTAGTCTGGAATTCACCACCACATCTACTCTGCTGCTCCAGTAATATGCTAAACTAATGCCTAATAATTCTTTAGATTTCAACTAAAAGCAGCAACAACAACAAACACTTTCTCTGTACTTCTCTACTCTTCTAGACTAGACTAGGTTGGTTCCCAAGCATTATACTGATTGCACTCGCAAGTCCATTCCTGTAACACTCATTTTATTCACAAATATTTTGTTTACTATTTGCTTTCCTAGAGTAACTTGGAAGCTTTCTGAGGTAGGAGTAATATTCATAATGTTCACAAGTTCTTAACACAGAGCCGGCACAAAATAGATGTGCAAAAAGTGCATCATTATAGGATGCACGTATGTGTGGATATAAGAAGAAAGGAGGGGAAAGGAGAGAAAAATGCTCTGAATTTTCTTAATATTTACAGAAAATCTGCAAGAGTTGTACTCATAGTTTATCAATCCCATAAAATATCATACGAACCCCAGTAACTGTGGAGCTGAAGAGGAATTCAATAAAATGTTTATATAGCCTTATGAGGCACAATATGAATATGTAAATAATTCCAAAAAGCACACTAAATATTGCATATCATTGTATTGTATTGTAACATACTGTATTATATTGTATTGCATTATTTTTCAAATTAGTCATGCAAGGTAAATTCCAATGTTTTGCTATATTTTTTCTTTTGATTTCCCTGCCTCTTTTTACATTTTAATTTTCCTCATTACCTTTAAAGAAAAGAAAACACAATTTTAAGATAGAATCTTAATGCCTATTTAGAGATAGCACAAGTTAATAATGTGTAGAAAACAGCTTTTAAGCAGTAAAAGCACAATGCAAATACAAGGGATTAACTTGAAAATGTCCTAGTTGTTCTTTAAATCTCTTGAAACTGGTAAAGTTTCTGCTGCAGCAGGAAAAGTAAGTTCTCTGAGGTTTGGTAATGTCAGATTTTTATCTAAGTTATGGGATATATTTAATGTCCAATTCCTAGAGGGCTGAGGATATGGTAAGAATTCCTAAAATTTCCTTCAATTTTTTTTCTATTTTATTGCTGATTTAATCAGGAATATCTTTTTAAATCCCTTGTTTTGTCACACGCTTTTAATCTTCTGGACTACTGGATAAGTGGAACAATAGCTAAATAATTAGTAGTGTTCAATTATAAAATGAAAGATTCAGAATCCCTAAGAAAGTTCAATTTCTTAAGAATTTCTTCAGTCTCAAAAGACTGCTGTGTAAAATTAGACAAATTCAAATGCTGACAAAGAGCTTAACCCCCCCATACTCGTATTCCTTTATGCTATAGTAATTGTATTTAAAGTCGTTAAATTTAAAAATTTAAATTAGTCATGTCTTTTGGCTCTTCATAGCATAGTGATTTTTATACTAATGTTAATTTATTGTTTATTGCTCAGCCCTAGTTACTGGCTGGCCTGATTTCATCAATGTTCTTTCTTTACTTTTTCAATGATATGTGCATATTTACAAATGGAATTTATCTTATACAGGCATTCATTCTGTATAATGCAGTGTTCTTGAAAAGTAAATGTCATTCATTAGACCTTAAAATTTGATAAACATATATAGCATCATTGTCCTTTTATTGATATTTACTTTTATAGGTAAAAGGAACTTATTAAGATGTTACAATAGGGCTTCCCTGGTGGTGCAGTGGTTGAGAGTCTGCCCGCCGATTCAGGGGACACGGGTTCGTGCCCCAGTCCCGGAGGATCCCACATGCCATGGAGCGGCTGGGCCTGTGAGCCATGGCCGCTGGACCTGAGCGTCTGGCGCCTGTGTTCCGCAACGGGAGAGGCCGCAACAGTGAGAGGCCCACGTACCGCAAAAATGTTACAATAAAGTTTGCATGCTTCTGCTCCAAGAGATGGCAAATTATATCACGTGCTGTGTGTTATTTAGTATTTATTACTCTCATAAGGACTACATGGATACAGGTTAATAGATTTGTTTTCTAAGCTTGAAAAACATTTTTGGGGACATTTCAATATAATTTCTGGCTATTTTTGAGAGAGATTTGTATCTAAGATATTTTGTTTCACCACTTTATACAAGAGGGTGTTAAGCACTATATCATTTGGGGGGGAAATTTTTGACTTGGTCTCTTAAATAATAACATTAAAGAAGGAGCTAGAAGTGGAGAGAGACAGGGAAGGAGGGAGATTGATGCCATTTCCTTAGTTTTTAAAGTGTCAAGTCATTTACCCTTTTTAACTAATAGTTAAGCTCTTGAATATATATGTTAATATTTTAATGCTCGTTTAGTGTGATAATCACTAGAAATCCATAGTCCAGCGAATAGGAGTAAAACTTCAAAAAATTAAACTAGTGAAAATCATTTTATAGCCACAGATATCTTCTTGGCAAATAAAAAATGGGAAATGTGTGTTGTTCTCTATTACCTAATTGTTTCCCTTTGCCTCCTATTTTGTGATCTCACTTCACAGTAGTTGAGGTAAGTTCTGTTGCTTCCTCCTGATTCTTTAACAACAGAGTTCCTTTAACAGAGCTTGAATTATGTGGTCATACTCTATGTTTGCCAGCTGTATTTTGTACATGTATAATAAATGTATTATGGATAATTATGTCACCTATTAGACACAAACATAGGACACTTACATTATTTGTCTTGTGTACTTGTTCAGGAAAATTAAGACACATAAGAAAGGCTAAAGAGAACAAACATTCATGGAGATTTTCCCACTAATTATAGAAAAGTAAGAACAAAACCTTCGAATATATGTATTTGGTCTTAAACAAATCATTCACTTCCTTGTAAGAGTAAAATTGGTAAAAAAAAAAAAAGTTAAATTTGTAAATGATACCTGTCATAGTCAGTACACCCATTTATAATTGTCTACTTCTTTGTCTGGCTTCTCTATGAGATCCTAAACCCCTCAAAAGCAGAGACTCGCTTCTTCATAATATTACTCTCAGCAAGCATGTGGCTGGTAGATTACATTTCCTTTACTTGGAATAGAAATACATGTTTCAATATATCCAACAAATTATTTGGCCCTAGGTACTTTTAATCTTTTTTTTCATTTCATATGAAGTCTTGTACATAATGCATGAGATAAATCATTTAAAGATGAGTAAGAAGCAGAAGCAGCAACTACAGATTGAAAGAATGAAAAACTGAGAGGTGTCTTAACTTTTCCCTAAATCTTAAATCTTAATGAATAAACCTGTGATTCTGTGAAGTTTGTTGGTATTACACAGGTTACAACCATAAAATCACATCATGGTGTGATACAGTGTGTGTATCACTAAAGATCTAGAACTAAATACCTTTGTTGTTATCCATTCCTCCCACTGCATACAGAGTTCCAACTGTAGATTTTCTAGGTTTAGTTCTTGGACTTTGCATTAAAGTTCTTCTTTCTGGCAATAGATGGTATTTCATTGCTTCTAGAATCAGCTTTTGACATTCCAGATCATTCTTAAATAATGTATGGTTTTCTAGGTCAGCCAATATCTGTGAATAATGCACAATCACTGTTAATAATGATTTTTATAGAGATGAGCATAAGCTATCAAATGAAAAGTAGAAGATTAGTACTTATGATATTACCCCTATATTCAGAGGGATGCAAAATATAATAAGAATTAATTACACTGACAAATAAATATGAGTAAAATGCATGGCTTCCAAGAGAAACAGAATGGATATTATTTTTGATTCCATATTATTTATTATAATTTTGCCACACAGAGTATAAAGGTACTTCTAAAGATCACATTTTCAATTCCCTTTCCTTTTTAAGAAAGCTGTTCACAAGTCAAATATAGTTGCCTATTTGGCCATAAACATGTCTGGTGAAGTAAATTAAAAACTAAAGTTCAACAAATTAAGTCCTAATAAGCCTATCATAAATATTCACATATTTACTTTAAGATGTTCCAAGTATAGTTTAAATCCCTTTCAAACTGAAAAAAATCTCAATAAAAATAAAAATTTATGCTTGTAACATCTTTTTAATTATGCAAGCAGTTGAAAAGCTGTATATCAGGCAAAGTAATAGCTTCCAGCCATGAAACTAAAAAAAAAAAAAAAATTACCAAAAATGCAGCACCTGAGGGAATAATAGAGTGAGACCAGAGTTTTAAGTTCTATTATGTCTTCCTTTTACTACAGAAGGTTATCATCTCCATAAATTATTTTCTGTACATTTCTTTGAATGTAATCAAAGTATCTTTAATTTTTCTCTTTCTCTGTCCCTCTTTAGATTTTCTTTTTCCTTGACTGTTTCAGTATCACATTCTCTTCTTTTGTTTATGAATCCTGTTTTACTTCAAGTGAGTTAAATCTGTCATATGGATTTACAAAATTAATAAGTAGAAAATTTAACATTGACTCACTGACCTTTCCTTCTACATTGATAAGACACTGTACCACATTGGTACACAAATTTATTGAGTGAATAAATTAATAAATGATAGCAGCATATAATTAATTGATGTTAACACTATAATTTGAATCTTAATTAAATAAAGTTATTTAACCATTGTAATACATAAATTATTGGTGGAGATGTCAGAAAGAATATAAAAACACATAAGATACTCATATATATAAGAGGTGGGAAAGATAACAGAATGGCTCTGAGGCTGAATAAGGAGTGTAACAGAATTACCAGATACTTTGGAATATAGAAGGGAAGATGTTTAGTTAAAGTCTTGCTTATGCTTCTCTTCTTATATATTAAAACTTTAGTTGCCTTCCTACCCATTTCTTTCTTTTTTAAGGGACTACTATTTTACTTGTAAGATATTAATGAATAGAAACCTTAATGAAATAGAGTTGGGGCCTCAGAGGGAAAGCTCTCATACTCTGAGACAATAGTAGAGCCCAACAAAAAGAAGAAAGACTCCCCTTCTTTCATGGCAAGGACTCAACCCATGAAAAGCCAGGAACGAACTCATTCGTTTGCTTAAGGGAACTATTATAGTTTTTAAAATCCAGTAAGATGATATATACATTGATGATAAAGCTGAAGCTAAAAACATTGATTTTATCATCTTTTTGAATAGCTAAATATTTATAGATTTCTAAACACTCATACAATGTATATAAGGACTATTTCAAAATGTTTACGGATAATATACAATTATAAAGAAATGTATGGAATCCTGTAAAAATAAAGTATCAGAGCAGAGTCAACTCTGAGTGCCTAGGTTTAAAATACTTTCAAGTAATAATTTCTAAAAGGAAATGAATTTCTCAATGTTGATAGATGTATGCATAAAAATATATTACATATTATTTATTTTAAAGTATATCCTAGAACTTGAAAAAGAATACATACATATATATTTATAACTGAATCACTTTGCTGTATACCTGAAACTAACACAACATTGCTAATCAGTTATACTCCAATTTAAAATAAAAATTTAAAAAAGATGCAAATTCAAAAAAAGAAAAAAGAAAAAGAACTCCTTAGACCTAGAAGTTAGATCTCAGAATCCCTAGACCTCACTGCATGTGTGGCAGTCCACTTGGTCTTGAGTAAGGCTTGTCTTAAGTTTCAAACTCTCCATTTATGGGCAAACACCTGCTCTCCAGGCCTCTTCAAAGCCCACCTGGGCCTCACATGTCTGCACGTATTATAAATTGTTAAGAAACAGAGAAGAAGCCAACAGATCACAAACTTTTACATAGAGAGGTCAGCAGAAGGATCAACCATTAGAAGGACAGTGAAGTTGGTTTTGAATGAGTATAAAGCATCTCTGCTTCATTCTCTCTCCAACTATCCAAACCACACTTCCTGGGGCTTATGAGTAAGGTGGGCTGGCACTCCTCCCCTGGGCCCCTTCATCCCTTCAGGAGGCTGCCAAGTTTTCTCTGGCAGGAACCACACCCACCAACTTCTCCCTGTTTAGTATCTCCCTTCCGCCATCCCCAAATGTCAACTGTCTAATCTGATAAACAGTTTCTAAATGTGAGAATGCCTTACTCAGGAAACACATGGTTTATTTAACTCAAGCCTTCTGAAGACAGTGGCCCTGTTTTTCTTGTTTCTCCCCATAAAAATCAGCTCATAGCAAGCCAAAAAAAAAAAAAAAAAAAAAAAAAGATCTGGAAGATATAAAATTAAAACTTGTACTTTATTTCTGTAAAATGACAGATATTCTGTACTTAAATGATATTTTCCATTTTATTAACAAATAATTTTGTAAAATTTCTTAACTTTAGTGTACCCAATCATTTGAAAAAGTTATTTATTTTGAAAAAAATTGAATTCTTCATAATCTCTGTACTTATTACTGTGTGTTTTCAAACTATTACTTGTAACTATTTCTCACTTATGAGTACTATATGACTTGTGTCTGTATTTCATCTCCTCTGACACTTTTTATGATTATTCCATCCCAAATTCAGGCACAAGTTTGGAATAATAAGATGGTTAAGCTGTCCTTTAAACTTGGACTATCTTTAGATTTTCTGCAATGATCCAAGATTAACAGAAAATTTTTCTCCTCACTATACAATGGAAGTTAGTTTTGTTTTTTACATTCTTAAATTTTTGAATAAAATTAAACTACTGCAACAGTTCCTCTGCTTGTTCCACTTAGAAAAAATATCAATATGTTTTAATAATTGTATACTACTTTGAAACATAGTCATGTTTATGTACAAGAATTTGTACAGTAATTATCTATAAATCAGATTTTATTCTTAGGATATTATATACCAATACCCTTTCCAGTCAAAGATAATTATAGTACAGCTTAGTTTACAAGAAAAATGTCCTTGGAAGTTTGTCAATATCTTCACTGTTAGATATGTTCTTACGCTTGGGATAAAAATTGACTATGTCCCTATGAGTTAATTGTGCATTAAACCTCAAGAAAAGATCTCACTATGTGCAAAATAATGTTTCAGAATATTTTGTCATGTAGAAAATATGTCAGAAATAAGAATATCCTTAGACTTAATATGAAGGACAGCATAGGGTGTATTAACGATTAAGACTGTAAAATTCTAGGAAGTTGATCCATCCGAGGATCAGCAGTCACTTTGCAAATATGATCCATCTCTCTAAAACATTGGTAGTTTATCTTTGTGAGTAAATAATGACCATCAAGTTGTAGGGTAAACCTATAGTGGCAGAAGAGAACTGGGTCAATAAACATATATGCAAATCTTGTGTATGATATTCAGAAATGACTAACATAAAAAACTAGAATAATATATCCCTTAATAGCTAGAATACTCAATAGTAACTTTTTTAGTTCCAGTTGCCAGAAATGTTATAAATTTTTAATTAGAATAAAGATGTTCTTTGAAATTGTTTATGTTAAACATTATTACTTTATTTTTGTACATTCTTCTTAAACTTTACTGGCTTTATCACTAACTTCACTTTAATTAGGAAAAAATGAAAAGAAATACAATTACTTAAACAATATTTCTTTCAAATGACCATTACATTTGTTATTAAAATACAAATAATTTTGATTGTTAATGGTTTGAGGAGTTGAACCACATATTAGCAAAATAAAAACACTTAATGTGGAGGACCTTCAAGATGGCAGAGCAGTAAGATATGGAGATCAAATTCCTCACCACAAATATATTAAAAATGCATCTTTATGTGGAACAATTCCTACAGAACACCTACTAAACGCTGGCAAAAGACCTCAGACTTCCCAAAAGGCAAGAAACTCCTCACATACCTGGGTAGGGAAAAAGAAAAAACAGAGAAAAAAGAATAGGGATGGTACCTGCATCTCTGAGAGGGAGCTGTGAAGGAGGAAAATTTTCCACACACCAGGAAGCCCCTTCACTGGTGGAGATGGGGGTTTGGGCAGGGGGCGGTGCTTCGGACTGACGGAGGAGAGTGCAGCAACAGGGATGCAGAGGACAAAGTGGAGAGAGTCCCACAAAGAGGATCAGTGCCAACCAGAACTCACCATCCTGAGAAGTTTGTCTGCTCACCTGCTGGAGTGGGTGGGGGCTGGGAGCTGAGGCTCAGGATTTGGAGGTCAGATCCAAGGGAGAGGACTAGTGTTGGCTGCGTGAAGACAGTCTGAAGGGGGCTAGTGGGCCACAGCTAGCCGGGAGGGAGTCTGGGAAAAAGTCTGGAACTGCCTAAGAGGCAAGAGACCATTGTTTCAGGGTGCACGAGGAGAGGAGATTCAGAGCACTGCCTAAACGAGCTCCAGAGATGGGTGCAAGCCACAGCTATCAGCATGGACACCAGAGACAGGCATGAAACGTTAAGGCTGCTGTTGCAGCCACCAAGAAGCCTGTGTGCAAGTACAGGTCACCATCCACACCGCCCCACCCAGGAGCCTGTGCAGCCCACCACTGCCAGGGTCCTGTGATGTATGGACAATATCCCCAAGAGGACACATGGCACACCTCAGGCTGGTGTAACATCATGCCGGTCTCTGCTGCGCAGGCTTACCCCACATTCCATACCACTCCCGCACCCTGGCCTGAGTGAGCCAGAGCCCCCTAATCAGCTGCTCCTTTAACCCTCCTCCTGTCTGGGCAAAGAATAGATGCCAGAGGGCAACCCACATTTAGAAGAGAGCCAAATCCAAAGCTGAACTCCAGGATCTGTGTGAACAAAGAAGAGAAAGGGAACTTACGCCCAGCAGCCTCAGGAGGAGTGGATTAAATCTCCAAAATCAACTTGATGTACCCGAATCTGTGGAATACCTGAATAGACAATGAATCATCCTAAAATTGAGGTGGTGGACTTTGGGAGCAACTGTGAACTGTAGACAAAATAGACTTTAAAATAAAGATCATTACAAGAGACAAAGAAGGGCACTACATAATGATCAAGGGATCAATCCAAGAAGAAGATATAACAATTGTAAATATTTATGCACCCAACATAGCAGCATCTCAATACATAAGGCAAATGCTAACAGCCATAAAAGGGGAAATCGACAGTAACACAATCATAGTAGGGGAGTTTAACACCCCACTTTCACCAATGGACAGATCATCCAAAATGAAAATACATAAGCTTTAAACGATACATTAAGCAAGATGGACTTAATTGAAATTTATAGGACATTCCATTCAAAAACAACAGAACACACATTCTTCTCTAGTGCTCATGGAATGTTCTCCAGGAAACATCATACCTTGGGCCACAAATTAAACCTTGGTTAATTTAAGAAAATTGAAATTGTATCAAGTATCTTTTCTGACCACAGTGCTATGAGACAAGATAACAGTAACAGGGAAAAATCTATAAAAAAATACAAACACATGGAGTCTAAACAATATACTACTAAATAGCCAAGAGATTGTTGAAGAAATTAAAGAGGAAATCAAAGAATACCTAGAAACAAATGACAGTGAAAACACGATGACCTAAAACCTATGAGATGCAGCAAAAACAATTCTAAGAGGGAAGTTTATAGCAATACAATCCTACCTCAAGAAATAAGAATAATCTCAAATAAAAACCCTAACTCTATACCTAAGGCAGTCAGAGAAAGAAGAACAAAAAAACCCTCAAAGTTACCAGATGAAAAGAAATCATAAAGATCAGATCAGAAATAAATGAAAAAGAAATGAAGGAAACAATAGCACAGATCAATAAAACTAAAAGTTGGTTCTGTGAGAAGATAAACAAAATTGCTAAACCATTAGTCACACTCATCAAGAAAAAAAGGAAGAAGACTCAAATCAATAGAAATGGAAATGAAAAAAGAGAAGTAACAACTGACATGCAAAAATACAAAGGATCATGAGAGATTACTATAAGCAACTATATGCCAAAAAAATGGACAACCTGGAAGAAATGGACAAATTCTTAGAAAAGCGCAACCTTCCAAGACTGAACCAGGAAGAAATAGAAAATTAGAACAGACCAATCACAAGGAACAAAATTGAAACTGTGATTAAAACTCCTCCAACAAACAAAACCCCAGGACCAGATGGCTTCACAGGAGAATTCTATCATTTAGAGAAGAAGTAATACTTATCCTTCTCAAACGATTCCAAAATATAGCAGAGGAAGGAACACTCCCATATTCATTCTACAAGGCCACCATCACCCTGATATCAACACCAGACAAAGATGTCAAAAACAAAGAAAGCTACCGGCCAACATCACAGATGAACATAGATGGAAATATCCTCAACAAAATACTGGCAAACAGAATCCAACAGCACATTAAAAGGCGCATACACCATGATCAAATGGGGTTTATCCCAGGAGTGCAAGGATTCTTCAATATACTCAAATCAATCAATGTGATACTTTATATTAACAAATTGAATGGTAAAAACCAGATGATAATCTCAATAGATGCAGAAAAAGCTTTTGACAAAATTCAGCACCCATTTATGAAAAGAACTCTCCAGAAAGTAGGCATAGAGAGAACTAACCTCAACATGATAAAGGCCACATATGTCAAACGCACAGCCAACATCATTCTCAGTGGTGAGAAACTGAAACCATTCCCACTAAGATCAGGAACAAAACAAGGTTGCCCACTCTTACGACTATTATTTAGCATAGTTTTGGATGTTATAGCCACAGTAATCAGAGGAGAAAAAGAAATAAAAGGAATCCAAATCAGAAAAGAAGAATTAAAACTGTCACTGTTTGCAGATGACATGATACTATATATAGAGAATCCTAAAGATGTTACCAGAAAACTGCTAGAGCTAATCAATGAATTTCGTAGAGTAGCAGGATACAAAATTAATGCACAGAAATCTGTTGCATTCCTATACACTAATAATGAAAAATCTGAAAGAGAAATTAAGGAAACACTCCTATTTACCACTGCAACAAAAAGAATAATATACCTAGGAATAAACCTACCTAAGGAGACAAAAGACCTGAATGCAGAAAACTATAAAACACTGAGGAAGGAATTAAAGATGATACAAACAGAGAGAGAGAGATATACCATGTTCTTGGGTTGGAAGAATAAGCATTTTGGAAATGACTATACTACCCAAAACTATCTACAGATTCAATTCAATCCCTGTCAAACTACCAATGACATTTTTCACAGAACCAGAACTAAATATTTCACAATATCTATGGACACACAAAAGACCCTGAATAGCCAAAGCAGTCTTGAGAAAGAAAAATGGAGCTGGAGGAATCAGACACCCTGACTTCAGATTATACTACAAAGCTATAGTAATCAAGACAGTATGGTAGTGGCACAAAAACAGAAATATAGATCAATGGAACAGGATAGAAAGCACAGAGATAAACCCATGCACATATAGTCACCTTATCTTTGATAAAGGAGGCAAGAATATACAGTGGAGAAAAGACAGCCTCTTCAATAAGTGGTGCTGGGAAAACTGGACAGCTACATGTAAAAGAATGAAATTAGAACACTCCACTCCCTATGACCAGGCACAAATATTAACTCAAAATGGATTAAAGACCTAAATGTAAGACCAGACTCTATAAAACTCTTAGAGGAAAACATAGGCAGAACACTCTATGACCTACATCACAACAAGATCCTTTTTGACCCACCTCCTAGAGAAATGGAAATTAAAAAAAAAAAAAAAATGAAAAATGAGACCTAATGAAACTTCAAGTCTTTTGCACAGCAACGGAAACCATTAACAAGGTGAAAAGACAACCCTCAGATTGGGAGAAAATATTTGCAAATGAAGCAAATGACAAACGATTAATCTCCAAAATATACAAGCAGCTCATGCAGCTCAATATCAAAATAACAAACAACCAATCCAAAAATTGGCAGAAGACCTAAATAGACATTTTTCCCAAGAAGATTCACAGATTGCCAACAAACACTTGAAAGGATGCTCAACATCACTAATCATTAGAGAAATGCAAATCAAAACTACAATGGGGTATCACCTCACACCGGAGAATGGTCATCATGGAAAATCTACAAACAATAAATGTTGGAGAGGGTGTGGAGAAAAGGGAACCCTCTTGCACCTTTGGTGGGAATGTAAATTGATACAGCCACTATGGAGAACAATATGAAAGTTTCTTAAAAAACTAAAAATAGAACCACCTTATGACCCAGCTATTCCACTACTGGGCATATACCCTGAGAAAACCATAATTCAAAGGGTCATGTACCACAATGTTCATGGAAGCTCTATTTACAATAACCAGGACAAGGAAGCAACCTAAATGTCCATCGACAGGTGAATGGATTAAGAAGATGTGGCACATATATACAATAGAATATTACATTACCATAAAAAGAAATGAAATGGAGATATTTGTAGTAAGGTGGATGGTCCTGGAGTCTGTCATACAGAGTGAAGTAAGTCAGAAAGAGAAAAACAAATACTGTATGCTAACACATATATATGGAACCTAGAAAAAAAATGGTTCTGAAGAACCTATGGGCAGAACAGGAATAAAGACACAGATGTAGAGAATGGACTTGATGCGGGGAGGGGGAAATTTAAGTTGCGATGAAGTGAGAGAGTGGCATGAACATATATACACTACGAAATATAAAGTAGATAGGTAGTGGGAAGCAGCCACATAGCACAGGGAAATCAACTCGGAGCTTTGTGACCACCTAGAGGGGTGGGATAGGGAGGGTGGGAGGGAGATACAAGAGGGAGGGGATATGGGGATATATGTATATGTATAGTTGATTCACTTTGTTATAAAGCAGAAACTAACACACCATTGTAAAGAAATTATACTCCAATAAAGATGTTAAAAATATATTTAATGTTTTTTTAATCCTGTGTGCTTACACCTAGACACTACTCAAACTTCATTTTCCAAGAATATTTATATGAATTTATTTCAAATGCTTGCTATAAATTGGAAATTATGATTCTGAAAATATTGCTTCATTAAAATAAAATGTACTATTCAAGTATCCAGATTTTGCATTGGTTTTCCAACCTCCAAATAAGAAAACATTCAAATAATTGTCTCCTTTCTCTATAATTACCTTAATGTGTCAAAGACAATACCCTCTTGGCTAGAATCTGTCATGATTCTCTGCAGCAACTTGGATGTATAAATACTACCTTAAATTGTAACACTGTAACATTTCTCTTATAAGTAAACAAAAACAAATGCACAAATTTGTCCTGCACAACCTACTCTTATTACAAAGAGGGCACACAACTCTAATTTTGCAGTAAGAGTCAAAAAATATCTACATTATATATAATGTTAGTGGCTGAGAAGAAAATAAACTATATTCTAAGGTATTCCTTAAGTAAGAGTAATATTGCCTGAATGAAGACATAATCTGAAAGGCATGGTAACTAACAGATCTGTACAAAGCATTGCAAACACATCTTTCTGTACCTTTAATCTGGTTAAAGTGTCCATTGGAAAATGGAATGCAATATTGAATAAACAGTTAAAGAAAGTTGTGTAAACTTATTATGGACCAAAGAATGCATTGAGTCTTCTAAGACTATATCCTTGGGCAATCAAAGTTATGAAAACATTCTCACATTCATAAGAGAGTGACAAAATTTCATATACCTCATATTATTTCATAATATTTGAAACTGTTATTTTGCTATTGGCTGTTGTGCTAAAATAATCGACTCACAGAATTTGAATCTATAAAACAAAATTGTTTACTATTAGAAGTGACAGTCCTTAGAAAAGAAGTGACAGTTTCATACATAGACTTTCAAGTTTTCTGCTTGAAAAAATAAATAAGATGAATATTATCATATACTGTAAACACCAGGAAAAGTGATTTTCTACTTCAATGTCTTATAAATAGGGGATACAAATAAAATATTTTCAGTTGTTTTTATTAAGCAGTTTCTAAGACATTCTACAGGGAAACAATGACTTAGTCACACTGAGGGTGACCTTGAAACTTGAGCCTATTTAACAGTCAGTGGAGGTGCTGGTCAAAGTTATGACAGAACTTTGTGGCAACACAATAAATAAACTCATAGGTAGGGCTGTCCCACTTCTCAAGGGAAAACATAAGTTGTCTTATGCCTAGGGAGGTTTTCTATATATTTCCACCTTTTCTGATAGACTTTCAAAGACTATAGAGAGGGAATTGGACAATTATGCTCAAAAGTTTGCCATGTAAGTTAGTTGGTTCACCGATTTTTTGTAGTCCTTCATCAGTTATTATTTCAGTATCTGCTTGCAACTGGAATGGTCTAAGCTTATGCAACATTAAGTAGCTCAACCGTGGCCAGAACATCTGTCTGCAGCCTGAAAAATACTCATCTATATGAATAGATAGGCCTGCATCTTACCCCTAAAATCCCATTAACATCAGTTGAAAAGAATTTTGACAAATAGAATCATGAAATTTTAAGAAACTGAAATATCTTCTTGTTGTTTTTGCTGGCATAATGACGATTCTGGCTAAAGTGTGTGAGGATATTATTTTTATTTTTAAATACATGAGAAAAGTAGACAAACAGAGCTTTTTATGTTCTCTTTCAGCCCTATCATGTCAAAAGGGAAACACAAATTACTGACATGATAAAGCTTACATCTGATACATATGAATGATACAGCAGAAAGATTCCTTCTCCAGTTATTTGGAAGAAACCATCTATGAAGTGAGAGGCAGGTTCATTAATTTTATTCTGAATACAGAAATATTTGACTGCCTTAAGAAGAAAAATAATTGGCTAAGCTGACGGTACAAATAGAGAAGAATAATGACATAATCAAAACAAGTAGAGCTCATAATATTAACTCAAATGACAGTTCTTATTACCGATAAGTGAAATGGGTTTCATGAATTTATAATTTATGATTAACTTATATTTATTTAATATGGGTTTGGAGTTCTGTAGGTGGTTTGAAAGCTCAGAATTTCTAATACTGAAATAAATGATCCTGTGCCCTGCATGAACATCACCTCCAACCTGACAAGTTTTATTGCATCCTAAGTAGGCTCTGGACCTTGCATGCATGCATGGATTCATTTAGCAAATATTTAGTTAGCACCTATTTTGTACTGGGTGCTATAATAGATCCTGGATACCTGCAATCTCTCTTACCACTAATCTATTCTACTCAAACCCACCCTCCTCTCCACCTCTTAGAACACCTTCATTAATTTACTTTGTCTAGGTTATATTCAAAACCATGCATTATTTCCTTATTGTTTGCATGACATTATTCAACAGCCTCAGACTAGCACGCCATAAATTCTATAACTTCATTTTAGCTATTCAGTCACTTTCCCCAATACCTTAGTGCACATTATTCTGTATTTCATAATTTAGCTCTTCTGATCTCTTTCCTCTCATCTGAACAGATTATGCCTTTAAAGAAAGTGATATTCATAATGCCTTTCCCTCTGGGGCTTCAATTAAAATATGACCCAGTCTTCAGAGTCCAGTTTAAGTCCTATTATCAATACTTCCAGGAGGACTTACCTATTACTCAGGCCACAGTTGGCATAATTTGTTTTTATTGGTCATATCAGACTTTAATCAATTGCCATCTGTATAGTCACTTAAGGGATTCATAGTCATGCTAAGTCATAAACTTATAGGAAATCAGGGAACATGTCTGGCACTTCTTGAAAACAACTAAGAGGGTCTCCTAGGAATTGTTTAATAACTATTTAAGTTATTGATCATTTACTATGATTAGAATATCTATTAATTTATTTTAAATAATATATTCAGTATTGAAATTTGAAAATATACAATGTATAGGCAGAAATATATTCAATATCACATCCCAACTTATATAAATTAAAAATATTCACAAATATTTATGGTGCTTCAAAATTATCTTTGCTTAACAACCAACCAAATATCTGTATTTCTAAATGATTTATCTCAGGCCCAGCTGATGGTTTGCTAATTTTTAGTCATGGTCAATAGCAAAATTCCATTACACAGATAATTTGGGATCTTGGACATTATGGTAAGGTGATTTTGACTCTTAACTAAGAAGCATTAAACTTGAATGTTCCACTGACAATTCAAATTCACATATTTAAATCTGAACTTTCCCATTATCACTCTCCTTTCTGTATTGGCTTAAGCCTTCTACTTTTTATTGGTTGTTTAAGGTATTTCTTTACCTGTACTTCTATTATAAGATATTTCTGTTTAAGCTGATTCAAAATATTTTGGAAAATATGGTATCAATAAATAATTATTCCTCAAATTTGTCTTCCTTTCTGAAATACTGATCCATTGAAAATTCTATTTAGCAAAGTTTCTTATCTTTTCAGTCAACTCTACATCCAAAGCGTCAACAAATATTATTATTATAATATTGCCTAAGACTCTTCCATTCCACTATTCCCTTTCCTTTCCAAAAGTCACTTCTCTGGTTGACAGCCTTATTAGCTCTTTTCTGAGTTTTTGAGAAAGATTCATAATTTGAATTCTTATATGTGGTAAAAGCAATCACATACAGAATTAATACTACTCCCACATACTGTCCTGAAACATATACATTCAAAATTTACTGCCTTGCTATCTTGTTTTAATGTCTTGCATTACAACTGAAAGTATTTCCTAATGTAACTTTAAGCACCTAGTTGAGGCTCATTTCTCTTTGTACCTCCAGACCAATTTTCTACTTTGAGAAGGCTATTCTATTTACTATCCCCCGTGTGAACAATTTCTTTATTGCATCTTTAATGTGATTTTAAATCTTTGTACTATCTGACTCTTAGGTGAGAATAGTTGCTTCACCCTGTGTAAAAAGTTTATGTCTTTTTATATATAAATCAATATCCTTAGGACTTAAACTTGATCTCTAATTTCCTTAATTCATGTTTTAGTACTGTATTGTTTACACTTTGTAGTCACCAGTAGAAAAAATATACTGCTTTTATCTTGCTTGTATGGTTTCATATGTATCTCATTGTAAAATATTAACTGTATTTATTTGAATTTTAAAGGTGAAATTAGTAGGAATATATCTTTATAAAATTCTGTTATTTGCCATCTTATTTTGCAGGAGGATAATTAAAAATGAATGTGTTCAAATGTGTGCAGATTCATCATGGGAAGCCATTGTTTGTATTTATGCCTCTTTTAGATTTTCCACAAAAGTATTTCTGACTGAGAAACACAGATCACAGTAATTGGTAAGCCATCTCAGTGAGGAATCAGACTCATATTGAGAAGAATAGAAATTGTACATTTGTGATTTTTGAGGACACCATGACACCTATGAAAGAGATTTGCATAATCTGTAGCACTGGATTAACTGAAGGCATTCTTAATCTTTGAGCTGCATGTAGTAATAACTTTCAACATGTTAAATATGTATTAGGCTATGTGTGTTATAGCCTTCATGACAGAGAGATGCATAGGCCCCAGCATTTATTTTCAGAGATATTATATCTGAGAACATTATCAAAGTGTTTAATAAATATTTTGATACACCAATAATATTTATATTTTCTTAGAATAAAATCATAATAGATATTTCCATTTGTCTTGATGCTTCCTTTTTCTAAACTCCCCCTTCCTTTCTAAAGATGTCTAGCATGCTCCTATGTGCCTAGTCTCTATTATAAACCTTCCCTGGTGTGGACAATCTCCCAAATAATAATTTACATGAAATTTGTCGATCACCTTTTCTTGCAAAACTCATGTATCTGTTAGTTACCAGGACTAAAAAGATCAATACCAAGACTAAAAAGATCAATCTCCTAAAGAAAAAATAATCTTTAAATATTTAATTGTTAATAGTTGGATAGTTTTACTAATATAACATTAATTACATTTCAATACTAGCTATTATTTTCTGAATTTGGTGAACTGTATTATAGCCAAGTGGGGTTCTCAAATCATAATATCAATTCAAACAATTCTGTGATAAGTAAAATGCTACTGAAAGAATAAAATTAATTGTGATATCCAGTGTTATCCTGTATTTCTGTAAGCTCTCTTATAAGAAATTTCTCTGAGTTAAGAGGTAACACAACACCCCCAGACTAACCAGGAATAAGAAGTGCAATGCACTAAGTATAAGGGTCATTCTCAAGTACACCTTCCTTGAGAGAGGTATATCTGCAAGTGGCCAGACACTATATCCAGAAGAGGTAAATACCTTAAGTAACTGAAGAGACTGCATTCATTTATTATTTGGAAAACTGGCTTTCCCAATTTCAATAATAATGTGAACCTGGTATTAAATTTTTGTTTAGCCCTATCTCAATTACCTTTAAATTAAAACATTCTCTTTTCTCTCACACTAATTATAAGATATCAGTCAGCATTTTACTTTCCTCATTTCACTAAGAGAAGACAGAGAGAGAATTTTAATCACCGCATATTTGCAGATTTCCAGGTTTCTTTAGACTTACTCTGATCAAAGCCCAACATACGTCCTTTGATCATCATCAGTGAAATAAGTTCCTGTGAAAACATCAAGGTGGATGCATCTTGCAAGTCAGTCAATAAGGGATTAAAATAATTCTCCCAAGTAAAGCTAATTCCACTGGGCATACACTCTGTAGAATTTCTAAAGTTTGGGTATGAAATGAGTTGTTCAAACATCCTGACTGAACAAACTTCAGGGACAAGGGAAAATAGAAGCTTATTAATCTTAGTACTAAAGGCATTAAAATAATTGAAATGTGTCAAACCCAATGCCAGACATTTTAGGGTATGTAGAAAGTAATACATCAATTCCTAACTTAAATAATTTATAACAGAATTTGTATTAGAATGGAGTAACCTATAATATAATTTATAATAGAACGTATAATAGAATGGAGCATATGGTCATTACAGTATTTTCTAGTACTTACAGTTAAGCAGAAGTGTATTAAGCTGTGTTGAGAAGACTGATAGATTTTTATCCAACAGTCCAGTTTTCAGTTGGTTAACTTTTTCCAAACAGGAATCATTAAACTACTTACTCTTCTGTTCTTTACAGATAACCCTCTTGGACTTGCATAACAGTAGCAAGTCATTGCAAGAAGTTACATTAATCAATTTAATGTATAGATACATACTGGAAGAGAGTTGTTTAAAGTGATATTCACCAGATTCAGAGAAATTCCACTTCTGGGCATTTGTCCAAAGGAAGTGAAAGCACTAACTCGAATGAATATATATATATATATATATATGATTCAGCCTTACAAAAGAAAAAATCCCTGCCGTTTGTGACAACATGGACAGACCTTGAGAGCATTATGTTAAGAGAAATAAATCAGACAGAGAAAAAAGAGAAATACTCTATGATCTCACTTATATGTGGGATATAAAATAACCCAAAAAACAAACAAAAAATGAACACGTAGATCCACATAACACATCGGTGGTTGCCAGAGGCAAGCGGGGGAGGTGGGAGAAATGGATGAAGGTGGTCAAAGCTACAAACTTCCAGTTATGAAATAAGTAAGTCCTGGGGATGTAATGTACAGCATGGTGACTGTAGTTAATCCTGTACTGTATATTTGAAAGTTGAGAATCTCAGGACCCAGATGACAGTGTGGGGAAGAGAAGCATCTCCGTCATTGTAAACACATTTGAGTGTCCTCCTTCAAAATGCACCATCTAAGGGAGGAGGAAGATTTGGGTGAGACCCTTGAGAGGGAAGAGACAATCCTAATAAGGACTTTGGATTCTGAATTTATTGAGCAATCACCTGAAAGTCATAGTTGTGAACCATACAATTTTTTTCTTTCTATTTTTTCTAACTATTAAGTATAAATTATTCTGCCATCAGGAGGGATAGAAGCTTAAAAACAAGAAGACATCAGTTATAAAAATTAAATAACTTCTTTCTTTGTAGAAATATGAGTTAAAATGATTACTTCTGACCTCCAGGAGAATACAATTAATTAACTGATGCAATAAACACTCATCATGTTCATACTGTTTTAGAGGCACTGTCTTAGGAACATAATCATAAATAGAATTCTTTTCTGAGCTGCAAGACATCATAAATTACAAAGAAAAAGAGATGTAGCTGTAAGAATATAACTAAAACTCTTCTACTATTAGTAAAGTGTTACTAATAAATACATAAACAAAGTGCTCTAGGAAACAGGAAGATGTGATTACTATTGTAAGAAATATTTACAATAGTAATTCTTCCTTAAACTGAATTGATAAAGATAGATACCTCATTGCCAAGGGTGAAAAATGAGCAAAATTTCATGAATTTTAATCCTTCATATATAAAATGTGGATAATGCCTTTTTTACATTCCACAAAGCATTATATGTGATCAAGTATGTGAAAGTATTTCATATATATTTAAATCACATAACATTATTTAAAATTATTGTTCAAGTTTTGCTAATTTTAAAATTTAGGGAGAATCTAAAACAAGATATATAATGTAAAACAAATTCATTTTTATCAGATTTTTGACATATATTAATTCCTATATGATTCTAATTGGATACTTACATTGTTTCAGAATTATATTGTCATTCAGAATTACATCGTTTGAAAAAAACTTACTAATAGATTTCTTAATTGAAAGGAAGTAGTGAAATTTAGCAAAGTATAAGCTAGCTTTTCTTCTATGATATTCATGGGGGGTGCATAGTTTATAAATTCTAATCAGTTTCTTAAACCTTGTGGGTAATCTCATCCATATAGAGAATTCTAATAAAAATACACAGAGAATACTAAAATTCCGGGGAGAGAAAAGATGTTTCTTAATAGCAGTTCTAAACTATTTCTGAAAGGTCTCAAGTAATACAAACCATTAAATATTATTCTATGTACTACTCTCTACATTGCTTTATTGTATCTTGCCAAATAAGTGAAATTACTTCATGAGCCAAGATGGAATAAATTTCTTTCAAGTTTTAGTGTCCGGATTATCTTCTAGGGAAGTTTAAGTTTCCCTGCTTTAATCTCTCTACCTTCTTATGGTATTGTTTCTAAATTCTTATAGATGAATACTTTTTATATCTACCCACATTTTGCTAATGTTTCAATTTATCTGTTGATAAATTTTATCAGTTTGAAAATAACTTCAATGGTTTTCTCCTAATACATATCTATTCAGCATGTTACAAAGAAGTTTATGATTTCATATTTGGTCAATATAACCTCTTATCTTGCCTTAAAAGAGAAGATAAAGAAGAGAGAAAATAATTGAAGGAGTAAGCAATGAATATTATTATTTTGTCACACAAACTATCACATATTTGATTCAAAAGAAGGAGCTATTGGGGAAGAAGAAATTTTCCTCTACCCTACTAGGTTCTTCTGGCTGATCTAAGAATTAAACTTAGATTAACAGGAGAAAGTCAAACAAAAGTTTAGTAACATACATACATGGAAGAAACCCAGGAAAACTAGCTCACCAAAATGGCTGAAGCTCTCACCTTAAACAGCATCTTCAGCTAAAGAAAGAAGAGGATGTTTGAGGTTGTGGTTTGGTGTTTCAAAGAGGAGGCAGGCAATTCACATAGAGATAGAAAAGCAAATGTTTGGTAAATAAATGTTTTCTGGGCTATGCAGAGACTATGGGACACAGAGAGAAATTTTAACAATCAGTCTTTACTAGGTGCTTCCCTGTCTACACACCTAGTTCATACTATAGTTATATGTGGTGGTGACTCCCTTCCTGGAACAGGTCCTCTTTCTAGTACATTCTTTAGGCAGTTAGCAGGAAGGTCAAAGATTCTTCTTTTGGACCTTAAAAATAATCAGTCTAGGGGCTTCCCTGGTGGCGCAGTGGTTGAGTGTCCGCCTGCTGATGCAGGGGACACGGGTTCGTGTCCCAGTCGGGGAAGATCCCTCATGCCGTGGAGAAGCTAGGCCCATGAGCCATGGCTGCTGAGCCTGCATGTCCGGAGCCTGTGCTCTGCAAAAGGAGAGGCCACAGCAGTGAGAGGACCACATACCGCAAAAAAAAAAAAAAAAATCAGCCTACATTAATCTTCATGCCAAAGAGAAACCTCACTGGGGTGGCAAAGTTTGCTCTCCTACAGGGCCATACATAATCTTTGAACATATATCATGTAAGAAGATAATAAATATTTCTAGGTAACTTGATAGAGAAACAAATTACATACAAGTTGTGACTGGAGGGGAAAAATTGAGGTGGACAGAGGAAATTCGGTATTTATATATATGAATTATATAATATATATGTATATAAAATTTCAATGTTTTCACAAAAAAGGAAGCCAAATATTAGAAAAGAGGTAGACCCAAGAATAAAATCTTGAATTTGGGATTCCAAGGTTCCAAAATGCTCAGGGCATCATTAGCATATTCTTTAATGCCTACACTTAAGATATGTAAAAAATGCTTCAAGGTCCTTTCATTCAAATGTAGATTTTCACAAATGAGTTAATCTTTTAACAGTTGCTATTTTGACAGTTGAGTTGGTATGTGTTAAAGTTAATTTTGTTGTCATTAAATATTCCTTATGACCATCAGGTTATCACAACTCACTAAGGTAAGTATAAGCATAAACTCAATACAGAGTGAGTTTTTATACTTGGTGTTATGGAATAAATTGTGTCTTATCGAAATTCATATGTTGAAGCCCTAAACCTCTAAATGACTGCAGTTGAAGGCAGGGCCTTTAAGAAGATAATTAAGGTTAAAAGAAGTCATAAGGTTGGGGCCCTAACCAGAGATATCTGTTGTCCTTATGTCCATATAAGAGAGGAAGATACACCAGAGCAGAGCACATGCACCCTCCCTCCACCCCACCACCTCCCTGCAGAGAAAAGGCCATGGGGGAACACAGCAGGAAGAAGACTGACTGTCTGCAAGCCAGGAAGAGAGATCACCAGGAATTACATTTTCTGGTACCTTGATCTTGTATTTATAGCTTCCAGAACTGTGAGAAAATAAATTACTGCTTTTTAAGCCACATAGTCTACAGTATTTTGTTATGGCAGACCAAGCCAACTAATGTACTTGGATAACAAAAATCTAAGCAAATTATTGTCATATTTTACTTATTTTATTCTATATATATTGTCAGCTACCTTTAAAGATTATTTCCAGTTTTGCAATTTAATTGATAAAATGTTTTATTGTATTATTGTGAAATTTCTTAAGAACTTGTTATCAGGTACATGGCACTTATTAATTGCTCTTATGCAATTGTGTTGCAATTTTCTTCATACTGTAATTTTTCTTTTTATTTGTGTTTTATTTTTCTGTCATATATTCCAACCAATCCTCAGAAAAACTGAAAGAATGGGACATTTCGTGATTACATTTAACTAGGGAAAACAAAACTTTAGGAAAAATCCAAACCCAAGGCTCAGCCTAGAAAGCGAACAGAAGGGTAGAAAACTATAAATATGAGGAACGCTGGGTGCTGCAGAATAGAGGAAGAAGAGAGTATTAGAAGAAGGATAGACAGATGTAAGCAAAATGTTAAGTACTGAAGACATATTTCATTACCTCATTATTCTCTGTTGTGAGAATTTGGGTTTGAATGAATTCTATAAACAAAGTTCATGAAAAAGCCCTAAGAGGTAACAAATTTTGCATTTTTTATCTTGGTAAAAAAACTACTGCAACTTGCAAGACTGCTTTTATATTTGAAGTTATGATGTTTATCACATTTCATGATTCCTAAATAAAATAATCTTTATCACTGAGGAAGTCCTGAATGAATGAATTATCTGATTTTGTTTCAGCCATCATTTAGACAATGCAAATACCCACATTCCATATCTGTTGAATGATGCAAACAAACACCCACATTCATTTGTTCTTACAGCATTGGAATTGCCTTTCCATGCCGATTCCTCTCAGGACATCTTTATTTGAATATTTTGCATTCACCTCAACTTAATAGTCAAAACGACTTAATGAACAATACAGTTATTTACATTTATATTTGTTTCAGTCAAAGGACAGAGTCATGAAACACCCAAGTTTCATCTTGAGTCAATGTTATTTTTTTAAAAAGCATTCTTTTTCTGAAACAATAGCATTCTTTTTCTGACATTTTTTTGTTACTCTGGGGACTTTACACATGCAAAGAACATAGCCTTGTTGAGTATGTGAAAACTGTCCAGTCACAGCAAGGAGAAAAAGGCTTCACTTCTATTCTTCTAAGAGGAATCATAGAGCATGATATGCTGTGCTATTAAAGTACTCAACTGACAAAATACTCTAAAAGAAAATGTTAGATTAATAAGAAAAATATTAAATATATATGTTCTTTTCATATGTAAATATATGAATATATGCATTGATTTATATATATTTGTACATAAATGTATACATATACATATATATACACACAAAAAAATAAAAAATAAAAACTGAAATTCCTGCACAATATACCAAAATAATTTCAAACTGACAAAATTTTAGTTGACTTTAGCATTCATCATGGTGAATTGTCATACTTCATTTGTGTTTTGTATGTTTTCCAATATTTTATCACAGTTTAACATAAAAGTTTGAGTTTAATTTTTCAGATAAATTTATTGTTTCAAGAAAAATGTCACACCCAGAAGATAAAGACTAGTAAAGCTCTGAGTAGTCTGTTTAAAATTTGACTATAATAGACATTGATGAACAACTATTTTTTTTAAATCCTTTACATTGCAAAAGACAGTTATTAGGTACCCAACGTGTGTCAAATATTGAGGATAAGATATTAAGGAACTTATCGTAGATTAGGCCATGTAAACACATACCTCTAAATAATCTGAATAAAATTTTACCAGGACTTCCCTGGTGGTCCAGTGGTAAAGAATCTGCCTTTCAATCCAAGGGACGTGGGTTCCATCACTGGTCGGGAAACTAAGATCCCACATGCAGCAGGGCAAGCCCGCATGCCACAACTACTGAGCCCATGCACCCTGGAGCCCTCATGCCACAACTAGAGAGAGAAAATCTGTACACCACAACTAGAGAGAAGCTCATGCACCACAATGAAAGATCCCACATGCTGCAACTAAGATCCAATGCAGCCAAAAAAATAAATTAAATAAATATTTTAAAAAATAAAATAAAATAAAATTTTACCAGTGCTAGGAATGGAGTTAAAACAGGGTATTATAGGGACTTCCCTGGTGGCACAGTGGTTAAGAATCTGCCTGCCATTCTGTCCAGGGAACATGGGTTCCAGCCCTGGTCTGGGAGGATCCCACATGCCACAGAGCAACTAAGCCAATGCACAACAACTACTGATCCTGCACTCTAGAGCCCGTGAGCCACAACTATTCAGCCCACGTTCCACAGCTACTGAAGCCACGTGCCTAGAACCCGTGCTCTGCAACGAGAAACCACTGCAATTAGTAGCCCACGCACTGCAACGAAGAATAGCCCCCACTCACCACAACTAGAAAAAGCCTGTGGCAGTAAAAAAGACCCAACACAGCCAATAAATAAATAAATTTATTAAAAAAATAAAGCCTGAGTGCTCTCCTTTAAAAACAAAACAAAACAAAGAAAAATAAGTAGAGCACCCATCTCTGAAAATGGATAGAAGTGGTCAAGGAAGTGTCTCATAGGAGAGTCAACCCCAAGTTGACTTTTTAATGGTAAAGCAGGTAGTTAGTCAAACACATGCATGTCTGAGTATGAAGTTTAGGTTATGGATGTAGAGGTTAGAAGTCTTGTCATGTGCTAAACCAGAAAACAATTTTTAAAAATCCCATTGCTTTCTACAAGTAGATTAATAACTATAGGAAAGAAGATTGTAACAAAGAATGTAATGTTATGAATATTGTATGGTGTATAAGTATCTGATGTGTGTGTTCCAAAGCCAACGAACATTATAACTAAATTTGTGTTTAAAAAAATTCACTCTGAAAGCATTGTGAGGAATAGATACAGGTGGGGAAAGATGTCACTGGAGTTATGTAATTAACATAGAGTCCTTTCAAAAAATGATATGGCATAATCTAAAGACAGTGATAATAAACAGGGAAAGGAGACTGAGAACTTTTTAAAGAAAATGTATATTTACAAAAAAAAAAAAAGCTTGGGGACACATGAAGTAAGAAGGCAATAGCGGTTGAGACGTTATTTAAAAAGAAAACCCATGTTTAGGCTTCATTTCTGGACATGGGATCAGAACAAAATGCCATTCCATTCTCCTAAAAAATTGATCAATCAGATTAAATGGACATTTATCATTTAAACAGATCTTTATATTTCAGACATAACCTATTTATCTGACTAATTTTATATATATATATATATATATATATATATATATATATATATATATATATATATGGGATATTCTGAGATGACAAACATTAACATGAATGTATATTAGCATGAGGTGAAAACTCATGGTCAGAATCAAGTTACAACTTTTACTGTTATAATAGATGAATATTATGAGTGACTACTCCCTGAAACCAGATATCAGGTGTTCATTGTGATTAAATATTCATCACTCCTTAAATTCTTACCATATATTTGCCATCTTTTATTCTTAGTCTCCTTTTGAAAACAGTCCAGCACTTATGCTGAATTTGTAGCAAATTGGGAAGTTGTTTAATGGTTTGAAAAATCCCCACTGCTGACTGAATCGAGAATAACACACTCATTATTACTTATGACTCTATTTCCAGGTCTTTATAAGTCAACTTATTGAATTCACTGAATATGCTGCTTTTCCAGTTCAGCAAAGCCAGTTTTTCAGGCTACTTTGTGGTAGACAGACTCATAGAAGTGGAAGAAAGCCAATTTCTTTAAATATAAGCACACCTTAGAACACCCTTAATTTAGGATAATTTACTCTAAATGAAAATCCAGTGTTTATTAACCTTTACCATTAAGAATTCCAAAACTTTAGAAAATAAAACCAGCCAGAACAGTGCTTCCCTACTGTGTTCAGTAGACTATTCTTTCCATGAGACATCAATAGCCTTTACTTGAGATAAGTGCTCTTCAGAAAAATCAGTGATTTCATGAGTTAGAATTAAGTGAATTTCTTTATTAAGAAATTACTGTGATAATCTGCATTGCAAAATTTTAAAAGGGGGACAAGGTAAGATGGGTTTATATTTTTTTTTAACATGAAACACTTTTGTGATAAATACCTTTAAATACTATTAATACTATCCAGGACAAAATGCTGGGAAATGCTAGTCTAGAGCAAATCTTTGAAAATATTTCAGAAACCAAATGTAGAGGTAATAAGAAGGCTTAATCATAGAAAACACACCATGTTTTTGTTGTTGTTTTAATAATTTTATAATTTCAGCCTCAACATTTGCCACTTTATCCTGTGGGAAATATGGGATATTTTAGTCTTCAAGATCACGTTTCATCCTTTTACATATGTTTAATGTGTATTTAATCTGCCTAAGTATTGAATAATATATAACTCTAGGCTGCCTGAAGTACTAGAAGAAAAATAGAAGTGTTAACCATGGAATTGTGAAGGATTTGATTTTTTTCAAAACTACCACAATAGTAATGTATAACCTCAGGAACTGTATTTTATTAATAGCCAGGTGGAAATAAAAAACAAACAATTGAAGATCTCCTTAACATAGTCTATCAAATAACTTTTATGTGAAATAATATTTAAAATATTTTAAGGAAATAGATATACCTTTAAATGTAGATGTACTGGTCAGGAATTCTATAGTACAATATATGACAATTTTAAAATAAATAATGAAAATATTAACTTTTAATCTATCTTCTCTTCTATTTTCACTTTTTGTTTGTCACTGATCAACTCTCCCCAACCACACCCCCCCGCCACAGGTGTTGAAATTATGTGTAATTTCAACACCTAATTACACCAGGGAAATGGGAAACATATATGTAGCTATGTCCTTGAAACCGCACCAGAAGACTTTAGTGATAGACTAAGATGTATATGGTATTTATTTTTAAAAGCTGTTTTTCAGTCAGGTGTCATTATATTTATTTATTTTTTTAAGTTCTTTAGAAAAAAAAGAAATATTTTGCTTTAAAATTAATAATTAAATTTGATTATTTAAACATCTATTTATCAATTTATTATTCCATGCTAAATAAAGGTAGGTTTTTAGTGAAAAAATGAGTCCTCAGAAGTATACCTGAAATATTTAAAATATCACAATAACATTCTCAGAATACTGTTCTTTAATTAATTTATGACCAAAGAAAAAAAGAGTATGTGAAACAATGATAAGAAGACTTAGAATTTTAATGATCAAAATTTAAATGCATTTTGAAAAATTTATTAAATATTTTGCATGTAGTATTCTATTTCATACCTTTTCTACTATACTTGACTTTGGGTAATTTAACTAAGTTTCAATTTCCTCACGTATAAACTAAATATCTACAGTATAACAATATGTATGTAGTAAAACATTTAAGGAGATAATATGCCTAAAGCATTTAGTGTTATACCAGCGTATCTTACTACTAAATAAATCATAAAATAGACATCATGACTACTGAAAATGTTAATCAATATAGACATACACAGATTATATATTTAAAAAGTACAATTGGTAGTTTAAAAATATAAACATGATTATATTAATTTCATTAATTATGCAATAAAATACATTTAAAGACAGTATTTATATACAGAAGTAAATTATATGAATATATTTATTAAGATGGTTGTAATGAACATTGAGAAACTCAGTAAATAATTATATGATCATAAATTTCAAGGAAAACATTTATAGATAATAAAATATTACTTAATTGGTCAGGAAAACTTTTTCTTTGAATTACAATAAAACTAGTCTTTGTGGTTTAAATTATCTAGCTTTACACTTGAGCTATAACACAAAAAAATTGACATATTCAGTATCTGTGTTGTCATTTCTGCTCTGGTGTCATGATGACAGTTTATATTTCAACTTGTGCTAAATGAGAGTCAAAAGATAATTTTTTTGTTGGAAAGCTTGTTCTCATAGATGGAAAAAATATTATTTGAGAGTTAAGATTCCTAAATTCCATTTTAAATGTATCTATAAGTTATTAAAATAAAAATATTACATAAAATAGTCTTCTTTAATTCTCTGAACCTCAGATTCCACAGGCAAAATATTAGAGTGCTGGTCTTGAAAGTCTTTTAGGCAATACAAATCTGAGAAAGCAAGGTACATACACATTTTAGTATTGCATCATGTGATCATTCACTATCATCTTTGGAAATTGTGAAAAAAATAATTCTAAGTTGATTTGTATTGGTCTGATAAGGAAGCTAACAGTGGGTAGAAAATGTTAGAGTAAACACAACTTCAAATTAACAAAGGTTATAAAAAACACACTAATATTTCATAAACTATTGTTTGGTTCAAAAAAGACAGAAAGTAATGTACCCACCTGATGAATTCCACTTGATGAGGTTAAGTGACAAAAGACTAACAAATAATTCTGATAATAGCAATTTCTGAATTGTTTTCGTTAATTTAAATTGATCATATAGAAAGTAAATAAAATGTCCTCCAATTTTTCAGGATTTGAATTGGAAAATTTGATGTATATTTAGGAAATATTAAATTAACATGTGTGCCATTTGCTTAATGGTTAGAATATTGAAATTTCATAATAAATATTTGGATAAATTTTTAATATTTATGCAAAATAATATACAAGTATTATCACTTTTTAACATTAGCAGATACTGTTATTTTTTAAAGTATTATTAAAGAACAGCTTTTATTTTGGGTGACCTATGGGCATTTTCCATTTAATTAGAATGGAAAAAAGTATATGTGCCTAATTCTCTGGGTAGTCATCAATGTTGAATTGCTCTTCTCTAGGGGGTATTTTTTTTCCATTTTCATATTCATTAAAATAATAAACTGTTTAATTTGTCTGATACTCTTGTAAATTGAAATCACAGTAGTAGTTATTTCAGTACACATTTGATAAAATTCAGTTCACTTGTGTTTTCTTCCCATAGCTTATAGTTTGCTTCCTTTCCTCTTAGGAATACTTTAAATTATAGAAGTTTGCAAAGTAATCTCAACAGTTTTTTTTTTTTTTTAAGTTTTTTTTTTTTTCTTTGGCATTTAAAAGTTGTAAATGATGAGTTAGGAAAAAATTACTACGATGGAAGGAATCTATATTTCATGAAAGACCATTTATTTGGTGAGCAAAAGGAATTCTTCAAGTTGTTTTTTGCTTTACATTACTATATTTTGAAAAAATTAAAAGTTCATGAGAGCTTTGAAACATTATGATTTTTTTTCACATAGGGAGGCATGAATATCCTAATTCTCTATAAAATTATCTATGTCACAGAATTTTCAGCAGGCATCAATTCTTAGGAAATTAAAACCTATTTTCAATCGTACAATGTTACTCTCAGAAGAGATATTTCCATCTTCTCCTTGCCCTGATGTGGAAACCAAGGTCTAATTAAATGAGATATACTTTCCATGATCAAACACTGAATTAATGTCAGAGTCAAATGTAGGATCCACCATTGCATCTGCTCACCTACACACATCTGCACACAGATATCTTTTTCACTTGTTGACATAGATAATTTTCCAATTGTCTTTTCTAAAGCCAATCTCTCCATTCGTGCATGAAATCCTACCTACTCTAGTACATTCAAAGAAAATTTTCTAACAATTCTTCCCTCTCTCTTACATCATCAAATTTCCCTCTCTTCTGAATCACACCTGTAAGTATACAAAAATGCTTGGCTCCACTCTCCCAGCTTCACATTTGTCAGTTTATTAACTCTCAGTTCCAAAATCATCCTTTTAGGTTGTTTTGTGAAAATGGGTCCTTTAAATAATTTTTCTTTGCCAACTGGCACTATGGTAAGCATTATCAGTAGAGGACGCTGAAGAGATATAGCAGGAGGAAAGATTTTGTTTCCTGGTATGAGCCCACTTATCTGCAAGTTCCCCAGTACAGTAGGGTGTCTCTTTTGAGACATGTAGGGGGAAGATTTCTAGTAAGTTCTGGAGAACAGGTTTCTATCAAGTCTTGCCATTTGCTATACCACAGTGTCTCCTCTTCCATCCAGGAAGCCATGAGTGTTCCCTCTTCAAGGAGGTCCAGATCTCAGCTCTGGGAGTTGGTATTAGCCTTATAGGTAGTAGCTACTCTTTACATCTGACATTTCTGTATTATTTAGAGTTCTCTTAATTTCTTACTTTCCAATCCTTCCTTACTCTAAATATAAGAATTAATGATTCGTTATTTAAATTTTTCATGCTGAAATTTCAATGTTTGTTTCTCACCAGTGGATCCAGGCTGACAAAACCAGCCACCTTTAAGCTAATTTTTCAGTTCAGTTTTGCAGTTTTAAAGATTCTATGTAGTTACTCTTTTAAATTCCAGTTTTCACATGTTTGCTTAGCTCTATTCCACAGAAACATATCTTGTCAAAGTCATCAATGGCCTTCAATTTATTAAGTTCAAAAATCGAGTATTGGGCATCAGTCTATTTGACCTCTCAGCAGCATCCACACTCCTTTATGTTGGTTTATTACCTGAAATTCCAGGACATTAAGCTCCCTTGGTTTTTATTCTATTTGATTAGTTACTCCATTTCAGTCACTAGGTTCTTTCTTCTTTTTATCTCTAGTTTTGTAATGTTTTGATGTCCTAGAACATCATTCTTAGTCCTCTTCTCTTATTTATCTATACTCACTTCTATGGTGAGACCACCCCACATCATGTCTTTGTATTTGCCAACAGTTTCCTAGTTTATATCTCCTGGCCATTTCTCCACAACTCCTGAATGATGCATTCAATGCCTACTCAACACATCCACTTAGGGTTCTCATAGAAATCTTAAAAGTACATCCTTCCTCATTGGGGCTCAAGTCAAAAAACCCTGGAATCTCTCTGATTCCTCTCTTTCTCATTCCCCTATCTAACCAGCTCTACTTTAAAATATATCTAGGATGAAAACACTTCTCACTATCTTCACTGCTAGTAACTTATTACCATCATCTGACCACTTCAAAAGCCTCTCACTTCTAAATTGCTATCACCTATTAACTGATTTCCATTTTCCACTCTTGTTTTCCTCCAGTATACGCTCAACACAGCAACAAGAGAGAGTTCATTGACTTGTATACATTAGATCAGACTCGCCTCTACTCAAAACCCTGCAACAGCTTCCATTACACTCCAAGGAAATGCCAAAGTTCTTAGAATAGTTTCCTAAACATTTAATGATTTGCTTTTTCACCTTCTCTGAATTCTAGCAACTCATCCCTTGCATCACTCTGCTTCAGTCCCAAAAGCTACCTTATTGTTCCTCAAAGAGTAACAAGCAAAAATATTTTCTAAAAATAGCAATGTGGACAAGAAGATGCAGGAATGTATGTATTTTTTGTATATTTCAAACAAATCACTTAACAAAATAAAAGAATAATTATATAATTGGATCAATGTAAATTTTCTCTTCTGAGGCTTTAGCCTTGAGATTTGCCAAAAGACTCAGTGTTCATAAGTCTAAAGATCCGATTTTAATCTCCAGATTTCATCTCTATAAACTCCACTTACTAAAATATTAAAATGGCTTTAATAGTTCATTAAAATTTTCCTAAATCCTAAATTAAAATCACTGCAAAATCTGAATGATTTAAATGGCTTTTGCCTTATTACAAATGTTCCACAATTTTTCTTAGTCCTCTTACAAATTAATATATTCCATTTAAGTTTTATCATTCTTATACAATAAGCATGAACAAGAAATGAAATTCTCTTTTTAATGTTTAATTGAGAAAAATAATTGTTCTTGCACTGTGTGGCCTCGATAAATTTTATGTATATTATTTAATATGCTTATATTATTTAAAATGCTTATGAGCTAGTATAATTTTTAAGTTCAGTTTTCCTTTCCTCATTAAATGGACTTTCACTTTCTGGTTTATTATGCTAGATGTGAAAATGAAACCAAGTTTTCTTATAGCCATTTTATCTTTAAATACACCACTGACTTATTTATGTCATTCTGATAATTTTATTTAATATGTCTAATAGAACAAAGAGATTAGAGGTTATATCTTATTCAAGATTGACCTTCCATTGTCCATCGAATAATGGATTTTTAGTAAAGTCTAAATAAATGTGCTATGATCCCTCTTTATGACCATGTTCCTAGTATCCACTGTTAGCTCCATGATAACACACAAATGCAGAGCTTTCTCTCACATTACAGACAAATCATACATCAACAGAGAGAATAATTGAAGCTAAAATTCCTAAGACTTAGCATAAACTTTCCATTTGTTGATTCAACAAATACTTATTGAGTATCAACTATGCCAGGAACTTTGTGAACAAGAACTTCAAGTTTGATTTTCTGAAAAATATAGTTATAAGGAAAGAGATGAAAACAAACTATGACTAAGCAAGAAAACAGTAGATGAAAGTGCTAAGAAGACACATTTAAGGTGAGATGTATTTAATAAGAAAGAGTCAGTCATGCCATGATGGGGTGAACACCTTTTGGCAGGGAGGGACCAGAAAAGGGGTGTGATGAGCCATTCTACCCAGCAGGTAGGAATGTGTTATCTCTGGCATTGTTTAGAATTGCCAAGGTATGGTAGTGATAAAAGCTCACCAATGTTTAGTCAGTTTTGTTGCTGTCTTTAATTATCTCTAGACCATGTCTCCCTTTTCATTGGTTACCCCTTAGAAAACTGTATCACCACCACTCTCTTCTCTTGGGCGCCAGGGTTTCTAGTCCCCAGAATCAGCTGGTACAAATGTACTAGAGAAGAAATAAACCTGACTTGTTCAAGAAACAGAAAGAATATCAGTGTGCCTGTAGGGTCTAGAGAACTGGTAGGAAATGAGGCCAGAGGAGTGGTCATGGGACTGTTGATGTAGGGCCTTGTAGGAAAGGGATATTAGAATTTTGTTCTAAGTGTCTAAAGCTTAAGTTTGAGATGAATTGATTCATACTGCAAAAATTCTGTTTGCTTGTTAAATGAAAGTTATGGCAGTGGTTAAGCATAAAAGTTAGAATAATAAATAGCAGGCTATTTCAACTGTACAGGAGAAAGATACTGGTGTCTTGTTTTAGCATGTGGTTGTAGAGATGTAGAAAAAAAAAAAACAGAACAGATTCAGGATTCAGGATATGGTTTGGAGGAGTGCAGTCAAAAGGACGTCCTAAGGAAATGAATGCTAAATGCAATGCAAAGTAGATAATTAAAAATGATTCTAGGATTTAGGTCTGAGCAACTAAATGTTTGGTAATGATATTTACTGAGAAAGTGGGGGTGGATGGAGTCTTGGGACTTTGAAATCTTCCATTTTGGACATGTGAAGATTTGAATAGCTGTTGGATATCCAATGGGAGATATCAAGTAGTTAATTGGGTATTTGAATCTATCTTTCAGGGAAAGTTTAGAGCTAGAAATATATGATCAGAATTTATAATTGACTCCCAGATAGTATTTAAAAGTACGGAAGTAAATGCTATTCTTGACAGAAAATATGGTGTCCTAGGTCATTGCAACATCAGACATCAGAAAGAATTAACAATTATCATTGAGTAAGAATGGCCAGATTGCTTGTGTCAAAGGCTGCTGAGAAGCCAAGTAAGATGAAAACAAGTGAGATGTGGGAAAAATGACAGCATGGAGGTTTTGGATGATCTTGACTAGTTCAAAGAACTGTTATAGTGAATTGAAGAGAAAAATGATGATTACAAGTAAGTAGACTTAATAACTATAAACGATAACTACATATTTTGCTGGAAAAGGGAACAGGGAATTGGAGTAGTTGGTGGAAAGGAATATGAGAAATTTTGTTTTGTTTTAATATGTCTGAAGCAACACATCTTTGTAAGTTACTTGGAATGATCCAATATAGAGTAAAATTCATAATAGAAAATACAGAAGGAGTCATAGCAATAGAGAAATTTCAGTATGAAGAAAGATGGGATAAAAACCAGAAACAGTGTGATCAGCCCTTGATAAAGGCAGAAACACTTGATACACTGTAGCAAAAATAAAGGCTTTCAGAATAGGTTATAACTCTCCTCCACTCGCTTTACTTGACCAAAGGGTGTAACGTGAATGTATGAGTTTATGCGTGTGCAAATCGTTTTTTACATTAACAATCTGTTGACTTAAAACTTACTGAAATGAAAAGTTTTTGTACTTTCTTAATATTGTAACTTGAACTGTGAATGTCATAGTGGGTTAAAAGATCATGAATCTAAATAGTATTTAAGAAAAATATATAAGATTTTAGAAGTATACATTGTCTGTGTTTCTGTTTTAAAGACACAGTTTTCAAGGTCTCTTTTGGAGAAGAATAACATTATTCCACAATTTTTTAAACCTCTTATACTCTAATTTTATGGAGGAGACTATTTCTTTGATGATGGCCTGGTATAATAATTAACAAATCAGACAGCGAGCAGATCAGAGAGAAAAAAAAAGAAAAAAAAATGAAAAAGTAACAAAGACTGGTAATGGATTACGTTAATGTGTTTGATTGATTCTTTTTGCATTACTCATTTGTAAGAGTTAAGAGTTTTTCCTTTTTAAAGAAGTTAAGAGTTTTTCCTTTTTAAAGATAAGATATATAATATGCTAAACAGTGGATGTTATACTGACAAAGGTAGAGAACTATTGGATTTACCAAGGAGTAGTTTATCTATGCTTGCTTTGGGGAAGTAAAATCAAATAAAACATAAATTACTCAGAAGTATAATCTATTTTGTATAACTTATGCTGTGATTTATGACTGCTCTTTTTCTATTTATTCGCTCTTTGTCATTTTGCTTGCTTTTCATTAGGTTTTTTAGTTGTGGCTGTAATTTTTATAGGCAACAGAGTTTTTATGTCTCTGGTATCTAATCAACTGTCACATTCCCAATGGAGTAAATGATTGAAGACCTCTCCCCTCTTGAATTGCTGTAACTGCCATAAAGAATCTTTTGGAATAAATTTATTACAGATTTGCATAAAAATAATTAATTCCTGTAAGATAGAGGTAGCATGTGTTTCCTTAATTTAAACTCTTTAGTCTCCTTGTTATTTTTTAATTTTTTTTATTATTTGATTATAAATAATATTCCTCTAAACCTAGGCAATATTTTATTATCCATTGCAACTTATTTTTTCCTTTCACATTTTGCTACAGAAAATAAAAGTAAATGTTTATACACATAAACAGACACTACTATTTATTTATCTTAAGAGTCAGTAGGTATACTTATTAGAAAGTTGTGAGAAAGGGTTCTCCTTGTTGTCTCTAAAGAGATAAACAACACCAGTTCTAAGACATGAAGCAAAGTTTATCTGTATATCTCCAACCTTTAAATAATTTCTGACTGATAAAACTGAATTTCCCTGAAGACTTTTGACTTGATCATACATGGAACTGTACTTTTTGAGAGCACCATGCTTCTACTCTCTAAATCACTCATTAGAAAAGTGCACAACAAAATGGATACTTATGTATACTTTTAAAATATGTATATAACAAATAAATATATATGTACCTATTACAAAGATCCATTTTATGAAATGAGTTAAAACCAGTGGAAGCAATAGTTACAAAATGTTAAAATGTGTTGTTTATTGCATAGCGACATGTTCTTTTGTTGCATCTTTGAAAAAGGAAATATAGAAAAATAAGTGAATCAAATTGAGTAGCCTCCTTGTGATATGTATATTTGTATACATAATCACCCATTCTTTTAAATGAAATTTCCATATTTTTTCTAATTCTTTTGAAATTATAAACCCCCTTGGTATCCAAGAAAAACATGAAAACTATTATGCAAAATTCTGTTCCTTACTTATTTTAAAAGATAATAGAAATCATTCACCACTTCTTAGAGTATATCTCAATTATGTATTTCTTTGATTTTGCTTTTTCCTCTGGTCCTTTCTATTGCAAAGTCAATTGAATTTATTTCAGTATTAGCTATTCTATTTCAATAGCAAATAAAATAGGTATTATTGCTTCTGAGTTTTTTAAATGTCTTTTCTTTCATTCTTTTCTGAAGCTCATTTTGTCTACTAGTGTTCTCAAATAAAATCCATATTCTCTACTAAAATTTACATCTTCACTTTGTTTTTCTATACCAAATTAACATAATTTATACTTCATAATAACATACATTGATTTTTGAATAATAAAGAATATCAGAACTTAAGAAATAACTTCTATAACATAATGGGCTTAGTAACAAAAAACATGAGAATGCAGATTGTGGGACATGAAGGAATGGAAATCTGCTTAAGTGAAGTGGGTTAGTTGCCTCATGATTATAAGAGCAGACTCTCACTATAATCTACATTTATTCTTTGGCTCTAATCAATCCTTTAACATGTTTTCTTTGTTGCTAAAGTTTCTGTTATTGTCTTTATTTTCACTTTTTTTACTCTAGAAATTTTTTCATGTACTCACTAAATAGAAACAGAAACTCCTAGCTGTATAAAAACTTGTAAGTTATTTAGTTTAACTTAATCCTAGAAGCTTTCATTTTCTCCTTATTTTGTGTGTTTGTTTTAAACATCTCTAAATTTTTTTGCCTTTCCACTCTCTCCTTGGTCAGTAATTTACTATGTTTTGCTTAACAATACACATAAGAAGTTCATAGCTGGTCTTCCAAATATTGTTCTGTCACTCACCTGAAACATATCATTCACATCTATAACAATTACCTTGTAAAAAGATAAGCCAAATTATTCTCTCAAGTCTCCTTCAAAAATTAGTTCAAGGACTATTTCTTTTTGAAAATAAACCCCTACCACACTATAAAAATGTAGGCTCTTCTTCATTTAAATACTGCTAGCATTTTAAAATATAATATTGTTTTGTTACATAACAAAAACATTTGTAATTATATATTATATGTAAATATGTATATAATATATATAATATGTAATATAATTACATAGGTAATGTAATAAGACACACAGTATATACACACAAATCACTTGAAAGTTAAAAAAAAAAAAGAACTACACATTAAGCACTCTCAGAATTAAGGACAAAACCCATATTTACTGGCTCCCAAACCCAAGAAAAAAGTGTTTTCTGGTCATCATACGACTTTTCTTAAGAACCTTGAGATGTTTAGTAGCTTTGAAAATTCATGTAAAGGCTGGAAAATTCTAGATTTAATTAAACTTTTTAAAACTCTGGCTGGATATTGAGGTAAATAGGAAACCATCTGTAGAAATAAACTTTGCACTTATTTCTCATCAGTAAGAGAGGAAACACAGTATCAAACACAATTAGAGTAGTCTGAGCTCTACAGTTCACTAGAAAAGTGATTATCATGTTGATTCTCAATTTACTCATTTGTCAAAAAATAATAATGATATTTATTGCATAAGGATATTATAGAAATTAAATGAGATAAAATATATGTTTGGTGACTGAAGAAAGAAATAAATGCATGTTAATTCCAATTCTGCCACTCTTCTTCCTTTCTCAGGCTTTTAATAGGAATCTTGAGAATTGCTGTATTCAGAACATTTTAATGATCTTCAAGTTTAGACAGCAAATAAGGAAACAACATACATTCACAGTAGTAATATCCCTGTGTATGTTCGTATCTGGCTAGCCTAGATTTGCAGGAAAACTGGATTTTTCACTAGCTCTATGACCTTTGAAAAATCACTTAACTTCTTTGAACCTGTTTATCCCTCTGCATAATATAATTAATAACCCCTACCTTTCAATTGTATTTTTTAAGATTAGAAATACTGTATGAAAAGTGCTTATAATGACATGTAATTCCTTAATAATAGTTATGGAAGCAATAGCCCCTCCTATATCTAAAGACATTTTTATGAAAAGAAAATGTGCTTTATTTTTCCCCCTGCACAGATGTTGCTTGAAAGTGTATATAAAGTTATGTTTGTAATGTACCCAGCTTAAGAGATGAGAAATGGAAAATAAATATATGCTGTGTTTATGCCTATTGGGCACTGTGATGAGTTAAACTTAAAAGTCTTTTACTAGTTAGTTTCACCAAAACATAATAATAATTTATTTTCTAATGTTAATAAATATTGTTTCACTAATCAAGATAAAGCACTTTTACCAATCAGAATTAAAACCCTATGTGTAACGTGTAGCCTTAGGAACAAATAAGTCAATAGAATGTACATCTCTATTCTGATGTACATCTCTATTCTGAGGAACAAATAAGTCAATAGAATGTACATCTCTATTCTGATGTAATAGTTTAGATGAGATACACATGTAGGAGCAGCTCCCATTTTTGTTGACAAAAGAGTGGGCAAGGAGGGTATGAAGAAAAGGCATATCATGAAAAAAATGGAGCCCTGGGCACATTCTTGGCCTCCTCTCATATGGGTCATATTATATATGATGATTTTTCAGTACCAATTTAACTCCAAACTCCCAACATTTCAGCAGACAGGTGAAATGGGTGGGCAGGATCAAAGGAACCAATTGCCACATCATCTATCATTGGTTAATGGCTATCTACCTATTATTGGCTAATAGTGATCATTGGCTATTTCCATCTTGAGAGAGGATGCCAAAGCTCTGAGAATATGTGGTATCACAACCTATGTTGGAAGATTCAGAAAAATCCAGTGCATGGCTTTCCAATTCATTCTTTGTCCCATTACCAAAATAGATGTTTCCCTTCCTTTTATAAGAGCCTGGTGTTAGGATAAACTTTTATTGAATATAATTTGTTTAGGCAAGATTTCCATAATTTTTTTACTTTTACTTCTTTATTTATTTTAGTAGCCAAATGAAACACAATTCTTAATTTATTCATAAAACTTCATTTGTTTCCCAAATTTGGCAAAGTGTTGTTTTTTTTTTAACTTTCCAATCTTAACATATGACCCAGCTCCCTCTCTCTTCTCTTGTTACTAACGTGTTATACTTGCCTATTGTTGTTTCCCGATTTCCTAATTCTCTATCTTACATTCTTAGTAATATGTGGATTATTGAAAATGTTGATAGTGATTTTAATTCAAACGAACAGGCTCTTAATATCTCTCATAAGAAATGTACACATACACAATTTTTTCTATCACTTCAGAGGTCAGAGCCACCTTCAAGCTTATGTTTGGATACCCTGAGATACCAGATGCCCTGGGTTAACAATGTTGTGCATGGATAATTTTGCAACATTACAAGTTATTTTAAAGACACAAGACTCTGAATCAGGGAAAGTTAATTACTCTTCTTCTGCTAAGTTGAGAACTTGGTGTTTTATCAACTCACCTGTGTCCTACATACCTCATCAGTAAAATGAGGTGATTTTTTCACTTGGTGTGTGTATTCTCCTTAGCTCCAATTATTAAAGGTTCCATAATTCCAATTGCTAAATGATATTAATTCATAACTCTGTACTATTCAGTAATATATCTTATCCTTCTATAGACATTTGAAATTCCATGCTTTGAGCTTTTAAGAATACCGTAGGGATGGCCACGGAATATGTATATTCATCAGAGAATGATCATATTATTTTATCTTAGGTCAGATAGATGATAGCTTGATAGATAACTAGCTGGCTAGCTAGCTAGCTAATTAGGTAGATAGATAGATATGTAGATAGATCAATCATCAAAACAGGGAAGCAGTGAATTAATTGCAATGTTCTAAAAATCTTTTTTTTTTTTTTGCGGTATGCGGGCCTCTCACTGTTGTGGCCTCTCCCGTTGCAGAGCACAGGCTCCGGACGTGCAGGCTCAGCGGCCATGGCTCCCGGGCCCAGCCACTCCGCGGCTTGTGGGATCTTCCCGGACCGGGGCACGAACCAGTGTCCCCTGCATCAGCCGGCGGACTCTCAACCACTGCGCCACCAGGGAAGCCCAAAAAATCTTTTAAATATTCTATTAAGATTAAGTATTTTATATATATTATCTAATTTGATCCTCATAAAATTTTGCGTGGTAGTACAATTTGATTTGATAGATGAAGAAATTTAATTTCAGAGAAATTGACATTCTTATAGTCATATAACCATGACTCAGTAAGTGGTGGAAATGGAATTCAGACCCATGACTCAGCATTTTCCACCAGCAAATTTACCTTAAAAAGAGTGTTTGATTAAAACAAACAAACAAAAATGTGAATAAGTAATAAAACATGGGTTGTAATGTTTAATTTTAACACAGAATTTTTCAGTCATTCGTAGGTACGAAAACAGCATCCCATGTAATTACCTGAGGTGGAAGCAGGGGCAGTCTTATAAAGGCCAGAAGCATACTCAAGTCATTGCATCTCCTCTGCATGTCATATTTGACCCACATCATTAATGCATGGAAGATGGTTTCTTCATCAGGGACATTGACATCATCACTGGCCAGGAGTTTATGGAGCTCCTCAGCTGGAAGCAGTAAAAACTCTTGATTTCTCATAACTTCCATTATGTTTTCCTACAGGGAGAAAAGAGCTTGGCATAAATTCGACCTCGGTTTTATTTAGCTAGCACAGCACCTCAGAAAGAAATGAGAAAAGTAGTCATCAACCTTTGTTCTCATTATACCGTAATCCTTGAGACTTAATCCTTCAGAAACTAAAAGCTGTTAAGATGAAAGCATTGTAATTGTAATTGAAGTGTAAATGTATCCAAGACAGCACAGATCTTGTAATAACTGGAGGATTATAATGTTGAGCTTTGTTTTGCAGGCAGAATATAAAGTGATTAAACGTTCAAGTTTCAAGAGGACTGCTAGGTAAAATTTGGTTAATATTAAAAGAATAGAATTTCAAAGTTTAAAAAAACTTGACTACATATACATCAATCAGAAAGTGGGAATAAAATTACACAGAAGTAACACTGTAAGATGCATCATTGTTTATTCAGAAAGGGAAAAATAGAAGAGGTAGGCCATAGGTATCACAAAATCCCATATGTTTCACCCTTTTATTATCTCTCAAACCTCCCTCCTCGCATGACAGTTTTTCTGGCTTAATTCAGAGTCCCATTTGTTTTCTTGCAGATTGCTGCCATACTCGCCTAGTTACTCTGCCTGATTCTACCCTTAGCTTCTCTACTTCAATGTGCTCATGGCACTACTCTAAAGTTTTTGTTTCATCTTGCTTTTTTTTTGGTTCAAATCTTTTGGTTAAACACACCAGTTCTTCACGATCTGACCTCTTCCTTATTCTAACACTTCATCTCCAAACTTATTGGCACACCAGCCACAAAATTACTCTACCTTCATTTTGCCTTATCTTCACTCCATTGCTTAAAATGACTATTAGCCACCTTGTTTTCCTAATTTGTGTCACTTTTCAAGATTCAATTCAAAAATTAAATATGGATAGGATATACATATATGCATATATATATATATATATATATATATATATATATATATATATATATCTGGTGCTCTCTGTTCACTCCCATTTGATTTGGCTGCCTCACCTTCTGTGCATGCACAGTGCATGCTGTTTACATCTATGACACAACAGTTACCAAACTGCTACCTAATCTTTGGTGCACTTAGGAATCTTATCACAAGCTTTAAGCTCCTTGAGACAAAGACTTTGACATTTAACCTTTCATAGCTAGATTCTGGACATAGCAGGTGAACAGTACTTACTTGTTGAATAGATATATTGATCCTTGTAGAGAAGAATAGATTTTGGAAATAGTACAGAGCAGTGCAGTGTTTTTCAAACACTTTTTAAAAACTACTTGTCAAAAATCTTCTCACATTTCATCACAAAGTCTTCTGTGTCTGATAAATGGTTAGAGAAGACAGAGATTTGACTGTTGGCCTTCACTTGTGTTCCACCTTCCTTTATGTCTCCTGAGACAATTCCAAGGAATATATAAATAAGGCTTTTCAGATGGTAGCTTTAAAGCCACAGTTGTGGCAGAAATCTCAATAGGATGGTTATTTTAGGGTAAACCTGAAGTAGAGTGGGACTAGATCTCTTCCCCAAAGGGCATTGTGACTATGCTAAAACATAGCAGAAGAGTCAGCAAGTGCCCGTTAATCTGTATGTCAGAGCAGATTCAAACCTGTTTTCTGAAGAGACACTTGACCTATGTTATGACTGTATCCTTAGAAATGAATCCAAGGCTTGAAGTGCCTTCAGCTTTCACAAAAGCAGTCAACTTTACTTTTAGGTCATTGGTTATTTTCTTTACCTTTAAATGACATCACATAATAGCTGATTTCATGAATTTTTTTTCACCCCCCTGTGTTTCTTCTGTGTCTAATACAGTGCTGTGTAAATTATAGATGTCCAATAGCTATTTACTTAATGAATGAACTGTGTGCCCTGAGATTTAGTGCCACCAAATTTCTCTAAAGAGCTACAATAATATAAAGAAGTTTTTGAAGAATCTTTAAAGGACTTTTTGTCCATCTATTTTTCCAGTTATTCAAAAATCTATGTGTCTATTAAACTACACACAGAATTATATAACTAGACCATCAGTATATAGTGAGGGGTACCATAAAAAAGCAGCTCTATGAAACTGTCAACAGTGTCTATCATAAAGATATTGTTCGAGGCATATTTCATTATATTTTACAGTGTTCTCTTTGTGATGACCCTTGGGAGAAATTTCTTTTAGGTTTTAGTAGCAGGAATAATTGCACTTCTCCTGAGTAAATTGGTTTGCTTTTATCATGGATGTTGTAAATTATGAAATTGATCAGAGTTCTCTTTTTATTTGGCCTCTAGAAAACTTAGAGTCAAATTGAAATCTAGCTGATAGGAAGGCTATAGCCTTCCTTAGCTCTTTTTTCTTTTTTTCTCCATCAAGTCTCCTTTGAATGATATCTTGCCTAATATTCCTGTGTTATTTGCAATCTAGCTTCTGGAAACTATTTTATTTTCATTATCTTTTATTCACTGAAGAATAAAAAATACCAATTCACACTAGTTTCCTTATACCATAGCTAATTCCTTGTTGTCTGAGAAGATCAAGTAATGAGAAGCATCAAAACTCTTTGGCCTGTTTACTTTTTGTACAATACCTTTATTTTAAGTTTATTCAATCATTCATTCTACACAGACTTATTGAACACCTAATATTTGGTCCTGTATAACTGTAGTGAGGAGAACAAAATGGATGTGCATCAAAAATCTTACCACACATGGGACACCTAGACAATGTGTAAAGCCTAGAAAATGACTGTCACCAAGTCTGTAAAAGCTTGTTTTTCAAATGGACCTAGAATATTAGGTAGGAGTATAAATTAGAAAATAAGAAACAGAAAGAAATGTATTCTGACCAGGGGAGACCATATGAACAAAGGCACATAATATGGTATGAAGTGCCATGTTGGGTATGTCAACTTGATTGACAATGAACACAGAAAAAGTCGCAGAAATTAATATTGAAAGTGTAATTTAGACCATATAATGGAACAAGTTTATTGTAAAACTTTAACAGTCTCTCCATTAAATGGGAATATCTGTGTACATACATCTTTTACATATAGCTTGAAATATTAATTTTGAAGATTTTACCACCAAATTTAAGTTGCCACTGCATAAGACACAACATAAGACAATAATCCATATTAATTACATAAATAAAGACTAAAGTATACTATTTTTGCTACTTCATAATATTTTAAATAATTTTTCTAGCTATAAAAATTCATAGTTTTGTTTTATTCTAAGTAGACAGATATTACCATTTTTAATTATTATTTCCTGAATTTGACATAAATGTATTTTCTAATATTCATTTCCCTCTGTCTCTTAATTCTATTATTGTTTTTCCCTCATCTTATTGTTGCTAATATATCAAATAGCAATAATTCTTTTGATATTCCATTAGAAATTCATTTTTTTACACCATTTAAAAAGTTAGATAACAATTAATGGTAACATCAAGTCAAGGAAGATATAAGTAAATTCCTTCAATTGTCGCATTTTAGTTATTGGTTTAGTTTAAAATATGGATATTAAATGTATTAATGATCAAGTAAGTTTAACATAAACTTTACTGTTGTTCACAACACATTATCTACTTATTATGGTTAACTCAAGGAAAACTCACTGCTATGAAAGTCTACTGAGATAAAACCTATGTTTCACCATCTTGCACTTTGCAACTAATGGTCAGTTAGAGGAACCTCCCAATCACTGTTTTAAGCATTATGGTGGGAAGGTTAATCCTTTGACAGACGAGTATAGAATCTCTGGCTTGATTTCAAATCACCAGAGGGTGTGGAATTTATTTAAATGCCATTTAAAAAGTTATTGGTTAAGAAGATGAATACTTAGGAAGCTCATACTGTCAAATAAATGGAAAAGTGAAAGGCAAGCCTAGGAATTGGTTACATCTTCTGGTTGAGGCATATTATCTAAGTATGAAAAATGTAAATTTTTGGTCTAAAGTTATAGGATTATAAAGTTGTAATTCCATCAGCATCCTATGCCAGCAAATCTTTGAGAGTTTCTGATACATGTATGATTCTACTATTGTCAGGAGTAAGATTGAAACATGCATCTCTTGACTTCTGAAGCAGTGTCTTTTCTGTTACAACATGTACTGGATTGAATAGTGTTTCCCAAAACTTCAAGTTCACTTGGAACCTCAGAATGTAACCTTATTCAGAAATGGGGAATCATTACAGATGTAATTATTTAAGATAAGGTCTTACTGGATTGGAGTGGACCCTAATCCAATGGTGGGGTGCTTAGAGGAAAAAACTAGCAGAGATGTAGTCATACAGTGAGGAGAACCCCACGAGAAGACAGAGGAGACACAGGGGGAAGAAGGCCATGTGAAATTAGAGAGACAAAGATAAAAGTAATACTGACACAGACTAAATAATGAAGAGAGCTTTACCTCCTCTTCCTCAAACTCACATGGTATCGTCTTCCTGGACAGAGATTCTTCATAAAATCTAGTCAAATTATGTTGAATATCAATGTCATTATTGTACGTGAAGTTTAGAATAAAATCCTTCTTCAAGAAAGAGCTAGATTGCAACCCTTGTATAGTGGCTACATTTCCTCCTACCTGTACCATCATCTCTTTGATGACTGAAACTGGTCTTTTACCTGTATATATGTATTAAGCCAAATGGAAACTCATTTTCATAAGGCAGACCAAATAGGAGTTGTTTGTTCACTTTTTCTACTTTACTATAAGATTTTCATAGTAATTCTTTAAAGGACAAACTTCTAGTGTAGAAAAAGTTTTATTAGTAATCAAAAACTGAAAATCAAAATGAAAATAATATAGCACTTTAGCCTATTAAGGTTGCAGTGATTTCAAAACAATTATGAACAGTACTTCTGAAAGCATGAATTGATATGCTACCTTTGAAAAGTGATTGTCATTGTGCATCATGAAAATTTAACCCAAGAACTCCAGTTCTAGGAATCTTTCCATACATATATGAAGATATATATATATATATATATATATATATATATATATATATATATATACAATTATTAATACAGCATTACTTAAAATAGTAAAAATATAAAAAGCTAATAAATAAATTTTCCCCTCCCAAAAATTGAGTAAAAAATAAAATAACACAGTGAACAATATTTCACAGAAGTATAATAAAAATTTCACAATTTGTATGAAAACGCAAAAGACCCCGAATAGCAAAATCAATCTTAAGAAAGAAATATGGAGCTGAAGGAATCAGGTTCCATGACTTCAGACTATACTACAAAGCTACAGTAATCAAGACAGTATGGTAAGAGCTTCCCTGGTGGTGCAGTGGTTGAGAGTCCGCCTGCCAATGCAGGGGATATGGGTTCGTGCCCCAGTCTGGGAAGATCCCACATGCCACAGAGTGGCTAGGCCTGTGAGCCATGGCCGCTGAGCCTGTGTGTCCAGACCCTGTGCTCCGCAACGAGAGAGGCCACAACAGTGAGAGGCCTGCATACCGCAAAAAAAAAAAAAAAAAAAAAAAAAGACAGTACGGTACTAGCACAAAAACAGAAATATAGATCAATGGAACAGGATAGAAAGCCCATAGATAAACCTATGCACATATGGTCACCTTATCTTTGATAAAGGAGGCAAGAATATACAATGGAGAAAAGACAGCCTCTTCAATAAGTGGTGCTGGGAAAACTGAAGAGGTACATGTAAAAGAATGAAATTAGAACATTCCAAAACACCATACACAAAAATAAACTCAAAATGGATAAAAGACCTAAATGTAAGACCAGACACTGTAAAACTCTTAGAGGAAAAAAGAAGCAGAACACTCTATGACATAAATTACATCAAGATCCTTTTTCACCCACCTCCTAGAGAAATGGAAATAAAAACAAAAATAAACAAATGGGATGTAGTGAAAGTTAAAAACTTTTGCACAGCAAAGGAAACCATAAACAAGACGAAAAGACAACCCTCAGAATGGGGGAAAATATTTGCAAATGAAGCAACTGACAAAGGATTAATCTCCAAAATATATAAACAGCTCAATATCAAAAAAACCCCCAAACAACCCAATCCAAAAATTAGCAGATGACCTAAATAGACATTTCTCCAAAGAAGATATACAGATTGCCAACAAACACATGACAGGATGTTCAACATCATTAATCATTAGAGAAATGAAAATCGAAACTACAATGAGGTATCACCGCACACCAGTCAGAATGACCGTCATCAAAAAATGTACAAACAATAAATGCTGGAGAGGGTGTGGAGAAAAGGGAACCCTCTTGCACTGTTGGTGGGAATGTAAATTGATAGAGCCACTATGGAGAACAGTATGGGTGTTCCTTTAAAAAATAAAAATAGAACTGCCATATGATCCAGCAATCCCTCTACTGTACATATACCCTGAGTAAACCATAATTCAAAAAGAGTCATGTACCACAATGTTCATTGTAGTTCTATTTACAATAGCCAGGACATGGAAGCAACCTAAGTATTCACTGACAGATGAATGGATAAAGAAGATGTGGCACATATACACAATGGACTATTACTCAGCCATAAAAAGAAATGAAACTGAGTTATTTGTAGTGAGATGGATGTACCTAGGCTCTGTCATACAAAGTAAGTCAGAAAGAGAAAAACAAATACCGCATGCTAATACATATATATGGAACCTAAAAAAAAAAAAAAATGTTCTGAAGAACCTAGGGGCAGGACAGGGATAAAGACGCAGGTGTAGAGAATGGACTTAAGGACACAGGAGGGGGAAGGGTAAACTGGGACGAAGAGAGAGAGTGGCACAGACAAATATACACTACCAAATGTAAAATAGATAGCTAGTGGGAAGCAGTCGTATAGCACAGGGAGATCAGCTGGGTGCTTTCTATCCACCTAGAAGGATGGGATAAGGAGGGTCTGAGGGAGACACAAGAGGGAGGAGATATGGGAATATATGTATACACATAGCTGATTCACTTTGTTATACAGAAGCAACTAACACAACATTGTAAAACAAGTATACTCCAGTAAAGGTGTTAAAAAAAAAGGAAGAGTTATCAGAAAAAAAAAAAAAAAAACAGTGAACAATAGAAAATGGGCTAATTGTACAATTGGTGATTGCTTATGCAAATTATGGTATATCCACTGTACTTAACTTTATACAACCATATAAAATTATGTTAATAAATATTTTTTAAAGTGAGAAGAAGAAAAAAAAAGTAATGCTGCCATAAGCCAAGGATGGTCAGGAACCACCAGGAGCTGAAAAAGCCAAGGAAAGATTCTTCCCTAAACTTCAGAGAGAGCCTGGCCCTGCCAATATCTTGACTTCAGACTTTTAGCCTGTAGAACTGCAAGAGAGTAAATTTCTATTGTTAGAAGCTACCCGGTTTTGGGTACTTTTTATGGCAGCCCTAGGAAAATGACACATATCATAAGAGAAAATTTAAAATAGTTATGTTAAAAATTCTCACATAAACCTAAGAAAACATGGTAATTATTCCCAATCTTTTAAGTGATCAATTCTAGGCTCTTTATTGTATAGAATGATTCCTTTAAGAAATATTAGGTTTCCCATGAGCCAAGGAGCATCGGGGGCAGGAAAAAATGGTCTACCCTCAGGATCAACTTCTCTTTATATATACTTTTTCCACTGCCTCTATGATTTAAACTTTCTAAAAATACACGGCAGGGAGAGGCACCTCTCCCAATTATCAATGGCTAAGAATAACACTTACCTTAATGTTGCTACACAGATTTTGCTGTCAAGACCCTTTCAGGTTAAAACCAATTTTCTTGGGCTTTTGGTTATTTGGCTTCTGTGAATTTTTAATGCCTGTGTCAAATTTGCTGCCTGAGCTCTTGAGCACTACCTGAGAGTTCAAAAGGAAGGGATTCATTAAGAGATAATAACACCTTGTTATTTTACAGATAGGAATGCTGAGGCTCAGAGGGGCTCATACATAGTCATACCATTAGTCAAGATATGGCTGAGAGTAGGAATTCAGTCTTTCATCCTATTATATTACCTGGGCTATCCATCCTTCCATTAAGTTCCCCTTCTGGTTCTCCTCTGCCCATATAGTTTGGACTTACTGGTTTACTTTGATCTATGCAACATGCTTGCACACTGATTCCTGAGTGCTAACTTAGATCTTATTGCCAATTCTTTCTTGGTATAACTGGGTTTGATGATATGGCTTGGTGACATTAGAGAGTCAATAGATTACCATTGACTTGGAGAGTTGGCCAAGATTTAGATCCCGATACTACTGCCCACTGGCTGTGTGTTAGGAATTTGGTTCCTTATCTGTAAATGTGGATAAAAATAGTATTCACCTTAAAGCACTGTTGTGAGGATTAACTGTGAAGATTAAATACATTTACTGTTCTTAGAAAAGTAACTGACACATAGCAAATATTATATAATCATTAGCCATTAACTGTTCTCCATCAGAATTTCCCTTCCTTTCAGGCTCTTATTGGTAGTTGTATTCATGTTCATGTCTCTTTATCTCCTCTATTTTCTTTACTGATTATTCAGTCAACAAACTTTTATTGAGTGCTTTTTCTATGCCTCGTATGTTCTTAATACTAGGAATACAGAGCCAAAAAAACAAAGAAACAGAAAAGTTCTGTCTTCTAAGAAACTTGTTTTCCAATAAGGAGGACAATACGATTTTAAAAGAGAAATATATACTTTTTATGGCAAGAGAGAAAAATATGAAAGATTTAATGGAATCCAATAGTTGAAAATGCAAATAGAATAAAGGAGGCCAAAGAGGAGTTTGAATTAGGAGATACACACTTTTTTCTCTCTGGAATAACAATTCCCAAGACAAGGAAATGTTTCTCATAGAATCATAGATTTGGAGAGTACTAAAGAAATGTTGATGTCATCTGGTCTAATACTCATATCATTATCTAGCAGGGTTAAAAATGGGAAGTTCTGCGACTTCATATAATCTCAAATCGGAAACAATGTTTGAAGTCACTTAATTCAATGTTCACAGTATGTACTTCTGTGTAATGTTTACCCAGTGAATATTTTCAGTGATGGGAAATCCACTGCCCTAGAAGAAAGCTCATATCATTGTTGAATAGCTCTGTCAGAACACCATCCTCATTTTGAAGTAAAATTGGCTTTCTTGTAATTTTCTCATATTAATTCAGGGCAAATATACTATTAATATTCTATTGATTGGCTTTATGAATACTTGAAGATTGATTTATTTTGTCTTATGTCTTTTAAAGGCTACAGAACCATTACTCTTAAATCTATCTAAAGGATCTGAATCCTCAAAATCAGGAAAGAATGTTAAGTAGAAAGTACAATTTTCACTGAATTTCCCCTGAACTACCTGCTTTCTTTTCTGTACTCCTTCAGAAATAAAAACAAATTAAAAAATGTTTTTCACAGACTATATTGCTTATTTACATACATCTTTTTATCTTTCCCAAGACATTTTCTAAAGGCAGGAAAACAAGTATGATGCAATCACTGTCTAAAAACACATTTCAATAATTCAATTTATCTCTGTGTGTATATATAACATGTATACACTCATAAACATATTTTATATACATATATATATATATATAATTCAGAAAAGAAAAGAAATGTTTTCAAAGAGTTGTCAGTGTATTCAACTCTTCTTTTTCTTGTCAATTTTGTTATCAGTGCTTAGGAAATGACATAAAATTGAATTTCTTTAGGACTTCTCAGATCCAAATCTGCCAGACTAAAGTGAATGGTTGCCAGTTTTATTAATTCTTTTTTTAAACATCTTTATTGGAGTATAATTGCTTTACAATGTTGTGTTAGTTTCTGCTGTATAACAAAGTGAGTCAGCTATACCTATACATATATCCCCATATTCCCTCCCTCTTGTGTCTCCCTCCCACCCTCCTTATCCCATAACTCTAGGTGGACACAAAGCATCGAGCTGAGCTCCCTGTGCTATGCAGCTGCTTCCCACTAGCTATCTAATGAGATGGATATACATTTGGTAGTGTATATATGTCCATGTCACTCTCTCACTTTGTCCCATCTTACCCTTCCCCCTCCCCGTGTCAAGTCCATTCTGTACCTGCATCTTTATTCCTGTCCTGCCCCTAGGTTCTTCAGAACCATTTTTTTTTTATTCCATATATGTATATGTTAGCATACGGTATTTGCTTTTCTCTTTCTGACTTACTTCACTCTGTATGACAGACTAGGTACATCCACCTCACTATAAATAACTCAATTTCATTTCTTTTTAAGTTGAGTAATATTCCATTGTACATATGTGCCACATCTTCTTTATCCATTCATCTGTCAATGGACACTTAGGTTGCTTCCTTGTCCTGGTTATTGTAAATAGAGCTGCAATGAACATTGTGGTACAAGACTCTTTGAATTATGGTTTTCTCAGGGTATATGCCCAGCAGTGGGATTGCTGGGTCATATGGTAGCTCTATTTTTAGGTTTTTAAGGAACCTCCATACTGTTCTCCATATTTGCTGTATCAATTTACATTCTCACCAACAGTGCAAGAGGGTTCCCTTTTCTCCACACCCTCTCCAGCATTTATTGTTTGTACTTTTTTTTTGATTGCCATTCTGACTGCTGTGAGGTGATAACACATTGTAGTTTTGATTTACATTTCTCTAATGATTAGTGATGTTGTGCATCCTTTCATGTGTTTGTTGGCAATCTGTATGCCTTCTTTGGAGAAATGTCTATTTAGGTCCTCTGCCCATTTCTGGATTGGATTTTTTGTTTTTTTTAATATTGAGCTGCGTGAGCTGCTTTTATATTTTGGAGATTAATCCTTTGTCAGTTACTTCGTTTGCAAATACTTTCTCCCATTCTGAGGATTGTCTTTTCATCTTGTTAATGGTTCCCTTTGCTGTGCAAAATCTTTTAAGTTTCATTAGGTCCCATTTGTTTAATTTGGTTTTTATTTCCATTTCTCTAGGAGGTGAGTCGAAAAGTATCTTGCAGTGATTTATGTCATAGAATGGTATGCCTAAGTTTTCTTCTAAGAATTTTATAGTGTCTGGTCTTAAATTTAGTTCTTTAATCCATTTTGAGTTTATTTTTGTATACAGTGTTTATATATTTATATAGTAATATATATATTACTATATATATTAATATCTATATTTATCTAATATAAATATATAATTGAGATATACTAACAGCTGGCAAAGCTCTCTCTGATTCTTTAATGTATTAGAACAGTGGTTCTCAAATTGTTGCATGTATCAGAATCTCCTGGAGGCAAGGCTGTCTACACAGTTTGTGAAGAACAATGCAAAGTGAAGATGCAGAGCCTCTTGCTCAAATAGCAGGAAAAAGAGCTGTAAAAGGTACACATGAAGCTTTCTATTTTCTTCCACAGAACTTTGATTTGTCATGGTGCTTTTTATTTAAAGTCATTCTAAATAAAGAAAAAATAAAACTTTAAACTACTAGCATGAATTTTACTCATCTTTATTTTGTGCAATGTTAGTTTTAAATGTCAGTAGCAGAGAGTTTAAGTCATATGCAGAAGCACTGAAAGTACACAATTTGTATTTTGTGGTTCATCTCTGAAGGGTGACCAGAGTTGGCCAGAAGAAACAGAAGCTTGAAAGTTTGGAAGGAGAAAGATTGTATCCCCTCAGGCATGGAACCAGCCTGAAGTGGTGCTCCCAGGTATGGGAAGACTCTTACAGTTGCTTGGGACATTAATATCCAGCTATTGACTTGACAAATGTTTTTTCCTCAATTCTCATTATCATGAAATTATCAAGAAAGAACAAAAGGAGTTTTTCTTTATATGACAAAGGTGGAAGTACACTTTCACAATCTCAGAGTTCTAGTTATAATTAAACTATATTCTCTGTCCTGCTATAGTCTGCAAAAACCTTGATTGTCCTGACATTCCACAAGGCATCAAAGCTATCCATTCTATTGATAATATATATCATCATGCTAACTGGATTCAGTGAGTAAGAAGTGATGAGTATTCTAGATAACACAGTAAAACACATGTATGCCAGAAGCTGAGAAATAAATCCCTATGAGGTTTTGAGGATCTGCTGTATCTGTAGACTTCAATAATCTCATGGTCTAGAGTATAGTGGGGGAACTTCTCCAAATAGAGAGAAAGTCACTGCCCCTCACACAACCAACCAGTGAAAATGAGGCACAGAATTTATTAGGTTCCTTTGGATTTTTAAGGTACATAAGAATATGATTCAAATCTATTTGTTGGTTGGTTCATAAGGCTATTGGTTTCTAATGGGGTTAGTGTATGCAAGTCCCAGTTGTTGGGTAAGTTTCCCTGCCATTTGTGCCATATGACTGAAAATTAGTTCTGGGAGTATCCATGGTGGATAAGAATGTGGAGAAGAGAACTAGCAGGTCTCAGTTGTTAAACCATGGCTCAGACTTCTAAAGTTCTGTAGCAAGACTACCTTCTGCAAATAAGATTTGCTCTCTGTTTGAAAAAATAGCTCTTGTAACACTATTGGGCTCACATGGTAACTGAGGATATTACCGTGGAACATCCAGAGACTGAAAACTGTTTTGGTGTTATTAAATCCATTGGATAGTAATGTGAAGTAGGCATAGCGCCCAGCTATCATAGAACGCAATTTTTAAAAGGAAGCACTGCCTTCAGAACCGGCTCAAATAGGTCTAAAAGGCACTAGTAAGTACATTCCTCAACTCAAATGGGGTTCCTCACAATAAATTTATGAAAAAGAAAGAATTCATTCCCAGTTTAGGAAAGGGTTGGCATGGTACACTGGTGCTAACCAAGATAGTGATGCAAGAAAATCTTTCTCATAGGCAAAGCTTTGAACAGAACACTTGGATGCTCAGTTTTTATGAAGACAGAGATGGTCTAAATTATACATGGACTTCTGAGAACAGGCAAATAGCTTTGCTGGCTGGGGAGAAGCCTAAAAGGAACAATAGCGAAAGATCAGTGGCAAAGAGATCTGGAGTAATCTTATGTCAATAGAGCCATTAGAGTGATCATAAACTAAGGATCTTTCTTGAATGTTCAGCAGATAGCATCCATTACAGAGGAGGCTGTCAACAATCAGGTAGACAGAGTTACTCGTGCCATGGACAACAGCTATCCCAATGTTCCTACAATGGGCCCACAAAGAGATCACCAAGGTAGCAAAGAAGAAAGCTATGCCCAAGGCTGAAAATATGAGCCCTCCCTCAATAAGGCTGATCTAGATAAATCATTGTGAATTCCTAATATGGCACAATTAATTGGGGAAGACAAGCTAACCAGCTGGTAAGAGTGGATTACATAGGTTCCCTTCTATGTTGCAGGAGACTGAAATTCATCTTTTCTGAAATAGACACATACTCTGGACTTAGGTTTACCTTCTTTGCCCTTCAATATCATCTAATGGTCTAGGGAATTCCTAATCCATTGATATAGTATGATTGACAAAATTATGACTGAAAAAATTTCCTTGGTAAAAGGAACCTCTTTTATGGTAAGACAAGTATTACAATGGGCTTTTGAATATGAGATTCATTGGTCTTATAATATCACCTGTAAACATCTGGCCTTAAGAATAGTAAAACAACATGTTATGGGTTTAGATAAAGCACCAGCTTTGGACACAGCACCATGCATGGTGGAGCACGTTCCTCCAAGGTATAGTATATACATTGAATCAATGCTGGTATTTAATCCCACATCCCCAATTATTAGAATTCATGAGCTAAGGAAATAAAAGGTAGATTTAGGATTAGGCTTTCTCAACATTACTCACTTATGAAGGAGTGCTTTACTTCTCTACAACTAAAGGATTTCTTGAGCAAGAGATATTAGGTTCTAGTAGAGGGGCACTTTTGCCAGTAGACGTTGTTACAGTTTCACTGAACTAGAGTCTGGGGTTACTAAAAGGACAAGCAGAATTGGTTAACAGAATTTTGGAGTGACAGAGAAATAATGTACATTAGTGCAAACTCGGACCTCTGAGAAACAGAAGACGAGATGCGTTGGAAGATAATTCCTTTCCTTTTATCTCCTGTATGAACAGATCTGAGACACAGTGATTGTTTGGAAGACATTCTCATAGTTCAACTATAAACTGTGTTTTATTGTTAGTCTGTTAACAACTTAGAAATGTACTACCTTGAATTGTCTTTCCCTGCTTCCTAGCCTACTTTTTCTTTTCTTCTCAATTTTGTAACCCTGTGATTGCATATCCCAGTAAAGCCTTGGCCCATTATGACCATAAAAACAAATAATAAACTCATGGAACATTTACATTTGTAAGATACTGTGCATGCAAGCAGGTGAGTAGAACAGAAATAACATTTACAAAGTATTAATTATATGTGGAGGCTTCTTTAGTTGCTTTATATTATGGTGTTTTTGTTCACATATTTGAATACCTAATTGTGAAGACATAAGAAAATAAATTTAAAAATACATCATTAAAAAATTGTCTAAAGTAATAAAAATAAGTGCTATTAATATTTATCTTAAGTCAGGCACTTCACTCATATTTTCTTATTTGATCTTCTTTATTCACATAAGTAATGAGGCTCATAGAGATTAGGAAATGCATCCAAGGACACATATCTAGATAAGCAGCTAATTTAAACCTAGAATTGTATATCTTTAAGCCATTCCTCTTTGCACTTAACTTTGTTTCTTGGAATGTCATTAAATTATCAAGGACTAGGGTAGGTAGACAAGTTTCCATGAATGAGTTGGCTAATGAATTAAACATAATAATGAAAGAAGAGCTGCAGCAAATTGGAAAGATGGAAATGTGTATGGTATGCTTGGGAGATAATGACAATTCTGGTCAGGGGTAAACAGATGACATATTTTGGAAGAGCAAAAGAAAACAAAGTAGACTAAGCAGAGTGAGATAAGGTACAAGTGACTTTGAATGTCAACATAAATTTTGACACTAGTTTGCAGTTTGGTAGCCAAATATATTGATAATACCTTTGGCAGAACATCTGGTAAAGCACAAGTTCTTACAACACTTGTTGCTATAGAAGTGATAAGGTACAATATATGGGAAATATGTGGCAGGAAGCTAGAAATCTAAGTTCATGAAAAGTTAAGTCTTGGATAGACAGGATCTGGAGCCATTTTAATTGGGGAGTTGAATTCTTTTATGGTTTGGCTAACATTGTTGATCTAAGGATAAAGAAGAAAAAGAGATATCCATGATACAGAAAAGGCAAGCAAAAGAAAAATTTAAGGAGAGTTTAATTAACAAAACTGCAGATTATTGTAAGTTCAAAGGGAATAAAAACAGAAAAACCCATAGATTTGCCATTAGTATCCTTAAAGAGCATTTCCAGTCAATTGGTGTTAATAAAAGCCTAACTGTAGGAAATGAGAGCCTGAATGGTGAATACAGTGCTAGCAGAAGCAAAATACACTTTCGAGAACTATAGCACTTAAAAGAGAGATTTCAATACCACAGTTTTACAATGGTATTTATTTTTTGTAAAGATAAGGCCCATCTACTTGACTAAATCCTCAATAATTATCTCAAAGCCTGAAACAACTTAGGTGCTCAAAATATTTCTTAGAATAAATGCATATTCTGAGCCTTTTGCAAAGCAAACAGAAGAGCCTTTGAGGAGAAACTGAATACAATCATGAGAAAAGAACTCAAATGGGGGTAAGGAAAAGGCAGAAGCAAATGAGAGATTGTAAAATAAAATGCTTCCTACACAAGAAAGAGTAATAGTGATAACTTTAACCAAAACTTCAAAAAAGTAGTCAATATTTTAAAACAGTTCCCTGGACTTTAGTTCTGAGAATTTATTACTGAACACATATAGAATTCCAAAGGATGGAGGATAAAGAAATATGAAAGTACACAGACCAACACAGAAACAAAATTGAGAGAACAGCTATAATCCAGGGAACACAGTATAAAGAAAGTACAAAACATATGAAAACATGCTGCTAAAACATAGTGGTCTTGTATCAATGATCATGATACAATGTCTTTAGTTTTTCTTGTTCATTTAAAGGAATGTTTACTACATGCCCATGTATTTAAAGAGAAGTACTCAAAATTATCAGCAAATACCATTTTTAGTTTAGATTTAATAAAAGAAATGTAATGCTATATAGTTTTATACTTTGATATACAGAACAGAGAGATTTTTTTATTTTTTAAATTGAACACTAAAAAAAGATCTTAAAAAAGATTTATGAAAAATAATTGTTATCATCATCGTTTCATGAGAAAAGTGCATTAAGTTTAGAGGTTTAAACTTTGCTGAAGTCAAGAAATATGAAAGTTGAAGAATTCTTGACAATTTTTGTTTAAAATTATGAGTCTCAACTCAGGTATTTTTAGGTACAACTGAAATTATCATTGTGAAGATTCTCACCTTGAGAATAATAGGATATGAATTTTAGAAGAAATGTACATGTATTTCAGCTGGATTTCTGTTGTGCAAACCTCTCTTCAACATTCTTATAGATCTTCAACATAGTCATTCTTCCCATCATTGGGAACTTACTACCAGCTGACACTATTAAAAAATCTTTATACTCAACTCAAATCATTCTTCTTGCATCTCATTTCCATTGGCTCTGGTACTATTTGAGGACATAACTCCATATAATAATTAAGCAACTCATAATTTACACATGTTAGTCTCACAATAGCTCTAAAAAGTAGAAACCTGTTTGGCCATCCATGTTTGCCATTTGAAAAAACTCAAGCATTGGAGAGAGAGTTTAAGCAAATAGTCCAAGTTTACACAGCTTGTATGTGGTTGAGAAAAACATCTGAGGATTTTAATTCTGGCTACAGGATTTACGCCTAATCATTAAGTTATATTGTCTCTCACTATGGCTTAAATAAAATGCTGCTGAAATATATTGGGCTTGATATGATCATGATTAATTATCATGATATGAATTTTTTGAAATTTTTGGAAGATTTACAACCAATGGTTTGTAGTTAATCTGTTCTTTGTGTTGGTTCCCATAACTGTACTTTCTACAATAATGGAATGCCTTACTGAAATAGCTAGAGAAAATAAAACTGACTATATCATGGCTATCCTGAAAAAATAAATTGACAAGGCAATTAAAACTGCTTTCCTTACCTTCCTTCCACTTCAAGTAAATTCAATTTGTTTCCTACCTCTAAACCACATAGAACACATAGAAACACTTTCTAGATTGGTTCAATTGCAAGTGTGTATAGATTATGTTCATCATAAGACTCCAAGCAATGGTCTTGACTAATTCAAAAGAATGTAAATATGATCAAAGGTTGGTTTCTCAAGTGTGGTGTGCAAATCATGTGTTTACATGCAGTAACAATGCTGATGATATGACAGTGCTGTTTGACTTTGATAAATTTTAACTACTACCTTTTAATTCTGAACTCAATTTTTAAAATTATGTGAGAAGGGGGACACTATGCACTGTAGCTTGGGACTGACCTTTCCTTTTTATGTTCTAAATTGACCAAATTCTGGGACTGGTTATATATCATTTACAGCTATTAATATCGAAATGTGGACATGATGATTTCTCCTTTACATCAATTTTAAAACATTTATCGATTATCCACTCTGTGACAAGCATATATATCAAATTCTGCACATTAAAAAGGAAGTAAGCCTTTGGCTTCAATTAGCCTAGCCTATACAAAATCTTGGATTCCTGCCAACTTCATATCATTTGAAATGGTTTGTAACTATAATAAACTTTTAACTTCATTCTTTAAATTTCTAAACTAATAAATATATTAATACTCATAACTTGGCAAGGTAGATAGCATGATCTTGCCCTTTTAAAGATAAGTAAAGGGAGTCACAATGAGGTCTCTTGCCTTGAATAACTTTCCAAATTGGTCATATTAAAAATCCAAGCATTCTGCTTCCAAAATCCTGTCTTAATCCCATGTCACACTATTTTCTTGCCAAAATAATCCCTGAGTTTTAGAAATTTACACCATCACAGTGCCCCAGGAAATTATTTAACAAGATTGCCACACTAATCAATTGATGCCCCCAGATTAACCCAGTGTACCGAATTTCCCAAGGAACTAAAATAACTGGCATAAGAATCTTGATTAACAAAGTAGCCTCACATAGTGGATTTTTAGCAGGTAAATACTCTACGTGTTTTCTTTCCTTCTTAACATCCTAAGAGAATTGTCAGTTATTAAACAGTCACTGAGGTTTCACAGGATTCAGTTAATGAGTGCTTGACAAGACTGGACATTTTTTTTTCTTTTTTAACATCTTTATTGGAGTACAATTGCTTTACAATTGTGTGTTAGTTTAGTTTCTGCTTTATAACAAAGTGAATCAGTTATACATATACATATGTCCCCATATCTCTTCCCTCTTGCATCTCCCTATCCCACCCCTCTAGATGGTTACAAAGCACCAAGCTGATCTCCCTGTGCTATGTGGCTGCTTCCCACTAGCTATCTATTTTATGTTTGGTAGTGTATATATGTCCATGCCACTCTCTAACTTTGTCCCAGCTTACCCTTCCCCTTCCCCGTATTCTCAAGTCCATTCTCTAGTAGGTCTGTATCTTTATTCCCATCTTGCCCCTAGGTTCTTCAGACCATTTTTTTTCTTTTTTTTTTTTTTGAGATTCCATATATATGTGTTAGCGTATGGTATTTGTTTTTCTCTTTCTAAGACTGGACATTTTAATTACAGTAATGAGGCTATTTCTGTGACTCAAAGATTCCTGAGAGAACTTTCATTAGCTAAAAACCATCAGAAGAGTCATGGAGACTGTCTTTGATTTTATTCAATGGGTTAAGGAAAAGTGGACTCACAAAGTAGGTTTACAGGGGCATTTGTGAGAAAACTCTGTTTTTATTGTCCCTTCAAGGCCCACTTGATCAAGGTATGGGCTGTATTTGTAAATTAATATGCAGGAAAACAGGACTGGAACAAAACACTTTAATATTAAAGTTGTCTTGTAGTGGTGATATTTTGAGTGTTTTTCTTTCATACTTTTCTCTTGGTTTTAGATTTTCCAAATTTCCTGGAAAATTAGCATTTTTTGATAATGAGAAAAAATTATAATCTCAGAATTATATTTTTTAATCTTTATTTTATCTTGGATACAAAGCCTTTATAAATATGGTTTAATTCTCATTCATTTATTCTTTAGTACTAGAATAGAATGTTAATACCAAAATTTCTATCCTCATTTTCATACATGACACTTTCTTCATTTGTAATGAAAGTTCATTTGACTGCAATTATTACACATACTACTACCATTCTGTTCCATGTTATCAAGTCTACTAAAATCAGTTTAATTCTCAAGGGACTGGAAAAAATATATTTCATTTGGATTTCAGGTTATACTAGCAAACTTCCTCAATTGTTAAAAATATTACTGTATTACCATATTTTGATATCATCTGTGCTATTTTGCAAGAAATTAGCTTTTATTGTTCTGATTTAAATATTTATTTTCACATTCATAATACTATGATTTTCAAACTTTCCTTTAAATCTCAGAAAGATAAAATATCTTTGCAATTTCTATCACATATTTCTTCACAAAGTGCTGCCATAATCGTTGCCTCATTAAAAAAAAAAACAACAGTTGATAGATTTTTAGAGTTGGTCCGTTGGTGGCTGACATTTGTGGGCAAAGCTCTAAAACACAATTTTAAAACTATTCATTTATTTGAACATGTAAATAAGTATACATTAAGTATACATTACACATAGATTCACCTTGGCTACTAAAGCTATATTGTACTATATTGGTGACAAAAATACCATGAGCAACATTGACAAGGGCACTGCAAGTTTCTAATATGGCAAACATCTATGGCAATGTTCTGAGCAGAAGATATTTACAGTCTTCCTTCTATTTACATGGTAATTGCCACATTTGAAAAATTCCTAGAAACGTTTAATTCATATAAAAATATTAATAACATTTTGTGTTTATACATAAATTTTACTGTTAGTTTCAGATAATTCTGAATATCTGTTTTACTTACATGAATGCTTGGCTAGGTATTTGAAAGTCATGGGTAGAAATGGGCAATTCTTCATTGTGCAGGACCAGCAATGTAGCAAGATAGTTAATTGCAATTTAGATAGCATATTCTGTGGGAAAAATTGGAGAGGGTGGAGGACATAGATATAACCAGAGAAAATGAAATTAAATGAAATACAGCATTGTTAAAGAGTGCTTTGGGGGCCTTGTAAGGATTTGGAGCTTTAAACTGTAAAGAATGGAAATCAATTCAGACAATACAAGGTTTCTACATAAAAGAAGATTCTATTAGTAGGATGCAGGATATATTAGAATGAAGCAACATGGAGATGGAGAACTTTTTAAGGCATTTCAGAATAAGAATTTTCATACATGGAAATTATTTAAACAGTAGGAATTAGGAAGAGGGAGGAATCTATTTCTGCCATGAGCTTATTAAACTGTTACCTTGCAGATGGTGAAACCTTTATATGAAATGCTAAGAGTTGGAGAGAATTTGTTAGAAAACACAATTAGTTCAATTAGAACATACCAACTCTCAGTAGTTATACGCAGAGATTGAGAAGTAAGCTCTGGAGCTCAGAAGTGAGGTCTCAGTTTAAGAATAATTATTGAAGCCATAGGCCATGGGTATACTGGGAGAGAGTATAGATTAGTAAGAGAAGAGGAGAAAGGCCAGAAACTTAGGAGTGGGAGGATAGAGAGAGTAGCCAAGGAAGTACATAGAGAAACATTTTCAAAGAGCAAGGAGAATTAGAAGCTGCAGACGAAAGTATAAAGATAAGTTATTAGTGTTGTAATTTAAGTCTGAATAGGGTGAGGGAATGGTGTGAGAGAAAAGTGGACATAAGAATTTGTTCCTTGGTTAGTTATCCTTTCTTCCTAAGATCTGAGTCAGCATTTCAAACAGTCAATCTATATACTGGGAAGTATAACAGTTACACAGTTTGTTTAGTCCCTAAATTTATGATGTGAAGAATTTGAGGAGGAAATCGTGAAAAATATTTTCACTAAAATAAAAGATCCCTTTGTTGACAAAATGAAGTATGTATAACTTGTACAATTACATGTGAACTAAAAATAATACTTATTCATTATACTACTTGATTTAGACATCAATTTCTGAAGCTATAGGGGATGTTGGTTTATATTATTTTTGTTTCCTTTGGTAAATAAAGGTTGAGCTGTATAATAAAAGAACTTTTATTTATCAATATTTCTTCTGAATTCATCAACTGATACAGAGTTGATTACAGAATTTTACCTATCATTTTACAGTGTTAAAATAGAGTGCTTGCCCTTTTTTACACTATGGTATTTTCCATATATATTAAAAATATTAAAAAATAATCTTCAGTATTAATGTACTATACATGATACATATTGCTAATTTAAAAGTATTTATTCTATTTAAATATTTATTCTGTATTAAGTTCCTGAATGTGGCTTCATCTAAGTTATGACAACTTCTAATTATTTACTTATATTAAATAATAGAATTATATGTATACACACACACACACACACACACACACACACACATATATATATAATTCTATTATGTAATAGAATAAGGGAAAATTCAGTGGATGTTCAAGATAGAGGGAGAAAGAAAAGAAAAGAAAAGGAAATAAAATTGCAAGTTAGGTGCTTACTTGTCATATTTTAGCCCAGAAGAAATATTAACTGCCTCTGCTTTATGGTGAAACTTGTGCAGAATAAGCATACTTTTACATGCAGAGAGAATTTATTCCAAATGAATCTACATCCACATAAATACTGTTTCTAGAGTGAAAATATCACCCTGTTGTAAAATATTTCACATAATATTATTCCATAGAATTTTCTTTAAAAATTACAGTGTAAGGAAAAAAAAAAAAAAAAAAAAAAAAAAAAAAAAAAAAAAAAAAATTACAGTGTAAGGGAGGCTAAAACAGTGAATACCTAGAGTCCACAAAATATCAATAAATTAATACACCACTATTGAGCAATCCAAAGCAAAATGTATTCAGACTTTGCAGTCATTATTGTTTTTCTGATGGAGAGAATCAAAAAGAAAATCTTAGCTTAATGTCCAGATGTTTTCTCATTACCTCCAAAATACTTTCTCAATAGTTAGTTGATCAAGTAACAATGATATGTATCAATAAAATTATCCTGTTCACTGCATGAATGACTTTTTTGGGTCTCAGAAATAGTTTTTAGATTTTTTTAAATGAAAGATAAATCTTTACAGTTTAGGATACAGCTAAGTGATGAGGATAACTCACAAAACTATATTTTTAAACACTCTGAGTTTATTAATGGCATATTATGAAGCTAGTAAAAGCAACATATTAAACCTAGAAATTATCAGTAATTAATATCTTACTATATTCTTTATTCATTGCTATTGTTCTTATTTTCATCTTCCTTTTCTTTTCCTTCTCTTCCCTTCCCTTCCCTTCCCCGAGTCTCAGATCTGGCATGAAATCATCTGTGGTCTTCCTTAAGCTCCTCAGAGTTACAGGTCCCTTCCTTTGTGGGCCCCAAATAGTCTGGCAAATTCCACAGCACTGAAAACTTTTTGCAGTAGATAAATATTGTCATATTCAATATTGTATCACAATCTATAACAAGGGGCCTGGATGACAAGGTATTAAAGTATATTTATTGCACCACCCTGACCTCCAAAATTTAAGACCAGTTCAGAAATTTTTCAGTGTTTTTGCAAAACATGTGGTGAATGGTCAATACACCACAGATAAATAATTTTCTAAGTTAAAAAAAATTAAAAGATCCATGTAACAACTTAGATAAAAATGAAATATAACACTTAAAAGAGTAGGTGAAAAATAATGATTTGATATCAGTGAAGAACAGCAATGTGAATCATGCAGAATTTGGGATTGGAGTCAACCCAAAGGATGCAAATATGAAAGAACTTAATTTCATTTACTGAATACAACATTTGCCCATGCCTAAAACTCACCCACACCCTTGGCCTTTTGAGTTATGTGAATGAACTTTCAATTTGGTATTTCTCTCTTGTCACGAAAGAATGACCTGCTTCTTTTGGAATAGAAATTTTGCTATCTCGCTCCACTTTTTCCCTGAGATGTTATTTCACTGTCTCTCAACACATTTGAAGTTGTTTTTATAAACTCCTTGGCAAATAATGTGACTGGCATCAACTTTTCTATGAGTGAGATATATAGCTTTGAAATGTTAGTTTCAGGGTTTTTTTTAAACTTTTTTTTTTTAAGTTAAAAGCTTCCTGACTGATTTTCACATGGTATTTCCATGCCAGCCATGCACCAGGTGCCACCATCTTGGAAAGTAATAGATGGCTGGGTCTGGGAAAGCACAGGGATATCATATCTCCCTGCTCCACAGTGCTAAGTCACTGAGTCTGCTAGGATCTCCTGTCTTCCTGCTCTCCTTTCCTTCAGCTACTATTCATTGTGGCTACCCACTGGCTTGTTCCTGGAGGAACTCCAAGCCCCTTCAGTGCTGTTATGAGGCTATCTACTTGCTGTATAATCTCCCTCCAGTTATCTCTCCAAGGAAGCAGCCTTATCCTTGTAGGGGACAGGACCAGTGCTGATTGTGGCAGCAGGTGAACAAGATGTGCTCCAAGTGTGGGGCCTCTTGGCTTCAGTGTTCTTGTCATCAGAGATCAGGTCCCCTAAGACCAGCAGCTACTCCAGCATGGGGATAATGCACCTTACAAGCTGGAGCTCAGGTGCTTCTTCACCTTACTGCACTTCTGGATCACACAGCTTTTATACTCCATCCAAGGTCTGGTTCAGATGAAGACCTTACCAACATTCATGTTGCTCTTTATCTTCTTCATGATTTTGAGATCTCCCCTTCCCCTCTCGCCAAGTTGTCCTCCAAATCTGGGAAAATCCTGGTGCTTCTTACACAGCCACTTTTTCAGCCAGGTCCCCTGACTGGGCTCAGTACTGCTCAAGGGTAAGGAAACCAATGTGCTTCTCCAGGTGCAAGGGTAGAGGACTCTCCGAGTCCATCAGTACCCGCATGCAGGGCACCCTGAGGGCCTGGGGAGGGTGTGGGGCTGGGTTGGGTTTCCCCTGGGAAACTCTGGGGACATAGAGGAGCCCTCTGCCTCAGGTGGGAAGGGAGGGTGTGCCTTAGGAAGGGAAGGTGAGCCAAGAATGTGCTCCAGATCTATCGCTTTATTTAGTTTTGTTTTTCAATATGGCTTTGCCATGTTTTTAATTTGCTGACTTATTTTTAAAAAATAATTTGTAAATATGGCTTATATTATTAAGAGTATTTTTTAATTAAAAGCTTTAAACATTTTCTCCTGAAATGCCACTTGCATTTTATCTCGTATCCATGTATTTTTAGAAATGCACTGTTTATTTTTGCCTGATCATGAAATTGAATGTTGCATGAGAAAGAAACAAAGTGGATGATTTCTCTCCCACCCTTGTTTACCTCCTGTTCTTTGCTAGAACTTCATGAAATGATATCTCATAGAGTCAGTTTATGTGAGCCAATTGCAGATGTTTTTGATAACTGGCCATGCTTCATCAAACCACAAACATAATATAGTTTAAAGTCAACCACAATAGTACACTGCTCTTAAAGGTCAGGCTCAATGGGATTTAGTTTCCAATTCTTCATCAGGTGGTTTTTGCCTCTGTAACCTTTCCCAAAGCCTTCTCCTTTCTGAGTCTAGGTGCAGCCATCTCATAAAGGAGATTATTGCAATGGTCTATAGCAGTTCTCCTGGTTTCTGGTGTGTCCTTTCTTTAATCAATTAACTATATTCTCCTCTCCAACATCTTTGTAAAACACTGTTTGTGGCATTCTCCTACCTAAAAGCTTTTCAAGATTCCCATTCAATTATAGAAAAAAAATCCAAATAATTTATTATGATAGTAGTCCCTTCACAGTTGATTTTGTCCTGCTTTTCCAGCTATTTATTCAGACACTATTTCTCATATGTCCTGCAAGCAAACATATAAACTATTCACAATTTCAACAATATTTTGTACCTCTTATGAATTTTTGGAAATACAGCTTACAAGTCATAGTAGCATGTATGTGAAATCTGAAGACATGAACAAGCTTGTCTTGCACCATCATGGACTAATTTGGCATTTTGACTCAGGAGTAGCAACTATTTGAGGGCTAGCTATTTTACTTTAAATGTTTTGTTCAATGAGAAGAGCTCTAGAAATTATATTCCCCTTCCTATAATAAGTAGGATATTCTTTCAAAGCATCTACATATTTTACATGCAATATGTGTTTCCTCAATTTATCTGTAGAATATATGCTAATTGTTAAAGATTATGATGATGAGTTTGTTGTCTACTATTAAATGGAAACATTTGTATCTGGGACTCATAGGTGCCCAGGATGGATGCTATAAATTTTCCAAAACTGGATGGTCTTTTCCACCTGACATAGTGTGAATTTTTTCCATAGAGTTTAAACTTGTTGCTTAGATGGTTAATTGTGTTTTTTATGTGTGTTTGTTCGTTTTGTTTTTTCTTTTTGTTGTTGTTTGGCTGCAAACTTTCTTGAGTGGAAAAGAAACATAAGGCATGTGGTAGAAAAATGTATGCTGGGTATGTTAACGCCACAGATTTTTTCTAGAAACAGATGGAATCCCCTATCACATAGGCAAGATCAGCCCTGCAGGGAGGTCTAGTAGTAAGTTGAGAGTATCCTGAGACTTCAACCTTGCCCAGTGTCTGGGTGAGAAGCCAAGGCAGCCTGAAACAACCATCACAGTGCAGCATCCAAGACAATCTACTTAGTCTATTTGACTTTCTGTTCTCTATTTGGTCTTGCCTCATCCTCATGTTTAGGTTATAATTGGCTAAAAAAGAAGTTGAGTATGTATCTTTCAGCTGTGCTTCTTCCATTATTCCAGTTTAGCTGATAGAGCATAAATGGAGTACCCTCATTTCTCTTATGATTCAGCAATGTCTTTTCATGTCTTCAGAGTATAATCTACCTTCTGACATAATTCCCCTGCTTGTGTCATGATACAAATGAAAGAAGATATATGTCAAATTGGTGCTTCCCTTTTACATTTGGCCTAAATTTACTTATTTGGCAGCTTTCATCCTTCACAATTTACATTATTGAGTTACAATTCTCTAACTCAAAAGTAGATACATTTTCTTCTTTATTTCTGTTCTTTTTCCATTCATTTTGAAGTTTTATAAAAGGAGCTGTGAAAACAGTGCTTACCATCTTTATCAGAATTCCCATTCATTTAAAATATATGTGAGATTGTCACCTGCCCAATTTTAGAAGACAATATGTGATTCCTAGGTTAACATCATTTTAAAAGAGAATTAGAAAAGTTAAATAAATGTTAAAAGTTATAAAGCATTAGTCTATTTGTAGTTCACAGTGTTATTTTTAACAGATAGGCAGTACCTACAAAACGATTATAATAAAAGTGAGATTTCTAAATCAATGTCACCATGTAGAATCCTACATACAATGTTATTTCACACATATCAGAAGGTAAAAGAGGGTAAAAATTAGAGTAAAAATATCATTGGATTGATAAAAAGTAAGATGTCTAAATTGATGAATAATATAGTAAGACACAAATGGGCTTTCTTGGGTATTTATTTGTGCTTGTTTGGACATGTCCTTAAAAATATTAGATTTTGGGCTTCCCTGGTGGCGCAGTGGTTGAGAGTCCGCCTGCCGATGCAGGGGACACGGGTTCGCACCCCGGTCCGGGAGGATCCCACATGCCACGGAGCGGCTGGGCCCGTGAGCCATGGCCGCTGAGCGTGCGCGTCTGGAGCCTGTGCTCCACAACGGGAGAGGCCACAACAGTGAGAGGCCCGTGTACTGCAAAAAAAAAAAAAAAAAAAAAAAAACAGGAAAAAATATTAGATTTTACATACATTTATGACAACCTTGAGCTCTTTATATTATGGAGATGTATAGAGATATGCCGTTTCATACTAAAATTAGTCACAGAAAAAAGGTAACAATAAATGTAAAAGATTCTTGTTCGTTTAAATTTTTCATTCTCAAATGTTCTTAAGAGAAAAAGAGAGAGGTCAGCAAACACTTGTTTGTTCACATATTATCTCTGACACAAAACACCTCACAAATATTAATTCTCCTCTCTATGCACTCATAAAGTAAAGGTTGTACAGGAAATGAACAGAAACACTAAAAATACAAATATGTAAAAAGTCATAAGTGTTAACCCCTATCTCATTTTAGCATATTCATAAAGTCTATTTCTGCATAACAATTAATGACTAATGCTGTTTCAGCACTAACTTGGCAGATAACTAGAAAGCTTCTGTATGTTAAAATGTAAATGATCTTACTGACCAAATAAAAAGGGACGTATATTTCTTTTCCATAAGATAATCTTGCCAATAAAGAACTAAAACAGGGTTGCAATTGCAATAACATTTTCTTTGGAAGAAACTAAAAACCTCTTTCTTCAATAAAAAGAAACCTTATCAAACATCTTACTAGAAATCTGATAATGTAAGGTACATAGCAGGATAAGTCACCTGTGTTGTCTGCAAGACGATTTGTAATACATGTTTCTATTGATACAGATGTAATCCCTGTCCTTCAAAGAGAGAGCAATAATGCACTTCTAGTCAGCTAATCTCAGTCGTGCACTGCAATGTCTTAGGTGTTTCAAGTGAGAATTTTCTATATAAATGCTGCTGCATATGGACTGAGAGTTGGCATAGTTTAACAAATCCAGGTTTATAATTATTTCTGAAACTATTTTACAGTGTTCCAAATCCATGTGACAAAACTGTCTTAAATTTCTTTCCTCCCTATTTGTTGAAACTTGGTCATTTCAAACTCAATTTGAAGACAAGCTTTCAAGTCCTAACCTTGTCCCCATTCTCTCCTTTCCTCAATATTGGGTGGGAATTTTATTTCCCCTTTTCCTTCATTCATGTTTTCACTCTATTATTCATTCATTTGTTCAATCATTTAATCAAAACAACATTAAGTTTTAGGTGAAGTAGGCCAATAGACTCTAGTTTTTAAAAATTAATGTCTAATGGAAATTAGGAATAAACAATACATACAAAATGTAATAAGTTCTGCAATAGATCTAAGAACAAAGTTACATGAAAGAATAATAAAAAAGTTTGGGAGAGGCTAGTTAGATACCAGATTATAAAAACACTGTATGCTAATAGTTTATACTTAATGTAGTTTGTGGGAAACCACTAAGGAATCTAGCTGGGCACAGATTTAATCAGATTTAGATTTAAGAAAATTAACCACCTAACTTAAGAAAGGTAAATAATAAAATGCTTTTTTACCTCCACTGTAAACTATGATGTATTACAATTCTTATAAGGCTCAAGAATGACAAACATGATTTTACTGGTGAATTTCCATGTTTAATATGTATATTACCTTTTTTTTTAAGTTGCATGTTAACCTGGTATAAAGTACTATCTCTGCTTTATGCTTTGAGTAAAAAGCAAAAAAAAAGAAAAGAAAAGACGAGTTAAATTGTTACCCCACTATGTACTATTACATATGCCTTTTCTTTTAGAAAATGTCAATTATAATTACTATTCTCACACAAAAAAGAACAAGCAAAATAAATAATGTAAATTTTGGGGATATGTACATATGTGGTAAATATGTTATAAAGAGCACATGTATTAAACACAACATGCTTGTTGTTCTCAAAGGACAGTGTTGACCACTGAGGGAACAACAGGTAGAAAGGATTTTGAGGAAGCCATACTGCAATGGGGATTCAAGAAATCCCACATTGTGGGGATGGTGATCTGATTTGGACAGGTACTAGATTTCTTGTACTGATGTTGTGATTGTAGAGAAATTTTAAGTGTCTATTTCAAGTCAATCAAAAATTACATGCTTGAGATGCTCTTATTTACATTTTATTATTTTTTAAAATGTCAATCAGAATTATTATTACTATTATACTACTCTTTGAGGTGATTTTAAGAGTTGCTGATGAAAAGGAAGACACTCATATGGCACTAAAACAGTTGAGGAAGAATCAAGATATAGGGAAGGGTGTTAGTGAGAGACAGTACAGTGCAATAGTTAAAATTACAGACTTTGAAACTAACCTCCCTAATTTGAATTCTGGCTCCATCACTCACTGAGAGAGGTACAGTGAGTTAATGAAATTTTCTTTGCCTCAGTTTCTTTGTAAAGATACTACCTATCTTATAGCATTGTTAGGATTAAAATAGTTAATATATGTTATATACTTAGAGCATTGTCTAGCTTATAGTCGTCTGATTGTTAATATTATTTTTGTGAAATTGTGAAGAAATTTTAATTCCTTGCACTTCTTTTCTGTTTTCTATATTGCTAAGGAATATTATGCTTTACTTGTAAAATAAGTTTCATGTATATCTGTATATCATTTTAATGTCATATCAGAACATTATATAATAGTCACCATTGAAGAATTATTTAATTTACTAGGAGAATATACCTTCATTTGACTTACCATTTCTAAGTTGATTAGGGCTTAAACTCTGTGAAATTACATATTAACTTGAAGACTAATGATAGACCAAATTATTTCTGCCTTATGGAAAAGATAAACCTTAATGCTTAACATTTTATTGCCTTGTATGACATTAATCAGGTTTGTCTTTAACACTGCAAATTTATTCCAGTGTTCCTTTTCTTAGTGATTTTGTCATCCTTAAACTAGTTTTACCAACCTGCTTATGTTCTCATTCATGAGATAAATACATTTTTTGTCATTTGCTCAGTATATATTTATCAGAGTCATGGTTTTTATTTTGTCTATATTAAAGCCATGTTTTAACTTTTTCAAAATGTATACCTAATTATTTATAAGTCATTTTTGGCACTTTCCCATCTTGTATAGTAGTAATAAGCAAAAATAATAACCCCCAAAAATGCAAATATAAAATAAATCTCAATAACAAATTTAGTAGTGTTGGAAATTAGGCAATCCTTTTCTGGATATGGACATATTATTATAACGTTTGGGAAGCTTATTTCCTAATCTCTTAAGAGCAGTCAAGTTGTCCTTTGACCATCAGGGAATCATTGCTTCTATATTTTATTCCAGAATATGAAGGCCTAAGGGATTTACTGTGCCCTAAACTTCAACATCATTCTGCAGCCTACTCCCCTCTTTATGCCTATTGAAAAATTTGAGATCTCTCATTTTTTCAGTTTAGATCAAAAGGAATTCTACCACTATGAAATTGTTTAGTACTGGTGATATGCAGCAAAGGTTTTGTTTTGGACTCCGCACAGGCTTGTCTTCCTCCCCCCAGGTAGGATATTTTTGAATGAAGATATCAGCTGAGACTCAGATCAAACAAGCTTACTCAATTTCTTTTTGGGCTTACTTTGTGGACTGCCTGTTCTTCATTAAACAGTATGTCTTAAGTTGTGAGTGCATGGTGAGGAGGAAGAATGTGGAGCAAGTGGGTAGAGAATAAACAAATATTACTTAATTCTTGATTACCCCCAAATCCTTTGGAAGTTAATCTCCAAGAAAACTTCATCTTCATGTCACTATTAAAAGGCTTCCCAGACAACTAAGCTGAGCCATCTCCTTTCAGCCTTTTCTCATTGTTAATCATTACAGTGACCTGAAAAGTGTGCTGTAGAGTGGATGGAGACAGAGAAGTGAAGAGAGAGAATAACATGTTGGTTAGAATGTGACAATACAAAGAAAGACATGACAATTTAGGCAAAAGACATTTAATAGAAAAAATAATCATAATGCTGGAGGATGGTTGAGATTAAAAAGACAAGTGGAAGAATTAGTCTTGACCAGTAGAAGGGACACCTATTCTTCCAAGTTTAGAAATAAACTTAGGTGTGTTGATAAAAATATAATAATGCTTTTCATTAGCCTTGTACTTCACATATTTGGTTCATATTTGACGTTTATTGCATCGTTCCATATTATTTATCCTTAAACTAAGGCCCAAATATCTGCTTTCTCCATTCCTTTTTAAAAAAATAACTTTTGAAAAGTTACCTTCAGCTTTGGATAATACATTTTTTCAACAAAGTAATATTATGACCATAGTCTTATAAGTATAATCTAGAGCAGTGATACAAAGCGGTTCATACTTATTTTCTAGATTCAGAATTCAAGGTCTACAATTCATTAGCTGGGTGACTTTGGGCAAGACATTTAATCTTGTTGTGTCTTGGTTTTCTCATCTGTAAAATAAGAACAATAATTTTACTTATTTCACAGGGATGTTGTGCTAATGTATGTAAAACCATTTATGCCAAATCCAGGGAGTGTCCTCAAGAACTTTTAGCTAGCATTATTCTGTGTTTGGTCCTTGGCATTTCAGAAATTGTTTTAATACTTCCTTTCTCCATGGTAGATTAACAGCTGAAGATGTTGAATACTAGAAATATAAATTAAGCATATAATTAAAGAAAATGTCTAATTTTATTGAATGCATCATGTTAAAAATCTTGTATACACATGTGTGTATTAAAATATTATATATATATACTGCTGTCAAGAGACTAATTATTATGCTGTATTTGACTCAAAAGACGATAAAAGATCACAAACAACAAAAGAAAAAAATAGATAAGCTGGACATTGTCAAAATGAAAAACTTTTGTCCTCAAAGAATACCATTAAGAAATTGAAAAGTCAACCCACAGAATGGTAGTAAATATTTGCAAATCCTATAGTTGATAAGGGACCTGTATCTAGAGTACATAAAAAAACTTTTACAGCTCAAAAAGTAAAAGAAAAATAGCAATTAAAAATGGGCAAAAGAAAAAAAAATGGGCAAAAGAGCTGAACAGATATTTCTTCAAAGAAGATATGCAAATATTCAAGAAGTACATGAAAATATTCTCAGTTTCATTAGGCATTATGGAAATGCAAATCAAAACCACAAGACATCATTTCTCACTAGGATGGCTATAGTCAATAAGAAAGTTAATAAAAAATCATTGGCAAGGATATAGAAAAATGGAACCCTTACACACTCCTGTAGGGAATGTGAAATGGTACAGCTAATCTGAAAAACAATCTGGCAGGATCTCAGAATCTCTAACATAGAATTATCATATAACCATTTCATTCCTTAAAAACCCAAAAGAAATAAAAATATTATGTCCACACAGAAACTTGTATTTGAATGTTCATAGCAGTATTATTGTTAATGGTCTTAATGTGTAAACAACCAAAATTTCCATATACTGTTGAATGGATAAGTAAATTGAGGTAGATCCATACAATTCAATACTATTTGGCAACAAAAATAAATGAAGTACTGGCATGTGCTATAACATAAACAATTCTTGAAAACATTATGTGAAGTGAAGGAAGCCACTCTTAAAAGACAATGTATTGTTTAATTTAATTCCTATGAAATGTCCGTAACTTGAAAATCAATATAGACAGAAAGTAGATTATTGGCTGCTTAAGACTCGGAAGTTTGGCGTGGGGGTTGGAAAATGACTGTTAATAGGCATGGAGTTTCTTTTTGAAGGGATGGAGATGTTCTAAAACTGATTCTGGTGATGGATACACAATTCTGGGAATATACAAGAAAGTGTTGAATTGAATTCACACTTAAAATTGGTGAATCATTTAGTAGGTGAATCATATATTAATAATGCTCTTTGTATAAAACATAAAACATTTGGAAACAAGAAAGTAAAATAGTTTTTCATTCTTCCACAATCATTTACTAATCCCATACTATTATCAAATAATGTTCTACTTGAGGATACATTAAGGTTTAAATACTTAATGATAAAAATGGCACTTATAGGGGCTTCCCTGGTGGCTCAGTGGTTGAGGGCCCGCCTGCAATGCAGGGAACACAGGTTCGTGACCCGGTCTGGGAGGATCCCACATGCCGCGAAGCGCTGGGCACGTGAGCCATGGCCGCTGAGCCTGCGCGTCCGGAGCCTGTGCTCCGCAACGGGAGAGGCCACAACAGTGAGAGGCCCACGTACCACACACACACAAAAAATGGCACTTATCTATATTATCTAGATATTCATTTACATTTCATGGAATTTCAGATTTAACAAGGTATCTGGAAAGTCATAAGGCTGCAAAAGACTACAAGGGATCAGTATGGTCTCAAACAAATTTTATCATTTTACAGTGAATGAGAGAGCTCTCCAGTGGATTGTTCAAAGACACAGTTTCATTAAACATAGTTTAAACTAAGTCTTATAATTTTTAATGCAATTTTTTCCTGTACTTTACCTCCTTTTTTTGCCCTAGAGGTATTGAAACTCTCAAATGTCTCAAATGTCAGCAATCAGGTGATCACAGAAAATTTTGAAGCTAGTTAAAAGTATGGGATTGTTGGCCAAAATTAAAGCAGCCTAGACTTTCAGGTCATGTTTTAAAGAAGGGCTTGAGAAAATATCTAGTTTATCCACCTGGTTGGAGTTACTTCCACAGTGTCCATGCCAAGAATTTGACCACTTTGTTCCTGACATCTCAATCTATCCTTTCACAAATAGTTTAAAAAATAAACTTCAAGGAATGTCACACATTGTAAGACATTATTAATTAAAATTTTAAGTTACAATGGTTAATGTTAAGAATATAATATATATATTATCCTATTTTTACAAAATCTTAGTCGTAGTTTTGAGTTAAAACAACAGAAACTAATATTTGCAGAGAATTATGTATGTTTCATAATCTAATTCTGATATAAGTTACATTGGCTTTTTAAAGTTAATAAAGGGAACTCTAGATTACTATAGCGGTTTTTGGTTTTTTGGTCAATAGGATACATCTATTTTCTACTAATCTTTGATATAGAGGAATACCATTGAATGAAGAGTTGATGGTTAACCTATATTATACTGTTCACCCAAACTGAATCTTGAGGTTAGTAAGTGTTTCATCTGTTGATCTTTCAGAAAATCTCTTTTATTTTGGCCTGGAACCTGAAGCTTCATTAATTCCCATCTCTATGGCCTTGGCCCCCAAAGGATGAATTTACTATTGGAAGCTTACAGATTTTGGTGTTGTTTAGCTTAAGTTATGGTTATTGCCAAGTTTTATTTGTACTAAGCTGGAATACATTACTCATATTTCCGCCTTCTTGAAATGAAATAAGGCAGGGCATTTTATGATTTTAAAAGTAAAAAAAAAAGTGTCAATTTACTATGATGGATTTCAAGTGAGTTCATCAAACTGTCCATATTTTATTCTAAATGCTCTAGTAAAATAATATTCTTTCCTATGCCAAGTGATGTTTCAATCTACCGACAACTAAACCATCACAAATCACTAAAGGCTTTTCACCTATTGAAACAAGTTGTTCAAATGTATACCACATCGTTGGCCACCTATGAACCAAGCTTTAGAGTCTTTGACAACACTTGAAATTTTCAAATTTTTTTATATTTAATGACATCTTTTGCTATAATCTTTCTGAAAAGCTAAGAATATACAACTTGCCACATTCTTAGTCCAAAGAAAAAGAAAGTACATTATTGCATCCTCAAATGACATCTGTTAGCAAACAGATGTGACAAGGCAAACTTAACTAATGAAGATGATATCTTAAATGTTTTCTATATTTTCTTTATGCTTTTTCTAGTTCTGTGTCAAATTTGTAAATTTTTATGATATAAAAGTTAATATGATAATGATGAACATAATACACGTATACATATGTGGAAAATGTCAATTTTTGAAACCACGTAAACTAGGGTTATTACAGAGTTTGCTACTTAAAATACAGTCTTTCTTCTGATTAATATATGCAGTCAATGCTGATAAAGATGTCTACTTGTATATGTAAATGTATGCATATATGTCTTAATCAGTGACTACATATAATAAACTCTAATTTTAACTTCGTCAATTTTCTTCTAGTTCAACTGCAATACATTTTTTTGAAAAGAATGTACTTTTTCTACATTTCTTGTTATCCTGTCTCTTCATCACTTGTTTATCTTTATTTATTCTTATCCATATACCAGAAGTAAAAATAGAAACACTATTTAATAAATTGATAATTAGGTTATTCTCCTTTCAAATAGAATTGGAGAAGAAACTGAATTCCATCTCTATCCATATATTTGCAAATCTCTTCATGTTCCTTTAACTGTAGAACCAATTAAAATGAAAATTTTCTTTAACAAATGCTTATAGTAGTATATCTGGCTTGAATAATATCAGTCTTAAATAAATCTACTTAGATTTATTATTGATGAAATAGTCCATTTTGTTTAAAATATGTTTAATCTTCATTGTTTTCCAGAACGTCTTTTACTAATTATAAATTATATAGCTCTAACAAAACTAAAATATATTTTTTATGTTGTTCAAGTAAAGATTGTCTTATATAAAAAAATACAATACGAATAATTATAAATACTTATTGGAATAAAGTCCACCACCTAAGTGTACCATTTATTGAATTTACTTAGATCAGGATCTGAATTTCGTTTATCAAACCTTTGCCGATTTCTGCTTACAATATCATTATTGACCAGGGGATTTTTCCAGAAACTAATGCCTGTGGCTGGCGATTTTTATTTTGGCCAGCCAAAAAAATTAATTCTGTTATTTCACTAACACTTTGCGGGTCATTACATTCAATAGTTACACCTGACACACCTGTACAGTCTTCTAATTTTTGTGAAATGTTGTCTTGAATCCACTCTTTTATAGAAGCAAAAGAACATTCTCCTGCACCGTGAGTTTCATTTTCACTTTCCCTATCAGAATCAATCACTAAGTATTTTTGTCTTTTTGTTGGTCTAATATTAACATCGTCTGAATCAGAACTATATTCTGAAGAACTATCATCTTCTGAGACACTAGTATATATGTTGCTCAGACAATCAGAGAGAGTATCTGCATAAAATTCACTGAAAAATTCTTCTTCACTCAAAATTTCACAACACGTCATTTTTGAAAATCTTACATTTATAATACACATAAGATTGGAACAAAAACTTAACGAAGCAAACTGTGAATGATAATGACAATCATAAGTTGTATAATGAACGCTTGATCAATTTTAAGCTCTAACAACTTCACAAGGTGATGTTAATTGTATCACTCTCTAAAAACGTATTGATACATCTCTGGTCAATAACGTTTGGGTAACAGAAGAAGTATTAATACATCTCCGGTCAATAATGTGCTATTATCCAGAAATTTTTAATGATGATGTGTTATTTTATATAATCTGAAATCATATACAACAATAGGATACATTGGCCCACTATTAATTCTTTGTAGTATGTGCCTTTTCTGTTAAACCACCAGGTTTAATATTTATTCCTGGATAGCATAGTGACCTTCAAAGAAAATGAAATTTAAATATGAATAGCTTTTATTAGAAATACTAAAAATATTAAATATAGACCTTGAATATGAAATAGGTCCAGTGAAAACTTAATTTAAAAATATACATACACAGTAGGTGGAATAATGTTAATTGTTAAAAAGTTTTGAAATAGCTGATAAAAAAAGCTAATGAACTCTAAAGATCATGGTACATCCTGTATGTATTTATTTATTTGTACATACATTTTAATAAAGAGGCATGAAAAGTAAATTTAGGCACCATATAAATATTTTTAATTATCACAGAATAGAGATAATATACATCACTTTAAATTATTAATATTCAAAAAATTTCATTTAAGTTGGTAAAGTTTTGACAGTATTTCAAATTATTAATGTGTAAAACTATTCATTTACTCTTTCTTTCAAATATCATTTATCATGTGTCTACAATGAGTAAGATGCTATCCTAAGAACTAAGAGTATAGCAGTGAACAAGTAAGATGAAGTTTGTGGAACTTATGGAACATGCAGTCTAGCTCTGTGCAGAAAATTTAATACATTAGAGTAACTTGGGATCTGGGAGGAACATCTGATACTCTATTAGAAGTTACTTTTCCCTTGAATTGTGTTTAGCTGTACAATACATTTCTGAAAAAAAAATTTTAAGGAAATGATCTGCCGCATCTCTATACAGCCCTGTGTACAAAGGGCAAACTGGGCTTCCCCTTAGGCAAGGATTGATTTTAGCATATTTCTTGTGAACAGTAATCGATCCCTCTTCCTTTTATTCCTCTTTTAAAAAAATACTATTAAAGATCTTTAAGCACAAGTATAGTCCTTAACAGAAATGACACTGAGAGAAAAACTGAAAAGGGAAGCATAAAAAAAAAATTAGTTCCATGGTATGTGATTCATTACCTCAGCAAATAAGTATGAATACTTTATAAGATTAGTTCATGATGTGCAAATTTTTGTAATAAAATGACACTTTCATATACCTACAAAATCAGACTTTTTCACAGGCGTTTAAAAAATCAGAACAAAAGCAAATTATTGATTTCATTGTTGAAGAACTGTGATTTGCAAAATGAAAAGACACTGTAGCCAAAAATTTCTGGTTTTTCCTTCTTCTGACATCACCTAGGAAGCCCTTTTTGAACTATTTTAATAAAGTAGAAATATTGGGACTTCCCTGGTGGTGAAGTAGAAATATTATTTATCACAGAAGGAAATTCTTTACATTAAATGATTGAAATAAACACTAAGGAACACTTATGAGTTAGTATGAAAATCCTTTAGATGTGGGTTTATAGGATATTTTTTAACACTATTGTTCCTTCTTGGAATTTTGTTAGTTATATTGTTGCTGCAGAATCAATTCAAGACATATAGCAATTCTATAAAAATTTAAATCTGCTACAATAAAAAATAACTAATACTTTTTTAATAATTTTAATAGTAGATTTTGTGTACATGTGTGTGTGTGTGGTGTGACTTTATAATACAGCTGTGTGCTGAATCTTTGTGTTTTAGAAGTAGCTCAGTAGAAGAAATAAAAATAAAATTAGAGTATGAAAATGAAAGAATTCTTACAATGAATGGAATGTTTTTCAAGTAGATGAATACTATCTTCTTCACCATTATCAACAACAACAAAGCAGAAGGATGCATTTCTTAAAATAGACTGTCTTTGATTTGAGTATGAAAGCCTAAAATGGAAACATATTTGAAGAACATATGAATAGAAGAAATGGACTGTGCCTAAAATGATCCTTTAAAAAGCTTATAATTTTCATTGGATCCTCTGTGATTATGCTTAATTAGTCTTCAAAACTGTCATAAATGCACATTTCATTGTGGTTATTTTCTAGAATCCTAACAATTACAAAGTTCTATATAGTCAAACTGCAGTTACATGAGTGAATAATTACTTGTTATAATATCACTATTTATTATACATCTCTATCAGTTTATCTGGTGTAATCTGAATATCCTCTTTGTGTACAACACTAAACAATTTAAAGGCAATTTTTAAATTGCCAATTTTTAAAAACTCCTCCACTCAAATCAACTTCCAATCTTAGACAATAGACTAGAATTTTACCAATTCACAAAAAAACTCACAATTTTACCATTTGTGAGTTAGAACACAAATAAAAACTGCCTTTGAAGAGTTGTCAGTCTAATTTAGCAACAAAACAAGTAAAGAAAATCATACACAAAAACAGGACAAGAGGAAATTCCTTTCTATGCAGGCCTCCACATACTTCCTTACTGCTTGTGAGGATTAAGCATTGGTGGTAGTTGGCCTCCGAGCCACTCATTGTACTCACCCAGAACCTTCATTTCTTATCAATTTACAAAAAAATTCTGAAAATCAAATTTGGCTAATTTTCAACGTGACATATTTATATACTGACTTAAAATCATTACTCACACCATGTATGTATATGAGATACTCAAAGGACTAACATAAAGTAATGAATGAAAGGAAAAAAAGAATATTCAAAGCAATTTTTAGTACTACTATATCACATAGTAGTCCTGAGTAATATATGGATGAAGTAAACTTTATTTTGACGATGTAGAAAAGCAAAGACATTTAAATTTCATTTGTTCTACCAAAGCAAACTCTAATTTATGACTTATTAGAAGGGTTATTGGTAAAGATTTTTTAAAAACCATGCTGCTGGCTAGAAACCATGAGAAATGTCAGGTATTTCAAAACCATAAACGGAAACCACATAAATAAAGTTTGTCCATTTTCTCTGGCATTGCTTTAAGGGCTATGAAGGACAGGTGAACCATATACAGGAGATTTTAGAGTCTGGACTCTGGAAGGGTCACTGCTCTTATCCTGAGTCTGGAAGGCTTTATTCTCCAGCTCAGAAATGCCTACTTTTCAAAGCTACTGATTGAATATAGCAAACTCTAATTAGTCTTATTGCCACTGCTTTTGACTCTAGTACAAACACTGTGGAATGTTCCAAGTCATGCTGGTAGCACTGAGCAGAAAGTGAAGGTGAAGTGAACAGGGGAATGAAAAAACTGAGGAACAAAATATTCACGGAATTCTTTGGTCTCATCTATGTTTCAGGTTTATAGTGTCTGTTTGTCTCAAGTAATCCATGTTTTGAAATATCCTGGATATCAGAAATCTAATTTGATATACTGGGTAAAATGTAAATTTATTAGCATATTAGATAGAGCTTGAAATCTGTGGTAAGATAGTACCAGGCTTAAATCCCCATTCTAGCATGTTCAATCTATTACTCCTGAGTAGATTATTTAACTTCCTAAGCCTTAGCTTTGCCATTTTTAGAATGGATGTAACATACCTTGCAGGAGTTGTGAAAGGATTAAATTTCAAAAGTGTGTTTAACATGTAGAGCAATGCCTGATATATACTATATACTTAACTTGTGCATCACCAGCACCAGTAGTGCTAAGCATTGACATCAAACAAAATGGCAGAAGCTAAAGTTACCTCATTTTCTCTTTTTCTTTCTCACTCACCCAGTATGTGTGTGTAAATATCCATGTAGACCTCTAATGAAGTACTAACATTATTCTTTCTTCTTGATTTCTTCTAATGCCAATCTGGTGATTAGTCAAAATTAAATCTTGGCTCATACTTGCTCAAAAACTTTCAATGTTATACCGTTATTTTAAAATAAAAACACAAATCTATAACAAAGTCTCCTTAACCCTGCAAAATTTTGTTCTGCCAAAATCTTGAGCTCATTGTCTCCACCTCTTCTTTGCCTTTCCCACTATCCCATCACACTTGAATTTCCTTAAACAGAACAAAGCACCTTCCCACCTCAGATCATTGGTACATGCACTTACCTATGTCATGAATATTCTTTAACTCTTCATTTGACTAATATCTGCTTCATCCTTTACAACTCAGTTTTTGCATCACATATTTAAAGAGGCTTTCCCTGTTTCACTCTCCTATAGCATCCTATAATTTTCCTTTGTAGTATTTACCATACATATAATTATCATTCATCATTATAATTCCTTTGCTCCAACATATTCATCTTGACTGTAAGGGAAACTTATGCCTATTTTGGTCACCATTGTATCTCCAGGCCACCTTCTACAGCTCCTGGTACATAGCAATAAGCAATCACTACCCCCTTCAACAATGAATGCTATGTACAGACATCTGTCTAGGTTTCCAGGTTATAGAAAGTTAAACAAATGCTACCACATTAATGGTGGAAGTAGGTAATAACAACACTTAACAACAAATATATGGTATAAAGGTGGGAATTAAAGTACTCTACAGGATATAAAACAGTGTGAGTTTTGAAGGCCAGGTCACTTTCAGTAGAATATTCAGATATGAGATCTCTATGGAAGTGACGTTTGAGCAGAAAGCTGAATGAGGCAGAAAAAGGATATAAATATTTGGTAGAAGACTGTTTCCGGCAGAAGGAAGAAAGAACAGCACAAAGGTTATCTGGTGATATTATGCTTGTTATAGTCACAAAACAGCAAGAAGGTCAGTGTGGCTGGAATTGTGTGAACAGGGAAAACAATAATAGGAAATATGATTGGAAAAAAAGTTAGAAAAAGACCATGGGTAGTCTCATTGAATGACTGAATTCAGGAGTACTGAGAATCACAATTCTAAATATCTATGAGAACTGAAGAAATTAGTTAATATATTAATTTCTGATAGGTGTGATAATTAACAGGTGCTGATAATTTGTTGGGACAAAATGAATCTCAGTGGAAAGAATTGTTCTCTGTTACAAAAGTTTCAATATAGGAGTGAAGACCAGCCATAAAGACATATAAGATAATTAACTGCATAAGAAAATTTATGGTGACATCATATAATCCTAAGAAAAGGAACACTAAGAATTTAAATGAAGGAGAGAATGTCATGAAAAGTTTTTAAATATTTCTTAGGCATGGATGAACTTACCTGGAAACTGAGGGGTTATTTAGAATTAGATACCAGAGATTCCTGACAAGCGAACTATTGTGAGTAAAGTACAAGGGAATTTACAGCACATATTTAGAAGAGATGAAATTAATTCAATGCATTTTTAGAAAAAATGCCCAGGTAGTTGTTCAGAAGTTAGGTGTGCAGAAACATGCCTATCAAAATATGGAGTTTAAACCTGCTATTTGTGGGTATATGTTTAAGACATTGTTGAATTAGGAAAGCAAGCCACTCTGTGTTCTAAGTAAGACAGATTTTGGATAGGGAAATTGAGACCTAAATGGCCTTTGAAAGGGCCGTGGAAGTGAAGGTCAGGGAACTTTCTGCTAATGATCTCAACCTTCTGTTCAATGTGAAACGTTCTGAAAAGCACTGAGTTCCTCAAGAACCTTCCATCAATTGTCTACAGTCTCCCATCAACTGTCTCAGTCTACAGCAGTGAAGCCAATTGCTTTTAAGGGCTCACTTAGAAGTTACTTCAAGTTTCCCTTGTCCACATATCTGCCTGAATCTGCGTGTGGAGAAATAATGGCTTTCTCTCTTCCACCTTCTATACCTTACCTGAATGCCTCTTATGGCAAACTCTAACCCAGAACTGTATGGAGAGAGGATTTCTTTAAAAATGAAGATCCAGGAGTCTCCTCTAAAGGTAAAGCTGACCTTGGAAGGAAGTAAGGCTGATGATCAGTAGAAATAGATAAACCAGCATAGAAAGAAAAATCAAAAGACTGAAGTAGAAGTTTGTACTACTAAAATGAAAAACAGAATGAAAAAACACTTAAATACTACTGTTTTAAATGAAAGCTCATTCTATCAAATACATGAAGATACGTATTTTCATGCCCTGATATTATTCAGCCACATGAACCAAATTTGTTTCAACTTTTCTTCATATGACATGGTTATAAAATGTTTATTATTCTTGTTATTCTCATCTATTTCTGTTTGTCACTCTCTAATATTTTTAAAATGTGATGTCCAGAACTAAGAACAGGTCTCATAATGAACTCTGACTAATAGAGAACTATTTCTTTCAATTATTTTGTTGCTATCTGTATATTCACACAGCCAAAGTTTAAATTAATGTTTTAAAATATATTTCACACTTCTGCAATATTGAGCTTGCAATCAGAATTTTCCAGTATTTTGCACATGAACCACTGCCAAGCAGGGTCACCTCCCCTGAATCAATTTTGGAATCATCACACAAAATCAACAGCTGAAGCCAAATAAATAAGTGAAATTTCCAAAGGAAACATAGCAAAGCATATAAAAAGCAAAGGCATACAGACAGCAAGTTAAGATCTGGATGTTGAAGATCAAGTTCATATCTAAAATATTTTGACAAGGAAATTGAAAATTAGAAAAGAATGTTACTTATGAAATAAGCAAAGAATGCATATTTAGATGCAATAAGTAAATTAACTTAGTACCAGAGGTAGTAGGAAATCTGAGATGATTTGTTACTGAAGTAGTTAAGAAGAAGAAAAAAATAAATTTTTTATTACTAAATTAATTTTTATTACTAAATTAATTTTTATTACTAAATTAATAATTTTTTATTACTAAATTAATAATTTTGAACTAGACCAGAAGGAACCACTATCCCTCTGGATATTCAGGCATATTGTTCTTTGGCTTAGCTAAGCCAGGAACTCCTAAGAGTAATGAAATGTGCATAATTAAATGACTGCAGTTAGACTTTGATATTTTGGTTGATGAAGTATTTGTTTACATTGATTTTATACGGTTCATATAATTTCAATAGTAGTACTGTGCCCTGTCATGGAATATTTTGAAGAATTTGAAAATAGAATTACAAAGCATATATCTCCTTCCTTTAATTTCTACATTTTCATTTAATTTACTAATCTACTTAACAGATTAAAGAAGAAAATTAAAATAATATTGAGATTCTATCTAAGAATAACAATGAGAAGACTTTTAAATGGCTGACTGTCGTTAGTAATTTGAAAAGGTGTTAAAGCTCAAAATAAGAACTTTTAAATAAATAGCAACTATAAAGCTTAATGAGATTTATTTCATATAAATTCTTCCCTTGAGGTGAAACGAGAAATTTCTATACTTTACAATTAGTTGTTTCAATAATAAAAATCAAATCATTAATAATGTTAATAATAATAACAATAGCAAAAATGGCTAACATTTTATATAGAGATTGCTACATTCCAGGCACTGTATTAAATGATTTTAGAATGATTATTTCTAGGGTATGAAATGATGGGTGTGAAATTGTTGTAACTGATTACTCAATTCTAGAATGGAGATAACATTAAAAGAAACACACTACGAAGTACACATACTTAAAGTCTAAAATTCAAATGACTTTTAATATCTCTTATAAAGCTGTTAAAATACCTACACATATACATAGTTGTGTATATATAGCAAAAAATTAAACAGAAAAATACAAAATAAGCTTATAGTATTTTAGGACTATTAACTGACTGATATTCAGTCAGTTTAAACTCTTTATGAAAATGGTACAGAAAGTCAAATTAAAAAAAAATAGATCAGTTGATCTATATATCTAAATATTTTCCCTTAGTATACTAGTTCTCAGGAGTTCTGAAATCCAATATTCACTATAACAATAAATACTTTAAATGTACAGTGTAGATATGATTTTTTTTCCCCACAAATCATACAGGCAAATCCATACCTAACATATCATGCTATGATAAAAAGTGTATTAAATAGCTGGAGCTGCCATAACAAAATACCATAGACTGGGTGGCTTAGACAACAGGAGTTTATTTCTCATAGTGCTGAAGGCTGAGAAGTACAACATTTAAGGTATAGGCTGATTGGGTTCCCTGGTGAAGGCTCTATTCTTAACTGGCAGATGGCTATCTTCTCACTGTGTCCTCACATGGTAGTGGAAGAAAGGAAGCAGACTCTCCAGTGTCTCCTCTTATAAGGGCACTAATCTCATCATGAGGGGTCAACCATGATGACTTCACCTAAACCTAATTACCTCCAAAGTCCCCATCTCCAAATAACATCACATTTGTAGTAGGACTTCAACATTGAATTTTGGTTGATAGAACTCAGTCCATGGCAGAGAGGTTGTTAGAAAAATTCAAAAGAAAAACTTTTGTGGCATAAACTTCTAGCTCTTAACTAGAAAGAAAAGGGAAAAAATAAGGCAGCTGTGGAAGTGGATGCAAAAAGATAGATATGCCAGGAGCAATTAAGAAAAAAATCTTTTAAGCACTATTTAAAATCCCAAGTATCAATATCTATATCTATATTGCCTATAAAATGTAAATAAAACTATAACAATAATAAAGTCCATTGTGTGATGTCATTTTTTACTTTGAGATTATTAAATATTATATGGTACATTGTGTCCCATGATAAAAATGTGCCAAAGATGCAAAACTAATTTTAAACTTTAAAACGATTTTCAACACAACAACAGTAATTATTTTAACCTCTGATAATACAGCTATGTCTCTTTTATTTAAAAATTAAATTTCCTTACCATTGTGTAGCTGTGGGCCACCTTCATTAATTCAATACATCCTTGAGCATCTGCAAATGCTCGGATTCCTAAACAGTTAGATGGATGCAAGAGCTTCATGAGGAAATGGCAGCACACTTCTACTACTTGAGGAAGCTGAAGAAGGGAAGCTGCAGCAAGAAGGTTTTCAATGGTTTCTTCCTTTAATTCCAAGCAACCTAAACATTAAGTGAAAATAATTATGAAACTGTTCAAAACATGAAATAACATGTACCATTCTATTACTCAAAACATTAGTCCAATCTTCTAGAAATGATCTGAATCTAAATTGATAATCAAAATAAATATAACTTATGAAAAGCCAGCAATTGTTTTCAACATCTTGCATTTCTTAGTTTGTGTAATGTTCAGAATCATGTAGTACATACAAATGCAGCTTCAACTAAAATATCTGTATCCTATTGAATAGGAATTATGGTTGTTCCTTTGGTTGTGGATTAGGAAAGAAAAAAAATAGAAATATTTCACAACACATGACTACAAGCTTAGGAGAGCAAAGATGCACTACCATCTTCTGACAATATATGTGTATAAGAATATGAAATACATATGTATGGATAATGAACATATGTATATGTATCTATAAGTACCTGTGTTGTATGTTGCTAATATTGTATTTAACTCATTGTGCCTATGATTATAATTTCCTATAATTTTTCTTTCTTTTTGGTCAGTTAACTTCAAAAATTAAGCTCTTTAGAATTTCCCTTTTTTTCTAACTACTGGAATAACTTATTAAATAATGGAGCTATTCCTGGACTGTTTATAAATCTCATCTGTGAAAACTTCTAGGCTGAACTATTTAGGTTATATTTCATTTAGCAATTCAACACATCTTTAACAGGTATAGTTCCATTCAGATTTTCTATCACTATTGGGTGAGGTTTTCTAGGTCATACATTCTCAGAAATGGTTGATTACATTTTAATTTTTGTGACACAGATGGCTACTCTTCACTAGAAATATCTCCACTCATTTTTCCTGAACACAGGGTCAGGCCACATACTGCCATGACACATGTCAGTGGATGTGTGTTGCTACCACACTGAGGCATTTATGATGTGAGTATGCTTCATCCCTACTCTTGCTCTTCTACCAGCTAACTGAAGACAGAATAAAAACCCTAGTGGATAGAGGCTACATGGGGAGCAAGGAGCCTGAGCTCTGAATCCATGCCCAGCGCTATGAGCTTCAAACAGCAATATGCAATGTTTAAACTAATAATACTACCCAAATATACTCCAGTTTATACTTGTGTATGTACTTGAATGCAGTCCCAAGTGTCTAAGTTTGAAACTCAAGTGCAAAACCATAGGGAAAAATAATTGATTAACTTTTATTATTAATATGTTATCATCTAATTTAGAAGGATATTCTTGCCAGCTGAAATATATTTTCTAACTTTGTAATGCTACTGTAATTTTTTCTTAGATCTCTCCTTTTTCCATCATTAGTAGTTATTTTTATGACATGTAAGAGAAGTTGTCTACTTTCAAAAATTCAACTTTCAAGGACAGAATATTTATTAAGAAAAGTCTCATAAACAGAATGCCTTTATTGTTTCCCACACCAAAGTTTTTGTTCTGGATTTTTTAAAACTTACAATAATTTGCAAGAATAATACAATAAGCACTTAAAAACCTTTCACTTAATTTCACTAAATGTTAACATTTTGCTATATTTAACTATATGTGTGTGTGTTTATGCTGTAGTTGCTGAATAATTTGATGGTACTTCTAATCAACCTGTATTTCACCCCTGAATACTTCAGTGTGTCTCTAAGAACAGAGCTTTCTCCTACATAGCCACTCATGAATGTAATTCTTTACACTCACAAAATTGATACAATAGTATTTGCTATAATGCAAATTTCCCCAAATGTTCAAATAAGATGCTTTAAAGATTTTATTTTTAAATTCAGAATCTAATTAAGTCTCATTACATTAACTTGTTATGTCCCTTTAGTTTTCTTTAATCTAGAACAGTTTCCCAACTATTTTGTCATTCACATTTACATTACTGAAGGGTTCAGACCAGATGATTTGTAGAATTCCTCAATTTAGGTTAGTCATATTTTTTCCCCATGATTAGATTTAACTGAAAACTTTTTGACAGGAAGACTGTACAGGTGATGTTGTACCCTTTTCAGTGCTTATATATAGAGAGGTCCATAATGTCAGTATATCCCACTGTTGATGGTGTTAAATTTGGTACCTTGTTTAAAATACTGTCTGCCAGTTATCTTCATTTTAAAGAAACTCTTCCATTTATACTTAATAAGTAATCTGTTGGGTGAGGGACAACTTTGCTTTCAAACATGACATTTCACCCATAACTTAACATGTTTAACAGATGAAGAGCATTATGTTTTATTTATGAGTTTCATTGAAGAATAAGAGAGCAAAGGAATCTAATATTTCAAAGTATCACAAGGGATGTGATGAAGAAAAAAGAAAGGTAAAGTGGATGCAATAAATTGAAAGGAAATTAAAACTTTTTATTACATATAAATTTCCAATTAAATTAGCTATCTAAAGTTTAGTTTGGTATAAAAGAGAGACACTATCAATAATAAAAGTTATTAAACTTTCAAGATTCTAAAAAATGCACAAGGACCCTGTTCAGATATTATCAACTAGTAGAACATTGAGTATCATGATCAATTTGACAGAGGAGACATTTGCCAATAGTAATAAAATTATCTGAGGTGTTTATGTTTCACATTATCAATAACTTTTTCATTCAATAATAATATCAAACAAAATCTTCATCTGCAGTTGAAGGATTCATACCAGTTTAAATGATTTTAAGACTAATTATATTAGTGCAATTATAGATATATATGTTAAAGTTTATGAATATTATAGTAAACATCAAAATAAAGTATTCTACAAATTATGGAAAACTATATTTTATGTAAACTTTAGCTGATTTACAAAATGTATACCTATACTTATAAAAATAAAAAATATAAAATATAGAGGAGCTAACATGAATACTATAAAATCTGTTATTATTTATAATTGATTATAAGCATAACAATTATATATGTATATAATATATATTAGACCTTTGGAGGAATTTTACCTAAAAGTTTTCAGTAAGATTATCAAGAAGATATTTGTATGCTTTTTAGCATAGATTATATGAAAATCAGTTTAAAAAGGATATGGTTTCAATTAGTATGGTTTTTATAGATTCCATTTTTGTTGTGATTTCAGAACAGTGGGAGAGTGATTTTCTTTAATTTTAATCGATTAGTTATTCTCAATAGCATCTGTGCAGAAAAGAATTAACACAGCAGGCCTGAACTGCTCTCCTTGAAAAGGCCTGCTTGCAAGATTTGCCCTTGACTAGTGCCTGAAAACTTAGATTTCAAGAGGGTTCCCACCATTAAGTAATATAAATGGCTCACTGTGCCTAAACTGTTTGTGTAAGCATTATGGTTTATGCTTAACAACTGCTTTCCTTCTGGGAGTCTTGAATTTTGGTATATACTAAGCAGAGGTTGCCTATGTGATTAGTCCTCAACAAAAACCTGGGACTCCTAGTCTCTAATGAATCTCCCTGTTGGCAGCAACTCACAGGTTTCGTCACAACTCTTTGCAAAGAAATTAACTGCCTCCTGTGCTATTCCACTTGGAATGCTGACCTTGGAAAGTTGCTCCTGGTTTCCCAAGGACTATGCCCTGTGTACCATTTCCCTTTCCTCATTATGCTTTGAACCCTTTTGATATAACAAATCAGAGCCATTGGTTTGTCTGTATGCTGAGACTTGTGAGCCACCCTCTCATGAATCATCCAACCTGGAGGGTTAGTCTTGGGGATGTCTCAACACAGCATTCTAATTAGAATAGTTGGGGTGATGGGTGATGTTTGAGATATACTGTGCCCATGGGCTGGAAGATACAACATTGCTAAGATTTCAACTGACCCCAAATTAATCTATAGATTTATTATAATCATATTTTAAAATCCCAGCAGACTTTTTGTAGAAATTGCAAAACTGACCTAAAGTTCCTATGTAAATGCAATGACCTAGAAAAACCAAAACAATTTTGAGAAAGAACAAAGTGGGAGTAATGTCACTACCAGATTTTAAGACTTTTTACAAAGATATGGTAATTAAAATTGATTGCTATTTGTCTAAATATAGACAATAGATCAATGGAAAAGGATAGATTCTAGAAAGATTTTCAAAGGCTCAAAAAAATTCAACTGAGAAAAGGTAGTCTTTCAATAATGGGTACGAGCATGTAGGCATGTACAAAAACTTGTGTTTTAATCTGTACCCCACAAAATATATAAAATTTACTCAAAATTGATCATAGTCCTAAATTTAAAACTACAAATCTTCTCTAAGAAAACATGGGAGAAATACTGTGACTTTAAGTTAGTTAATGATTCCTTAGATAAAACATCAAAAAGCATAATCCACAAGAAAACATGGTAAATTGGACTTTATAAAAATCACTACAAGTGACAATAGTAAAGGAACAAAAAGATGAACCATGAATGGGAAAAAATGTGTGCAAAATCATATATCTGATAAAGTACTTGTATCCAAAATACATAAAGAACACTCAAACTCAATAAAAAATAATTTAATGAGCAAGTGATCTAAGCAGACATTCCAAAAAAGAAGATACATGAATGTAAAGTGCTCAACAACATTACTGTTTAGGAGAATGCAAGATAAAAAACACAATGATATACCACTACATATACATTAGAACAGCTGGTGGAAATGTGAAATGGTATAACCATTTTGGAAAACATTTTTACAATTTCATTTTTCAAATGACTCAGCCATTTCACTCCTAAGTATTTACCCAAGAGAAATAAAAGAATGTGTCAATATAAATCCTTCTACATGAATGCTTATAGCAGATTTATTTTGTAATGACCAAAACCCTGAAAACAACCCAGCCATTCATCAGCAAGTGAATGGATGAAAAACTTGTAGCCTATCCATTTACTGGAATAAATTAGAAAGAACTATTGATATGTGCAACATCATGGTTACTTATGCTGAGTGTAAAATTATGCTGAATGTAAGAAATCAGATGAAGATAACTCTACCATCCAATTTAATTAAAATTCTTAAACATCCAAACTTATCTATTGTGAGTGACATAAATCAGATCATCAGTACCTGAGCATGTGTTAGGGGTGAGGAGACGCAACAAGATGGATCATAAAAAGAGATGACAGATATATTCATTATCCTGACTATGGTAATGATTTTATGTATGTATACACATGTTAAAACATCAAATTGTATACCTTATATATGTATAGCTCATCGAATGTAAATATTCATCAATGAAGCTTTTAAAAAATACTCAAATGTTAACAAAGATGATTTGAATTGACTAGTACCTGTAAATATTTTCTGAGGGCTTTAATTCAAGCTTTACTAACAAAATTACAAAGATAGAATATTATAATTTAGAGAAATTGTGGTTATGTGTACATTTTGTCTTAAGTTTACAATGTACAGAACACATTATTATAGTCATGGAAACTTCATATATACTATTATCAATTTAAAACACTTGACCGAAGTATTTTAAAAATAATCTTATAAGTGTAAACCTAACATGTAAAATGGTGTGTGTGTGTGTGTGTGTGTGTGTGTACGTTAGTATATTTACTTTCCCAATCAAAGTGATTCATAGATATTATACAATGGTTCATAGATATTATGATTCATATATATTATGCAGTGAAATAAGCTATAGGATATATAAGAACAAATAATTATTCAGTCCAAATTCAAATACTGGATCTAATATTGTACTTTATAATAATTTAGATAAAATGTCAGCAGGGCATCTCACCATCCTTTCCTGTTAAAAAAAAAAGAGAGAGAGAGAGAGAGAGAGAAACTAAATTTTCACAGGTTATCTATTGACTAATTATTTTAAAAGTTACTTAGTGGTAATTTGGGATGTGAATTTGGAGGATATGAGCATTGTTTGTGCTATTTTTTTCAACTTGGAATATATCCAATGAAAGGATCCATTTGTAAAAAGCCAGAAGGCACAAATGGAATATTAGTTAGTGTTGAGCTTGAATACACACAAATTGAGCTACCTCATGCATGATATATTCTTTGTATCTATAACCTGGTTATTTCTCTGGCAGATTTATATGGTAAAAAGGCAAAAATCTGCTAAGTATTTGACTTAAAATAATCCTAAAAAAAGATATGACTACTGTTAATGGAAAAAATACAGTAATTCTATACATCCACTCAAAGCTAACTTTCAAGGCATTAATGTTCACAAATGGCTTTAGACTTACCGAGAGGGAAAATCTATGATTTTACTTTAGGTGACATTGAAAATTGGCTTTAAAATATCCAATGACATTTTAGATAACTAAGGAGCTATGACTATAGTAAAAGAAAACCCTGAGAAATTTTTCTAAAATAATAAGAAAATATTTATAATGTTTCTTGACAAGTCCAGAGGATGAGGCTTGTTGTCCCCAGAACTGATTAATTGAAGGGCTCAACACATCTTTAGGAAACAGCCATCCTTTCAAGAGCCTTGCTGTTTCCTTCATGGTTGCCATAGTTTCAAGCTTCAAATTCAGACAGGAAAACACCCATCAGAAGAGAGAGTATTCCTTAATGCATTGATACATTTCTGTTGCATCAATGAAGAAATCTTTACTAAAAGTTCCCCAGAACTCTTTCTTTATGTTGCCTTGGCAAAAAAATTTATGACATGAACATGCCTTAACCCAATAATTAGCAATGGGGTAAAACCCCAATAACTGATTTTGACCTTACACGAATTACATTGATAGAAATGAGTCACTCTCCCTTAAGTTAACTGGGGGAATAAGAAGAGACTGACTTTTGAATATGGTACCTCTAATGTGTGCTACATTATCTGCAGTCTCACCTTAAGTAAATGACAAAGCTACTGAGCATTCCAAACACGTATCAGTGGACTCAAACTCTGATTTCCTTCAAGAGAATATAGTTAAATTTACACTATATTAGAATGAAAATATGTAAAATATAATTGGAAGAAAATCACAAAGATTATAGAAGAATATAAATCTGTGCTGTTCATGTTTTAATAGATAAGTTGTATTCTATTAACAACTATGCTGTATAACCATATTTTATGTATAAATTCAGTTATACTGAAAAGATAATGCATTTTACCAGATAAGTGCAAGAACTGCCCATAAAACCCATAAAGTAAATTAAATATTCTCTTTATATATTTATGTCTACCTACCTATCTATCTCTATCTTTAATGGAAATAAAGAGAAATAATATGATACATTAGAATTAAAAAAAAGTAAAAAACTGATATTTTAGTAATTTGTAGGGGTTTAAAAATAAACTTTTTCTTAAAATATTTTATTTGGTGACATTGAGTTTATTGAAATGATATTAAATGTGTAAAATCTCCATTTTACAGAAAATGAGACCCTTGTAGAATTAAAGAGCTGGTAAATGATAGCATAGAACTCAAATCTAAAGCTAGCTTCAAAACCTGTATCTTACTACACTGCTTCTTACCATGAGCACTTGGAGAGCAGGTATTGAGTTTTGATCAACTCTAAATCCCTAGCACTTAGCTTAGTACTAGGTACAAGTATAAAAGAGAAATTAAATTACCTATAATGTCACCACCTAGTATAACTACTATTAAAATATTGGTATATTATATTGACAAGTACACACTGCTATATTTAAAATAAAATGCCTTTCTATGAAAAAAAATGTTTTCAAAGAATACTGACTCAAGTTGAAAAGTGTTCACACTGTATTAAAAAAGATAAAACATAGGTAATATGATCAAAATTTTATAAAATATTATTTATTTATACACATCTGTTTTATATATATGCACATAAAAAGATTGAAATAAAATACTTTAGATTTACAGAAAACCTGCAAAGATAGCCAAGAGATTTTTCATATTTAGTTAACAATGTATGATCCACATGTTAAATTAATGAACCAACATTGTTATATTATTATTAACCAAAGTTCAAACTTTACTCATATACCCTTACTTTTTTACCTATTATTCTTTTTTCTGTTCCGAGATCCCATGTAGAATACAACATTTCATTTAGTCATTATATCTCCTTAGGCGACACTTGGCTGTGACATTTTCTCAGACTTTTCTTGTTTTTAACGACTTTGACAGTTTTGAAAGTATTAGTTAAGTATTTTGTAGACTGCCCCCAGCTGGGATTTGTCTAATTATGATTACACTGGGAATAAGGGCTTTTGGTCTCGTCACATCATATCAAGGGTGCAAATTATCAGCATGACATCACTGTTTATGTCAATTTTGATTACTTGGTAAAAGTATTTTTTGTCAGGTTTCTGACTATAAAATAACTCTTTCACCCACTTTTCCATACCATGCTCTCTGGAAGGAAGGCCCTATGAACAGCCACACTTAAGGAGCAGGGAGTTATGCTCTCTTTGAGAGCAGATTAATTACATAAATGATTTGGAATTTATTTATTTCCTCAATAATTTATTTATATAAATACATTCCTAGGGTTTTTTCAGTGCTTCACAAAAGGCAGGAGAGTTAAGGAAATTTTGGTTTACATCATTTTATTAAATTTAATATATTTACATATCTTTCTAACAATTACCAAAAGAAATTGATTTTTACTGTAATTTAGACTTTTGCTGCTATCAAATTATTCCTTAATCTAATATGTACCACATTACTGGCACTCTGGTATCCTCCTTCTCTCTCTCTGTCTGTCTCTCTCTTTTCTCTCTCACTCTCATCTGTAAGGAAATCCTGATTGTCATGTGAAAATTATAGCAAACCAATTTTAGAAAAAAATAATATATACTTGGGAAATTCTATAATCTTAGAGCTTATTAATTAATAAACAATGTCTTACATGTATTCTAGCCACAAGAAAAGCACTGATTATGCTTTTAGAGTACTAAACATACCTCAGAGTTCTTAGGCTCATTGTCAGAAAAGTTAAGGAAATATCTGTGGGTCAGTAAGAAAGTAGTTGTGAAAGCAAAGACCATCATTTTCCCATTATATCTGTACTTCATTTTCTTTAGGAAAGTCCACTGAGAGTCAGGCCAGAACCAAAAATGTCAATAGTTCGCATTTACTTAAATTGTTTTAAATCTACTGTCCTTACATATCCATCATTTGGAAGAACAAGGAATTGTTTGCTGAGTAAAAATCTTGACTTTTTCTGAATATTCCCTTGACCCACATCCATGCACAGGTGTTTAAATTCCTTGACTTTAAAGATAGAGTGTCACCCCTTATTTTCAGTGTATCATAGTTTGTAATTCCATCCCTAATCAACTACATAGAATTTTTTCCCACTTCCAGTACTTGCTATAGAGTTTAATCTAAAGCAGACTGTCACTCAATACTCAAGCAAATTTTGGTTATGAGAAAAAAAAAATCAAAAAGAACTCATAGTTATACAAGTTATCCAAACATCTACTCTAGGTAACATAATTTGGCAACCTGTATATCAGACCTATCACAAATATGTTCATTTGGCCACTACAGAATTTAATACTTTAGAACACCTTTACATGGAGCATATACTCTTGAGTTCAGCATAGATAACAACTCTTCAAATTAAATGTACACTGAACCCAAAAGAGTTCGATCCAAGGATTTTATTATTCTATTGTTTAATACGTGAAATTATTAATAACATGTTTTTGGACATTATCTTTTGAACTTGAATCAGCCAACAGAAGAAAGAGTTCTGTGGTTCATTATTATATCTACTTTTGGTACATTAGTGAGGATGTCTGAAGTACATCATTGTGTCTTACAAGTATTCAAATACTCAAAAATATTCCTCTCAAATGTTAATATCAGTAAACTGTACTTAACTTGAGAAAATATTAGTTTCTATTTTATAGCATAACTGTTAGGCTTCTTTCTTTGCTTTGGTGACTGAGAAGCTAAAACAAAAGATTGATATATAATTTCTATGAATACAAAAATAAAAGACACTTAGGATGCAAATCATACCTTGGTGTTGCATATTTGAGTTTGATTGCCTTTTTTTTAAGGTCTTTTGTATTTGAACTTCAAAGTCATACACCATGGATACTTAGGAATGAAACTGTGATGAGAGTTATAATCCTGTGGCTTCTGTAAATGACTTTTGGATTGTTTTCTTCCTTTATTGCTCTATTTCAATCAAGAAAATAGAGGGGAGATTGAAAGGGATAAGTATAAGAGAATATAACTTCTCATTAGACAGATTTTGCAGCAACAGTACTTACAAGTTGCTACAGTATGTTCTCAAACAACAAGGTTGAACTGAAGTTAACTACAAAGTTGCTTCATCTTGGGTGAGTAAATATTTTAAGCACTCACATGGATGGCTGTGTAGTGGAAATTAAAAAGTCTGCAGTTTTGATATTTTATTCTCTGACCATCTGCCCAGATTGGGAGTTCTACCATCCTGTTTGTGCATGAGGCCATCCTACCCACTTCCTCTGCACTCCTGGGCTTCTGAGTTGCCAGATTATTTCTGTTTGTTTGTTTAACATACAATTTTCTTTGGAGTTCTATCTTGGCTCTCAAAATATGCTTAATATGTTATTATGTAATTCCCTTTTTGTTATCAGTATAGATCAGTTTCAGATATTACTATTTTCATTTTCTGACTATAAGCATTCATGTTTTTCTTTAAATCATCACATCTAACAATCCATAGTCATAATCAATATTTCTTAGCCCAATGAATGAAAAGTGCAATAGCTACAAAGTGTTCCTCAGCAAGTACACAGTTGATTCTCAAATAAGCATGAAATCCTTTCCCAAAGCATTACCATATATTACTAACATGTTAATTTCCCCCACTTATGTATTTTTTAAAAAATTTTTGTTGAAGTACAGTTGATTTAACATGTTGTGTTAGTTTCAGGTGTACAGCAAAGTGAATCAGTTATCCATATACATACATCCACTCTTTTTTTACATTCTTTTCATGTATTGGTCATTACAGAGTATTGAGTAGAGTTCCTTGTGCTATACCGTAGGTCCTAATTAGTTATCTGTTTTATATATAGTAGTATGTATATGCCAATCCCAATCTCCCAATTTATCCCTCCCCCTATAATTCCCTGGTAACCTTAAGTTTGTTTTATACATCTGTGACTCTACTTCTGTTTTGTAAATAACTTCATTTCTACCCATTTTTAGATTCTACATATAAGTGATATCATATGATATTTGTCTTTGTGTGACTTACTTCACCCAATATGACAATGTAGAGGCTCATAGATACTGCTGCAAATGACATTATTTTGTTCTTTTTTATGGCTGAGTAATATTACATTGTATATATGTACCACATTTTTTTTATCCATTCCTCTGCTGATGGACACTTAGGTTGCTTCCAAGTCCTGGCTATTGTAAATAGTGTTGCAATGAACATTGGGGCACATGTATCTTTTTGAATTATACTTTTCTCTGGGTATATGCTTAGGAGTGGGATTGCTGGGTCATATAATGGTTCTATTTTTAGTTTTTTAAGGAACCTCCATAGAGTTCTCTATAGTGGTTATGCCAAGTTACATTCCCACCAACAATGTAGGAGGGTTCCCTTTTCTCCACACCTTCTCCAGTATTTATCATTTGTAGATTTTTGATGATGGCCATTCTGACCTGTGTGAGGTGATACCTCATTGTACTTTGATTTGCATTTCTCTAATAATTAGTGATGTTGAGCATCTTTTCCTCTTCTTTTTAGCCATCTGTATGTTTTCCTTATGAAAATGACTATACTACCCAAAGAAATCTACAGATTCAATGCAATCCTTATCAAATTACCAATGCCCTTTTTCACAGAATTAGAGCAAAAAATTTTACAATTTGTATGGAAATGCAAAAGACCCTGAATAGTAAAAGCAATCTTGAGAAATAAAAACGGAGCTGGAGGAATCAGGCTCCCTGACTTCAGATTATACTACAAGGCTACAGTAATCAAAACACTATGGTACTGACACTAAAACAGAAATATAGATCAATGGAACAGGATAGAAAGTCTAGAGAGAAACCCACGCACCTATGATCACCTAATCCATGACAAAGAAGACAAGAATATACAATGGAGAAAATACAGTCATTTGAACTAGCTTAAAATGGCGGAGTAGAAGGACGTGCACCCACCCCTTCTTATGAGAACAACATAATCACAACTAACTGCTGAACCACCATTGACAAAAAACCTTGGAACCTACCAAAAAAGATATCCTGCATCCAAAGACAAATGAGAAGCCAAAATGAGATGGTAGGAGGGGCACAATCACAATAAAATCAAATCCCATGTATGCCAGGTGGATAGCCCACAAACTGGAAAGCAATCGTAGAGTAAGTATCCTATATATGAAAGGTCAGGAGGCAAACTTTCAAAGATGCAAACGTGCATTAACATGTCCAGTCACATAAGTTAGTTCACATGTCTGGAGTACATTGTCACATTCATGCATCCTCTGCAAGTGGTTGTGCTTTTGTGTACTTTGCTGCACAGTACTTCATAGAATACAGTAGTGCAGTATCTTTATTTCAAGGCCAGGATGTCCAGAAGCAAGCATAAAAGCAGCAGTGATGTAGCTGCTACTGATAAGAAGAGTCAGGAATTGGAGGCCCAGAGAAAGGATGAAGAGAGACAGAGGAAGAAGAAGTAACTGAAGAATGGAAGAGATTCACAATACAGGAAATGGCAAGGGGATTTTCTTTATTTGAGGAGGTACTGTTAGTTTTTGAGGCATGGGACCCGAATGTAGAATGGAACACAAAGGTTGCAGCAGCCATTTAGAATGCAGTCCAGTGATACTATGTCATCTATGACAAGAAAAAAAAGAGCTACTTCCAAGACATCACTGGATTGTTTTTTCAAGAGGGTAGATAGAATTGAATCCAGCAAAGAACCAGAACCTATGCCATCAGTGTCAGGCATGAGTGAAATTGCAGCTTGCCCTCCATCTCCTATTGCTTATGATCCTTCAGTTCTACCATCTCCCAGCTCCTCTCCCTCCTTTAGTCAGTAACTCTTCTTGCCTGTTCACTCGATGCCAGCACCTGTATGCCAGTTGTTGTACTGTACTACTGTACTTTTCAAGGTACTGTACTGTAAGATTAAAAATGTTTCCTTTATTTTTATGTTTGCTTTTTTATGCATTATTTGTGTGAAAAATATTATAAACCTATTACAGTACAGTACTATATAGCCGATTGTTAGTTGGGTACCTAGGCTAACTTTGCTGGATGTATGAATAAATTGAACTTATGGACATGGTCTCAGCACAGAACCCATTCATATGTAGGGGACATACTGTATGACAGAAGTTCTCCCACTGGAATGAAAGTTCTGAGCCTCACATCAGGCTTCCCAGACTGTGGGTACAGTAATGGGAGGAGGCATCCCCAGAGAATCTGGCTTTGAAGGTCAGCAGATTTGATTGCAGGACCTCCACAGGACTGAGGGAAACAGAAATTATGCCTTTGGGGGGTACACACAAGTCTTGTGCAAACCAGGGCCCAGGGGAAAAAAGCAGTGACCCCATAAGAGACTGGGCCAGACATACCTGCTAGTATTGGAGGGTCTCCTGCAGAGGTGAGAGGCTGCTGTGGCTCACTGAGGGTACAAAGACATTGGCAGCGGCAGTTCTGGGAAGTACTTATTGGTGTGAGCCTTCCCAGAGACTGCCATTAGCCCCACCAAACAGACTGTAGACTCCAGTGCTAGGTCCCCTTCAGGTCAAACAAGGAGAGAACATGGCACCACCCATCAGCAGACAAGTGGATAAAAGTTTTACTGAGGACTGACCTGCCCACCACCAGTCCCTCCCATCAGGAAACATGCACAAGCCTCTTAGATAGCCTCATCCACCAGAGGGTAGACAGAAGCCGCATGAAGAACCACAGTCTACAGAATGAAAACCACAATCACAGAAAGTTAGACAAAATGAAATGGCAGAGGATTATGTCCCAGGTGAAGGAACAAGATAAAACCCCAGAAAAACACTTAAGTGAAGTGGAGATAGGCAACATTCTAGAAAAAGAATTCAGAATAATGATAGTGAAGATGATCTAGGATGTCAGATAAATAATGGAGTTCGAGAAGACGAAAGAAATGTTTAACAAAACCTAGAAGAACTAAAGAAAAAGCAAGCTGAAATGAACCATTGATAACTGAAATGAAAAATACACTAGAAGGAATCAATAGCAGAATAACTGAGGCAGAAGAACAGGTGAGTGTTGTGAAAGAGTGAATGGTGGAAATCGTTGCCATGGAACAAAATAAAGAAAAAAGGAATGAAAAGAAATGAAGACAGTATTTTTGGACAACATTAAACCCACCAAAAGTCACATTACAGGGGTCCGAGAAGGAGAAGAGAGAGAAAGCACCTGAGAAAATATTTGAAAAGATAATAGCTGTAAACTTCCCTAACATGGGAAAAGTTAGCCCCACTAGTCCAGGAAGTGCAGAGAGTCCCAGGTAGGATAAACCCAAGGAGGAACATGCTGAGACACATAGTAATCAAACTGACAAAATTTAAAGACAAAGAAAAATAATTTAAAGCACCAAGGGAAAACAACAAATAACATGCAAGGGAACTCCCATAAAGTTATCAGTTGATTTCTCAGCAGCAAATCTGCAGAACAGAAGGGATTGGCATGATATATTGCAAGGGATGAAAGAGAAGAACCTACAACCAAGAATACTCTACCCAGCAAGGCATTCATTCAGATTTGACAGAGAAATCAAAAGCTTTACAGACAAGCAAAAGCTAAGAATTCAGCACCACAAGACCAGGTTTTCAACAAATGCTTAAGAAACTTCTCTAGGCGGGAAAGAGACCAGAAACTTAAAACAAACTTGTACTTAAATAGATTGCTATATCAAAACCTTGCCAGACCAGCAAACCGAAAATCTACAATAGATACACACACAAAAAAGAAAAAGCAACCCAAACACAAACACTAAAGATGGTCATCAAACCACAAGAGAAGAGAACAAAAGAGGAAGGGAAGAAAAAAGACCTATAAAAACAAAACCAAAACTATTAAGAAAAAGTCAATAAGAATGTACATATTGATAATTACCTTAAATTTACTGATAAATAGATTCAATGTTCCAACCAATAGACATAGACTGGCTGAATGGTTACAAAAACAAGACAATGTATATTCTGTCTACAGGAGACCCACATCAGACCTAGGGACACAAACAGTCTGAAAGTGAGAGGATCAGAAAAGATATTCCATGCAAATAGAAATCAAAAGAAAGCTGGAGTAGCAATGCTCATATCAGTCAAAATAGATGTTAAAATAAAGACTCTTATAAGTGACAAAGAAGGATACTGCAAAATGATCAAGGGCTCAATCCATGAAGAAGATATAATAATTGGAAATATATATGCACCCATCATAGGAGCACCTCAGTATATAAGGCAAATACTAACAGCCATAAAGGGAGAAATCAACAATAAGACAATAATAGTGGGGAACTTTAACAACCCATTTTCTTCAAAGGACAAATCATCCAGAGAGAAAATCAATAAGGAAACACAGGCCTTAAATGACACATTAGTGCAGATGGACTTAATTGATATTTATAGAGTATGCCATCCAAAAGCAGCAATGTACACATTCTTCTCAAGTACACACGGAACATTCTGCAGGAGCGACCAAAAGCTGGGCCAAAAAGCAAGACTCCGTAAATTTAATAAATTTAATCTTTTAATTAAATTTAATCTTTTCTGTGAGATTAGAAATAAACTACAAGTAAAGAACTGTAAAAAACACAAACACGTGGAGGTGAAACAATATGCTACTAAGCAAGCAATGGATCACTGAAGAAATCAAAGAATAAATCAAAAATTACCTAGAGACAAATGAAAATGAAAGCACAATGATCCAAAACCTATGGGATGCAGCAAAACAGTTCTAAGAGGGAAGTCTATACCAATAAAATCTTACATTGGGAAACAAAAAATCTCAAATAAACAACCTAACCTTACACCTAAAGCAACTAGAGAAAGAAGAACAAACAAAACCAAAAGTTAGTGGAAGGAAAGAAATTATAAAGATCAGAGCAGAAAATATATGAAATAGAGACAAAGAAAACAGTAGCAAAGATCAATGAAATTAAAACCTGATTCTTTGGAAGGATAAACAAAATTCATAAATTTTAGTCAGACTCATCAAGAAAAAAATGGGAGAGGACTCAAAGCAATAAAATTAGAAATGAAAAAGGAGAAGTTACAACTTACACCATACAAATACAAAGGATCATAAGAGACTACTACAAGAAACTGTATGCCAACAAAATGGACAACCTGGAAGAAATGGACAAATTCTTAGAGAGATACAATCTCCCAAGACTGAACCAGGAAGAAACTGAAAGTATGAACAGAAAAATCACAAGTAATGAAATTGAAATTGTGAATAAAAATCTTCCAAGAAACAGAAGTCCAGGACCAGATGGCTTCACAGGGGAATTTGATCAAACATTTAGAGAAAAGCTAACACCTATCATTCTGAAACTGATCCAAAAAATTGCAGAGGAAGGAAAACTCCCAAACTCATTTTATAAGGCCCCATTATCCTGATACCAAAACCAGACAAACATACCACAAAAAAAGAAAATTACAGGCCAATAACAACTGATGAGCATAGACGCAAAAATCTTCAACAAAATACTAGCAATCTGAACTCAATAATACATCAAAAAGATCATACACCATGATCAAGTGGGATTTATCCCAGGGATGCAAGGATTTTTCAATATCCAGAAATCAATCAGTGTGATACACCACATCAACAAATTGAAGAATAAAAACCATATGATCGTCTTAATATATGCAGAAAAAGCTTTTGACAAAATTCAACACAGATTTATGAAAATAACTCTCTAGAAAGTGGACATAGAGGGAACATACCTCAACATAACAAAGGTCATATATAACAAACTTATAGCTAGCATCATACTCAACAGTGAAAAGCTGAAAGCATTTCCTCTAAGATTAGGAACAAGACAAGGATGCCCACTCTCTCCACTTTTATTCAACATAGTTTTGGAAGTCCTACTACAGCAATCAGAGAATTAAAATAAATAAAAGGAATCCAAATTGGAAAAGAAGAAATTAAATTGTCACTGTTTGCAAATGACATGATACTATACATAGAAAATCCTGAAAGATGCCACCAGAAAAGTACTAGAGCTAATCGATGAATTTGGTAAAGTTGCAGGAGACAAAATTAATGCACAGAAATCTTCTGCATTTCTATACACTAACAATGAAAGATCAGAGAGAGAAATTAAAGAAACAATCCCATTTACCATTGCAACAAAAAGAATAAAATACCTAGGAATAAACCTACCTAAGCAGGCAAAAGCACTGTACTCAGAAAACTATAAGGTACTAATGAAAGAAATCAAAGACTACACAAACAAATGGAAAGATATACCATGTTCTTGGATTGGAAGAATCAATATTGTCAAAATGACTATACTACCCAATGCAATCTACAGATTCAGTGTAATCCCTATGAAATTACCAATGCATTTTTCATAGAATTAGAACAAAAAATTTCACAATTTGTATGGAAACACAAGAAACAGCAAACAGCCAAAGGAACCTTAAGAAAGAAAAATGATGCTGGAGGAATCAGGCTCCCTAACTCCAGACTATACTACAAAGCTACAGTAATTAAGACAGTATGGTACTGGAACGAAAACAGAAATATAGATAAATGAAGCAGGATAGAAAGCCCAGAGATAAACCCATGCACCTGTGGTCAACTAATCTATGACAAAGGAGGCAAGAATATACAATGGAGAAAAGACAGTCTCTTCAGTAAGTGGTGTTGAGAAAACTGGACAGCTACATGTAAAAGAATGAAATTACAGCACTCCCTAAGACCACACACAAAAATAAACTCAAAATGGATTAAAGACCTAAATGTAAGACCAGACACTATAAAACTCTTAGAGGAAAACATAGGCAGAACACTCTTTGCCACAAAGCACAGCAAGATCCTTTTTGACCCACCTCCTAAAGTAATGAAAGTAAAAACCAAAATAAACAAATGAGACCTAATGAGACTCACAAGCTTTTGCACAGCAAAGGAAACCATAAACAAAACAAAAAGACAACCCACAGATTGGGAGAAAGTATTTGCAAATGATGTGACCAACAAGGGAGTAGTCTCCAAAATTTACAAGCAGCACATGCAGCTTAATATCATCAAAACGAACAACCCAATCAAAAAATGGGTAGAATATCTAAATAGACATTTCTCCTAAGAAGACATACAGATTGCCAAGAGGCACAAGAAAATTTGTTCAACCTTACTAATTATTAGAGAAATGCAAATCAAAACTACAATGAGATATCATCTCACACCAGTCAAAATGGCTATCATCAGAAAATCCACAAACAGTAAATGCTGGAGAGGGTGTGCAGAGAAGGGAACCCTTCTATACTGTTGGTGGGAATGTAAACTGGTACAGCCACTCTGGAGAACAGTATGGAGGTTCCTTAAAAAACTAAAAAAAAGAGCTACCATATGATCCTGCAATCCCATTCCTGGACATATATTCAGAGAAAATCATGGTCTGAAAGGATAAATACACCCCAATGTTCATTGCAGTACTGTTTACAATAGCTAACACATGGAAGCAACCTAAATGTCCATCAACAGAGGAATGGATAAAGAAGTTGTGGTACATTTATACAATAGAATATTATTCAGCCATTAAAAAGAATAAAATAATGTCATTTGCAGCAACATGGATGGACTTAGAGACTGTCATACTGAATGAAGTAAGTCAGACAGAGAAAGATAAATATCATAAGATATCGCTTATATGCAGAATCTAACAATAAATGATACAAATGCACTTATTTACAAAGCAGAAACAGAGTCACAGACTTAGAGAATGAATTTATGGTAACCGGGGGAAAGGTGAGGGAACGGGATAGTTAGAGAGTTTGGGGTTGACATGTACACACTGCTATATTTAAAATGGATAATAAACAAGGACCTACTGTATAGCACAGGGAACTCTGTGCAATATTATGTAACAACCTAAATGGATAAAGAATTTGAAAAAGAATAGATAAATATCTATGTATAACTAAATCACTTTGCTATACACCTGAAACTATCACAGCATTGTTAATCAACTATACTCCAATATAAAATAAAAAGTTAAAAAAAAAAAAAAGACAGTCTTCAATAAGTGGTGCTGGGAAAACTGGACAGCTACATGTAAAAGAATGAGATTAGAACACTCCCTAACACCATATACAAAAATAAACTCAAAATGGGTTAAAGACCTAAATGTAAGGCCAGACACCATAAAACTCTTAGAGGAAAACATAGGCAGAACACTCTTTGACATAAATCAAAGCAAGATCTTTTATGATATACCTCATACAGTAATGAAAATAAAAACAAAAATAAACAAAAGGGATCTAATTAAACTTAAAAGCTTTTGCACAGCAAAGGAAACCATAAACAAACAAAAGACAACCTTCACAACAGGAGAAAATCTTTGCAAACAAAGCAACCAACAGGGGGTTAATCTAAAATATACAAACAGCTTCTGCAGCTGAATATGAAAAAAACAAACAACCCAGTCAGATAATGGGTGGAAGATCTAAATAGACATTTCTCCAAAGAAGACATACAGATGGTCTCACTTATGTATTTTATTTTGAAGCCATTTTGTAAAATGGCAAATTTAAATTAAACAAATATGTAGAATGAAGTTTGTACTTCAGGTCTAAATACAGAACTTTAACTTAATTTGATAAATAAAAAAATCTGTCAAAAAATTTAAAACACATCATATTATATAAAAATTGTCCATTTGTCATAAAGTAGACTATATAACCCAGGAAAACTCTTGACAATAATTAATGACATATATTTCAAAGTATTGGTACATTTTGTAGACATGAATGTAACAGGAATAAAAATGTTATGTATTAAATACATGTTAAGTGACTTTTACAATTCTTCTCACAGGAGTGAATTTCCATTACTAGTCTAGATTTTCTTTATTGATTTTTTTATTCTGCATTATCCCCTTCTCTACCTACTTATAAACATTTCTCCAAAGAAGAAAAAATGGGGTGGGAAACATGCATCAGACATCAGACTGGCATGAATGCCATTTGAGTAGTGTTTTCTCTGGTTGAGGAATATGAGGGAAGTGCAGTCATAGCTTCAATGTGCCTAACAGTGTTCAAGCACACAGTCTAAAGGGTCAGGGATAGGATATTCCTTTAAGATATCTTGAGCATGAAATCTACTTCTGGCTGAAACTTGCTTTCCTTGTTGGGTAGCCCTTACCATCTTTTATCTGAGGGAGAGAAAGCATTTAAAATTAAAGTGTTTGGGGTTCTCATTATAAATTCTTTTCTCAAACATGAAGAGGAAGTAACTCCTCACTAAAGATGGCAAACCAGGCAAAGGATAATTTATGGAAATCTTAAGAGGGGTGTAGTGACTGAGGTTGTTTTGTTTCCTTGTTTTTGTTTCTTTATTGTTTTTAGTTGTGTTTAGTTGAATTTAGATACAATCTACAAAAAGTATCAGCTCTATCAAATTTTAAATGAAAAGTATTGAGAAGTAGTTAAAATTCAACTAAAGGAGTATTTTAAAAGGTACATATTACTTAGAAACATATGAATTTGGTGCTTCAGTTTTCCTAATTGCAAGATAAAGCTGAATATTGTGAGGCATAACTGAGATGTGTGTGAAACGTGCTAAAATACAAATATTAAACATGTGTAGTATTTTCTTTTTATAACTTCTTATTTAGATTAAAATAATAAAACAAAATTGCAAAATTCTGAAATTGTGAATGTCCAAGACTGAGGACTTTTTAAATAATGCTATAAACAATCACAAACAACTCTCCATTTGGGTAACATCTACATACTTTCCTCAGGTTATACAGGATTTTATGTAAAAGGAAATTAATTATAAAAGAAAAATTATATTTGATGACAGTTGATACTAGGTCAATGTAAGGCCAAATTTGTCACACAGTGTGGCATAGCATAAGTACATATAAGCAGCATTCCCTTTCATATTAATCAGACATAATGTTGAGTACCTTTACAGCTAGTAGAAAGAACCTTGATATGTCACTGGGAAAACTAGACTGTGGTTTCACATCTATGTTACTTTGCTGACCTCTGTGTTAGGGTGTTTTCATTTCTGTATCTGACAATAAGATTTAACTATCCATCTCAGAATGTTGCTGTGTGGATCAGCTGAGATAAGATAAGACAAAATAATAAAAGTTATACATGATAAAAATGCACCTCAAACATATAAGGTAGCAAAATTATAAGTCGGTGGTTTAAACAAAACATGTACCACTAAAAATGTACACAAATCATACATATGAATGTGAAATCATATTGTAATACTGAAGAATATAATAAATTGGATTCAAAAGTTATGTTTGTTGAACAAAGTGATTATTCTCTCCCCAGTTCTCAGTCTTTATATTCAGTTTTTATAACAGATTATACAAAGGACTTGAAAAGACTTATAAAAATACCTATCATGAATAATCATTATAATTGAGTGCTTACAATATGCTAAGTATTATGGTAAACCCATTTAATTTTATTAGTTCAGTTACTCCTTAAAAGAGTCCTCTCAGCCATTATCATTTTTCCTTTCTCATAGTTGAGTAATTTTAAAACTTCATAAAGCTAAGTAATTTAACTAATATCCCAAACTGTAAAATGGGGGAGGCCAAGGGCTATAATCAAAATTCTTAATGAGAAGTAACAAATAGGTAGCGCTGATTAGAATAAATGCCCAACAATCAGAATGAACATAGGGCTGCCTACATCATGATGAATTCTGGTTGAATTACTTCTGGCCAAAGAAACTCTCAGATATTTCCAATGTTAAATTCAACACACTACACTATACATAGGTATGCCCCTTCAAATACAACAGAATCAAGTGTACAGATATTTTGGGATTAGAGTGAAAATAAACTAATCCTGAGAAAATTTAATCCAATATAATGTTAATGGCATAAGAATACATAGCATCGACCCCGCCCAGTTGGTATAGTGACCTATGATTCAGTTCATGCCTTCCTAGTATCCAAAGCAGAGGAAAATGTAAACAATTATAAGATTGAGAACATCAATAAAATCAAATAAAAGCAGATTTTTAAAGAAAAGTTGACTACAAGACAAAACTTGAGATATTTTCTTTACTTGGAGACTCAGAAAGTAAATGTGAGTTACAGTGCAGAAGAGATGAAACCTTTTCTCTATAGTGACTAAATATTAAGTTTCACACAGCTATTTCATTTTCAGTCTGTCTATGGAATCCCATAGCAAAAAGCAAAACTGCAGTTCAATAATAACAACAAAAATTACACAATATTCACAAAATATACATAATTTTAAATTATTTTACAAAATAATGTTCCCTCAATTAATTTTATATTATTCAGTGCTGTGCATGCACACACACACACACACACACACACACACACACACAAGGTTCCCTGGTAAAATACTGGCAATATACAACTAAGTTATTTTATTTTGTTTTATTATTTTTATTTTTCTTGTTCATTAATATAGGTTATTTCAAAATCCTGTGAAAATTATTAAGTCAATGTTTTTAATTATTTGGTAACAGTAATATGTAAAACCAATCTTTAAAGGCTCAATTTCTTAAATGGAGAAAAGAATTTTCTCATCTAGTAAAAGCCCTAAGTTTAAAACTAATATTCTGCTAATGTGCTTGCATATTCATGCCACTTGAATTAAACCAGTAATAAAAATAAAACAATAATTTACTTTTAATTACAATAAAAATTATGAGGGAATTTAGAGTATTCAATCCAGGCAGAACATATTGATGTATAATTTTCAATATTAAAGGAGAACATTAAATATCTCAGCTCCACGTGTGTGTGTATTTATTTTGTTCAAAAGTTTGGCAGTAAGTAGAAAGTATTTTACCATTCCTTAGCATGTACTAAGACTTTAATTTACTTCAGTGGCACATAAACATTTTTGATTTTTTTTTAAAGACGTTAACTCTTCAGTATGATTTTTTTTGCCACTTGGCAGTTTAATTTTCTACCCCTCTTTTTAATACCACTGCTAGATGGACAGCTTCCTTTATTTAAACCTTGTCCTTATCAATTCCCTACAGGACCTGACACTTTGCTACTAACCCTGCAATCCCATCTTCCATCTTTGTTCAAACTCTATTTCCTTATGCATCAATGAACACAGTGTATTTTTAAGTATGTCAGGATAATAGGGACTATGTAAGAGATAAACTGGAAGGAAATTTCTATCAGCCTGAAGCAACTTTAAAATACAGTGAATCCCAGAGCATCCTTTTCAAATATATTAAACTTCTTGTTTCATTTTCACAATGTGATAATCAATTTTTGGCTAGAATTGATATTCACACAATCAATATAGTAGCCTTCAAAATTGGCTTTACAACATTCTCTAATGAGGAAACACTAGTCTGTGTATATCTAAAAGGATGTTTATACCAAAAGAAGATAGCAAAAATTAACTATTTGAAACCCTGTATTGGAAAGTCTCTTGAAGGCAGAGGATGTGTATAATTCAGCATATTGTCTTCCAGAGCCCATCATAGGGCCCGGCACATAGTGGGCATGCAGTAAAACTTGAGAGGCATTCAGTGTAATCACTCAGCAAGAACTATCAGGCATTCATGTGCTGAGGTTGTCAGGTATCACTGGCTCCTGCAGAGAACCACTAGAAGCACTAGACTGAGAGGAAGTATGAATCAAACCTGCAGTGAGCCACTATCTAGCAATAGGGGAGTCAATTTAAGCTACCCAAAGTGTTATGAGGGCAAGATAGTCATAAGCCACTCCAAGGAACTCCATTGTAACTAATACTCTACAAAAGGACATTGATTCAGTAGAGATAATACCATTCAATTTGTGCTCTGACATTTTACTCTAGTAATAGATTACTCTAGTAATAGTAATAGATCTTACTACTGATCTTTGTCAGGTTACTTTAGCTCACTGAATGCGTTGCATCAAGAACTTGAGTCTCTTAAGCATTGAAAAAAAAATCTGTCCCTTCATATTAATTCAAAGGAGACCAGCAAAGTTTTGATTTATGCTATGATGATTTTGTCAATGCTTATCTGAGATAGCAAATATGTAATTCTCAATAAAAAGTAGTTTTGATGCCTCTGCTTTGTGTCACATACTTAGCCAGAGAAAAATGTTCATTTGTAACATTTATAATGCTCAGGATAGAATTTCTAAAGTTCTATACATCTCTAACATTTTAAGTAATTTGGAAGTTGAATGATGAGAAAATGTAAACATATTTTTTCTTTTCTTCTCTGATTCCATCCTTCTGAAGATGTTCTGTAGAATAATTCCAGAACAACCTTGACTTCATTATCCCAATCCACAGGCTTTATTGTAGATTAAACAAATAATACTCCAGATCTTTATTCTAGATGAGTACAATTACAGAATTGAAACACCGTTGCATGTAGGAAAATGTTTAAAAAGCTGTTTTTAAGTATGTTTGACTCTATACAGTTGAGAATGCCATTAAGTGGATATTGATACATAGATCTTACCAGTTTTGAAAACAAAAGTAAAGAGCCATTTCACTCCAATAAGTCTATTCATTACCAAATTTGTTTAAAGGTTTATGTCATTTTAATCTGTTTCAATTTATATTTTATTTTGTAATCCCTAGTGTGACACCCAACAAGTGCTCACATTTTTTTTAATTAAATTATGGTTTGATTTTGAAAAACTGATATACTATCTTATAATTACATATTCTCTGGATTAAAACTAAGTATTCAAACTTTAAATTTAAGACATCAATGGTAAAAGGACACTATTTTATCACATACACAGTTGCTAAATAGTCCTTTGTTCATATAAATGACTAAGATCTCACTCAGATTTCCTAATAAATAAACTATAAAGAAAGCCCAATGGAAAGTTTTAAAAAGAAGAAATTAAAGTTAATCAAGAATTTAGAAAAGTGATATGAACTCTCCTGTTAGACATACAATTCTTTCTAACACCAGTGGAAATGTTCATTTGCTTTTCATTCCTGAGTTATTATAGTGTGTGAAAAAATTGACCTTATAGTACCTTTTATTTTAAGTAGTTTTGATACTGTGATAATTAGTCATCATTTTTATAATTGTATCTTTAAACAAGAATGTTTTCTTTAATGTTGTCAACACAAAGACCTTGTTGGTTTTCTTTATTCTACCTTACATGTTGCTAGTATTAACCTGTTTATTATTATATATATTTTCCTTTAGAAAAAATTCTAATTTTGTTTGAGCTATTACCCAGCAGTCACCCCTTTTTACCCAGGTCATTCTTCCCAATTACCAGAAAAAAAAAAATTCTAAAAATTTGCTTTGGTTCTTATTGAAGCTCTGCAAGGCCCCTAGTCCCATCCTTTCTCATTCTATTTTGATGGAGTAGGAAAAAAGAAAGGGAAATAGAGAGAATGTCTCCCACATCTTACATGTACAAATTTTACCATATGAAGTCTTTAAAGAATGCTTTCTCTTTCTTCAAATCAAAGATTATTAAACTCTATAATCATTGAAGCTTACCTCTGTTAGCAAGTTATTCCAAGCTATTTTACCCATTCATTATTTTCTTTAATTTCTGAGATAAAAATTAGCTACATATGATTCTTTCAAACCTAAAAGACATTCCAGATCTCATGGAAAATTTTATCTGTTTAAATCATTTCAAGGTCTCTTACCCATCTCTATGGGTGCAGTACTTCTACAGCTAGTAGTTAACTGTCAATTCTTGACATAGTTAAGCCTCCTTAGTTTCTCCAAGGCCTCTCAAACTTCAGAATTCAAGAAAATATTCCCAATTGGATGACCCTTTAAGGAGCTCACTGTTCATTCATTCTTTCCCCTTTTCTGTGATGCATCTATTTTTAGCTTTCTACAAAGGAAAGCTTAGAGATCAGCTAGCAGGTGAGCTAAATAGACACATAGAGATACTTCCTATTTTTCCCTTGCTATACCATTGTTCACTTGATCTCTTCTATTGTTATAATTTCTTACATTGCATATAGCAAAAGACAAGGTACACATTTTATATTGTGGCTAGCCCCCCCATATTATGATGTAAATGATTTGCTCATCAAGCACATTTCTATAAACTAACAATTGGAAATTTATCAACTACCAGGGAGGAATGGTTATGGGAGCAAAGACCAGAGTGGCAGTGGTAACTTAACAGCAGCTTTGTATCTGGTCTGCCCTCTACAAAGCAGAGAAAAATCTGGGTCATTACATTCAACAGGGAGCTTTGAAACACCTTCCAACTTTTTGCTACACGATGATAAGTGTCTTTTGACCTAGTTTTGCACTTGAAAAATGCAAGGCTGCCAGGCCATGGAGGCTGTAAGTGTTGGATCTATGCTTTTATGTTGCTAGAAGGATTCCTAAAGTGTTAGCTTTGTGATTCTTCTCTTTCCAGGAAACAGTAATGTGGTTATGTTTTCTATCTCTTGCCTGGGAGGCCAATGATCTTTTATACTATTATTTCAGGTTGCATGCAAATTGAAATTGAACAAGGTGGTCTTAAAGTCCCCTCAGCTTTACTAAAATTTAGACAGTCTACTTCCTGACTATAGGCCTTTGATCTCCCTTTTCTTAGAGCATTTACTTTAGAAAACTTGTAATTATAAACCTTTCTCTACCTCTTTGAGATACAAATTATTTAAAAAATTAAAAAACAAACAGAAAACTGGCCTCTTGCCAGTTTTACAACCCAGGAATGTTTTCATCAAGGACCTGGAAGCCATCTCTTTGAAATGCCAGCCTCAAGGGAAATAGCACTCCTATCTCTCAGGGTTTTTTTTGGAGGGGGTGGTTGGGAGCATAATTTGAGTGGGCACTTTGCTTCAATTTGTAAAACTACCTTCTTTCAAAAAGATGGGACAAAGTTTACTTTTCCTTTAGGTAAAGCCAATCAGCAATGGCCTGCGTTCTCTCTTTTACCCCAGCACTTAAAAATCCCGCCCCCCAACCTTTGTTTCAGCATTATTAGGTAAAGACTGAGTTCTGGTCTCTCTCCTCTATTGCAACAGACTTGAAGAAAAACTTGCTTACCTGTTTAACTTTGTCCATGCAATATTTGCTTTGCCAAACTATAATTTAAAAATTACTGAGGCTGGAAAATGTCTAAGTCTTTCCATTACATTGCTGCTTTGTGATTCAAGCATCCAGTACATGTACATTTTTCTTTCCAGAGGTTTCATTTACTAAGTGTAACATTAGTGTAGCAAACTCCTCTCTGTGAGAAGCTAAATCCTCCAAGAGGACAGATTCCCACTAGTTCCACAAATTTTGGTTCTAGTGGCTGATCTTCACAATGACATCTTTCATTTCCCCATAACCAGAAATGCTGCAAAAACACAGCTCCTTAAATTAGGGTCCTGCTACTTTGGTAATCAGGCTCTAGCTTCTCTTTCTTTCCTCATTTCAGGCAAAATGAACTATATACCACTTCTAAAAAATATTACTCCAATCCATACTATTTGCCTTTGCTTCTGTCACAAGAATTTAGTATAATATGTCCCCTTCTGTTATTAATCTGGAAAGTTATTAAAATGTTTTAAATGAATGTGAGCCATAATAATGCTCTGAATAGCAGGTTTTATTCCTTCTAACTTCCTCTTAACATTTCATATTCTATCATTTTTATCCCTTGTCTAACTGTTTTCTCCACTTGGACTGTGAGCTTCTGGAGGGCAGACATGGTTTATTCACTAGTTTATTCTCCAGAGATACAGCTAATACTTGCACATTGAGCAACATTCAACAAATGTTTGCTAAATTGGCAAAATTATTTGTGCTAATATGGTGCAAAGACCAATAGAAAGAAGAGCATAGTAGATCAGGAGAAAAAGCTTCCAAAATAGCCATTTTCACAACTCTAGTTATCTTCATTTTCCTTTTTAACTAAGTTTGCCAAATCCATTTTGTGAAGAATTTAATATTGAAATAAACAGATTGCAAGAAAAAAAGAATAGTTATTTGAACCCATCATTTCCTTAAAGAAAGAAAATTAAAATTTTCTTTCTTAATGCTCTAAGTTTGACCATAAACAAATTCATAGTTAATAATTAATAACCTCTCTTCTCCTCTCCCAAGCTCATTCCATTGACTATTATTATAAGCCAGTTTAAATTCTTTGTGGAAGAGTGTAGAGCATATGTATACATATGTACATTGATGATTTCAGTGACAAATGAAAAGATAGTCTGATTTTTCTCAACTAAAAGAAATGAAAGGTACATGCTCAACAGCTTTTTTTTAAGCTTTAAAACCTGTGTTCAAATTCTAACATTCACAAGACATTAACATGAAGCTATAATTCTTTTACTGTACCTGTATATGCAAATTGAACAAGGTCCCAGAGAGCATTTGGGTCTATGCCTTCCATCTTGATCTCCTCTTGCTTGGCTTCGCAAACATCACTTGTAAACATGGCAGCAAAATAGTCGGAGACTGAGCTCAGAACAAGCCTGAAAGAGTCACAGGATCTAATTTAGGCCACGAATGTAAGTGTCAACAAGAATGCAGTGCAGAGGACTCTATCTATCTATCTATCTATCAATCAATCTATCATCTATCTATCTATCTATCTATCTAACTGCCTATCTATCATCCATTATGTGTATATGTATCCTCTATCCATCTATCTGTTTATCACCTTATGAATTGCACTTTTAAAATCTGATTTAGGAAATTCTGCTCCAACTTTTGGTCACAGAGCATTGTCTTACATTTTCTTCTATAATTTTTAATACATTTTTTTCTTTCACATCTAGATCTTTCATCCTTTTGGATAGGATTCCAATTTTATTTCTCTCTACATACTCATCCATATTTCATGAAACTACTAAAGAATTTGATTTGTCCCAGTGAATTAATAGAGCCAACTATATTGCAAATTTGAGTCCTCAATGTACAGTGATCTGTTGCTGACTTTTTTTTTTTTGCTTATTTGCCTATTCTTGTGTCAACACAGTACTTTTGTAATACTATGATTCTAAATAGTCTATAACCAATTAAACAAATCCTCCCTTTTTATTTTTTTTCATTTAATTATTAGTGGAGTTTTATTCTTCATATGAAATTTAAAGTAAGCTCTTCAAATAAATTAAGTGGAATTTTAATTAAAAATACACTGAATTTCTGATTTAATTGAGGATAGTTGGTATATTTATTATATAAAGTCATCCAATACAAAAATATAAAATATCTCTCCACATATTCAGAATATATTGTCTGCTTTTTATTCAAATTTTAGCTTTTTTTTCTAAAATTGTCTTGTTTATTCTTTTTTGATTCTTACTCACTTTAGAATTTTGTTGGTATTATGTACAGTAACTTTTTAAAAAATTCTAAAAAATTCTTACTTGTTGATTTTTGTTGGTTTAGAATTCATTAGCTGGAACTTTCATGTATCCATCTTTCATCTAGCACATGTACTGAATTATCTTATTAGTCCTTTTGATTCAACTGCTTTGTCCTCTAGGTAGATTATTATATCATCTGCAAACAACCTCATTTTGACCAATTCCTGTTAATTCTCTATAACTCCTTTTCTTTTGCTTTTCTTTAAACTTCATCCAGGGCCTCAGTGTTATGTTAAATGGCAGCTGTGCCAGGGGAGAAAATTTGTGTTATTCTCTACCCTAAACGAGTCACATCTAGGGTCTCCTTTCAGCAGTATGCTTGCTGAAAGTATTGGTATATAAGATTTACCAAGTCAGGAAGACCTCTTTAATTTTTAGCTTTGCTAAACAGATTAAAACATGTGGATGATAAAATTCATAAAATGCCTTTCTTCTGAATCAAAATTATCTTTAGGATTTTTCTATTTAAATCATAAGAGAAATGAACCTGCTATTTTCTTTTCTTGTATTTTCTTAGTTGTCTCTTTAATCAAGATTATACTAGTCTCATAAAATGAGCTGGCAGCTTAAACTCTTTATAATTTTGTATAACAACTTACAGAAGAAAGTAAATAGTTTTTCCTTAAAGACGTTCTAGAGCTTACTTGAAGAAAATCTTAGTTGGGCTATTTTGGGAAAAGGTGACATATCAATCCAATTTCAATTTTTGAATAAGCCAAAAGGCTTGTTTATATACTCTTTTTCTTCATCAATGTTTACACTTCACATTTCTCAAGAATTAGCCCATTTGATCCATGTTCTGAAATTTTTAAATGTTTGTTATTAATAAAATTATGTTTAGGTTTAATTCTGTCATTCTACTCATTTATATATTTTTTATCTGCTCCATTTATTCTTTTGGTTTTATTGTCTTTATTTCATCTCATTCATTTATATTTTAACTACCTCCTTTTCTTACATGTATGTTTGCATTTTTTAAGGTGGTTGCTCTTAAGTAGGGACCAGAATGTTTTCTATAAAGAGCCAGATATTAAGTATTCTAGGTATTAAGAGTCATACATATCCTCTCTATCACGTTTTCTTTTTAAGAAAATTCAGTCAATGGAAAATGTGAAAAGGAATTTTAGCTCATGGTCCCTACAAAACCTACCTGCATGCCAGATGTGGCCCCTGCACTGAAGCTTGCTAATTCTGTCTAGAGATTACAACATTAATTTTTAACTAGTAACAGTCTACCATCAAGTAAAATTATCCTACTTTGTGAACACTGTAAGAACCTTACAGCAGCATAATTTCTTTTACTCCTTCTTGCTCAGTCAAGAATCTTTTTAAAGAATATACATGTGAAAGTAAAAAATTATTTTATATATACCAAGTAAAAAGTTATTTTATATATACTTCTTTCTTCACCATTTATGAGGCTCTTTATTTATTTCTATAGAAGCAGGCATCAATCTAGTATCAATACCCTTCAAGAGGAAGAAACTTCTTTAGTATTTTTTGTAGTGCAGGTCTGATGGCAATAAACTCTCCCAGCTTTCATTTACCTGAAAATGTCTTTATTTAGCTACATTGATAATATAAAGTTAGTTTCACTTGATAGAGAATTTTAGATTAAGATAACTTTTTTCTTTTGGAACTAGAAAACTAATATTCTATTATGGTCAAGACTCCATTGTTTCTTATAGAAATCAGTTTTCATTCTTATAATTGTTTCCCTGATTTACTATGTCCTTTATCTCTAATTATTTTATTTTTTTCTCTTTATTTTAGGATTTTAGCAGTTAGACTATTACGCCTTAAGTTACATAAATGTGGTTACTTAGTATTTACTCTTCTTACCATTTTCTGAGCTTTCTGGAGAGGTGGATGGATTTTTTCATCAAATTAGAAAATTATCTGCAAATAATTCCTCATTTTTTCATCCAATTCACTCTCTAACTCTTTCTTGGACACTAAATACATATGTATTTCAATAATTGAGAGCGCCTTACAGGTTGTAGAGTGAGTTCAATTTATACTCAATTTTTCTTTTACTCTGTGTTTTATTGCAGATGATTTCTAGTGAGTTGAATTTTTCCAAATCTCTCTTAATTTTCCCTTGCTTTATTTATTATATTCATCTTTTTCTATAGATATTTTAAATTATTTTTCATAGTTGCTTTAATGGCCTTGTTTCCAGGTTGATTTTCATTGACTGATTTTTCTCTTGACCATGGATTACACTCTCCTGCCTATCTCCCATGTATTGTAAATTTCAGTTGTGAAATGGACATTGTACCCACCCCTGCCACCCAAAAAAGTAGAAACTAAGAAGGGAGCATTACTCTAGTTTTTGGTTATTTTTATTTTTTATGCCACAGCTATTTGATAGCTTTAAAAAAGTGTAAGTATTTCAATTTTCTATGATTTATTGTTGTTTCAATGACAGTGAAGATTTTTATATACTTTAAAATCCTAGGTGGAAATATGCTTTAAAATGAATGAGTGAAATACTTGACAATATGTTCTTATTCTAAATACATAGAGAATTGTAAAAAAAAAAAAAACTGAACTGTAGTTAAGAGGTGTGTTTTAAACAGTTGTTTGAATTAATCCTGAAACTTCTTTCTACTTAAAGTGGATTCAAATTAGAAGTATCAGTATAAGTTTATGATTCATATTTTTAAAAATAGAAATACTTGTGTTTTTTGTGCATATGCATATGTATGTATATGTGTATGTATATTTAAGGTTCCTTGGAAAAAGAACAAACCACAGATCTGGAACTGAGGAAGTATAAGATGAGCCTAGACCATCTTCTGTTCCAGAATTTAAGGAAATGTTCAAATAACAGAGACACATTAAAAGAAATAATGCGATGCTTACATCTGTAAGCTAAACAACTTAATAGTAAACTTTGGATGCACTTTTCTTTCTAAGAAAAATGTAAGGCAAAGAAGAGGAGGAAAGGTCAATACAAGGCATGGTTTTCATAATTTTCAAGTCAATATTTTTATATTTTATTTTGCAATTTTATCTGCTATATATTTTATTTCTACATAAGTAGAGGGCATGCTCAATGTTAACTTCAGCCAAGAGAGACAATCCTTTTTTAACTGAAAAAAAAAAAACCCTCAGTATATACTTCATGAATTTAAGAATGGGATTCATGATTTTAACTATTAATGCCTAGGGTGATAACATGTTAGAAATATTCAAAATTACTTGTTTGCTACACATTTAAATGGACAATTAGTACCTAAACATGTTAACTCTTTATATTCTCAAAGTTTGACAAAATAATTGATACAGGTATCTTTAATTTATCTTTGACTAGATAAATCAGTGTCAAATCAGTTTTATCAAAAGAACTGAATATAACATTGTATGATATGAAAGTAAACTATCATAAACCAGATATATATATATGTATATATATATACACATGTATCTTTTTTAGAGCATAAGAAATAATATATTGACATAAAGTTAACCAGTTTAATTTTAATCATATAAGGGCTTTATTTAGAACCAGGTTACATCCATGTAGAGGAAAGTATTATGAGACCTATAGAATTCAATCTTAAATAATTACATTAAATCTTCTCCATCGGCTATAAAATACAAAATACTGCTAACTCAATAAGAGAAGTACAGAAGAGTTTATACTGCTTTTAGATTTAGTGACACAGCATTTGAATTAGATGTTAAAAGAGGGATGCAATGCATAACAGAAAGTAATATCTTTATAGGTACCTATATATAACTTCTATTAATGCAAGAGAAGCAGGAGTGAAAACTGCATAAATAAGTGAATGCGTGCAACTTCTCTGGAAAAATCTCTTATTAAGTTCACTACAAATTTATTTCCTTTCAAAGTTATTAAACTTTTCTAAGTCCTACTCCAGTTTGTTGTGGAGTTTGACCCTGTGGGCTTCCCACACCTTTTTTTTTTTTTTTTTTTAGCGGTGCGTGGGCTTCTCACTGCTGTGCCTCTCCCGTTGTGGAGCACAGGCTCCGGACACGCAGGCTCAGCTGCCATGGCTCACGGGCCCAGCTGCTCCGTGGCACGTGGGATCCTCCCGGACCAGCACGAACCCATGTCCTCTGCATTGACAGGCGGACCGTCAACCACTGCACCACCAGGGAAGCCCCCCACACCTTCTTTAAATCCCATTTTAGTTAAGGCAGTGCAGACTTTCTTATACCCAGGCTCTCCTCGGATTCTTTGACTCTCACAATCTTACTTATTGACCCTTTCATTGCCTCCAGGTTTTTTTCTCAGCCTCTAAATTTTTGCCTTAACACTCACTATCAGAATCATCTTTGAGCATGGTCTTAATTATAATTTTATGGTGGTTTTAATCTAACATCTTATCTCAAATGCTTATAGAAACTGCTGACCAGATAGCTCAGGAGCATACCAGTATACCCTCAACTAAACTCAAAGTCTTCCCTGTGAGGTCTCTTTTATTTTTACTTCCCGATTCTAATTGATGCATCACCAACATATTGAATTTTCACAGGAGATATTGTCATCACTTATGTCTTCTGCTTTGTTGCCTATATCAAATATGACAAAAAATCCATCTTTCCTTTTCTATTGGACTTTGTGGTTCTGGTGGCCAGACCCCTTTTATGAGGCACACCAATGGCCCCAGCACCAGTGATGTTGGCACCTAACTGCTCCCTGTTGCCCCTTCTCTGTAGAATTGCACTTGCTCCAACAAGAGCTCACTTCATGTGCTTCCTGATCCTCTTACCTCATCCCCCAGCTTCCACAACCTCCCCCTACTCTCAACCTGTGGGTGGGCCCAATGACGATGACTAATAGAACCAAGGTATAAAATACTGTCCCTTTTCCTCAGGGTATGACTAACTCTGAAACAAGTCTTGCTCCAGAGCATCTCAGGAGTTCAAGATAAAACAAGGCTGCTGCTGAGACCACATCTTTGATTTGCTCCTTCCTCTGCCCTATCCTGCTCTTCTTCAGAAAACACTCTTTAAATAAATCCTGCATACCTGAACTCTGGTCTCCAGCTCTATGTCCAGGGATCCTGATTTATGTCACTGTTCAAAATATTTCTCAGTTCATCTCTTTTTCTATGTTTATATAGTTCTCATTTCATGCCTGGGTTAACTATAACAGCTTCTTAGATCATTAACTAGTTTTTGCTGTGCCCAACTTTTGTACATTTTAAAGCTGTACCATTTTTCAGAGCTGTCTTTGTAAATTATGACAAGCAGTCTATCATAGTTGTTAATGCATTACTTCTGTAGCCAGACTGCCTGGGTTTGAATTTATTTCCACCACTTATTAAATGTATAATTTGGGTGAATGCCTTAATTTCTCCATATTGTATTCTATAAGAAAAAAGTGGGGAAAACAATTTTATTCCTTTTCAGGACAAAATGGATCAATATACACAAAACACTTCAAACATGGCTTGGCACATAGTCAACATAGTGAGTGTTAACTAGTATTATTACTATTATTATTATTTTTATTATTACTATTGAATTGATTATGTTACTCCTCTCTCCAAGAACCTACATGAACTTTTAATTGTACACATCATTTCAAATACAAACTTCTCTACGGGATTTCAACCACTATCTATCATAACCACTTTTGTCCTACTTTTATGGCTTAATTTCCTAGTATTTTCAATACAAATTGCTCTACTTTCACTAAGCTGGTACCTTATAATTTCCACAGCCAAAAATTCTTTATTTCTCTCTTTCCCATACAATTCTTACTATCTAAAATAGTATACTTGTTCTTTTTCACTAGGTTGAACTCAAACACAATTTCTCTAAAAATATTTTCAAAATACTCTGTCATATATTATTTGTTTCCTTGTTTGATTATCTCTTGCACTTGGAATGAAACTATAAATTTCAGTTATAGTTACTTACAAGTATAATAATTTCCATAATTGTCCTATGGGTTCTTTTTTCCTCCTCAAGATAATTGGAAGCTTCATGAGGAAAATTATCATGCTTTATAATCCTCTTGCATCACCAATAGAGCATAGACCAATGCTACAATATGCTTTATAAGCATTTATTTTAATTAATGCAAGGAAAGATGCTTCATGACTGCTGAATATTCATAGTGGGTATAAAGAGGATATTAAAATGATGTCAAATTGATGGGGAAAAAAGCAAAGCAAAATATTTCAGATTCTCTTTTCTCCTCCCCAGCCCAGTTTTATTGAGGTATTATTAACACATAACATGTGAATTTGATACACATATATAGTGAAATGATTACAGCAATATTTTTATGATTGTTATATCCTATTGATGGATTGATTGTTTTATATTATATAATGACCATGTTTGTCTCTTGTTACCATTTTTGACTTAAAGTTTACTTTTTCTCAGATAACTATAGTTACCCCTGCTCTCTTTTTGTTTCCATTCGCTTGGAATAACTTTTTCCATCCCTCCACTTTGATATGATGTGTGTCCTTAAAGCCAAAGTGAGTCTCTTGTAGGCAGAATATAGTTGGGTCTTATTTTTTAAGCTGTTCAGCCATCGCTATGTCTTTTGATTGAAGAATTTATTCTAATTACATTTAGAGTAGTTATCGATAGGTAAGGACTTGTGATGTCATCTTATTGTTTTCTGGCTGTTTTGCAGGTCCCTTGTTCCTTTCTTCCAGTTTTGCTACCTTTCTTTGGGAGCAGATAATTTTCTATAGTGTTATGCTTTGATTTCCCTCTTTTTTCCTTTTGTGGTTACCATGAGACTTACATAAAACATCCTATAAAAATAAGTCTATTTTATGCTGATAACAATTTCAATTGCATACAAAAACTTTGACCTTTTACTTCCACTCCTCTCAGTATTTTGATTTGATGTCACAATTTACCTATTGCTATACTGTGTATCCATTAACAAATTACTATAGTTATTGTTATTTTTAACACTTTTGTCCTCTAACCTCTGTACTAAAGTGATTAACACACCACCACATTACAGTATTAGATTATTCTTGTGGCTGGCTTGGCACTAGGGTAAGCCTGGAGCAGAGACCACCAGAGTCAGCCTGTAAACTGGGAACTTGAGGGCCAGTCTGAGGGTTTGTTCTGACAAAGCAAGTCTGGTGCTGAGAAAGCAAAGAGTCTGGATCCATGGGAACCAACCAAGACTTTGGGTCCACAGGGGCAGGTGTGGAACTGGGCTGAAATGAGAAAGTGGAGATATGGGGCCTGGCCTGACACTAGAATGGATCAAAGGCTGGGTCTCTAGTAGTTGGCTTGGTTGGGCCCAGCCAGAAGCCTAGGTTCAAGGAACCCCCTTGTAATCTGGGGTGAGGGGCAGATTGGCATCCTGTGTCCATAGGAGCCCTTCTGGAGCCTGGTGCCATGGGTGATGCCTGGAGCTGTGGGAGTTGCCTGGAGTTACTGAAACCAACAGGCACTGGGACATGTTTTTTTTTTTTTTTTTCCTGAAACTTGTACAGTTATAAACTATGAAGCTGATTGAGAGATTTAGGTGGATGTTGGATTTAATATAATGGAAAAATGAATTATTCCTCTCCCATCAAAGAATATCTATAAATAAACTTTCCACCAGTAGAGAGAAACACTACTACTTGCCTACTCCTGAGTATTAACATCTAAGTTACTTCTAAAGTAATTTCTTTTTACTCTATTAAATATGTTTCTAAATACATCAATTCCCACTTTTAGACTCACCTATTTCCTTGATACTTGTGCTCAGTAAAGAACATTAAAATAATAAATGTATTTTGAAATAATTAAATTCATTGTCAAACATGCACAAAAATGAAAACGGAATATGATGCCTCCTGAAATGCCCAGTATTTTGGTCTAAAGAGACAATCTGTTTTGTCCCCATCACATATCATTTTAATTTTCATTAAGTATTTATTTGATCATGAAATGTTCATAATAAGAAGTTCAAAGACTTTATATGTTTATACATTAAAAATAATTCCAACACCTCTTTTATCCTGCCCAGCAACCCTGCTCCCAGGAAAAAAAAAAAAACTTTATTGACTGTAGGTTGTATATGCTTCTACACTGTTTCTATGCACATAAAATTATAAGTAACATTATTTCCAACTCAGAGGATGTTAGCTATTTGAGATTTTCTCTTTTATTTCTATCCACTGCACTTACTCTTAATAATGGCTAAAGGGAGAAAAAACTTTCAATAGCTTAACCATGTTTCATTATATATCTGTGCATTATGAGAGAGTAAGCCATGAAAACTCCTTAATTTTTTACTATTGAAGATTTGACTGTCCAAATTATTAATATTGATCTTGCCAGTCTAATTTTCAGCATCTGACATCCTTTATTACAGGCAGCCTACCTATCAAAATTCCTGTATTTAGTATTCATGGTTTTATATTCAAGTGTTTTGGTTCACTTATTGTTAATCAGTTATTCTGGGCCATTTATGAGAAGTCTATATTTATTTTCGAATTTCTCTGAGAAACTGAAACATAGATAAAATCAAAAGTTTCATTATTTTTCATGGTGAAAATGTATTAATGTGTCATCTTAAGTATTGTTAGCCTTTCAGAATTAACCTACTTAAAAATATGCCTAATAATAACTTAAGGTACTTATACAGAAATGGCATTTCATAAATAAATTGATAGTTGTGACCTACATCAGGTTAAAAATATATATACAATATAGCCATCACATAAACTAAAGGCTTTATGGAGAGCCCTTTAATGGTCATAATCTGTTAAATTAAATAGGAATTGATTTGAGAGTTTCAAATGACAAGATAATTAATATGAAAATAAATATACATGATCTTTATGAATGACTGTTTATGACATTAGCTTGCAATGTATTTACTGGAAGAGCAGGAGATCTTAATGCAAATTATTTCTTTTTTCATTATTTGGACTTATTTTAACAGTCCTATATTTTTCACTGCTAGTGAGTGCAACATCATATATATTTTGCCCAAGGACGATACTCAACTGTGTTAATCAAAATGTAACAGCATGACTTAAAAATCCATTCGTTACTATTACTAAGATGATTATTTGTTTAAAACAAAGATCTAATTTTGCATTAATTACAGTTATTTCATTTTGCAAAAGTATAAATAAGGAAGTGCAACATACTTCCAATTATTGAAAACAGTGCTTGCTTTTTTCAGGTGTCCCATAAATATTTTCTCACATATTTGTTAAAATATGTTTAACTTAGAAACAAAAGTATGTAATTTACTTGTTAAAAAGATAGTACTTAAGTTTTAAACCATGGGGTAAGAAAATATGAATCCTTATTTAAATAAATTTAGTGGAGAGTACAATTTTTCTTATATTAAGAAAAACATGATTAATATTTAATTGATGATATTTAATTTAATATCTGCTAAATATACAAAATATTTAAGTGTTTAGAATAATATGTATATAAATAATACATTGCTCAGGTATATTAGAGTAATCTAAACCAAGAAACAAATTTATGTCTTAGTCATATGGGTCATTGCAAAATAAATACATAATTAAATACATTATTTACAAAATAATATTAACAATCTAGATGAGAGTAATAAACAATGTAGAATATAATTAATATGGGGGAATTCAAATGAGAAATACTAAGTTATTACCAATAAAGCCAATAAAATAAGATTATACAAATTATATAAAGTTTTGTTCTTTAAAAAAAAAAATTAATGAGCATTTGATGTGTTAACATACTTTTGAGTTGAGTCCCTCTATCTTCTTAAACAAATATATAATTATATATAAGTTAAATAAAATATAATTATTTAACTGATGTGCAATTTAAATGAAATAAACTTAGCTACATTCTCAAATTAAAATATCTCTTACTATAGAATTTTTATCTAGATGCTATTTTGATGATAGCTCAGAATAATTTGCATATTTGCCATATATATTACAATATTGAATGTCTCCATAATAATGACAATGTAACTGCTCTCTTGCTAATGATAATGCAATTTCACAGAAGTGCTTGAAAAATAAGTGCAAATACTATATCATTAGAATTTTTGCCATAGTTAGCTGACAGATTGAACCCCATATGACCTACATGAGTTAGTTAATGTCAAATGTTCTTTCCTATGCATTTCTAGTGTATTGCTTCAAAGTTAATGTCCACATTTTAACATTGCTATCGTAATAAAAATATAGCCTTATTTTTCTGGAATCCTTATTTTCTAGAATCCACATTTAGGTCCATATATATTATCTAGATGATATAATTTAATTTAAAAAATATAGGGGAAATGGGTACATTGAAAACATTTGTTATACAATTAATTAAATGGCATACAACAAGGTAGTCTAAAGTAATTTGCCCATATGTTCAACTATTTAAAATAATAAGTATTAAAAAATTAAATTAAAAATTTTTTACCTAAAATTTCAAAAATTAAATAGAAAAGCTGAATAAAAAATCAACATCAAGCTTAATGAAGTTTCAGAAGTAAACTGATATCATATCAATATGATACAAAATAATCAGATGTCTAGTTCATGTATCTTAGAATTATCAATCATAAATACATAAGGGATGTTTGAAAGTGTATTAACCTTTAAATATATTGGGCCTTATGAATAATATTAGTATGTCACAAATTAAAGAATTTTTAATCAATGTAAAATAAAGATGTCACTATGAAATGGGCTGACTTTCCTATTTGAAATAAATAATGTATACCCAAGATTACCTGCCTTCCTTTCAATTTTGACAGAAAAGCATATCTCATTTCAGACTTTAGGTACATCCTCCTAAGTTAAAATTGATTTCCAATTAGTATGATTGTGAATCAATAAAATGAAGTATTTTTCAACCCTTATTAGAAGTTTTATTTTTGAATTATTTGTATTTGCTTTACTTCTTAAAAAGTTGACTTAAAATGGCATTATAACTCTCCACAAAAGGAAATAAACAGAGTAAAAGAAAAATACCCAAGCTTTCTTAGAAATGTGGATTCTTAATTTTCTAGTTGCAGAATATTTTGCAATCTACATAACAGGCAATCATTCTAAACATATGAATGCATATTTCCAAAAAAGACAGATTACTATACCTATGTGCAGGTATCTTTCGGTTCCCAACAATCAGGATAACATCACAGAGTTGCTGTTGTTTCAAGTAACTTTCCATTTTTTTGAAGGTTTGCTCCGCATGATGCACAGCCTGATAGAATTCTTCAGAGCTACTGGAGTCCACATCACTTTGAGGTGTCAGAGAATGGCTAGTTGCTGAGAGCCTGAAAACCATACACAAAAAGAAGAGGTTTAGAAAGTGCCACCAACTGTCCAGAACTACATACAGAATTTTAGAATTTTATAGGAAAAATCAATGCATCTCTCCTTATGTTCATCATTATTAATATATCAGAAAAATGAATTCAGTGTTAAATGATTTGTTCTAAGAAGCAGTAAATGAATTGTAATTTTTTTCTCATCCTAAAGAGATTTAAAAGTTAGGTTATTTGTATTTATTAAGACAGTAATTTAGTAAACTTGAAAAAAATCACAGAAATGATAAATTACAAACATGCCTATTCTAAAATTTATTACTAATAAAATGTTAATTTAATCAATTTGACATTGAGGTAGACCATCTAATTATACTATTCTAAATTACTATTCTCGTGAGGTTGTAGTAAATGTTGCCTTACAGAAGTAGGCAATTTTCATTGTGAGGAATTATAAAACATGGTTTGTAAAAAAGATTGACAAAAATTTTAAAGTAAGTTGTTTCATATTCTGTATCCAACTGATTAAACAAAAACATACAGAATGTATTAGCTCAGTATTAATATATACTTAATCATATATATATATATAGATATATATATATACATATGTATATATATGTAAAAAACTTTAGGATTTCACAATGTCCATGATACTTAAGTTTGGCTACTACATATATTAATATCATAGACTGTTTCACAATGAAGACTTTAAGATACCATATTTCATATCAAGGAGAAGACTCTCAATATACTTAGATGCATGATAGGCTCAGCAGACCCAATCAAGTGCTCTGATAATAAATCCTTAAAACAACTTACAAATGAAAATGTATTAAGTACATAACAATAATAATTAAGTAAATGACTTATTTCAAGATAAGTAGTAACATGGAGAATTTTGCTTCCAATTACAATGCAATAACATACTGCTGACTAAACCCCTCACCAAGGACACCAGAAAAAATTACATATAATATCAAAATAACTATTGGAATATACTTATAGCTACTAAGGACCTGAAAGAACAAGATCCCAGAAATAAGCTAAACTCATGGAAGTCAGCTCAAAATTCTACACAGCTTTTTCTTTCCTCCTCAAGGTTTCTACCAACTGTAAGCAGCATAGTCTGAGAAGCTCAGAAGCTAATAATGTGGCAACTAAGATGAACTTCTGGTGGTACCATGGGGCTTGGGGGAGGAATGGATATTGGAATTATAGGCCTCAAATATAGTCAGAACTTGAGGGCAAATGAGGGGACATAAAGAAGGAAAGTTCAAGTAAGGCCGCTATTTTGTGCCACTTTTCCCCTAGTGGTATTTGCTTATTCCTAAACGTGTTAGACAAGCAGAAAATAGTTTAGGTGAGGTTGAGAAGTTAAACAGAGTTTGAAAGATAAAAATTTGAATTTAAGGACCAGCAAAGACAGGGGACTGTGGTATAAAAATGGGCTTTCAACTGAACTCCCTGAAGAACTATATCCTAGAGATCAGGGAAAGTGGAAATAGACAAGATAATACAAAGGGTGAAACCTAGATTTAAATCAATGAGATCTCTAATTGCATTAAAGTGATATAATGTAAATGCCAGCAGTCAAAATAAACCCTCTTTAGAAAGAGTTAACCTCATCCAGACTCTATTATTTCATTCATATATATATATATATAAATACTTGACATTAAAGAAAAAAATAGCATGCCTATAAAGAAAGAAGATGTAGGGAGAAAAGCAGATATTAGAAACATGCTCCCAGGTGCTTCAGATATCTTTAAATGGATGGATCCACATTTGGTTATTCAGTAGATGTAAAAATAATTGTCATTAATATGTTTTAATATATATGACAAGCTGGAGGATTTCACAGAATATTAGGCTCTATAAAGATAAAATGGAAATAAATAAGGAAATTGAATTAATGATTTTGGTAAATGCACTGAGCTGGTAGATTGAATGCAAATGAAGAACATAGTGATTTGAAAAATAAGTAGAAAACATTTAAACTAAAATATTGAGATAAAAAGATAAAAAACAATAGTTTGGAAAACAAATGAAACATGGTAAGAAATTATAAGATTCATGCAATTGTAGTCTAAAAAGCAGGGGAGAGACATGATGGGGCAAAGGTCATCTGAAGAAATAATGGCCAAGAGTTTTTGAAAATGTGTTAAAGACATCAAGACACAGATTCAAGATTCACTATACACCCCATGATAAAACAAAAAAAACTACACACCACAGTAAAGTCAATGAAAAACTAAAAAGAAAATAAAAAGACTTCCACCAGAGAACAGAAAAAGTGATCATTCTCCCAATTCTTTTAATGAGGCAAATATAACATTGATACAAAACCTAAAAAGGATGTTACAAGGAAGGAAAATTAATGGCCATTGTCTCTCCTAAATATATTTATAAAATTCATAGGCAAAATATTAGTAACCAAATACCTTATTAAGAATTTTGTAGCTTGGGAAATTTTATTGGGAAAAAAATTTAGTATACTTTATTTTCAAGTCACTCAAGTTATGATGGGTGCAGTATTAGAGCAAATAGTGAAAAATAGAATATCTTTCACTTTCAGTTTTAGAGCTTGGTGAGACCATAGACATCAGATGAAACAGGGCATAGAATTTGACAGGATTTATTCAAAGTCAAAAAGCTAATTGCTGTCAAGATAGCCTTCTTTTACATAATCTAGGTACATTAACAAATCCTGATTATGACATAGACATGGTCTTTTTCTGAAGAATTTGAAAATAATTTGAGAATAAGTCTTAAAAGAACAGAGAGCTGGAAACTAGCCTCAAAAATAATTCTTTTTAGAGTTCATGCTCATGCCTAGATTTTGTTCCTGAAATTTCTCATGTTTTGTTTCTCCATATTATATATGAAAGCGATTCACTTCTCTTGAAAGTTAGTTAATCTGCCAGAGTAATAGTTATGTTGGTTTGTCTCTATTTTCTCCTTATAAAGTCACTGTCACAGTGCTTACATGTTTCCTTATAAATCATTTCCTGATCTCAGAACTGAGTAGGGTTTGTTGCTCTTGAACTTTTGTTCAGGATCTAAAAAGGCGTTTCAGGATGTGTATGATTTTAAAGTTAAAGTTCATTGTGTAATTAAGACCCATCATATATCTAGGCTTATTATTTTAACAAATGTTTAAAATTTTAGGAAATAAAGATCATATCTTTACAATGTTTCCTATAAGTATTAAGAAAGAACCTGACATTGGATTATTTTTGTTATTGTCTAACTTTTATTTCTTCAGCTTAAATAAACTTTATAGTCTCTTTCCAATCTGAGAGTCTCTCAGATGTTTCAGTCTGACATTGTAACTTTTTTTTTTTTTTTTGCGGTATGTGGGCCTCTCACCATTGTGGCCTCTCCTGTTGTGGAGCACAGGCTCCAGACATGCAGGCTCAGCAGTCATGACTCACAGGCCCAGCTGCTCCATGGCATGTGGGATCTTCCCGGACCGGGGCACGAACCCCTGTCCCCTGCATCGGCAGGTGGACTCTCAACCACTGCACCACCAGAGAAGCCCTGACATTGTAACTTTTATCCTTATTGTGACCCAACAATATAAAGCTTCTAGTTTTAATAAAGACAGTTTTAAAAGTCCAATATGACTTCTTCCCATCAGAATTTAAAGATACTAAAGATTTCCCCAACCTAAGATATGTAAAGCAGTAAAACAAAGAAAAATTTTTCTTGACCTTGTGAAAAGAACTATGTCAGGATGACTGAGATGTGACCTGAGAACCTGCACATTTGCTGCTCATGTGGGGCTTCTGCTGAACCCTGTAAATTAAAGCTGATAAGTAATTGCTGAGAACTAGACTTTGTCTAGCCTAACAAAACATAACTTTCCCTAGTAACAAATGAACTGCATTCCATAAATCAATCATATGTAAAGAAAGATTTTCCCTCCAATCCAAATTCTTGGTGAACAACTTGTGTAAGCCTGCATTAACTTCCCACTTTTTCTTATTAAAAACCCTTACCCATTTTCTTCTGATGGGACACCATTCTGATTTTCTCCAGAAACTTTGATCCTTGAATTGCAATTCTAAGACCCCCATATAAACTACCTCTTTGCCTTTTTATAGTTTGCGGTCCTTTCAGCTGACATTTTTGGTGTCAGAAGTGGGATGCAAAATGCTCTTCCCCCCATCTCTGAAGCTGATGTAGATCTGAGCAAGGTACCTGTGTGAGTCTTTTGTGCTCTGTCACATCCTTTGTTGCTCTGGACCTGGGTCATAAGTCCCCTTGGTCCAGAACCTCCTTCCTTGGTTGAGATTTAGATCATTATTCTTGGTGTCTTTTATTTGATCGATCACATGAGGGATTGCTCTCTTTTGGTGAGTGCACTATAATGGGACGTTTACAGTCTAAGACTGTTATGAGGGAGGATTATCTCCTATCTGGGACTCCTGCTGGGTACAGGTACAAAAAGTATGGGGCTGCCTCTTGTGCTTACCTAGGTAAATGGCAATGGTATAACAGAGATGACACAAAATTGAACTGGCTACAATAGGGAACTTTTGAAATTCAAAACTTGGTATTTTCTGTGTGTGCATAATTAGAGGCTAAAGGTCTGAAACTAAACAAATAGAGTGGGAAACCTATTACAATTGGAATACTGAAATCTCCCAATGAACTCATGAAACCCAAAAGGTCTGTGAATCTAAAATTGTTTCACTGCATTTGGCACCACTAGGGCTCCAGCGATCCAAGCAGTCATACCACCTCTGTGCCCTGTCTTCACTGGGGCAGACCCAAGAGCTCCAAGTCAGCCTCAGGACAAGACTCCTATGGGTAGACCACACACAGAGGTGGGGATAAAACCAAAGCTGAACTCCAGGAATGGGGTGACTAAGGAAGAAGATCAAAAATCTTTACATCAGCTGTACAAGCTATGGATTAAATCCCCATGATCAGTTAGGTAGACTCTGCATCTATGGAATATCTGAGTAGACAATGAATGTTCCTACAAATGAAAATGGTCTAGGTCTGGCAGCCGTGGACTTTGGGGACAAGCTCAGGCAGGAATTGGGCATGACTGGACTCTGAGTGGGGCCCACAGGGCCCTCAGCAGGTCCAGAGACCAGCCCAGAGGCAGAAGAGGGCCTCTTGCCGAGGTGGAGGTGGGCTGTGGCTCATGGCATGTGCAAGAACTCTTATAGCTGAGAACCCAGGGAAACATAATTATTACTATTAATTTGATTATGTTTTGTCTCATTCTGTTTTTGGTTCTGGCATTTTTTGTTTGTTGTTTTTGTTGTTTTAGTAGTTTTTCTTTTATTTAGTCTTTTGGGATCTTCATGTTTTATAATATATTTATTTTTTAATTTATATTTTTACTTTGCTTTTCTGTTGTTCTGTGTTATTTTCCTTTATCTTTTTTCTTCTTCTTTTTCGTTAATATATTTTAAATTTTTTTAATATTTCTATTTCTACTTTACTTTTCTGTTGCTCTGTGTCTTTTCCCATTTAATTTAGTCATTTTTATCAGTTTGTTCTGTTTCCTTGCTTTATTCTTCAGTTGGCACACTGCTTTGGTCTGTTTTTAGGTTTTCTGTTTTTCTTAGTTCTGATTCTAGTTGTCTGATTTCACTTTTGGGTTCTTCTGTTTGTCTGGTTGTTCTCTTGCTTTTTGTTTTATTTGGTTCTGTTTTTGTTTCTTTTGTATGTGCATGTTTCCTTGTTTCTTTTTTTGTTTGATTGATTTTTCTTTTCAAATCAATTTTATTTATTTATTTTTCATTGCATTGGGTCTTCATTGCAGCATGCAAGCTCTCTAGTTGTGGCGAGTGGGGGCTACTCTTCTTTGTGGTGTGCTTCTCATTAGGGTGGTTTCTCTTGTTGCAGAGCGCATGCTCTAGGCATGCAGGCTTCAGTTGTTGTGGCATGAGGGCTCAGTAGTTGTGGCTCACGGGATCTAGAGCAAAGGCTCAGTAGCTGTGGTGCATGGGCTTAATTGCTCTGAGACATGTGGGATCTTCCCAGACCAGGGCTCAAACATGTGTCCCCTGAATTGGCAGGAGGATACTTAACCACTGCATCACCAGGGAAGTCCCTGTTTGTTTGATATTGTCTTTACCATTTCTCTGGAGTTTTGTCTTTTTTTTCCTTCTTTAGTGTATATATATATATATATATTTATTCATTTATATTTCTACTTTCCTTTTATGTTGTTCTGTCTTTTTTCCCCTTTCTCCTTTTCTTTTTTCTATCATTTTTGTCAATCTGTTTTGTTTCTTTGCTTCATTCTTCAGCTGGCACTCTGCTTTAGTTTGTTTTTATGGGTTTTGTGTTTTTGTTAGTTTTCTTTTTAATTCTTTGATTTCGTTCTTGGGTTCTTTTGTTTGTCTGTTGTTCTCTTGCTTTTTGTTTCATTTGCTTTTGTTTTTGTTTCTTGTGTGTGTGTGTTTCCCTGTTTCTGTTTTTGTTTGTTTGATTTTATTTTTAACATTTGTCTGGGGTTTTGTTAGTTTTTTTTTTTTTTTTTTAATTTCCTTTATTGCCAGGACGAGAAACTTACAGGGCCTTAGTTCCTTGACAAGAAGTTGGACCTGAGGCTCTGGAGTGGGAGCACAGAGTCCAGGACGCTGGACCACTAGAGAATTCCTGGCCACAGGGAAGATTAATCACCAAGAGCTCTCACAGAGGTCTCTACCTGAATCTAAGACCTGGTTCCACCCAACTGCCTGCAACTCCCGGTGCTGGATGCCTCACACAAAACAACAAACAAGACAGGAACACAAACCCACCCATGAAGACACAGACGACATAAAGTCATACTAAGGTCACAGACACCCCAAAACACACAACATGACATGGCCCTGCTCATCAGAAGGAAATGACTCAGCTCCACCCATCAGAATGCAGAAACCAGTTCCTCCAATCAGGAAGCCTACACAAGACATTGGATAAACCACACCACCAGGGGCAGAGAACAAAAGCAAGAGGAACTATGACTCTGCAGCCTAGGGAAAAAAGAGCTAAAATACTGTAAATAAGTCAAAATGAGAAGACAGAGAAATATCTTTCAGGCAAAAGAGTAAGAAACAAATGCACAAGACCAAATAAATGAAGAGGAAATAGGCAAACTGCTTGAAAGATTTCAGAGTAATGATAGTAAAGGTGATCCAACATCTTGAAAATAGAATAGAGAAAGTACAAGAAATGTTTAATGAGGGACTAGAAGAACAGAAAAACAGTAATGAACAACATAATAACTGAAATTAAAACTAGTCTAGAAGGAATCAATAGCAGAATAACTGAGACAGAAGAACGGATAAGTGAGCTGGACAATAGAATGGTGGAAATAACTGCCGCATAGCAGAATAAAGAAAAAAGAATGAAAAGAAGGGAGGACAGTCTCAGAGACCTCTGGGACAACATAAGTGCACCAACAATCAAATTATAGGCATCCCAAGGAGAAACACACAGAGACACATATTAATCAAACTAACAAAAATTAGACACAAAGAAAAAATATTAAAAACAGCAAGGGAAAAGCAACAAATAACATACAAGTGTATCCCTATAAGGTTAAGAGCTGATATTTCAGCTGAAACACTGCAGGCCAGAAGAGAATGGCAGGAAAAATTTAAAGTGATGAAAGGGAAAAATCTACACCGAAGATTACTGTACCCAGCAAGAATCTTATTCAGATTTAATGGAGAAATCAAAAGCTTTACACACAAGCAAAAGTTAAGAGAATTCAACACCACCAAATCAGCTTTACAACAAATGATAAGGGAACTTCTCTAGGCAGGAAGCACAAGAGAAGTAAAAGACCTACAAAAACAAACCCAAAATAATTAAGAAAATGTTAATAGCAACATACATGCCAATAATTACCCTAAATGTAAATGCTCCAACCAAAAGACACAGAATGGTTGACACAGAAACAAGACCCAGATATATGCTGTTTTCAAGAGACCCACATCAGACTTAGGAACACATACAGACTGAAAGTGAGGGGATGGAAAAAGATATTCCAAGCAAATGGAAACCAAAAGAAAGCTGGAGTAGCAATACTCATATAAGACAAAAAAGACTTTAAAATAAAGACTATTGCAAAAGACAAGGAAGGACACTACATAACAAGCAAGGGATCAATCCAAGAGGAATATATAACAATTATAAATAACTAGGCACACAATATAGGAGCACCTCAATACATAAAGCAAATGCCAACATCCATAAAAGTGGAAATCGACAGTAACACAAAAATAGTGGGGAATTTTAACACCCCATTTACACCAAAGGACAGGTCTCCAAACTGAAAATATATAAAGAAACAAAAGCCTTAAATTAAACATTAGAACAGATGAACTTAATTGATATTTGCAGGACATTCCATGCAAAAACAACAGAATACACTTTCTTCTCTAGTGCCCATGGAACATTCTCCAAAATAAATCACATCTTGGATCACAAATTAAGTTTTGGTAAGTTCAAGAAAACTGAAATGGTATCAAGAATTTTTTCTGACCACAATGCTATGAAACTACATATCAATTACAGGAAAAAAAAAACTGTCAAAAATACAAACACATGGAGGCTAAACAAGGTGCTACTAAACAACCAAGAGACCCCTGAGGAAATCAAAAACTACCTAGAAATAAGTGACAATGAAAACACAGTGACCCAAAATCTATGAGCTGCAGCAAAAGCAGTTCTAAGAGGGAAGTTTATAGCAATACAACACTACCTCAAAAAACAAGAAAAATCTCAAATAAACAGCCTAACTTTACACTTAAAGCAATTAGAGAAAGAAGAATTAAAAAAAATTAGCAGAAAGAAAGAAATCATAAAGATCAGATCAGAAATAAATGAAAAACAAATGAAGAAAACAATAGCAAAGATCAATAAAATTGAAAGCTCGTTCTTTAGAAGATAAACAAAATTGAAAAACCATTTTCAAGATTCATCAAGAAAATAAGGAAGAATACTCAAATCTACAGAATTAGACATGAAAAAGGAGAAGTAACAACGGACACTGCAGAAATACAAAGGATCGTGAGAGACTACTACAAGCAACTATATGCCAATAAAATGGACAACCTGGAGGAAATGGACAAATTCTTAGAAAAGTACAACCTTCCAAGACTGAACCAGGACACAATAGAAAATATGAACAGACCAACCACAAACACTGAAATTGAAACTGTGATTAAAAATCCTTCAACCAACAAAAGCCCAGGGTCAGATAGCATCACAGGTGAATTCTATCAAACACTTACAGAAGAGCTAACACCTATCGCTCTCAAACTCTTCCAAAATATAGCAGAGGGAGGAACATTCTCAAACTCATTCTATGAGGCCACCATCATACTGATACCAAAACCAGAAAAGGATGTCTCAAAAAAAGAAAATTACAGGCCAATATCACTGATGAACATAGATGCAAAAATCCTCAACAAAATACAAGCAAACAGAATCCAAGAGCACATTAAAAGGATCATACACCATGATCAAGTGGGGTTTATCTCAGTAATGCAAGGATTCTTCAATAGAGCAAATCAATCAATGTGATACACCATATTAACAAATTGAAGGATAAAAATCATGTGATCATTTCAATAGATGCAGAAAAAAGTTTTGACAAAATTCAACACGCATTTATGATAAAAACTCTCCAGAAAGTGGGCATAGAGGGAAGTTATTTCAACATAATAGAAGCCATATATAACAAAACATAGCCAACATCATTCTCAATGGTGAAAAACTGAAAGCATTTCCTCTATGATCAGGAAGACAAGGGTGCCCACTCTCACCTCTACTATTCAACATAGTTTTGGAATTTTTAGCAGTGGCACTCAGTGAAGAAAAAGAAATAACAGGAATACAACTTGGAAAAGAAGTTAAACTGTTACTGTTTGCAGATGACATGATACTGTACTGAAGATGTCATCAGAATACTATTAGGGCTAATCAATGAATTTGGTAAAGTAGCAAGTTACAAAATCAATGCACAGAAATCTCTTGCATTCCTATACACTAATGATGAAAAATCTGAAAGACAAATTAGGGAAACATTCCCATGTACCATTGCAACAAAAAGAATAAAATACATAAGAATAAACATACTTAAGGAGGCAAAATACCTGTATGCAGAAAACTATGAGACACTGAAGATGATAGAAATAGATGGAGAGATGTGCCATGTTCTTGGATTGGAAGAATCAACATTGTGAAAATAACTATACTACCCAAAGCAATCTACAGATTCATTGCAATCCCTATCAAACTACCAATGGCATTTTTCACAGAACTAGAACAAAAAATTTCACAATTTGTATGGAAACACAAAAGACCCCAAGTAGCCAAAACAATCTTGAGAAAGAAAATTGGAGCTCAGGAATCAGGCTCCCTGACTTCAGACTATACTACAAAGCTACAGTAATCAAGGTAGTATGGTACTGGCACAAAAACAGAAATACAGATCAGTGGAACAGCGTAGAAAGTCCAGAGGTAAACTGATGCACATATGGGTACCTTATCTTTGACAAAGGAGGCAAGAATATACAGTGGAGAAAAGACAGCCTCTTCAATAAGTGGTGCTGGGAAAACTGGACAACTACATGTAAAAGAATGAAATTAGAACACTTCCTAACACCACACACAAAAGTAAGCTCAAAATGCTCAAAATGCATTGAAGATGTAAATATAAGGACAGACACTGTAAATCTCTCACAGGAAAATATAGGCAGAACACTCTTTGACATAAATCACAGCAAGATCTTTTTTGACCTACTTCCTAGAGTAATGGAAATAAAAATAATCAAATGAAACAAAAGCTTTTGCACAGCAAAGGAAAACATAAGATGAAAAGACAATGGGAGAAAATATTTGCAAATGAAGCAACTGACAAAAGATTAATCTCCAAAATATACAACCAGATCATGCAGCTCAATATCAAAAAAGCAAACAACTGAATATAAAAATGGGTGGAAGACCTAAACAGACATTTCACCAAAGAAGACATACAGATTGCCAACAAACCCATGAAAAGATGCTCAACATCATTAATCATTAGAGATATGCAAATCAAAACCACAATGAGGTATCAGCTCACACCAGTTAAAATGGCCATCATGAAAAAATCTAGAAACAGTAAATGCTGGAGAGTGTTTGGAGAAAAGGGAACACTCCTGCACTGTTGGTGGGAATGCCACTATAGAGAACAGTATGGAGGTTCCTTAAAAAACTAAAAATAGAGCTACTATATGACTGAGCAATCCCACTACTGGGCATATACCCTGAGAAAACCATAATTCAAAAAGATACATGTACCACAATGTTCATTGCAGCACTATTTACAATAGCCAGGACATGGAAGCAACCTAAATGTCCATTGACCGATGAATGAATAAAGAAGTGGCACATATATACATTGGAATATTACTCAGCCATAAAAAGTAACACAATTGAGTTATTTATAGTGAGGTGGTTGGACCTAGAGTCTGTCATACATTGTGAAGTAAGTCAGAAAGAGAAAAACATATACCATATGCTAGCGCATATATATGGAATCTAAAAAAAATGGTACTGATGAACCTAGTGGCCAGGCAAGAATAAAGACACAGATGTAGAGAACGGACTTGAGGGCACAGGGTGGGAAGGGGAAGCTTGGACGATGTGAGAGAGTAGCACTGACATATATACAGTACCAAATGTCAAATGGATAGCTAGTGTGAAGCTGCTGCATTGCACAGGGAGATCAGCTCTGTGCTTTGTGACCACCTAGAGGGGTGGGATAGGGAGAGTGGGAGGGAGGCTCAAGAGGGAGGAGATATGGGGATATATGTATACATAGAGCTGATTCACTTTGTTGTACAGCAGAAAGTAACATAACATTGTAAAGCAATTATACACCAATAAAGATGAGAAAAAAAATAAATTAAATACATAAAACTGCTTCACTTCAGGATACTGTTTCTAAGCTTATTACTACAAATAACGATCTATGCTCTCATCTAGATACCCTGGGAATGGGTCAAGAGGCCACTTCCTCCCTTCCTTCTCCTTGGGCCCCTACTTACCCAGAACTTGCTAAGCTACCATTTTATGTTTCTTTTATCCTTTTTCTTTTGACCGTGCCAATCGGCATGCGTGAACTTAGTTCACCAACCAGGGATCAAACCCGTGCCCCCTGCAGTGGAAGCACAGAGTCTTAGCCACTGGACCGCCAGGGAATTCCCAATGCCATTTTATCTTTCTTATTCTCCTCTTCCTCCTCCAAAATCTCCCTACCTTATACTTTCCAGAAAAACCTTTCACTTTTTCACTACTTAGAACCCTGATGGTATCGGCTATCTGGTAGAATATAGGCCTTGATCTCCTGCAGAATTATGGGCCATAGTAAAGGAATTTCCCAAGGCCACTGAGGACCCCTTCTGCTTTTCAGAAGGACTTAACCTTGTGATACAAACCTATGATCCAGGATTCTCTGGCTTGTATCACCTACTGAGCATTTTAATCAGAGAAAACCAAGCCAGACACTGGCAAACTATTGCTGCCTGGTTTCACCCTTTAGATGATATCCACAGAAAGAATATCAGTGCAGTAAGACAAGCTTCTTAGTTAGCTTGAGCCCTTCATGAAGAAATTCCTTGGGCTTTTCTCATCCCATTGACTGAGGAAAAATTCAGACTCTACACAAACACCTGAGGAAACTGTTCGTGCTTATCACTCATGCCTAGAGATAGTACTCTGGGAAAACTCTGCTACTTGCTAGGGAAAACAATGCTCAAATCCCCTTTATTTCAATCTTTGTTGGGGGATTAGATGAGAAATTTGGATTGCTGACGAAATGGGCACAATTAAATTGGAAAACAATGGCCTCTCCTGATCTGGTCAATTTGGGTAATCAGCTATCTATAACAATCAAATGTACAGAAAAACTTAAGACCACTAATATTGATTTACAGCTGCAGCAAATGGAAAGACTGAAATTCTCAAGGGGCCCTTCCAGGATCCAAGTCCCTGCCACTATTATAAGCTGCCAGGAAGAGGAATTAACCAAAGTTAAAAAGAAAGCCTTATCATCAGCCCAAAGCCCCTTGTTCTGACCCTTTTTAGGATATCTGAAAAGTGTCTGACACTGAAACACTGAAAAGTGTCTCCCTTTCATACATACTCATGAATAGGGATGCTCTGAGGAAAGTATTGGGGTCTTACCAATACTCCCACTAACACCATGGGAAGAATAGGACTTTTTTTATAGGACTCAATGCTATTACTGCTCTTGTAGACACAGGAGTAACTTTGTCTGTCTTGAACCCCACCAGCTTCAAGACCCCCCTTCCTCAGAGTATAGAAAACATACAAATGGTGGGAGTTTCCAACACAGATATGAAGGTAAGAAAAGCTTCTTTGCTTTCTGAGATAGGGTCTTTTCAGGGAACTCACCAGTTCCTTCTTTTTCTTTCTGTACTTTTTGGGCTGAGACCTCCTGCAAATATTACAAGCTACTATTTCCTTTTACCCAAAAGGGGAAATACACTTACAAGTCCTTGGCCCCTCCAGGTCTACTTCTAAATCTAGTCCTAATATTGAGATCCTCATCCTTGCTGCTGTCTTGTCAATTCCTAATCACAAGGATTTCCTAGATTCAGTTCCTCCTAACTTATGGTTCACCTTTTCAAATGACATAAGACACATTTATTCAGTCCCACCAATTAAGATCCAGGTGAATCCTAATAAACCTTTGCCTCACTTCTCAGACCTGAGGCCCTAGAAGAAATTTGTCCTGTTGCCAAGGCACACCTCCAAAAGGGCCTCATAATTCCATGACCCAGTCCCTGTAACACATCAGTCCTTCCCGTACACAAGCTTCATGATCGAGTTTGGCATTTTGTTCAAGATTTTTGAACCATAAACAATATAGTCATACCACCTCTCCCTGTGATCCCCAACTGTCACACCATTTTCAAGTTAATCCCTCGAAACACATAGTCCTTTACAGTCAAACATTTATGTAGTACTTTCTTCAGCATTTCTATACATCCATATAATCAGTATTTGCTTGTTTGCCTTTATGGGAGTAGGATGTCACTTTACTTTATCCCTCAGGGTCACATGGAAAGCCCCACTTATTTTTCACAGATATTGAAACAAGACTTGGCCAATGTAAATTTTGCCCACAGCTCTACTTTACTCCAATATGTTGACAAACTTTTGTTATGCCTCAGGGATAGCCTACACCTCCTCACTTACTAGCACACAATAGACATAAAGTTTCAAGGGATAAGCTCCAATTGTTCAAACCAAGGTAAGATATTAGGTTTTCATAGGGACAAAAGAGCCATTCTGCTCTTTCTGCAGTCACTCAAGAAACCATATTGAGGGTACTGATAAAATGATAGCTGGGGAAAACTATACTTTTGGAAACCTTCTCCCACAGTAACGGCCAAAATATGTCAGAAGTGTCAGATCTGACCTAAGTATAACCCAGGAAAACTTATTCATGCTCCTCAAGGCCACTTTCCTTGGCTTCCAGGTCCCTTTGCTATCTGGAAACTGGATTTTATCCAGCTGTCTTCCTTTCAAGGATACAAATATGTTCTGATGATGGTTTGCATGTATTCCCAGAATCCTTTCCTTGAAGATGAGCCACTGCCCTTGCAGTGACCAAAATATGGTTGGAAAGGATTATCCCTACTTGGGGAATTCCCTTGGAGTTACATAATGTTAAAGGTATCCATTTCACTGGACAAATTTCAAATGCTGTTTGTGAAATCTGGCCTATTCTACAACATTTCCACTGTGCCTATCAGCCTCAATCTTCTGGTCTAGTGGAAAGAACCAATGTCATTATCAAAACTCAATTAGCAAAATTCTCTGAGGCCTTCAGTCATTCTTGGCCTAAATTGCTACTCATAGTTCTATTAAGTTTAAGATCTACACACTTTGGAAAACAAACTGTCACCTTTAAAAAAATTACTAGAAACCCATGATTTTTGACTGAGGGTTAAATGAGCTCCTTTTAGTCAATGGAGATCTTTACTTTATTGTTAAATTCTCATTAAGGCTGTAAAGAAAAATGAGCACTTGGCTGAAAAATCTTTCCACAGTGGGGTCCCAGGAGACCTTCGTATAAAACACCACAATTTACAACCCGGAGACTATGTGTATTGGAAAAGATATCTTGTAAGGACTCCTTACAGCCCAGATGGAAGAGACCTTATCAGGTACTTTCAACCAACCTCTGTGCTGTTAAACATAAAAGAATTGCATCTTAGACATTTCCCATTAAAATAAAGGCTTCCCTACCTGAGTGGGTCTCTGAAACAGCTAGAGACTTAAAGCTGAATTTGAGCAAGAAGTGAAGCAGATGGCACCTGATGCAGACAGCTCTTCCAAGACTCTGGACCAGGCCAGTACTCTGCATGATCCCCACTGATTAAATCTCTCTCATAAGGTTTGTTCTAATTGCTGTCATCATGGAACTGCTATATCTTCTTCATTATATAATAACTGATGATACATCAACTTGCCACTCTCCTTCTTATACTCTTTTTCATAGACAAAATTTTCAAAGAGTGAAAATTTTTGTGAATGGATTTATGCCTGGAACGAAAGTTTAGAGGAAGTGACTCTGGTCTTTTAGTCCTTTGATTTTACCTATGAGAGACTGGATAATTGAAGTTTTGGGACTCCTCCTTGTAGCTACAGGTTTATTGATGCTCCTTGCCCTACGACATACAGTGGTGTATCCTATTTTGGTGGTAATTCTATGAAAACCATTGATATTGCCTTAACTCTCCTGTGAATAAGTCCCTGGCTCCAATTCTTGGCCATTTAATTGATCTGTTCAGTTTGGAATTATTTCACTAACGAAGGGCAGGAGCCATCCTTACTACCCTTTATATTAAAATGGCTGAATTTCCTTAGGATAGTTCTTTCACTAGAGTTATGTTATTATTATCTCTCTTAATATCCATCCAGACCCCGTATGCCTGGGAAAAATAATGCCTTTTTCTGCATTTCCTGAAGTCTAGTCACTGGAGGAAATCTAAGAGATGGTTGGATACCCAATCAGTACCCAAGATCACTCACTGAATACTGGGATCCTTGGCTGCCTGCAATCTTGCTGGCATACCTCCACTATGGCTTATTCAGAATTCATCTGCTCTCCCAACATACCCTGTTAATTTACTCGAATACACAGCCTCCTTTACTTGTTTGATCAATAGAACTAGAAACACACCCATCCCCCACCCTTGCAACAATTCTCTAGAAATATTTGTTCCAACGTGACCCTGCAATTACCTGGAAACATTGGATTCAGCTTCCAAACACCTACCTTTACCTCACTATGTAACAGCGAAACATATTCTTATGATAAGCCTTTTGTATTCCAACAAGGACATCTTCTAGGCTACTCAAATAAAACAGACCCATGATTTAATTTCACCTTTGACACCTCCTTTCCCTATGCTCCACCTGGCTATGTCTTTATTTGTGGTTGGAATACTGCCCCCAGGTGATGTGCTCCGTGGTGGCACATTATTCTGTTTCCCTCCAGAATCTGTGATTCTCGATTTGCAATTCTAAGACCCCAAATAAATTGCCTTTTTACTTCTTTAGAGTTTGTGGTCCTTTCAGTTAAAAATCTCATGAATTACTAAAGCCATAGCTATTCCTCTCTACTTCTTTTCACAACCATATGTCTTGAAGGTATTGTCTGAACTCATCTTAATCCCTGACCCCGAATGCTCCTCAATCCATTGCAGTTTTACTTCTCCAACCACCCATCTAACGAAACTGCTTTTGCCAAGGCATTGGTGTCTTTTCTTATGGATTTATTTAGCTTTTATTTTCATTTTTTAATTGCAGAGAAGTGACCAACATGCATTCCTATCCCTGTGCTAAATAATTCTGGCCTAAACATCATTTACTTTCCCTGTTCCAAACAACCTGAAACAAAGCATATTTTCCTATTTTTGTGGTAAACAATATTGGGATTGGGCAGAAATAACAGCTCGTGGACTAGGACATAGTTACTTCTGGAAGATTAGACTGTGAATTAACTTTAAAAAACCTAAAACCCCCCAAGTTACCCATCTGTTTTCACTTTAAGATGCCTATCTATGTGCCAATCCAAAGCTATTACATCATAAATTCTGCACATTGCCAACCAGCCCCCAGGCTTCACTGCCCCCCTGGTTCAAATAACATATCATGTGTTATAAGTTCCTATCTAATCTGATACTTTCTTCAACTTTTAATACCCTTCAACTCAATCTTTAATTCTAGGCATACCAATTAATTCCACATCCTACAATATATCACACTTCTTTCTTCTACGCTTTCACATACATATTTTTTCTTTACCTGAAACTTTCACAACACATTGACATTCTGTTGAACAACTTTACTCCTTCAGAGATCAGTTTAAATATCACTTCTTTCAGAAATATGTCTTTTACTCTTCATAGCTTGGAGGGTTGTGGTTTACCCTGATATGTTAACTCCCTAGTATGATTTAAATGTATCTCTGGCATACAGAATATTTTAGGAGTCCAATAACTATTTGTGGAATAAATTAGTTAATTTAATTTAATTTAATTTTTTTCACAGAACACAAGAATATATTTTTAGTAAAGGAATTTATATCTCAAAACCTAAGAGAGTGCCTGGCACACAAAAGGTAGTTGGTAAATGTTTGTGATTTACTATTGTTGAATTTTGAATAGCTTCCAGAGCTCAGGAGAAAAAAAGCATACATAACTATTATAACCAGAATAGATACTCTCAGGCATTCTCTCACAGTGCATTTATGTACATTGTGAAAATACTAAAGAGTAAACTAAATATTCTGCAGTAAATACTTTAAAAATACTTTAAACAGATATTTTGATACATTTATTTCAAGCAAGGGTTGCTAAGACTAGATCCCAGCATTATTATTACTTCTTTAATGTCAGTGACTAAGAGTAGAACTAAAATGGCAAGATATATTTGCAAGAAATGTTTTGTTTCTCTTGAGAGATGAGTTAGCTTTTGTTTTGAGAGAATAATTTTAAAAACATTTCTACAATATCAAATGAAATAATTACCTATGCATAGTTCTTGGGCAAGACCTGAAAGTAGTGAAAGATGCTTTTATTTAAGTGAAAAAAAAAAAACTGTTTTAGCCCTCCAAATTTAGTATACACTGCAGAAAATGTATATCACTTTATATTATGTTTTCATTAGTGAAATATTTATTTTAACTTTTAAAAATATTTCTTAGTGAAAATTTAAAAATTTGTTATTTTCCTCCTTTTGCACATTACTTAAATATTTTACATGAAGCACATTTATTTCAATTTTAAAACCATAAATTCATTATTACAAACAATATCAAAGATCAAAAACTGACCAAAAATTCTCAGAAAATAAAATACAATATTACATATGTATTTAATCTCAAAAGTCCTCCACTCACAGTTAATGTTTTATTACTTTAAAAAAAAAGAAAGAAAGAAAAGAAAAGGGAAAACATTTAAATAAATTAATTAATTTTAAAAATCAACTCTGTATTATTATAACACTAGAGAATGAAACATCATCATCATATATTGGTATGAAAGAGTAAACTAGTGTTCAAAATAAATGTCTGGTTATTTTAAACACACTAATTTTCAAATCTTCCAATTATCTGCAAAAGAGAGGCTCAGATGCAGGAAACATAATGGATAAAGTTCAAGAACCACATGCTACTATTTAGAAACAAGAGAAATGAATATAGTTATTAATGTTGCTTCTGGGTACAATTTTCTTTTATAAGGTAACTGGAATTTTAAGTAAGGCTTTTTATCAGAAGTATTGAAACACACACACACACACACACACACACACATTGGTAAGACAGAACAATAAAAAAAGAGAAATAAATTATGAGCCAAGGGAAAAGTATATATATTCAAGACTCCATCCATCAGTGAATCCTGAATCTCAATTAATTTCCCTGTAAAACAGAATTACAATTAATAAAGTTTCTCATAATATGGTTTGTGGAAATAAATAAAACATACATTTAAATTTGCTTTTTAAGTAAATTTCCAAAAAAATTACTAAATGTGGAAATGTAACCATTTGTATTTGTGAAATAAAAAGAGAACTTTTATGAACTAGATGCATATCAGTACAGTGCAACATGTTGCTTGAAAAAGTATACCTACTTTAAATAATAGATAGATATATAAAATATAAACAAAACAAATAATACATTTGTGGTTTTCCTGTTAAAATTTTACATGCCTAATCCATACATATATCTATTTTAAATTAAAAGTATTTTTTAAATGTTTAAAATGACAAAAGTAAAATTTTAAAAAAACATTAAATTCAGAATAAGAAAAATTGTGTTTGAGGTCTTGATGATAATGGTTGACAAATGAACCACATTTAGATCCTGAAAATCCTCAAAACAAAAAAAAAGAGAAAATCTGGGAAGAAAGGCAACTTAGAGAGAAAGATTCATGCAGTACAAAATGCTATAAAATTCTGAAAGTGCTTCTAATATGAAATTCAGTTGGAAATTGACATATTAATGATTAAATAATGCAAGTTCTGCTTTGAGAAGATATACCACATGCCAAAAATATTACAATAATGTACTAATTTTTATAGACAGGTACCAGGAAATAAAACAGTAGCAAAATATTCAGAAGGTGTCAGATTAAGGTTGACCTGGGTAAAATGAATTTATGTGGTTTCAGAGGATTCAGAGGAGTGGCTGTAACATCTATTATGTGCTAATGGAAGTCTAAATTAATAGAAATCCTAGAATCTGTAATGCCAATATTTCCCAGTCATATTGTAGAAGAAAGAAAATTGCTTATGAATATATCATTCCATATTATTTATATCATTTCATATAAATGCTTATATGGAATGATACAGCCTATCTATCATGGCCAACCTGTTTAACCATAACTATTGGATGGCCTAGGGAACATTCTTTTCACCATCAAGAAATTTACTGACAAGGAGACAAATAGCATACTTTTAAAATTCTCTGATAAGTAAACTATAGGTTCTGATGACAAAAATTGAGCTCTTTGAAGTCAATGGCAATAGTGTACTAGATGATGGTACCTAAGAATCCAAGACAATATGGTTCTATTGTCATATACCACTGACAGTTGTCCAATCAAGCTTGCCACTTGTTTTGGAAAATAAGGTTTTATTGGAACACAGCCACACCTGTTAGATTATGTATGTCTATGGCTACTTTCTTGCCACCACAGCAAAGTCGAGTATTTTGCCTCCTGGAGCCAAAAAAATGTTTACTATCTTGCTCTTTATACAAAAAATTTGCTGGTCCCTATTATGATCATGGGAATGGAGGAGTGATCAGTAGATTTTAGTTACCTAAAAACATCTCTGGAAGAAACAAGTTTATTATAAGGTGTGAATTAGATAGTCCACTAAGTTATTATTTGGTCTATTTAATCAGAAAGAGTGATTTCTTTTGTGAGCAATTTGAGTTTAATCATCATGGTGGGATTTTTATGCTCTCTCCTGAAGTTACTTTATTTAAATTTTTTCACATTCAGAGCTTTTTCACTGATTATAAGACTTTTTTTTAGAAATGACCCTGAAAAACTGCTACAAATCTGAAATGGAAATTTTTATCCATGTTTTCCCCAGACATTAGGCCCTAGACACTAGAAAATGAAAAATATCAAAACATTTAAGTAGTTTTTAAATGTTCTTTCTGAATTTAAGCAAACACCTCACAACACTTAAAAACTACCATATCCACGAGAAAGAAAGGAAGCCTCTGAAAACCAGATAATAAATTGTGTACTTGCCATAGTCCCTATCCTGGTGTGTTTAATGGGCTGATGGATTCAACCTGCAGTTTTTTCCTCAGTCCCAGAAAGAATAATTGAAAAAGCTGTATTCAGAAACTGTCCCAATTCACAATTTTCCTACTGGTTTCCTGACCCACAAAGTCAGGTCTATAAGGAAGAATGTGTCAACTGGACTACCACCACCCACCTGCCATTTTAGTAAAGCTAAGGTTGTACTGTATTGAGAAAGAATTTGAAGATATTAATGTCACATTAAAAACTTAAAATATGAAAGGATAAAGATTCTATTATATCCCAAATTAATTCATTTGATAGGTACAAATTCCAGATGGATCTTGAATAATAACTAGATGACCACCAACGCAATCAGGTAATGATGATAATTGTACCTGACATTCCAGTTGTGATATTTTTACAGAAGGAGAACCAACAAAGCTCCTGACACTTAGTATGCAGCTATCAATTTGGCATAACATTTTTTCTCAATGAACATCATTAGGGAAAACGGAACTTGTTTACCTTCTCCTAACAGAAGCATCAACATCACCTCAATGTCTTACTACAGACAAATGACAATTCTCTTCCCTTCAGTTTGTAAGAACTTTGATCACCTTGATATCCCATAAAACATTGCACATTTCCACAACATCTGGGGTATTATGGTCATTGGATCGGGTGGGTAGATAATAGTAAGTGTGCTAGATGTCTTACTTGCCAGAGGATAGGAGAAAAATCCTGCAAAATTTAAGGGGCATGTCACATTGATGAAATTCTATGGGGGTACAGTAGTTGGAGCATGTTAAGAAATTACATTTAAAGTGAAAGACCTTTAGTGATTTACCTTGTACCACCTATCACTAAGAAAAAGGCACAAAGTTTGATTTTCCTTTTTGTTGGAGATATAACACAAAAGTTAAGTGCTCTTTACCCATGAATTTGCTAATAATCTCACAAGTTTACCAGCTTTGGATGAAACCCAGGGCAAGAGAGAGGTCTGCTGCTGGTTCAAGCTGTTGAACAAGCTGTTCTGCTCTGAGAATCATATTACTCAGAAGATCCAATAGTGGTAGAAGTGTCTGTGGCTGATAGGAATACTACAGGGAGCCTGTGGCCAGCACAATCAGAGAATTATAGCCCAGAAATACTTTGTGAGCAAAAACATAATTCTTCTTCCAAGAAATATTCTCTATTTGAGAATCATCACCTGGTTTACTATTGGGTCATAGAAGAGACTGAATGCTGACTAGGAGACAACTATGATCTTACTAGCCCATTATGATTTACAAAATCATAATGGGTGGTGTGTTTATTAACATTCTATTATTATATAGAAATGGTATATATGAGAATGGGAATCAGTAGTTTCAGAAGGGAATTGCATACACATGTGGCTCACACTCCCTGGTAACTATTTCTACTGTTTTATCACTTCTACCTCAACTAGTACCTAGGACCTTATATTAATTTTCTTTTGCTAGTAACAACCACAAATATATAAGCTTTAAACAATCCAATTCCCACGTATCAGGAGTCAAGATATGGTTTGGGTCCTCTGATCAGGGCCTTAGAAAATTGTAGTCAAGGTGTTGGTCAGGCTACCTTATTGTCTCAAGGCTCAACTAGGGAAGAATCTGCATTCAAGCCCACTCAGGGTGTTGCCAAAATTCACTTCCATGTGTTTGTAGAACTGTGGCTTCTTGGTAACTTTCATCTGGATGATGCCCTCATCTCCCAGGTCCTCAAGTCTTAGAGAACACCATCAACTCTTAAAGGCCACCCACAAGTTTTATAGGTCATTTCAGTTCTTTCCCACACGGACCTCCTCACTATGGCTGCTTTCTTCATCAAGACACCACAGAAGAACTCTACATTCGAATGGGAAGATGGCATCTTATATAACATAACATAAATACTGGAGTGTTACTGCATAATCTTTGCTATATTGTATTGGTTAGAATCAAGTCATAAGTCATTTCCATACTCAAGGGGAGGATGATATACAAGAGTATAGTTATCAGAAGGCAGGGATCATTGATGATTGTCTCAGTCTATATGTGCCACAGACCTCATGAGGAGGAGCCTATGGCCAGGAAAGGTAAAATCATAGATCTGTTTTATGGATGAGTTTGACATGTGTGGTCTCTGCATTTATTACGCTAATAATATGTGGAATTTTTGCTTACAATTATTAAAACTTTGGACAATAAAAGTTTGGAAATCTTATTTTCAAATGTAAATTTTTCCCTGACCAATTAAGGCTTCTAATGCCACTGAATCCAAAGGCAAGAGGTTACTCTATTGGTCAGGATGGTTAGTCCCAGTTACTAAGGAAAAACTGGGTTGCTTGTAAAATGTGGCTAACGAGAACTATTTCTGGAAACAAAGAGACTGACTGAGGTGCCACTTAGCAATCTTATACCCAGGAAAGAGATCAGTGGAGAATTGTGACAACCCATTCAATACAGGAGCAGTAAGGACACAAAACCTTCAGCAACAAAGCTTTGGCTTACACCACCAGGTAAATAACTCTGACAAAATTGGTATTCAGAATATAAGATGTATATGGAATGGATGGGGAGACACAAGAAGTTAGGATTAATAAACTAGGTCATTTACCAGCTACAGAATTCACCTTCTTTCACTTTCCTTGTAAGGACATTGTGAAGATACAATGGTGAGGTATGTCACAGGTTTGGTAGGACATTGATCCCATTGAAGATATTCACACTTTATCATTAATGATTGGAAACAAATTCTGTTTTGGCCCTTATCAAACATCAAAATGCATATATAACTAAGCTAAATATAATCGTATTGATCAATGTTATTTATGATGGTATGAAATTCCAAAGAGAAACTTCGTCTAGAAAAAAGAAATTTATGTTTAAATAACAGTTAAATCTTTAATGGTAATTCAGTATGCTTTAAATATTCAGGTTTTAGGAAAAATTATTCCTAAAATATAAAAACCATTGATAATATTTCAGCCCAGAATATATATTTTTTCTTTTTCTAAATGGTAAATGTTTCCAAACAAAATTTTCCTCCAGTTATCAGGCTCTGACTATATTTGTAATAATCATTAAAAATTTAAAATAGTAATAATAATAACAGCTAACCTATATTAAGCATATCTAATGTACCAGGTATTTTTTAAAGTGATCTACATATTTGATCTACAACTGTTTTATTCCCATCCTATAGGTTTGAAAACTACTACAAAGAGAACTAAAGTATCTTATACAAGGAGTTAGACATGAAAGCTTTCAAAAACTATATGAGAGACCCATTCTGAAAGAATTTCTCTAGGATGTACTCAAGTAGAAGTTTAAATAACCTAGATTATAAAAGATTATACAAAATGATCATCAAAATGCCAGTAAAAATGATAAATTGTGACAACATAAATAAATATTAAATAATAGTATACCTTTTACAATAAATAATAGCACATAAAATCCCTTGGAAGGCTTAGAAATTGAATTTGGACAATAAAAATGAAATTAGCCAAATATTGCTATCATATCTTGGTAGAAAATATAAAAAATTATAAATGCATACAATGATATAAAAAGTTAAAGATATGTGGTGAAATGCTAAACTTAAATCTAAAATCACTAGAATAGATATATATAGCTTCCTAACAAGTAAAGAACTTAGCCTTCTCCCATTCCACACCAAAAAAAAAAAAAAAACAAAGGAATTTTATCCATTCAACAGAAGGCAGGAAAATTTTTATTTTAAATTACAAAAGTCATGGTAAATACAAAACACAAAATAGAACGTCAAGAATGATTAAAAATATTATATTCAACAGAGTTAATTAGAACAAATATGGGTATAGACATAGACCTAAAAATAGAACTAGACATACACTTGCAACTACACCCAAAACTTAACCTACATCTATACCTAGACAAATATCTACACATACACAAACACATGGCTATGCCAATTGTTGATTAATGTAGTTACTGAGATACATGTAAAACAAAAGGACATTAAAAAGTTGAAATTAGAGAAATGGAAAAGCATTTATGAGGCAAATAGTAACAAAATAAAGAGATGCTAGTATCTCTACTATCAGATGCAAAGAATTTATGGCAAGAACCATTAATGAAGAAAAAGAGGAATAAAAACAATCTCTCCAGGAAAATCATAAACGTGAAAACAGCTAAAATAATTTAAAATGGATAACACCAAAATTTCTAGAATTTTAAAAACATTAAGACCACAAAGTGGGATGTTTAAAAATATTTCTCCCAAAACTAATAAAATAAGAAGAAAAAAGAATATATAGACAAGTTGCATCATATCTTTAGTGAGATTGATTTAATAAATATATAAAGAACTTTGGGCCAACCAAAATTATGTCTTCTCACTCAAGTTTACAATTTCATTAAGAGCTGCTTTGTATTACATAACAAATAAATGACACTAAGCACATTCTCTGATCACAGTGTGAAAACACTAGAAATTAAGAAGAAAATATAGCTAAAATGGTCATCCCCTAAAAAATTTAAAGGTATAGTTTAAATAATTATTGAACTAAGAAGAAATCAAAGATGACAGTAAAAATTATTTAAAAATAAATACAAATAAATTGCATTTAGAATGCTTATATATGGAATTTAAAATCTCACACATTTTAAAGGTAAATGAAAATGTACCTTTAAAATTTGAGGTAAATGTAGTCTTGCATATATTTATTAAAAATAAGATAATGATAATCGTGAATTTTAACAAATTTTAAGTTCTAATATTAAATAATTGGAAAAAGAATGAGAAAATAAAACAAAATAAAATTGAAAAAAAAATCAGTAAAGATAAAAACAGCTTACAGAAACAAATTTTAAAAATCAGTAGGGCTTCCCTGGTGGCACAGTGGTTGAGAGTCTGCCTGCCGATGCAGGGGACACAAGTTCGCATCCCTGTCCAGGAGGATTCCACATGCCGCGGGGCCGCTGGGCCCATGAGTCATGGCTGCTGAGCCTGTGCATCTGGAGCCTGTGCTCTGCAACAGGAGGTCACAACAGTGAGAGGCCCGCATAGTGCAAAAAAAAAAAAAAAAAACAATAAAAAATAGAAGCCAGTATCTTAATAAGATGGATAAAAACAGAAAAATAATTGGCAAGTATGGTGAAGAAAAAAAAAATATTATCAGAGAAGATAGCAATAGAAAACATAAAAGAGAAAAAAGAATAAATGTTATATGAAGACCAGTGGGAAGAGGCATATTTAATCATTTGTTTAGCCATTTATTTTGGAGAAAGATATGAAATAATTCAGGTAAATTTTAAAGTTTAATAAAAATGGCTAATAATCTAAGAAATTAGTATGCAGGAAATATTACTTAAAAGGACACCCAATTAATCAAAAAATAATTGAATAAAAGAAAAAATTTTCTTATTTACCTTATATGAACATACCAATCCTAGGTAATTTAACTTATGAATTCTGCAAACATTTAAGGACCATAGAGGTCAAACGTTATACAAATTTTTCTGTTTCAGGAAAAAAAACATGGAAAACCTTGTATTTCATTTTGAGTTTAATGTGATTGGATTCCAACTACAAAGGACAGAACAAGAGAAGGCAAGTGTAAGCTAAATCTCATTTATGCAACTTTGTATTTGGAAAAGAATATATCATGCTAAGTTTGGATTAAGACAAGATTGCATGAATGTTTAATCATTAGGAAGTCCGTATATGTAACAGATCACATTGGTAGATTTTTAAAACAAACATGTATCACAAAACCACCTAAGTAGATCCTGAAAACAAAAACTATTTGATAAAATGCACTACTCATTAAATTTGTTTAATTAATATCTACCAGAAAACTAGAGCATGCATTATACTTAAGTTTTAAAAACATCTGAAAATACAGTTAAAGTCAGCAACAAAGGAAAGGCGTGTGCTATCTGAGAGAAATAACAAGCCAGAAATAACGGCAGAATCACAGAAAATCAAAACACTCATAAATTAAAATTTTAACTAACTCTAGGTAAACATATCTGATAACTTGGATGAAAATAACAATTTTCAAGGATGATATAATTTGATAATGCTAACCCTAGAAAACCAATTTACATAATAGGTATAGAGATATTTTCTCCAAAACTATTTCCCACAAATGTTCCTGGTCTAGACAACGTTATGGACAATTCAAAACATTCAAAAATTAAATTCTTAAGGTAAAATAAAATATAATTAATATGGTCTTAAAATACTACAAATATATAAAATAATTAGGAATTAGCCTACTTAAAAAATATAAAAATGTATATTTAAATACACACACAAACAACACACACAATTATGAGAATAACTGAATATAAAGAGAATTACACCATTTTCCTGAATAAAAAGTTTAACAGTATACTGGTGTCAATTTCAGTATTCCACCATACTTTATTATAGAGTTAAGCTGATTTTCCAGTTCATCTGAAGTTAGCCAAGGTAATTTTGAAAAAGAATAAAGTGATACATACACCAATATATGTATAAAATGCTGCGAGAGTAAAGTAATTAAAATATTCCCAGACATAGTCAGACAAGAAGCTAGAATAGAAAGAAAATGATGGAGTTATGTATACAAGTGAACCCAATCATAATAAGTTGGCTGTTCAAATCAGTGACAGTCTGTAGTCAGGGCAAAGGAGATGTTATCAGACTTGACCTCTTAAACAGGTATAAAATCAGACCAAATGCTCAAGGTAACTATTTTCAGATGTGGAGAATAGACAGTGCTGGACTGCAATCTCTTTTGGAAGGAAAACATACAAGATGAGCTGTGCTCTAGCTCTCTGCCTAAAGATAATTTTTCAACTGTGAAGTTTAAGGTAGAGCTTAAGCACTTTGGCCCCATTAAGCTGAGGGGATATAAACTGGAGTTTGGGCTAGTAAAATAGTAAAAATTTATGGGCTAGGGCACTGGAAAGGAGGGCTTAATCCAGAGGTTTGGGTGGGAAGTGTTGTGTTGAGAAGTATGTGGGATGATTCTCTATAGACCCTTGGCTCAAGTTTGGGCTGCACATGAGCAGGGTGAGACTTCAGGTGGCCTAGCAGAGAGTGGCTGCCTCAGGGCTAAGAGCAGAGATTCTTGTGGTCACATAGGACTGGGAGCACTGCCACTGGAGTTTTGGTTCAGCCAGAGCAGGATTGATTGTAGTAACTGGCATTCCTCTGAGGCACCAGAAAGATCACATCTTAGGAGTAAGAACCACAATAGAGTAAGAGATACTCTACGCCCAATGATACCAAGACAGGCTACCAGTAAAATAACTGATTGACAGAACACTCTTTAAAAGAAGGCAACATAATGTATACTCCTTATTATACAAATACAATGTCCATCATACATTTAAGTATTTGTAAATATGCAAAGAAGAAAAATAGGCTAAGAAGTCATGAAAAAAAGCAGTCAGTAGAAAAGGGCTATAAAGTGACCCAGATGTTTGAATAGGAGAGGATGACTTTAAATAAGCTATTATAATATGTTTAGGGAATTAAAGTAAATTATAATCTCAATGCATGAAGAGATTTGAGAAATGGAATCTAACAGAAAAAAAATTCTAGAAATAAAAAGCATAATATCTAAAATAAGTGAGGCAGGTGATTGGAGTTGGCAAAAGAAAGCATCAGTGACAATCAGAAAGGAAAATAATTTTGAAAAATTAAAGAGAGCCTCAATAACATGTAGGAAAATATCAAGTAATCTACTTTACTGAAATTGGAATCTCAGAAGACAATGTGAGAGAGAATGATACAGAGAAACTAATTAAAGAAACAGTGGTTAAAATGTTCCCAAATTTGACAAATACTTAATCTAGAGATCCAAATTATCTCAATGAACCCCAAGCAGGATAAATATAAAATAAATCCCAAGTAGGCACATCAAATCAGTGACAAAAGTTCAGATTATTCAACAAATAATCTTGGAACAACTTGCTTTACATTAAAAATAACTCAGTATATTGTATAGTACATGATTTATAGCCATTATCTTATAATAACTTTTAATGGAGTATAATCTGTAAAAATACTGATTACTATGCTATACACCTGAAACTAATGTAATATTGTAAATAAACTATACTTCAATATTTTTTTAATTTTAAAAAAGTATTGAAAAATTAAAAAATAAAAAAAAATAAAATAACTCAGGTCACTACCTGATGTCATAAAATTCAGATACGTTAAAATGCTAAGCATGAAAAGCAAAACTATTAACAAGAAAAATTAGTGGAGGACTTCTATATATGTACTTATATATATACTTTTATATGGTTTGAGGGGTTGCATTCTTAAGCAAGCCATGAGTTCCAGATGTCTTAAAGGGAAAAGGACAACAGAAATATTTTAATGATCTTTATGAGGGAAAAGTCCATAAACATATTTAAGTACTAGCCACACACTTGGAGAAATTATTTAACTTGTATAACATACAAAGGAATGCTAACCAATTTTCAAAGCACTTCTTAAAAAAACAATAAAAAAGAAAAATAGGCAAAACATATTTTTATTCAGTTCAAGAGAGAAAAAAATCACAAATAGAAAATATATGTGAAAATAAACTCTAAGAGAAATAGCAATTATCAACACCAAAATTATAATAAAATGTTTTATACATAGTACTGGAAACATTTTAAAGTATTGAAAATCAAGTAATATGTAAGCTTTGCCTGGAAGCATGATATGAGCATTTTTTGATGAATAAGGGGACTAATAAAATTTCAAGGAGAAAAATTGAAAGAGTCAGAGAAAAGTGGATGCTATGTTCAGATAGAAGGAAGCGATCCAGTGCACTTAGATGTCTATGGAAGTATGTTGAGAGTAGAGGCTGAAAATCTTTCAAATGACATATTAAAGAGATTAGAAACTATCTTTTAAGCTGCATCTAATGAGATGTGTTTCATGAAATACTTTTATCATGAGATCAAAATAGAGGTGATCAATTTGAAGACAATGCTGCATTCACTGCCTCCCTTTAGAGATTCATATTACACTTAAAAATAAGAAAGGATATGAAAAGAAATAAAATGAGTTTAATTTTTTTAGCTCTATTCTCCCAAATACATTTATCTTTGAGATAATATTTAATTTTTGTTATATTTGTTTATTTTTCAAGAAGGAGAGTGGCACAAAGGTTAAGCCATATTAATATTTTATGGAACTTGAGCACCACAGAACATTTTGGAAAGAGCTATTTCAAATAATTAGCCATTTAAAATCTGGGGAGTGAGATAATTGTATATATAGGTTAGAAAGAGGGGAGATTGCAGACAGGGAGACTATTGTAGTAATCAAGGGGAAAAGTTATACAGACCTGGACTAGATAAGATTTAAGACAGGGAGTGTTAAGAGAAAGGGCATGGATTGAGGAGATATAATGGAAGTAAACTCCTACAAAACCTGAAGGTCAATACATGCATTTGGGAAAACCCATTTTTAGGTATTAAATAATATTCAATAGCTTTTATACATGGATACTAGTTCATATATACTTATTATAACTTTGACCTGGGATCCACCTTTAAGCTTGAATAATGGCCAATATGTGGTGTATGTTATAAGTTTTAAACCATTATTCTAAATAGAAATTTATTACTCAATGATTGGTTAATGGAAATGGGATTCCAGAAGTTAGAAGCTGGAAATAGAGCCAAAGTACAGGAATGGTGAAACTATTACTGTGTAGAGCTGACAGATAGGAAAACGTAGGACCAGAAAATAAAGACTCACATGACAAATGGCAACATGAAAACTTTTGACTAACCCATGAAATGGTAGACATCCAAAATTATGTTGCTTTAAGTTTTGTCCTGGACCTCTCTTTGGTCATAGAAAAGCTTTTAGAGGGTTACATCATGGCTGTATGTAATTGTGTCCTCAGTTGAGGATATTAAAACTACTAGTTTTTAGCTTTTCAACCTTCTTGTCAAGTTCATGTTTTCTTTATTTTATTATTCTCTTTTCTGGTGATTTAATGTAATTAATAACTTTAATATTATCTATCTATTTCAGCATAACATTTCTGTGTGCACCAAGACGTTATGAGGCATATTCAAAACTGTCCAATTGTTCTTAAAGAAAAAAAAATTATAGTGATAATGTCTCTATTCAAATGTTATAATTGTTTTCCACTTTTCATTTCTCAAATAATTTTATTATATGAAATAAAATGATATGCTGGGGTAAACAAAATCAAAGTTAGTATATTAGCTAAAAATACTGTTAACTAAGAAACACTAAATTTGATAATCACTTTGATACTTACATTTATAATTAAAATTGCTGCAAATACATTTTATTTCATTACTTTTGCATCAATACATATTTCAAATATTTTCAAGTAGGGAAGAAAGGACAGTTAATGTAATGTCTTACTTAGAAAATAATTTCCTGTTATGCAGGTTTTTAGAATGATAATGTGATTGCAAAAGCCTTTGAAATTAAGAGGCATATCTATGCCTTAATGTATCTGCAATACCTCTTCCTTAAGAAGTCATAAAATTAATTACTAAATCAATATATCATATGGTGTCCTATGTATATTTTCAATGTTTTTGAGAAAATAAATCCAGAGAAATATTCTACATACAAATTTACTAGGTAACTGAAGCTAGAAATTCAACTGAGCTCATTTTTTTTCAGACATGGCAAATAAAATTGTTAATGTCTATATTATTAAAAAATGTATGTGTCTATTCTCCAGATAGTGCAAAATAAACGATATTCTCTATATCTATATCAACATATGTATATAAATTTAAATTAGATGGTTCCTAAACAGACTTAGGGCAAAGTAAATATTTATTTCCAAAATAAATAACCAAAATGATTTGGTCAATTTTATTTTATTATTAAAAATTTTTTTCTTTGCGGTATGCGAGCCTCTCACTGTTGTGGCCTCTTCTGTTGCAGAGCAGAGGGTCTGGACGCGCAGGCTCAGCAGCCATGGCTCACGGGCCCAGCTGCTCCACAGCATGTGGGATCTTCCCAGACCGGGGCACGAACACGTGTCCCCTGCATCGGCAGGCAGACTCTCGACCACTGCACCACCAGGGAAGCCCGATTTGGTTAATTTTAGAAGTACAAATTCTAAAGAGAATTTGAGAATTAGAGACTTTGCATGAGCAATAATAAAAAGTACAGAGATTATTTTACTAAAGTTAAATTTATTAAAATTAACATATCTTTAAAATATTTAGATAAAAGTTTATTAGTCTACTATTAATCATATGTAAAATTTAAACAAATTATATGTTTTAGTGATTAAAAACAAATATTTTGCTTATTATAATTTGATCAAAGTATTTTACATTTTATATGAAAAAATACCTGAGAGTAGCAAGGAAATTTATACAAAAGAATAATAATTAAGGGGGTATTGCTTTATTGGTATCAGAATAGTCTCTCAATACTATGAAATCAACATAGTATTGACATATGTTAGTAAGAAATAATAGAAATCCATAAATATATGCCAGTATTTACTAATATATTAGAAAATTGGGAAATAAAAGGATTACACATTAATTACTCAGGCACTAATGACTAGTAACTGGAAGACCTAAAGAAAGGTACTCATAGTGTCTTGATGAGTTAAATTTAAAGAAAAAAAAATTATTTAAAAAAATTGATAAAACAACATCAACAATTCAGGATTTGGGAAATCTTCATCAAGACTGAAAGCACAAAAGAGGAAGATCATTTCTATGCATTGTTTTAATCAATTTCAGAACACTAATGGTTCTGTTTTCAAAGCAGAAGGACTGAATTGCTGTCTTTATGTCTAATACCATAACTTAATAAATAAATTTTAACATCTAACATAATACAGAAAATGTATTCAAAGACATAATTTTTGCTGTTTTTTGTTTGTTTTTTGTTCTTGTTCTAGTGATACAGTTTTATATATATATATATATATATATATATATATATATATATATATACATATTATTTTCCATTATAGATTAATATATAATATTGAGTATAGTTCCCTGTGCTAAAAAAAAAAAAGAATTGTGACAGATGTGTGTTAGCTGTTCTTTCTTTGACACATGTGTTATATTTGAATGTTAGAACAGCAAGTTTAAAATCAAACATTTCTATGACTGACAGGAAAAAAAAAAAGTTGTAAAGATAATTTTAATAGTTCCCATATATCCCACACCCAGTTTTCCCTGTTGTTAATATCTCTCAATATTTTGATTTATTAGTTACAATTAATGAACCAGTAGTAATACATTATACTAATAAGTCCATACTTTATTCAGATATACTTAGTTTTTTACTAATGTTCTTCTTCTGCTCCAGGATCCTATCCATGATACCCCATCATATTTAGTCAATACTTCTTTTTAGGGTACTTCTGGTTGACAGTGTTTAAGACTTTCCTTGTTTTGGATAGTCTTGACAGTTTTGAGGAGTGCTCCTCAAGTATTTTGTAAGATGCCATATATTGGAATTTGATTCTTTTCTCATGGATAGACTAGGATTATCCGTTTGGGGAGAAAGATCACAGAGGTAAAGTTACATAAAATCAAAGGTAAATACCAAAAACATGGCATTATTCTTGATATCAACCAGGAGCAGCTGGCTGAGGAAGTGTTTATTGTAAAGTTATGCTTTATTCCTTCCTGATGATTTAATTTTAACTTTGATTGGCAGCTGTGCTTATTTTAACAAGTCCAGGTAGATACCAAAATTCTACCATTATGATACATAGAGTCTGTTTCTCCTCTTGTTGGAAAAGGGAAAGCTTGGCAAGCCTATCAACTTTATTATTCCCTTAGCTTGACTGTCGTCTTCAGGTGGATGACGTTCAAGTAATGCTTATATGACTGGACAATATTATCTGTCATCGGTGGGTGAATAAGGCACTGCTATTCTATGTGTATGCTCATTACCACTTTGAGCAGCCCAAACAAAACACTAATATGCAAAACCATTGAGGATCATGTGGTAGTTTCAATCTCTTCTCTAGAGAATTAATTTAATAAATCCAAATTTATTTTACAAAGGGGAGAAGTTTTAAAGACTTTAGCATAGTTGGACTTTTAGTAAGCAAACAAGTTGCATTATATTAAAAAGTAAATACATAAAAGATGGAACTTCACAATCTAACCTTTAAGACAAGATTTAACCCATCCACTTATAGACATTTTTTAATCTTTGAGAATGGTCTCACTTGAATTTTTTTTTTAATCTTTAGTATAGTGAACCTTCTCACTTCTTCCAGACACATCCTTTTAACTCCCTGACCTCCAGTCACCAAGATCTAGCTTCAGCATTTTTTCTAGAATCTTTACTCCTCTTTTTAAACAATAGAATCTCAATTTTCCCATTATGAATAATGCATTTGTGCTGGCTAAAGGCAGCAGATTTTTGTTCAAAACTGGAAGTGGGGCAGAAAGCTTAGGGTGACTGTCAAATTCAGAATATAGTTATCCTTTTTCTCCTTTTGTCTTCAGTTATATAAAGAAATAACAGACTTAGGGACAGAAGAAGGAAGCAAAAAACAATAGTAATAAACCTAACCCCCCCCTCCCTAAATAGGGATTCCGATTCCTCCTGTACTTCAATCAAAGAAACAAATCTTCAGTTCTTCTCTTCTCAGAAGCAGAGAAAGCAGGAGAGGAATATCTTTACTCATAAGTGACAATAAAGGCAATAATAATGATAAGATACAGGAAGAGACTTGCACTTGCTAAAATTTGAAAGGAGAATAAGGGGACAAGAAAACAAGATGGATTGGGACTTCAGGAGAAAAAAACGTTTTTGAAAAGACAGAGGGTCCTTTGTGGGGTCGTTGTGAGAAAAGGGAAGAAGAAGAAGAGAGGAGAGGGCACTCACTTGAGACGCTGTTATCCAGCCTATTAAACTTGAACGGGTTGAAAACCTGATTCTTTGGCATTAAGGTTCATATACTCATAAAGTGTAAGTTAAAACAAAAGCAACTAAATCAAACCTACTCATTCCATATATATTGTTTAGTTTCACTACTACAAACCTTGAATAGAATTATTCTTTTTTTAAAATTACTTGCACTATTCAGCTCAGCCTCCAGGAAAATAATTGACCCAGGAAGGGAAAGAGTCCCTTTCCCCAACAACAGCAGGCAATGAGGGCTTATTTAGGGTGAGATAAGGGACAAGAAAGCATCTACCTCAAGAAACAGATGTAGATAGAGAGACTGGCTAAAGTCACTATCTCCAGAGGAGAGTTACAAATATAGAAGTATTAAAAGGTAAAGCAATAAAGGTATTCATTGAAACTAATGAATGTAGTTAGGGTCAGTGTCCCCTGATTAAGTAGAGCAAACATGTGACATTCTTCATGTTGGGTTAATTCAAACATTTCTGGAGTTCTTACAGACTTCAGGACATTGGGCTAAATACCTGGTATACCAATCTAAACACATGTTATCCACTTCTCTCTACCTCATTTAAGACACAGCAGAGTATGAAATTATTATTGTTCGTTAAAAAATTCTTACCAGTCATTTAATCAATTTTTATTTATTCAAATTACATTAAAATGTTCTGTGGTTATAGAAGAACATACATTCTTAGAACTTAGAACATTCTTAGAACTTACAGTGTGGTGAAGGCAACAGACACTAAACAAATGTATTCATAGTATTGGGGTGTGGATATGGGCCAAGAAATAAGATAGAGGGAGAAGGGGTATATGAAACATCTGAAGAGAAGGATGTCACAATTTCAGTATCATATATTTTATTGATAAATATTTCCTCAATGATTAAATGTAATTTTCTTTGTTAAAATGAATTAATCTTTGGTCATAACAAAAAAGTGTTCATTTTTTTAATTTCTCAATAAAACATTTTCTATGGGTACTAGCTATAAAATAAATATTTTAAATTTATTGATGAATTCAATGTGTCAGTTAACATGAAGTAAAATAAACATATTTGTAATATTTTGTGGGCATTTATCTTATTTGAAGAAAATTTATGAGAACAAAAATGGAAAACTGTTGACATGGATAAGGATTAAATTTAAGTACATTAGAATAAATTATTTTTTATCACATATTCCTAAAGCATCTTTGATTTTATGGCTATAATAAATTTTGTTTTCAGTTACTTAACAGGCATAAATATTCCTTCAATCATTATGTATCTACAAGATGTCCATTTCTTTCATTATACTTTAAATGCAGTATTAACTTGACTAAATAAAAATTTATTTATGCATTAGTATTCTCCAAGGTTAAACATTAAATCAAATTAAATCAATTACATCCACATGTAATAACTTTCTTAGTGGCTTCTTCCACTCACTCTTGTGAATTATCAAGACTTATTGGTCTCCACTGAATTTTCTATATTAAAATTCTGTGGCAATGTAAAAATTAGTGTGGATAATTTCCAATCTCAAATGTAATTCTAATTGTGCAACCTCACATCTCTATAAAACTATCAGTCATTAGATATTAAGACAAACATATTGCTTACATTAAAAGTTAGAAAAACAGAATAGTTTGCTATAATAACATAAAATTTGAGAGTCAGCTTTGATTTAACATCATTTATACCAGAATTAGATCAGTGTTAAACATATGAAAACTTGTATTTTCTTAAAATGTGTGAACAAAATAACTGAAGTTCAATATTAGATGTTTGTACATAATCTAGGCGAAACACCTAAGACATAGTCTACAATGTTTTGGAGATTCAGGAGAGTCTTCAAGAAAATGATTAGCCTTGAACTAAGGCTCAAAAGATATGCAAATGTATATGATAGAAGGGATGGGAAGATGGGCTATTTCAGGGAAAGGAATACCCATAAGCAGGAGCAAGGATGTATTAACACCATGAAATTCTGCAGGAGAAATTGTAATTAACTGATGGGAAACAGAAGCAAGTGGTAAGTTCTGAGAGATAAGCAGGGTTCAAATCATGAAAAATTTTAGTTTGCTTCTGTATTTATTCTGTGGATGAACCTGAGCCATTCCAGAATTTAACTCTTTCAACTTTCATTTTAAAACCATCCTAAATATCTGAGAACTCTGTGACAATGAGTGGATTCTGAGTCCTGGATCTGTTGCCCATTCTGCAGTGCATGTAGCTCAAGAGCCATAAGTGTAGAAAACAGAAACCGCAAAATACTTTGAGTTTTGTTTTTGCATTCACTTTCTGTTGTTCCATTTACATGGTTCTACTTCATATTCTCAATTTATTGATATAAATAATACCATGTAACATTTTATTTTACTTATTTGTTTTAGATCTGACTTTTTCAACTTTGAGAGTCAAGGTTTGCCTTTTACTCATCATAGTACACTGAGCAATTAGTTATTCAAAGAAAACAATATGTAGCTTGTGCTTAATATTTTGAATAAATCAATATTTTTACTGGCAACATTTTAATTGAATAATGTATATGTAGGAACTTCTGTTTCAATTAATTTATTTCATTCCACTCAATATTTATTTTATTAAATTGAATTTTAAGTTTACAGTATTAGTTTTTACTAAGAGATACTCTAAATGGCAGTATTTTGGAAAATGATTGTACTATTTCTATAGCAATACTGTAGAGGATGTTAATTATTTTTGATATATCCTACACAAAACCCCATTTCTTTTACACTACATACTAGGGAAAATTTTGCTTACTTATGGTTTGTTAGAGTTGAGACACTGACAAGCTCATATTTAAAATGTAATTAGAGCAAAAAATTATTTTCAAATAATTTAGATATAAAAAATCTAGATTCCATGCCTAAGAAATGTTTCTTATTCTATGTTTCATTAATTATTTACATTAATAATTAGATTAATAACCAGTAATAAACTATAGTTATTTACTAATTTGATACTTTTATAGCTTAATAGTACATAAATGCATAAATATCTAGTTTCAAATAGTGTATCACTTGGGCTTTAGAAGATCCTGGCTGCTTAGGCCTAGAATGTGCTAGCTACAATTTAGTGTTTCTTATAAAATTATATATTTATTTTAAAGAAAAATAACAGGTGTTCCATGAAAGGGTCACTATACTTAAATTTTTTAAAACATAATTTGTACCCTTTTTTAATTTTGATATACATTTATGTTTATAACAAAAGAACAGTAATTATTAAATAAGGTAGCTTAAATTACAAATTTTTCTGCAAATAAAGTTGACATGTAGTCAAATGTTAATATTTATCATATATTGCCAAATTTCACATAGTTTATTGTATAAAAGGCTCATATTATAGGATTCTGCAATAATTTGAATCATCATATTTCTTATTAATTAGAAGAAAAATAAGAAATTCTGACAGAAATTCTGAATGGAAAATAATAAATTATTCTCTTAAAAGATTTGTTAGAAGAAAATATCTTTTATAATCATGAAATTTAGAACTATAAGTAAGAAGTGATTGAAGATAAATTGTATTTATTTTCTTAATTAGAATGATCTGAACATTCATAAGATATTTTCAAGTTAATCTTACATATGCCCAAATTCCTCTTATTACTCTTAAATCAGAATACATTACCATATTTGATTATGGTTAATAAAAATTGATAGCATTATGAATGATAAGCATAAGAGCTACGACACTATTGTTAAAATGTAGTTTTAGGAAAATTACCTGATTGCAATTACGAATCCAGTGTTTTCTCAGATTTCATAGGTGTTGCTGCTGATAATTTAATCTATAAATAATATAAGCATCTATCAAAAAACCCTGATATTAATTAGAATGGGAAAAAATATATTTGAAACTTGTCATATTGTGGTAAATAAGCATGTGCATTTGATTTGAAAAATATCTACTTCTAAGATTCACAATAAAATTATAGAAGTTAGACTTCATTATGTTTCTTCTAATACTATTCTGCTCAAAAAATAACTTTTCCTGGAAATCACACACAGAGGCACATATATATCTATGTAAGTACACATTATTTAAGTGAATCCTACATTCTGAGTTTCTGACATATATATGGGAAATATCTACTTTAAAAACAGTATAACCTAGAATAGATGATGATGGAACTTAAGTTGAAGTATTTTTGAATAATACGAAGGGAAATACCAAAAATAGGCACTTGCATCTTTTTATAATTCAGCTAGGAGTGTGGAAATAGGATCGGCTTTTGCCTGTAATTTATTTAAACTTTGTTGATGAGCCATTAAATAGCAAAGAATCTCAACTTGTTTAGTACTTCTTAACTTTACACATTAAAGTAATTTTAAAAAATAAATATTTACAGACCATAATCATTTATTAGAACACAGAACAAGAAAAAGAACACAGATACAGACGTATCCACTCACCACGAGGATAGTGAAGAGATCTTTGCTTCCCTTAAAAATTTTATTTTTATTATTGTATATAGTGCAACATCTTATTAGTTTATTCAGCTGCTTATAAACTATAACAATGTATTTCTAGCTATGAAAAAGAAAGCTTATACTCTGAACATGTGGCAATTCAAATAATGAGCTGAATAAGAGAAAAGAGTGTGAAAGATGGAAAAATTAAAAAATTTTGAATTTTATTCATTTGAATAAAGTTGAATAAAACAAGCAATTGTAGATTTCCACTCAGAGAGTGCATGCTCGAGCTCTGAGCAGGAGTTGGCAGGAATAAACATCCTGGTCCCTCTCATGGTCTCGGTTCCAAATGTTTCTCTCAGTGAGAGAATATTTTACATAAGCTAAGATACATATTTTTATGCCACCTGACTCCTAACTACAGATTAGGTAAGAAATCTGATGTTGAAAAAGAACAGCCTCAACAACAAAGGGAGGTTTTCTTTCTGAAGAAAAATCAGATAGTTTCAGACTCATTGAGAAAAGTATGTTGCTTTCTTAGGAGGTGTTGAAATATTTTTAATGGTACAGTTTTTAATGTTTACATTACTAGTTAAGTTTAAAACCTATCCCTATACAAGTTGCAACTTTCTTCACTCATTAAAACAAAATGTTAATGAACCATAGAAAATTTTTTTAATGAGGCATGACGTCTAATTCCTGTATTTCTTGTCACATTTCCAACTTCAAAATCTTCAGAAGTATTTATTTTAGAGTATCATTTTCTGAAGTGTCAGATGACATATAAAATTTATGATGTTTATGACTCCATGTTGAAAATGAATGTAGTGTGGCATTAATATATATTAGTTTATTCTGATATGGGGGCTTTGTTATTCTGTTTTCCTGAGTATCATGGTGTACTCTTCTTGTAAGAGTTCTAGCTTTAAATTTTCCAACTTCAAAGTCTTCAGAAGTATTTATTTTAGGTATCATTTTCTGAAGTGCCTATTACACAGCTTAATCATATTCTCAATTTATTGCATTGAAAGGCAGGTAGTCACGATCGTTTCATAGGTTTCATTTTGAATGTTTATTCAAAAATAAATATTTGGGGGCTTCTTTGACTCATAGAGGGAATCCTCATCCTTTTAGGAATAAAGGTTATGAGAAACGTCAAGATGTTTAATTCACTTGAGAACATGCACTTGTGTTTCATAGTTAGCTTTCACACCTAGGGTCCTATCTTTACAAAGTCTTAAAGATTTTTGTAATTTTTGTGGACATATAAGTATGTGTATATTTTCTGTGTCTGATGATACGGCTCCCATATTTGGGTACATTCATGTGCACAGCTGACTATTCACTTAAATAAGCATGTACATAACCATATACATTAAAAATCTACTGAGGACAGAAAATTTTATCATTTATCCTAATACCTCCCCAGTGTCTTCCAGAGTTCTCTCACCCATAATTGTATGGCTCTCATTTACATTGACAATTATTCTCCTCATGCTACTTTCCTCTTTTCTCTTACACAGACGTTGATAATAACGATTGATTATTTATCATTTTAGTGGCTTGAAGAAAAAACTCTATCAAGCATTTGAATTGCACTAAATATATATGCCAAAAGAGATAGAAATTTAATTTTTCATTAGTATGTCTGTCATTTTGATGTAATCAAATTAATTAGTCCTTGTTGATTTAAAAAATTGTATACCTATAATAGAAAGCAGCCTCAAAAGTGGATCAATGTTATAACAATCACTCTCGCAGTACAATGTACTTCTCTCTCTTAGATTTTTAATTTGTCATTAATTTTCATGATTATATGATGCTTTATCTAAAAAAAGTGAGATAACATTCACTGTCTTTCTTAAATTTACCCTATTTTCAGGATTTTGAAAAATCCTATCTATTTATTCCATAAGCATGTGAAATTTTAGATACTGAAAATAAAAACATTAAAAAATATATTCAAGATACAGCTTCTACCATTAAGAAGTTGGTGGGAAGACAAATAATCCAAGGCAACAGTGCTTTTAATGACAAATATACAATGTGCCATGACATCAGAAGGGTGGAATCTAATTTGATTCAGTCTCTGGGGGTGAGGATTAGGGAATATCAATCAAGGGTTCATGGAAGAGAAGATTCATAAATCGTGTTTTAAGAAATCACTAAGAGTTGCATAAGTAAAGGGTAGGGAAGTGATGTGATAGGCTTCTCAACAAGAAAAGCACATTTAAAAGCTCAGAAGTTAGATGAAATATTGGGGGAACCTGAATTATTTTCCTTTGACTTAAGAAAGTGGCTTTTGTGGGGGGGACCTTGAAGATGGCGGAAGAGTAAGACGCGGAGATCGCCTTCCTCCCCACGGATACACCAGAAATACATCTACACGTGGAACAACTCCTACAGAACACCTACTGAAGGCTGGCAGAAGACCTCAGACCTCCCAAAAGGCAGGAAACTCCCCACTTACCTGGGCAGGGCAAAAGAAAAAACAGAGACAAAAGAATAAGGATGGCACCTGCACCAGTGGGAGGGAGCTGTGACGGAGGAAAAGTTTCCACACACTAGGAAGCCCCTCCGCGGGCGGAGACTGCGGGAGGCGGAGGGGGGAGCTTCGGGACCGCGGATTGGTGCGCAGCGACGGGTGCAGAGGGCAAAGCGGGGAGATTCCCGCACAGAGGATCGGTGCCGACCGGCACTCACCAGCCCGAGAGGCTTGTCTGCTCACCCGCCGGGGCAGGGGGCTGCGAGCTGAGGCTCGGGTTTCGGTTTTGGACAGAGCGCAGGCAGAGGACTGGGGTTGGCGGCTTGAACATAGCCTGAAGAGGTTAGTGCACCACGACTAGCCGGGAGGGAGTTCGGGGAAAAGCCTGCACCTGCCGAAGAGGCAAGAGACTTTTTCTTCCCTCTTTGTTTCCTGGTGCGCGAGGAGAGGGGTTTAAGAGCGCTGCTTAAAGGAACTCCAGAGACGGGCGCGAGCCGCGGCTGAAAGCGCGAACCCCAGAGACGGGCGTGAGCCGCGGCTAAAAGCGCGAACCCCAGAGACGGGCACAAGCCGCGGCTAAAAACGCAAACCCCAGAGACGGGCGCGAGCCGCGGCTAAAACCGCGGACCCCAGAGACAGGCGGGAGACGCTAAAGCTGCTGCTGCCGCCACCAAGGGGCCTGTGTGCGAGCACAGGTCACTCTCCACACCCCTCTTCCGCGGAGCCGGTGCAGCCCGCCACTGACAGGTTCCCGGGATCCAGGGACAACTTCCCCGGGAGTACGCACGGCGGGCCTCAGGTTGGTGCAACGTCACGCCGGCCTCTGCTGCAACGTCACGCCGCCTCTGCCGCCGCAGGCCCGCCCCGCACGCAGTGCCCCTCCTTCCCCCATCCCCCAACCCCCGGCCTGAGTGAGCCGGAGCCCCCGAATCAGCAGCTCCTTTAATCCCGTCCTGTCTGAGCAAAAAACAGACGCCCTCCAGCGACCTACACACAGAGGCAGGGCCAAATCCAAAGCTGAGCTCCTGTGAGCTGTGAGAACAAAGAAGAGAAAGGGAAATCTCTCCCAGCAGCCACAGAAGCAGCGGATTAAAGCTCCACAATCAACTTGATATACCCTGCATCTGTGGAATACCTGAATAGACAAGGAATGATCCCAAATTGAAGAGGTGGAATTTAGGAGAGAGATCTATGATTTTTTTCCCTTTTCCTCTTTTTGTGAATGTGTACGTGTATGCTTCTGTGTGAGATCTTATCTGTATACTCTTGCTTCCACCATTTGTCCTAGGGCTCTATCCGTCCATGGTTTAAAAAATTCTTTTTCTTAATAAGTAATTTTAATTGTAATAACTTTATTATACTTTACCTTCATTCTTTCTTTCTTTCCTTCCTTCCTTCCCTCCTTTAGACAACGAATCACCCCAAATTGAGGAGGTGGTCTCTGAGAGCAAGATTTATGATTTTTCCCTCTTTACCTCTTTTTGTGAACGTGTATGTGTATGCTTCTGTGTAAGATTTTCTCTGTATAGCTTTGCTTCCAACATTTGTCCTAAGGTTCTATCCGTCCCTTTTTTTTTTCTAAATATTTTTTAATTCAATAACTATATTATACTTTATTTTATTTTTACTGTATCTTCTTTCTTTCTGTCTTTTTTCCTTCTTTCCCTCCTTCCTTCCTTCCTTCCTCCCTCCCTCCCTCCTTTCTTTCCTTCTTTGCTTCTTTCTTCCTTCCTTCCTTTCCTTCTTTCTTTCCTCATACTTCTACTAATTCTCACTACATTTTCTCCATTTTATTCTGAGCCGTGTGGATGAAAGGCTCTTGGTGCTCCAGCCCAGGAGTCAGGGCTCTGTCTCTGAGGTAGGAGAGCCAACTTCAGGACACTGGTCAACAAGAGACCTCCCAGCTCCACATATTATTAAACGGTGGAAATCTCCCAGAGACCTCCATCTTAACACCAGCACCCAGCTTCACTCAACGACCAGCAAGCCACAGTGCTGGACAACCTATGCCAAACAACTAGCAAAACAGGAACACAACCCCACCCATTAGCACAGAGGCTGCCTAAAATCATAATAAGGCCACAGACACCCCAAAACACACCACCAGACGTGAACCTGCCCACTAGAGAGACAAGATCCAGCCTCATCCAGCACAACACAAGCACTAGTCCCCTCCACCAGGAAGCCTACACAACCCACTGAAACAACCTTAGCCACTGGAGACAGACATCAAAAACAACGGGAACTACGAACGTGCAGCCTGCAAAAAGGAGACCCCAAACACAGTAAGATAAGCAAAATGAGAAGACAGAAAAACACACAGCAGATGAAGGAGCAAGATAAAAACCCACCAGACCTAACAAATGAAGAGGAAATAGGCAATCTACCTGAAAAAGAATTCAGAATAATGATAGTAAGGATGATCCGAAATCTTGGAAGTAGAATGGACAAAATGCAAGACACAGTTAACAAGGATCTACAAGAAATAAAGATGAAGCAAGCAACGAAGAACAACGCAATAAATGAAATTAAAAGTACTCTAGATAGGATCAATAGCAGAATAACTGAGGCAGAAGAACGGATAAGTGACCTGGAAGATAAAGTAGTGGAAATGACTACTGCAGAGCAAAATAAAGAAAAAAGAATGAAAAGAACTGAGGACAGTCTCAGAGACCTCTGGGACAACATTAAACGCACCAACATTCGAATTATAGGGGTTCCAGAAGAAGAAGAAAAAAAGAAAGGGACTGAGAAAACATTTGAAGAGATTATAGTTGAAAACTTCCCTAATATGGGAAAGGAAATAGTTAATCAAGTCCAGGAAGCACAGAGAGTCCCATACAGGATAAATACAAGGAGAAATACGCCAAGACACATATTAATCAAACTGTCAAAAATTAAATACAAAGAAAGCATATTAAAAGCAGCAAGGGAAAAACAACAAATAACACACAAGGGAATCCCCATAAGGTTAACAGCTGATCTCTCAGCGGAAACCCTACAAGCCAGAAGGGAGTGGCAGGACATACTGAAAGTGATGAAGGAGAAAAACCTGCAACCAAGACTACTCTACCCAGCAAGGATCTCATTCAGATTTGATGGAGAAATTAAAACCTATACAGACAAGCAAAAGCTGAGAGAGTTCAGCACCACCAAACCAGCTTTACAACAAATGCTAAAGGAACTTCTCTAGGCAAGAAACACAAGAGAAGGAAACGACCTATAATAACGAACCCAAAACAGTATAGAAAATGGGAATAGGAACATACATATCGATAATTACCTTAAATGTAAATGGACTAAATGCTCCCACCAAAAGACACAGATTGGTTGAATGGATACAAAAACAAGACCCTTATATATGCTGTCTACAAGAGACCCACTTCAGACCTAGAGACACATACAGACTGAAAGTAAGGGGATGGAAAAAGATATTCCATGCAAATGGAAACCAAAAGAAAGCTGGAGTAGCAATTCTCATATCAGACAAAATAGACTTTAAAATAAGGACTATTAAAAGGGACAAAGAAGGACACTACATAATGATCAAGGGATCGATCCAAGAAGAAGATATAACAATTGTAAATATTTATGCACCCAACATAGGAGCACCTCAATACATAAGGCAAATACTAACAGCCATAAAAGGGGAGATCGACAGTAACACATTCATAGTAGGGGACTTTAACACCCAACTTTCACCCATGGACAGATCATCCAAAATGAAAATAAATAAGGAAGCACAAGCTTTAAATGATACATTAAACAAGATGTACTTGATATTTATAGGACATTCCGTCTGAAAACAACAGAACACACATTTTTCTCAAGTGCTCATGGAACATTCTCCAGGATAGATCATATGTTGGGTCACAAATCAAGCCTTGGTAAATTTAAGAAAACTGAAATTGTATCCAGTATCTTTTCTGACCACAACGCCATGAGACTAGATATCAATTACAGGAAAAGATCTGTAAAAAATACAAACACATGGAGGCTAAACAATACACTACTTAATAATGAAGTGATCACTGAAGAAATCAAAGAGGAAATAAAAAAATACCTAGAAACAAATGACAATGGAGACACAACGACCCAAAACCTATGGGATGCAGCAAAAGCAGTTCTAAGGGGGAAGTTTATAGCAATACAAGCCCACCTTAAGAAGCAGGAAACATCTCGAATAAACAACCTAACCATGCACCTCAAGCAATTAGAGAAAGAAGAACAAAGAAACCCCAAAGCTAGCAGAAGGAAAGAAATCATAAAAATCAGATCAGAAATAAATGAAAAAGAAATGAAGGAAACAATAGCAAAGATCAATAAAACTAAAAGCTGGTTCTTTGAGAAGATAAACAAAATAGATAAACCACTAGCCACGCTCATCAAGAAAAAAAGGGAGAAGACTCAAATCAATAGAATTAGAAATGAAAAAGGAGAAATAACAACTGACACTGCAGAAATAAAAAAAATCATGAGAGATTACTACAAGCAACTCTATGCCAATGAAATGGACAATCTGGAAGAAATGGACAAATTCTTAGAAATGCACACCCTGCCAAGACTGAATCAGGAAGAAATAGAAAATATGAACAGACCAATCACAAGCACTGAAATTGAAACTGTGATTAAAAATCTTCCAACAAACAAAAACCCAGGACCAGATGGCTTCACAAGTGAATTCTATCAAACGTTTAGAGAAGAGCTAACACCTATCCTTCTCAAACTCTTCCAAAATATAGCAGAGAGAGGAACACTCCCAAATTCCTTCTACGAGGCCACCATCACCTTGATACCAAAACCAGACAAGGATGTCACAAAGAAAGAAAACTACAGGCCAATATCACTGATGAACATAGATGCAAAAATCCTCAACAAAATATTAGCAAACAGAATCCAACAGCACATTAAAAGGGTCATACACCATGATCAAGTTGGGTTTATTCCAGGAATGCAAGGATTCTTCAATATAGGCAAATCTATCAATGGGATAAACCATATTAACAAATTGAAGGAGAAAAACCATATGATCATCTCAATAGATGCAGAGAAAGCTTTCGACAAAATTCAACACCCATTTATGATAAAAACCCTCCAGAAAGTAGGCATAGAGGGAACTTTCCTCAACATAATAAAGGCCATATATGACAAGCCCACAGCAAACATCATCCTCAATGGTGAAAAACTGAAAGCATTTCCACTAAGATCAGGAACAAGACAAGGTTGCCCACTCTCACCACTCTTATTCAACATAGTTTTGGAAGTTTTAGCCACAGCAATCAGAGAAGAAAAGGAAATAAAAGGAATCCAAATCGAAAAGAAGAAGTAAAGCTGTCACTGTTTGCAGATGACATGATACTATACATAGAGAATCCTAAAGATGCTGCCAGAAAACTACTAGATCTAATCAATGAATTTGGTAAAGTAACAGGATACAAAATTAATGCACAGAAATCTCTGGCATTCCTATATACTAATGATGAAAAATCTGAAAGTGAAATCAAGAAAACACTCCCATTTACCATTGCAACAAAAAGAATAAAATATCTAGGAATAAACCTACCTAAGGAGACGAAAGACCTGTATGCAGAAAATTATAAGACACTGATGAAAGAAATTAAAGATGATACAAATAGATGGAGAGATATACCATGTTCTTGGATGGGAAGAATCAACATTGTGAAAATGACTCTACTACCCAAAGCAATCTACAGATTCAATGCAATCCCTATCAAACTACCACTGGCATTTTTCACAGAACTAGAACAAAAAATTTCGCAATTTGTATGGAAACACAAAAGACCCCGAATAGCCAAAGCAATCTTGAGAACGAAAAAAGGAGCTGGAGGAATCAGGCTCCCTGACTTCAGACTATACTACAAAGCAACAGTAATCAAGACAGTATGGTACTGGCACAAAAACAGAAAGATAGATCAGTGGAACAGGATAGAAAGCCCAGAGATAAACCCATGCACATATGGACACCTTATCTTTGATAAAGGTGGCAGGAATGTACAGTGGAGAAAGGACAGCCTCTTCAATAAATGGTGCTGGGAAAACTGGACAGGTACATGTAAAAGTATGAGATTAGATCACTCCCTAACACCATACACACAAATAAGCTCAAAATGGATTAAAGACCTAAATGTAAGGCCAGAAACTATCAAACTCTTAGAGGAAAACATAGGAAGAACACTCTATGACATAAATCACAGCAAGATCCTTTCTGACCCACCTCCTAGAGTAATGGAAATAAAAACAAAAATAAACAAATGGGACCTAATGAAACTTCAAAGCTTTTGCACAGCAAAGGAAACCATAATCAAGACCAAAAGGCAACCCTCAGAATGGGAGAAAACATTTGCAAATGAAGCAACTGACAAAGGATTAATCTCCAAAATTTACAAGCAGCTCATGCAGCTCAATAACAAAAAAACAAACAACCCCATCCAAAAATGGGCAGAAGACCTAAATAGACATTTCTCCAAAGAAGATATACAGAATGCCAACAAACACATGAAAGAATGCTCAACATCATTAATCATTAGAGAAATGCAAATCAAAACTACAATAAGATATCATCTCACACCAGCCAGAATGGCCATCATCAAAAAATCTAGAAACAATAAATGCTGGAGAGGGTGTGGAGAAAAGGGGACACTCTTGCACTGCTGGTGGGAATGTGAATTGGTTCAGCCACTATGGAGAACAGTATGGAGGTTCCTTAAAAAACTACAAATAGAATTACCATATGACCCAGCAACCCCACTACTGGGCATATACCCTGAGAAAACCAAAATTCAAAAAGAGTCATGTACCAAAATGTTCGTTGCAGCTCTATTTACAATAGCCCGGAGATGCAAACAACCTAAGCGCCCATCGTAGGATGAATGGATAAAGAAGATGTGTCACATATACACAATGGAACATTACTCAGCCTTAAAAAGAAATGAAGTTGAGCTATTTGTAATGAGATGGATAGACCTAGAGTCTGTCATACAGAGTGAAGTAAGTCAGAAAGAAAAAGACAAATACCGTATGCTAACACATATATATGGAATTTAAGGAAAAAAATGTCATGAAGAACCTAGGGGTAAGACAGGAATAAAGACGCAGACCTACTGGAGAACAGACTTGAGGATATGGGGAGGGGGAAGGGTGAGTTTTGACAGGGCGAGAGAGAGTCATGGACATATACACACTAACAAACGTAGTAAGGTAGATAGCTAGGGGGAAGCAGCCGCAAGGCACAGGGATATTAGCTCGGTGCTTTGTGACAGCCTGGAGGGGTGGGATGGGGAGAGTGGGAGGGAGGGAGACGCAAGAGGGAAGACATATGGGAACATATGTATATGTATAGCTGATTCACTTTGTTATAAAGCAGAAACTAACACACCATTGTAAAGCAATTATACCCCAATAAAGATGTTTAAAAAAAAAAAAAAAAGAAAGTGGCTTTTGTGATAGAAAGGCAGGAGATGAAGGGCTCAAAATACTGAAATAATGACCTAAATTCTACTACCTTCCAACAACTTGGCTATGGACTGCCTCTAGCTGTTGAGTAGTAAGCCAGCATTGGAGAAGGGTAACTAAGGTGAGACAGGGATGCTGCATCTTACTACAGTGTAATTGTCATCTATTAAACCTCTCTTCATCTGAACTTCAATTTTCTCATCTGTACTGTGAAATCAATATGCATATTTTGTTGCTGTTTATTTTTTCAGATACTCATTTATTTATTCAGAAAATGCACATTATGTGATTTTACGTATTTACAGCAGTAAACAAAAGAAGTAAAGTTCCTGTTCTCATGTTGCTTACCTTTGAGATGAAAGGGAGACAAGCCAAGTTGGGAAAAATATCAAGTAGAAGAATAAAGCTGGAAAAGAGAAAGAAAGTTACCATTTTCTGGTAAACTGGTGATTTAAGTGTAACTTAAGGAAGAGAGTAAGCAGAGTATGTATATATCTGGGAAGAGTGGTTTCCCAGAAGAGAAAAAAATGAGTCAGGAGAATGCTTGATGGTTTAGAAATAAAAAGGAAGCCTGTGTAGCTGGAGTGGAAGAACAAGGGAGATTGTTGTGGGAGATAAAATCATAAAGATAGCAAGAATCTTGATTCCATAAGTTCTGTAGGCCTAGTAAGATTTTTGGTAAGATGGAAAGCTATTACAAGTTCATGCTTTAGAAAGTTCACTAGCTGCTATGTGTAGAAGAGATTCCTTGGACAAAGGTGGAATCAAGGTGACCAATTAGAAGCCTGTTACAAGAGACCACTACAAGTAAGAATAGCAGCTTGAATTTGGGTGGTATCAAAGAAGTGTTTGGGATATTTTCCAAACGTACTACTGAGAGAGTATGTGGTTAGATTGGATGTGAAGTATGAGGGTAAAAAAAGGAATACAGGATTATTTAAAGGTTTTTGACCTTAGCAACTTGTGGAATGATTTTGAACCATACCTAGTTGAAAAAAAGACAGGAGAAATGAATATAAACAAGAGTTCAGTGTCAGAATATAGCCAAGTGGCAATGTCAGTTAGGCTATTGGATATACATTCTTGAATTCTGGAGGAGTTAAGAGTTTGAGTAATATACTTGGGTACCATAATTTTTATTGACAGTATTTAAAACCATGCCACTGGGGCAGATCACATAGATAGAGAACACATGTAGCAAAGGTAAAATGTCCAAGGACGGAGTCCTGAGAAGAACCAGCAAATGAAGCTAAGAAGAACTTGCCAGAGAAAAGTTAAAGACAGAAACAAAACAAACAAACAAAAACAACTGTGAGATATTGGTGCCTCAACGGGCCAAAGAAAGAAAGTTTGATAAAATGAAGTTCATTAAATACATTTGATAGATCCATTAAGATAAGGATGGAGACATCACCATGGAATCTGGCAATATTTTTGGATTGTATGCATCAAATAAACAAATAAATAAAATGAACTCCTTCAGGCAAATGCCCAATAGTGAGTTCCAGTCAAAATTTTCTTTTCACTGTCTCTATTACTTTTTACACTGACTCCCCAGAGACATCTTCATTGACAAAAAAAAATAGGTAATTTCTAATGTTAAAAGCTTGTTTCTCAAAATTTCTAAATTATTCTTTTTATGTTTCCCTTTTAAATACTTCTCATATTATTAATTTATAGTCCTTTCAGCAACAGGTATGAAAACTAAACAATGTGTCTTAAATATTCATTAAGTTGTAATTTTTTCAGCAATGTGTCTATGAGTCTGAGTGTCGAAAGATATTCTGCCGTAATCCCTTCACTGGCTAGTCTGCATTCCATAATGTGCAAACAAAAATACAACTGAAATCCTCATAATGGAATTACAGACAGAGTTGCAAAGCAGTCCTTACAAAAGAAAATGAAGACTTACAGATTATTTATGCTAAGTATGCAGAAAAATTCAAAGTTAAAGACAGAAATTAACCCAATTGTAGACATTGTAATATCATTAATTTCTAGGCTTTTAAAATATTTATGAACCAAAATATTTGAAATTCATTTTGGAAATAAATAAAAATTCTTCACTTTTTGTTAATTTTCCATGTTCTATTTATTTCCTTCCAAAAAATTAAGACTATCTTATTTTCCTGTAGGATCCAGCTGAAATATACAGCATATGAATGTAAAATCAACAAGTTTTCTTATCTTAGAGTTATTTCTATTTTTTCAAATTTGATGTACTCATTGAAGAAAATGGGGAGGGATAACTGGAAAATAGAGTTCATTTTTGTTTCCATCACTCTATACTGATGATTTAATTGAACATTTAGTGTAAAATTAAACCAAAACATTTATTTTAGGCTATCATTTTCTATATGCATAGAAATACAAAAAAGTCAAATGTTACCTAGAATATAGCTTAACTTAAAAGTTAATTTTGTATAAATCTTTTAAGTCAAAATGTGTTTGGAGTGCCAAATAATTTATCTTTTTTTTATTAAACTAGTAGAAATGGTATCTTAGATGACGCTTACATGCAGTGAAAATATAGATGATTTGTGAAAATTCTTGTCTATTGAGAGTCAAATGATTTTTCTTAACTTTGCACATGACATATCTCAACGATAGCATTGAACTAGGCAATACACTTTGAGGTCATGTTTTTCTTTGTTTTTCCATTAATAGATAAGTACTCATTGATTAATTGTTATCTTGGCTATACCATCTTTAACTGTAGTCCTCATAGAATGAATTAATGTTTGTCTATTTTTCATCCTAAAGTCATAGGCCCACAACTAAATCTGGATAATGACAGTAAAAAAAAGAGGGCAGGACTGCCACTGTCAACTAAAACCCTGAATTGTGCACAACATACAGCCCTACGAAGACACCACTCATGTATTCTTCATTCATTTATTTTTGGAGCCAGTGCAGAGTTTACGTGTTTACTAAACATCCCCTTGATCAATACAGCCTGCCAGCATTCTTTTGGATTATGTCACATAAAATTTTGCAATATTTTCCAGTTTGCAATTACACAAACTTGATGAGTATGAGTTCTAAACTTTGGCAAACTAATAGATAAAACTATTGAATAATCAAACCCAAGAAAAGAACAGTTTAAAACCTCCCATCATTCTCTTCTTCAACAGTTTTTTATAAAATTATTCAACTAATAACAAATATTCTTTCATATGCACTTATTGTTTTACTTTATCTCGGTGGAAAAATAAAATATCTTCATGAAATAAAGATACATGCTCTATAACATTTATTTGGTTGTCCAAATTAATCTAGCAAATCATGAATAATGACCACTGATTCCTAGAGTTCACAAAACCTTAAAATTATTTATTCCACTTTTCCATCATTAATGTCAAGCTTATTGTAATATAGTCTGAAAACATTTTCCCCCCTTTTGGAAAGCAGCATATTTGTTTTTCTCTAGCCTTATGGATTCTTTCCTGATTGTTAATATGCTTCAAAAAAAACGGAGACAACCTCATTTGAATACTTAGAATTTTAGTATAAAATGTCTAAACCAGATACTAAACATATTTTGAGTGTTTATACACTTTCCTTCCTTGCTGTTATTTTATTTGCCCTAGCCAATGGCTTTTCTGCCTTTTCCATCTTGAAAAGCATCTTTTCTGACAGCGAAGAAGGAAAAAAAAAAAAAAAAGAGGAAACGAGGAGTTAGGTTTCTGCCATCAGTCATTAACATTGGCTGGTGGTTCCAAGAGATGGGTCAAGCCCTACCTTGAGAGTTTTGCTGTAAATATCACTGTTCTGATTATTATTTTTACAAGTGCAGATCCCCACTTGAGAGAGAAAATCAGATAAATAATGTTGCATAAATCTTTTTAGGTAAGATAATCCAGCTCTTGAAAAAGTTCAGGCTTAGAACTCACTTTCCCCTTCAAATATTTGTTACTCTATTCAGGCAAAATTTAACTAAATTTTGTTACTTTTTATTATTCAAATTGTCTATAGCATTCTTTGAAGGCTGTCTATATTCTTCCAAATGTAGAGAGAAAATATTTGCTCTCAATAATCATATACTATGTGTAATACTGGTAGAGTCACTATGAATTTATTACTACTGGGTCCAGAATTATATTTTAAAAATTCTATTAAACTTGAAATTTTCATAATTAGCCCATTTTCCAGAAAAATTTAATGGTTATGAAGCCTTCCACATTTTGTTTTATTTTGTGTTTAGCTGTCCTATTTTGTATAATTCCCCACATTTTCCTTTGCCATTTAGGAGCAAAAAGTTTGCTTCTGTTTAGCATTTGTCTTCTTTCCCAACAGTTTGTATTTTCATTATTTTCCATTTTTATTGCTTTAAGTTCATATTCTCTTAACTATTTTCACCCTCTAATGTCTACCTTTTAGAGTGGAGTCTTGAAATTGTAGTTACCTACATCTTTCACTCTCCATTTTATTAACATATTGATGGATTTCTACTTTAATTTATTGACAGAAATTTAAGTTTGTTGGTTCTCAAGGCAGATTTTGCTTAAGAACATTCTCCTGCCCATAAATTCCAGGAATGTCATTTCAGAGGGCTGGTTTGGTGGCCTTTGGAAGGAGAAAGGTAGGCACAAAGATATAATTTGTATGGTAGTAGGTATTATGAAAGCTGTGATTGTGCTAGAAACTCCTAGAGATTTTTAAAATTCCTCTGTATACCATACTTTTTATATTTTTGACATATGACAACTTACTGTTTGCCTTTTTATTCCTCATTTAAATATTATTTGCATGTAAATTCTGGTATATTGTTTATAATTCACTTCTATGATGATTCTTAGACTGGATATGGAAACATAACACTTAAAAATATTAGGAAATGAAGATCAAGAACACCAAAATCTGGTGTCCTATTAATTTGTAAGTAAATGAAGAATAAATATAAATAGTCAAAAACTTCCTTAAAGACAAAATATCACTTCAATGTACAACACTGAAAAGAATTCTAAACATTTTAAAAATATTTTTTGACAAAAAGAGAAGAAAGGAAGTTGGAGAACCCATCAAAAATGCCACTTGTGATTACATGTTACATTGTTATTCTGCTTGACTGTAGAGAGGTTTCTCACAAATCTTTTAATTAGTCTGGGGCATAATAAAGCTTTGGTATCCCACCACAAGGTTTTCCTTGTTGGTAACTTGGGGAAAGGGTCAGATGGTAGTGTAAAAATAGCACAGTATTCTCATCTTTATTTTATCAGAGTGTAAGTTACCTCACGGATTGGAAGCATTGCTCTCTGCATTTGAAAAGCTTATATCTGTTTTTTGGTCTCTAATAATTTGGGTTTTCTTCTAAATTGGTATACAAAATGCATCATGTTACATAGTTTCCTATAGGAATTCAGTATCATATTTGCATTATAATATTATAAAATATTTGAAAACTGGTAAATAACAAATTTCTAGGATGTATTAATTTTGCACTAGTAGGGTAGAAGCTTGCTATATCACAGATGCCTATAATGCAGTTTGCACTATAAATATAAAATAAATTCCATACCTGTAAAATATAGGCTTCTGCATGTGGTAAATTCCAGATTTAATAAAACAAGCCATTTTATCTCTACTTGTTATAGACACCAAAAATGGTGATTTAAAATTAGTTTATGGTATATAACCTAAGGTTTATAACTGCAACAAAACAATTCTCTGCATAATAGCTTGCATTTACTTGGTGGCTAATATATGGAGAGCTAGAAATCAAATTTGAGGAGAGAAAATATATTAAATATTAGGTTGTCTCTAGGGATATATATTCCAAAAGTAAAATGCTAATAAAAAGTATTGGTAAAGAATATCAAATAATAAAATATGCCTTCATTTTTCAGATGCTTATGTGAATTCATATGTTTGAATGAGAAAAATTAATGATTTTATCCTGAAGAACTGAGACAAAAAATGAGCTGAAAAGGATTGATATTTCTAGTGTTAATATTAATTTTCTGTTTAAATAATAGGATATAATCCAGTTTCATAATAATCAAAGTTAATAAAAAAACTCTATGAGGAAAAAGGAGAGTGAATACTGAAGTTAAAATGAATGAGCAACTTTATAAAAAATCGATCATTGTATGTTGCTGTAATATTCATTGTCTTTTTTAAAAATAAATGTATTTATTTATTTTTGGCTGTGTTGGGTCTTTGTTACTGCACACGGGCTTTCTCTAGCTGTGGTGAGCAGGGGATACTCTTCCTTGAGGTGTGCAGGCTTCTCATTTCTGTGGTTTGTCTTTCTTGGGGAGCATGGGCTCTAGGCACGCAGGCTTCAGTAGTTGTAGTACGTTGGCTCATTAGTTGTAGCCTATGGGCTCTAGAGTGCAAGCTCAGTAGTTGTGGTGCACAGGCTTAGTTGCTCTGCGGCATGTGGGATCTTCGCGGACCAGGGATCAAACCTGTGTTCCCTGCATTGGCAGGCAGATTCTTAACCACTGCACCACCAGGGAAGTCCTAATATTCATTGTTTTTTTGTTTGAAGAATGTCAGAATACTCTGGTGCAGTCCTAATAAGAATTCTAATAGCATTTATTAGATGATAAAGGGTTAAGAGGAGGGCTTCCCTGGTGGCGCAGTGGTTGAGGGTCCGCCTACCGATGCAGGAGACACAGGTTCGTGCCCCGCTCCGGGAAGAGCCCACATGCCGCAGAGTGGCTGGGCCCGTGAGCCATGGCCGCTGAGCCTGCGCATCCGGAGCCTGTGCTCCACAATGGGAGAGGCCACAACAGTGAGAGGCCCGTGTACCGCAAAAAAAAAAAAAAAAAAAATGGTTAAGAGGAAAAGTATAGAAATGTTATATTTTGAGAATGACAGCTAAGAAAATCATCGCTGGTTCTGTCAAATTGAAAGCTAGTGAAAGAGAGAAGAAAATGTAAAATAAAGTCAGAGAAGGAAATGTAAAATAAAGTCTAGGTGTTTTTCATAGTTTTTATAGCATCATTCATGCATTTATAATGAGAATCTCTAAGATTCAAAATGTTATTCCAATTACTATGGAACCTTTATAAATAACAGTGTGTTTAAAACATTATGAAGACTTACAAAAATGTAGTATGAATAATGATAATGTTGGGTATTTATGAATTTTCAGCTAGCTTGCAGGGCTAAAATATAGAAGGGCTAAAGAAAATGAACAGATAGTCAAAACATTCATTTTCATGGGAAAAAATATGCTGGTAAACATGACATTTTAGCTTATTTTCCCCTTTATTTGGAGTAGTTTTCTAGAAGTATGTATTGTTGTTTCACAGTATTTTAAACAATTTTAGAGCAATATACACAGTATTATAATACATACTGAATTACTCATAAACAATTAAGAAAAACAAAAAATATTTTTAAAAATTTAGTTTAAAGTAATTTATACTAATTACACTAATAAGAAGTGATTCACAAACATGATCCAAATTCATCATTGAACTGGAAGCAGTAGGGTATATGCATACAAACATACATACATATACACATATTATATATTTATTATAGAAATGAAATATAATATTACCATAACCTTCTTGAAAATATTTTTATTCCTTGAAAAAACTCTATCTCACACATGGCATCATTTCACTTTTATGTCACCCCTGTTTGGCAGACCCTTAAGTGTTAAATGCTTTAATCTTAGAGATGAAGAAAAATATGGTACAGAAATGTTAAATGATTTCTTGCATGTTTTGATGAAGATATTAGTTTCAGAACTCAAAACTTTTCTAAGGAAATGCACTGACCTTTATACAAGTAAGAACACCCTAAAAAATGCAGGTCAGTACTGACACTTCTCTGTCTTCTAAAAGTGCTGTACAACTTCACCCCAGAAAAATCTCTTACAGTCCTCTGAAATTACTCTAGCCATCTATGACAACACACACACACACACACACACACACACACACACACACACACCTATGACTACTAAATCCTAATGTTAAAAAAACAAAGTAAACAGGATTAAAGGTATGGAAATAAAAAACAACATTATGTAAGGTTGAAGTATAACATTGTGGCTGAATCTCAGAGTGCTTTCTGGGGAGGGGCAAGAGATAACTGTAATAAATTAAAGGTGGGGCTGAAATCATAAAGTTATTTATGTGCAAAGTTTTTTAAACGTTTAAAATTTGTCTTGAAAGCTATGAGTAAACATTTTATGGGGAGCTAACATAGCAACTAACCCTGATACAGCATTTACTTTATGTCATGTTTGCACATGTTAATATAATTATCACAATAACCCCAGGATATAGATGTTATGACTATCCCCACTTTATAAATTCAGAGGTTGAGGAATGGGAGATAAATAAATTGCCAATGTCACACAGCTATAAAGTGGAAGAGGCAAGAGTTGAACTCAGACGGTGGGGATATAGAGACTGTGACATGTGCTATTTCTCAAGACTAATTAAGTAGCTGCTGCAGCAGTACAAACCAAAAGTAATGAAGACTTCATCTAAGCAGATGGAGAAGTGAACTTTATGGGGATTAGTGTCAAATTTTAGAGAGTGACAGAGAATTTTCAAGTGATTTTGAAGTTTGGAACTTAGGTGACTTGTGGGATGACTGTGCCATTTCATGAAACTGGAAGAAAGGAAAAAGAAGCAGATTGGAAAAATACACTTAGTTCAGTTGTTGAATTGTGGAGTTGGAGGTACATATAGGTAATTCAAACAGAATAAAGTTTCTGATGATTTAAAGGGAGGTCTGAATAGAAAAATAGATACTTAAGACTCAGTAGTACACAGTTAGGAGTTGAATAGTTAGAATATGGTCATGTCAGGATATATTGTAAAGTGAAAAAAAAGGAAGGACTTTGGGGTCACCAATAATAAAAGGATGAGAAAGCATTGAATCCAGAAAGACAGGAGGGAAACAGAAGAGATTGGTGCCACTAAAGCAAATGGGTGAGAGAATTTCAAAAAATAAAAAAATGAAGATAACAGTTGGTTAAATGCTATAAAAGTTGATGGAACACTTGAAAATAAAATATTCACTAGAATGTTTTATGTCATTAATAGATTAAAGGCAATTTTTCAATGGAATGTGATGACCTGAAATCCGATTCCATAAAATGATATTTGAGAATGAACAATTCCTGCTTAACTTTAACCATGAAGAAATGCCCTGAGGGCTAGCCAGAGAGAAGCATCAAATCCAGGGAAGGTTATTCGTTTTAGTGTTTTGAGACAGAAGAAACAAGAGGTGTTTAAAAGTCCATAGAAGAGAACCAGTAGGAAAAGAACATGTTGAAAATCTAAAAAGAAAAAATGGAGTAAGGTTGGAGACAGGAACACAAAGGAAGACATGGTATCCAGAACCCTGAAGGAAAGAGGTTCACAGAATTAAGGATGCCATTGAGAGTTAAAGAAGGATCCAAACTCAGGCATTTAGCACCTAGGATGTAAGAAGAGAATTTCCTTACCTGCTGGCTTCACTTATCTCAGTGAAGTAACAGGTACTGTTAAGTTCAAGGAGCAGGGACTAGTGGAGGGGCATTGGATTTGATGAAAGAACAATAATAAATTAATACATTGACTACTAACTCCATGTTAGATGATGTGCTAAATATTTTACAAATATTATGTTTTTAAATTTCACAACTATTTTCAGAAGTAGGTGCTATTATTACTTCTGTTTTACAAATGATGGAATTGAGACAGAGAGATAAATAACTTGCCCAAAGATAAACAGTTTGTATATGATGCTGGAGTGAATCTGGGCAATTTGACCTCCTGTCTTCAACTATTATATTATACTGTCTATTGAATATTAAAATTCTTTAATAATTTAAATGGAGAAAAAGAGCTGTTTAAGGAAAACAAATTATTTCTCAGCACCATCAGTAGCTAAACTAAGGTATAAGACAAATAACTGTAATGGCACCAATATGCAAAATGGTGTGACTTCTCCAGAATGCTTCACTAGCTGAGGTGGCTTAAAGGAACACCAGTTTTTTCTGCCCTTCTTCCTCTACTTCAGTGTTTTCACTTTAGTCCTTCAAAACTCACACAACCACACAGCTTTTTTTGTGATCCCGCTTGCCTTGCCCTTAAGTTAAAGATTAAGCATTTTTCTTAGTGTAGAACCATGGATGTATTTATCATACTTACCTGTGTTCTCATCTTTGGCTGACTTAACTGTTTCCACTCTATCCTGAGACTACCTGGAGAGCAGGAGCTGTACCTTTTATCTATGGATTCTAGTGCAGAACTAATCAAGTTACAAAATGGCACTCAACACAAGACACAAGTCTGCTGAATGCATTAAGTGGGAGTATATATATATATATATATATATATATATATATATATATATATATATACTAAAATGATGTTATTGATACATCAACAGACTATTAGTTAAAAGCATTTATTTTTATATTTTGTTATTGTTTTATCATGATAATGGATTAAGGTGATTCATCTCTCTCTGTCTCTATCATCTATCTATCTATCTATCTATCTATCATCTATTTATCTATCATGTATATACCATCTATTTATCTATCTATCATCTATCTTCCTGTCTATCTACTGTCTATCATCTATATCTATCATCTATTTATCTATCATATATCTACCTATCTATCATCTCTATCTATCTGTGCATCTATCTATATATGTATATTAATTGACTTTGTTTTTACAACAGTTTTAGGTTCACAGCAAAATTGAACTGAAGGTACAAAGATTTCCTGTATACTCCTGTCCCCATACATACATAGTCTCCTCCATTATCAACATCCCCCACCAAGAGTGGTACATTTGTTTCAACTGATAAATCTACATTGATATATCATCATCACTCAAATTCCATCCTTTACATTAAGGACTCTTAATTACATTAAGGACTCTTAATTAATGTACACTCTTGCTGGTGTACATTCTGTGTGTTTGGATAAATGCATAATGACATATATCCGCCACTACAGTAACATGCAGAGTAGTTTCACTAACCTAAAAAACACCTCTGTGCTCTGCCTATTCAATCCTCCCTCTCCCCAGCTCCTGGCAACCACTGATCTTTTTACTCTTTCCATAGTTTGGTCTTTTTCAGGATGTCATATATTTGGAATCATATAAGTACATAGCCTTTTTATATTGGCTTCTTTCACTTAGTAATATGCACTTAAGTATCCTCCAGGTCTCTTATTGGCTTGAAAGCTCATTTCTTTTTAATACTGAATAATATTCCATTGTCTGGATGTACCACAGTTTGTTTATCTATTCACCTACTGAATAACATCACCTCCTAAGTATTCTTAGTTGCTTCCAAGTTTTGGCAATTATGAATAAAACTGCTATAAACATCTGTGTGCAGGTTTTTGAGCAGGCATCCTTGTTGAAATCCTTTGGGTAAATACCAAGTAGCATAATTGCTGGATCATATCTAAGAATACGTTTAGTTTTGTAAGAAACTGCCAACTGTCTTCCAAAGTGACTGTATCATCTTTCACGCCTATCAACAATGAATCAGAGTTCCTGATGCTCCATATTCCCAACAGCATGTGGTGTTGTCAATGTTCCTATTTTCGGCCATTCTAATAGATGTGTAGTGGTATCTTACTGTTTTAATTTCCATTTATTCTCTATTTTTTTCTTTTTATACACTCTTCACCACTTCTCCCACCCCCTACACCCTGTCTCTGGCAACCACAAATCTGTTCTCTGTATGTATGGGCTTGGTTTTGTTTCTGTTTTTGTTTAATTTTTAGATTCCACATATAAGAGAGATCATATGGTATTTGTTTTTCTCTGACTTATTTCACTTAACATAATACCCTCAAGATCCATACATGTTGCTGTAAATGGCAAGATTTCATTCTTTTTGTGTGGGCGAATAATATTCCGTTTTATATATATATATATATATATATATATATATATATATATATATATATATATGCCACTTTTTTATCCACTCATCCTTCCATGGACACATGTAGTTTCATATCTTGGCTATTGTAAATAATGCAGCAACAAACATAGGGGTGCATATATCTTTTCAAGTTAGTGTTTTTATTTTCTTCAGTTAAATTTCCAAAAGTGGAATAGCTGGATCATGTGGTAGTTCTATATGTAATTTTTTAGGAACCTCCATACTGTTTTTTCACAGAGGCTGCAACCAATTTATATTTCTGCTAACAGTGTACTAGGTATTCCCTTTCTCTGCATCCTCACTGACACATTATTTCTTGTCTTTTTGATACCAGCTATTCTCACAGGTGTGAGGTGGTATCTCACTGTGGTTTTGAATTGTATTTCTTGCTGATTAGTGAAGTTGAGAATCTTTTCATGTACCTATTGGCCATGTCTTTTTTGGGACAATCTCTATTCAGGTCTCCTGCCCATTTTTTAATATAATTTTTTTTTTTTTTTTTTGCTGTTGAGTTGTGTGAGCTCTTTATATATTTTGGATATGAACCCCTTATCCAATAAATGATATGCAAATATTTTCTCCCACTTGGTAGGTAGCTTTTTTATTTTGTTGATAGTTTTCTTTGCTGTGCAGAAGCTTTTTAGTATAATGTAGTTCCACTTATTTATTTTTGGTTTTATTGTTTGTGCTTTTGGTGTCATATTAAAAAAAAAATCATTACCAACACCAATGTCAAGGATCTTCTTCTATTCCTTGGTTTTCCTCTAGGAGTTTTATGTTTTCAGGTTTATGATCAAGTTTTTAGTCCATTTTGAGTTAATTTTTGTCTATGGTAAAAGACAGTGGTCAAGTTTCATTCTTTTGCATGTGACTGCCTAGTTTTCCCAACATCATTTATTGAAGAGACTGAGTTTTCTGCATTAGCTTCTTTGTCATAAGTGAATTGACAATATAGGTGTGTTTTGGTGGGGGAGGGTTCTGTTTTTTTGATCAATGTGTTCAGTGTCAATGCCACACTGTTTTAATTATTATAGTTTTGTAATATAGCTTGAAACCAGGGACTGTGATGCCTCCAGCTTTGTTCTTCTTTCTTAAGATTGTTTTGGCTATTTTGTGTGTGTGTGTGGTTCCAAACAAACTTTAAAATTTTTTGTTCTATTTCTTTGAAAAATGTGATAGAAGTTTGATAGGAATTGTATTGAATCTGTAGATTGCTTTAGGTAGTATGAACACTTTTAACAGTATTCATTCTTCCAATCCATGAAAACCGAATATCTTTCCATTTAATTATGTCTGCTTCAATTTCTTTCACTGATGTCTTGTAGGTTTTTATACACAGATCTTTCACCACTTTGGTTAAATTTATTTCTAGATATTTTATTATTTTAGATGCAATTTTAAATGAATATTTTTATTAATTTATCTTCTTTTACTTTGTCCTTGTAACATATCTTTGTGTATTGATTTTGTATTCTGTAACTCTACTGAATTTGTTTATTAGTTATAGCAGTTTTCACTGAAGTCTTAAGGGTTTTCTATATAATATATCATTTCACCTGCAAATAGTGACAGTTTTACTTCTCCCTTTCCAGTTTAGATTCCTTTTGTTTCTATTTGTTGCCTAACTGCTCTGACTAGGACTTCTAATACTATTTTGAATAGAAGTGGCAAGCCTGGCCATTCTTTTTTTGTTACTGATCTTAGAGGAAAGGCTTTCAGTTTTTCACATTGAGTATAATGTTAGCAGTGGGTTTATCATATATGACTTATATTAATTTGAGGTACATTTTCTCTATATCCACTTTGTTGAGGGTTTTTATCCCAAATGGATTTTAAATTTTATCAAATGCTTTTTCTGTACCTATTGAGATGATCATATAATTTTTACTGTTCAATTTGTTAATGTGGTGTATCACATTGACAAACTTGTGGATGTTGAACCAGCCTGGTATCCCTGGAGTAAATTCCACTTGATCATGGTGTATTATTCTTTTGATGTATTTTTGCATTCTACTTGGTAATATTTTATTGAGGATTTTTGCATATTTATTTATTAGAGATATTGGCCTGTAATTTTCTTTTCTTTTGGCATCTTTGTCTGGTTTTCATATCAGGATAATTTTGGCAACATAAAATGAGTTCTGAAGGTACCCTTCCCTATTTTCTTGGAAGAGTTTGAAAAGGATTGGTATTAATTCTTCCTTGAATGTTTGGTAGAATTTATCAGTGAATCTGTCTGGTCCTGGCCTTTTATTTGTTGGAAGTTTTTGACTACTGATTCAATCTCCTTACTAGTAATCATTCTGTTGATATTTTCTATTTCATCGTGATTTAATCTTGGTATGTTGTATGTTTCTAGGAATTTATCCATTTCTTCTAGCTTGTCCAGTTTTTTGGTGTGTAATTGTTCAGAGTAGTCATTTATGGTCCTTTTAATTTCTGTGGGTACAATTGTAAGATCTCCTTTTTTATTTCTAATTTTATTTATTTGAAACCTCACTCTTTTTTTTTCCTTGGTGAATATAACTAAAGTCTTATTAATTTTGTTTATCTTTTCAAAAACAATCACTTAATTTCATTGATCTTCTCTATTGTCTTTTTAATCTCTTTTTCATTTATTTCTCCTCTAATCTTTGCTATTTCCTTCCTTCTACTAATTTTGGGCTTTGTGCATTCTTTTTTTGTTCCTCGAGGCGTAAAGTTAGGTTATTTATTTGAGACTTTTCTTGTTTGTTGAGGTAGATATTTTGGCTATGAACTTCCCTCTTATAACTGATTTTGCTGCATCCCACAAATTTTGGTATGTTACATTTCCATTTTCATTTGTTTTGATGTAATTTTTAATTTCTCTTTTGATTTCTTCTTTGACCCATTGGTTGTTTCATAACATGTGGTTTAATCTCCAGTATTTGTGAATTTTCCAGTTTACTTCATGTAATTAATTTCTAGTTTTATACCATTGTGGTCAAAAAAGATGCTTGATATGATTTCTGTCCTCTTAAATTCATTGAGACTTGTTTTGTGACCTAACATGGTCTAGCCTCAAAAATGTTGCTGTGCATTTGAGGACAGGAACGTGTATTCTTTTGCTTTTTGATGTATATGCCTCTTAAGTTCATTTGATCTAATTGATATTTAAGGCCAATGTGTCCTTTTTGATTTTTTTCTCTGGATGCTCTATCCATTGATGTAGATGGGGTATTAAAATTCCCTACTAATACTGTATTTCTGTCTATTTTTCCCTTTACATCTGTTAGCATTTGCTTTATATAATTAAGTGGTCCTATGTTGGGTGCATAAAAATTACAATGTTTACATCCTCTCCTTGGATTGGCCTATTTTTATTTATGTAAAACCCATCTTTGTCTCATATTACAGTCTTTGTCTTAAAGTCTATTTTGTCAGATGTAAGTATAGCTACTCCAGCTTTCTTTTGCTTTTCATTTGCATGGAATATCCTTTTTCCATTTTTTCACTTGTAACTTGCCTGTATCCCTACATCTAAAGTGGATCTTTTGTAGGCAGCAGATAGATGAGTCTTTTTTTTTTTTTTTAATCCATTCAGCTACTCTGTGTCTTTTGTTTGGAGACTTAGCTCATTTACATTTAAATTATGATAGGTATGTACTTGTTCCATTTTGTTAATTGTTTTTTGGCTGTTTTGTAGTTCTTCACTTAGAATTCTTTATCTTTCGTATATTTAATATAGGTTTTTGCTTTTTGATTTCAGTGAGGTTTATATATAACAACTTATATCTATAAGAGTGTATTTTAAGTTGATAACAACTTAAGCAATCATATTCTAAAGTTTAACACTTCTAGTCTTCCCCCTTCACATTTTATTTTTGATGTCACACTTCACTTGTGTGTCCCTTAACTAAATATTGCAATCACAGTTATTTTTACTAACTTTTGTCTTTTAACCTTCATACTAGCTTTATAACTGATTAATCCAATACTTTTACTATATATTTACCTTTCCAGTGAGATGTATTCGCTCATGTTTTCTTGTTTCTAATTAGCACCCTTTCTTTTCAGCTTAAACAAGTCCCTTTAATATTTCTTTATAAGGCTAGTTTAGTGGTGATGAACTCTTTTAGCTTTTCTTTGTCTGGAAACCTCTTTAAACTCTTCTTCAATTCTAAATGATAACTTTGTCAGGTAGAATATTCTTGGTTTGAATTTTTTTCTTTCAGCACTTTGACCATATTGTGCCACTCCTTTCAGGCCTGCAAATTTCCTGCTGAAAAATCTGCTGATAGTCATATGCTGATAGTTCCCTTGTCCATAACAAGTTGTTTTTCTCTTGTTGCTCCTTGTCTTTAAATTTTGACATTTTAATTACAATGTATCTTAGTGTGAGTTGCTTTGTGTTCATCTTATTTGCCACTCTCTGGGCTTTCTGTTTCTGGGTGTCTGTTTCTTTCCCCAGGTTAAAGACATTTTCAGCCATTACTTCAAACAGTATTTCTTCCCCCTTTTCTCTCTCTTCTCCTTCTGCAATCCCTATAAATGAATGTTACTTCATTCGATGTTGTCTTATAAGCCCCTTAAGCTTTTTTTCACTTTTCTTTTTAATTCATTTTTCTTTTAGCTGCTCTGATAGGGTGAGTTCCACTGCCTTGTCTTTGAATTGATGGATCCTTTCCTTGCTTCACCTAGTACATTTTTGAACCCCTCTCATGTATTTTTTTCAGTTCAGTTATTAAATTCTTCAGCTCTACGATGTTTATTTGGTACTTTCTTATATTTTCTATCTTTTTGTTAAAGTTCTCACTGTGTTCATCCCAGCTTGATGAACATGATTATGACCATTACTTTGGACTCTTTATCAGGTAAATTACATCTCTCCATTTCATTAAGGTTTTTCTCTAAGGTTTTACTTTGTTCTTTCATTTGTAATGTATTCCTCTGTTTGTTTGTTTGTTTTCATTTTGCTTGACTCTCTGTGTTGATTTATCTATACAGTAGATAAAATAACCACCTCTCCCAGTCTTGAAGGAGTGGCCTCGTTTAAGAGATAAAACTTGTAGTCCAACCCGGCCCCAACTCTCTGGTATCTCTCGAACATTTTTGCTTTCCAAGCAACCTATTATACTTTTGGCAGATTCCCAATAATTGAGGATGTGCCAAGACTGGTCAGTGTCACTCATAGGAGTATCTCAGCACCTAAATTCAGGCTGTTTGGAAGCCAGACCCTCAGGCAGTAGCTTTTAAAAGTATGCAAATATCATATATTAATGCATATATGTGGAATCTAGAAAAATGGTACAGATGAACCTGTTTGCAAGGCAGAAATAGAGACACAGATGCAGAGAACAGATGTATGGACACCAAGGGGGGAAAGTCAGGGGTGGGGAGTGGTGATGGTGGGATGAATTGGGAGATTGGGATTGACATATATACACCCGTATGTATAAAATAGAAAACTACTAAGAACCTGCTGTATAAAAATAAATAAATAAAATAAAATTCAAAAAAATGTATGCAAATATATACTGATCCTTGGGACTACAAGCATACCACCACCCCTCCAGGTAATCTGGTAGTGTTCCCTGTGTGGCAATCATAAAAATGAAAGCTCCAAACAAGTGTATAAGCTCTTGTATGGGAGACACTGGCAAGCTGGAACAAGACAGAGGGATGGAGTCCCAAGATGGTGTCTACAGCCTACCTTTTTGAGAACAAATTCATAGTCCACTCAATGTGTGCCAAACCTGAAGCCTATCCCTTAGTCTGAAGCTCCAGAATAAGGCAAGAGGCCTCCTTTACAGGAAGACTGGGAGTGTACCTCAATCTGCTGTCTGGACAGTGCCCTGTTGGTGGCAGCCTGCCAAGAATGGTCTCCCTGATTGCTGCTGTGCTATGGGACCCAGGAATGTGAGCCTTCCACACCACAAGAGTCAGGTAATCAATGGTATCATCTGGGTGGCAGCTTCAAAAACTGCAGCACCAGGTATAAAAACCAGGACACCAGCCACCTGTAATGCTCCCCTCCAGAAGGCACTCATGTTCTGGAGCACAGAAGAAGAAGAATGCCCCAGATGTCTCTGGAAAGAATTACAGTCAACCTTTAGATGCATGTTTAATTAGAAGCCTGCATCTCAGGCTGCAGTCATGATGATTAGCTAATAGGCCTCCTTCACAGAAAGTCCTAACTCCTGGGTCTGATGCCTCTTGCTGTGCTCTGGGGAAATTTGCATTTCTATGATGACGTATGTTGTAGAGCATCTTTTAGAAAAACACAGATCTAGTTATTTTATATGGTACCATCTGAAGTGGACAGATGTGAAGTTATTCTCTGAGCATATGTTGAAGCTTAAGCCTTTTTATGCTTTACTTTCATGCTTTCCTTGATGCATAGTTTACAAAGCAAGCAATCTGGCAAACTGTAACTGTATTGAGTTCTCAAGTAAGATAAAATCTATACTGAATAAAAATACATCACAAAGCCCAGAACTACATGATGGTTTATTTATGTTGAAGTTTGGATTATGTTTTCCATATGGATATACATCTATGTCTTCTTAAAGGGTCCCTTTGTTTAAAGAGTGCTCATCAATGATTTTTGTTTACATATCTTTGCTCACTATACCTTTAGAATGTTAGAAGGGTTACATATAACATTTTAGCCACCTTTTTATTTAGGAAATTGTCAAACCTATCAGATCTATCAAGCCTATCAAAAAGTTGAAAAGTTATACCCATATACCCTTCATCAGATTTATTGTTAAAATTCTTTCACATAGGCTGTCAATCTACAGCTCTCCTATACACATGTGCTGTGTGCCCTCACCCTCAGTGCGCACGCACGCACACACACACGCACACACACACACACACACACTTGTAATTCCCTGAAACATTTGATAGTGTATCGAGAACATCAATACACTTCACCCCAAAATACTTAAGTATGAATTTCATAAGAATAAAGGCATTCTGTAAAAAATTTAATACCATGTCATGACCTAGAAAATTAGCAATAATTCCATAACATCATTTTAGTTTATATTCATATTTCCTTAATTGCCCTAAATATCTTTCACTGTGTTATTATTTTAATCTAGGATCCAGTCAAGTCCACAGATTGCATTTGTTGTGTTTGTTTGCAAACATTTAACCTAGAGCTACTTTATATCTTCCAAAATTTCTTTCTTTCTTTTTTTTTCTTTTCATGACATTAACTTTGCTGAAGCAACCAGAACAATTCTCCATAGAAAAACTCACAATATGACTTTGTTTAATTGCTTTCTCATAGTGTTGTCCAACTTATTTATGTACCCTTTATGTTGCCAGTAAATGGAAATTTAGGTTTAAAAGTTAAACATTTGTGGCAAGTATAGGTGTTGCCTTGTCTCAATAAGATACCACAATATGTCACATTGTCTGTTCTTTGTTACAGTAAGTTTGATAACTGCTTAGAATGTGATTACCAGATGCCACCATTATAAAAGTACATATTTTCCCTCTGGAGTTAACCTGCCACACATTTTTATTTTGATAATCAAAAATGTTTTTCATAAGTTTAATTAGTTGCAAAGAATACATGACCTAACTCTTTAGACATTGTTGAAATCTTTCAAAATATTTAATTTGTTTGTTTAAACTTGACTGACCATTGAGTGCCAAGATTAGTCATTATTTCTACGTGTTGTGAGGGTGTTTCTGGATGGGATTAGCATTTGAACTCTTAGATTAAGAAAAGTAAATTTATCTCGCTATCGTGGGTAAGCATTATCCAATCAGATGAAGAGCTGACTAGAACAAATGACTGAAGCTGCCTATTTTCTCTGCCTCACAGCTGATTTGGGACATATCATCTCAGACAGGGATTTACACCATTGGCTATTCCAATTCTCTTATAAGGATAGAGTTTAGGAAGGGGTGCTTATAAAAGTTGAGGATATGCAAGTTGATTTCCTTAACCATAGTCTAACCCTTTTAGTTCTGAAAGAGTCTTTGTGTGCCCCTAAAAGTATGTATATTACAGTGTGAAAACCTCTAGTCTAAAGGACAATCACAGGGATAATATTATAGTAGGTAATAGTTTATAAGTTCCTAATATTGGCCAGACCCTTACAATATTTTATTTATAAACCTCACGACAGTCCCATGAAGAAAGCTACATATTCTACTGTAGCATTTGATATTTGCATACACCTGAATTTCATGTGACCCTGCAGGAAACTAACCAGGCCAGGTGGCACCAAAATTTCCATATCTCCACTAATTAAGCTGCTGCTCACATAAATCATAGTCAAGATCTTTTGACTATTTTCCTAAACAATGCCTAGAATATTATACAATGGTAAACAAAGATGTTTTCATTGATATTTTAAATATAATCTATGAGTATGATGTGCTAATGAGGATCTAGACCACTATTTACTTATTCAAAGAATGTATCATGACTCTGAGTGGTTACCTTCTTTAGTTTATTGTGAGGTGGAATTATTTTATGCATCAATATATATGCTCAAGTTGATATATCATTTATTTCTTATCTTTAAGAATTCTAGTACATGCTGTGTAGTGGACTTTAGTCTTCTTTTGTTTCTTATTTTTTAATGATCTTACTACTGAACAGAACATCTGGAAAAGAACATGCATGGGATATTTAAGTAGTAGGCTCTGGAGTAAATGATTATGTATCTTGAGAAAGTTACCCACACTATATCTGAACAGCCAACTCCTGTATATGTATATGTTAAGAAAGCATAGACTGGAAAGATGCCATTTGAATTCAGATCAACAACCCCATTATAAACATATACACTTCCCAAAGTATTTTAAAGATTTTTTTTTACTTTTTTTATCAAAGTATTTTAGAGTGCTTAAATGCCTTACATATGTAAACTGTCTCTGATCGTCTTCATGCTAGCCACAGACTGCCAGGTATGTTAAAATAACAGAGACAGAACATTCTCAGCAGAAGCTCTAAAGCTAATAAAGTATCAGTCTCAAAAGCACTGACTCAGGTAAAACATTTTGGAAGTTCAGCAAAGAGAGAAAGTCAGCGAAGTCTCCTCACATTGACCTTCCTCTTGAAGTCATCCAAAAAGGACCTGCTCACTGCAGGAACATCCTGAAGTTAGAGGAAAAAGGATATCCTTTTGGCTGTTATTTTTATGTTAAAAGAACTCCTTTGTTAAAGCACAACAGGATCAGAAATAAATAAACAATCTAGATAAATGAATATTTGATAGTTACAAAAAGAAGTTACACATAATTTAAGATAGCCACAAATCATTATTGTTTGAACATGTTATGAGATACATGTATAACTGAAACTAAAACAACAACAACAACAAAAAAAACCCTCCCTGGATGATGTAAAGTTGACAGAATTGTATAGATTGTTTCTAGACATGACTATTTGAACAATAAAATTGTACTACATATAGCTAAGTTTTAAAAGGTAGAGCATTTTTTTCAGAAATTCAGTTTTAGGGATCCAGAAATACAGAGTTTACAATGTTCTAATTTATATAATATGTACTATAGTTATTCATGTATATTACATTTAAAGGAACATTAAATTGAGAGTTAGTGTATTTGGATTCTTATCCTACTATTGCTGATTGTTGACTATCATATTGAAAAGTCACTTAGCCAGGTTGAGTGCCTTTTTTTCCATGGATAAAAATAATACAACACATATATATAAGGCACCTAATACAGCTCAAGAATTGTGCAGTTGATAGAAATTTAAAGATGATTTTAAAAGAGTTGCTATCATTTAAGAACTTAGAGTGTGTGTGTGTGTGTGTGTGTGTGTGTGTGTGAGAGAGAGAGAGAGAGAGAGCACAAATGATGAGAATGAAACACCATGTGAGTTGTGCATTGAGGGATTAGTTATTAAAAAGAAGGAAGTAAACTACAAATTTAAAAAGAAAACATAAAGATATGGGAGAATTAGAATGTGGCGTTGTTGGAAAATCATGTACTTGGACTAAATTTATCAATATTATAAAATGTGCTATCCCCTTCAATTTTATGCTTAAAAGAGATCTAAATAACAATCATTATTGAGTTCATGCTGTTGGTTGTGCATGTATCAAGTACCTCATAATGTGAATAAAACTGGTAGCTTAGAGTGATTGTAATGAAAGAATATTCTCAAATACAAGAGTGAATATGAAAGATTAAATGGAGAAAGAGAACCACGTGGCATAGGATGCTTGTTTACATTTAAAAAGACTACTGTAGCATTTTGACTATTTATAAAAATATAATGTTTTTAAAAGGTAAAATAAAAAATAAAATTACTTCTCATTTACAAAGCTTATATGCCTGAAATCTGATCTGGAAAAACAGAGACAAAGTAAGAAGGCACAGAGATACAGGGACTGCTTCAGTGACAAAAAAAATAAAAAAGCCTAAGGAGAATAATGGAGCATAAATCCCTCTTAGAATCAGTTCAAAGTAAATGTTGCTCTTTTCTTTTCCTCCATGGTTCCCAACAAAGCCCACATTTCTTCAGGATAGAACTTTGCAGTTACAAAACCAAGGCAAGATATGAATACAAATATAAGTTCTCTACTGTAGCAGTCTGAAGTGATTGCATTTCATAGAGCAGGAAGGGGGGAAACTATACTAAAAAGCAATATTGTAATTCTACCATGACAGTTACTACCCTCTCAAAGGCCCCTTAATGTTGCCTAAGAGGGAACATTTTCAAAGTGCACAACATAAAAAGTTTTTTATGTTGTTAAATAGCTTTATCACTGCAACAGCTGACTAAAGATAATTAAAGTATTTGGGATTGGTTTTGGAGTCAGGTGGCAGACAGTGAGGAATCTTTTTATAGAGATTGGAATAGTGACCTGTTATAATAGTGGTGAAACATTTGGTAAACCTACTGACCAAGAATATTTGAGAGGCAGAACATATACTTAATGAATTTATGTCTCTGGCCAAAGAAATTCCTAGAAGAAAGTTACTAGAAGGACTTGTGTTTTATTAACTGCATTGGATAAGGTACTACAAAGAGTAGGTGAGGTCAGAAAAACAAATTATCCCAGTGAAATTTGTGAAAAGGGAAGGAAAGAATACAGGATTTGGGCTGATATGAAAGGAAACCATTGCCCATCTTACCAGTCAATGGTAAAATTCAGATATACTTTGAGTCATAAACCATCATAAGATATTTGTTAAGAATCCTGATTGGATTAATGGGCCCAGCAAATCCTTTCAGTTGGACCAAACAATTCAATAAAAAGGGACAAGGATGAGGTCCATGGAAGATTGATAACCTCAAAAGTACTTGTGATTGAGCTTATAAATAGAAATACAGTTCTTGAAAAAAAATGGTATGATTATGAGCACATGGAACTGACTGGATTGGATTATTTACTTTTCATTTTTTCCCTTTTGGGAGGAAATCTGAATTAAAGGAGACAATGACAATTCAAAATGTAAAATGTTTCTTAACATTTTATGGGAAGGAAGCAGTCTGAGCACTCTGTTCAGGTGAAAAGAAATGCATATTTCCCAGTTCTATAATTAAAGATGGGCAAAGATGATGCTGAAAATTTGGCCTCTGTGCACTGGTGCTAAATCAAATCTGAGACAGAGTTTTAGGTAAAGTAGAAAAGAATAGCTTTATAGTTTTGCCAGGCAAACGGGGACACAGCAGGCTAGTGCCTCAAGAACTGTGTCTCCCAACTCTGGGGATTTGGTGAGGAGTTTTACAATGGTTCAAGGGCAGGATTGCTGATAAGGATCAGGGTGTGCACTTCTTTAATGTGTCCTCAGGTGGTCTCCTGATTGAGTTTCTGTGGTTCCTTTAATGTGGCCTCAGGTAGTCTCTGCATCCCCTCCCTTCCCTGATTAGAAACTATTCAAATCTGCCCTTTGGAACTCAGGGAAGGTCATGGAGGGTGTTGTCTATTCCCTACAAACAAGAAACTGCGGACACAGAAAGGCTTCTGTGCCCAGCAGCCCCACAGGGTCCCACCGGGTTTCAAGAATCATAGTTGAAGAAACAACTTCCTGGGAGCAATAATGGACCTAATCAAGGAACTCTGCCATCTTGGGTGGGGGTCCTTGCAATATTTGATGAACAGTATTTTAGGATTGCCATGATAAGCAATGGTATGAATCACCCATTCCTGCCCTTTTTGAATGGGAGTGTTTACTGCCATTATTTTGTCTTTCTGTCACTATTATATGTTTTATGTTTGAATATGTGTAAGAGAAGAGGGCTGCTGATAACGCAAATCTGGACTGATCTGGATACTATCATGAGGTCTTGTGTTTTGATCCTGACACCATGTTGGGATGAGAATTTCAGGGTGTCTTCCTTGGGGAGGGCTGAATATATGCTGTGTGCAGAAGAAAGGGATATAAATAGTGACTTTCTGTAACCAAAAAATCAGACCATAGTGAAATATATTATTAAGCAGCAAATGTTGTCTCTCTACTTTATACCCCAATTTGATGGAATAAAGCCCAGTACTTGAAATTTTAGATGTTGGGTTTATCCAGTAAATTTATTTTGCCTATAGAATGAAAGCACAAGTGACAGTGTTGAAATTCTATGCAAAGAGCTTTAAGAAGCATTATAAATATGATCCAGCTCTCCTAAGCTGTTGCCCTCCAACCAGGAGTACATCGCAAGTTAGGTAGAATGTGCTCTTTAAGCTTGGAATCCAGAACCTGAAGACACATGGAGCTGACCTGAACCTAACCTACATCCTGGGACAGAACCAGTTTTACCAGGCGCCTAGGTCTCTGGATGAGAAAAAAAAAAAAAGTATGAAAGGAACTGGTATTTGGGGGTTGTCTGTTACTCAAAATTAGTTGCAGAAGTTAATTCATATATAACCAAAGTGCCTAGAAAAAAATACTCTTTTCTCTTTCCCTTAGACGTGGTCTAAGACACTGTTAAACAATAAATGACATCGAACATACTGGTTCCTGAATATCAGCTATAGAAAGGTTGTAGTCCTCTGCACTTTTTGCAAATTGATGGTGTATGATCAATCAGGATCCTGAGCTAGATATGAACTGGCTGCTCTGAATAGCAGATACTAACCACCACCCACATCCTCCCAGAGAGGAAAGAATACAAGACTATTTACCTAGAAGCTATATATTCTTCAGTTTTTCTAGAGTGTTAGGATACTATAGTACAGGAAAGGTATGACCCTAGGCAATGAAAAAAATAAAAATAAATAGATATGAATGTTCTCCTGTACCATCTAGAATGTGTTAGTGAAACACAAATAAATATGAATGACAACAATAAGATGGAAAATGTTAAGTGAAACTAGAAGAGTCAAAAGTACCACAGAATTTCAAAGGACAGAAAGATATGGGGTAGAGAGGCAGAGGACAAGATTTAGAATATGAAAGACCAGGCTAGAATCCTGATTATACCACTAACATATAATATAGACTTTGGGAAAATGAATTTAATCCATGTGAAATTCAATATCACAGTCTATAAAGTGTAGCTATGTATGCTTACCTAAAGGTTTATTGTAAACATTTGTCAATGAATCACATGTCTAGTGCTATGCATAGGATGTAGCATACTAATAGATGCTATGATTATGTAGTGGCAGAGTGGGGCAAGAAGGTAAGAAAGGGATGGATGGGAGAAAGTAGTAATTGCCATAATGACTTGCAAAATATACAAGATTTCTAAAGTGTGAAACCATGAGTAGGATAAGTGATTACTTCACTACCAAAGGAAAAAAGATTGAATCCAATGTGCTTAAGTATTAACTAATAGAATCTGATAACATTTTATTATATCTTATTTCAGTAAAAAATGATAGAAAATACAATGACAGAGGAACTTAAAGAAATAAATATAGTGGGCTCCAATTTCATAGAAATGAAGCAAGTATAATGCCATGCAAAATTGTATGTTTCTGGGCCAAATAACTTATATAACATTGCCCTGTGAAATTTCAATACCTTGTTCTTATATATAGCTTAAATTTTTAAAAATCTTAAAGCTCCATGACCATTAAATAGTTGAGTGTGTTTTTCATTTTAAAAACATAGTTTTCAAAAATTCTTCAAAAGATTAAATGAGTTTAAGAATAGTTCTTAAATATTGTTTATATGCATTTGGGTATGCATCAAATATGCATATAAAAAATAATCTATGTTGAGGTGAATTCCACTAAAACAACACTGAGTAAAATGTATCATTTTTCAAATATAATTTAAATTTTAGATTTTTTTTTCAGGTAACTAGTATTTCTTTTTTATGATCATTAAATGCCATGAGAACCTTTAATTTCCTTAATTATCTTTTGTAGCTTTTAGTTTTTCAGCATAGATACTACCTCTGGAGTTCAATGAGGTTGCTTTCTATTAGTACTTCTCAATCTGAATCTACAAATGTAATTTTGTAACCTGATATGTATTAAAATGCATACTTCACTATATTTTAATTATCTTCATTTTTCCTCCAATATTTTCCTTTTGAACTAATTGTTTACATATTTTTTTGCATTCCTTGAGTCACTCTGTTTTCCACTGACCTGTGTTGGAAGAAAAAGTTTTACTCACTTTAACTAAGTAAGTGATGAGGGAAAAGCCACTCTTAAACCCCATATAGGGACTGCTCTTAAACTACTAATGAATGTTCCTTAATTAAAACCCAACCATTAAGTCCTAATACAGACTAAATATCAAATGCTCAGGTATACTTTTATAGGGGAGGAAAATAATTTTTTCTCTACCCTTCTAGGTTTTGTGGTTGAAAGCCCCCTAAAATAAAAGACTGATTAACGGGAGAAAAATAGAAGTTTAATATCATATATATTTCCTGTACTCATGAGAGAGACCCAGGAAAGCTGAGTAACTCCCTGAAATGGCCCAAGCTCTCACCTTAAATACCATCTCCAGTTAAAGACAAAAGATAATGGGGGAGGAGGGGAAGTTATGGGAGGTTATCAGGCAAAGCACAAAAAAGGGGATGGTTGTTATGCAGATTTAAGCCTGCTGCCTTTTCCTTTGATAAGAGTTTCTAGAGATTTAATCATCCTCATCTTCCTGATATAGCAAGGGAGACATGCTTAGAAATGAAGATTTCCATTATAAATGTAAATTTCTTTTACAAAAGAATAACTTCTACTTGATTTTCAGAGCTTTTCTTATGTTTACTGTCTTTTAAAAATAATCATCCTAAAATAATCTATATGCCACAGAGAAATGTTTTGGGGATGAAATTCTGCTCTCATTCATTTTCTCCTTACTCAGATACATCCTAGGGCATTTTTGAGAACCATAGCACTTCCTTAAAAGACAGGCAAAAAATAACAGTGCTTTAGTTATTTAAGAATTAAGAATCACCTCAAGTGCTCCAATAATATATGCAACTTGTTTTAGAAAACTTTCTAGAACTTATGTATTGTTAATTTTTAAATCATGCATAATTTTACTGTTCTGTCAGTAATGAATATACATGTTCTGTCATGAATATACATGGATTCTAAATGAGTTATTGTTGCTATCTTATTGAACATTTGAACAAATGCTTTATTGCAAAATCTTTCACACATAAGAGGCTAAAGAATGTTGAATAGAGAAAGCAATCTACTACTGACTTTGAGTTTAAAAAGAAAAAAATCTCTGTTCTCTGTGCTAAAACGGATTCTTCAGATCAGGAGAGTCAGAAAAAATGAATGGTATGAACCTAGGATCTCCATCTGTCTGTTAAACAGGGACTTGGCAGATAGTATGATATGGGTTTGCCTTAAGTTTGTGGAAGAGTTGTCATGGAAACTGCATTTCTATGCATCTCTGCTTGTATGGGATCAGGAGCAGGACAGAAAAAAGTTCCCTTGTCAGAAACAGGAACATATGAGAGTAAAATTTTGCAGTCGTCTTTACCAGAAAAATAATGTATAGGTGTATTTCCTTAAAATAGCATAGTAACTAAGTAAAATAACATTTGTTGGTGATATTAATTTAAGATTATACATTATACAAAGAAAAAAATCACTTTATCAATAAGTCATTAAAAAGAATCAGTCTTGGTAAATATTAAGAGAATAGTCCTTTGTTTACAAGCAGGTCTGTTTATGAAGATTTGGAGACTGAGGCCTAGCCACTGTTTCCCTCTAAATCAAATGGGAGATTTATAAAATTAGGAAAAGGAGGTTGGTACAGTTTGGGGAATCTAGAAAGCAGGAGCTCATGAGCAACCTGAGTTTAGTGAAGGAAGGGCAAAAACTCTGATGTTAAATCATCATTTTAGGGGAATCAAGTGAGGTGATAAGAACTTTATCAAGTCTGGTATGGAATTAAATGATGGATAATGCTACAGGAATAAATGTGTCTAATATATTAACTAGGACCAGTTATAGTCTGTAGATTAGAGCACAGAGAAAAAATATGTCAAAAAGAAAGATTCATGAAATAGTTAATTTTATAATGTTACTGCTTTAGCAATTATGCAATAAAATATCATTTAATAATGCTTCAAAGCATAAATGTTTCAAAAATGAATATCAATGTATTGAATAATTCCAGTGATTACAAAGGTTCTTACATTCGGAAATACTAGTCATGTTTCTAAAATAGTTACAGTTGCCGTTTATTTTGTTTTATAATTTTTACTTTATCTGGGAATAATGCACTGAACTGACTGTGAATATACAAGTTGTATCTAGGTGGATGTAGGAAATTTATAAAAAGGGCTTTATTTTTATCATCTTTCTTGAAAGATAGTATCACTGGATATACCCCTAGATGTATTTATTTCTCTATCCAACAAGCACTTTGAAGATGTAACTCCATAGTGTTTTGGATTTTACTGTTGTTTTTGAGAATTCAGTATCACTGTTGCAATTCTGTTGTATAAATTTGGATTTTCTCTGTCTTTGGTGTTCTGCCGTATAACTATGCTTTGTTTGGGTTTCTTTTTATGTATATTATTTGTAATTTAGTGTCTAAAAGCTAAGAATGTGTCTTTTATTATTTCTAAATAATTCTTTACATGTAAATCTTTGTATCATCCCCTTATTCTCCTTTTTCTTTCTGATATGTCAATTCAATATAAAGTTAGAACTTATCCCTCCTTTCTCATTATCTTAACCTTTCTTTAGTGTTTCTTTAATATTGTCTGTCTTCCCGTGCTATGATCCATGTAATAGATTTATAACTATTTCCGGTTCATGAGTTTTCTCTTCATTACTAAATGCTATTTAACGCAGTAATTGGGTTTTCTAAATTCATTCACTATTTTCTTCACTTCTTATAATTCTATTTTGTTTTTGTCAACATGTTTGATCTTTTTTGATGGACTCTTATTCATTGTATTAACAATCCCATTTTATTTCTTTAGATATTTTGAACATACATTTTATATATTTCATGTGATCATTCTAAGAACTGTCATGTGAGTTTAATTTCACTGTACCTCCATTTTATTACAGAAAGTTTCCTTGTGCTACCTATTTATAGTCACACCTGCCTTTCTCCCCCTCCCCTCCATAACTAACCCATGACAAACACTAATGTGTTTTCTATCTTTATAATTATGCTATTTTTGAGGATGTTAGATAAATTTAATCATGCAGTAACTTTTTTTTCATTTTTATGCCCTTGAGATCCATCCAAATTGTGCATATGTCAATAGTTTCTTCTTTTTTACTGCTGAATAGTAGTCCATGGTGTGGATGTTCCACACTTTGCATAACCATTAATCTGTTGAAAGCTATTTGGATTCTTCTCAGTTTTTAGCTATTACAAACAACCTGGCTATGAAAAATCTTGTGTAGATTTTTGTGAGGCAATGAATATTCATTTGTCTTCAATAAATGCCCAAGAGTAAAATTTTTGTGTCATACTGGATTTTGTGGTTTCTGTTTGTTTTGTTTTTTAGTGAAACTTCCAAATTAATTTCTATAGTGGTTGTACGATTTTACATACCTGCAGTGTAGGAGAGATCTAGTTTCTCTACATCCTTGCTAGTTTATTTAATACTATCTTTTTTTGTTAATGTGGGTTGTTTTAATAATGTGTAGTGATATCTCATTATGGTCTTAATTTCTATTTCTCTAATGGATAGTGAGGTTGAACATATTTTCATGTGATTGCCATTAGTATATTATGTTAAATATTACTTCATTTCTTTGCATGTTTTCTAATTGGATTGTTTGAGTATTTTTATGATCGAGTTTTGAAATTATTTAAATATTCTAGATATGAATCTTTTGTCAGATATGTTGTTAATAAAGATTTTATCCCACATTTGGTTTGTTTTATTTTTCATCTTTTTAATAACACCTGTCTATAAGCAAAAGTTTTTAGTTGCCATTTTATTTATTTTTTATGTTTTTCTCTGATTTTTTGTTTTGTTTTGTTTTTACTGCTTTTGTTTGGGTTTCTTTAACAATTAAAAAAATTTTATTTTTATTTTTATAGTGTTTTTATAGTATCTCTTTGTATACTTTTTTTTTAGCGGTTGCCCAAATGTTCCATTATATATACATAACTTAAATTCTATATGTGGCAAAATTTTATCAGTTGGATTAAAGTGTCAAAACATCACTTCATATTCCTTTACCCTCCTGCATTTACTACACACATTGGACAGTGTTATAATTTTTGTCTTAACTATCAAACATAATTAGAAAACTCAAGAGTCAAAAGAATGCCTGTTGTATTTACCAATAATTTTACTCTTTTTGCTCTCTTTTTTTCTTCCTGATATTCAAAGTTCCTTCTTTTATCATTTCTCACATGTTTAAAGAACCCCAATTAGTTTTATTTTAGAGTGTCTAATTCACTTGACTTCTCTGGGTCTGCTGGTGACTAATTCACTTTCCTTTATCTGAGAATGCCTTGGTTTTCTCTTTATTTCTGAAGAATATTTTCACTCAATATAGAGTCCTTGGTTGACAGTTCTTTTCTTTCAGCACTTAAAAAATACTGCACCACTTCCTTCTGACCTCCATGATTCTTGATGAGCAATTCACGGTCATTCAAATTATTTTTCCCTTATAGGAAATGCTTTGTTTTTCTCAGTTTCCAAAATTTTTTATTTGTCTTTAGTTTTCAAAATTTCATTATGATGTGATATGGATTTTGGGGGGGTTCATTCTGTTTTAGGTTCATTCATCTCCAGTCTGTGAGTTTACATTCGGTATTGTCACTTTTTGTTTTGTTTTGTCTGTCAGATTCAGGGAGTTTTCAGCCATTATTTCTGTGAATACATTTAAGTCTCACCCTCTTTTCCTTTCTTTATGGAACTCTAAGGACACAAATAATTGATATTTTGTTGTAGTTCACATGTCCCTGAAACTATGTTCTTTTTTTTTTTTTTTTCAGTCTTTTTTCTCATTGTTTAGTTTGAGGAATTTCTATGAATCTATCCTCAAGTTAAAAAATTCTTTCCTCTGACTTCCTCTTCATTCTGTTATGGAAGTCACCAATTGAGTTTTATTTTAATCATTATATTTCTTTAGTTCTGTAATTTCCACCTGGTTCTTCATTATATCTTCTGTGAATTTGCTGAAGCTTTCTATTTTTTACTTGTATCCAGCATGATTATAATGCTCCTTGAAATATTTTTTATGTTGGCTGCTTTAAAATCCTTGGGAAATAACCTAACCCCTGAGTCATCTCAGTGTTGGCCTTTGTTGTTGCCTTTTTACATTCTATTTGGATCCTCCTGATTGGAGTATAATGACAGATTGTCAATTGTAACTGGACATTTTGGATTTTCTATTATAGTATTATGGGTCTTATTTAAATCTTGTGCTTTAGCATGTCTTTTCTGACACTGCTCTGATAGTGAAGTGGGGCACAGCCTCATCATTTACATGTTGATATTTAAGTCTAAGCTCTCTACTTAGCTTCTGTGGGTTGGGGCTACAAAATGCTCTCAGTTACTACTGTGTAGGGGTGAAGTGGGAGGTCAGGCTCCCCATTAGGTTTCTACTGACATCACCCTGACTGGGAGGGATAGAAACACATTATTACTGCTTCCCACTTGGTTTCCACTGACACTGTGGAGAAGTGGCCTTGGTGATAATGAGTGATGGTGAAAACCCTGAGTCTACTAGTACTCCTCTCCTCAATAGTACTCCTCCCCTCTTCTAACACCATCCTAGTGGGGAGGAGAAGTGTCTTGTAACCAATTAGTAGGGCTAGAAATCCAGGGTCCCCACATGGTCTCTACTGATGCAGTTGGAAAGAGGGGTTGGGAAGAGGGCCTTTTTATTGCCATGTGAGGATAAAACACCAGACTCTGGATGGTATTTAAATCTTGTGCTTCAGCACATCTTCTCTGACACTGCTCTGATGAGTGCAGGGAGCACTGCCTCATTATTTCCATGTTGAACCTTCTCTGAGGTCACTACAGTGGGCCCTCCTTATGCCCTGGCCAGGGTGGATGTCTGGGTTCCCTAGTCAGCATACACTGGTGGGAGTGAGGATGAAGTTGTAGTTTGTTTGTTTTTTTTTTTCTCTTGTATCTTGCTGAAGTAGATAGTATGTTATCTAAAAGATTACTGTCTAAAACCTTCTATCATTTTAGACTTCCCATTCCTAGTATTTGCCTAAACAGCAGATTTTCTTAGGACATTTTTCTCTTTCTATTGGTATTTCCAGGTTGCTGACTTCTCCATAATTCAAACTGGGCTATATAAGATGAAAATAAAACCAGAAGAACTCACCACTCTGTCATTCCTTGGGTACCTAAACAGTATGACTTCTTCTCTATACGTTCTATCTTCTTATGTATGTCATGTGTGTATGTGTGTGTGTGTATATATATATATATATATATATATATATATATATATATATATATATGTATATACCCCATTTCTCTGGCTAAGTAAATGAAAATCCCAAGATATCCATATCTATATCTCTTTTACTTATATCTATTTTTTACTTATATATATCATTTACTTAGCCAGAGGAATTGGGAAGAGTCCGTCTACTCCATCTTCCTAAAAGCAAAAGTCTTAAAATACAATGAGTTTCTCAGTGCCTCTACCAATTCCGCCCTGATCCATCATCTCTCACCTGCACTTCTGCAACTGCTTGCTAGTTGGTATCTTTCTGCAATTCTTACTCACCCTCATATATGTACTTGTCTTATAGCAGCAGCAATCTATAAAAAGTAAGTCCTTGACATCATCTGTGCAACACTCTCCAGCAGCTTCCCATTATACTCAGACCTAAATTCTAATTCCTTACTATGACCCATAAATCTCTGTGTAGTATACTCTCTTCTTCCCCACTTATTTCTCCTCTTACAACTTTTCCCCAAGGCTCAGTTACTCATTGGTATTTTGGAGTCTGTTTATATTCCTAGGACATTCCACATTTGCTCCCTCCTAAAAACATTTCACTTGCTCTTCTCTGCCCTACAGTACAACTACCTCAGTTGTTGAGAGGGTTCATTCATTCCCTCATTGCATTCAGATCGTGCTCAGATGAAATGTTCTGGAGAGGCTTCTTATCAGTCTGTCTAGAATACTACCATCATGTTGGTCACTTCCTGCCTTTTTACCTTCTTTAATTTTTTAAAATAAAAATGTTATAATAGGACTTCCCTGGTGGCACAGTGGTTGAGAGTCCACCTGCCGATGCAGAAGACACAGGTTCGTGCCCCGGTCTGGGAAGATCCCACATGCCGCAGAGTGGCTGGGCCTGTGAGCCATGGCCTCTGAGCCTGCACGTCCGGAGACTGTGCTCTGCGACAGGAGAGACCACAGCAGTGAGAGGCCTGCGTACTGAAAAAAAAAAAAAAAAAATATATATATATATATATATATATATATATATATGATATAATAGTAGGTCTGAAATAAATATTAGTTGAATTAAATTAAATTATTTATATTGAATAAATAGACAAATTCACAATAAAAAACATAAATCTAGATCTTTGTAAATATATAAATATATATGTAAAATCTAGATTTATGTTTTTTATTGTGAATTTGTCTATCAATTTAAATAATTATATATATATATATATATATATATATATATATATATATAAATTTATTTTTAAATACCTGGTAGCAAGATATATGACTAGGTGTAAGCTACATTATTTTCCTTTTTAACAAATAGCATTCACATTTCCAAATGTATAAATCATCATCTTTGGATTGGTCTGCATGGAAAAAAATCTAAGTCCCTTCAATACACTAATTTAAATGAGATTGTTGGTATTATTTTAAAAATTATAAAACTTCACTTAATTCTCGATCTGGAATCTTATTTGAGGATTAAAGGAAGAGTAGACACTTTACCTCTAATGTAGACATTTTACCTTTCTAATAATTTAGAAAGAAATGTTACTAAATCTCTGAGCCTCTAGACAGCATAGTCAATTTGTCAATTTTCAAATAGTCAGGATACAGGAGTCACAGAACTGAACTGGCATCCTGGGCTCTATTTCCAGTCTTGATTATGACTCATTGAGGAACCTTGAGAAAGTCATATAACCTTCTGAGACCAGGTTTTGTTGGTATAAAAAAGAAACAGCAACACTTAACTCTCATGAGTGTTATGTACAGCAATTCATATTTGAAATCATTTTGATGATTTTTACACACACAGAGCACAAATTGCTATTTTAACTACAATCCCAAAGTCAATACACAACTCAAAGAATGAAGCCTTGATTCCTCAATCCATCATCTAAAAGTCTGGGAGTTCTTTCTCTAAGGTGATCTTTCCACAAGAAAACTTGGATTACTTTCTAAAATCATTAAATCAAATATATTGCAATCAGGAGCAAAATAAATCTAATAAAACAAACACACAAATGCCCTTTTATGCTTTATCTTTATTTTCAAATCCTTAGCTTTGTCAGTTACAATTCCTCAATTGCAAGCATTCTCTTAACCTTTAGCAAATATACTCTAAAAATAGTGTTTTTTCTTATTGTGTTCTAAAAGCAAAACCACATTTAATTGATGACACATTTGTGGAATATTTACCATCTGTTAGATAAATTGCAAGAAGTGGGGGTGTACATACATGACTGTCTTATACTTGGCAAGCAATAGAGTGGGGAAAAGAGCTAATTAAGAAATATAATAACTTGAACTCCATTAAAAAGTTAAAAACCAAAAAACAGAACACAAGAAATCCCCTTTAGACTTCTAAAGGTAACTGAGCACAATATATGTTTAAATGTTTTGAAATATTTTTGGATTTTCTCTTATAAATACAGATCTGGGTTAAAGAAAATATTTTCTCTAAATGACAATTGGACAGCCCATAACATATCTCCTTATTTGGCAAAATAAAATGCTTCATGTTAGTTCTATCAAGTCAGGTGGTGCTGCTCTACCTGCACTCATTCATAAGGACAAGAGCTGATGTTTAGTTTCCAGATTAGCAGAGAGATTTTCCTATACTAGTTTTGTCAAAACTTTTAATCAAATTTAAACCCTTTCTCTGAAAACTGCCTCATCCCAGTAAAGCTTTCTTTCGTTCAATCAAACCTTCAACTGACCTCTTTAAGGAAATATTTTCTAGTTAAGTTGTCCTTTTGTACTTTTTCTGCTCTCTTTGTTTAAGATGAAGAGGTGACCTATGTTGAATCTCTTTTTGGTAGCAGAGCAAGCGTGCTATAGAAAGATTTGATTTGGCCAACAAGCCAGCAGACTGGAAGATTCTAGACAGAGGAGACAGCCAATGAAAAGACATACAAAGGACTGAAAATATTTCTTGTTTTTGTCACTGGGAGCTTGAGTGTGAGAGAAAAGGTAACAAAGAATAAGGTGGGAAACACAGTCAGGAGGACACAGTGGCAGACTTTGAGAGATGTTTTACATTAATTATTACATTTAATCCTTGCGCAACTTTTGGAAAGTATGGAAAATTGTCCCCATTTTACAAACAAAGAACATGGCTCTCAGAGAAAATAAATCACACACTAAGATCCCACAGGTATAGAGTGACAGTTTCTAGACTTGGACCCAGGTTCATCTGTCTTCACAGTCCATGTTTTTCTAGCTTACCACAGCAAGCATTGAAGCAACAATTCTTGATTATCTTTATCTTCTCTCATCCAATGTATTAAGGCATTTGTTTTTCTACAGATTATTAACATTAGGTTTTCCCTTCATAGTTACAAACTTAGGTTACATTGACTGCTTTTAATAAACTCATTCAACGAATAGTTATCCTGTGTTAGAGATTATGAATAGTTCAGTCAGTAAATACTTATCTTCTTATGGAGCTTGCAACCAAACCATCTAAACATGTACACAAGAGTATCTATGTGGACTGACCAGTGCAGAAAACAGGAATAGCTCAGGATCTGAGATGCTTGTGCAACAGTAAATCTTTTCAAAAAATGCAGTATCATAGATATAAAACATAAGAAAAAATAATAAAACACATAGATTGACCAGTTTGATTTTAAAAGAAGAAAAAAATGATGACAAAGGTTTGATTAACTTAGAAAATGAAGATTATATTCCAATCTAGAGATTAGTTCATTGTGCACAAATATCCATATTACACAAATTAGCTTAAAAAGGAAATTAGTATATATATATATAATATATAGTACATATATAGTATAGTATATATATTATATGTATCTAATGTATATATAATCATACAGGAACTAATTTGCCTCCATGTAGTAGAGTTTATGAAGGCCATGTTCATTAGAGACAGATTATTTCACCATTCATTGTTTCTGAATAATAATACAGAGAATTCATTCATTAAACATAAAAATCTGATCTATTGAAAAGGAAAATTCTTCTAACCTCTAGGCAGTAGTCTGCATGTCATGTTTTAGTGATTTCAATTTAGCAAAATAAATTCTGGACACATTGCTTTAAAAACAAAGCTAAAGGGCTCCCCTGGTGGCACAGTGGTTGAGAGTCCGCCTGCTGATGCAGGGGATGCGGGGTCGTGCCCCGGTCCGGGAGGATCCCACATGCTGCGGAGCGGCTGGGCCCGTGGGCCATGGCCGCTGAGCCTGCGCGTCCAGAGCCTGTGCTCCACAACGTGAGAGGCCACAGCAATGAGAGGTCCGTGTACAGCAAAAGAAAAAGATAAAAAAAAAAAACAAAGCTAAATATATGAATTGAAATATATTAGAAACAAAATTAAATTCTTATCTTCAAAATGTAAGGTTTCATCTCCCATGGGTTTTATAACTATATCCTACTTCTTCTACGGCTGCTTCTAGATTTCCAGGCAGAAGCAGAACAATATTCAAAAGGAGCATGGAAAAACACCTAATGTGAAGCTGGGAGCCAGTCTTGGTGGTTTCAGTGACCAGTTTTAAAACCTTAGACACGGCCCTTTGTATCTCTGGACTAGAGCTCCCCCCACAAGATCATAATGGAAGTGCTCAAATAAATTATTGATGAGCTCTCTTTAGAGTCTTAGACAAGTTTTCATTCCTTTATGCAGGGACACTTCAGCTCTTTTATCACTGGCATACATCGCTCCGCAATTTGGCACACTGTCTCGAGGAAGACCTTAGGAAAAGAAAAATGAGACTACTGCACAATTACATTTTCCAGGAATTTAGAAAAATATATACTCCCAAGAGTTTCAGTAAGGCTGACTGGCCTGACAAGAAATAGGCACTTCGAAAACTCAGAACTTCATGATGTGTGATTATCTTCCTATCGCAAATGTTGTTACTTAGAATGAATAATTACCTAAATTCTGTGTATATTTCAGAATACAATTTAAGGTTCAGTTTTAATTTTGTGATTATCTAGATTTATCTTTAACTATATTTGAATGATAAAAGACAGATTGCTTCAATTCACATTCTTTGGTAAGCAAGGAGGTTATTAAATAACTATAGGTGGATATTATTACATCAACTTTATATGGCAAGGCAACCAACTAGAAAGATTTTGAAACCTAAGGATGGTATTTAAAAGGGGGAAAACATTGAAAAAATAAATCCATGTGTAAAGGTAAGGTTATAAAAATCATTTTATCTACTTTCATTTTAAAATTGGCCTATATTTTTGGGGTAAATACACTTTCTCTTAAATAGAAATTCATTTGTTACCACTTGGACATGTTTTATTGAATGCAATATCTTTGGTAATACTAATAAATGTTTGATTAGCAATTTATAGTTTAGGAAGTACTCATTATTTAATTTTATATTTTCTGTAATTTTTTTTTCCAGCAGGGGAATACTAAAACCCAGTTTATAGATGTGGAAAATAGAGGCCGAAATATTCAATAGTTTAGATGAGGATCTGTTGTAGAGCTAAGTGACAAAACCAACTCTCCTATCTATAACTGAATTCCATTCTTTTATTTCTTTTTGTCTCTAAATCTAAGTTGAAGGGACTTCACTGGTGGTCCAGTGGCTAAGACTCCACACTCCCAATGCAGGGGGCCTGGGTTCAATCCCTGGTCAGGGAACTAAGATCCCACAAGCAGTGCAGCATGGCAAAAAAATAAAACAAACAAACAAATAAAAACAAAAATGCTGTTTCCTTTAAAAAAAAAAAACTAAGTTGAAGAAATATTATTAGTTCTTGAAAAAGCTACATTTTTTCCTTTTTAAAATTCCTCTATCTACATTTTGAAATACTTAGGCAACAGTTTATCAGATTTCAAAGTTCTTCTAGCAATCACTACTTGACCTTGGTCTGAATTACTAATGAAAACCTTAATGAGTTCATAAATCAGCACACAAATGAAATGCAGCTTCTCCACTTGTGCTCTCACCATCTGCTGGAGTGTCATCATCCGTTGCCATCAACATAAGCATTTGTAATTTATTACACACCAATGGCACTAATTTAAGGTCTGTAAACTTTTAATAGTTTAATAGTTTATTTACATGGGATATTATGATTTACAATGTGCTTTTATATACAGTATATTATCTCATGTTAACTTCATAACAAACTTCAAAGTGAGAAAAGAAGGTATTTTTATATATAAGGAAAATGAGGCCAAGATAAATTATGTTTTCCCAAAATACAGAGTTAGAAATACAAATTTAGTATTGTTCAAATCTGTTCTGGCTAACCCCAGAACAAAACAAAATTATTTTACCTGTTGTCTTCTGATACAACATTAATACTGACAACAAATCAAAGTGTCTAAAACTGCAAAACATCAAAATGGGAGAAAAAAATTAAGAATAAAGCAGACTAAGATAATTTTTTTGAGAGTGACAGTTTAACAAATACTTTTTCAGAGTGTGAAATATAAAACTGTAGATGATCATTTCCTGCCTTAACTCTTTACTGTGAATATACTGCTTCCTTTAATTGATCATTTAAATGGATGGATCAGGTGAAATTATTAAAAATTGTAATTTTATCACTTTAGTATTAGTAACAGAATCCATCTAAAGTTTGAAAATCATTTTTTGATGCTCCGTATGTCATCAAAAGGAAGCCTTTTGATGCAAACTGACTTGCATTACATGAAATATTCACACATGATTCTGGAGCCTTTTTCTTTCTTAAGAAACCTTTCCAGGGCTTCCCTGGTGGCACAGTGATTAAGAATCTGCCTACCAGGGCAGGAAACATGGGTTCGAGCCCTGGTCCGGGAAGATCCCACATGTCACAGAGCAACAAAACCTGTGGGCCACAACTACTGAAGCTGCGCTCTAGAGCCTGCAAGCCACAACTACCGAGCCCACGTGTCACAACTAATGAAGCCCATGCGCCTAGAGCCTGTGCTCTGCAACAAGAGAAGCCACCACAATGAGAAGCCCGCACACTGCAATGAAGAGTAGTCCCTGCTCGCCACAGCTAGAGAAAGGCCGCGCACAGCAATGAAGACCCAATGCAGCCAAAAATAAATAAATAAATAAGTAAATTTATATATATAAAAAAAATGAAACCTTTCCATAAAATTCTTCTTCAGAAGCCAGCCTCTACCTCTGTCTTAAATTTTTATCTAGAGAGTTAAAATTTCATAAGGTTTAAGATTATAAAATATTAAAATGAAAGTTGAGGTTCTGATATATTCAGCTAAAGCAAGTGAGCTTTGGCTTTTTTTTTTTAAACTCTTAATCTTTTCTTTATAAAGAGCATAGAAACTGAAATGCAGTGCACTTCAGAAATTCCCTAAAGGACAATGGTGATTGATTGATTCCCCTTTTATGTGTCATAACTTGTATTCTAAGGCTCAGTTAAAATAAATATTAACCAGGCCAGTTACTACACTGATTTGAATTACTAATTTATTTTTTCTTCTGAGTTTATTTAGTTGATGATACAAACTTCTATTTCTCCAGCCTATGGAACATTATAAAAATATTTAATCATGACAAAACACAAACATTAACCTGGTAGTTGATAAATATCAAGCCCTAAACATAGCTTTTTTTATGAGAGCAATTTCATAATAATCTTCAACATATTATCATCAACATCTTTGTGTCATTTTACCATTTTGAAAGTGTTTTTATATACATTAACTAGTTTTGTGGTAATAATTATTAACCCTAGGAAAAGGAATCTTGTATTTTCCATAGCTAGTGAAAGCAGATAAATAAATCTTTGTCTAACATTATACTTAGAATAGAATTTTAAATGGAAATCAATACTGGTTAGTATAAGGAGGTTCGTTATACTCTCAAGTTTAGTAGGAATATAACATGTTATTGGGAAAGATATTAGACGGGTCTAGGTCACAGATTTCTTTAAAAATAGATGTGTGGCATGGTGTGTTAGGGTGTCCTATAAAATAATCATTAAGATATTTTCTCATGTGAGAATCTTGGGCTTAAGAAGTTTTTATTAATATTGTATAACTATGTCATGTAGAAATTTTATAGCATTTATTTAATTAGCAATACCATGCTCCTAAAATCAAAATCTCACAAGATGAGCATCTGAAGACTTCTGCCCTTATTTAGCAAATGAAAATGAATAACAGATGGTTACATCCTTTATTGATAGTTGCCTTCAGCTCATCAGGTTTTACTTTTGGTTATAAAATATTAACATTAGCCTAGAGTTCTTTCTATGTAGAATTAGCCATTACTGTTTACTTTGGGAAAAACCAGTGCAGCAGATACTTGACAGTCACTGGAAAGAACACATAGACATTTCCTTTAAAAGGCAAGTATTTTATGCAGACACTCCATGAATCAAATTTAACTCAATAAATGGAAGAAATTCCAACACCGACAACATTTAAATGTACAGCAATGAGGCACCTGATAAAGATATTGTTAAAGAGTTTCTTGGACTAGATTAGGGGATATATCACTGATTTTTATGGGTCCTTTCCACCTGTGATTTATGATTCTATCTGCCCTTGCCAACATTATTAATTATCCACCAGTTCTACTAACATTTCAGAGATGGAGATAAATTGCTAAGAAAATCTACATCTGTTTTTTTTGTGGATTCCAAAATAAAAATCCTAACTTAAAGAATGTAAATAAAGGTATTTTTTTTAGTTTTGGTTTTATCGAGAGTTATTTTGATTTGTCAAATTTTATTAAGCTACATTTTTGTAGATTAATTTTTATTCTTAAATATGACAAATATTTCCAACATTTCAGACACAGATTTTATATTATTTATCATTGATCTCTACTTTCTTAGCAGCTGCATAGGGCATTGAATTCAATTCAGTTCATACTGCAATCCAAATTCCCAGTAAGTAGCAAAAATTTTGATGCACAGAAAATGTGTTTGCTCAGTCAGCAGTGGAATTCAAAGTTAATGAAGCCATAAAGAAATAGGATTTATGCCTTTTTTTTAATGTAGTATATTTTAAGGCTACATATTATCCCATTAACCAGGAGACATAAAAACAAAATCAGTACCTTGCTATATGGGAACTTGTGAGAAAGGTATGGAACAGTGCTGAAGAATGTTTACATTATTTCTCACACTTCTCTAGTAATTGTGAGAAATATCCTGATGTAGCTATATTCTAAATAAAGAGATCTTTTCTGTGATGGTAGCTAAACTGTAAAAAAAAAAAAAAAAAAAACTTAATATCTTTTACCTCCCAAATTTAGAAGGCATTATCTAACAGAGGCTTTTCCATATTTGAAGCCAGTACTTAAAATTTGAATTTAATAAAAATATTTTTGCCAAAAATAAGCATCCTAGACATAACATATTTTGATATGTTATTCTTCAATATTTTTTAATAACTAATTTTGTACCAATATTGAGTAACATAAACTATTAAAAGAGTTATTAAAAACTTATTTTTGTATTTCCCTTTAAAAAAGAAAAACAAAATCTAACTTGCATTTTTCTGTTTCCTCTGAAACAGGCTCTCCTCTCTCTCCCATGCACATACCTTAAATTCAGTTCAATCATTGGGGTCGGGGGGAGGAACAAGTTGGGCGTTAGGTCCTGTTCTTGAATATGGAGAAATAAAACAATGAATTACACATGCTGCTTGATCTTCATGGACATATGCTTGAGTGATAAAAACAAAAGTACACAGTTTACAGAAACAAATACAGAGCAGAATGGCAGAAAGTGATTATTGCAATAAATATAGTAAACAAACTGTTATGAGTACACAAAAAAAATAGACTGTTAGATTGAGAAGACAGAAAATCTATATGTAAACGATGAAATTTGACTGTAGTCTTGAAGAAAAATATAGAATTTCAAAAACTACGATATGAAATCAAAAGGATAAAAAGTATTGCAAGTTCTATGAATAAAATATAGACAGATAATTAACTACAAGACTTTTCCCGGAGGTGTCACAGTTAGAATGGTGGTGACTGAAATATCTAAGGGTACTAGAAGATGTAAAAGTTAGATGAGGGCCAGATTTGGGAGTGCATTATACTCAGCACTAATTTTATTCTTTATGGTATAAGCAATGGGAGACACAGAAAGCTCTGTGAGAAAGTGACAATACGTTTTCTAGAAGTTTAATTCAGAGAATTTTGTGAAGGGTGCACATTAGCAGGAAAGAGGTTAAAGACAGGGAAATTAATTATGATACTATTGTGAAAGTGTACTTAAAATAGATGCAATGGAGAAAAGAAGAAAAAAAGTGGAGACATATTTGAGGGATAAAAGGGATTAATGACTAATTTAGTATGAAAGACAGAAAAAGGGAACTGAATAAAGATACCTCTAAAGTTTCTATTCTAAAATACAAGATACCTGGGAAATGGGCTGGTTTTGAGCATGTTCAAGTGAAAGAGTTGGGAAAAAGCTTTTATTGACATTTATTTACTATATGCCACAAACTGTACTAGGTACTCTACACACATCATGTCACTTTCTGTGAGAAAGTAATGAGATAGACATTATTATCTCTCCATTTTTTTGTAGAAGAAAAAGCATGTCAGGGAAAGTAATTTACCTATCATTGTACAACTTTAACTGATAAAAATAGAATTCTGCAAATTAAATCCATGTTTGCTTTGAATTTTAATGATGCAGTTGTACAATATGTGTTATTTTGTATTTTTCTCAAAGTTATGTCTGTGGGATTCACACTATGGTATGTTGCAATAGGTCAATTTCTATTGCTTTAAAATAGTCCAATGTAAAATTTAATGTGCATCTTACTCCAATTAAAATAAGTAGTATTCACTAAAAAAATAAAAATAAAATAGTCCAATGTATGAATATGCCACATTTTATAAACTGTATTGTTGATGGATAGTTGGTTGTTTCCAGTTTGAGTTATTACAAATAATGTAATATTCACATTTGTAAATATGTTTACATATGTTTGGGTTTATACATGGAAGGTGTGCATATTTAGGAGTGGAATTAGTGGTTCATAAAATATGTGTGTTCATTTTTAGCATTATATTGCCAAACATTTTTCAATTCCAGTTGACAAATTTACACTCACACCAGTACTTGTACTGATTCTTTGAAAAGAGTGGATATTGAATATTCTTTTCTTTTTAAAAAGCTTAGCCCTTCTGATTGGTACTTACTTCCATTTCACTGTGTTTTAAATTTACAATGTAATGGTACCCATTTGGGTGCCTGCTTTTGTAAAGTGGCCAGTTCAAGTTTTCTTTTTTTAAAAATTTGGTTATTTTTTTTTAAAGTTGGTTCATTTTTGGAAATACATATTACATGGCTTTTTGCATAGCGCCCATAACCTGCCCTGTGAATTGGCAAGGGTTTTGAAGGTAAAAGTAGCTGCAAATACAGGGTTTGTCCCAATTCCCTTCTCTGTATATCAAGATTTTGCATTCCCAAATCCTTGCTGCCTGCTGTTTTTGTTTGTGTGTTTATTTATTTTTAATCCACTTTTTAAAATTCTCAGCAGGAGTATCTAATTGTTGTCTGTGACACAGCCAGAAGTATAAACCTTGTGTTCTTTTAAATATAATAAATATGAGAAGCAGAAAATCCATATCCATATAAAACTATCTATTTGAACTGATGAGAAATTTTGAGGTACAAATGAACAATTTAAATTTGAGATTTATTCACCAAAATTTATCAATATAAACCATTTGAATCATTTAGATGTAAAAGTAAAAGGCGTGCTTTCTAAATATATTTGTATTCCATGAACCTTAAATTAATTATTTAGGGTGCATGAAGATATTGAAATAGAAATCTAGATCAAAACTTCTCAGTGTAAGATAACTTTTTTCCCTATTCTGTTTAAGTAAAACTGAATTAGTTCACCTTAAATCAGTGCAACATAAAAATACTCATTAAATTGAGTATAAGTAAATTAATTGATGAGTAAGTGAATATAGCATCTATCCATGCTTGTCTTATAGTTACTTTTATTTGTTTAGTTTATTTTTTTAATGTTTTGAACTTGCATTTGTGAAAAACATACTATTCTTATTAGTTCAGTAATTTCATCCCCATTCACATTTGCATAACAGAATTATAATCTAGTTATACAAGCACAAAGTTTACTAGAAAGAAAAAAGAACTTAAAAAATAAAATGAATTTGAAAAAAATTAAATGAATGTACATTCTCAGTTATCAATTTTTTCTTCTGTTCAAAGGTATGTGATATTGTCCTTGATCTTTTTACCTTAATAAAGAATTTTATTTTCTCTTCTAAAACTTCTTTTTCATTTTAGCGTTCCCAATCACATCATGGTTGCTTCCTGGACATACTTAGTATTGTTAAATTAGGCCACAGATTCTAATCTTTCTTAATGGCAATTCAGTTGCCTCTGAAGACAACTCAGTTGTAATTCATCATTCATTCCAAGCTTTCACCTAAAACTCTAAGCATCCAGGTCCATCTCTGGTTGCTTTTCTTTATGTAGACTTTTGTCAGTGAGATACATAAAGCCCTTGAGAGATACAAGTGTCTTCTTTATTCCAATATTATATTTTTCTAAGAATCAAGGTTTTATTTTTTGAAGCAGCCACTCCACAGACAGCATTAATAATAAGTGCACAGGTTTTAAATCTAAGAAGGATACAGTCTTTTTTAAAGCCACAGTCATAGCTTTTATGGATTTAAACATGTAATGTATTTAGTAACACTTCACTGGCATCATGAAATGATTTCTGATTTTATCTTTATAACTAATGAACTGTTATGTACAGTAATGTTTATATTGTCACTTTCACTCATGCTCTCATTTCCCCGTGCCATTTTGTCATTAAAAATTTATCCATTGATAAAATTTAATTAAAAAAGAAAATATAAGTGTGAAAGGAAAAGAAAACGCAAAATCACAACCTAACAAGCATGATGATATTCCATCCACTTAATAGCATACTTAATCACAAACTTCAATGTAAGTAAAATAGGATTTGGGCTTTGTAAAATTCCTTATTTTAAAAAATGTAACCTCATCTTTTCACTCCAAAAAAATCCAAAATAAGAAAGAGGACAACTATTGAGATATTTTTGAATACATTTAATTTTGGAAAAAAAAAAGAATATGAAAATATTCACTTCTCTGTTGCTAGTAACACAGCCTGGCAAGCTACCTCACAATTGCCTGTTTTGTATGAATGCCTTGCTTTCTTGTATATGAGATGTTCTGCCTTGGAGAATAAATTTTGAAAATATTGTGTTTTGGCTTAGATTTTATTTATAGGTGAGCTTATGTAACTCTATGGTTTCTTTTTCTACCTAGAGTCTGAGTAATTCTTAAACTCAGCAGGGTTAACTCAAAACTACCAGAACATTGGGCTTCCCTTGTGGCACAGTGGTTGAGAATCTGCCTGCCAATGCAGGGGACCTGGGTTCGAGCCCTGATCTGGGAAGATCCCACGTGCCACGGAGCAACTAGGCCCGTGAGCCACAGTTACTGAGCCTGTGCATCTGGAGCCTGTGCTCCGCAACAAGAGAGGCTGCGATAGTGAGAGACCCGAGCACTGCGATGAAGAGTGGCCCCCACTTGCCACAACTAGAGAAAGCCCTCGCACAGAAACGAAGACCCAAAAGAGCCAGAAATAAATAAATTTAAAAAAAGAAAGAGAAATAATTCTTAATTAAAAAAAACAAAAAAAAAAAAACAAAAAAATCTACCAGAACATCAACTATGAAACCTCAGGAAAATATCCATCAAAATATTAATTGGATAATCTCAGGTTATAAAAATGCCTATCCTGAGAACTGATTGACTATCAAGCTCTAGGTAGAAGACTAAAGGACATGAGTACATACTGAACAAAGCAACAGTTATTTATGAGAACTAGTTAATCAGCATGCAAAGAGAATGAACAAAGCAGCAATATTTACTTTGGTCAGTTGGCACCCAAAATTTGCTAGATGTACATTAAATACATAGGAATGCTATAGTGTGTTTCATGTTAATATGTACGGGGGTGTTATAACTTGTCATTCAGAAGCTGATGCTCAGCCTTTGTCCACACATCTGTTGTGAGAGTCCTTGCCATGACTGTCTTGTTTCATATTTTCAGTTGTTTGGTTAATATTCTCTTAACTGTAAGCTTACAAGGTTAGTGACCATTGCCCACCATTGTATATGTAGTGCCTAATACTGTGCTGATGAGTTGAGATATCTGGAAGAAATGAAGAAATATAATAAATAACCTGGTCACCTGCCAATGCTAGTGCACAACAGACTTGTGCCACTATCTTAGACTTAAGTCTAAAGCAGGGTGAGAGAAACTGACTCCCATGCATGGTCTCCTTAACATTGTTACCTGGAGCTTTCAGCTCTTCAAGTCCCTTGATTATCTATTTTCTTTTAATTAATTTTGAGATGTAATTTCAGTACTACAAAATGCACACATATGAAGTATACAGTTTGTTTGGTTTTCACCAACATGTACATGTATGAAAGCACGATCCCATCTTAATTACATTTTATTTCCCTCATTCAGGAAAGTTTCATTATAACCCTGGGCAGTCAAATCCCCATCAAACATTTTGATCAGGCCAAGACATCTAATTTTTATCACCATGGATAACTTTGGCCTGTCATAGGATTTCACATGAATAGGATTATAAAGTACATACTCTTTGTAACCAACTTCTTATGCTCAGAAATTTATTGAGATTCACCTTTTTTAATAGCTCAGTAGTATTCCATTGCATAAATATATCCTAATTTTTTAAAAAAATATTTATTTCCTTGTTGGATTATTTCCAGATTTTAACTATTTTGAATAAATTTGCTGGTTTCCTGATTCTAGTTTATATCCCTTTGAATTTTAACCACAAGTTATCAAATTTATGTTGTCATTAATGTCTGAATCTCTGAAAATTTTCTTGTATGTGCCTATATGCAAAGGAGATAGGGCAAAATAGTTCATAATTTTTATTCTCAAAGACAGTTGGCCCCAAATAAATGAAAGCTGTTGACCCTGTTTGCTTCTTTTGTTCTAAAACACATCACAAATTGTCTTGGGGCACTGTCTGCTCACCGGCTCAATTGTCAATTCCTGGCCCAGCATCAATTCTCACTATATCAGTTCTTCATTCTAAAGTAGAAACACTCCCTTAACACAAATATGTTATGAGGGAACAAGGAAGCAAATTAGGGAAAGTAAGGAGAAAATAAGCATTGATTACAATTTCTTTATTGCTTCACTTCTGATATTTCTTTAAAATTATCATTAGCTTATTTAATATTGTTTTCAAAAGTACTAAAAAATCTGAGACAGGATTTTCTATGACTTCACGTTTCTTACCTGTAAGAGATTTATGTTCTACAATATAGATATTATTTAAAAACTAAAGCACAGCTCTTATTTAATTACAGTTAGGAAAATTACATTTTAGAAAAATGAATCAAGGTTTAAAAGGATGGAGAGGGTGATTTTGGCAAACACCTAAGTCATGATCAAATGATGTTGACTTGATACTTTAATGCTGTTTATTGACTATAAGTCCAGGACAAATTAAATACCACTCAAGTTATTAAAATTCGTTGGTACTTTTATGCAGGATTTCACGTCCTTGGGTTATTCAGGCCAAGCACTTTGCTTGTAAGAGATGACCATTGCCAGCACCAGCTTTGTGGTCAAATCTCACCAGACTATGGCATGCTAGCCAACTTTCCCTATACCTTGAAACCATATTAAGGAGAGAATAATAGATTGGGAATAAGTAGGAAGTATCTGATTAAGAATGAAAGGCTGAATGCTGAGGTGCTTGCCTATTCCTACCACAGTCAGTAACAAGAAAGCAGACATCTTTTATTTAAGTTATTGTTCATTAACACTGGGAAACAAATACACTTTCCAGCAGCAACTACTGTTTAAAATAAAACTTTAAGAACAGTGGAAGGTTTTAGAGACCATAACATTTTCCCTTGGATTTTATTCTTTAAACCTATGTGTTTGGGGGGAAATAAACTGTGCAAAGGCAAGTAATGTAAACCCATTATAACCAGAACTTTTTTTTAGATTTACATTAATGCCAGAAGCAATGCCTTTGTTTATTCAATGACACCTAAGCATCAGTTGACGTAAGGGTTTAGCAGGTGGATCAAACAGATGGTAGTCTGAATTCCCAGGTTTACCACTAACATTCATCACTTCATCAAAACCAAGATAAAGCAAAAAATATTTAAAAGAGAAGGCTAAGCATATATCAGCTCCTATTATGAAGACCAGTGTGATAAATTTTGCATTCCACAGTGATTATCCGGGGGAAATTAAAGCATTAACTAGAGACATTGACAAATATTTTCTATCAATTTACTCAGACAAAAATGTTTTTTAAACTACAGACTATAGCATAATTATTCAAAATAAACAGTAATTAACTGAACTAAATCAAGCAACACAAGGGTTTGCAAATTTGCATTGTGGTTTACCAGCTGTGCTTTTTACTGTCTGTTCTGTGAATTTATACTCAAGCTTTGTGTTCTCAAGAGGTGGTAGAAAATTTAAGCATGTTTTAGAAGCATATTAAGTAAGGGTAAAATTACCAATTTAGTCAGTCTAAATCATCTGGAAATGAGAGATTTATTTTTTATAAAGATCTTTATGAAGCAAGATTAGCAAGCCTTTATTGGACACCCTCTCCATGACAGTTGTGTGAAGCATGAGGATATAGACTTAAATAAGACATTAAGGGTGTAAATAGTATAAAACAATATAGAAGCATTATCAAAAACATTTTGATGAAAATTTAACTCCAGGTTAATGACTTAGTAAATTAGGGAAATGAGCAAAATTCCTCTTTAGAGCTACATTAAAAATAGGTTTGGGAAAAAAAAATAGGTTTGGGAAAAAGAAACTTAATGTACTACCTCGATTTTGGCCTCAGATTTCTAATCCTTCCTGGGTAGTGAGAAAAATTTATTCTAGAGCCTGATAATGCTGGGCAGGTTTTATTTGCTTCTTTTTGTCATTAGAGATAGGCCTCACAACTCAGCTGCAAAAGAGTCCTTGTCCCTGTCAGGGCTGGAATTATAATGAATAATTTGCATGGCATATGATGGTCTGTGCTAAGTTCTTAGATTCCTATTTGTAACCACAGTGCATATTATACTTCTGCTGAAAGTGGAAAGATTACATTATAACAGAATGAAAAACAATTATTTTATATAGTTGCTCTTAGATACTAATCTAGCTACCCACCTACCTAAGCACATTTCTCCTTGTTCAGAGTCATGTTTCTTTATCATTCCAAAAGTATGCTTTTCAGTATTTAATATATATAATAATATTTATTGATCACTTTCTAGGCACTAAACAGAGCACTGGGGATACAGAATACAAGAAACCAAGTCTCTGCCTTCATAGTTCTCACACCCTGGTTTCCACAATGCAGCTTTATAATTTGGCTCAACTGGAGAAACTGTCATGGCATGATGTTCCAAACAGTGACTGAATAAGTACTCAAAATCTCCATAAAAAATACACTAATCAGGGGCTTCCCTGGTGGCGCAGTGGTTGAGAGTCCGCCTGCCGATGCAGGGGACATGGGTTCGTGACCCTGTCCGGGAAGATCCCACATGCCGCGGAGTGGCTGGGCCTGTGAGCCTGTGCGTCCGGAGCCTGTGCTCCGCAACGGGAGAGGCCACAACAGTGAGAGGCCTGCATACCGCCAAAAAAAAAAAAAAAAATGCACTAATCAAACCTGGTAATACCTAAGCATTTTCATATTATACTTTAGAAAGAAATAAGTAGTATGTAAAAAGTGTCCTCTTTTCAATGTTATTCTATTATAACATTGTAATAATACAATGTAATATTGTAATACACTGAAGTAATAGAATTATCTCATTTGATTTTCAAAACACCCTGTGAGGTAGGTATCATTTTTTCCCATTCCTACATTATGTTTATTTTAACTTACTCTCTATTTTTTGGTAGAATATTATGACTTTAAGAAGGTGACAGACTTGCTCAATGTCACACAGCCACCAAGTGGTTACCCAGGGACTTAAACACTGTTTGGGATAAACTGCCATTCAGACCACCTGCTGCTCAGGCTGTGGTCCAACATGGGCAAGTCATTCAAATGGAACTCCTTTTTACAGGATTGAAAAGGAGGGACAGTGCTAGTGCAGGCAATAGGAATGACAGAGTCCTGCACAAATGTTTTTGGGGAGGCTCTGGTTGCTGAAATATGCAAACAGTGGGACTTTTCAAGGAGCATGGAATCTATGGCCATATGAGTCACTGAGACCCACCATCCTTCATCATTACCTCTGCCATAACCATTGCTGTCCTCAGGTAATGGTTCTACCAACCAGTGGAGCAAAATTTTTTCCAAAACTAGAAGGTGGTATAGAAGAAATAGAAAGCTACAATTGCCACCCCAAGACATCTGGTAAGAAAGAAAACTGCAGAAATACTGACTGACAAGCTTGATAGTGACTATTCCAAATATACAAATCCTCTTGAATATTCAGACCATCTCAGACACATTGATCAACACCCTCCATTGACCTTTTTGGGGAAGTGGGAGATGATTTAATTACTCTGTTAACTCCAAAGACTATTTTTAGTGTAAATAAAAATGCTTGGGTTTGTTTCCCTAAGGATAATTGGGTATATGTGAAGATACCCAATTGTCATATGAAAACCAAGGTAATTTAAAATTAATTTTAATTTAATTTTTTTATATAGATACAAATTTATTTTACTCCACATGGCTTTTACATGTTATTTCTTTTTTCTCTTTTTAATATTTTTCAGCTTTATTAAGATATAATTAGCAAATAAAATTGTAGCATATTTAAGTTGTATGTTGTGGTGATTTGATATATGTATACACTGTGAAAGGATTCCCCAAATCTAGTTAGTAAAAATTCCACATATTTATCTCTTTTTTTGGTGAGAACATTTAAGTTCTACTATATTATCAAATTTCAATTATTGTAATATAGTGCTATCAACTATAGTCACCATATTTTAAATTAGATCCTCAGACCTTATTCATCTTATAGCTGAAAGTTTGTATCTTTACCCCTCCCTATTTCTCCCACCATCTAGCCCTTAGCAACCACTTTTCTACTCTCTGTTTCTGTGAGTTTGATTTTTTTTTCTTAGATTCTGCATTTAAATGGTACTATGCAGTGTTTGTCTTTCTCTCTCTGGCTTGTTTTACTTATGTTAAATATCGTCATTGATACTTTGTTAGTTATTATTTATGAGAATAATATGTGTTTCTAAGTATTTATTTAGTTAACATTACTTTGATTAACATTAGAATTTGTTTTAAGAGTAGCAGAAATGAGTATCAATTTTTCTAAAGTTAATACAACACATAAAGTATAAATAACTTTTGTATGTACTTTGTATTGACAAACTATATCTGTCACAGAGCTATACCTTCAACAGAATATGCTGTTAATTTTCAAAGTTTTCTTTAGTCATGGTAAACCATATGTTCTTCACTAAAGTTTTGACCATTAGACCCATCAAAAGTGTAAATGAAAGTAACATTATTTTTCATTTTCTTTACATTGACATAAAATCATTAAATTATGATGATTTTATTAAGAACTTTAAGGTCTTCCAGAGCAAGGTATATTGCATTGGATGTTGCTAATTGTTTTTAAATATTTTATCTTTTATACAGGGATATATATCTGTGTTTTGGACCCCAGGTTAAGTTTCACAAATGTCACCTCACTTACAAGCAGCTTCCAATATTGTATTTAAAGTTATTACATACAGTGGGTATGCATATGCTGTAGTGTACAAAAATGTGCCTATTTTGTGAGTAGAAATAAAGAAGATGTATTTGCTCACCTATGAAATAACTAAATAGTTATAGCTTAATGTAAATTTTGATGTAAAAGTTTGATAATAAATTTATGTAAATAGTTGAATAGATTAATTTTTAGTAATATCAGTTTTTTTCTTCCTATAAAAATAACTAAAATTCAGTTAAAACTATGAGGAAGTTAGTCCAAGAGTTAAATGTTCCAGAGGCCCAGTTTTAGGGGAGAGAGGTTCATGTTTTTTGTGAGTTTTAATTCCAGCGGCCTTCTACCAGAGTCTTAATGTGAAGATCTGAGAAAAATCCTTTCTTATTTCCAGTAGGAGAAGGGAAAAAGATGAAATTCTTTTGAAATACCCTCAGGGTTCTCTGTTCTCTTTAATAACAGCTAACCTCAAGGGATCTATTACACTGTCATACCAGAATGTAACCTATTGGAATTTTATCAAAACTTAATCCATCTGAGAGAAAGGAAATAGCCAACTCAGGCTCACTAAAAGACTGACCATTGGGGTGCATGTATCCTTTTGGGCCATGTTTTTCTCTGGAAATATTCCCAATGTTTAGCCAAGACATGGAAGCAACCTAAATGTCCTGTGACAGAGGAATGGATAAAGAAGATATGGTACATATATACAATGGAATATTACTCAGCCATTAAAAAGAATGAAATAATGCCATTTGTAGCAACATAGATGGACCTAGAGATTGTCATACTGAGTGAAGTAAGTCAGACAGAGAAAGAGAAATATTGTATGATATCCCTTATATGTGGAACCTAAAAAGAAATGATACAAATGAACTTATTTACAAAACAGAAACAGACTCACAGACTTAGAGAATGAACTTATGGTTATGAGGGGGAAAGGGTGGGGGAAACGGATAGTTAGGGAGTTTGGGAGTGACATGTACACACTGCTATATTTCAAATGGGTAACAAACAACGACCTGCTGTATAGCACAGGGATCTCTACTTAATGTTATGTGGCAGCCTGGATAGGAGGGGAGCTTGGGGGAGAAAGTATACATGTATATGTATGACTGAGTTGCTCTGCTGTGCACCTGAAATTATCACAACATTGTTAATTGGCTATACTCCAATATAAAATAAAAAGTTTTAAAAAAAAGGACTGTGACCTAATCATAGGACACTATACAGTGCTTCCACAAACCCACCTCTACCATCACATCAATAATTCTCCTGTATAATACAAGGGGATTATACTAAAAGAACTGAAAGACTCCAATGCTTTTTAAAGAGAGTTTAGGGATAACCAGATAAAACACAGGGGGCACAAATAAGAAGACCAGAGCAAAGTTTAGCCTCTGACATCACAACTTTAGCAAAACATAAACAAAGTCTAACTTCTAGCCAGACAACCATAAAGCCTCAGGTTCTTTTTGCCTGATACATCATGTATGGCTTTCAACAAAAAAATTTTAAGGCTCTCTAAAGGAGTAAAATATATAGTCTGAAGAAACAGATCAAGCATCAGAACCAGACTCAGATATGGCATATATTTTGAAAATTTCAAATTGGGAATTTGAAATAACTTTGCTAAGGACTATAATGGGAAAAGTAATATGTTAAATACAGCATGTTAAAGGCTCTAATAGGAAAAGTAGACAACATGCAAAAACAGATAGAAATATAAGCAAAGATGTAGAAACTCTGAGAAAGAAGCAAAAGGAAATGCTAGAATTCAAAAACACTCTAACAGAAATGAATGACTTTGATGAGCTCATCAGTAGACCACACACAGTTGAGAAAATAATCAGTGAGTTTGAAGATATGTCAATAAAAACTTCCAAAACTAAAATGCAAAGAGAAAAAAAAAACAACTATGAAACAGAATATCCAAGAACTGTAGGTCAATTGCAAAATGTGTAGTCTTATATGTAATGGACATACCAGAAGGAGAAGAATGGGAAAAAGAAACAGAGAAAATAATTGAGGTAATAATAGTGGCTGAGAATTTTCCAAAACTAATGACAGACACCAGACTGCAGATCCAGAATTTTCAGATAACACTAAACAGGATAAATACCAAAAATTATTTAGGTGTATTATGTTTACACTGAAGAAAATCAAAGGCAAAGAGAAAATCTTGAAATAATCCAGGGGGAAGAGGGAAACACCACGCCTATAGAGGAGCAAGATGAGAATTACATCAAACTTATCTTCTGAAATATTTCCTCTATGCAAGCAAGAAGAGTGGAGTAAATATTTAAAGTGTTGAAAGAAAAAAAGCAAGAAAACACCAAGCTAAAATTCTATTTAGAGTGAAATTACTCCTCAAACATGAAGGAGAAATAAAGACCCTCTCAGACAAGAAAAATAGACTTTACCACAAATAGGCTTACCTTGTAAGAAAGGTTAAAGAAGTTATTCGAAGAGAAGGAAAACTATATAGGTCAGAAACTTGGATCTACATAAAGAAAGGAAGAATATTGGGGATGGAATAAACAAAGGTAATATATAAAATTTTCTTTTCTTAATTTAACAATTTGTTCAAAACAATAGCAATGATGTATTTGGTGGTTATAGCTTGTGGATAATTGAAATAAATGATAGTCATATGAAAAGCAAGTGGAGAGAGGAATTGAAAATACTCTGTTATAAGTTACGTTTATAAGGTACTCTTATAAGGTACCTATAAAGCTGTAGTGTTATTTAGAAGGGGATTCGTATTACTCATATATTTAAAACTCAAAGGCAATCACTAAGCACCTTAAAAGAAACATAACTGATATGCTAAGAGAGGAAAGAATATTGAATCATATAAATTTCTCAAAACCAAAGAAAGTAGAAAGAGTGGGAGATAAAAAAGAAACAAAGAACAAAGGCAACACATAGAAAAACAGTTAAAGTATAGGAGATATAATAGCAACTATTAACAATCACTTTAAATGTGAATAGTCTAAATAAAACAATTAAAAGACAGAGAATCTCAGAGCAGAAAAAAGAAAAAGACTCATCTATATGTTGTCTAGAAGAAACCCACTTTAAATATAAAGACAGAGAAATATATGTCAGACTAACATTCTTCAAAAGAAAATGGGAATAGCTATATTACTTTCAGGCAGAGCCGACTTCAGAGCAATAAGAATTATAAAAAGATGCATGACATAAAGGTAAAAGGATCAATTTTTCAAGAAGACATAACATTCCTTAATATCTATGTGCCTAATAACAGAGTGTCAAAATATGTGAGGCAAAACTGATAGAATTGCAGAGAGAACTAGATAAATCTACTATTACATTTGGAGAGTTCAACACTCCTCTATCAGTAGTGGACACATACAGGAGGCAGAAAATCAGTAAGAATGTGGCTGAACTAAACGGAACAATCAGTCAACTGGATCTAATTCACATTTATAGAATACTTCATCAAACAACAGCAGAATACACATTCTTCTCAAGCTCACATGGTACATTCACCAAGGTGCATGACATTCTGGGTCATAAAACTCACCTTAATACATTTGAAAGTACAGACATCATATAAAGTATGCTCTTAGACCACAGTGGAATTAAACTAGAAATCAATAATAGAAGGACACCTGGAAAATTCCAAAATATTTTCAGATTTTGAGACTTCTCAATAATATGTAGATCAATTATAGGTTTCAAGAGAAATTTTAAAATAAATGAAAATGAAACCACAACCTATCAATGTATGTGGGATGCATCAAAAACAGTACAGTGAAATAAATAGCTTTGAAAGCATTTATTAGAAGAGATCTAAAATTAATAATCTATGCTTCTGCCCTCAGAAACTAAGAAATAAGAGCAAATTCATTCCAAAGTAAGCAAAAGAAAAAAGATAATAAAAATCAGAACAGAAATAAATATAATTAAAATGAAGAAAAAAATAGAGAAAATCTAAGAAATCAAAATCTGATTCTTTGAAAAGATTGATAAACCCCTACTTGGACTAACCAAGAAAAAAAGAGAGAAGACACAAATTACTAATATTGAAAATAAAAGAGGAATATTATGAACAACTATATGCTCACAAATTTGGTAACAGATGAAATGAATCAATTTGTTGAAAGACACAATCTATCAAAACTCATGCAAGGAGAAGCAGATAATCTGAATAAACTTTAAAGATATTGAATCAAATAAATAACATTCCAAAACAGAAAGCACAATGTCCAGATGTTTTCACTGGTCAATGGATTTCCTGTATACCAACAATGAACAATTGAAATCTGAAGTTTAAAGCACAACACCATTTACATTAGCATCAAAAAATGCTTAGGTAAAAATCTAACAAAATGTATATGAGGTCTATATGAGGAAAACTATAAAACCTGATGAAAGAAATCAAAGCTCTAAATAAAGGCAGAGATAGTCTATATTCATAGATAAGAAGATGTAATATTGTTAAAATGTCAGTTCTTCCCAAATTGATCTATAGAATCAATGCAATCCCAACCAAAAATCTCAGCAAGTTACTTTGTGGAAATTGGCAAACAAACTCTAAAGTTTATAAAGAAATTCAAAAGACCCAGAATAGCCAATGTAATATTAAAGAAGAGCAAAATCAGAGGACTGACACTACCTACTTCAAGACTGGTTATAAAGCTACAGTAATCACGATAGTGTGATATTAGTGAAAGAATAGGCACATAGATCAATGAAACATAATAAAGTCAGAAATAGACCCACATGAATATAGTCAATCTTTCACGAGGGGCAAAGGCAATCCAATAGAGACAGAATAGCCTTTTCAAAAAGTGATGCTGGAACAACTTGCCACATACAAAAAAAAAACCCAACATATTTAGATATTGACCTTATACTTCTACAAAAAATAACCAAAATGGACCATACACCTAAAGTAAAATATGAAAGTATAAAACTTTAAGAAGATAACAGAGAAGAAAATCTATGTGACCTCAGGATTGACAATGATTTTTTAGACTAACACCAAAGGCCTGATCCATGAAAGAAAAAATTCATAAGTTGAACTTCATTAAAATTAAACACTTCTGCTCTGCAAAATTTTCTCTTAAGGGAATGAAAACACAAGTCAGAGACTGGGAGAAAATTTTGCAAAATACATAGCTAATAGAAAAACAGTATTCAAAATATACAAGAACACTCAAAATTCAAAAATAAGAAAAAAAAAAACAGGCTAAAGCTTTGAACCGTCACCTCCCTAAAATATATATATATATATATATATATATATATATATATATATATATGTATATACATATGTCAAACAAACATAGAAAAAGATGTCAATAACATGTCATTAAGAAATTGCATATTAAAGTAATAATGATATACCACTGCACACCTATTAGAAATGCCAAAATCCAAAATACTGACAACACAAAATACTGGTGGAGATGTGGAGAAACAGGTACCATCATTCATTGTTGGTTGGAGTACAAAATGGTGCAGCAGTTTTTTAAAAAGCTAACCATATTCTTACCATGTAATACAACAATTGTGCTCCTAGGTCTTTAACCAAATGTACTGAAAACTTATGTGCACACAATATCCTGCACATGAATATTTATAGAAACTTTATTCATAATTTCCAAAAATAGAAGCAACCAAGATGTCCTTCAATAGTTGAATGGATAAACAAACAGTGGCATGTACATCCATAAAATGAAATATTGTTCAGCAATTAGAAAAAACAACTATCAAGTTACAGGAAGGTATGGAAGAACTTTAAATGCACATTACTAGGTGAATGAAACCAATCTGAAAAGGCTACACATTGTAAGATTCCAGCGATATGACATTCTGAAAAAGTGAAAACTACAGAGACTAAAAAAATTAATTTTTAAAGGTTTACTGGTGGAAATAACTATGTGGAAGACAGGGAATTTTCAGGGTAGTGAAAATATTTTGTACAGTATTAGAATGGGGTACGTGTATAGCTTTATACATTTGGCAAAATCCATAGAACCAAAGAACAAAAAGAGTGTATCCTAATGTAAACAATGGACTTTTGTTAAAAATAATGTATCAACGTTTGTTCATCAGTTGTATCAAATGTTCCTCACTGATGCAAGCTGTTAATAATAGGGAAAATGGGGGGCGGGTAGGCAGAGGGAAGTTTATGGGAAGTCTCTGTACTTCATGCTCAATTTTCCTATAAAACTTAAACTGTTCTAAAATAAATTCAATAATTAAAAATTATATTAAGCTAAAAATATTAGGAACTACATTATAAGCATCAAATGTTAAGGGAAAATAGTATTGTATCCAATGAAATAGAAGCCATGCAAAACCTCTGCACATGTTCAGTGCCCTTTCTGTGATATTTACCTTGATAGGTTTTGTGTGTTTTTTTCAAAGACTTTCCTCTCATTAAATAAAAGGTCAAGCAGAATTTAGCCCATATCTATTATTCTTTTAAAAATCCTGTACTGGAAAAGATTCTATTAATCCGTTCTTTACAGGTGCCCTTCTAGGGGGCCATTCTTTACCTAGCAGAGTCTGCATCTGCTCTGCCTGGTCTAAACTGAGATGGGAAAGATTTACAGAGCTGGCACAGCTCAGCTCTGTATGTTTGCCGAGCATGCTCTAGTGAAGTGAATTAACTCAATCTGGGTAAAGGAGAAAAAAGTATCACAGAAGATTTTTAGACCACTTAAGCACCAGCCAACATCTTATTGCTACCACATTCACAGTGAGGAAAGGATTCAATTTCATCTGCTTATATTTAAAAGGTTATATTAAATAGCCTCCTCATTCATAGACAAAAAAGTGTTTGGGATTAGCAAATTAATGACGTTTGAAGAGTTATTTAAATGCCCCATTAAGTTTTTAATAACAAATTTAATCATAGAAAAGTTTCATTTGTATAACTTCCAAATCTTCTCCCCAAATATTAATAAAAATGTGACGACAAAAACAAAAATGTAAACTCAGATTTGAAAGCCAGAAAGCTTAGTGAAGGATATTGGCTTTGAAGTCAGACAAATAGTCTTCTAGAACTTGGAAAGCCACTAATGAGATCTGAGACCTTGTAAAGGTCAATTAATATTTGAGAGCCTTAGCCTCCTTGCCTTCTCATTTATAAAATGAGAATGTGAGTCCAGCTTATCAAGATCACTGCCAGTTCTGTGGTTCTTTTAAGTTCACCACTCTATTCAGTGTATTGGTACAAATGTGCTTTTTGAAATTATAAATGCATTTCAACCAGAATGATTTCACCAAAAATAAAAATAAATACATATGTATGCAAAATAACATACTTCATTAAATATCAAACTCATGAAACACATTTATGTGGAAATGAATCAATTTAAACAATCAATTCTCTAAAATGACCTATCTCAAAATACGCACATTGGTTTTCTCATTAGCATCAAGGTGTCAGCTCTTCCACTTGACAAGATGCACAGTTTGATGGCCAGCAGGGAAATGGAACAGTTTTTTGATATTCAACCCAAATAATTAAAGACAGAATGCTCGTGAGCATATGATAGAAATACAAACTTGGCAGTTATTAACCATGCCATACATATTACAGTTGATAGAGGCTCTCCAAGGCTTCGTAGAATCTAGACCTGGGGCAAGGCAGGGTCAATCACTTCGCTAAATCTGTTCTGTATCTGTGGTATCCATGCCAGTTGACTTTAATAACCACTTATAATCTTCTTAACTATTCCTATAACCAGAACCCATACCACATTCACTGAATCAGCATCTCCCAGGATGGGTGGAGCTTAACAATGTCTATTGTTCAAAGACTCCCAGGTACACTGATGTTTACGGTCCATTTCATATATGCTATGTTAGATACTCAGTAAAGTACCAAGACCATAGCTTTCTAACTCTCTTCTGTTGTCTGTGTAACCTGTGCTATTTCACTCTTACTTCATCATGTCTAAAAAATTACTTCACTTTGTTAATATCCCACCTAATCAAGGATCAGCACAAAATCTCTTATTTTAGTTTCATCAGCACAGTAAGAACAGAGAAATACATTTTATGATGACTTACATACCTTATAGTGTCAATATTTTCAACAGTGGAATAATAGTAATAGCAACCATTTATATAATTATTATATAAGTGCTGTTCTAACTGCTTTAAGAATATTATTAACTCTTTATAACAACACAATGGGGTAGGTAATATTATTTCTCATTTTACAAATGGTTTAGAGAAGAAAAAAGGCTTAGAGAAGCTAAGTAATATGTCCATGGTCGCACCTCTAGGTAAGTGTTAGAACTGGGATTTGAACTCAGGATATTGAACTCTTAATTTATACCCTATATGGTTACTTTATTTTACTCTTTTAGAATGTTTTTAGAATGGTTCCATAGCAGATCTCCAGTGCACGTACACAGCAGGACAGATGGTGTATTCCATAATTCTTGATAGTTCATCATTCTATCTCTGGCTCAGTAGGTGAAAAAAGGGATTTGTGGACAGGTACCAAGATACTGCCACTAATATGGTAGGCTGTTCATTACTCAACATGCAGCCTGGTCAAAGTCTGGCATAGTCTGAAAGGACACATGTTGGCATGGGTCTCAGACTGCCTTTGTGTGTCTGCTAGTCTGAGTGCTGTCTGATTGGACCAGGGAATGAATCTGAGGGGTGTGCCAACACAGCTTGGCTCTTATTTCAAACACCCATCAACACTTGGCAAGGGCTCCAAGACTGCAACAATTAAGTGACCACAGAATCATTTTTAATTCTCAAAAGGAAATCATAAATGCAGAAAGAGGTATGATAATTGGATGAAAGGGTTTTTTAATTAAATCATTTATAATACATTGTTAAAACAAAGTCATTCTGTATCTTCCACATAAACCTAGAGACTAATATTACTTCTTTACCTTGTTGTATCTCCTCTTCTCACTAGAACATCTGCTCATATTTTTATAAATATGCTGACAGACTGTCACAACCATGTTAAAATTTAGTTTTTTAATGTTCAACCATTTTATTTATTTTATTATGTGCATAGTGACACAAGTTTAATTCAAATGTACGAATAGAATCCTTTGAAAATCATAAATACTCTTTATATTTTGGAACAACCTTTTTCTCTAGGTTGTTTCCATTTTTTTCTTCCTACTCAATAGTATCTTATGGAAGTCCCTCTAATCAACCAATATATTGCTAACTCATTATATTGGTGGCCTTGTAATATTCCACAGTGTCACCAGGCTATTTATGCTTTTGATGGTCTTTCATATTCTTTATCAAAATTGCTACTATAACAATGCAACAAAAATCTTTTGAGAGGTTAACTTAAAACTGTGGTTCTAATCAGAGGCATTTTTGTCCTTCAGAGGACCTTGAACAACATCCAGAGACAATTTAAGTTGTCACACTGAGGAGGGTGGGTGCAGGCCAGGGATGCTGTAAATATCCTACAGTGCACAGGACACATTCTCTTACAAAGGTCTGGCCAGAACATCAACTGTGCCAAGACTGAGAAGCTCTCATTTAAAAAATATCTGTATTTTTAATATTTATAGCTGTCTTCAGAATATTCCCCCAATGATATAACATTCATGATTCTGCCAAAAATATTAAAGAGTAATCCTTTTGTTACTTTTTTCAAAGTTCCAATCCTAATCTGTGTGACAGCTCTTTTTTTGCCAGGTTGATGGGTGTGAATGAGATTTCTTTTTGTTTTCATAAATTGCTACAAAGTTTGAGCAAAATTCTTACTTGAACACCATTTTAATTTACCTGTTATTATTATATACCTGTATACTACATGCCTGTTTTTCTACAATTATCATCATTTCAAATGATTTTTACAGATCATTGTTTTCAGTTGCCTTTTGATGGGATATTTTTGGCCACTAAAATGTTTTATATTTCATTTAGTTAAATATGTTGATGAGATATTTTTGACTACTAAAGTGTATATTTCATTTAGTCAAATATGTCTATCTTCTTCTGAGTTTCATGTCTTAATTAATATATTTCCCACTGGTAGATTATTTTTCTTTTGACAGTTGTATATAGTATAACTCATATCCCAATATGAAATAGAGAACATTTCTATTAACCAAAATAGTCCTTTAACAAATAATTTTTCCATTCTGTGGCTTATATTTTCATTTCTTAATAGTGTCTTTTGATTAGCAGATATTTTAAGTTTTGGTTAACTCTAATTTATCACTTTTCTTCTTTCAAATTCAGTGCTTTTTGCTTCCTGCCTAAAAACATATTTGCCTGCATTAATGTTACCAAAATATTTTACTACATTTTCTTATAAAAGATTTGTGATTCTAGTATTTATGTTTAGGCCTGTGATCCATGTGAAATTAATTTTTGTATACAGAGTGTGGTAGAATTTGAGGTTTGATTTGCCCTGTACAAAGTTTTGGTTACTCTAAGAACAATTTGTTAAAAACATCTTTTCTTTCTTCATTGAATTGACTTTGAATCTTGATTGGCTACTGATTGATCATAAACATGTGACAGTTTATTTCTGGATTCTCTATTCTATTGGTGTATTTGCTCTATTTTGTACACTACCACCATAATGTTCTGATTACTATAGTTTTATGATAAGCCCTGAAATCAGAAAGTTTAGATCCTAAAACTATTCATATTTTTCAAAATTGTTATGGTTATTCTAGATCCTTTGCACTTCCACACATATTTTAAAATCAGCTTGTCAGTTTTGTCCACAGAACTATCTGGGGTTTGGATTCCAATTGTATTAAATCTGTAGATTAAATCTGTAGATAAATTCTAATACAATGGACAAACTAACAATGGTAAGTCTTCCAATTTATAAAAATGTTATGTCTCCATTTCTTTAGATCTTAACGAAATTTTCTCAGCAATGCTTTGTATGTTTCATTGTGGAAGACTTGCACATATCTCATTAGGGTTACTCTTAAGTACTTGATGATTTATTATTCCATTGTAAATTGTATTGTTTTAAATTTTCACTTTCCAGTTGCTTGTTACTAGTATGTGGAAATACAATTGATTTTTAAATTGATTTCATTAAATTTTTAAATGTTCAACTATCCTAAAAGATTATTGCCTGGTTTTAGTATTATTTTTAGGAATATAGCACACTTATTTTAATTTAACCAGGGGCTTCCTTTTCCAGAAATATCACAAAGTACATATCATGAAAAAATAATTATTTGTATAGAAATTTTGCAAAAATTACCAAGTATATTTTAAAATGCACACCAGACTCAACAAAAAAGGAAGGAATATTTAAGATAACCAATTTACCCCAGTTTGCCCAAGGACGTCTCAGATTTAAAATTGAAATTCCCATATTCTGGGAAGTACTTCAGTTCTGGGTAACTGCCACAGTGGTATATTAAGTTTCTATTGCTGTGTTACATATCACCACATATTTAACAGCTTAAAACTATACACATATTTATTATCTCTCAATTTTCTTGGGTCATGATGGAGAACTCACAGCCTGCAATCAAAGTGTTATCTGGGCTGCTTTTTCAGCTGGAGGCTAAGATTGGTGAAGAATGTGCTTCCAAACTTATTCTAGCGGTTGGCTGAATTCATCTCCTTACTGCTAAAGTCTTTCAGCAGATGCGTGCCATGTGGATTTCTCTACAGGTCCTTTCACAACAAAGCATCTCACTTCCTCTAAGCCAGCAAGGAGAGAGTCTTGAGAGTTTTTCGTTTGTTTGTTTTGCGGTACGCGGGCCTCTCACTGTTGTGGCCTCTCCCGTTGCGGAGCACAGGCTCCGGATGCGCAGGCTCAGCGGCCATGGCTCACGGGCCCAGCCGCTCCGCGGCATGTGGGATCTTCCCAGACCGGGGCACGAATCCATTTTCCCCTGCATCGGCAGGCAGATTCTCAACCACTGCGCCACCAGGGAAGCCCTTGAGAGTTTTGTGTATGCTGCGGATATAGTCAACTCTAGATCAAGAACTATCATCTTATTTCCTTTGAAGTATAAAGTAACTTAATCATGGGGGTGAAATACCATCATCTTTGACGTATTCTGTTAGAAGAAAGTCACATGCCTCATTCACGCTCAAGCAAAGGATATTATAAAGGGTGTGGACATCAATGGCCATGTTCTAAGGTCTATCTGTAACAGCCCAACTTTTGACCCCCATGACTCGTGTCCCTTCCGATTCAAAATACATTTACTCCTCTCCCCAAATTCCCCAGAGTCTCATCCTGTTATACTGTCACTTCAAAGTCCCAAAATACCATCATTTAAATTAAGTTCATGTGTATATGAGACTCCAGTGTGTAGTCCATTAAGTACAGCTACTACTGCAGTATTCCTTTTCATCTGTGGATCTGTGCAAGTAGAGACAAAATATCTGCCACAAAATTTCCCTGCATTTAATAGTGGGACAAGCATAGGAGAGCAGTTATATACATTCCTGCTCAAAAAAGGAGAAAATGGAAAGTACAAAAGAATCACTGGTTTATGGCAATACTGTAGTCTATCTCCTTAATCCTGCCTGCCTGCTGCTATTACACCCTGTTTGTCCTGAACTTTTTGGCCAGAATTGCTTCTTGAATTTTAGCTATGCTCATATTCTAATACTAATTCTGGATGCTCTACTTAAGTGACAGTGGTTTTGCTGTTGCTATTGTCAGTAGTTTTCTTTTTGTTATTGCTTTGTTATTTTTAATGTATCACCAGAAGTTCTTCACAGAACACACAGCATATTAAGACAAGAAAACATATCTGAGAAAAAGTTTATAAGAGAAATATAAAACTTAAATAATGTTGACTAACTGCTCTACCAACCCATCCAATTTGACTTTGATCTTATTGGCAAAGACATAAAATACATACCTCCTGGTTATTAAAATAGCTTGACCTCCTTGGATAAAACAGTTCTAAGTTAAATTTGCATTTTATTTATTCTTCATAAAATATAGTGAATAAAAATATATAAAATCATATATAATGTACATTATAATATGTATTTTATACATATATAAAATCTAAGTGTATAGCTCTATCAATTATGCTAAAGTGTTCACATAAATTGAACATTTACAGATTCAGCTCATGATTTCCAAAACATAAATTTCTGGGTTTTTTAAATTGAAGTATATTTGGCTTACAATATTATATGAGTTTTAGGTGTATACCATGGCAACTTGATATTTTTATAGATTATGTACCATACAAAATTATTATAATATTATTGACAATATTTTATGTGCTGTACTTTATGCCTCTGAGACATACTTATTTTATAACTGATAGTTTGCACCTCTTAATTCCCTTCATCTATTTTGTCCATCCTCTCACCACCTCCCCTCTGCCAAACACTAGTTTGTTCTCTGTATCTGTGAGTCTATTTCTGTTTGTTATATTTGTTCATTTATTTTGTTTTTTAGATCTTGCATATATGTGAAAATATACAGTATTTGTCTTTTTCTGCCTGCCTTATTTGACTTAGCATAATCTTCTCTAGGTCCATTCATGTTTTCACAAATGACAAAATTTAATTCTTTTTTATGGCTGAGTAATATTCCTTATATATATATATATATATATATATATATATATACATACATACACACACACACATACATACATACATACATACCTGTGTGTATATACATACCACATCTTCCTTATCCATTCACTTGTTGATAGACACTTAGGTAGCTTCCATATCTTGGTTATTGCTAATAATTCTGCAATGAATATTGAGGTTCACATACCTTTTCAAATTTGTGTTTTCATTTTCTTTAGATAAATATCCAAGAGTGGAATTGCTGAACCGTCTGGTACTTTTATTTTTAATTTTTTGAAGAACCTCAATACTATTTTCCATACTGGCTGTACCAATTTACATTCCTTCAAAAGTTTACAAGAGTTCCCTTTTCTTCACATCCTTGCCAACACTTGTTATTCCTTGTCTTTTTGGTGATAGTCATTCTGACAGGTATGAGGTGATAGCTCATTGTTGTTTCAATTTGAATTTCCCTGATGATTAGCGATGTTGAACTTTGTTTCATGTGCCTGTTGGCCATCTATTTATCTTATTTGGAAAAATGTCTTTCATCTCCTCCTGCCCATTTTTAACTGAATTTTTTGCTTATTTATTTATTTATTTATTTGGCATTGATATTGAGTTGTAGGATTTCTTCATATACTTTGGATATTAACCCCTTATTGGAGATATAATTTGCAAATATCCTCTCATATTCAATAGTCTGCTGTTTTGTTTTGTTGATAGTTTCCTTGGCTATGGAAACGGTTTCTAGTTTGATTTGGTCCCATTTATTTATTTTCGCTTTTGTTGCCTTTGCCTGAAGAAATATTCAAAAAATATTGCTAATATCAAAGAATATACTGCCTATTTTTTCTTTTACAACTTTCATGGCTTCAGGTCTTACATTTAAGTTTTTAATCCACTTTGAGTTTATTTTTGTATATAGTGTGAGAAAATGGTCGTTTTATTTTTTACATGTAGCTTATCCAGTTTCCCAATAGCACTTGTTGAAGAGGTGGTTTTTTCCCCCATTTTATAGTCTTTTCTCCTTTGTTGTAGATTAATTGACTGTATGTGCATGAGTTTATCTCTGAGATCTCCATTCTGCTCCACTGATCTGTGTATCTATTTTTGTGTAGGTACCATACCATTCTGATTACCATAGCTTTGTAATATAATTTGAAGTCAGAGAGCATGATACCTTCAGCTTTGTTCTTTTTTTCTCAAGATTGCTTTGGCTATTCAGGGTCTTTTGTGGTTCCATACATATTTGAGGATTATTTGTTCTGGTGATATGAAAAATGCCATGTGTATTTTAATAGGAATTGCACTGAATCTGTAGATTGCTTTAGGTAGCATATAGACATTTTAAAAATATTATTCATCCTCCCCATGAGCACAGTATATCTTTCCATTTTATGTGTCATCTTCAGTTTCTTTCATGAATGTGTTATAGATTTAAGAGCATACTCTTTCTCCTCCTTGGTCAAACTTATGCTGGATATTTTATTCTTTTTGTTATAATTGTAAATGGGACTTTTTTCTTGATTTCTCTGATAATTCATTATTAGTATTTAGAAACACAACAAATTTCTGTATATTAATTTTGTATCCCACAACTTTACTCACTAGTTGTAAAAGTTTTCTGATGTAGTCTTTAGGGTTTTCTATATATAGTATCATGTCATCTATAAATAGTGACTGTTTTACTTCTTGCTTTTTAATTTGGATTCATTTTATTTCTTTTTCTTGTCTTATTACTTTTTTCTAGGATTTCCAATACTATGTTGAATAGAAGTGGTGAGAGCGGTCATCCTTTTCTTATTCCTGATCTTAGAAGAAAAGCTTTCAGTTATTCACCATCAAGTATGATGTTAGCTGTGGGTTTGTCCTTATTTTTAAAAATAAATGACCTTATTTTTTTTTAGGTATGTTCCCTCCATACCCACTTTGTTGGGAATTGTTATCACAAATAAATGATGAATTTTGTCAAATGTTTTTCTGCATCTATTGATATGATCATGTGATTTTTTTGTACTTTGTTTTGTTAATGTAGTGTATCACATTGATTGATTTGTGGATATTGAAGCATCCTTGCATCCTTGGAATATATCCCACTTCATCATGATATATGATCCCTTTAATTTATTATTGAATTCAGTTTGTTAGTATTTTGTTGAGGATTTTTGCATTTATGCTCATTAGTGATATTGGCCTGTAATTTTATTTGTGTGTGTTGTCTTTGCCTGGTTTTGGCATCACAGTAATGCTGGCCTTGTAGAATGAGTTTGGAAGCAGTCCCTTTTCTTTAAATTCTTGGAATAGTTTGAGAAGAATAGATAATAACTATTTTAAAAAAATATTTAGTAGACCTCCCCTGTGAAGCCTTATGGTCTTGGGCTTTTATTTGTGGGACTTTTTTGTTACTGATTCAATTTCATTACCAGTAATTATTATGTTCCGATTTTCCATGTATTCTTGATTCAGTCTTGGACAATTATATGTTTCTAGGAATTTACCCATTTCTTCCAGGTTGTCCAATTTGTTGATGTTCATAGTATTATCTTATGATAACTATCTTCATATTTTAATATTCTTTTTGTTTTGCTGTTCTGATAGGGTGATTTCCACTATTCTGTCTTTCAAGTCACTTATGCATTCTTCTGTATCACCTAATCTGCTATTGAATCCTTGTAGTGAGTATATTCTTCATTTCAGTCATTGTATTCTTCAGCTCTATTTCTTTTGTACACTTTCTACTTCTTTGTTGAGGTTCACATTTTATTCCTCTTCTCTTCCCAAGTTCAGTGAGAATTTTATGACTGTTACTTTGAATTCTTTATAGAATAAATTACTTATCTCCATTTGATTAGTTTTTTCCCTGGGGTTTCATGTTGTTCTTTAATTTGGACCATATTTCTCTGTCATATTATGTTGTTTTACTTTCTGTGTTGGTCTCTATGAATTAGGCAAAACAGTTACTTCTCCCAGTCTTGAAAGTGTGTCCTTTTATATAAGCAAATCAAGCTGTCTGTGCCTAGTGGCTGTGACAGGAGGACTGGAGTCAAAGTTGGCCTGGGTTGGGGCTTTTGCCAGGGTGGACCAGGGACCACTGCCTTGGCAAGGCTGGCTGGTGCCACAGCCTGGTGCAGCTCACAGCTTCTCCCAGGATAGACTGAGGTCCACTGCCTTGGTGGGTGGATCTGTAGCCAAATCCCACCCCTGGCTTCTCCTGGGGCTTGCCAAGTGTTACCACCTTGGTCAAGTGGGAGTCTGAGGCCAGAGCCTGGCACTGGCTTGAGGTGGTGTGTTGGGGCAGTCTTGGCAGTCTGGCTAAAGGGCCTGGAGTATTTTAATTTGCTAGCTCTGCTCTGGAACTCAAAGGGAGTAAGTTTGTATATGTGCCCTTTAACAGTGGAATCTTGGTTTCCTACAATCCTTCAGCATTTCTGGTCTTGTGCCCTGTTGGTTTTTAAATCCATTAAGGGGGTTCAACTACCTTGTGCCAATATCCAGGGCTGGGGTGCCTAATGTAGGACTCAAACCCCTTGCCCCTTTTGCAAGGACCTTGGAGTTTGTGATATACCATTCCATTTTTGGTTTGCCCTCCAGAGGTGTAGTTCCTGACTAGGTCATATCTCTGTCCCTCCATTCCACCTTGATGGAATATGCTTTTCTTTATATACTTAGTTGCAGAGGAGCTATTGTGGTAGTCTTTAGGTCTTTCTCAAAGAGAATGTTTCTATATGTAGTTGTAATTTTGGTTTTACTGTTGGAGGCGATGAGCTCTGGGCCTTTCTACTCTGCCATCCTGATCCTGATTAATTTAAATTATATAGAATGATAAAGACAGAATTGGAACCCAGATCTTTTGATTCTGTTTTCAGTTAGGTCCTGTAAGATTCAATACTTGCTATAATTCATAAAGAATTCAGAATCTCTAAGAGCTACTCATGTGGCTACATTCTACCTGGTCAACGAGTATAAGCAAGTATAGAAAGACCTACTTAGAGAGGGAAATTTAGAAATACAGTAAGTTCAATAGCTTTCCCAGATGGTCCCTTTTCCTTTTTTTCTTAGAAATATGTATTGCTCAGACTGCTGATGCATTTAAAGGAGATAGATTATCTATTCATTCTTCACTCACCAAATTGTGACTGGGGCTATTTTCTCAATAAGCCAAAATTCAAAAGGTTATCATTGATTGGATATATAAATTCTCTTGTGTTATAATAAAGTGGAAAGCAAAAATTTGTTAAGTTAAATAGTTATACAAATATATATATATATATACTAATGTGAATATATGATTTATAATCTTATCTGTGCCAATATTAGGCTTTGTGATATAGCTGTCCCTCTATTTTCTCATCTGAAAAATGAAAATAACAATATTATCTATTCCCATAGAGGTTAGTTGAGGATCAAATAAAATGATACATATAAAATGCTTGGTATAGTGTCTGGCATATGGTGAGCATTTGACATATTATACCTATTTTTATTACAGACCATATGTGATTGAGTTATAATTTTTGGTAATGTCTAATTATAACAGGGCATATGAGCAAGAACACTGACTAGTACAAATATATCCTACTTCCAATTCAAAATTTAAAAAATATAAAAATTGGAAAATATAGGCCATGTGGTTTCTTCCACCACTAGTGAAACCAATTGAATTCAATATAAAGTTACTTTTTTTCTTGATAACAGAAAGCCAAAGGTTAAGAATAGAAGAGTTGTAAAAATGGAATCCCACTTAATCTTATTCACATGAATACTAATGTTTAATTCTCCTCTCAAAGTTCAAGAAAGAAAACTTGCAATTAGAGAGCAAGCCACATATTTAGGTAATATTTCTTTAAAAACCTAAAAAAAATATTTGACACAAGACCAATGATATCAGTGGCATATATGCTATTAACACATTTTCTGAAATCTGGTAGGTGTCATCAGTCCTGAATTAATTGCTAACTAAAATTAATTAACTGAGCTTTATACTTTTTCTATTCCACTATAGCTTTCTTTCATCTCATTTTAATGTCATTCTTCACTTTATGCCATTTTCAGTAGTATTCTAAAAATCTTCAAACAATAATCCTCAGTTTGGTCTGAGGTCTTACCATATTAGTTTTCACTGGATTGAGCGTCACCTTCAGATTTAATGTCTTCACTAGTCCCATTGACCTCATTCTTAGTATCACTTTCCTTCAACTCATTGAATCCCAAATGCACAGTTTAATTTAGTTTTCTTTTCTTTTCTTTTTTTTTTAAAATCATCAGATCTCTTCTTTTCTTTATCCTTGGGCTTTATATCTTGCTCTCTGTTCCAACTTTTACTTCTGTGCTTACATGACTATATTGGCTTGTTGATCTTCTTTAATCATGACTACAAGATCTATATTTATTTTTTCCCAACTATCCTGGTGGCTGCTTCTTCCACTATCTGCTTCATTTTCATTCTCCTCCACTTCATGACTTTTGTGATTCTGAGATCGGCTGCATCTTCATTCATAAGTTCAGCTTGTGTGCATATTTTGTAAGCAACTTATCTTTCTTATTTCTCCACCACAAGCCCTTTATTTTTCTCTTTCTTCCTCTTATCTTCCTTTCTATACTCTTTCTTTATTTTTTCTCACCCATTCATTTTCTTTCTTCCTGTTCTTGCTTCCCTCTTTTCAATCACTCATTATGATCAGACTCTTAAGTTCCTTTTCTTTCATTCATTAAAAAAAATCCACAAGAGATTTAATATTTTCAGAGTCCGTATGTTGTTTTCTCACAAAATGGTCATCTGTCCAGACTGAGCATCTTCTACTATCAAAAGAGCTCCACCCACTTCACAAACTTCCAATTGTTTAAACTGGGCAGCAAAGATTTAAATCATCAATGTTGTAGATATAAGCAGCTCTTCTCTTCTTTTAACTGTATAATTTCACATTTCCTTAGGATTCCTTTACCTTGTTTTCAGATCCTAATTATTCAATCTGCTCTGGGAGTACATCAATTATTTTTGTTAGAACATGAATTTTTAATTTTTTAAAAAAATTTGCCTATAGAACCAGTTGCTTCAGAGGACCACTGATTTTGAGAGAAGGCCAAACAAATATGGCCTTATCTAATTCTACAGGACACTTCTACAAGAGAACTCTGTAAGTATTGCAAAAAAATCTCTTACAACCAACTTTCATAAAATGAGGACTCATACTATTTTTGTGGCTTCTCATCATAAATTTTTCTCACATGTACTTATAGATTACTTCCCTGAAAATCATTTTCTCTAGAGAAAAGTCTTCTGTCTGGGAAGAAAAAGAAATCTAGCTGTATCTTTCTGGCACCTCCAAATCCTGAGCCTGTCCTGAGTTCTACTCATCAAACACTCAATTCTCTTTAGTATCCCCATCTGCAGGCTCTTAGAGCAGGTATTTCACTTGTTCATTGAGTTTACTGCTACTCCTCCATCCACTTATTATCTTTCAAAAATTTGTTGACATCTGAAATTATATCTCCTCTTCCACCTACAGCAAGATCAGAAAGAGTATTTGTGCACAATTCCACAGGTCAAACACTACAGAGAAAATATTTACAAATTCTCTTGTGGTCCTACTGCACATAGTTGTGCTTATTTTCTGGGGCCAGGTTTTGGTACCAGTCCATTAACTCAAACAACAATTGCATGGTTGAAATTATGATATTTTCTTTGGGCGGTTGCTACTCCCTGTCCTGCTACCTGCCAAAGAAAATGTTGGCAATACAACTGCCAAGTTCTACATCCACCACTCAGGTAGAAAAACCTCCTCTACAGAAGAGTCCATAAGGCAAAATGACTGCTAAGGGGGCACCTTCCCAGGATGTGTGCATGTGGGACATACCCAGGCCTGGCCTACAGTACTTTTTATTGTTGATTTTAATATGGCTTTACAGTCTTTCCTTGGTTTTGTCCTATGTAGTTTTAAACAGTTGCTCTTGTGAATTGGACATACAGGATCAATACAATTTTATCTCCTATTCCATCTACTACTATAAATTGACTATTATACTGAAAAACTTGTAATTATATATTCTAGGCTTCAATATATTCTTTCATTATGTCCAAACATCCTTATACCTAAAATTTCAGGAATATTCAAAATATCTATACATGAGAAGATTTTACAAATAACAATTATCTTTCATTAAAAACAGTTTCTTAATTTTTACACAATAGTTTAAGATATAAATCACATACCATACAATTTACCTACTTAAAGAGTACAAATAAGTGTTTTTCTTTGTATTCAAAGTTGTTCAAATATCACCACATTCAGGTTTTGAAAATTTTTATCACCCTCAAAAGAAACCCTGTACCCATTAGCAATCATTCCCCATTCTCCTCAAACCCCCAGATCTAGGTAATCACTATTCTGTTTCTTACTTTTAGACACTTGGAACTATTGATAAAATTCCCTCTTTAAAAAAATTTTAATCTTGAAGGATATTGCATCATAGGTATTTTCACCTATTACCTCAGGGAATACATTCCTTCTCATTTTTTTTTTTTTTTTTTTTTTTGCGGTACGCGGGCCTCTCACTGGTATGGCCTCTCCTGTTGCGGAGCACAGTCTCCAGACGCGCAGGCTCAGCGGCCACGGCTCACGGGCCCAGCCACTCCACGGCATGTGGGATCTTCCCTGACCGGGGCACAAACCCATGTCCCGTGCATCGGCAGGCAGACTCTCAACAACTGCGCCACCAGGGAAGCCCTCATTTTCTTTGTTACTCCTGTTTTCTTTGTTAAATTTACTTTTCTCTCTCCAGTTACAGATGTGTGGTTGACATGCCTGACACCTGTGCTCCTGATCACACTTCTAGGGAAGATGGAATCAGCACTTAATTCTCCTTAGTTTCCTTAATTACTGCATTGGCTTTCTTATACTACAGAAGTTGCCACTCAAATATAGGGCTTTACTACCTGATAACTGTCTAGAATAATGCAAGGTGTTTTAAAAAATTGATCCTTTGACTTTAGTTCTATCAAAACAAAACAAAACAAAGCAAAACAAACAAACAAAAAAACCTCTGATTTTATTTCCTCAAGTAAATGAAGACTTTATCTAAATGACTTGAGTCATTCTCCATTGTACACTGCAACTTCAGCCTTCAAAGTACTTCTTTTAAATGTATATCTACTCAAAAATGTATGATGTTCAAATGGTAAATCTATACACTCCACAATTAAATCCCAAATAGCTTTTTGTTCTTGACTCAACCTAAGGTGATCCTTAATGAGATCTCATATCCTAATATAATCTCCTTCCCTTCAGTGCAGGTGGAATCTGTGATTTACTTTTAACCAGTAGAATGTGGCTTAGGTGATAGGATGCAACTATCTTAATTTACATTATATGAGACTCCATTGCATGAGTCTGCAGAGATAAACTTTTCTTCTGGCCTTGAAGAAGCCAATAGCCAATGTGTGAACTGCCTATGGAGAAGGCAGTGTGGTAAGGAACAGTGGGTGTCCTTGAGAACCTGAGGGCAGCTTCCAGCTGACAGCCAATAAGAAGCCAGGACCCTCAGTCATACAGCCACAACAAAAAGAATTGTGACAATAACCCGAGTGAGCCTGGGAACAGTCTTCCCCAGTCAAACCTCTGGATGAGAATGAATCCCAGCTGGCACTTTGATTTCAGGCTTATGAGGCTCAATGGAGGATACAACTAAGTCATACCCCCACTCCTCATTCATGGAAATAGAGATAATAATTATTTGTTGTTTCAAGCCACTAATTTTGTGGTAACTGGTTACAAAGAAATAAAAACAAATCAGAAATGAATGCAACTTTCTAATTTATTCTTCAGTCCAAATCTGTTATTTTTCTGATCAACTATCATTTATTACTTCTACACTTAATTCTACCTATATGACTTAGTTCAGATTGTTTCCTGTATTTAGAATCTTTGCTTACCCACCATATATTTGCCTAAAACCTTACTTCCTATTTAAGATGAAATAGTAACAATTCTTATCTTTATTTTACTTATTTATTTTTTGCGGTACGCGGGCCTCTCACTGTTGTGGCCTCTCCCACTGAGGAGCACAGGCCCCAGATGGCGCAGGCTCAGCGGCCATGGCTCACGGGCCCAGCTGCCCCGCGGCATGTGGGATCCTCCCAGACCGGTGCTCGAACCCGCATCCCCTGCATCGATGGACTCTCAACCACTGCGCCACCAGGGAAGCCCCATTCTTATCTTTATTTATGCATAATAGTCAAAACTGTAAGCATGTATTTCATAAAATAATGAGCAATTTTGCTTATATTTTGTACCATACAGCTTATATAATTTTAGTTTTAATTAATGAAAAGTAGTATTAGTAATTAAAATAACGACTTGTGGAATGTAAAGCATCCAATGGATTATAAATACAAAATTTACAATAACAACTTTATTTTTATGTGCTGAATTATCCCTTTCTTAATTCCACCATGGTATTGTAGCACACTAAAAATATAGAGAAGTTGCTCATATTGTTCATTATAAGACAGCACTAGTCCAATTCGGTAGCAACTAGCTATATGTGATTGCTTATATTTAGAATAATTCAAATTAAATAACTTTAATCAGTTTTTTAAATCAGTTTTTCAGTTAGACTAACCACATTTTAAGTGCTCAGTTATCACATGTAGATAGTGTCTATAGTATTGGACTGTACATCTGTAGTATTGGACTGTGCATCCGTTTCATCATTACGGAAGTTCTATACTGTAGAACAATAGTTATGAGACTTTATACCCAAAATACATTAATACATTTTAAATATAATTTTGAAATCATGAAATATGATTTTATTTTTCAGTGCCATTGGATAAAATTAGGAAAATCCCCTTATAGGACAACACTATAAATGTTTTTCCTCATAGGAACTTCTTAAGAAAGTTGTATCAAGTTGCATGTGCCTCCAAGAAAGCTGCATAGTAGAATAAAATGAAAATAAACTATATGATATTTCTTTTAAAGAATTTTATCATTATCTAGAATTGAATATCTTAGATGAGTTGAAAATAAGATTGGGGAAATAGAGAGGAAGAAATACAGACAGAGAGTCAACAGAGAGTAGGCAGCGAGGGAGAGATGAAGGAAGGGAAAGAGGTAGGGAGTAACAGAGGACACTTCTGATCCCATAATTGTGATGGAGTAAATAAATTCTGTCTGTCAGCCTCAGAGAGGCTCATCCACAAGACTGAATACATCCTCTGCCACCATATCTCCAAAGAGCAAGTGAAGTAGACTGGCTCTGAAGTCCTAAATCAATTTGATAACCAAAGGCTCTTACCTTCAGATAGATAATGAAATGGGGGAGGGGTAGAATCTAGGTATCCCTAAGCACTATAGTTGTATCCCCCCAAATAGAGCAGCAATATCCTACTTTTCTAATTTTTTCTCCCAAACTATCTGCCTCATTGTAAGAAAAATATTTTCACACAGAAAGTGTGTGTAGGAAGGTATTATTTACTTTGGTAGATTTTAAAATAATTTTTTAATTTCCAAATTGAAGTTTGTACTTGGCATTAGTCTGATTTTGACAAAGTATTTGTTTTCTCATGGAATTTTGAATCAATTATATCATACACAAAGAGCTTTGCCACAAATGAATTGATCATATTTGGGCGATCAAAGAGTGGAGCATGAAGGCTAAGTTATAAAAGCTAAGTGACAATCAGAACTGCAGTTCATACTGCAAACTGACATATACATTTTATCAAGATCATATTTATATGTATAAAGGTATTTAATATGCTTGAGTAATTGACTAAATAAACAGAATTTCTCTTGTGACATTATTTGTGTCTAACATTCATATCTGATTATGGAATTATATATTTTACTAAAACATGGTAAAAGGCTATATTCAATTGTACCAGTCATTAGAACTAATTTTATTTTAAATTACCCATGGTTCTTTTTAATATGAGAAAATTGGATTCTTTAAGCAAGATATTTTGTGGAAATGAGCCCTCTTACAGGAAGCTGAAAGGTTGCCAAAGAGCATCTAGAAACTTCTCTAAGATTTATGTAAAAAAAAATATAAAGCATTCCTCTAAAATCTTTTAATGTAAGAATATATTAATTATTGCTGACTGGATTGAATTTGGGAAAATGGAGCTTCTTGGAAAAAAGGCAAAAGTTCACCTGGTACAATTATTAGACTCATGTAGACTAAAATAGAAAATTCCCATTCTTTCATGTCAGAAAACTTTTGAGTAGATTGTGTTTAGAAAGGTTTAGAATTAAGTTGTAAGACACTATATTTCAGTTCTCTGTCTAAAGCAGAAGGGGCCATTTTACTCCAAGTGTACTTTGACTTATCTGGGAAATCACTAGAGAATTGCCATTTTTACATAGAAACTTGAGTGGCTTCCTTAGTTGGGCAGGTAAGTTGAGGACATCCTTTTGATCCCTATTACTCCTTCCTCTGCTTTCTCCATTGCAAACCCACAACTGCCAACTTTTTTCTACCTGCCTACTTGGTTTCCTCTCATACTGCTCCAAATAAACAAGGTAAGGAATTATATCTGTGTTTATCTCCCTTGAATTCTGACCCAGCCAAGAGAATTAATGATAAGAGATGTGGGAAGAGTTGAATAAATCTCAAGGACCATGCCCTCTACCTAATCCCCACTGCTACTAAAAATAGTCTCCTCTTTATGTCTAGGCCTAGATATCTTGCTTTTCAAGCTTCTGTTTCACTGACCTTGATATAGCATTGATATGGGCAGTTCAGAGAGTGATTAAAAACCTAATTTTTCTTCCAAATAATAAGTATTGCTTCAGTCATTGATCTACTCAACATAATCAGTGGTATCAGTGATAGGAGCTAAGCGAAATTTGGTAAAGTCCTGGGACTTTGGGACTCTTTTTGAGAAAGCTTATTGCAATAATCTTAAAATAAAAAGTTTTACAGTGATTGGCAGATTTGTCCAGTGGAAAGTTAAAGGTATGTAGGACCCAAGAAAGAGAAGGACTTGTTCTACTTGCATTCTCAGGATTATCAAGAACTAATGACATAATTGTGCAACTCGATGCAAAATGAAGGTGTAGGGTCCCTCACACAAAATTATTAGGAGTTTCAAGAGAGAGACAGCAGAGCATTAAACCAACCATGGGATCCTTCTAGGCACAGCCTTGTGAGACTGGGAAGATTGCATGCCATGAAGTTGGCTCTATCAGGAATATTTTAAATGGTTATTTGTTTTAATGCTGTATACAAAAAGTCCCTGATTCCAATGCCATGCTTTTTATTGGGGAGGGGGGAAGGGATACTCTTCTGTAATCCCAAGGTGGGAACTTTAAAGACACTCCCAATGCGGTGATTCAGTTCTAGTGTAATTAACACACATTATGGGAATTTTGAGAACTTTCTACCAGTGTCCTTAGGAGAAAATTCAAAAAGACCTCAGAACAACTCCATTTGGGGAATTGGTAAGGGTTTCTATTTAACAAATAGAAACAAGGGTTTATATTTCCAAATATGGACCCTGAAAAGTAATTGCTATGAGAATAGACTTGAAAGCAAAAACAAAACAACAGAAGCAAAACTTCAAATCAGAAGAAAAGTTCCTTGCTTTGTGTAATATAACTTGACCTCACATTCCAGGTAGGAGACAGATGTGATTAGCAGAGTAGACTTACCAGGATAGAGTCTCTTCTCAAGGAAGTGGGATAAAGAGAATCAGTTGCAATTCAAATTATTAAAGCAACAGTTAGCTAAATGAGAATACACTGGTTGTAATTACTAGCTTCAGGACAAGATGACATTTTGAAAGACAGCCAGAGTTAGACTTGCAAACATGTTGCTTCTCTGAAAGAGAAAGACTGAAGCATTGTCCTGATAATGTATTTCAAAAACTCGGAGAAACATTCACAGAATTAAAGAGGAACTACTCTTTGTGTGCTGTTTGGGTTGTTTTTCTTTTCCTCCCTTCCTCCCTTCCTTCCTTCTCTCTTTTTAAAAAATAATAGCCAATGAATCATTGTGGACAACATTGTCAGGTTATTATATAATATTTAGTGCAAGGTTACATGCTTTACTAATGAAGTTCTATATAAACATTCTCTAGCAAATTACATATGACAATATTAAAGCCTAGATAAAGCTCTGTCTCATGGGAAAAAGTGACACACTGCAAGTATTTTCAATCTAGTTTCATTAACTCTGGTACTATGGACCCCACTACCGACATTGCTAGCTCAACCGCCATGATGTAAGTAATGTGTTAGTCTCCAAGTGCTTTTAGATGCTTGGCTGTGATTTCCTCAATAAATATGCATGTGAGGTGGATAAGGCAGATGTGGAAACCTCATGTAACTCAGGAAGACAGAGACTTAGGGTAGCCAGCTATTTTTTAATTCTAATAATCTAGACTCCATAAATTTGGCTTGTATGATTTGAAAGTGTTGTCATTTTAAAATAGAAAATTTCACCTGAAATTTAGATAATACTCTTTTAATGTTATACTTATATATAATATTAAATAGTTGAAATTGTTATAGTTTATGAAGTAGGCACACTTAATTCTCTTTCCATTATTTTGGAAAATAAATCTAAGTAAATTTTGATAATATTTGAAAAGTTGGAGAGTGAGCTCATCAAGATGGTGACATATGTTGTTCCCAAATTTAGTCCCCATAACAAGAAGACCAACTATCAACTTTCCATAGAAAGACACCATTGTGAAAATCCCAGAAACTGGGGGTAAGGCTGATGCATCTTCCTGAATCACAAGGACTGAGAAGGACCTCCTTAGATGGGTAAGGGAGCAGTTTCACTTTGATAGCATCATTTCTCCCCAAGGCTGGCATAGCAGCTCACCAGGAGGGCCCCCCTGGGATTATGGATTCTCCAGTGGGAAAAGGAAGGCCAAGGTAGATATCCACATCTGCCTTCCCAAGGGTCACAAGGGGAAATCTGCAGGTTCAACCACTGGGGATCAGATAGAGAAGGGGGCAGGGCTACCAGCAACCAGTGATCAGATCTTGGTTGACTGAGTTCCTGCTTACAGCAGTTCCCAAACAAGGATCCAGCCAATGGATCTGCCCATCTTCAGAGCTGAGTCGGTGGCCCCACTGGTCAGGGAGCTCAGTTGGCAGATTTGAGTCCCCAGCCAACAGGCTATACTGGACTTAAAGCCATTTTATGGCCCCACTGGACAGGTAAGCAAGCTCAAAGCTCTACCTAATTGATAAAGCATTCCATAGCCCACCAGGGTAGAAGAACAAATTTGCAGTCCCACCAACTACTGAACATAGGCTCTAGTCCCACCCCATCAAGAAGCCTGGCCAGAGAATCCAGGCAGGCCTGGAGCCACCCTACAGACCTGCTTGGGCAGGGAAACAAGCCAGAAGCCCAACTCTTGAGCATAGACAGGGAGCCTGAACAGTGACTCTGGGCAGCCTCAGAGCCCAGCCAAGAGTGCCACCTAACCTACAACCCACCCAGCAACACTGCCCAGCCTATGGCCCCGTTCAATTGTTGAACACAGACAGTGGCCTTGCCCAAGCAGGGAGCCAGCTAGTGGCCCCACTATATCGTAGAACACAGACTGCGGCCCCACACAGCCAGGAGCCCAGAGCACAGACAGTGACCCTGCCGCATCATGAGACACAGTCAGCAGTCCCACACAAGTGCATCCAATAGCTGGAGGCCCTAGCCAAACAGAGAGCCCAGACGGTGACCTCACACAACAGAGGAGCATAGCCAGTGGCTTACCCAATCTTCAAGCCCAGCCTGTGGACCTGCCCAATTTTAGGGCATAGCCAGTGGCACCGCCACCTGATCAGGAGCAATTATGGATCCCAGCCTGCAGACTTATGTAATTGCAGAGCCTAATTAGTAGCCTCATCTGTCAGTGAACATAACCTGCAACCTCACCCATCCAGAGGTGACTACAGAGCCCAGCTAGTGACCCCACTTGACCACTGAGTACAGTCAGCAGCCCCAACAAACCAGGAGGCCTCCCAGCAGCTCCACTTGAATGCAGATCCCAACCACTAGGCTAACCCAATTTTGGAGCTCTGCTGGGGACCCCTCACTCCCAACCTCAGAGCATTGGCAATGGTCTTGCCCAACTAAGATCCTTGATAGTAAGCCCTGCCTGTCTGCAAGTAATACCAGCTGATTGGTTCAGTGCCCAAGCTGGTTGGACTAGTGATGGTCTTTCTCTGCCAAAGGGAATGTGTAAAGTCTGAAAGAGGAGATCATTTACTCAAATGAAGATGCCAACACAAAGATACAAGGAGCAGATAAACGTGACACCACCAAAGGAAACTAATAAAGTTTCAATAACTGGCCTTAAAGAAATGGAGATCTTTGAACTGTCTGACAAAGAAATCAGAATAATTATTTTAAAAGGAGTTCAGTAAACTATAACAGCATATAAATAGACAACTAAACTAAATTAGTAAAGCAGTGTATGAAGAAAATGAGAAATCCAACAAAGATAAAGAAACCATCAAAAAATAAAGGGGAGAGAACACACCCAAATTCATTCTATGAGGCCAGTACCACCCTGATAGTATAGTGAAAACTAAATATAATGAATAGGAAAAAAATAATCCTTTGGTGAATGTTTTGGTATCTTAGAATATTTTAATGTCCTTATTTATCAGCTACATTATATATCTATAGTTTTAACTGCTTGGGTAATAATAATATGCATATTATAATATGTATTATAATATGCAATAATAATATGCGTTATTCTTAAAGTAAATATTTAATAAATTAAATTTTTTGCAACCTTTCTTATCTTATTAATTTAAAAATATAATTGTAATCAAGCTCAATGTATCACATCAAGAACATAGAAAAGAATCTTATAATCTTCAGGAAACAAATGTAAAAATGTGGCATTTGACTTACCATGCTATTCTCTCTTACAAAGGCATTTACACATATAAACATGCATGTGGGGATGTTTTGTTTTTAGGTTTAATATAATGTGATCATATCTCACATGTTATTTTTACACACATCTCACACAAATTTTTACAAATTGCTCTATGCACCAAATACTCATGTTTTCCAAGACATTCTAAATTTATTTATTCTTTTTCAAATTCTATATATTTTAATGACATATTTTGACATATATTTACATGATATATTTTATATGGTATATTTTACATGAAGGATACAAAATTATTTCTTGTCATTTTTCTATCAATGAGCAAGTGTGGGATATGGGTCTTCCTTAACTTCTAGTGCTTTTATTTCTGAAGGATATATTCTCAAAATTTGTATTGCTGAAAAAAAGGCTTTTATGTTTTTGTCACCAATAAATATTGTCCCATTGCTCTCTACACCCCCAAAAAATACAGCAAATTACATTCCCACCAGCAATAAAATATTTCTGATTATTTCTAACCTGTATATCACAAGTATATAAATTTAAGCCATTTACTTGTTTAATAGTGACTTGAGAATTATAATATAATTTCTACTTCAGATATATTTGTTATTTGAAAAAGATTAACCTATTTCATCATAAAGTTTCCATAATTATAATTTCAAGGAATTGTAATTTTTAATTTCAAGTGCAGCATCCTTCCTTCTTTCTAAATTTTTAACTGTCAAAGTTTCTCTATCTAAAGAAAGCAAAGTCCAAAATAATTGCCAATTTACTTTCATACACTAAATTAAATGTATCTGCACTTTTAAATAAAATATAATATTAAAAAAGAGGAGTTATATTTAACATCATACTGTAAGATAATTTTAGTCAATAAGAAATAATAATAAGGATGTTTCTTGAGATTGTGGCAATTACTGATTTTTCAGAAGTGATTGTATTACTTTGACATCCTTATGTGTATAGGTTGTTGATATTGCATCAGCTCACTCTGGTACATGTCTCTTTGTGCTGATTCCTGGACCAATGCAATTCTCCCACCTTGTAGAATATTGGATAAAGCTGTGTGAAATATAAAGCTGCTCATAACTTCCTTTTCCTAAAGAGTGTAGGAATTATTTTTATTCATAAAAACTCAACAGAGAAATAGAATTTTTATTCATTGAATTTAACATAGAAAATTATAGGCATGTGTGTGAATATTGAAAAACTTTTGAAGTTGTTTTAAATTCCGGGAAACCCAAGCATTTGGTATTATCTCTTTGGTTCCAATAGCTTTTCTCTCAAATGAAATAATGTGTTGGGTATTTCAGAAGCATTGTACTCTTTGGAGAATTTATTTACCACCTTAAATTAATAAATTAAAAAAGAAACATTTTAGTATTTGTCCATTTATATATGATTACTTATAAATTTTATTTTATATTATATATGGCCATATGTATTTATATAAAAATGTACTAATTTATATATAAATGTATAAATTAGTTAATTTATATACATATTATATATATTAAGTTATATACATATTACATATACATTTATATGTAAATATATAAATTAGTTAATTTATCTATAAATTAAAGTTTATATCTAAATTTTACATGTAATGTATATACTCATAAATTTATCTATAAATTAAATAATTACAATATTAATGTTTCACCAAAAATGATTTATTGATATATATAGACTTGAGTGAGTTGTTTCCATTAATATACCTCATACTGATTTTCTTATGCCCTCTATTCATTGACAACATTGAGATCCCTCAAATCCAACTTTATTCCTGGACATATTCAGTCTTCCATAGATGATTCATCAAGCAATGTAGCTCCTGCCTTGAATTCCACATCTTCATCCAAGTTACTAAATTATTCTCATGGCCACATATTTCATGTTGTCACTATCCAGGTCTATGCTTCATGTGAAATCTGAAGTCCCAACATATTCTTCAACTAAAATTTTCTAAATTTTAATTCTTATAATTCCTTTACCTCACTACAACTCTTCCAAAAGGACTAAAAAATAATTAAAATATTTATGACAGCTACTTATTGGACTCAGATTGTTCAAAACAAAAATTATTTTCTTCCCTCTAGTCTCCTGCATTGTCCACTTTGTAGAACAACAAAAAAATCCATTCATTTGCCCACCCAGAATTGTAGGAATCTTCTTGCCTCTCTCTCTTTTACAATTAAAAACTTCAATTAATGGACAATTCTGACATTTTATTTTCCATGTGCTTTCTTTCCTTCTGCCCCTTTTCTTAGTAATAGTTCCTCAGTAGAACTATTGTTTTAGCCTTTTAAGATGGCTATCTATTTTTAGCTTCATCCACCTTTTCTCTAATCTATCTTACATACTGTAACAGAAAAATTTTCTAAAGTTTGAATCTTGTCAGCTAGATTCATTGCTTCAAAGTCACCATAAGTTAAATCCAAAGTTTTTAATATAATCTAGAAGAATTTTGGCTGTCTGGTCATGGTCTATAGCTCTGGCCAGATCACCTGACCAGTCTACTCAGGCATAGTCATGCTAATTTACTTGATATTTTTTTCTTCTAATTAACAATTGTACACACTGATGCTGGTCTGAACTTACATTAAAACCCTTTTGAAGCTTTCTTTTTCTGTACCTTTAAAAATCCTTTTTAATATATATATTTAGTATAGCACTAGTTAAATTTCTATAATTACTTATCTGTTAATTTTTTATTACTAGTTTTTACTCTGTGGAAAAAAGGAGTTTTCTATACATCTTTGTGTATCAAGAAGATGGCATATCTTCTGGAAAAGAATAACTAATTCAAAATAGTCTTCATTGAGTGAGAGACTATTTAGTTTCTTCTTAAGGTACATTTGGCTCAGAGTATATACCTTAAGTGTTCAAAATAGAGATTAATTTATACCTTAAGGGAAGCCTAATTCACATTGCTGCTTGGGGTCAAGCTGAGTCAACTATAGGTTAAGATCTGTTGTCTTATGGAAAAGAGGCTAGATGACTTTAGATATAATGTATTTCTTGCCCTCTCTAATCATATTCCAATGAAAAAATGAGATAAGCAGCAATTTAAGTGACAATGGTGACATTTTTCTGTAGTTTACTCTAGAACTTAAGTTTTCAAATGCCGAATCCAGTTTTCTTCCCACTGTAACATGAAACTGTGGGTGTCAACATATTAGAATAAGGCAAACAATATTAATTTAGAGAAATACATGCTGTACAAAATTATCAGTATTTATAGATCATACATATTTTCAGTATGTAGCATTATAAAGGCCAAAATTTTTTCTGGAGTTCATTCATGAATAAGAATCCAAATGTTTACCATACTTGGAGAAAATTTGGTATGAGGCAAATAAAATAATGTGAAAATACAGGAGTAAGAACATATACAAGTGAGTCTTCAACTTTAGATAAGATTTCAAACAGATGTGTCCATTTTAAGAAAGAAAAAATTACATTCAGAAAAAATTTTAAACTACCCATGACATTTTTCACAGAACTAGAACAAATAATCCTAAAATTTATATGGAACCATAAAAGACCCAGAATTGCCAAAGCAATCCTGAGGAAAAAGAACAAAGCAGAAGGCATAACCTCCTAGACTTCAGACATTACTACAAAGCTACAGTAATCTATATGGTAAGGTATTGGCACAAAAACAGACATATGAATCAATGGTACAGAATAGAAAGCCCAGAAATAAGCCCACACACCTGTGGTCAATTAATCTTTGAAAAAGAAGGCAAGAATATACAATGGTGAAAAGACAGTCTCTTCATCAAGTGGTGTCAGAAAAGTTGCACAGCCACAAGTAAATCAATGAAGTTCGAACACACCCTCACACTATACATAAAAATAAACTTGAAATAGCTTAAATACTTAAACATAAGATATGACACCATAAAAGAAAACATGGAAGAGAACACAGAAGAGATCATGGGCAAAATATTCTCTGAAATTGTACTAATGTTTTATTAGGTCAGTGTCCCAAGGCAATAGAAATAAAAATAAAAATAAACAAATGGGACTTAATCAAAATTACAAGTGTTTACACAGCAAAGGAAACCATAAAAGAAACAAAAAGACAACCTACAGACTGGGAGAAAATATTTGCAAACCATATAACTGACAAGGGCTTAATTTCCAAAATATACAAACACACAACTCAACAACAACAACAAAAAAACAGTGCAATTGAATAATGGGCAGAAGATCTAAATAGACATTTCTCCAAAAAAAGAAATACAGATGGCCAAAAGACATGTAAAAATATGTTTAACATCACTAATTATTAGAGAAATGCAAATCACAATTACAATGATGTATCACCTCACGCCAGTCAGAATGGTTATGATTAAAAATATACAAATAACAAATGCTGGAGAGGGAGTGGAGAAAAGGGAACACTTGTACACTGTTGGTGGGAATGTAACTTGGTGTAGCCACTATGGAAAACAGTATGGAGGTTCCCCACAAAACTAAAAATAGAGCTACCATATGATCTAGCAATCACACTGTTGGACATATATCCAGACAAACTTATAATTCAAAAAGATACATGCACCTCTATGTTCATAGTAGCACCATTCACAATAGCCAAGACATGGAAACAACCTAGATGTCCATTGAGAGAGGAATCAATAAAGGTGTGGTAGATATATACAATGGAATATTACTCAGCAATAAAAAAGAATGAAATAATGCCATTTGCAGCAGCATGGGATGTAACTAGAGATTATCATACTAAGGGAAGTAAGTCAGAAAGAGAAAGACAAATATCATATGATACCACTTATATGTGGAATCTAAAATATGACACAAATGAAACTATCTATGAAACAGAAACAGACTCACAGACATAGAGAACAGACTTGCGGTTGCCAAGGGGGAGATGGGTAGGGGAGGGATTGAGTGGGGGTTTGGGGTTAGCACATGCAAACTGCTATATATGGAATGGATAAACAACAAGGTCCTACTCTATAACACAGGGAACTATATTCAATATCCTGTGATAAATCATAATAAAAAAATATAAAAAAGAATATACATATATGTGTGTATATGTATGCATGTGTGTGTGTATAAGTGAATCACTTTGCTGTAGAGCAGAAGTTGACACAACATTGTAAATCAACTACACTTCAATTTAAAAAAAGAAATAATTTTAAGTTGTGCTCTTTGATAGGCTCTTTAATAATACATATTTAATTTCACAATTGAAAAAGTATTCTTCTAATAAGAAATATATTTAAAAGTCACAGGCCATTATTAAGGAGAATAATTACAGGTAAATATTTTATATATGTTAGGACAAGAAATAAAGTGAAGAATGAGCTCTCTTTTCTCTGTGGGAGAATATGTTTAGTGGTGCTTCCAAGCCATCTGGTAAAATACAAAGAAGAATCAGAGATGAGAACAGCATAGCATTTCCTTTCTGTGTCCTTAAGGTAAAGCTGTGAATTGTACTGCTTCTCCTCTAGTATTAACAATGGAGATGGTTCCCACTGTCTCAAGATAAAAGTCCTTGTGGTCACACAGCAAGAACTTCTGAGCTTTCTTTGCAGAAACGCTTGTATAAAACTATTCAGGTTTCTCTGGGCTTCCCTGGTGGCACAGTGGTTGAGAGTCTGCCTGCCGATGCAGGGGACGCGAGTTTGTGCCCCGGTCAGGGAGGATCCCACATGCCGTGGAGCGGCTAGGCCCGTGAGCCATGGCTGCTGAGCCTGTGCATCCAGAGCCTGTGCTCCGCAACGGGAGAGGCCACAACAGTGAGAGGCCCGTGTACCGCAAACAAACAAACAAAAATTATTCAGGTTTCTCATCTGCTGCTAAGAAGAAGACAGCAAAAAACTTAATGTGAATATTTCATTATCATGTTCTGCAAGGCAAATATCAATAGATGATTCCTTGAACCATGTATCAAATTCAAGAGGTGTGTTACTCCAATACATGATTCAAGGCAAATTAGAAGCAAATTTCTATTCAAAATATGAATAATCAACAAAATGGATGTTTATCTGACTTATAGTACTTAAATGTTAAAAAGAAATATGCCATACAGTTGAGTTTCTTTGACTCATCATAACATATTTTTTCATTCAGTCATAAGTATTCAATGACCAGTTGTTTATTCCTTTTTTATGACATAAAGTATTACTCAATATGGCTATTGTAAAAATGTTTTATCTATTTCCCATTAATCTATATATTGTGACCTTGATAGCACACTATTTTGATTAAAGTAGCTTCATAATACATCTGGAATCAGTAAGTGTTAGTACTCAAATTTCTTAGCTTTTCTCAAAGTTGTTTTGTCTCTTTCTAGTTCCTTTGAATTTTTTAATGGATTTTAGAATGAACCTGTCAATTTGTACAAAAAAAAAGCATACATATATTTTCTTGGAGGATGTGTACTATCTATAGATCAATTTGGGAAGAACTGACATCTCAATAATAGTAAGTTTTCTGACCCATGAACATAATATATCTTTCCATTATTTAATTCTTTAATTACCATCAGCCTGATTTTATTGTTTTGAGCTTATGAGTTTTTCACATCTTTTGTCATAGGTATTCATAAGTATTTCATACTTTATTGATGTTACTATGAATACATTATTTTTTTATTTCAATTATTAATTGTTCCTTGATGGTATATAAAAATACAATTGAATATTGTATATTGATTCTATATCCTGCATTGTGAAAAACTCTATCTTTTTTATAGATTCCATAATTTTTTTCTAATAAACAATTCTGTCTGCAAACAAAAACCATATTGTTTATTTCTATATAGATGATCAATTCCTGTACAAATGAAAACTTTTCTTTTTCCTTTCCAATATAGATGCCTTTTCTTTTTGTTTTCTTCTATTGAACTGACTGGCATCTCCAATACCATGTTGAACAAAAGTGGTGAGAGAAGACATCCTTATTTTGTTCCAGATCTTAGAGGAAACACATTTAATCTTTCAACATTATGATGTTGGCTCTAGGTTTTTTATAGGTTCTCTTTATCAGATATATATTCTTTTCTCTGAGATATACTTTATCTAATATTGATACATCCATTCAGCTTTCTTTTGTTTAGTCTTAGCATGCTATGTATCTTTTCCATCTTTTTCTTTTTAACCATTTTTTAAAGTATTTATTGTAAGCAAAATATACTTGGGTCTGGCTTTTTATACAAGTTGATAATCTTTGTCTTTAAATTATGGATGTATAGAGCTTCTACTTTAATATAATTCTTGATATAGTAAGGTTTCAGATTATAATTGTGCTGTGCGTTTTCTATTTGTCCCATCTTTGCTCCTGTTTTCTTTTTTTTGAGATTAATTGAATATTTTTTATGATAGCATTTAATTTTTGTTGTATTACTAGCTACTTATCATTGTTTTGTTAATTTAGTGGTTGCTTTAGGATTTCTAACATACTTCTGAGACTACCTTCAAATGATATACCACTTCACATTTAGTATAAGAACCTTGAAAAACGATACTTTCATTTCTTCCCTTGAGTCTTAATGCTGTAGGAGGCATGCGTATATCTTATGCATGTGATAAAAACCTCAAATTATAGTGTTTTTTGTTTGTTTGTTTAACCACCATTTGTCTTCCAAATGTTCCAGAGTTATATAATCAAGAATAACCTTAAATGTTTACACATGTAGTTACCATTTCAGGTGGTTTTCATTCCTTTCTGCCAACTGGTGTCATTTTCCTTGTGCCTGAAGGACTTTAAAATTTCTTATAGAGCATGTCTCCTGCTGACGAATTGTTGCAACTATTCTATGCCAGAAAAAAATTGTAATATCACTCTCACTTTGAAAAACATTTTGGGTATATATAGGACTTCATATGGGCAGTGTTTTTTTATAGTGCTAAAAAGATGTTGTTCCACCTATCACTTGCATCTTTTTCAATGAAAAATGATCCATTATTCTTATTTTTATCCCTCTCTGCATAACATGTGTTTTCTCTGGAAACTGATATTTTTTATATTTATCGTTCATTTTGAGAATTTGATTAAAATGTGACTTATGGTAGTTTTCATGTTTCTTGTGTTTAGAATTCATTAAGATTATTGAATCTATGGGTTTATACTTTTCATAAAATTTGAAACCTTTCTGCCATTATTTCTTTTTTAATTTAATTTAATTTTTTACATGGCAGGTTCTTATCAGTTATCTATTTTATACATATGAGTGTATATATGTCCATCCCAATCTCCCAATTCATCCCATCACCACCACCCCTCCCCCCACTTCCCCCCCTCGGTGTCCATATATTTTTTCTCTACCTCTGTGTCTATATTTCTGCTGCAAACTTGTTCATCTGTACCATTTTTCTAGATTCCACATATATGAGTTAGTATACGATATTTGTTTTCTCTTTCTGACTTACTCCACTCTGCATGACAGTCTCTAGGTCCATCCACGTCTCTACAAATGACCTAATTTCGTTTCTTTTTATGGCTGAAAAATATTCCATTGAATATATATACCACACCTTCTTTATCCATTCGTCTGTTGATGGGAATTTAGATGCCTCCATGACCTGGCTATTGTAAATAGTGCTGCAGTGAACATTGGGGGGCATGTGTCTTTTTGAATTATGGTTTTCTCTGGGTATATGCCCAGTAGCGAGATTGCTGGGTAATATAGTAATTCTATTTCTAGCCTCTTAAGGAAACTCCATACTGTTCTCCATAGTGACTGTATCAATTTACATTCCCACCAACAGTGCAAGAGGGTTCCCTTTTCTCCACACCATCCCCAGCGTTTGTTGTTTGTAGATTTTCTGATGATGCCCATTCTAACTGGTATGAGATGATACCTCATTGTAGTTTTGATTTGCATTTCTCTAATATTAGTGATGTTGAGCATCTTTTCATGTGCCTCTTGGTCATCTGTATATCTTCTTTGGAGAAATGTCTATTTAGGTCTTCAGCCCATTTTTTGATTGGGTTGCTTGTTGTTTTAATATTGAGCTGCATGAGTGGTTTATATATTTTGGAGATTAACCCTTTGTCTGTTGATTTATTTGCAAATATTTTCTCCCACTCTGAGTGTTGTCTTTTTATCTTGTTTATAGTTCCTTTTGCTGTGCAAAAGCTTTTAAGTTTCTATAGGTCCCATTTGTTTATTTTTGTTTTTATTTCCATTACTCTAGGAGGTGGATCAAAAAAGACCTTGCTGTGATTTATGTCAAAGGGTGTTCTTCCAATATTTTCCTCGAAGAGTTTTATAGTGTGTGGTCATAGCTTTAGGTCTTTAATCCATTTGAGTTTATTTTTGTGTATGGTGTTAGGGAGTGTTCTAATTTCATTCTTTTACAGGTAGCTGTCCAGTTTTCCCAGCACCACTTATTGAAAAGACTGTCTTTTCTCCAATGTATATCCTTGCCTCTTTTGTCATATATTAGTTGACCATACGTGCACGGGTTTATCTCTGGGCTTTCTATCCAGTTCCATTGATCTATATTTCTGTTTTTGTGCCAGTACCATATTTTCTTGATTACTGTAGCTTTGTACTGTAGTCTAAAGTCAGGGGGCTGATTCCTCCAGCTCCATTTTTTTTTTTTTTCCATCAAGATTGTTTGGCTTTCTGGGGTCTTTTGTGTCTCCATACAAAGTTTAAGATTTTTTTGTTCTAGTTCTGCAAAAAATGCCATTGGTAATTTGATAGGGATTGCATTGAATCTGTAGACTGCTTTGGCTAGTATAGTCATTTTCACAATATTGACTTTTCCAATCCAAGACCATGCTATATCTCTCCATCTGTTTGTGTCATCTTTGATTTCTTTCATCAGTGTTTTATAGTTTTCTGAGTACAGGCCTTTTACCTCCTTAGGTAGGTTTATTCCTAGGTATTTTATTCTTTGTGTTGCAATGGTGAATGGGATTGTTTAACTAATTTTTCCTTCTGATCTTTCATTGTTAGTGTATAGGAATGCAAGAGATTTCTGTGCATTAGTTTTGTATCCTGCAACTTTACCAAATTCATTGATTAGCTCTAGTAATTTTCTGGTGGCATCGTTAGGACTCTCTCTGTATAGTATCATGTCATCTGCAAACAGTGACAGTTTTACTTCTTCTTTTCCAATTTGTATTCATTTTGTTTCTTTTTCTTCTCTGAATCCAGTGGCTAGGACTTCCAGAACCATGTTGAATAAGAATGGCAAGAGTGGACATCCTTGTCTTGTTCCTGATCTTAGAGGAAATGGTTTCAGTTTTTCACCATTGAGAATGATGTTTGCTCTGGGTTTGTTGTATATGGCCTTTATTATGTTGAGGTAGGTTCCCTCTATGCCCACTTTCTGGAGAGTTTTCATCAAAAATGGATGTAGAATTTTGTCTAAAGCTTTTTCTGCATCTATTGAGACTATCATATGGTTTTTATCCTTCAGTTTGTTAATATGGTGTATCACATTGATTGATTTGTACATATTGAAGAATCCCTGTCCTCTTTGTCTCCTGTAATAATCTTTATTTTAAGGTCTATTTTATCTGATGTGAGAATTGCTACTCCAGCTTTCTTTTGATTTGAATTTGCATGGAATAACTTTTTCCATCCCCTCACTTTCAGTCTGTATGTGTCCCTAGGTCTGAAGTGGGTTTCTTGTAGACAGCATATATACGGGTCTTGTTTTTGTATCCATTCAATGAGCCTGGGTCTTTTGGTTGGAGCATTTAATCCATTCACATTTAAGGTGATTATCAATATGTATGTTCCTATTACAATTTTCTTATATTATTTTGTGTTTGTTTTTGTAGGTCCTTTTCTTCTCTTGTGTTTTCCACTTAGAGAAGTTCCTTTCGTCTTTGTTGTAGAGCTGGTTTGGTGGTGCTGAATTCTCTTAGCTTTTCCTGGTCTGTAAAGCTTTTGATTTCTCCATCTAATCTGAATGAGATCCTTGCTGGGTAGAGTAATCTTGGTTACAGGTTCTTCCCTTTCATCAAGTTAAATATATCATGTCACTCCCTTCTGGCTTGTGGAGTTTCTGCTGAGAAATCAGCTGTTAACCTTATGGGAGTTACCTTGTATGTTATTTGTCATTTTTCCTTTGTTGCTTTTAATATTTTTTCTTTAATTTTTGTCAGTTTGATTACTATGTGTCTCAGCATTTTTATCCTTGGGTTTATCCTGCCTGGGACTCTCTGCACTTCCTGGACTTAGGTAGCAATTTCCTTTCCCATGTTAGGGAAGTTTTTGACTATAATCTCTTCAAATATTTTCTCAGGTCCTTTCTCTCTCTCTTCTCCTTCTGGGACCCCTATAAGGTGAATGGTGTTGTGTTTAATGTTGTCCCAGTGGTCTCTTAAGCTCTCTTCCTTTGTTTTCATTCTTTTTTTCTTTATTCTGTTCTGCAGCAGTGAATTCCACCTTTCTGCTTTCCAGGTCTGTTATCCATCCTTCTGCCTCAGTTATTCTGCTATTGATTCCTTCTAGAGTATTTTTCTTTACAGTTACTGTATTGTTCATCTCAGTTTTTTTGTTCTGTAATTCTTCTAGGTCTTTGTTAAACATTTATTGCATCTTCTTGATCTTTGTCTCCATTCTTTCTCTGAGGTCCTGGATCATCTTCACTAGCATTATTCTGAATTCTTTTTCTGGATGGTTGCCTATCTCCAATTCATTTAATTGCTTTTCTGGGGTTTATCTTGTTCCTTCATCTGGTACATAGTTCTTTGCCTTTTCATTCTATCTATCGTTCTGTGAATGTGGTTTTCATTCCACAGGCTGCAGGATTGTAGTTTTTCTTGCTTCTGCTGTCTGGCCTCTGGTGGTTGAAGCTATCTAAGAGGCTTGTGCAAGCTTCCTAATTGGAGGCATTGGTGGTGGGTAGAGCTGGGTGTTGCTCTGGTGGGCCGAGCTCAGTATAATCAGAATCTACTAAAGAAATAAACCAAACCAAATCACATACTTTATTGTAGATACAAATCGATTTTGGCATTCACCTCTTGAAGAACTATAAAATAGTTGTATTGTATTCTCCCTTCCTTTGTAGTATAAACTCTCGCAATTTTCTGATCCTATTTTTAAAGTTTTTCTATCATATTTTGGCCAAGATGAAAATGCTGATTTACATGGGTAAACATCTAGCAATATCAGTAAGAAAAAAGGAGTCCAAATGATCTACCAAGATACAGTGTCACAAACAAGTATAATAGGAAATTAAACTGAATGATTTTCTATGAGAAATTATCAGAGTTGGACTAAGGCTGCCTAGGCGATGGGAAAAGCTGAATTTAGAATTAATATCAACTGATTCCACTCTTTACTATTATTGATGACTCTCAGATTACTTTTAAGTACCATTTCTATGACATGATCTTCAGCCAAAATGATCTGTCTCATTTGCTTACTATTCAAAATGACATTTTCCTGGGATTCTAAAATCATAGTACACATTTTCTCTAGTCAAGTTAAACTTTGTAATGCTTTCATAAGTACTTAGATCAATCTGTTTTCAAGTCATGGCCAGAAAAGTCAGCAAAGGTAGTTAGCATCAAACCTATATTGTTCAATAGATTTTCTTTTCTTTTCTTTTTTTTTGCTGTACGCGGGCCTCTCACTGTTGTGGCCTCTCCCGTTGTGGAGCACAGGCTCCGCACATGCAGGCTCAGCAGCCATGGCTCACCGGCGCTCTGCGACATGTGTGATCTTCCCGGACCGGGGCACAAACCCGTGTCCCCTGCATCAGCAGGCGGACTCTCATCCACTGCGCCACCAGGGAAGCCCTTCTTTTTTCAATCTATACTTGACATAAGATTTTGAAATAGTTTAATTCTGCTCAGATTATCTGTGTCTATATAGGATGTTTTCTTCAAAGTTTTGAATAACCTTATCTTAAATGCAGAAAGGTAAATTAATTATTATCTGGTCTAAACTAATATGTAAATTCCAGAGCATTTGTTTTTACAGCTACTACAAAAATACCTACAGTTATTTTGGATGTTAAAATAAATCAAAAGAGACTCATTACTATGAGACTCTGTTTAAAATGTTGTCATTTTCATGTTCAGAAACTTGACATAACTCTAAAATACCCTGCAGGTCTAAATTTTCTGTAAATTTTATAAGAGCTCTTGGTCAAAAACAATGAAATTTGAATTAACATGTACTTGTTAGAAGCATATCATCCTCCAGATACACAAATGATCTTTTGAGACTTAGGAAAAATAAACCAATGAAATAAATATCTGATCAATAGTATATTCTATATTAACCAAATGTTGGATAGGGAGGATTTCTTTAATATTTTTAAATTATTTAAAGTAGTACCTTAAAGTGGTTAATGATATAGTTTACAAAGTATTCATTAGCAATTTATCAAAGAAAACCAGAATGTGGTTCTTCAATTAGTGTAGAGGTTTTATTGTTATAATTAAGAGTTCTATTTATTTAATCTTGCATTTATTGGGTTGGCCAAAAGGTCTGTTTGGGTTTTTCCACAAGATGTTACAGAAAAACTAGAATGAACTTCTTGGCTAACCCAATATACTCACATCTTTATCTCAGATAGCTGTGGAGTTTTGTGTACCTGAAAATCCAACCTAGTGATCTTATTACCTTTTCTTTTATGATCTTCTTAGTTTTCCTGAAGCAAATTTGCTCAGAGGGGAGGGCACCTGGAAATTGTGGACCTCTTTGCAAACAATATATAATATTGGTAAACCCATCCTAAATTAAGTAAAAAAAAAAAAAAAAAAAAAAACTTTCCCCAAACAAGCTATTGTCTTTTGCTAGTTCTGACTTAAATGCTAATAGGCTGTATAATACCCAAGCCTAGAATAAATTAGTAAGGAAGACATAAAATTGAGTAAAATCATGCTATACACTTTTTCACTAAGAAATTGAGGTCATAGGGAAAATATGAACATTATTTTAATTTAGTGTCCATAGAAGAATAGTTTGAGAACTACTTTCCTGAAGAAATAGCCCTTTGCCATTTTTTAAATTTTTCTTTTGACTGAAGCAAGGCTGCTTTCTTTTTATTCTAAACAAATATGACCATGTGATTCTAATGGTATATGCTCTCTGTCTGTGACACTTCTCTTTATCAATTGTTCTGAACTTCAGAAGGAGAGTTTCTATCATTATGCTTTCTTTTGGATTCCAAATTTAAATAATTTTTCCCTATCTAGGTTATTTCCTCATACTTTTGTTTAATTAAAAATTAAAATACACTGAATGAACCATAATTCAGGATATAACTGAATGTTTTTTAACTTGGGCCAAGTCCTCCTTGACTGATCCTTCTCAGGCATTGTCCATCACTATCATTTTAAAGAATGTATTTAAACATTCAGACACAAGCATAATTTCCACCAGAGGAACAAGAGAACTGCTTCAGCATAATCTTGGTTGGAGCCTCTTTTCTTCTGTTTTGTTTCTTTAAACAGAGGTAAAGAAGAGTTGGCAAAATCACCTGGAATATGGTGTCAGGAGTCAGAGTGTAAGGATTAAAAATCTAGCTGTACTACTTACAGTCCTGTGGTTTGGGACAACTTAATTACCTGTCTATATCTCAGTTTTCTCATAATCATAAAATGATTATGTAATCATTTTAACAAAGGGATCCATAATTGTACCAGAATCATAGGGCTGTTCTGAATATTAAATCCCACAATATAAATATTCAGCTTGATATCTGGAAGACAGCAAACTCTTAATCAATGTCACTCATTATGATTATGACAAATATGTATTCACTCAGTGATATTTATTGAGTAACTTCATGCTCTATGATAGGGATAAAATGATGAACAAAACAGAAACATCTTGTCCACTGGGCAATTGTAGTTAAAGACAAACAAAAAAGGAAGCATGGATATTAATATATGGCTTCAATAAGAAATTGAAGACAGAGAACACTTACTCTAAGAACATAAAATAAGGGGATAAAATAAATTTTAAAATTTTTAAATGATTTTTCCTGGGGGATCAATGAACACTTCTTTAAGAAAGATACAGAACTTTTATTCAAGACATCTCAGTAATGAATAAGAATGAATACAGAAAAGGGTGGATTGAGGGAAGGAGAACCACTATGTAATAAGGAAAGGAATTAATTTTGTGAGGCCCAAAGGCAGAGAAAAATGGTAAAGAAGAACGTTGCCTGTGGAAGACAGGGGAGAATGGTGGGGTTGTGATGAGTGAAGGGCCTGGATGGCAGACAAGGGTCAGCTCTTTCAGGGCCTAACTGACCAGGAGATAGAGTGTGGTCAGAGTGGTGGAAATGCTTTGAAAAATAAAAGGAGAGCCAGGATATGGGGGAAAACTTTAGATTTTTATCTTATAAATTTTCATTGACTCTGGTGTGGAGAAAGGATTACAGGTGGCAAAATCAATGAGGAAAGAGGATGCAGATGGCAGTTGCAGAAGTTGAGTTGAAAGATGACAGTATTTTAAAAGTAGGTGTGGACAATGGATATGGAGAGATGTGAGACAGACATAGGGGAGGACATTTTTGAAGGAAAAGTGACAGGGCTTGGTGGAATATTGAAAATCAGGGGAAAGAGAATTCTGGTAAATATGATCCTGGATTTCTGGCTTGCACAACCTAATATATGGCGAGCTATTCTCTGAGGTAGAGAAGAAGAAAATTGAGCAAGAGAGAAGGGAGATTATGAGCTCAATTTTTTGTGTGCTGTATTTATATTGTATCTGTGATATCTACCAGAAAGGTCAAGTGGATGTGTGAGACCTGAGTTCATGGGGGAGGTGGGGGGAGAGGGGGTTGTGGGTGTGGGGAAGCAGAGTCTAGGTTTTGAGATGCAGCTCTAAAATACAGTTTATGGGTGGTAACTGAAACCATGGAAATAGATGCCTGCACTCTGTGAGAACTGAGAAAACTAAAAAAGCAAGTAGTTAAACACGACATCTTTTCTCCTACTCACATCACTATAAACTGCAAGAATAGAAATATTTCTCTTTGGTTTCTTATTTTACTACATATAGAATTTTAGACAAAAAATATGCATATCAAAAATATATAGTGATCTGAATGGCTAGGAAATGATACACTCTCCAAAAATTACATTCAGACAGTAAAGTAGAAAAAATAAATGATTAATAGCATAGGGCAAGAGCCTATTACTGTTAGAGTTAGGATTCTTAATGGTGTCGTGGTTAAGGTAGTAGAATACTGAGATTTGTTTATGTGTGTCTGGTGGAGTGGGATAAGATAAAGGCTGGGTTTCAGCAGTAATTCAGTTTACTACTGTCTTATTGCTACCTTTATGTTTCAACTCCATGATAATTTGACCTTTCCAGAATTCTGAGATTAAGAGCAGCTTTCTGCTGAGCAACTTCCAGCTGCTGTTTGAACAACAAATAAAACCAACTGAGCTACTTATGCTTATCTAAAACAATGTTCTTAACTAGTATGAGACCAAATGAATAAAGAGAAGATCAGAAAATGAAGGAAGAGAAAAAGAGCCAACTCTTTTTTATACGTGAAGATTAATTTAGCATAATGGTCAGAATTGATGAAACAAAATGTTAAATATCAAATGTGATATCACAGAATGGTGATAGAGTAATGACCCAAGTAATCAAAATGATCATGCAGGTTTATATACTTCATGTGTTCATTGGTCATTATGAACAATATGTAGATTTCCTGCATGGATTATGATAGAAACCAAAGTAAATCCACATTACTGAAATATTTTACATATTGTTTTCCATTCCATACTTAACTTTGGAAATGCTGTCCTTTCTGGGAAATGAACATTATTCTTACTGCGTATTATAATAATATATATTGATAATAGCTTATTGCTTAGTTTAGTAGCATGTTGTCAATCAATCACGAGCCCAGAACCAGTAGTCTATGAATGTTTAGGAACATATAAAGTCCATGAGAATACTATCAGTGTTGACTGATTTGTCCAGTGAGAAATTAAAATTTAACTAAAGGATTTAAGCATGAATAAGAATTTTAAAATAAAATTAGACCTGATTTTCAATATTTTACACATGTAAGCCCTCATTGGAAATCCTCATTCCAAAAGTAAATATGATTTGGGGTGGCACTTGGCTTATTTTCAGAATTCTTTCCATTTACAACCCTTTGTGTGTATAAACACTGATGTATATTCAAAAGTAAGGGATTGGAAGTTAAATCTGATAGATGTTTCATCCCTAACTGAGGTTATTAGTTATTAGTTTTATTTTTTAATTTATTATATTTTCTATGTCCAAATTGTCCAATTTACATGAAAGTCTTCTGAAATTACTCATGCCAAGTATGCCTTATTTACTTAAAACTGTATTTTTATAAAGAAAAATTTTTTAATTATTAAACATTATTAAACATTAATATTCCCAGAAAGTCAGATATTTGAGCTGATTTGAAGACTCAAAACTGAAAGAAAAAGACTCAAAACTGAAACTAAAACTGAAACTGAAAAAAAAAGACTCAAGACTGAAAAACAAATCTATTTATTCCCTGAACTGTCTGAGACACAAAAATATCAATTTCAATAAAATAGTAATTAGTAAATGTTTAACCTAACTGGTTTTCTTTTAAATGTATAAGGTGAATTGCTAAATGTTTATGAATGATTTCCTAAAACTAAAAAATTACATTTCCTCAACTAAAGGAGTTAAAGCCCAACATATTTTATTTTTAAAAATGATCTAAAACTATAGGTCACTAGTGAATACATAAATCAAATAACTTCATAGTATTGATAGTACCCAAAATTATAACCATTTTGGTAAATTATCTTAATTGATTGAATAATAGATAAATTTATATTTAATCGCCTATATATGGAAAAAACTTTCTCATACTCGAAAATTGCAAATTAAATTTCTTTGTCTTTAAAATCATAATGTTACATATTGTCATCACATATTAGATTATGTTCAAGGCTCTTAAAATTCAAATCCACATAATCCATATAATTGAAATTTTTTAAGGATAATTTTTGTATCTTTAACTTCACATTTGTCAACATAATTGAAGACCACCTATGGTATTATTTTGTTTTATGTGTTCTTTTTGTGACTTAACTTTATAAAAAGTTGATTCAATCGAGCAAAAGTTTAAAACATTGTTTCTGTTTCTAATTTTTATTTTTACTGAAAGGTAAATTTTATTAAAATTTCATTATTATTTTCCTATATCTCTCCTGTATTTCTTCTTCAATAATATATTCTGATATATATGAATTTAAATGCAAATCTTTTCGTATCATCACTATACGCCAAAAGTAGTAATGATCTAGTGTAGAATGAATCAATTCTTTGAAAATGTCAAACTCAGAAGGAGGTTATGTGTGCGAAGGTTTTCTATAAGTCTTGAAAGTAGAAGAACTGTGCTCAAAGAAGTGTAATATTAGATATAAACAAGAAATAAATGTTGACCTGCTCACTAAGAATACACAGTTCCATACCGAGACAATGAATCAGGACAGAAAAGTGCAAAGGGCATTAGCAAGAGTTTAATTCTAAGACTTTAAATAAAGCAAAGGTGTTCATAAAGTAGGATAAAAAGGGAAGTTAGGATAGAGAATAGTAACACTGTCCTTCATGGAGAAAAAAAAGAGAGAAGATAATCTTGCTGTCTGGTGGCCTACTGTCCACCTCATTACTCCTGGAATATAGATTCAAGCCACAGGGATCCTAGGTAACCTGCCAAGTCAGTTTCTAGGCCAGTATGTGAGATGTATTTGAATGGTGTTTAAAGGAAGTTCCTCCTCATATCAAATAACTGGGAGACTGATGTATGTAATTTAATGACAGAAGAATACTACAACCTCAGAAATATGAGAACCACTCTACATGGAGAGTTATCAAAATGCATATATATTCAATATGTGATTAAGCTCCGAAAACTTGGGGAAAGAAAAGCAATATGCATGAGCCAATAGAAACTAAGGAGGAAACTTTTAATGAGGTTGCAACTTGAGTAATAAAAACCGGGTTGGCGTCTCTTAACCAAAATTTTCAACTTGGAACGTTTGAGACTTAGTAACTACCCAGAGCGCACAGGGTGGGGGGAAACGAGTGGAAATTGAGGAATGCTTGGATGTCCCATGGGGACTTACTATACCTGTGTCCACATCCTTCACCTGTTGCCTGGCTCGAGTTGGCCGGTTCCACTTTGAGCTCTTGCAAGACAAGCCCTTTTTCGTGTGGTCCAGGAAAGTCCATGCCTGGCACCTCCTCCTCTTCTAGGGACTCCACGTAGAAGAGAGTCCTGGCCGGCTGGTGGGTGCCCTGCCCGGGCGCCCCTTGCTGCAGCCTCGTGGCCACTGGCAGCAGGGTGCCATTCAGTGGGTTGAAGGAAGAGGAGGAAGAGGACGGGGAGGCAGAAGAAGAAGAGGAGGAAGAAGAGGAAGGCTTCTTCCAGAAAGTGCTCACGCTGCCCTTCTCTTGGCTTTTGAGCGGGCGGCTCTGGCTGGGTCCCCAGTGCTCGAAGCTGCTGCTGCCGTCTTCTTGCAGGCAGCTGCCCCCGGCCGGAGCGCCGGGGGACTGCGACGGGTGGCTGAAGAGTTTCCAGCGGAGTCGCAGGATATGCTTCACATCAAAATCTTTTCGCCCAGAGCCTGACATGCTTGACGCAAGGAAGGCAAAGGGGCTTCAGCGGATGCAGGAGTAGACGAGTCAGTGGGTGGGGGAGGCCAACGGAGCCTGGGGTTGGAGGAGGGGGAGGGAGGCGCCCTCTGCACCCTGGCAACAGACCGGACCAGGCGGCTGCGCGCCCTGCCAGGCAACGAGCGGAGAGCGGACAGCAGAGCCGCGCGGCTCAGCGGCGGTCAGGTCCGCAGGACCCGCGCGTGGTGAGCTCAACGGCCGGGAGCAGAGGAAGGAGCTGGATGCAGAGGGCTGAGAATCCCCGATCTCCTTGCGGGGTCCCCGTGGTTACCGCGCGGGGAGGTACGACCCTGATGCTGGAGATGGGCGAGGGAGAGAGGTCTGCGCGCTCCGAAGCTTCGGAGGCAGCGACAGCTGGATACACCTCCCTGGCAAGCACCGGTGGCAGAGCCTCAGTGGAGAAGCTGTCGGCTCCCCTATCCTTGCAGCTTAGAGTTCAGTTCCTGGGGAGTGCAGAGAGAAAGATCCCCAAGTCGCGAAGAAGCGCACCCTCCTCCCCTCCGCCTTCTCGTTGCACCTGCTCTCCTGTCACTGGTCTCTCGGAGGATGCTCTGAGAGCTTGCGGGTACCTCTGAGAAAGTCAAATGCCTTCTGAAAGGCGAGAAGGGGTGGTTTTATCTAGTCAGTTTGTAAAAGAGGAAAAAAAAATCTATTCCAGAAAACATAGGAAGGCAAAAAGAAAAGCCCGCGCCGGTAAAGCTGTCAAGGTCCTCACAGTACAATTTTCTCTCTGCCTCAGCGCCTCCTCCTCCAGCGTCAGTGACGCAGATGTGCACTGGGGCCTATACGGAGAGATGGAGGGAGGGAGGGAAGGCTTCAATCTTCTTTATGCAAGTGTGTCTGCTGCTCTTATTGTCCCCTTGCGTGTGTCCTGTCACCTTTGTTCATTCTCTTTCCTCACTACATTACTATGTAGCAATAAAAGTAAAGCAAACAGGCAATATGCTTTAGCATCAGTAGACACCAAACATGAATCATGGCAGCGTAAACTTAACAGGCTGCCATCGGTTTTCAGGTTGCAGGTTAATGGCTTGAATTATTTAATAAGCCACATGCTTTAACCTTTAGCCTTAGTTTCTCTGTAGTGAGAAGAAAGAAAGGAGGATGTTGGCGTCAAAGTGTGATGATGCCACCATTCTGACAATTACATTGTGATTCTGCCATTAATGCACTCAGGCAGTGCTTCACCCTGGGGGCCAGAGGCACGCAGTAGAAATCTGAAGATGGGCATCTTAGCGCAGGGGACGACTATTGCAAAATCAGTGTATTTGGTGCGTTGCCTTAGAATGAAAGCTGTTCTGTAAACCAAGAAGTGTAATAAAATTTCAAGGCATAACCTTCTAGTACATAAATCATGATATAAAATGTATGGAAGAATTTAGGCAATAAATGAGTATATCCAAAGGCTACTATTCTGCAAAAATCTCTTGTTTGAAGAAGGAAAGATGTGTTTTTCCTTATATTTAGAATGATGAGGATTATGATCCCTTTCTAGCTATGACTACTTAGAAATTTTTCAGCTTTTCCTTTAATGAGCAATTAAAATAGAACCCAGGCACTTTTGCTAAAGCTAAACTGGGGTCAAAGAAATAGTAGTTTCCTTAACTCAACAAGGAATATGGTTGTTTAATGAAATGAAATTCACAGAAATTTATGAAATCCAAAGCTTCAGCAACCCCCAACAGGGCACGGAAAGACAGAAATCAAAGACTAAAGTGCAGTTATATTCCTGTTCTGTTACCCCATTGTTGAGCAGTAAATTTAAACAGAAACTGAAGCTAAATTTTAAGTCCTTCCTAGACAAAGTTGGACATTTTAATAAAACAAGAAATTAAGCACACAAAGTCCCTACTTTAGAGGAAGAAAAATCACTATTGTGCATTTTAAATATTGATTTATGCCACAAGAGCTGGACTGCAATCCCCTGTGCCTTGTTTTTTTTCTTTCAGTATTCAGTGTTTAAATAAAAAAAAGCAAAAAGCCCTTTAAAGCAAACAATGGTGACAGATCATTTTTATCCAAGAACTGAATCAAGTAAGTATTTCCCTTAGGGAAGAAAACAGTGTATGAAATTACACATCACAAGCAGGACAGAGAAAACTTTCCATCAGAGGTAATATAGAAATATGAAGTGTATATAATTAACTGACTTTTGTAGAAATTGAGGCTTCATGGATTTTCTAAATTGATGTAATTTAACTTAAGTAATATAAAATGTATAATACAAATATATTTATATTTTATAAATATAATATAATATAGCATAAGTGATATGTCTGTTATATCTATAGTTTCTTCCTTAATTAGTACCTATAACTTTAAAAACTGTAATATAAAATTCATTTTTGTTGTTATTCTAAAATTCCATTTTGTATTCCCTTTTACTTTGCAATTCTGATATTATTATCATACAGTTTAAAAGTTATCTGTTCAAAGGTCAGTAACTTCTATGACCCAAAAGAAATGTAATATTGAGTTTTAGTATAAAGGAACATGAATTAAAATATTGTCATTTTTTAACAGATGGTGATTATATATTGATTATATATATATTTTTTAATTTTAGTGTTATATTCTATTATTGAGATGGAAAGAAGGAAGGAAGGAAAGATGAAGTAATAAAGGAAGGAAGGAGGAAAGGAAGGAAAATGAAGGAGAAAGAAAGAGAGAGAGAGAGAAGGAGGAAGGAAGGAAAAGAAAAAATAATTTACTAAGGTAGCATGACTAATATTTACATATTGTTAGAAAGCTCCTTGAAAAAAATATACCTTGTCAGATATTGCACTCATTCATTTATTTATCCACTACTCAAACTAAAAAATTTTAACTTAGCACTTACAGCACATTAGGTCTAATGCCAAGTATTAGCAAATATGGAAGAATTAGGTTCCTTGCAGCTGGCTGTAAGAGCTAACAAAGGATGATATTTTAGCCAGTTATAATTTGTAATCTACTTCTGAGTCGATTAAATTATGATTTAAGATAACCAAGATTATAAGGAACAGGGTATAGACAAAATAAATTTCACTTTTTAAGTATTCTAACAATCACATTACACTTTCCTTTAAAGACAAAATCAATTCAATTTTTCTAATCCTGTTTAATTAAATTGAACTGTCATTTCAGTCAATTAGGGTCTTTCAAATGACCCTAATTGCCATAGTTTCCTGACAAAATCTTATCAAAAAAGATTAATCAGGATCCTGAAAATCCAGAGGATGCTCAAACATTTACTACTATACACATAGATAAAACTCTTCACATAATTAAATTCAACATGAATGTTAAATATGAAACTGTAGGAACTGAAAGTTCCTACAACTCAAGCATTTAACCAATAAACAAAATTGGATGTGGATTCAAGCATTTTCTTGGTGGAAAATTTTCTCTTTTACCAATCATTTTCTAAACACACTCAATTAGATGTGTGTTTACCCCAGGTAAAGTAAATTGTGATCCTCCTAAATCTTGACAGTACTTCTACAATGTCTAGTAAGTTGCCTCTACATAATAATACTCAACAAAAACATTTGAATGGCTAAGTATTATCCAATTAGAAAGTTCAGGCCTTAAAGTCTCCTGTATTTTTGATTCTTTTTGTTCATCTTTGTTCTATTTTAGTGAAACATTTCTATGTACATTACTAGAAAATATTATTTAAAATGAGTGGTTGTGGATGTGGAAATTAAGGTAGTTCTTTAATGACACTTTCTTTCTGAAAATGAATGAAACAATACCATATAGCACTAATATTAAGTGAGCTCATGTCTAATATCAATGTATAATATCAAGAACTTCTACTTCTTAAAGCAAATAAACGTAACCTGTTCAAAGTCTATTAATCTTCATTACTGTGTGTATAGTTTAGTCCAGTAGCAATTAAGTGACTGCTTACTAAACATTCGTAGGTGTTAATTGATCCTCAGGGACCATTTTAATCCACTCTACCTCTTTGGCTTATTTGACCTTTTGATTTGAATCAGGTACTAAATGTATATACTTGAGAACTTCTCATACATAAATTTCTGAGTTAATTGCTTGAATGTTGGAATTCAAAATGGCACTAAAAGGATGCATTCATATTAATGATGACCCAGGTTTCATTTAAGTATCTTTTTATTCCCAAAATTGTGTGCAGAATATCAAAAGTGAAAATTCACTATTTTGACATTTGAACTAGGTCCTCTGGTTAATTGCACTGCTCAGGGCAATATGCTTTGATTAAAGAAAGTCTACTTCTTTTATGGAAATATTTCTACAACTATATAAATATAAATATATAGGTAAAGATAGGTATATTTAATATAGAAATAGAAATGTTTAATACATGTAATTATTTTTCAAGAATGTTTTCTACTGTAAAAAACATTTGGGGATATCATAATACTCATTTTGTATAAAACTGAAATCTTTTAAAGAGAAAACTGCTTAACTAATACTTTATATTTCCAAAAGTGTTATTTACATAGTATAAAGTAATTTCATTATTTTGCATGTTTTATTTAAATTTTCCATTATCATTGTGAGGTAGTCTGAGTGACCTCTGAAGTTTTAACTATTAAGAACAAAATAAAATAGTAAGACTATAGTGTATACAATACAAACTTGAAAGTTATAGACTTTATCATGTCCATGTAAAAATGAGTAAAATAACCAAAAAAATTAAATATTAGTTTCAACACAGTTGCAATTATTTTTTTCCTGGTTAGGAGACCTGAAAATGCCCTCTTCTTTTAAGCCAATCCTGAATGAACTTTGTGGATGATATTTTATTGTCTCATGTCTCATTTGGACATGGGTTTTTGAAAACTGTAAAAGATTTTCTTATGTCGGGTGTCTATACTTCAGTCTCTCTTTCTATCTGGAGACACATCTGCCAAACTTTTATATTTGCTTTCATCTGCATTATTACCAGATCTTTTAAAAATCTAGGGTCAAAAAAGCATGGCTTAAGAAACTGAGATTCCATATGCCTTATCACAGTTTTGAGTAGGTATACAACATAAATTACACATAGTTTACAAATGCTCCTTTTCCCAGGAGTAACATGTGAACATGTAACAGCTGAGAACAACATTTTATGCAAACTCTGTTTTAGAAATAATACTGTGACTTTATCTCAAGTAAATTACATATTCAAAGAGATTCAAGAAGTTTATTCTGAGAAATCAGATTCTTTCTGAACATTAACTACGAGTAAATAAGTTTCTAATTTGAATATCACAACACTAAATATTTGGTATATTTTCATGACTCTTACTACCAATCAAGATGTCTTTTGGTCCCCAGTCCAAAAGAACATTACTTGTCAACCTTGTAGGGAGCGAACCAAGGGATCCCTGCCCTAGAATCTATCTCCTGTGTCTACAGGGACCTCTCTCTTCCTATGCTACACTGGTTGTTAGCCATCATGAAAGATGGAAAATCTCACTTTCTTATAGAATGGGGGAAATATGACATGTGTTGAATATAGGCATACTGTAAAGCCTGAAAAATATTAGGTTAGATAAATCTGGAACTCATAATACTACATAGAGTCTAATTAAGTTTTTGTGTATACTTTTAGGACAAAATTATAAAGATGACAGTGAGAAAACAAAAGATACAATTGTAGATTATACTAGATTCTTTAAATCTATTCATTCTAGATAGACTCAGATTAAATATTGAATATTTTCTCAAATTGATAAAAATATAGAATTTTTAATGTTATCATTATTTTCTTCTTAAATAATGATCTGGGAAACTAAGATGAGAACTGTAATTTTTGTAACATTTTATTAAATGCCAGACAACTTTTTCATTTAATCCTCATAAAAATCGTATTAGGTAGGCATTATAAAAGACTTAATATAAGAAAAATAAATTTAAAACTTTACTTGTCACAGGTATTTTCTTTTATTATCTATCTCAGACACTTTTCCAGAGCTATATATACTTCTTCCTGTTATGTACAAGAATACATTTTAAAAAAGGATACACTCATTATGGGTTGGTATTCTCAATATCCTTTCAGAAATTGTGTGATTCAGAGTTTGGAGGTTCATAATTATACATTTGCTCTGCTCTAATAAAAGAGAAATTTCTAGCATTCTCAAAGGTGAACTTTTTAATACTAGTGTGTATGTGTGTGTGTGTCTAGACTGGAAAACAAAAATAATGTCTCCTTTGAGACAATAATTTCTGGAAAAATAGAGATTATTTTACTAGACTAGAATGGTTCTAGAGTGCAGAGAACATATCTTATTTAATATTGAATTCACAGAACCTAACACAGTGCCAATCATGGCATGGGAAATTAATATACACTTTTTGAATTAATAATAATGACAAATTTGGGGAATGGGGAAAAAATAGCACTAGTGCAGGAGAGAGAAAAAAACATATTTAAACAAAGGTACTATAAAATTGTGTCTGGAGTTATTTAATGTAAGAGCAAATAGAATTATAAGAGTGGTTTCTGGGGCTTCCCTGGTGGTGCAGTGGTTGAGAGTCCACCTCTCAACAGGGAAGAGATGCAGGGGACACGGGTTCGTGCCCCAGTCTGGGAGGATCCCACATGCCACGGAGCAGCTGGGCCCGTGAGCCATGGCCGCTGAGCCTGCGCGTCCGGAGCCTGTGCTCCACAACGGGAGAGGCCACAACAGTGAGAGGCCCGTGTACCACAGTAAAAAAAAAGAGTGTTTTCTGGAATATCAGCCATATTACTAAATGCTTCTAAAATACTAAACTATTTCAGCATATATTCTGCATATTCATTTTAAGAAAGTGGCAGGGCAATGTGCAATATATTTAGACAAATTTTCATTGTAATTATTAAAATTTATTTTAAAAGTCTTTACATTTAAATTTATAAACTTTAGTTACATTAGAAACAAAAAAATCATCCACCCGTGCATTGCTTCATTTACAAACATATATATTTTTTTAAATTGAGCATCTACTATGTGCCAGGCCCTATTCAAAGTGATAGGGATGTGACAACTAAAATAAAAAGGTAAACTAAAATCCGTGCCGCCACTTAACTTAAATTTTTGAAGTGAGGGATATAAATTAAAATTCAACAAGTAAATAAGTATATCAGATGATGAAGACATCTATGAAGATAGTATCACACAAGGGACGTAATAAGTTTTAAAGTGAGGGGGGTTGAAATTTAAGTAGTCTGAAAGGCCAAACCCCACTGGAAGGTGAACACTTCAGCAGTGTCCAGAAGGAAGTGAAAGCAGACGTTGTTCATGTGCATTGGACAGTACGCTAGGCAAAGGGAATAGAAAAGCCAGAGCCCTGAGATACAGTACATTTGGAATATTTGAGGGACCATACAACCTGGAGCTGAGTCAGCAAAGGGGAACCAAGTTGGAGATGAGCTCATGGAGGCAGCAAGCACCAGGTTGCTTGTAGGATCTTACAGGCCAGTCCAGGAAGGTTCGTTTTTATTCTGAAAGAGATGGGAAGCCATTGGAAGATGTGGAGCATTGGTGTGATGGCATCTGGCTTTTATTTCCTAAGAACACCCTGGCAGCCATGTTTAGAATAAACAGAAGAAAGCAAAGTAGGGAAAAGAGACATTAGGATGCTATGGCAATAAAGGAGATAAGAGAGGATAGAAGTGTGCACCAGGAGTTCTTGGAACGTCTTGCATTTCTAGGACATAGAGTTTTCTAAAAGCTCACAGTCCTTTTTTTTTCTTCTAGATTCTGTTTTATAATGTCTAATCCTATTTTTGCTGCCCAAAGATAATCTCTTCCTCCATTTTTTCTGGTCTTGTTCATTGATGTTGGATGCTCACATAACTAAGGTCATCCTCAGGTATTAACGAGCAGTTTCAACCAGATAAAATAATTTGTATTTCATCAAGATTTAGTAAATAACCATGCTTTTCCCCAGGTTTTAAAAATTTGACCCAAGAGATACTCAAAATTCTTTATCATTCTTTAGGGATTGCTAGAAATATTAGGGGCAGCACAAGCTGTCACAGCCTAGGGTGGGCTCTGCAGTTTAAATAAAGACAATCTTGCTTTTATCTGTTTTATAAATAGGGTTCTGCATGAGTTTAGATATCTGAAGAGCTTCTACTGTTAATTTTTTTTTTAAACTACTATCATACTCTCAGGTTGAACGTAATTTAGAAAATTACAGGTATGTTGGCAGAACAAAATATGGATTATTTCTGAGTGAATGGGTCCTTTTCTATACTTTTTTAATCCCTTTCACCACATTACCCAATGTTACTACACATAGGTTATTGTGTATATGATTAAGTTTATCCTAAGGGCATAGGACTAACACATATTAAATTTTGCACCATACCCTTTTGAAGGATGGTTTCTGAAGAGTTTATTATTTAGATTCTAAAGGAAAAGGAAGTTTAATTTTAAAAAAATTGAAAGTCAGTTTTGTTATTCTATATTTCATCCATTGATAAATGCTTATTGAGCACTGTTAAAATGGCAGTACAGTGGCAGGTAATGAAGATACAAATATGAATACATATAGCCTAATAAAGAGATAGAATTGTAAGAGAATGATTCTAAACCATTAAGTATTACAATAATCAATAACAAAATAATAATAATATAATAAATAATAATATTAATAGCATAATACAGCCATATGCAGTATGCCATGGGAGCATAAGTATATTATTGATTGAGAAAATAGGATATCTAGCAAGAAATTTATTACAGTTTTATAAAATACTTGCAAAGGTTTATGTGCACTATTCCTCCTGTTTGCATTTTGATTAAGAAGAAATTGCAGATTGGAAACTTCACAGGTTTGAAATCAAACTATGATCCTATGTGCACTATTCCTCCTGTTTGCATTTTGATTAAGAAGAAATTGCAGATTGGAAACTTCACAGGTTTGAAATCAAACTATGATCCAAAGGCTTCTCTGCTACTTATTAGCTGTATGGCTTTGAGTAACGCTCTTAACTTCTTTGAGTCTCAGCTTCCTCATCTGCAAAATGGATGTTAAGGGAGGGCTACCTCATTAGATTTTTATGTGGATCAAAGAAAATGAAACCTACCAACCAACTAGAACTTTGCTGGTGCTTAGGTAATTGTACCTATCTATATTTATTTTGAAGTTATGTGTGAATTTAATAAACCATCTTGGTGTAGACAGAATTTTGGAAATAAAACTTTCAATAATTTGGTCTTGTAACATTCACAAATATTTTGTAAAAAATAGAACTTACTGTACACTTGAGTATTCACAATATATGGATTCCTGATTAATCACAACATTGCTTTTCTCGGTGACCTAGGGGTTTTGCAAGTGAATGACAGCAATTGAAAATCTTTTTTCTTTTTTACATAATTTTATTGTAAGAATAGCCAGTATCATAAATGTCTGTATAAATGTTATAATCTAAAATCAAGTTGGAAAAATGTACTAAAAATACTTGTTTCAGTTGACAAATTACTTAAGTTAATTTTACTCTCACATGAGTGGGAAAGATGGTGAGAAGTTAATGAATAAAGTGATTTAGAGATTACAAAAATATTATAGGCATTGGACTGTGATGAATTAAGGGGAATTCTGGTGCAATACATGAATTCCTAATAGTGTGAGTGAAACAATTTTACTGAGGAAACAGAATTTATGTATATTAACCACCAGATATGATGTATTAAAAGGCATCATTGTGTTTTTATTTGTAGTAAAAATTTAGTCAAGTGTGTTTGCTAGTCAAACTGCTGGTTTTGCATAGGAATGTTAGCTATATTTCCTTAAAAAATTTAAAAATTTAATTTGCTTTGAAGAAACAAACTTTCAACAATTGAATATTTCTTCATTTACTAATGCTGTTTTTGTGAATATAATAGACTACTACAACAATTTATATCACAGGATAGACTTTAAATTTTCTGACTTTCTAGATTACTGACTGGAGAATCTAAGATTGACACTTACATCCAATAGAACAAGCTTACTAGAAGATTCATTCATCATTTTGGACCTACTGCTACAAATCTATACTTCCATATAAGCATTGAAAACCCAGACTATGGATTTCTGACTCACAAAAATGTCTAGCCATGCAGAGCTAATTGAAACCACAGGAGATTTTAATAAATCAATCAATTAGTATTGAGAATTGGCTGTGTCCTTAGTCCTGTGATATGAAGGAAATTGGGACCCATTTTGGTAGAAAACACACACACACACAAAGATTTTAAATTATGACTAACTCACAACATATGATGTTTCGTATAGTTTTCTAATTCTTATAATGTACATACAGCTTTTGCAGCTTATTTTTCATAATTATTTCACATGCCTGTTTCCCAAACATGCAAATATAAAGCATGGAGAAGCCAAATTAATAATCACAAAGTACTACAGACTCTAATAAGCCACTGCTGAGTCTATTTCTTTGGTTAACAAGAGAATTTTATAGGTAATCGAGAATTGTAAAATTTTAATTTTCATATGGAACGTAACTTCTAATATTGTCTACTTCCTTTACAAAAGATTGTGTTTCATAATACATTTGAAAGCCTCTTTTCCTTTGCTGGGGGTATTGTCCTCCAATAAAGCCATAGAGTAAAGCAGTTATCACAGTGTGAATTTATTATTTTCTATTCAGACACATTTGTATACATATGTGTGTATATGTAAATTTATAGGTGCGTGCACACACAAAGTTTGAAAGGGAATCAAATCATAAAGAACAATATAGCCAACAACATGAAAGTAGAAACAAATAATTTGACATTTATTTCTTTTTGACAGAGATTAGGTCAGCTTATGGGGTAGATACCATTTGCTAGATATTAAAAAAACTGTTTCAAAACTTTAAATGGAGTCAGTTCACAGAAGCTACTGAATTCTGCACAGCTGTAATAATTTAATTGTCATTGTTTTATTATTGCTACTGAGAGTGTGACATTTTGGGGTGTGTCATTGACACATGCAACCTCTACTATGTCCCCTTTCAATAAGGTATTCCAAGAGAAGACAGTGGAGAAGGAAATTTTAAGATGATGGTGGCAGCCAGTTTCAATGATGTCAGAAGGTCCAGGAGAATTAGAGTTAAGAAAATGAATTTATCGATAAGGAAAGATATACTCATGATCTTCAATAAAATAAGTGACTTGACTAATCTGCCATTCAGGTAGACAAAGACTGTCCAATACTGAAATATCTAACTTCCTAATAATAATTTAGGCTGTTAGGTAGAAATGATTAACTATTGGACTTAGTGTCATCAAACTGTTGGAATCCATTCAGTCAGGGAACAAATATCTATTGAGCACTAGTTATGTGCCTATAACGTGCATAGTGAAGGGGGCTTCTCGTTGCCCACACAGAACTTACACTTTATTTGGAGAGAAAAGCTATAAACAACTAAACAAAAAAAAACAAACCCAAACATTTTGGTAAGTGTTATGAAGTGATCAAGAGGGTAAAATAACAAAAGACATTGCACAGACAGTTCTCTATTTTATGTAGAATCCTTAGGGAAGTGTTGCTATAAAGTTGACCTTAGAACCCATCTGAATGATAGAAATATACATATGTGTGTGTATATATATGTGTATATATATATATATATAATATATACCTATATTTTATATAATATATATATATATAATGGATGAAGAGATCAGAAGAAAGATAAAATGCAAAAGATAGAAAACCCAATCAACACAAGAGCAGGAGAAAGAGAAAACCAGGGAGAGAATAGCAGCTGAAAGCCACTTAGCCAAGAGCATAAGACATTGGAAGAATATAAAAGTCACTCTTATTGAGCACGTAAGGTGGAGAAGGCTGAGATGACGTTACCCTATAATTCACAGTACGGAGTTTTTTGTTTATTTGTTTTTTTAATTTATTTATATTAATTTATTTATTTTTGGCTGTGTTCGTTCTTCATTGCTGCGCGCAAGCTTTCTCCAGTTATGCCGAGTGGGGCTACTCCTCGTTATGGCACACGGGCTTCTCATTGCGTGGCTTCTCTTGTTGCACAGCCCGGGCTCTAGGTGCACAGACTTCAGTAGTTGTAGTGCGCAGGCTTCAGAATTTGTGGCACACGGGCTTAGTTGTTCCGTGGCATGTGGGATCTTCCTGGACCAGGGCCCAAACCTGTATCCCCTGCACTGGCAGGCAGATTCTTAGCCTCTGCGTCACCAGGGAAGCCAGAGAGTTCTTTTTTAAAATTGTACCTAAATTGGAAAATTAGTGAAAGGTTTAAGTAGTGAAATAATGAAACAGTGAAGATTTTTTTAAAAGTTAGCTTGATTAGATTGGAAAATTGCAAGGGCCAAAGAAAGAAATACATCATCAGGAATATTTTTTTCTCCATCAGAAAACTCGATAATATAGCCAAGGATCATTCCATAATAAGTTTCAGAAATAAGCTGAGTAGTATTAATACTTGCTTTCATATAGAGGTGTTATCTTAATTTAATTTAGGAATTTAACATCAGAATTGACATTTAGTAAATGGGTATAAATTACAGTGCTAAGTTTGTATTTTTTAAAGCACTTTGCTATATGTTATCTCGCTTTATAAATTGTTTTGATTCTCAAGAGGAAATCAGGACTCTGCAGACTGATAGCAAAGCAGAATCCTGATGGATGAGGAGAAGCAAGCCATGGGAAAAGCAAGAAGAAAAAAGAAATGTTATGTGCAAAGACCCTGGGTCAGGAAAGAACTTGGTGTAATGAATATTGTGGGAAGAAATAATTTTGAAAAACAGGAGAGGTTGTTATTATTCTTTTCTATATTATTAACCTAAAGATCAAAACAATGATGTAAACCATATAAATTTTTTATTACTTTTCAGCATTTTCAGAATTATTGATCTAGATCTTCTGTAAGTACCATACCACACTGATCCCTTCCTGCAAACATTGATGTAAAATGTTTATAACCAACAATACCATATCCCAAGTAAATTTGCATATTTTAACCTGCATTTTCAATGTATGTTGTCAATTGACATACGGCCCAGAAATTTCATCTGGATAATCTCTAAATTTTAGTCTTCCTCCAGTCTATCTCCAATTACTTTAAAGATTAACTCAATTTTCTTATCTTCTGATCATTTAGTATTCTGCATTTAGCCTGCAATTTGAACTTCCTGAGTGCAGTTTCAATTTTTCTAACACTGAAGTCTTAGTAGTCCATTTTATTCTATGATTTAACTTCAGAGAGTTAGTTCTGAGTAAAACATGATTGTAAATACCCACGGATTCTTGAAAATTAACTGAATAAAACGTCTATTGTCATCTGCTCTCTACTCCTTTTCTTAGGGATCTACCTCAATATTATCTAAAAGAAAAAGAATTCATAAAGAAATAGAAATGGTCTGTAAGTCAAAAATGACATATTTAATGTGCATAATGAAAAAAATATACTTGTACATTTTTATAGAACTGTGGTATCTATGATTTGAGATTCTTTAGAAATAATATATAGAAAAAAATAATAGAATTGAAAGAAAGAATTGTGTAGAAAGTACAGAAAGAAGAAACTGAAACAATAAAAAAGAAAGGAGAGGCATCAAGAGGAGAATTGTATTGATGAGTCTTCAATCTTGACTAAATGAGAGGAGCATTATCAAAATCTACCAAAATTTTAAAATGATACAGGTAAGGCTTACTCTTGGCACTACAACTTGGTTTTGAATTCTAGCTCTGGTAATTAACTGTGTTAACTTGAAATATTTTCAAAACTTCTCAGAGACTTTGTTTGCTAATCCATAAAACAGAGGCAATAATGTTTCAAAAGGTTTTGAGGAAAATAAATTAATTATATCTTTCATCATAGGGGCCAGCATATAGAAGTTAATATATATATATATATAATATTTATTTATTTACTTATTTATAGCTGCTTTGGGTCTTTGTTGCTGTGCGTGGGCTTTCTCTAGTTGCGGTGAGCGGGGCTACTCTTTGTTGCGGTGAGTGGGTTTCTTATTGCGGTGGCTTCTCTTGTTGTGGAGCATGGGCTCTAGGCGCATGGGCTTCAGTAGCTGTGGCACATGGGCTCAGTAGTTGTGGATCGTGGGCTCTAGAACGCAGGATCAGTAGTTGTGGCACACAGGCTTAGTTGCTCCGTGGCATGTGGGATCCTCCCGGACCAGGGCTCGAACCTGTGTTCCCTACATTGGCAGGCAGATTCTTAACCACTGAGCCACCAGGGAAGCCCCAACTCAACATATACTGATCTCTGTCTTTCTATATCCTGTCTCTAAATTGAAATGGTTTATGATAAATGCACTATTAGTATGCAAATTATGGAACTTTTAGTTAATAAATGTTATGAAAATAAGATATTATAGGTAGAAAACATTACTGATGTTTAAATATTAAAATAATGCATTGATGCCCATAAATTGGAAAGGAAAAAAATATGACTCTTTGAAGTTGACTTTAAAAGATAACCATGTACTTCAACAGTAAGTTCTTTGATAGCAATTTCAGATTATTACATTGATTAATGGTGAAGTGTGACGAGATTTATGTTATCAAATTTTTCATTCACTGATCATAGTTAACAGAGTGAGTCTTGAGAGTGATTGTGAGGAATATTCAAAGTTCCATTTACCATTAAACATATTATCAATTTTTAATGAAGCAGCCTTATATTCCGTTTACATGACCAGACCATATAGAATCACCCAGGGAAGGCAGTGGCCTGATTGTGAAGCCTCATACGAATGTCACTTTCTCATACTAGGGGAAGTCTAAAGATGTCACTGATTGGTACTATCCCCAAGGTCTGTCATCAGGAAGCAAATGGCAACCACTGGGTAATGGAAAAGATTTCAAATATAGTATGTTAAACCAATAAGAATTTATCATTAAGTAATGGGGAATATATATCAAAAAAGGAACCGACAGAGAAAGGAGTTATTTGCACTCAGAAAATCCTTCTCACAATAAATATTTTACTCAGTGCCTCAGGGTGTCACCAAAGATGTCACTTTATTGAATTCTTGTATTTATTTAAGATCATAATATATAAAGGATATTTAATTTGTGTTATTTATAATTTATGGTTAAATTGCTGAAATATCATCTGAGTATGTTAAAGACAAGATGTAGGCTTTTTGAAAATGAGATTTCCTTTGATAAAAATACAAACAGAATGGAATTTATTTTGTTAATTTAGTTTATAAGAATTATATTTAGAGACACAATGTTAAATCCAGTGGAAAGCTTTTGTTATTGAATTTCATATGTCATTTTTGTTCATATTCTTCCTTTAGCATTTAGAGAAGATATAAGTAACATATTTTTCTTGTATGATTTTCTGCTTTTGCACATTAGCAAGTGACCATCATTTCCCAAAGAAGTGTTGGTGGGGTGTCTCAGCTCTTGCCTTTCCAAGACATTAAATAATTAATAATGTTTCTTGTTTCATACTAGTGTCAAACCCTGTTCTAGATGCTTCAGTGGCGCTTACATCCTAGTGGAAAAGACAAACAAGAAATTAAATACGTAAATAATGTCTTGGGGATTTAATTATCATGTAAAAAAATGAAGCAAGTGAAGAACTAGAGAATTCTGAGGGAGCTACAACAATTATTTTAGATAATATGGTTAGAGAAATTCTCTCTGATAAAATGACATTTGAGAGGAGCCATGAATAAAGCAGTGGGAGGGTGAAAGGGAGTCTTGCAGTTACCAGGACAATAGTCATTGGCACAGAGAAAAAGTGAAATGGCTCTGGAGCATATGTTTGGCATGTTAGAGCAACAATAAATGGGGCAGAATAATTAAATTGATGACTCAATTAACTGTTGCCCCAAGTGATAGAAAATCTCAGCAACACTCAGTGTCCTTGGTTTTTGGTTTGTTTGTTTTTGTTGTTGTTGTTGTTTTCCCCCTAAATTTACCTCTCTCCAAGCCTCACTATCTCATTCAGGCTTTAATACCGTTGTTGGGTTGAAACTATATAGTTGCCATTTACCATCCTATGCTAATGATGGTCGAACTTTAAAACAATGTTGACTTAAGTTCGTGTTACTCTGCTTTTACCATGCAGTGCGGTTGATGATAAAACAAGCTCATATATTTATACACACACACACACACACACACACATTTTTATTTTCACAGCTGATAATCTATTTCATTTCCTTTAAAATACTTTTTACTTTCTTATTTATGCTCTGCGATGTAATATTCATCCACAATGGAATAATTGGATTTTTCAGGCATTTTTTTTTTTGCATTCATTTTACATTTACATTCAACTGTTCTGAAATTTTGAGTTTTTCTTCAGCACTGTGCTATATTTGTTTTCACATATATTTTATTCCCTTCTGCTTGAACATCAATTAGAGAAAGGCGTAAATTATGGATGCTTCATTCACAACTAAACTGTTAGGGATAAAGTGCCAAATTACCCTAATTTTCTCAAACTGTCTTTCTAACTCATTAAATTGTTCCTTAACTTATTGTCCTCTGCTTTTCTTCTGATTAAAGTAGATACAAAACTAAGGTTTCACGTACCTATCACCCGAATTTCGTGACCAATTAATGAATCTTTTTTCATCTCCACTTCCATCCACATCATCCACCTACTCCTGTGGATTTTTTTGAAGCAAACCCCAGATATTTTATCATTTCATGTACAAATATATTAACATACACCTAAAGAATAAGACTATTTTATTTAAGAAGTGAACACAATACCATTATCAAGCAAAAAAAAATCAAAACGGTAATTCCACAATATCAGCAAGTTTTCAATGAGTATTCAAATTTCCCCAATCAATTCCTACGTCTCTAGATTTTGTTTGTTTGTTTGAATTGACACTCAAGTAAGATCCATACCATATTAAGTTTTTTTTTTTTTTTTTTTTTTTTTTTTGCGGTACGCGGGCCTCTCACTGTTGTGGCCTCTCCTGTTGCGGAGCACAGGCTCCGGACGCCCAGGCTCAGCGGCCATGGCTCACAGGCCCAGCCGCTCCGCGGCATGTGGGATCTTTCCAGACTGGGACACGAACACGTGTCCCCTGCATCGGCAGGCGGACTCTCAACCACTGCGCCACCAGAGAAACCCCATATTAAGTTTTAAATATTTATGCTCATATTTCAAATTCCTAAAGTCCTTATTTTACAAAAGAGTTGGACATTAAATACTTTTATTTACTACTCTTTTTTCTGATCCTGTTTCCTGAAAAGATTGTTCATTGGTTGAATTATTTTTTTCTTTTAAGTGGTGTTGATTTTTCTGAAATGTTTGGTGATGTCTGGTTCTCTGCTCATATTTGGTGTGAGAATCCCTGTTTGTCTCTCTGTCAATCACTTGCAGGTATTGACTCCAGAGATACCTCCACTGATGTGGCATCAGGTGGAGCGTGCTGTTTTCACGGTGTGCAAGTGATCTGTCTTGTGAATTTCAGGTCTCCACATTCCTCTTAGACATTACTCATAACTGAGATTCTTTCCCTGCTTCTCCTGCTCCCAAATCCCACTTTTGGGAGAGGGTATGGTGGTGGAGGGAGAGGAGGTATAGATATGGCTGCTTTTTTAAACATGAGGACAAGTGGTGTAAAAGGAAGAAAGAAGGGTCAAATCACCTGGTTCTATGAGTGCAGGTTCATAATCAGTCATTTTGATAATTACTTGAAAGACTTCCTTGGTTTTATTTTTTTCTTTGAATTTGTTCTTAGAGAATGCCCAGAGGTACCCCTATGACAACAACTCTACACTCCTACAAGTGTTGAGATCTGAATTTCTCTGGTCATTGTAAGCTCAACATCTTCCCTCTTTTTTTTTTTTTTTTTTTGAGAATTTCTAGTTTATTTACTGTCCACGATACTTTGTAAGCACAGTAATAGATATGCATACATAGATATGGAGACATGTTTCAGAGCTATATACACAAATAATTTTCTATCATTTTCTTATGACACAAGAGAAATCTATATATTATCTACATAGATAATTTTTATTACTCTCTTATGGCACAAGAGAAAGGCTACACACATACATTCCTTCCTACTCTTGGTAGGACCAAAGGTAGACAGAGTGTTTAATCTGATCTGTTAATTCAATACATTGCTCTTATATTTCCAATCTTAAACTGTATTGTTACACTAAATATATAAATACACAACTATATAATCTAAATATCTATAATCTATATCTATAGAGAAAGCAAGTTTAAGATTCAAAACTGAAATTAGAAAGAAAAATTAATTTAAATTGAATAATAATTTAATCATTTATTTCCTTTTATATCATTTAATTCTTTCTATCAATTAGATATGTATCAACCCTTAAAATAGTGATGATCTAATGAGACAAAAATTGTTCAAGGTAGGAGATATAGATTCTATTAACTTTGTCATTTAAGTGAGAGGATTGCTAGCTGCTCTTTAATAAGTGAGGTCAAAACTAAACTCAATGTGAAAGTTTCAGGTCATGGTAAAATATTGATATTATCCTTCAATCCAGTCTTAATTATTAAATATAATGGACAAAAGTACATAGAATTATGAGTGTAAATATTCAAAATAAATTAGCTTTGCATTCTGGAAATAAACTTACAAACAGAAGTATATGGACATTAAGATTTATGAGCGTGATTTCTATAATCATTTCATAAAAGGAATGCTTTAAAGACACTGAAATTATTGAATTAGCAAACAGATGAAAAAGAGAAAGCTCTGATGTCATCTCCCCCAAACACATGCTTGCACTAAATATCTAAATCCTGCCATATAAAAATCAATGTAAATTTTGCCCGGCCTCAAAGAGTAAGTTAAATTTTTGTGGAAGTGTTTAAAGAGTGCACACCTCAAGTCATTAATAACAAGAACTTATTAAAAAACAATACGGAGTGAAGTAAGTCAGAAAGAGAAAAACAAATATTGTATAATATCACTTATATGTGGAATCTAGAAAAATGGTACAAATGAACTTATTTGCAAAGGAGAAAGAAAGACACAGATGTAGAGAACAAACTTATGGATATCAAGGAGGGCAGGGGTGGTGGGATGATCTGGGAGATTGGGATTGACATATATACACTACTATGTATAAAATAGATAACTAATGAGAATCTACTGTAAAGCATGGGGTACGCTACTCAGTGCTCTGTAGTGACATAAATGGGAAAGAAATCCAAAAAGAGGGGATATATGTATACGTATAACTGATTCACTTTGCTGTATAGCAGAAACTAACACAACATCGTAAAGCAACTTTACTCCAATAAAATATTTTTAATTTAAAAAATAAATAAAACTCAGTTTAATAAGGAAATGTTTTTTATTGTGTGAATTTTGGTTTTTAGAATTATCCAAGTGGAGTCTAAATAGTTACCTGTTTTTGTGTAATTGTAGATAGAATTCTTGATTTAAGAAGATATATGGTAGTTATCATTAATAGCCCTTCCTGCTTTAAGACTTTGCTTTTATAGGGTTATAATTTATGAAATTTCATATAAATTATGCTAGAGGAAAGTTTGTATTAAAAATGTTTACATAAGATTTATATTAATTGAGAAATTGCCTTTTATCCTATTTTTATTTATATCACCTAGCAAACACAATATTTAAAAGTTGATTTACCTGACAGTTTTTCTTTCAATAGATAGATCTATTAATTGCTTTGCTGCCTGTTCTAATGGTCATTAAGTGAACACCGACATCTGGAATAACACAGCTGGGGTCCACTTTATCAAGATTCTTTTTAGCAGTTGGAAAGCTACATGGCGTTCACACCCACTGTTTTCTCTGAACATTAGTGCTCCATAACTGTCTTTTACGATGTAATTCACTTGCTTCTTTCACTTGACTCTGTTGAAGGAATAAAAAGGCTTAAGCTTTATACTGACTGTTTATACTAAGGAGGATAGTGTAGCTGGTAGTTGTAGGGAGGAGAAACAACTCACTTTAGAAGTAACATTAAGATTTATTGGACCCATTGAGTCTGTATTAACTTGAATATTAAAAAAAAACGAATGTTAGTAATAAATTTCAGAACTATTTATTCAATAGTAATTTATAACTCAAAGGGCTAATATTTATACAATATAACAAATGTTACCCAGTGGTATATAATTTTCCATGATGCAAAAGGTCACTCTTGTGAGTATTGTTCCTTCACTGTACTATTAAGATTTTCTTTCCCAATGCCCTTTATGTCCTTATGTTTTTATATATATATATATATATATATATATATATATATATATATATATATACACATATATATTCACATATCTAAGGTATTTATGTATGAAATATTGCTCTAAAATGGTAGATTTTCCTCCCTAAAACACTTCTTAGACATATTTAGATTATTCTTTTCCCTGAATCAGGACATTATGTTTTAGAAAGCCTAATGTAATGGATATGCCAATATAATTGCCATGTATTATAGTTATTTATTTAAAATGTATTAGAGCTGAGCCATGGTCGCTGAGCCTGCGCGTCTGGAGCCTGTGCTCCACAACAGGAGAGGCCACAACAGTGAGAGGCCCGAGTACTGCAAAAAAAAAAAAAAAAAACCTAAATAAATAAATAAATAAAATTAATGCTTGTGATTTACTCTGTGCGTATGAACGGCTGTGTGTGTGTGTGTGTGTGTGTGTGTGTGCAGTTTACTTTCACTAAACCAGGAAACTTGCCAATGTTTCTCTCTTGGTACAGTAGGATTTTTCTTTCTGATACTATTTCCTCTCTATATATATACCCAAGATGATAATTTCTTTTACCAAGTGTATCTAATATAAGTTAATGGAATATAATTTTTTAATTGATAGGATTTAACTTTTTCAAATTCCTTTACCTGAGGAAAATCTATAATTATATGTAATATTTTATAAGTTAATAGCATCTAAAGGTGTTTGATACTACATTTAGAATGTTCTAATTATTAGAATTACTTTAACCATATATTTAGATTGACAAAATATTTTCTATGTGTCCCTCTATGTCTTTCCTGGAACTTTATTTCCACTTTAATCATGGTACTTTTGCAACCACCCATCAGTGCCAAAATTCCCAGACTAGTGTGTATATTGTATACACACTAGTGTGTATATTGTATATTGAAGTGCTGAGAATAGAGTGGGTCAGAATCAAGCTTGGAACAAAGTAAGAACATCAAGATATCATGCTCATGTATAATGGCAAGGTGCAAGATCATTTGTGCCTGCTTGATGAAAAAAAAAAAGGAAGATACAATGGATTAACCACATATTCATTGACTCATGAGCAGTGATTAGATCTAGAAGGTTGAAAGGGTACATTTAAATAAGTAAGCACTTAAGTTCTCTGTATGGACCATGGATTTCCTCCCAGTTTACCTGAAGATATCTAAACTTCACTAAGTACCCAGATACCATTTTGTGAAGAAAGATAAAGATATTCTTAAAGGGAAAAGGATACAACCAGATGTGAATGCCAAGATACTAAATATGTTTCCTTTTTTTATCACATGTAATTCTAACTCTATAATAGACTCCCACTTTTCCTAGCTTTGAGTCATTACATACCATATGGGGCAGATAAAATCAGGAACAAATAGGTCTTTGCTCAACTTTGACTTTTAAATTAGAATTTAGTTTGTGTGTATGTCGAAATGTTAATGTTGAAATCCAGATTTTACAGAAATAAGCAAAGACCTTTGAGTAGCAAAAGTTTTTATTTACATACCAAGAATAAGACTTGGGGAGAATAAAGTATTCTTGGAGGAAAAAAGTATAAACTTTATTCTGATAAAGCCTTTTGCAGCATTGATGTATAATATAGAAATGCATGGTATGATGCAGGGAAAGTCCCTTCTCACAAAAAATAGGAAAGATTATTGAGATACTGAGGATAGGTGTGAGTTGGGGGAGAGATGGGCAACTGATATATAGAAGCAAAAATGCTTAAGAATAAGAATTCTGGCTTCCTATTTGCAATCCAAACCTCAGAGGGTGTAGGGAGGGAAAAGGTCTAGATAGATCTGGGATAACCTAAGACTACTGACAGCAAGTGTTCTACTTCCCCAATAGTAGAACAGACTTCACCTCAGCATACAGTCTTGGGATTTCAGTGACCGGGCAGAGTGAAGGACAACTTAATTGAAGGCATAGAGAAGACAGCAATGCGCACAAATGGTCCTTCCTCCACCAGAGAGGGTGGATCTAGACTTTGCATTTCAAATATGGAGAGAGGAAGGGAAGAGAATGCATACTGACAGAGGAGAAATAGCATTTATTGGGCGTTTAACATTGAATTGACTGAATATCCACCAAATAATTTGGATGTGACACGGAGGTTTAGTCATTGGCAAAAAACTTTTGTCATTGGCAAGTTTTGTCTTATCTCTCATCCGTATCATTCCTTGCTCTCCCAATACATGTGTAAAAGTTTGCACAGGCATAGATATGCAACAAGCAGGAATAGTGTTCTAAGGAAAGGCAATATATAGTATAGGAAATAGTGAAATGTTTTTGTATGTCTATATCATACGGTATGCATATTGCACATCCTAAATGTTTCTCAAGTTATTTACTTCTGTCATTTTCCAAACCCCTTAGTCTAAGATACAAACATTTCTAACCTGAAATACTACAGTGTAGTAGTAGTATTACAGTGTAATTTCCCAAATTATTTTCCTGGATCAATTTTTCCCTCTTCAAATTGCAGGCGGAATTATATTTTCAAATTGCAAATATGACTACATTATTTATCCTTTTTAGTATAGAGAACAAAATCCCTAACATGGCCTGCAGCTTCCTGCCACTTCTGGTCCTACTTTTCTTCAGTCTCATTTCACACATTTTTCACCAACTCTCTATACTCCTAGAATTAATCCTGTTATTTTTTTGGACTACCTATTTTCTCTGCATAAACCGCTTTCCACCTGTCACCTCTTGGTTCAGTTAATTCTTTTTCAGCATTAGATGCTCAGTGAAAAATATCACTTTCTTATGGACACATTCTCAGCTCAATGCAGGCTAGATCACATTCCTTACTCTATGTTTTTATATCTGCCTCTGCATTTCATCCATAATACTTTGGCAGTGTGTAATTATACAACCGTATCATCATTTATTATTTCCTGTCACTCCCATCTTCTGTAAACCCAGTGCAAGCTGAAACCTGCCTATTTGCTTCACTATGCTACACCTAACTCCAAGCAGAGAGTATTAAACATAGGCACCAAATCATTGTGTGAATGCATAAATGAATGAACAAGTGAATACAGGTACACTGGTCTAAACATGTTTGTACAACACGTATATACATAAGAGTTCCTAACTAATAAGATGTAGAGTGATAATTGACCATTGTCAGAAACAATGTCTTGTAATGTTTTTATTTTTTGGATATTTAAATATCATTCATCTTAAGAAATCTGTAAATTAGGTCACTTTAATAGTGCATTGAAAATAATTGGGGCATAATCATTAATCATGAGTCTTTTCATCTTAAAAATATTGTCCAATGAGATCGATAGTGTATACTAAATCTTGAGAGAAATTTAACTGTATGAATATAACACAAACATTACATTGTGGATTAAGAGGTTTTAACACACATTATATATTTTTGTCCTTTATTTTTAGGCATAATATTAAAGGATTCAATAATAACATTTGAAAGTAGAACGTTTTCTTAATATATATGTACATATTAGTTAAGGTAGTCTCTCTGCATATCATCTGCTTAACAATAAAAGTTTGTTTCTTATGTGTGCACATTCCAGTGTTGAGATTTGTGGAAGCTCTCTCCTAAATGTGACTCAGTAACCCAAGTGGAATCCCTTGTGTGGAAGCCACATATTCAGAGTATGACCTCTAAAATCTCCACAGCCAGGGCTGGGATTGGTATTTAGCTCTTTGACTATCATTCCACTGAACTAGCTGAGGCTCACTCAGTCGCCTAGCTGTGCCTCACTCCAAAAGAGATGGGATATGTAGTTTAAGGACGTTTTAGAAATAGGAGGAAGGAGTATAAGTTGCAAAATTGTAAGTCTTGGATATTTTGTTATAGATGTTATAGTTTAAATTGTGTCTCCCAAAAAGATACATTGAAGTCCTAACCCTCAGTACCTGGGAATGTGACATTACTTGGAAATAGGGTCTTTGCAGATAATCAAGTTAAGGTGATGTCATATGGAATTAGGGTAAGTCCCAGTCCAATATGACTGGTGACCTTATGAGAAGAGAAAACAGAGACACAAGAAAGAGAAAGCCATGGAAAGATAGAGAGCCATGGAAAGATAGACACATACGGGGAGGGAAGATGGCCATCTGAAAATGGAGGCAGAGATTTAAGTGATGCTGCCATAAACCAAGGGACATCTAAACTATCAGAAGCTGGAAGAGGCAAGGAAGTTTCCTCACCTAGAGTTTTAGGAAGAAGCATGGCCATGCTAACACTTTGATTCTGGGCGGCTAGCCTCCATAACTAAAAGATAATAAAATTATCATTTTTAAGCCACCCAGTTTGTGGTGCTTTGTATGTCAGGCCTAATAGAGATTTTTGTTAAAGAGAAGCAAAGAACAAAGTTGAAAGTTAATAATATCTCTTTTAAAATAAAACAAATTAGGGTTTGAGGTGAGATCACATTTTATTCATTGGACTCAGGGTAAATCTGGCTGATTTTTTCACTGTTCTAGATATTTGCAGAATAGCAACAACAACGTTTTTCTTTTGTCTGACATTTAAAAAGAGAAGAGAATGAACTAAGTACCAGAATTATTTCCATTTGGGAGTACAATTTTTTTTTTTTTTTTTTTTGCGGTACGCAGGCCTCTCACTGTTGTGGCCTCTCCCGTTGCGGAGCACAGGTTCCAGATGCGCAGGCTCCGCGGCCATGGCACGGCATGTGGGATCTTCCTGGACCGGGGCACGAACCCCTCTCTCCTGCATCGGCAGGCGAACTCTCAACCACTACGCCACCAGGGAAGCCCTGGGCATACAATTTAATAACAAAATTTATACATTAGAAAGGAGCAACATATGAGTAATTCGTGGCTGTCAGCTATCCAGATTACCTGACTATGTGCATTCTGTAAAACGTAGAAGATATAGTTAGGGGTCAAAGGAGAAATTAAGGATTGAAAAATCTCTTCATGGTAACTATTTCTTTATAGCCACATAGTCTGTCTTCCTTACTATATTAGGGCAACTCCACATCTTACTTCACAGAAAATACTCTAGTAGTGTTCCCTTCTCTTGTTTCAATCTCTCCCAGTATAGCCTTTTCTTTCCCTCTGTTTATCATCTCAATAATAAATAATACTCCTCAGTTTTACTTGTTGTTTAAGTGAATGTACTATTTTTTCCTTACTTTTGTACCTAATGTCTTCCGAAACTCCACATTTGTTAGGTAACTTTCAGTAATAAAATTTACTCCCCAAAGCATTGCAATCTGGTTTCTTTACAAACCATGTGTTAAATCTTCGTTCATTTAGGAAACCAGTGAACTTCTAATCCCTTTAATTACTTTTTAAACCTTTGTTCTATTTGAAATTACTGAACAAAGTATAGTTAAGAAATGTCATTTTTTCTCACCTTTCATAAAAGAAAAGCAACCTCAATATTTTTCTTATGTGGAGGAAAACTGGGTAACACATTAAAAAAAAAAGATATGTGTGTTCAGGAGTGATAGCCAGCTGATCAAAGAAGGGAATACTGATGTCTCAGCCCCATAGGGAAGATGATCTTTGAAGGTCCGGACTCTCACAGGCAGGTACAGAATTGGGCACACGTCTCTTTGTGGCCAACAGCTGGTCTTTATAGAAAGGAGCATAGACTAGGGAACAAACAGAGGCTGCAGGTCCACACAATCCACTCTTGCGCATTCTCCTTTCCTTTGTCTGATCTCTCCTTTATTCTCTTTTGAGTACTCGGAAATTCAACATAAATCAGTGCTTCAGTAGAAGTTGCAAGGGTCCAGAGGGAAGCACTTGGCACTCCCTTTCCATGATCCTATGTAACACATCAGGTCTTTGTTTCAGGTTTGCCAATACTATTTCCCTACTTCTTTTATAAACCCTTAATTTTGTTTCTATGACACCAGAGTCTTCTTCCTATCTTACTGGCTATATGGTTAATGTTCTTCTCATTAATTACTGTGTCTTTTACTTAAATGGTTCTCTCCTTGTGATTTCAGCTTCTTACTCTACACCCCCTTTTTGCATAAAACTGTTCATTCCCATGGCTTAATTTCCAGATAAATTGTGATAATGTCTACAACTCTATTCCCAGTGTCAACCAATATTTTAATTACCATGATTTGTATATGCACTACTATGTAAAAATTACGTGATGCATAATCCAGGACAAAATCATCTTGGTTATTCTCATGGGTGTCCTACTGTTAAGACTTTTCTGCCACTTATATTTTTATAATAAATTTACAGTGACTACCTAGATATATAATACAAGACAAAATTGAATCAATTATCTGAAAAGCAAAACAAAGCAAACAAAACTACAAAGGATAAACAGATGACTCTCAAATATTACATTTCTTTTAAAAACAGTCTTCCAGCACCCAGATACAAATTTTAAATTCTTTATATCTGTAGCTTCACCACATCATATCCAAATTTCAACCCATTATTTCTTTACTCTTTCACTTAAAAGCATTCATGCCACTCATTTTCCTAAGACAAACGTTATCATTCTAGTTCTTTCTTTTCCCTAATCTCTTCATATTAAGGAATCATTAAGACCACAGACAAGAGTCCTTGCAGCCCTAGACCTTCTACCTATAGACTTCTATTGTCAGGAAGAGATAGTTTTATTTTTCTCAAACCACAGTTATTTTGAGTGTTTCTTTTACTTGCAACCAACCTTAATGTTAAGCAGTGTTTCAAACTATGCTTAACTAAAACAAACCATATTATTCAAGTCAAGGTAACAAAATAGAATCATTTAAATTTACAACATTGTACAAATATGTGTCTGTGAGGGCAATAGAACTATTTTAAAAATCAGAACCACAAGATTATTTGACTAGATTTTGCTCTGATTAAGACAAGGATGTTGTTCCATATCACTAAGAGGATCTTAGCGTCTAGTAATGATGTCAGCTAGAAGCAGGATCCCATTTGAGATGTGGTCATTGTCAAAAAAGGTACAATATATTAGAGAGATCTGCTAATCTGCAAATCCACTGTCAATCATGCATAGTTCCTCGTAGCTTGAAGAATTCATCAAGAAAAACTTGCAGTTCTTATAAATTTAGAATACTCAGAACATTTCCCACATAATAACTAGCAAATGTCAGTCAGTATAAAACATTAATATTTAGTATTCACTGGCCAATTTCTTTAAAAATTTGATCAAAAATATTTGGAATTCAGTGGATCTCTCCTAATGCAATTAAAATGTTCAGCAGATGCATTTTTAATATCTAGCTTAATACTTATGTATTTCCAGGGTCAAGTGCCACAATCATGACTAGATATTGCATGAGAAGCCACAGTGTGTCTGTATGAAACACTTCTTATTAGTTCAGCTTATTCCAGTACATTAATTGTACTCAATGCTATTATTTGTTATGAAATCCCTGGTATATTTTTAAAGATATTTTTTTCATTCATATGGGTCCTTTTAGTTTGTCAAAGCTAAATGGACATTTTTTGTTTTTTTTTTTTTTTTGCGGTACACGGGCCTCTCACTGTTGTGGTCTCTCCCATTGCAGAGCACAGGATCCGGACGTGCAGGCTCAGCGGCCATGGCTCAAGGGCCTAGCCGCTCCGCGGCATGTGGGATCTTCCCGGACCGGGGCACGAACCCACGTCCCCTGCATCGGCAGGCGGGCTCTCAACCACTGCGCCACCAGGGAAGCCCAAGAAAAGTATTTTTAACTGCAAAATATTTTAATCTTTCAAATTTATTTTTGAAACACTATTATTTTAACTGTATAGAACTTATTCTTTGCAAAATACAAGAGGATGTGATGTTCCTTAAAAAAAAAAAAAGAAAACTATAGTGTCTTAACCAATTCTGGAAAAAATTATATATATATATATATATATATATATATATATATATATTTATTTATATAGTATACCTTTATATATAATATGTTACAATATATACATTATAATATATATACATCATTATACATATGTATATATTGCTCTTTTAACTTTTAATATTGTTTTGCTATTCTCTGCCCCACTCTACCCCAAATACAAAAGTGGTTATCATGTATTCATTCATTCACCAAAATAGATCCTATTATGTTCCAAGGATTCCTGTAGATGTTGGAAATACAGTAATAAAAATATTAGGCAAACACTCCTCTCTCATGAAGATTATAATCTAGTGGAAGAAAAAAAATTTGAAAAAGTTAAAATAATTTCACAGTGTGGTAAGTGTAAAAACAATTACACTTGGTTTTTACACTTACTTATTATGATAAGAAGTACTCCCAATTTTTTTAATTTGGATTGGGCAGTTCCAGGAGTTCGCTGTCAGGAGATACTCTCTAAACTGAGACTAGAGAAGCTCAGAAGTCTTGGAGTTAAGAAGTCTCATGGAAAGGATTTCTTTTTATGGGAAATATTGGTTATTAAATATTACATTGTATACGAATAGAATATTTCAGAGTGTACGTATAGTGAAAACCTTGGCAGTATTATTGCTTTTTTTTAAAATGTATTTTACCATCTACAGAGTATAGGTGATTGTGTGTTTATAGTATGTATGTGTGTGTGCAGGAGAAATCTGACAAAATCTTATGGTAAATTAATTTGTTTATAACTTGGGGCTGAGTGTCCACTGGGCTTTGGGCTAAAACCTTCTCTTACACAGTTCTTATCATTAAATTTCCATTTAACAGTGTTATTTATCTTTAAAGGGGAGGTTAAGGTCATAATTTTCTATACTGTTGAATTCAAAATCTGTCCTTCAGGGAGAAGGATCTGGAAGATTTTCTTTGTGATGTCCTCATTAGAGTCATGCTTTAGCCATTGCATGGAAAGGTGTTTTTATTACTTTACATGAGTTAATTGGCAAAGTGTGCCTCAAACCTTGTTTGTACTTTCATGACTTTATGTTTGCATGGTAATGGTAATCATCATTAGGCAGTTCTGTTGACTAATTAGATAGCAAGCTCTTAGGAGAAAAGGTCCATTCACACTTTGGACCAGATTTTCTCTCCAATTTATGCTTTTTAAAAGAGAGTGATATCATTTTTAAAGGGAATAAATACTAAATGAATAGATACTAGACTGCAATACAAATAAATTTGTATGGTAATTTTGGGTATGTAGAGTGTTTTTCATGTTACTATATCTAATTAACTCTTAAAAGATAATTTACCAATTTGGGAAAAAATAATTAAAATAATTTATATTTGAAAGATTAAATGCTGGTTTCCTATTTACATGCTTGTTTTTAATGTTCCTTGTCTTAATCTAAAGTTTCTAACATGATCCCTCTCTCTCTCACTCTCTCTCCCTCCCTCTTTCTCCCTCTCTCTAGAATAGTTGCAGCTCTCAGGTATCACCCAGAGGATTTTGCCTATTGCTCTTGATGTTCTTTTCGAATTTGAATCATCAGCAATAAAAATGAAACAGCTTAGGTCGTGAATTTATTTCAATTGATAATGGTAAACTTTTTTCTCTTATCTCAGTGTTCTGTGTTTAAGCCAAATGAAAATTAAGAATTATTTTTATTTTTCAATGTTCATGCTGTATGCTTCCTGAAAATTTAAACTGAGTTTGTGGATAAGTGTGGCCCATTTCCTCCTCTCAGTTCCAATGTATACATACATCCAGTCATAGAGAATTTGGGTAGAGCTTTGCAGTACATCATATCTGTCTTCTTTCTTCTAGGCACACACGCTTTGGAATGTGTATTGCAGTAAATCTATGTCATACATATATGTCTGGGATTCTATGAAGATTCTTCATGGCAGAAATTATTTTTAACTGTTTGGTATGTCTAAAAATATGTTTAGGTATAAGAAGCCTTCTGATCAAATTTGATAGTACTTAAAATTAGTTACTTTACATAGTATGTTGACATGAATACATAATAGTTGCCTTTTAAACTTAATGATATATTGAAAGATTAAAATAATTCTTGTTCCCAAATTCTGTCTTTATGTATAGCAAATTTTGATGTAAATTAAAAGATTAGGTCATTTGATTCTATGCCTTCACAGGTTTTCATAAGGAAATAAAATAGGCCCAGAGTGGTATTGTGGAGATAAAATGGGGCTTTTCAGGTGAAGTACATAATACAGTCCCTGGCAAAAATAAGAACTTGGTAAATGTTAATATTTAGTATTCATATTTTTATTACCCAGAAATATTTCTTTGGTTTATTATCCTGTTCACTTTTCCCCTTTCCATTGTTAAAATGGCTTACATTTATACTACTCTTTAGGAAGTACAATTTTCACTATCTGGTTACTTTTCCAGTGGCTACATTCTATTTTATGTCCATTGGTCACCTAGGAATCCACTCTCTTTGTGTGGTCCTTAATGTGACTCTGAATATCATCATTTTTTGTGTGTATGTGAACTTCTATAACATTGTAGGTAAGGCTTGTGTTTTGTGTCATAACAATCTAGTTGAGCATTTTTCTTATTTTTCTCTCCTGAGTAGAGGATTCAATATATATACTTATTTTCATCCTCAATAACCTGATGTAGAGTCTGAAATGTAATGTTCTCATAATGGGCAATTATTGAAGAAAACCAATGGTTGCAGCATGTGTACAATTAGAATCTTTCCACATATTAAAGTCAAAGTGATTGTTGATGTAGAGGTAACTGATTTGATTTAAATGGGAAAGCTACTAGAGTTCTGCATTATTTTTTTCCAAATTCTATTTTATAATTTTATCAAACAAAAAGGATAACCAACTATCCTGGTTTGTCTGAATTAGAGGTTACTGGGTAATAGGTCTTTCAGTGCTAAAATTAGGAGGGTCTCGGGTAAACTGGGAGGCTGTTGGTCCTAGTTAGAAACCCCAAATAAATGCATAGATATCTGAAGCTACATTTACAGATAATGAAAGTATAATTTATATGACTTCAACGTCTTTAACAAAGGTTAGACAGACAGTATAGTCTGATATGCTTCAAGATATTCAAATTATGAAAATATCCATATATATATTCATACCACATTTAAGATTCTTTCTTAACCCCTTGTTTGCAGTCACATTCTTGTGTCTGCATATTTCACCTAAAATACAATATATTGTATAAGTAACACATGAAACGTTTTATATAGATTAGAAAAAAAAAATATTTCTAAGTAAAGGAATTGAAAGGAGACTGTTCTCAGAAATGATAAATGACCTTAAAACAATTTTTGATCTCTCTCTGACATGATTTATAATGTATTCAAGTATTAAATGTCAAATTCTTATTTTTAGTATTTGATTAGAATGGGTTTCCTTTAAAAAAATGCTTCAGTTAAAACTTGATTATTGTCAAACTGCTCAATGTTTTTCAGTGAAACTTCACAGTCAATGTAATGTGATGGTCAAGGCCATAGACAATAGATTCAGACAGTCTGGATTCATGTCTCAGTCCTGGGAGGTACTTAGTGACCCACAACAAATTACCCAGCAAACTGTTCATCTGTTTTCTCATTCATAAATTACAGATGATGATGATGATGATGATGATAATAATAAATAATAGCTTCATGTATAAAGCTGATGTGAGGATGAAATGAGTTGGTTGACTGGCTGAGGGAAAGTATTTTCTGTTTAGTACTTTATAGTTACATACAAACAGATGAATTTTCTTGCCCCATCCATCCCACTTCCAATTATATAATAGGCAACGTCTTCTTTTTCATTTCATGTACTTAAATATAAATACTGAATTACAAAATATATGCTGGTGCCGAAGAATGCCTGGCCTTGAGAAATAAATGGTTAAGAGTAAGTTTTCTGAATTATATAGTATCTGAAACCTTTTATTATTGTGTCTTTAGAACCAAGTCTTCATTAACTATTGACTTCTGGACATTTGACATTACTTCTTAGAATTTTTACATTTATTTTCAAATGGTCCAAATGTAACAATGAGTTTCAAAAATATCATTTGTTTTGTATATATACAAATAAATATATCCTTAATATTCAGTGAAATTCCTTTAGTAGATACAAAAACAATTTTGGAAGAAATATGTCTACTAGTGGGAAATTGCATTATTACTCTCTGGTCTACAAAGAAAATAACGCATTATGACAAGTAACCCAAGTACAACACAATCATTTGGAAGGTGGTGGTTAGACAGTCTTTGCAAAGTGATCTCAAACATATTTCTATTTCTCCTGAATTAAAATTAGTGTCATTTCCTTGAAGTAAGTATACTTATTTTTAATCATGTAGTCTTAGAATAACTATATTATCATGTAGTCTTCAAATAACTGTATTTTATAAAGAATTACATTGTAAATCTTAGTATAACCTACAAATTTCCTTTTGTTTTTCTGAAAAACTGTGGAGAATAAAAAAACCACAAAACCAATGTGCCAGTCTATTATAGAGTATATATATTGTGTTTTGTTTTGTTTCTTATTAGGTACATTTGTAAAACAAAACAAATTAAAACCACAAGCACACGTTTTTGTCTAATCTAATTCTTTCTATGTCAAAGTGCCACACCTTGTGAAAAAAAGTAATAAACATGATTTATCTTAATATTAGTAAGACATATTTATTAATTCTGAAACATAGTCTTTCCAGTGATTTACCAAATAAAATTGAATTACTTTGTACCTACAAAAGGAGTCCAAGAGAGTGAAAATGAATGGATCAAAATAATGTGGAGGTTATACTGACACCTGTTTTCCAAAAAAATTTTATGTCTAGAAAAAAATATTATTCAGTGTTTTAAAACTAATATGAGTTTACTAATTAAACTCCAAGTGGCAAGAAATTAAGAAGAAATGCCAAAATGTTAGAGAAAAGAAGTATAATTTGAAATGACTGTGACTAATTGGATTTTTAAATTTTTTTTCTAGTTCTACATCTGGGTAAAGTGTGAGGGATTTTGAATCCGTTGGAAAATATAATTGTCCCCCATTTACTGGCTTAGCTGGTGTTCCTGATATAGACAGAACATATGCCACTTTCCCCAATGTTTTCTTCTTGCCATTCCTGTCTCACAGCTCAGGAGTGATCAAAATTGGGCTGAATGACTTTCAAGTCAGGAGAAAAGAAGTAGCTGTATATACAGTGTCCACATATCTGAATAAAACTGAATCACTTATTTATTCTTCCTTATGTTTCAAACACAGAGATGTCACTGATCCTGATTTTAAATATAGGAATGTATTACATTTCAGTGAAATTAATGACTGATTATTTTCCTTCTTTCTTTTTTGCTTTAATTTTTTTTCTTTTGTTTTATAATTTAAATTTTTATAATCAAGATTTTGAAAGTTAAATTTGACATTTTAGGAGAATTAGACAAGTAGTTTCAATCTCCAGCAAGAATTTGTACCTATTTTTATTATTAAAAAAAGTGACAGAGGGCTTCCCTGGTGGCGCAGTGGTTGAGAGTCCGCCTGCCGGTGCGGGGGACATGGGTTCGTGCCCCGGTCTGGGAGGATCCCGCATGCCGCGGAGTGGCTGGCCCCATGAGCCATGGCCGCTGGGCCTGCGTGTCCAGAGCCTGTGCTCCGCAACGGGAGAGGCCACAGTGGTGAGAGGCCCGCGTACCGCAAAAAAAAAAAAAAAAAAAAGTGACAGAAAATACATTATTTTCTCAAGTGCCTATATAAATATATTAACATGGGGGTATCTTTAAGTAAATAATACCAGGTACATATGTATTATCTACATGTGTAGAAAATTTATAAAAAGAGAAAAGATAAATCTAAAATGATTAACTTTTATTACACCAAAGAAGTTGGACTGTTTATGAGACTTTAGAAACATTTATCATGCTTTAATTTTGCACAGTTTAAATTCTCAAGATGTATTAAAATTGATTTTTTAAATTTAACTTAAAAAAAGTTAAATTTAACGTTAAGCAGAACTGATTTTGTTGAAGATGTGGTAGGGTACAGTTCTAGAATTTCTGTCTCAGAATCACACAGGTTGGAATCTTGTTTGTGACAGGAGCACAACATAAAATGTAAAATGTTCATCTCAACTAATAAAAAAATAAAAAGGAATACATTTTCATCAGATACTTTTCTTCAAAAATGGAAAAATTCCCCACACTATTTCTACATCTGAAATAGAGACATTTCACTTAATGTCAATGGCACTGTGTGAATAATTCAGAGGAATTTAACATTAATTGTTTTGTAACAACTTTAAAATTTTTTAAATTATTACATTTTACATGAAAATATAGGTATTGTGGTAACATTAAATTATGTACATATTCTTTACATTAAATACAAATTTAGTGAAATTGTTCATAATTAAATTGTGTTTAGCTAGACATTGATACTTAGTTAATTTTAAACATAAACACTAAAATTAATAGAGCAAGATCACAAAAGAAATTGTTTCCTGGCATCTTCTGTTTACACACACAATAAGACAATATCTATAAGAATATTGATTTTATAAAATTATCATAAATATAGCCTATAGCCAGGAGACATTCACTTAAATATTTACTGCATAGCACTATTGTCATGACCCACAATGCATTATACATAGGCATTCTGGGATCACAACAGCATGCCGCTGGGGAAAAGGCTGGAACTTTCTGCTGCTGGGGCTAAGGGATATTATCTTACTAAAATTTGGCACACGGAAATGGTTATTTATTTCAATGAAAACAATCACTGTATGTATCGGTGAGGGTTTAGGACTCGTTAAAAACAAAAACCTTTTTTTGCCTTTTGGAGCATATTGCTTACATCAGTGAAAAAAAGAAAGAAAAAAGGAAGGAAGGAAGAAAGGGAGGAAGGGAGGGAGGGTGGAAGGAAGGAAGGAAAGAAGGAAGGAAGGAAGGAAGGAAGGGAGGAAGGAAGGAAGGAAGGAAGAAAGGAAATGAGAAAGAAAGAAATATCCTTCTTAATACAGAATTACAGAATCAGATAGACTTTCTCATCCACTCACAGGCAGCTTTCTAGGACTGCTGTAGCATTAATCATTTGTCTTCCCCTGATATGTAGGAACAGAGAAGAATTAACCCTTCCACTGCTTAGCTAAGCTCCCAAGAAAAAGAAGAGATGAAAAGGCAAAGTTATACTTGCCTCACTTCTTTTCCCAAACTCAGCTTTAGTAAATTACTCCTCCTATGAAGTGAGTAAAGGAGGTGACAGACAGGGGCCAGAACTTCAATGTTAATGAGTGGCCCTGCTCATGAGAAAAATATCAGGAGGAGAGGAAGTGTTTCCCCCAATATCTTGTCTGTTTGGGGAAGGTGTGTGTTTGGGGTGGTTGTATGAGGACAGTGATGAACCTTGTTTTGAACCATGATGGTGAGAATTGCCTAAGGTTGTGTAGTAGGTCATGGCAGGGAAGGCTCTGTGAGCTTTCCAGTCTTCAGTGCCTATAGTTGAAGGAGTTGGACAGGAAAGATATTACTGTTTACTCTGTGCAAGGCAGAACCCTGGGAAACAATATATAAAGAGGTAGACCCAGCTTCCACTGTCTGGGTGTATATATCCCACAAGTGCTAAGGCATAAACAGACATTCCTCCTCTCTGGAATGCCCTGGACCCTATTTGTTCTAAAATCTCTTGTCTTCTTCAAAGCCTAGGCATACCTTCTTTGTAAAGCCATTTCTGACCCCTCTAGGAAGTACTTAGTGTTTGCTTTGTGAACTCATGTTGATAGTACAAAATTCTACTGCAGGGGTTATCAAATTGCATTGCATGATACACATTTCAGTTGGGTGAAAAGTTCTGTTTCTCAGTGCCAGAAAACTTGTTATATTTGTTCTACTTTAAAAAAAAAAAAGGAATGCCTAGCAGAAGGCTTTACATATGACAGCTCTGTATGCATATTTGTCTGATTAATTGATTAAGTTGTAACACAAGGAGAGGGAAGGACACAACATCTGGCTTGAGTGGGTCAAAGAAAATTTTGTGGACACTAGAAGGGGTATTAGGGTTACATTTTTGTGCATAGAGAGAATTTGACCCAATAACGAAGAAGAATAGAGTAAGGGCACAGGAAACTGCTTGAGGAAAAGGACAGGAAGCAAAAGTTGCAAGAATGTACAGCAAATGTGCAGGAGTTCAAGTCGATTGCTAACTAAGTTGTGATGGAAAATAAGAGGAGACAAAAAGAGAGAGCTTTGAATGCTAAGCTAAGGAATAGGGTAAAATATCCTTTAGCTAATAAAGGGTCACTGAATAGGAAATACAGATGATCAAAGTTGTAATTTAACAAGAATCTAAATTTGAGAGGTCTTTTAAAAGTCTCCCATAATAGTTCAGGTGAGAAGTAATAAGTTCTGGGATTAGTGGATTTATTAGAACTATGGAAGTAGTGGCCACGGGAAGCAAGAATATAGAACAACTCTGAGAGATACTATTGAATTAAAATCAGTAAATGTGACATTGATTGATCATTTCACTCAGCACTCTTCAATGGTTGTCATCCACTGCACTCAGCATAAATTTCAGAATCTTTACCTTGACCTACAAAATCCTTAATGATTTGACCCTTTCTTACATTTTTATCTCCCATCATCTTGTGTTACTTTCTCCACCCCTTCTACACTTGCTTCGTCCATAATAATTTCTTCATAAGTTTTCTAAAGTTTCTGGTTCTTTTCTCTAAGTGATTTCACATATACAATAAATTCTCTTGGAATGTTCCTATTTCTATTGACATGTCTAACTCTTATATATACTTCAGGTTTCAACAGAAACCATCCTTCCTCAAAGGAGACTCTCCTGGGTCTTCTGGGTATCCTGTCCATAGCACCATGATGTTTCATTTATAGCTGTTATCACTATGGTGCAGTGTGTGTGTGTTTAGTTGTTTTATAGAGGTTATTTGGGCCTCCTTTTCCTCTTATAACACCATTAATGAATGGGTTTTATACATTTAATGTATCATACATGTAGCCCCTATGCCTAGTGCAGTATTTGGCACAGAGAAAGTAATCAATAATACATTTTAATAAATTAATGAGATGGAGAAACTCTCCAACGTCTTTTAATTTAGCAGTAGAAATTATCTCTCTGTTTCAAGTATGCTCAGGTTAGTCTCCATAAAAGAAATATTATTTACAATGAAGTTGTCAAAAAGATTCAGAGGTTCATTAGCCTATCTATTGCACCTATCTATCTATCTATCTATCTATCTATCTATCTATCTATGTATCATCTATTTATCTATCTGTAATCTTTCCCAGAATGATAGCCCATTGTATATGGAGTTGAAGTGATTACTATATTACTAAGATCATTTAAAGAGTGAAAAGAAGAAGCTAACTCATACCCACATTTATAAAGTAAGATGGGGGGTCCTAAGAAAATGTCATGAAGAAGAAAGGAAGGAGAGTTAGTAAATGAATCAGAAAAAAATATATACTTTGGGAGAATATTAGAAGGCATATGAATAGCAGTGGGGGATGAGAGAGTAGGACACTCTTTGGTAATATTCAAGTGGTTTCATACACCAGTGAGAGAAGAAGACTACAGGAAATGAATAACTAGATAGTCAAAGGAGTCAGCAAGTATTAGCATGTTTAGCTTGTTTCTTGTCATGAGTGAGATAAAACTTGAACTCATATTAAAGACTATTTCTATTCAAAATATGGGAATTCACATAACGTGTTGTCAATTTACATGGATTGCTCTTCTAATTGTCCCCTATCTTTCTTCAGTGTCATACCTAGAATGTCCCTAGGGTCTCACTGTGACATCCTGGGTATTACATTTTTAATCATATTGAATAAGTGGGGCATAGTTAAGCATGAGTAATTTTATTTTTACTTTTTAAAGATCTTTTAAAACCATGTTCTAGACGTTTTTCTCTTGGGCCCTTAAATAAAATTTTGATCAGGTATCATTGCTTTTCTAGCTCATGTCAATCACAAGTAGAATTTCATTTTAGTAACTTATTAAATAATCCTTTTATTCTAATATTAGAACTTTATTTTAAAATTCAGTTTAAATTTTCTTCCTAATTCCAATTCAGTGCTGCTTCGGGTCAGAAAGCTTACATGTGGGAAAAGCTGTTTCTTTTTCCTTCTTTTCATATTTTCCTATCCTATTCTACATTTGCTATTTTGGGCCCCTCTGGGTTGAAACATGGGGATAGGGAGACGGAGGAACAATAAGAGTCTAAACAGTTCTTATCTGAATGACAGGAGATGTCTTTTGGTGTTTGTACCCTCTTCACAGCAAATGTTGTAGCTGTGCTTTTCAACTTCTGATAGAATTGCATTTTCCATGATATTACAATGTTCCCTGTGGCTGGCAACTTTCTGCTCTCTCCTCAGCCCTCAGACTTCCAGAAATCTCTCCCTCTTTAAACCTCTAGGCAGTCCTTTAGATCTCCCTTAGACTGATCCTAGAGAAATTCTCTTGCTCAATTCTCTATGGTTCATAAGAAATACACTTGTTATAGAATGCAGACATAACTTCCCCATGCTGTTTTTCTTCCCTACATTGCCAGAAAATGGCAACCCCATATACAACTTTCATACTAAGACTTCTCCAGTCAGGAGTCAAATAGTATCTTAGTGTCTCTTGAACTTCAGGAAACACATAGCAAGCTGTCAAGTGATGTCTTAAAACTTTCCTACATTTTTTTAAGAAAAGGGAGAAATACCTTTCTCCATTCCGAAAAGAGTACTGAAGCCAGGAATCCGAAATCCTCTCTCCCAGATGGATTTTTCAACTTTCAGTTCATATGCAGACCAGAGGCAGCAGAACCCATTTCACCACTAAATATGCCTTTAGTAGGTGGAGCACCACTTTAGTTTAGAATCTGAGGGTACTTTGAATTTATTAAATTTTCCTTGACTTTTGGAGCATTAGTCAAAACTGAGATTGAAAAGAAAAATCTGATTTTAACTGTTGTATATTGTGTTACCAGGAAAAAAAAATCAGCTGTCAGTTTTCACTGTGCCCTATTTCCCTGTTTCTCTTACATAAATACCTATATATGTTATTTCAAATTCTGTTTTGAGCCTTGCTCTATATCTGCTTGTCATATGAGTTTGATTATCCCTGTCATGCAATATGTAGGTTACACGTTTTCAGATCATATTGTCATATTTTAACTAAAAATATTGAATTGATTTTCCTAACTTTATACATAGAAAGCAAATCTTTGGTTTTCTATATTTTCCTGATATATAGCTTGATCCATGTAATATAAAAAAATATATTTCTTATTGACTGTAATTAACACTCAACTCTTCACTTACTCTTTTATTCCTCTTTCAAAAGCAGGCTATGTGAGCACATGTGTGTTCATATTTGTTGAAATTACTTCCTAGGCCCAAGATGGAGCTGCTCCTGCCGGGGATGCCACATCAGCAAACTGAAACTTAGATAACTTTCTGTCCTTGTAAATGTTTCGCTTGACCAGAAACACAGTCTATCCAGTCAGCCAGTTCCTAAACCTGGAGTCAGCTCTGGGATCTACACTTATTTTCTTCTTCCTTCTCACCCCAAACAAGGTTGACTACATGGCCTTAGCCAATCAGATATTTTCTCTTTATCTTCCTTTTTTTTCACTCTCTACCCAGTAAAAGCTTTCTGCCTTCTGCCCCTTTTTGCAGTTCTCTGGACCCCTGAAAACAGAAATTATCTGCTTCTTGAAGTGCTAAATAAAGTTTGTTTGTACCACCTAAACTGTCCTCTTTAATCATTTTTAACAGTTTTTGGTGATGAGGAATCACCAAAGCTGACTGCTATGGCCTGGAGGACAAAAAGATGGGCAGGCAATGCACCTGCTAATCCTTTGAGCTCCGTCTTCTTTCATTACCGAGGGCTGTGAATAAGTCACTCTCAGATCTGAGCTCCACTCCTTTGCATGCAGCTTTCCAATCCAAGGAAACTTTATTTTAAAAATATATATATATATATGTATATATATATATATATATATATATTTTTTTTTTTTCACGGAAATGTTCTCGGGTCCCCAAATGTTCTGGGATAGTTATATTGAAGTTCACAATGGGTGGTGGCCATTAGGGGGACTCACAAAGCCTGGATGTAAATCTATAGCATAAACTCCTGGGTGATTTAGGAAACTAAATTAAGACAAGAAATTCATACTGCTTTGATCAATGGCACATCAAAATCTAAGCAGGCATAAATGGGACTATTAAAAACCATTAGGTGTCTGCCACTATAAAGAAATCTTCTCCTAAAAGGATTAATAGATCTATTGTTAATGGGAATCTCAGAAGCCAAAGCCAAAAAATTGGTGGGTATGAGTCGAGCACTTAAGGCTGTTAGATTGCTTGCTACCTAACTCTAAGACTCCTAGGTTAGAATAAATTGGTTATAGCATGTGTTAGGTTGACACTAGGTCACCTGCCAATCTCAAGAAAGTTTTCATGCAATGAGGTACACTAAAATACCACAAAACCATTAACCTGGAGGCATATCCCTCTTTGGTATTAATTTTGCTCTGAGACACACAAGGCTTAGCTAAAAAAAAATGGAATCCTCAGGTTTCAAAGAATTAAGTCCACCACATTTTGGCACACCTGCTTATTTTATGTCTAAGAACTTGGTCCTGGAAGTTGTAGATATCTACATAAATAGCAAAATCTTAGTGAGAGAAACTAGAATTACAATGGCCATTATGGGGAATGTTCTAATAAGACAAGATCATCCATTTAAGACATACACTTGAAAGCAAGGGTTCCCAAATCAAACAAACAGAATAGCTTATTTATTTTAATTGGTATGCAGAATACTCCAAAAGTCTTCGAGGTTCCAATATAGTTTTATTGAAAGATTCATTGCGAAAGGCTAATGAAAAATTAAAGACACAAGAGGTACCTAAAGCAAAAGACTCTAAGACTGACTCTTACTACTCCCCTTTGTCCTCCTTTACTTTACTCTCATCTACTTATTCTGTATCTGAATTGCCTTTCTACTCTGAAGAGACCACAGACCATTAAAAAGTCCACCAAGTTATTGGCTTTACAACTGCAATGCCTCCAAAGCCAGAAACTTAAGACAACACATGAGCCTCCCTGGTTCCACCCTCCCAGGGAGTCCATCATCAAAATACTTGTCCACAAATCAGTTGTCTCATTTGCCATCAACCAGGACACTGGAAAAGATTGTTTTCAAAGGTTTTGTCAAATCCTTTCCCACCAGCTGGAATGTCCCCATATCCACCCTCAAAGGAGAGCCTTGTCCCTAAGGTTGACGGGGCTCTGAGGGATTCTCTGGTAAACTGCTACCAGGTCCCTTAAACAGCCGAGGGAAAACTAAAATTAAAATTAATGGAAAATGTTGGTAGATGCCAGAGCTACACTCTCTAAACACCACTTGCTCTGAAGCCTGCAGATGGAATTTTAGGAAAACTGGCAGACTCCAGCAAAGGATGAGAATTCTTCTCAGAGTCAGCTCTCCTGGATCTTTGCAGTGCTCAGTCAAGAGAGGAAGTAAAAGTTTATGTTGCTGCTTACTGGTTGCTGATCTTTTTCTCTCCCAAGGACAGCTATTGTCTTCTTGTTTGTCTTGTCCTTTTGTGTCTTGAGAACTCAGCGTTGCTTTCTTCCTGCCTGAAGCATGCGGATTGTCAGTTCTTGTGTATGCAGACAGCACTACTGTCCAATTGAAGGCCCCAAAGTGTGGCTGAGAGAAATGTGAGTTGCATCCCATTTGTGGTTAGATAAGGCTAGACAAAAATGTGTGTTGTGCTCCATTTGCAGCTAGGGTCCTATCAATGATTGCCAGCTCTCAGGGAAATTGTCTAAGTCTTTCTTTTTTTTGACAATCTTTGGAAGTGGTTATGAATTTTGTGAGGGGAGTATATTTGCACCCTATTTGGGGGTATCTTTTGTGTCATGGGGATCTCCAATACTGACGGGAAGATTTACTGTTTGCCCTGGCTGAAAACTAAGATATTTAAAATGATTTTTTTTTTAAGTAGCTCTATGATCATTTGCCCAAATTGAAAGCTGATATTCAGAGCCCAAAAGGAACTTTTTTTGTTTTGTTTTGTTTTGTTTTTAAGGTTTCTCCCCTTGGCTAAATGAAACTATGTACATAGAGGGAAAGAAAAACATTCCAAAGACAAAGGACTCTAAATCTAGAATCTAAAAATCTTTTGACTTCTATCTTAAATAAAGTCCTTTTCTCTGATCTAAAGAAGTAAATTGAAGATAATGTAGTTGGATGGGTGGGTCATTCCCTTCGTATCATTTTGGTTGCAACAATTTTAGGGAGAATTTAAAAAAAAAACTGTCCTACAAATTGAGGACAGTATAGACAACTTGTCTTACAAATTGAGTTTATTCAAGAACAGAGAAAGCCTGTCTGTTCTTCTTGCCAATCTCAAAATCTCTCCTATTTATCTCAAAAGACTTGTACATATTATAAAAAGTCTGGACTTAGGACACAAGAGTCTTTCTTGGGGGAACTTGCATTCTTTCTCTGTGCCTAGGAGATGTCAATGTTCTACCAAGTCTACTCTAGGAACTGGAGATGATCTCTTTGAAATGCAAACTTCAGGGAGATAATTCTTATCAAAAGGAAAAAACAGTGGAGAGGGGACACCGTGGGGAAATTAGGCAAATGAGAAATCTTAAACTTCCCTCCACAAATAGTAGGAAGTTTAAGCCATCTGAGAAGGTAAGTTTAATTTCTTCCATCTGCCAGAAACACAATTTGGATCCAATTGTTCTTTTGTAAGCAAGTGAGTTTCATATTATGGCACCCACCACATGGCTAAAATTTTAAAAGGAAAGCTATAAGATCTCTGCATCTGTCTGTATGTTTATGTACGTCTGTGTATTTATGCTATAGTATGTGTTTTTTTCTACCTTTGAATGGTATTACCAAAATTAATCTGTAAAAAGTCCTATTTAATTGGCTTAAAGAAATTTAAGCATTTATATAAATCCAGTATACTCTCAGAAATGTAGAAAGTAACCCAATTTTTTTTCAGGTTCACATAATATAGGGTACTTTTTTGGGGAAAATAAGCTAGTTTAATTTTGCTGCCTTCATTAAAACAGGCATGTTTTTACAGTTATCAATATCAAATATAATTCAGACATATGGCATTTATTCTACGTAACTTTACTAAAAGTCAAATAGGCTCATGTTATCACTATGACAGAATTTGTCAACAAGAAAAATAAGATGATGGTTAGCCATTTAACAACTCATGAAACTTTCATGAGTAATCTAAGCATAATTTCTAAAATAAGTAAATTCAACAGATGAAAGTTAAAAGTTTATAAGTTAAATTTTCAACAATAATTATGCTTTGTGGTATGTCTCCTTGAAAATAGTTTACAAGATCTTTTTGGTAGCTTGAAACATTAAAGTTATACTGAGATAAGTTAAATGATAGATATTCATTGAATATCTTGATGATTTCCAAATAAGATAAAATACTGAAACATTAATTACTGAACATAGGTTTTTCTACATTTGGCTTCCTTGTACAGAAGAACTAAAGATATTTGGGTCTATAGGTAAATATGTTTTCTTCACTATAGGGAAGAATATACCTCTAGAAATTATAAAATGTATTTATAAATTTGTCACTCTACAGAATGCTACTGTAATGGACATTCCACAATTTCTTACTTCTTAGTTTTCATTAGGAAATAAGGACTCTAAGGGTCAATAATTATAATCCACTGAAACTATTTAGAAATAATAACGGTGAAAGAAACAGTTGTGTGTGAAAGGTAAGAAAATAGAATGTGTTTCTTGGATAAGAAAAGGTATGGAGGACGTGTTATTATAGAGGGGACGGTAAGAGAAAAAAGAAAGTAATTTTGTCCTAAAGTATAATTATTAGTTGTTCCAGAATGAGAAAGAGGAAAAATCTTGAACAAAATCTGAATAAATGTAAAAAGTTTTAGAAGTTTTGTGTAAAAGGAATCTTGGGAAAGGAATTTTATGTGTGGTCAAGCTGGCAAATATCAAAATGGACTCATATTTAAGAGTATTTTTAACATAAATTTTAATATCAAAAGTACACTGGTGCAAAATTAGAATTGGTTTTCTCTCTGTTAAAAAAAAAAACTTTTGGGCTTCCCTGGTGGCGCAGTGGTTGAGAGTCCACCTGCCAATGGAGGGGACACGGGTTCGTGCCCTGGTCCGGGAAGATCCCATATGCAGCGGAGCGGCTGGACCCATGAGCCGTGGCCGCTGAGCCTGCACGTTTGGAGCCTGTGCTCCACAATAGGAGAGGCCACAATAGTGAGAGGCCCGCGTACCACAAAAAAAAAAGAAAAAACTTTCTTATATTATTGGCCTGCTCTTAATAAAAAATTATAAACAAAGTATGCTTGTTTATCTTTTAAGTAATCTGCCTGGTAAGCAAAGATTTTGTGTTTTAACAAAATAATTTACTGTGCTTCATGTTGTTTTTATCAGGTCTTTGATTATTTAAGAAAGCCCAGTCTTATTATTATTAAAGAGCTAAGTATTTTTCTTGCAACTATATACTTTTCTGGATTTACCTTTGAAGTCTTTAATTGTCACTTTGGTTAAATGAATACTTTTGAGAAAACTCCCCAAATTTAAATTATAAATAAAATCTTTGCACCTTGAAATAACTTTGGGATTTTTCAGAGGGTTCCTGGAACATTTGAGAAGTTTTGTTTTCTCTCCATATGAAAAGAGAAATATTAAACTAATTAGGCTTACTTGATACATTAAATTACATAGGAAGATGTCCTATAAGAATAGATGCTTAGCCTTCTCAGGTTATATGGTATATTTTATTAACATAAGTGTGCTGAAAATTGTATAAAATTCCTAAAATTCTGATATGTCCTGGGATAAGATTATCAGTCATAATTTCAGTTATTATCTTAAGATGTTGTATATTAAAGAAATAACCAAATCTCTTTGTCAATTCCATTATAATAAACTCTCATCAGATCTTTAGCAATGGGCATTTTTAAAGTCTTCTGTAATTTAAGGACTGTTATTGTTTTCCTCTGATGCAAAAGTGAGATTTGTAGAAAGGACTCTACTAAACACTTGACCATTGACATTACTGTCAAATTACAAAGTATCAAACCTTGGGTGCATATTTCAAAACTGAAGAAAACTCCACTTGACATCTGGTCCTGTATAAACTCCGGAAACCTCAAAGTCAAATTGACTATGAGGAAAAGTAGCTGATGTCAAGGTGGCTGCTTCTTCCCAAGATGTCTGATCTAGAACACTTCTTTCCATTCTTATGTCCCTTTCTGAACATCTTTTTCCTAGTTCTTATACCATGAAAGTCTTTATGATTCTTTTTTCCATATTTTCCTTGCCCTGGTCTGAGAAAACAATATCAAGTTTCACGTATCTCAAGCCATTGCAAAGGAAGGGCATCCAACCTCCAACTGACTGTTGGATTTGCTATGACACTGGCGGTGCTGCAGTTCTTTCTGCTCATCACTCATTTCTCCCTGATTTCCAATGCCCCAGGATAGCTCGATAAACACTTCTTGGAAAGTAGAGATACAGTTACAGGAAATCCTAGCTGGTTTAAGTCGTGGGGATGTTGGCTCAGGAGTGCTCACCAAACCATGGGCATTATTATGTTTCTAATTATTATTGTCTCCTTAATATGCTTTGTTCTAAAAAAGTTTTAAATGCACATGGGCAACCATTGACCAACCAGCCAACAGATGGTATGTTTCTGACTGGATCAATAAAAAAGAACAGAAGAAGTTAACCAACTCCCAAGAATATGAGCTTGACATGGTCTTTTGTAAACACTACACTGAGGCCTGAAGAGACAATGGTAACAGAGAGTCACTCTAAGACCAACATATCAAGCCTCTTGAATGGTCAAGAGGATGATCCAGAGTGGGGACTGTTGATATAACTTAGGCTCAAAGTGGAGCTGCTCCTGCTGGGGGTGTCACACCAGCAAACTGAAGCTTAGATAAATTTCTGTCCCTATAAATGCTTTGGTTGAACAGAAAAAAGTCTATTCAGTCAACCAATCCCCAAAAGCCAAGTCAATTCTGGACTCTATATTTATTTCCTTGTACCTTCTCACCCCAAACAAGGTTGGCTACATAGCCCCAGTCAGTCATATATTTTCTATTTTTCTCTTCCTTGTTCTTTATTCTTTATCCTGTACAAAACTTCCTGTCTTCTACACTATTTTGCAGTTCCCTGGAGCCTTGGGAACAGAGACTGTCTGGTTCATGAAGTGTTAAATAAGTTCGCTTGTATCACCTAAATTGTCATCTTTAATCATTGTGTGTGTGTGTGTGTGTGTGTGTGTGTGTATTTTAGTTAAATCAACTTTCCAAGCAATTTATTCTGTGTTTTAATACCAGTTGGTCTGAGAAGTGATTTGAAAATTGATCACAGAATTTTACAGGGATTTAGCCACTAAACTATTTCATATATTCAAATTATTATACTTTTATTCCATACTGTATATAATTAAAGATTTCTGAAGATTTAAACTATAAGAAATATTGTGTTATTGTATTTTGTAAAAAATGTCTATATGCAAAGGAAATGAGTTTCCAATTTTGCCTATAATTATTTATCTTCCTAGAAGACAAATTCTTAAGTATATATAATAAAATTGACCTTGATTAATCATCCGTAGCAGTGGTTATTTCTTTTTTACAAACAAGTGTCAGTGAAATAGAGATTATTAGTATGCTAAATAAAGTGACAAATTCAAGCCTTCTTATTATGTTTTCTATAAGAAGCATGAGTTCTCATAAACTATCACAATGAGTAGGTCATTACTGAATATGAATATACCAAACTGTCAAATTAGCTCAAACTTTTATTCTCAAGGTCTTCAATATTCTTAATTTGATTCACCAGTAAACTATCCATGTTTACTTTCCAAAGTCCAAATAAATTTCTTTCACAAGTGATAGAACTTACAAAACCAGGTTGCTGACATGGCATTATGATGCCTTTTGTATGTTACATATTCTCTAAATGTTAATCAATGAAGCATGGTCTTTAAACATTCTTTCAGATTAGAAAACAATACACAATAGAAATAAGTAACAAAATAAGGGTAAAAGAATTGCCACTTCTCTAAACCAATGCTACACCTTGGATTGGTCTAATTTTTTTTTTAACATCTTTACTGGAGTATAATTGCTTTACAAAGTTGTGTTAGTTTCTGCTGTATAGCAAAGTGAATCAGCTATATGAATACATATATCCCCATATCACCTCTCTCTTGCATCTCCCTCCCACACTCCCTAACCAAGCCCTCTAGGTGGTCACAAGGCACCTGATCTCCCTGTGCTATGCAGCTGCTTCAAATAGCTATCTATTTTAAATTTGGTACTGTATATATGTCAATGCTACTCTCTCACTTCATCCCAGCTTATCCTTCCCCCTCCCCATGTCCTCAAGTCCATTCTCTACGACTGTATCTTTATTCCTATCCTTCCTCTAGGTTCCTCAGAATCTTTTTTTTTTTTTTTTGATTCCATATATATGTGTTAGCATACGGTATTTGCTTTTCTCTTTCTGACTTACTTCACTCTGTATGACAGACCCTAGGTCCATCCAACTCACCTACAAATAATTCAGTTTACTTTCCATTTATGGCTGAATAATATTCCATTGTATATATGAGCCACATCTTCTATATCCACTCAACTGTCAATGGACATATAGGTTGCTTCCAGGTCGTGGCTATTGTATATAGTGCTGCAATGAACACTGTGGTACATGACACTTTTTAAATTATGGTTTTCTAGGGTATGTGCCCAGTAGTGGGATTGCTGGGTTGAATGCTAGGGTTTTTTTGTTTCTTAAGGAACCTCCATACTGTTCTCCATAGTGGATGTATTAATTTACATACCCACCAACAGTGCAATAGGGCTCCCTTTTCTCCACACTCTCTCCAGCATTTATTGTTTCTAGATTTTTTGATGATGGCCATTCTGAACACTGTGAGGTGATATCTTATTTCTCTAAGGATACTGCATTTCTCTAATGATTAGTGATGCTGAGCATCCTTTCAAGTGCTTGTTGGCAATCTGTATATCTTCTTGGAGAAATGTCTATTTATGTCTTCTGCCCATTTTTGGATTGGGTTGTTTGTTTTTTTGATATTGAGCTGCATGAGCTGCTTGTATATTTGGAGATTAATCATTTGTCAGTTGCTTCATTTGTAAATATATTCTCCCATTCTGAGGGTTGCCTTTTCATCTTGTTTATGGTTTCCTTTGCTGTGCAAAAGCTTTGAAGTTTCATTAGGTTCCATTTGTTTATTTTTTATTTTATTTCCATTTTTCTAGGAGGTGGGTCAAAAAGGATCTTGCTGTGATTTATATCATAGAGTGCTCTGCCTATGTTTTCCTCTAATAATTTTATAGATTCTGCCCTTAATTTTGGGTGTTTAATCTATTTTGAGGGTTTTTTGTCTGTATGGTATTAGGAAGTGTACTAATTTCATTGTTTTAAATGTAGCTGTCCAGTTTTCCCAGCATCACTTATTGAAGAGGCTGTCTTTTCTCCATTGTATATGCTTGCCTCCTTTATCAAAGATAAGGTGACCATATATGCGTGGGTTTATCTCTGGGCTTTCTATCTTGTTCCATTGATCTATATTTCTGTTTTTGTGTCAGTACCATACTGTCTTGCTTACTGTAGCTTTGTAGTATAGTCTGAAGTCAGGGAGCCTGATCCTTCCAGCTCTGTTTTTCTATCTCAAGATTTCTTTGGCTATTCGGGGTCTTTTGTGTTTCCATACAAATTGTGAAAATTTTTGTTCTAGTTCTGTGAAAACTGCAATTGATAGTTTGGTAGGGATTGCATTGAATCTGTAGAGTGCTTTGTGTAGATTAGTCATTTTCACAATGTTGATTCTTCCAATCCAAGAACATGGTATACCTCTCCATCTGTTTGTATCATCTTTAATTTCTTTCATCAGTGTCTTAAAGTTTTCTGCATACAGGTCTTTTGTCTCCTTAGGTAGGTTTATTCCTAGGTATTTTATTATTTTTGTTGCAATGGTAAATGGAAGTGTTTCCTTAATTTCTCTTTCAGATTTTTCATCATTAATGTATAGGAATGAAAGAGATGTCTGTGCATTAATTTTGTATCCTGCTACTTTACCAAATTCATTGTTTAGCTCTAGTAGTTTTCTGGTAGCATTTTAGGATTCTCTATGTATAGTGACATGTCATCTGCAAACAGTGACCGTTTGCCTTCTTCTTTTCCAATTTGGATTCCTTTCATTTCTTTTTATCTTTTTTCTTTTCTTTCTTTCTTTCTTTTTTTTTTTTTTTTTTTTTTTTTTTTTTTGATTGCTGGGGCTAAAACTTCCAAAAATATGTTGAATAATAGAGGTGAACATTGGCAACCTTGTCTTACTCCTGGTTTTAGAGGAAATGGTTTCAGTTTTTCTATTATGTTGAGGTAAGTTCCCTTTATGCCTACTTTCTGGAGAGTTTTTAATCATAAATTGTGTTGAATTTTGTGGAAAGCTTTTTTTGCATCTATTGAGAAGATCATATGGTTTTTATCCTTCAATTTGTTAATATGGTGTATCACATTGATTGATTTGTGTATATTGAAGAATCCTTGCATTCCTGGAATAAACCCTACTTGATCATGGTGTATGATACTTTTAATATGCTTATGGATTCTGTTTGCTAGTATTTTGTTGAAGATATTTGCAGCTATGTTCATCAGTGATATTGGTCTGTACTTTTCTATTTTTGTGACATCTTTGTCTGGTTTTGGTATCAGGGTGATGGTGGCCTTGTAGAATGAGTTTGGAAGTGTTCCTCACTCTGCTATATTTTGGAAGAGTTTTGAGAGGATAGATGTTAGCTCTTCTCTAAATGTTTGATAGAATTCACCTGTGAAGCCATCTAGTCCTTTGCTTTTGTCTGGTGGAAGATTTTTAATCACAGTTTTTATTTCAGTGTTTGTGATTTGTCTGTTTATATTTTCTATTTCTCTCTGTTCAGTCTTGGGAGTTTGTACTATTCTAAGAATTTGTTCATTTCTTCCTGGTTGTCCATTTTCTTGTCCTATAGTTTCTTGTAGTAATCTCTCATGTGTCTTTCTATTTTTCAGTGTCAGTTCTTACTTCTCCTTTTTCATTTCTAATTCTGTTGATTTTAGTCTTCTCTCTTTTTTTCTTGATGAGTCAGGATAATGGTTTATCAATTTTGTTTATCTTCTCAAAGAACCAGATTTTAGTTTTATTGATCTTTGCTATTGTTTCCTTCTTTTCTTTTTCATTTATCTCTGACCTGATTTTTATGATTTCTTTCCTTCTGCTAACTTTGCATTGTTTTGTTCTTCTTTCCCTAATTGTTTTAGGTATAAGGTTAGGTTGTTTATTTGAGATGTTTCTTGTTTCTCGAGGTAGAATTGCATTGCTATAAACTTCCCTTTTAGAACTGCTTTTGCTGTATCCCATAGGTATTGGGTCCTCCTGTTTTCATTTTCATTTCTTTCTAGGTATTTTTTGATTTCCTCTTTGATTTCTTCAGTGATATCTGGGTTATTTAGTAGCATATGGTTTAACCTCTATGTTTTGTATTTTTTACAATTGTTTTCCTGTAATTGATATCTATTCTCATAGCATTGTGGTCAAAAAAGATAATTAATATGATTTCAGTTTTCTTAAATTGACTAGGGCTTGATTTGTGACCCAAGAATAATCAATCCTGGAGAATGTTCCATGAGCACTTGAGAAGAAAATGTATTCTGCTGTTTTTGGATGGAATGTCCTATAAATATCAGTAAACTCCATGTTGTTTAATGTGTCATTTAATGCTTGGGTTTCCATTTTCATTTTGGATGATCTGTCCATTGGTAAAAGTGTGCTGTTAAAATCCCCTACTATTATTGTGTTCCTGTTGATTTCCCCTTTTATGGCTGTTAACATTTGCCTTATGTATTGAGGTGCTCCTAGGTTGAGTGCATAAATATTTACAATTGTTCTATCTTCTTCTTGGATTGATCCCTTGATCATTATGCAGTATCCTCTTTGTCTTCTGTAGTAATCTTTATTTTAAAGTCTATTTTATCTGATATGAGAATTGCTACTCCAGCTTCCTTTTGATTTGAATTTGCATGGAATAACTTTTTCCATCCCCTCACTTTCAGTCTGTATGTGTCCCTAGTTTTGAAGTGGGTCTCTTGTAGATAGCGTATATATGGGTCTTATTTTTGTATCCATTCAGTCAGTCTATGTCTTTTGGTTGGAGCATTTAATCCATTTATATTTAAGGTAATTATCTATATGTATATACCTATTACCATTTTCTTAATTATTTCAGGGATTTTTTTGTGGGTCTTTTCCCTCTCTTGTGTTTCCTGCCTAGAGACATTCCTTTGGCATTTGTTGTAAAGCTGGTTTGGTGGTGCTGAATTCTCTCAGCTTTTGCTTGTCTGTAAAGATTTTAATTTCTCCATCAAATCTGAATGAGGTCCTTGTTGGGTAATCTTGTTGTAGGTTTTTCCCTTTCATCACTTTAAATAGGCCCTGCCACACTCTTCTGGTTTGCAGATTTTCTGCTGAAAGATGAGCTGTTAACCTTATGGGTATTCCATTGTATGTTATTTGTTGCTTTTCCCTTGCTACTTTTAATATATTTTCTTTGTATTTAATTTTTGATAGTTTGATTAATATGTGTCTTGGCATGTTTCTCCTTGGATTTATCCTGTATGGGACTCTCTGTGCTTCCTGAACTTGATTGACTATTTCCTTTCACATGTTAGGGAAGTTTTCAACTATAATCTCTTCAAATATTTTCTCAGTCCCTCTCTTCTTCTTCTGGGACCCCTATAATTAGAATGTTTGTGCATTTAATGTTGTCCCAGAGGTCTCTGAGACTGTCCTCAATTCTTTACATTGTTTTTTCTTTATCCTGCTCTGTGGTAGTTATTTCCACTATTTTATCTTCCAGGTCACTTATCCATTCTTCCACCTCCATTATTCTGCTATTGATTACTTCTAGAGAATTTTTAATTTCATTTATTGTGTTGTTCATGATTGTTTGTTTGCTCTTTAGTTCTTCTAGGTCCTTGTTATATGTTTCTTGTATTTTCTCCATTCTATTTCTAAGATTTTGGATCACGTTTACACTCATTACTCTGAATTCTTTTTCCAGTCGGCTGCCTCTTTCCTCTTCATTTCTTTGGTCTGGTGGGTTTTTATCTTGCTCTTTCATCAGCTGCATATTTCTCTGTCTTCTCATTTTGTTTAACTTACTCTGTTTGGGGTCTCCTTTTCTCAGACTGTGGGTTTGTAGTTCCCTTTTTTTGTGTGTCTGCCCCCAGTGGATAAGGTTGGTTTATTGGCTTGTATCAGCTTTCTGGTGGAGGGAACTGGTGCCTGTGTACTGGTGGATGGAACTGCATCTTGTCTTTCTGGTGGGCAGGCTGCATTTGGTGGTGTGTTTTGCATTGTCTGTGAACTTATTTGATATTAGGCAGCCTCTCTGCTAATGGATAGGGTTGTGTTCCTGTCTTGCTAGTTGTTTGGCATGTGGTGTCCAGTGCTGGAGCTTGCTGCCTGCTGGGTGGAGCTGGCTCTTAGTGCTGAGACCGAGATCTCTGGGAGAGCTCTCGCCAACTGATTTTACATGGGGCCAGGATGTCTCTGGTGGTCCAATGTCCTGAAATTGCCTCTCCCACCTCAGGAGTTCAGGCCTGACACCAGGCTGGAGTGTGAATACCCTGTCAGCCACACGGCTCAGAAGAAAAGTGAGAAAAAAAAGAAAGAATAATAAAAAAATAAATTAAATCCATTATTAAAATTAAAAAAATTAAAATAAAATAATAAAAAGTAATAATAAAAAAAGAAGAGAGCAACCAAACCAATAAACAAATCCACCAATGATAACAAGTGTTAAAAATTATACTAAGATAAACATAAAAATCAGAAACAAGTCAGTCACAGACAGCAACCCCCAAGTCTACAGTTCCTCTCAAAGTCCACTGCCTCAGTTTTGGTTTGATTCATTTTCTGTTTAGGTATTCCACAGATGCAAGGTACATCAAGTTGGTTGTGGTGATTAAATCTGCTGCTCCTGAGGCTACACGGTGAAATTTCCCTTTCTCTTCTTTGTTTGCACAGCTCCTGGGGTTCAGCTTTGGTTTTGGCCCCACCTCTGCATGTAGGTCACCCTCAGGCATCTGTTCCAACCCCGACAGGGTGACTGATTAGGGGTTTTGGCTCACTCAGGCTGGGGAGGGAGCAGGGTACGGTAGTTATATTTGGAATGCAGGGCAAGCCTGCAGCGACAGAGGCCAGCATGACATTGCAACAGCCTGAGACGTGCCATGTGTTCTCCCAGAGAACTTGTTCCTGGATCACAGGACCCTGGCAGTGGCAGGCTGCACAGGCTCATGGGAGGGTGTGGATAGTGACCTATGCTTGCACACAGGATTCTTGGTGCCTGCAGCAGCAGTGTTAACGTTTCATTCCTGTCTCTGGGGTCCGAGCTGATAGCTGCGGCTCACGCCTATCACTGGAGCTCATTAGGTGGTGCTCTGCCTTCTGTGGGCAGATGGGGAAGGAGTCTCCTCTCCTCGTGCACCCCAAAACAATAGTCTCTTGCTTCTTAGGCAGGTCCAGTTATTTTCCCTGACTCTTTCCCAGCTAGCTGTGGCACACTAGTCCACAACCCCAGTCCTCTCCCTGGGCTCTGACCTCTGAAGCCTGAGCCTCAGCTCCCAGCCCCCACCCACCCCATCAGGTGAGCAGACAAGCCTCTCTGGCTGGTGAGTGTTGGTCAGCACCAATCCTCTGTGTGGGAATCTCTTCACTTTGCCCTCTGCACCCCAGTTGCTGTGCTGTCCTCTGTGACTCTGAAGCTTCCTCCGCCCCCACCCCCCACTCATCTCTGCCAGTGAAGGGGCTTCCTAGTGTGTGGAAACTTTTCCTCCTTCACAGCTCCCTCCCAGAGGTACAGGCCCTGTCCTTATTCTTTTGTCTTTGTTTTTTTTTCTTTTTTCTTTTGCCCTACCCAGTTAGATGGGGGATTTTCTTGACTTTTGGGACTTCTGCCAGTGTTCAGTAGGTGTTCTATAGGAGTTTTCCACAGGTAGATGTGTTTTTGATGTATTTGTGGGGAGGAAGGTGATCTCCCCATCTTACTCCTCCTCCATCTTGAAGGTCTCCCTAGATTTGTCTCCTCATCCTAGAAATCCCAAATTGGGGGCTTCAATTGCATTCTGCCCTGTTTCTTTCTTCCTCTCCTTTTTAGTCAGGTGGATTGCTTTCAGTTGGGGTAGTCTTCATTCCACATGAGCTTTGAAATCATACCCTTGGATCTGAAATCCCATATCCCAGCAGGTTGGCGATTGTCCTTCTTTCATCTGTTACAGGCACATACTCATATTTGTATGGTTTTACTGAGCTTGCCTTGCAACTCTTGGGCTTTTATCCTATGGCTCACATCCCCCGTGGCCAAGAATTGCTCCTCAGGGCAAACCACTGAGACATTCTGGTCTATTTTTCTAAATGTGTTCACATTGGTTTTTTGACTAGAGGCCCACAACAATATTTAATTTTTTTTAAACTAGTTGAAATATATTTTCATTATATTAGAAATAACAGAAATAAAGGAAGAACTTTATGTGTGAACTATATTCATTATTAAAATAAATTTTGAGTCTAGGGAAACAGGTTTTTTTTTTTTTCTATTCTATTTACAGTTACAATTTATTACGTTGAAAGGATACAGATTAAAATCAGCTAGGAGAAGAAGCACATGTTGAAAATATTAGGAGAAATATCAAATGCAGAGCTTCAGTCCTCTTCTGTGGAATTAAGATAGCATTACTTTTCTACAATTCATGTCTCACAATACACATAGAGTATTGCCAATCAAGGAAGCTCACCTGAGCATTTGGTTTCCTGAGTTTGACGGGGAGCTCATTCACATACTACCTGCTTGACTGATCTTTAGTCACCAGACCTCTCCTGTGTTTAGGAATGATACCTTTTTTTTTCCCATTGCCTTCTGGAGGTAAAACTGATACTTCATGGCCCAAATAAATTATCAATACATCTATCATAAATTACACTGTTTGTCTGGTGGCCAAAGGCCCCAGTCAAAGATACTTCTATTTGACATGATATTCCAAGAGCCTAGAGATCACCTCCCAGTAGCTGCAGCAAAGACCAGACCTCTCTTCAGGTAAGTTTAATTCTTCACTATACAGGCTACTTCCTGGTCTTTAGCCAAGGCTCTCTTAGAGCCAAATGATCATATTTGTTTGTGCATCTACATTTAGTGTAGCATTTATATGATGGACACAGTAATAGTATCAGTGTGAATATGTCTGTCATTTGGGGAAACCAAGTGTGAGGTAGGGATAGATTTAAAGAAACCACTAATTCATCTTATAAGGCGATTACATGCATTTTCATACTTTTGTACTAATTTAATTACATGTTTTCCCCCTTTGATGTACTGCTATTAGTGCCATATGATAAACTTGTACAAAACTGTTTAGCATAGAAACTAGCTGATGGTTAAGTAAATCTATTTCTTCCTCTGGCTGTTCATTTTATTAGAGGCTGAGGAGGCTTTAACTAAATTTTAAGGAAACAGTTTTGAGAAATAGATGGGAGGAGTTTTTTTTGTTTAAAAATACTTTAAAGAGTATATTTTTTCAATCCAGAAAATTGTGAGAGGGGAAAAATCCTAAGGAAGTTAATTCAAATTTAGACTTTTTCTTAGCAAGAATATATTGTTTATAAAAATCAAAAATCTGAATTGCAACAAGATTAGATTAAGAAAAAAATAATTAATTGGGTTCATATCACATAGACATCCAGATATTTGCCTATTCCAAGCACTTCTCAAAAACTAAAAGGCATTTAAACAACTCTTTTAGTTTTTCACCCTTTATTTTCCTGCTCTGAGCACTTCTCTCTGAGTATGGGGCTCATTCTCTCCTACTGACACAGCTGAGCATGTATTTATGGGGAGTATTGGTACATGGACAACCTTTTACTCTTCTCAGAACTTAAGGTCTTAGAGAAAAAAAAATTTTTTTCTGGTGTATGTTTCCAACACACTGACTCCATTTGGCCTAACAATCAATGATCATTTGTATGGAATAGGGGAATCATGGATCTCTAAATAAAGGCTGCTGGGAAGACACGAGATATGCTTGCATAAAACAAAATGTGTTGTGGCTGCAAACTATGATTTAAATTTGTCAATTAGCACAGCCCTGAAATAAGTTTGCAAAAATTATTAGAGCCATGAGAATTCCATTCTGCCTGCAAAATGTGCATTGACCCCAAACACATTTAAAATGCAGTAAAAGAGTTATCCTCCTGATATTGTCAGTTTTTCTGCATAGGAGATTGTGTTTAAAACCACTAGGAAGAACCTCAATATAGGCTTGTCACACTTTTATTTAAGGTAGAAGAGCAGAAATATGTGATAGGGCACTCATAATATTTGAGTCTCTCTGCTGCATCAGTCCTTGTCAGAAGAATATGCCTAGACAAGAAATGGCATTTCCTCTGCCACATAATGTTGTGAAACCCAGGTCAGGAAACTTTTTCTGTAAAGGGTCAGATAGTAAATACTTTCAGAACTGCAGGCCATTTAGTCTCTGTCTCAACTACTCCACTCTGCTGAGCAGCATGAAAGAAGCCATAACAACATAGAAAGAAATGTGTATTGTTTGCTTCCAATAAAACTTTATTTATGGGCAATGGAATTTGAATTTTGTATATTTTTCACAAGTCATGGAATATATTCATTTTTTAAATTTTTTTCCCCGACCATTTAAAAATGTAAAAACTATTCTTACCTTGTGGGCTGTGCGATCAGTAGCGGGTCAGAATTGGTCCATGGGTCATAGTTTTCTGCCCCCTGTGTTAAAGGACTCAAGATCTCAAACCTTTGATTTATGAAAGAAAGAAATGGGATAAAGTGTAATTTAGAATATGTTTTCTTTGACTATATACAAATGTATTTATTTAGATATCATTTTATTATAAAAATATTGTATGTTTGTGTGATTCCACATGTTAATCCATTAAGTGATTTTTATGCTATCAAATGTTTTCAGGCTCATATTAGATGGTCAAATTTTATTGTGAATAAAAGTAAGATTTTTTCAATAAGAACATCAAGAATAAGCTGATATTCCATCTATTAACACATGTCTTTCATAGTGCTATGATTTAACTGAAAAGAAGGTGAAACATATAGCTAAATTTGAAGAATTAAAAAATCATAATATAAATATATTTTACTAAGCTCTGTCAAATAATCCTAGCTAGGGCTTCCCTGGTGGCACAGTGGTTGAGAGTCCGCCTGCCGATGCGGGGGACGCGAGTTCATGCCTCTGTCCGGGAAGATCGCACATGCCGCGGAGCGGCTGGGCCCGTGAGCCATGGTCACTGAGCCTGCGCGTCCGGAGCCTGTGCTCTGCAACGGGAGAGGCCACAACAGTGAGAGGCCCGCGTACCGCAAAAAAAAAAAAATAATAATCCTAGCTAAATCTATTCATACTATTCTTTATTTACCTTAATGATTTTTGTCTTATTTCTTACATTCTGTCTTTTAAGCTCCGAGTTTTAGAGAGAAGGCTTTTTATAAAAGCAGTCTCTGACTTGAACAAACTTTCAGTTCTGTCCAATATCAACAAGAATATTGTTCTCAGCTCTATCACATGGTAGCCCACTATTTCTAGAGACTACTGTTAAGTGAAAATTTTTCTCTAGTCCACTCAAAGTTTTGTTCATTTCACATAGGATTTTAGCTTTGTGTGTGTGTGTGGTACGCGGGCCTCTCACTGTTGTGGCCTCTCCCGTTGCGGAGCACAGGCTCCGGACGTGCAGGCTCAGCGGCCATGGCTCACGGGCCCAGCCGCTCCACGGCATGTGAGTTCCTCCCAGACCGGGGCACAAATCCGCGTCCCTTGCATCGGCAGGCGGACTCTCAACCACTGCACCACCAGGGAAGCCCAGGATTTTAGCTTTAATAAAATAGATTTGGAAATAAGCTATGATGTGATAAATAAGATTACAATCCTTCATTACTGCATTTTCCCTCAAGGAGAAAATTCCTGTTCCTTCTAACTTCATGCTTCATCCTGGGTGGATATCCAGATATAAATTTCATTTACTCAAGATTGGAATTTCCTTGTTACATAATATTATAGTTTAGCCTATTTCAGATCTCTCTGCAAGGTACTGCTTTAAATTTGTTTCTTTTATCTCTCTCCCTCTCTTTCTTTCAACATTTTATTAAATGTACAAGGTATATTAATATTTAAGAGGTACAATTTTTTTCAGTATTTCCTTGGATTTTCTATATATACAGTCATGTCATCTGCAAAAATAAGAGTTTTATTTCATTTCCAATATTTATACTTGTTAGACTTGTTAGGACAATGTTTTACAGAAGTAGTACCTGAAAATCCTCTTCTCTCATTGGCAGGGTAGGTTTTCATTAATTCTTAATTAAATATCATGTTTTTTTTTTTTAAAGAAGACGTTGGGGGTAGGAGTTTATTAATTAATTAATTTATTTTTGCTGTTCTGGCTCTTTGTTTCTGTGCGAGGGCTTTCTCTAGTTGTGGCAAGTGGGGGCCACTCTTCATCGCGGTGCACGGGTCTCTCACTGTCGTGGCCTCTCTTGTTGCGGAGCACAGGCTCCAGACGCACAGGTTCAGTAGTTGTGGCTCACAGGCCTAGTTGCTCCGTGGCATGTGGGATCTTCCCAGACCAGGGCTCGAACCCATGTCCCCTGCATTAGCAGGTAGATTCTCAACCACTGCACCACCAGGGAAGCCCCCTGTTTTTCTTTTTTGTCCTTTACTAGATTACAGAAGATTCTTTAATTTTCTATATGCAGTTTATTATTTATGATTGGTATTAATTTTTATATACATATCATACAATTTACATATTTTGGTGTATGTTTCCATGGATTTTAGCATTTGTGTACCTTTGTATAACAACCACCACAATCAGAATACAGAATCAGAAAATTCTTTATTATGCTGTCTTGTTTGTAGTCAGCACTTTCTTCCATCCCCAAACCTGGCAACAACAAATCTGTTCTTGTTTCCTATAGTTTCACATTTTCTAGAATGTCATGTAAATGGAATCATACAGCATTTAACTTTTTGAGAATGGCTTCTTTCTTTCAGTGTAATGCATTTAAAATTCAGCTATATTGTGGATATCAGTAGTTTATTCTTTATTCTTACTTAGTAGTATTAAATTTTATGGCTATGCATAACTTGTTTATCTATTCACGGACAATGGGCTGTCTCCAATTCTGGTCAATTATGAATAGAGCCACTATGAACATTCATGTGAATAAAAGATGTCATTTTTCCAGGGCAAAAACCAAGCAGTGAAATTGTTGGGTTATATGGTAAGTGTATATTTAATTTAATATGAAAGTGACAAACAGAGTGACTGTACCATTTTGTGTTCCCACCAGCAATGAAGGAAAGTTCCAATTGCTTTGCCTCCTTGCTAACACTTGGAACTAATGAGGAACTGTATTTTTAATGTATTATATATATATATATATATATATATATATATATATATATATATATATATATATAGTTAGACTCATTTTTATTACAAGCCTTCATTTTGTAATTTTATATATTTAATATATATTTTTCATTTGAATAGATGTGTAGTGTTGTCTCATTACAGTTCTAATTTGCCTCCTTTTAATGCTTCATGAATTGAGCATCAAAAAGAGTTTTTAATTTTTGTTTTATAATGTGTTGAATATAATCAAATGATTGTTTTGTATCTATGAAGAAAATCTCATTTTTCCACTTCTTTCACTTAATATTGTTAATTGTATCAAAGTTTTAAAATGCTAAACTGTTATTTTATCCCCACTTACCTGGTTGTGTTTTGGATTTTTGCATTTATGATTATAAAAGAGATATGTCCATAACTTTCCCTTTTTTGTAATATTTCTGTCAAGTTTTGGTATCAAGGTTATGCTGGTCTTAGAAAATAGGTTTGAGAGTAGACATGCTTTTTTATTCTCTGGAAGAATTTGTGTAAGATTGGCATTATTTCTTTCTTAAAAATTTAGAGAAATTCTCCAATCTTAATCTAGGGTTTTCTTTAAGGAAAAAGAAGAGGAAAATATATCAGATTCAATGTCTTTCCTTTGTATAGAGAGGTTTCCTATTTTCCATTATCTTTTTAGTCCATTATCTTTTGAGTCCATGTAAACTAAATTCATTGAGGAGTCCTCCTTTTTATCTAATTTGGAAAGTGGAAATAAAAGTAGTGAATTCTCCAACTGTGTAAGGGGTGGGAAGATCCTTGACCAACTAGTTTGATATTAGGAGTCCTGAGCATAAAAAACTTTTAGTTAGAATGACTAGCTATTACTGAAATCTACATTAAGCAACTTAAGAACAGAAATAGTCTCTTCTAATCTGTGCATCTCCCATTCCCAGCACAGTGAATGGCACAATGTAACTGTTCAGTAAATATTCTGGTTGTGATTAACAAAGGACAAATTCCTATAAAGAAAAAATAAACTAAATTCATGAATCTATTGCTGTAAAATTGATCATGATGGTTTTTTTAAAATTTTAATGTTCGCAAAATCTGAAGTGATGTCCCTTTCTCATACCTTATATTAGTCAATTTTTGCTCCCCTCACACTTTTCTTTGTCAGGATCGTTAGGGTTTATGATTCTTATTAATCTTTGCAAAATACCAGCTATTGAGTATGGTTACTTATTCTCCTCTTTTTGTTCTTTTTCATTGGTTTCCAATCCCATCATCATTTTACTTTTCCTTTATTTTGGTTAGAGTTTGTTCGTTGTTTTCTCCAACATTTTAATATAGATGCATAGATCATTGATTTTTCCAACACTTTAAAAGCATTACATGCATTTAGGGTTATAAATTTCCTTACATCATTCTTTAAGCTTCACCCAACTGTTTTTATTTTTTAACAGCTTTATTGGTTATAATTAACTTACAACTTTTTCACATTTAAAGTGTACATCTGATAAGTTTTGAGGTTTATGTATGCAAGATTCCACCACTGTAGTAGATGTAGTGAGAATATTTATCTTCACCAAAAGTTTTATCAGGCCCTTTTTTTAATACAACTTTCTCACTGTCCCAGACCCCTGTCTCCAGGCAACAACTGATCTGTTATTGCAGATTGATTTCTATTTTCTAGAATTTTATGTAATTGGTATTAGTGTATGCTCATTTTTCTATGGCTTCCTTCATTCAGCATAACTAGTTAGAGTCTCATCTATGTTGTTTTATCAATAGCTCATTTCATTTTATTTCTGAGAATTCCCATTGTATATATACGCAAGAATATATATAATCGTTTATCTGTTGATGGACATTTGGGATGTTTACATCTATTACAAAGAAAGCTGCTATGAACACCTGTGTACAGGGCTTTGGAATTATGCTTTTTTATTTTATGAAAATGCCTAGGAGTCAAGTGGCCAGGTCATATGGGAGATATATGTGCTGTGTTTTAAGAAACTGTCAAGCCATTTTTATCATTGCTAATGAAATATTATCACAAAAATATATGGAAACAAAATATAAAGTTGTTAGGTCCAAATTAAGATTTATTAGAAAATACAGATAGGAGAGCAATTAAAATAATATCATGAGAAAGTTAAACAACACAGTTAGAATACAGGTATTCTATAGTTCAATTAAATGTAAATACTTGGCCTTTGTCTGGATAGAGATTTGAATAAGCCAACTCTAAAATAGTCATCTTAAAGACAGCTAGGGAAATTTGAATTTGAATGGACTGACTGTTAAAGACACCAAGAAATTATTTTTAATTTTGATAAATATAAAAATAGTATTGTGATTAAGTAAAAAAAATTCACATTTTTAAGAGATGTATACTTAATTATGTAGTGGTAAAATTAGGAGATATCAGTGGTGATTTGTTTAAATGCCTCAGCAATAACAAACAAACAAAAACTTATAGGGAGATTAAATGAAGCAACTGTGGTAACAATGTCAGGTTCTCCAGAGCTAGTATATATGTATATACGTGTATATGTATGCATATACATATATGTGTGTGTGTGCAGATGCATATATGTGTGTGTGTGCAGATGCATATATATATATATATACATATTTTATTTTATATATATAGAGAGAGTAAGACAGACAGAGAGATTTATTTCTAGGAATTAGCTATGTGATCGTGGAGGCTATGAAATGTATATGCAGGCTGAAAACTCTTGGGCAATATCTGGTTTTACAATCTTGAGGTAGAATATCTACCTCCTCCTGTAAATTTTAGTTTCTGCTCTTAAGAACTTTCAACTGATTAAAACTAAGCATCACAAATTTTCTGTCCAACTCTGGTATATACTTGGAAATTTTAAGCTAAAATAAAAATAAAATGATTAATTACTCAAGTTGGCAAGTGATTACTATCTTCTCATCTATATTATTCTCCATCTCTTGTCTTCCACACACTCTAGTTCCAAAGGCTTTCTCCTTGTTGAAGAAAAGAAATGTCAGGTATCAGTAGAAAATTCTATGTAGGAAAAGAGTAATCAAAACCACACTATCTTACCTGTCATAACATTGTTTAAACCACTTTAAAGGTATTCCACCATGCTTATTATGCCTTGCCCCATGCACCCCACATCCCCAGAAAACTCACATCAACTCAGTGCTTACTTTAGAAACTCCCTTCTTCAACTTTGTTCAGCCATGACATTGGACCCTCTTATGTAGCAGCAGCAATCAATACTAGAAGACCGGAGAAATTCTTTTAACCTTCTAAAAAATTTTGTTTTTTTTCTTGAATCTTATATCTTAGCCAAACAATATCCAACAAGTATGAGAGTTTTAAAAAAATGTCACTTACTGAACTGCTTAGATGAAGAAATTTTACATCCCACAAACCCGTTTAAAGGAAATGACTAGAAGTTGGAAACCAAAAATGAAGATAGTGTAGTATATGAGAAATTATATAGGTCATCCATTAGTTCAGTGAAAAAAGCTAAGGAAAACAGCAGGCCTGAAAGGTAACTTGGCCAAAACTAGAGCAAAATTTATGAGCAAGGATATGTTCATTTTGGAGATTAGAATGAATTCTAAAACCTTAATGAATGTTTGGATTTGAAAAAGGAGAAATATTTTCCAAATCCCAAAAAGAAATTGGAAAGGCAAACAGAAGTTCTAGGAAAAGGAACAAAACAAAACCCCTGTGCAACAATGTCATCATTCAAATATAAATAGAACTAACATGTAACATAAATTTGAGCAATTAGTGAAGTTTAGAAAGAAAATCTACTTGACCTTGTTTCTAGAAACTTTCTCCTTTGAGTGGCACAGGGCATTCACACTAAGAACCAGAGAAGAAGGTGCAATCCCTTTGATCTCACTAACAGGATCAGCAGTAAATAATATTTACATAAACACACCGTATTAAAGGTTACTTATTGATATTCAAATTTTAGATAAAAAATTACTAAGCACAGAAATGTAATTATCATTAAAAATAAATTTTATCAACAAATGTAAATAAATGTAACATTGGAAGGAATGTATGGAGTGGAGGGACAGGAGGATGGTTAATAGTTCTGATAACCTTTTCTTACTTTGAAGAAGAGAATCAGTAAACACTGCTGTATATTAAGAAAGTAAAATGTCCCAATTTAAGCTTATTATTTAAAGTTTAAAAAATAATAAGTACAGGTAATAAAAACATGATGCAATTATTAGAAAGGAGAGATTGATGAGAAGCATAGGAGATGTAAATCAATTAACTCTTCATCTATCACTCATATTAGGTCAATGGTTAATGAGTAAACATAATTAATCAAGAAATAATCCAAGATGATCACTCAGAAATACGAAGATAGCTTCCAGAAACTGTTAAAACAGAAGAAATTAAAAGCAGTTGTCTCTGGGGAACAGTAATAAAAGTGACAAAGTTTAAAAACTCCAAACTCATCAAAATGTATACATTTAATATGTACAATTTTTGCATATTAAGTATACCTCAATAAAGATAGAAAGTTTTTCTAATTATTTGAAATAATTGGATTATTTTCCATTATATCACATAAATGTATGAAATCTTATGTGATAAATACAAAATTATGAGTATACACACATAATAACAATGACAACTACCACCACCAAAACAACAACAACAAAAAATTACTTTTACAATTCCAAAGTAGTTGACATTTCCTTAGTGAAAGAAGTCAAGGCACCAATGTCAATATTAAGAAAACATCATTTAGGCTAAAAGGGTTATAATACCTCAATAATCCATATCCCTTAAAGTAAGTACCTAATAAAAAAATTAGAAAATAAAATGTTTGTAAATAAAAATGGGATATTTTCATAACTAATCTGAAAGAGTATAAACTTATTTTTGTAATTTTGCATTAATTTATACATTATAAACTTAGAAATCTATTCACTTTATCAGTGAGCGTTATTTTTGAATTATTATGCAGTGCTAGGTAAACATGGATGGGGTTGTGGTTTGTGAGGTGTGTGCAGTCCGAGACTGACAAATGCAGTGAATGGTCCATTTTGGAGGATACACGGCCCCATATTCACTTATTTTATACTTTGTGCCGATAAAAGAAAAGATACAAAAATAATAGATGCTACTATTTTCCTATGAGTTTCTTGTTAGTTAAGATTCTACAGTTCAAATTTATTCTTTATTAGAATTGAGTATTACTATTCTAGGTGCCTTATGAAAAATACCATAGAGACCATATCCAATGTAGGATTTCTTTATTAGTTATTTTGTAAAATTTGATATAAAGTAAAAAATTAATTCCTTACCTTTAATAAATAGCATTTCAAAAACACTCTACAATTAGAAATAGAATGATCAAGAATCCCTTTGATATTCTTTTTACACTTACTTTGTGAATCATTTATTTCTCTTAAACTAATAAAATAACATTTTAATTTAATAGACGAATTACAACCAAAGCAGAATAATATTATTTACAGTGATTATTCTAAATAAAAATTTGCTTTCGTTAAAAATATTGAAGACATTTTATAGGACTTGGAAATGAATGATTTTCAGCAAAGGTACTTAAAGTTGCAGAATATAATTGGCTACTTTAAAGGGAATATCTTCTAAGTACAGCATGTGCAAACTATATGGTAGCTGTCAACTGCACTATTAAAGATGTTCTTAGAGGAATTTACAGTAGGATTTTTTTTAATATATAAAATTATTTTATTGAAGTATAGTTGATTTACAATATTGCATTAATTTCAGGTGTGCAACATAGTGATTCAATATTTTTATAGATTATATTCCATTTTAAGTTATTATAAAATATTGGCTATATTCCCTGTGCTGTATAATATATCCTTATAGCTTATCTATTTTATATATAGTAGTTTGTACCTCTTAATCCTCTACTCTTATCTTGCTCCTACCCCCACTGGTAACCACTAGTTTGTTCTCTATATCTGTCTGTTTCTGTTTTGTTATATTCATTCGTTTTATATTTAAGATTACACATATAAGTGATAGTATACAGTATTTATCTTTCTCTGACTTATTTCACTAAGCATAGTACCCTTCAGGTCCATCCATGCTGTTGCAAATATCAGAATTCACAGTGGGATTTTGCTTATCAAGTGAACTTTAGGTAGATTTGAAGTTAATTTGGCATTAATTTAGCACATCTCTTGTGAGGGTAATGAATTTGAATAAAAGTTCTTACTGTTGAAAATTGTTATTCTAATGTTAATAAACTGTCATAATTACATTTCAATATAAAAATAAAATTTTACATGTTTATATTCTTAGTTGACAGGTATCATAATAAAACTAAAGTCAGAAATTTTATCAAAGAATGTATAGAAAATATTTTTGGTACATGTGCCCCACACAACTGACTTACCTGAATTTTAGAATGCTGAATCAGACTCTTGTACATTCACATATTTTTTGTATAAAATATATCAATCTGAATGAATTAAACATGGAATAATTACAACACATTTGAATACTGAAGTTTTCAGCAGACTGATATAATTTAAAGAAATAAGGGATTGCTTTAAAATATTATTGCTAATTATAAAGACAACTACATAGCTGAAATTTCTAAATATAAATTATTAAATTAGAAAATTCTTTTTAAACCTACTTGTATTGACTTTTAATGATGTTAAAATTGATTTTTTAAAAGTAAGCCAGCAGAGAAGCTAAATATTTCAAAGTTGAAATTTTTAAATAAAGTTAAACAGAAAAAAATAAAGACTAAATAAGGTTAAAGTAGAATATCAATCCTCATATAAGTCTTGTCCATGTAGTTTTATGTGGATCAATATTGTTAGAGAACAAAATTTACTGAATAGTTTTATCTTATTATTTTATTTACTGGGAAAATTCTGATATCTGCATTGAATCAAATTAGCATAAAGTCCATTTATTTTTAGCTGTAAAGACAACAGAGAGAAACACATTGTTTTGACCTAGGTTCAGGTATCTTGCCTTTTGCTTTGTCTGGCATATTCTTCTCCCAGGCATCTGCATGACTTCTAAACTCCTCACTTATCTCTATGCCATTCATTCTGTACTTAAATGTGACTTTTTCACATTTTAGAGTATATTTTTCTGACTACTTCTGAAAGAGCACAACCCACTAGATATCTTCAGTGTAGACTTTTTCCCTGCTTTATTTTTGTCCAAAATGGATACAGTTGCCTAATGTACTAAGTAATTGTTTATTTTCTGTCTTCTTCCACTAGAACATGAGATCCAAAAGAGTAGAGGTTTTCCTTTTAGTTAGTTTTCTCTTGCTATCCCTTTGAACAATACCCAGTAGCTGCTCTATAGATGTTTTTGAGTGAAAAAAAAAAAAAGGTAAAAGGGAGGAGAAAGGAGGAAGGAAGGCAGGAGAGGGAAGAGAAAGAAGAGAAATGGTGTAGAAAGAAAGCAAAAAAAAAAAAAGGAAGGAAAGGAGAAGAGAGGGAAGGCAGAGGGGAAAAGGGGAGAAAGGAAAGAAAGTTAATGAGCTTGATTTTTTGTTTACTTAGGACTATGATGTCTGATAAGTATATAGAAGGTTGACAGTTGAAGCAGTCTTTGAATCTCTCAGGGTCTTGTCAGGAAGCAGAAGGAACACTGAGATTGAAACTGAGGAAATTTACATTAAGAGACCAATTACAAAAGAATGAGGAGTGCTTTGGAAAACTGGGAGACATAGTGCAGCACCCCAAGGCCAGTAGCAGTGCGATTCTCTTACCAAACCTAGGACTGAAGGACCTCTAGAAGAAGCTAACCAAATCATCTGAAGGGAAGAAGGTAGCTCAAGCTCTTGTCACAGGAAGGGATCCATAGGAATAAAAAACTTAACCACATATGATCCTTTCCTCCAGTATTCTTTTGATGGTTCATGTTTGTGGAATTCAACCAGAAGCAAGAGCACCAAGGAAGTGTCCTGCAGGCTAGGCTCCTGGTGAATACTAGAGAAAGGGAGATGGCTGGGTCAGACAGAGTAGTTCATACTTAAGGAACTTCCTTTGCAAATTCTGTCCCTTATATCTAACTTGATGTAAGACATTTTAGAAGCCTTAGGCAAAATGTTGGACCTCACAACCTCAAGTAAGATTTTCTGTTTCTTCTGATGTTTTGCCCCAATAATTAGTTTTTTGTAATTGTCCTCTGACTTCATTGTTTTTTGATTAACTGAGTTTCAAATAATTGTTTCTTAATACTAATTCCTCGAATTCGTAGCCTTCATAACACTCCATTTTTCTGATCTCTGATCTCGCATCCCTACCTTGCAGTTCTGAGCCCATTGTTTCCAGTCATGGCAAGTTGATGTGGACCACATGCCTAACTGGGTTTTTATATACACTGACACAACATTCTTCCAAACTTCCTGTCATTCTGTCCCTTCTTTCCCCTTCATTTGTTGTTTTTTGTTATTTTTCTTCTTAAAATATATAATTTTACTACTATAAATAGTTGTAATAATGATAATATTAATACGGTCAAACACATGTGTAATACATGAACTTATCAGGTAACAGTTAAAACATGAATTTTAAAATATTTTCCTTTGTAAATAAAGCCTCTTTGAAAACTTTAACATATGTCTTTTCTCTCCTGCCCACTATTCTTGTTATCAAGCACTTCACAAATCAAAAGATATTATGACCCTTCTTTTACATAGTTTGCCTGCTAGAATAAATATGCAGATTTTTCCCCCCGTTAAGTCTTATTTTGAATACATCCAGTAAGAATATGCTCAATATGGATGTGGCTGTACTTAACTCAGTTTATTTACTAAAACTGTAAACTGGAAGATTTTTGGTTTCAAATCTGGGAGCAGGATAATAATTTTTTAAAAAAATAACCAAAACACTGTTCCACTACCTAGTTCTCAATTGTTATTATGCTTTTTTCCCCTTCTAACTCCAGTTGAATTTTTAGTCTTCTCAAGATTAATTTCTCCTCTGGATATTCATTCTGATATTGATATTCTATCTATGCAATTTTAAATAAGGCTCTATTTCTTTATTTTTCTCCTTCTCTTTCTGCTTTGGCAGGCAAAACACAGAGTTCTCTCAACCAGATGAGACTCCATGAAAAGAAAAAGAAATAATGTCATGTTCGAATCAATCAAATTGGTAAGTATGGTCTGTATGTAAAATTAAGTCTGCCTCCTGGTCTTAGTTTGATATCCCAGAGAAGAAGGAGTGAATAAATTGAATATAAAAAAGAAAAAAATCTCAGATATGTCATCTTTGCACAAACCAGTGTACTATGTGGTAGGACAGAAGAAAAATACAAGTGAAAAGATATCTGCAGGTGCCTATCTTTGTCATCAAAGGATGAATGAAAGATAATAATGCTAAAGATACTCAAATTTTCCAATAAATGTTCTGTGCACTGTTTCTGGTGAGCCAGGATTAATACCTGCTGGCCTGTACAAAGTAATACCTAAAAGTAAGATTACCATGAGAAGTGAGTAATAGACAGTAGAATGGAACACTAATTTTCTCTGCTCTAGGTGCCTGGAACCCTTTTGTTATCGTCTGGCTTTACTCCATCACTGTTTTTCTGGGAAATGATTGGTCCAGGATGAGCTCTCCCCATTCAATTATGTGTACTGATTTAAAAAAAAAAAGAAGAAGAACTATTGTGAAAACTACATAAAAGTGCCATACAGCTAAAGGGAAAAGAGGAGCATGATAATGATTTTTTTTCAGAGAAATAACACCAACCCAGTAAGACAACACTGAGAAACATGAAAACTTTGATGAAAAACAATTGCACATAAAAATCTAAGAGCCTAAATGCAATAGGCTATTTAAAGGCCTCAGAGCAGATCTTCAATGGCTCAAGGAAGAAATGTTACAAAACGAATAAGAGATCAATTTTGAGCTTGCAGAGCTTAGTAACTAAATGCAAGAAAAAGAAATATCTGGGAAATGGTCATATTGTTAATGAAAAATAAAAGAAAAATAAAAGAAGAAGAAGAAGGAAAAAAAAAGAACTCCACGGATAATCCAGTCAAGAATGTGCTTCAGTGGCAGAGAAAGAGTGAAGAAAAAATGAGGTAAAAAAGAAAAAGAAGTTAAAATTAAAAAGCAGGCAATAAATGTGAAAGGGAAAAATGATAATGCATTGACATAATTGTTACTTTGAAGAAGAGAAAAGAATAAATGAAACAAAAATATATACAGAAGAAAAACTATCATTGAAAAAAATCATAATTTGAATGAAGGAAGACTTGGATATATTGAATGAAAGAAGACAATATGAAAACGAGGGCCTCTGGAGTATGGAGTTCCAGAGTTTGGAGCTGATCCTGACATTTTTAGGGGAACCAATAATACCGACTTCTATGAAGCCAGCGGGTGATGCTCACTCATTGCAGACTCAGCTTTTCCATCATCTTCAACACAGCTACATCAGAGGCAGCCCTGAGTCCAAGGAAAACCAACCAATGCCATGTGGATGAAAGGTTCTTGGTGCTCCAGCCAGGTGTCAGGGCTGTGCCTCTGAGGTGGGAGAGCCAAGTTCAGGACACTGGTCCACAAGAGACCTCCCAGCTCCACGTAATATCAAACAGCAAAAATCTCCCAGAGATCTCCATCTCAACATCAAAAACCAGCTTCACTCACTGACCAGGGAGCTACAGTGCTGGACATGCCATGCCAAACAACTAGCAAGACAGGAACACAACCCCACCCATTAGGACAGAGGATGCCTAAAATCTTAATAAGGCCACAGACACCCCAAAACACACCACCAGACGTGGATCTGCCCACCAGAAAGACAAGAACCAGCCTCATCCACCAGAACACAGACACCAGTCCCCTCAATCAGGAAGCCTATAAAACTCACTGAAGCAACCTCAGCCACTGGGGACAGACACCAAAAACTATGGGAACTACGAACCTGCAGCCTGTGAATAGAAGACCCCAAACACAGCAAGTGAAGCAACATGAGAAGACAAAAAAACACACAGCAAATGAAGGAGCAAGGCAAAAACCCACCAGACCTAACAGATGAAGAGGAAATAGGCAGTCTACCTGAAATTCAGAATAATGATAGTAGGGATGATCCAAAATCTTGGAAATAGAATGGAGAAAATACAAGAAACGTTCAACAAGGACCTAGAAGAACTAAAGAGCAAACAAACAGAGACGAACAACCCAATAAATGAAATTTAAAATTCTCCAGAAGGGATCAATAGCAAAATAACTGAGGCAGAAGAACGGATAAGTGACCAGGAAGATAAAATAGTGGAAATAACTACTGCAGAGCAGAATAAAGAAAAAAGAATGAAAAGAACTGAGGACAGTCTCAGAGACAACTGGGACAACATTAAATGCAACAACATTCAAATTTTAGGGGTCCCAGAAGAAGAAGAGAAAAAGAAAGGGACTGAGAAAATATTTGAAGAGATTTTAGTTGAAAATTTCCCTAATATGGGAAAGGAAACAGTTAATCAAGCCCAGGAAGCACAGAGAGTCCCATACAGGATAAATCCAAGGAGAAACATGCCAAGACATATATTAATCAAACTATCAAAAATTAAATACAAAGAAAAAATATTAAAAGCAGCAAGGGAAAAACAACAAATAACACACCAGGGAATCCCCATAAGGTTAACATCTGACCTTTCAGCAGAAAATCTATAAGCCAGAAGGGAGTGACAGGACATATTTAAGGTGATGAAGGAGAAAACCTACAACCAAGATTACTCTACCCAACAAGGACCTCATTCAGATTTGATGGAGAAATTAAAATCTTTACAGACAAGCAAAAGCTGAGAGAATTCAGCACCACCAAACCAGCTTTACAACAAATGCTAAAGGAACTTCGCTAGGGTGGAAACACAAGAGAAGGGAAAGACCTACAATAAAAAAACCCAAAACAATTAAGAAAATGGTAATAGGATTGTACATATCGGTAATTACCTTAAATGTAAGTGGATTAAATGCTCCACCAAAAGACACAGTCTGGTTGAATGGACACAAAAATATGACCCGTATATAGGCTGCCTACAAGAGACCTACTTCAAACCTAGGGACACATACAGACTTAAAGTGAGGGGATTGAAAAAGATATTCCATGCAAATGGAAATTGAAAGAAATCTGGAGTAGCAATTCTCATATCACAACACATAGACTTGAAAATAAAGACTATTAGAAGAGACAAAGAAGGACACTACATAATGATCAAGGGATTGATCCAAAAAGAGGATATAACAATTGTGAATATTTATGCACCCAATATAAGAGGACCTTAATACATAAGACAAATACTAACACCAACAAAAAGGGAAATAGATAGTAACACAATCATAGTAAGGGACTTTAACAGCCCACCTCCACCAATGGACAGATCATCCAAAATGACAATAAATACGGAAACACAAGCTTTAAATGATACATTAAACAAGATGGACTTCACTGAAATTTATAGGACATTCCATCCAAAAACAACAGAATACACATTTTTCTCAAGTGCTCATGGAACATTCTCCAGGATAGTTCATAACTTGGGTCACAAATCAAGCCTTGGCAAATTTAAGAAAATTGAAATCATATCAAGTATCTTTTCTGACCACAACACTATGAGACTAGATATCAATTACAGGAAAATATCTGTAAAAAATACAAACACATGGAGGCTAAGCAATACATTACTTAATAAACAACAGATCACTGAAGAAATCAAAGAGGAAATCAATAAAAACCTAGAAACAAATGACAATGAAAGCACAACCACCCAAAACCTTTGGGATGCAGCAAAAGCAGTTCTAAGAGGGAAGTTTATAGCAATACAATCCTACTTCAAGAAACGAGAAACATCTCAAATAAACAATGTAAACTTACACCTAAAGCAATTAGAGAAAGAAGAACAAAAAAAACCCAAAGTTAGCAGAATGAAAGAAATCATAAAGATCAGATCAGAAATAAATGAAAAAGAAGTGAAGGAAACGATAGCAAAGATCAATAAAACTAAAAACTGGTTCTTTGAGAAGATAAGCAAAATTGATAAACCATTAGCCAGACTCATCAAGATAAAAGGGAGAAGACCCAAAGCAATAGAATTAGAAATGAAAAAGGAGAAGTATCAGCTGACACTACAGAATTACAAAGGATCATGAGAGATTACTACAAGCAACTCTATGCCAACAAAATGGACAAACTTGAAGAAATGGACAACTTCTTAGAAATGCACAACCTTCCAAGATTGAACCAGGAAGAAATATAAAATATGAACAGTCAAATCACAAGCACTGAAATTGAAACTGTGATTAAAAATCTTCCAACAAACAAAAGCCCAGGACCAGATGGATTCACAGGTGAATTCTATCAAATATTTAGAGAAGAGCTAACACCTATCCTTCTCAAACTCTTCCAAAATTTAGCAGAAGGAACAAAATTCCCAAACTCATTCTACGAGGCCACCATCACCCAGAAACCAAAACCAGACAAAGATGTCACTAAGAAAGAATACTACAGGCCAATATCGCTGATGAACATAAATGCAAAAATCCTCAGCAACATACTAGCAAACAGAATCCAACAGCACATTACAAGGATCATACACCATGATCAAGTGGGGTTTGTTCCAGGAATGCAAGGATTCTTCAATATATGCAAATCAATCAATGTGATATGCCATATTAACAAACAAGGAGAAAAACCATATGATCAACTCAATAGTTGCAGAAAAAGCTTTCGACAAAATCCAACACCCATTTATGATAAAAACCCTGCAGAAAGTAGGCATAGAGGGAACCAACCTCAACATAATAAAGGCCATATTTGACAAACCCACAGCCAACATCATCCTCAATGGTGAAAAACTGAAAGCATTTCCGCTAAGATCAGGAACAAGACAAGGTTGCCCACTCTCACCACTCTTATTCAACATAGTTTTGGAAGTTTTAGCCACAGCAATCAGAGAAGAAAAAGAAATAGAAATTGGAAAAGAAGAAGTAAAGATGTCACTGTGTGTAGGTGACATGATAACTATACATAGAGAATACTAAAGATGGTACCAGAAAGCTACTAGAGAAAATAAATGAATTTGGTAAAGTAGCAGGATACAAAATTAATGCACAGAAATCTCTGGCATTCCTATACACTAATGATGAAAAATCTGAAAGAGAAATTAAGGAAACACTCTCATTTACCATTGCAAAAAAAGAAAAAGAATAAAATACCTAGGAATAACCATACCTAAGGAGACAAAAGACTTGTATGCAGAAAATTATAAGACACTGATAAAAGAAATTCAAGATGATAGGAATAGATGGAGAGATATACCATGTTCTTCAACTGGAGGAATTAACATTGTGAAAATGACTCTACTAGCCAAAGCAATCTACAGATTCAATGCAATACCTATCAAACTACCACTGTCATTTTTCACAGAAGTAGAACAAAAAATTTTACAATTTGTATGGAAACACAAAAGACCCCGAATAGCCAAAGCTATCTTGAGAAAGAAAAACGGAGCTGGAGGAATCAGGCTCCCTGACTTCACTCTATACTACGAAGCTGCAGTAATCAAGACAGTATGGTACTGGCACAAAAACAGAAATATAGATCAATGGAACAGGATACAAAGCCTGGAGATAAACCCATGCACATATGGTCACCTTATCTTTGATAAAGGTGGCAAGAACATACAGTGGAAAAAAGACAGCATTTTCAGTAAGTGATGCTGGGAAAACTGGAGAGGTACATGTAAAAGAATGAAATGAGAACACTCCCTAACACCATACACAAAATAAACTCAAAATGGATTAAAGACCTAAATGTAAGGCCAAAGACTATCCAACTCTTAGAGGAAATCATAGGCAGAACACTCTATGACATAAATCACAGCAAGATCCTTTTTGACCCACCACCTAGAGAAATGGAAATAAAAACCAAAATAAACAAATGGCACCTAATGAAACTTAAAAGCTTTTGCACAGCAAAGGAACCCATAAACAAGACCAAAATACAACCCTCAGAATGGGAAAAAATATTTGCAAATGAAGCAACTGACAAAGGATTAATCTCCAAAGTTTACAAGCAGCTCATGCAGCTCAGTATCAAAAAAACAAAGAGCCCAATCTAAAAATGGGCAGAACACCTAAATACACATTTCTCCAAAGAAGGTAGACAGATTGCCAACAAACACATAAAAGGATGCTCAACATCATTAATCATTAGAGAAATGCAAATCAAAGCTACAATGAGATATCATCTCATACCAGTCAGAATGGCCATCATCAAAAAATCTACAAACAATAAATGCTAGAGAGGCTGTGGAGAAAAGGGAGCCCTCTTGCACTGTTGGTGGGAATGTAAATTGATACAGCCACTATGGAGAACTGTATGGAGGTTCCTTAAACAACTTAAAATGGAACTACCATATGACCCAGCAATCCCATTACTGGGCATATACCCTGAGAAAACCATAATTCAAAAAGAGTCATGTACCAAAATGTTCATTGCAGCTCTATTTGCAATCGCCAGGATATGGAAGCAACTTAAGTGTCCATCCACAGATGAATGGATAAAGAAGATGTGACACATATATACAATGGAATATTACTCAGCCGTAAAAAGAAACAGAATTGAGTTATTTGTAGTGAGGTGAATGGACCTAGAGTCTGTCATACAGAGTGAAGTAAGTCAGAAAGAGAAAAATACTGTATGCTAACACATATATATGGAATCTAAGGGGAAAAGAAAAAGGTCATGAAGAACCTAGGGGCAAGACGGGAATAAAGACACAGACCTACTAGAGAATGGACTTGAGGATATGGGGAGGGGAAGGGTAAGCTCTGACAAAGTGAGAGAGTGGCATGGACATATATACACTACCAAAGGTAAAATAAATAGCTAGTGGGAAGCAGCCACATAGCACAGGGAGATCAGCTCACTGCTTTGAGACCACCTAGAGGAGTAGGATAGGGAGGGTAGGAGGAAGGGAGACGCAAGACGGAAGAGATATGGGAACATATGTATATGTATAACTGATTCAGTTTGTTATAAAGCAGAAAGTAACACACCATTGTAAAGCAGTTATACTCCAATAAAGACGTTTAAAAAATAAAAATAAGCAAAAAAAAAAAAAAAAAAAAAGAAAGAAAGAAGACAACTTGACTCCTGGGGAACAGTATTCAAATAGATTCATACAAACATAATTTTTTTAAAAATTCACTAGAAATCACCAATAAAAAAATTCTCTGAGCATCCAGACAAGAAAATACACACTCACAGGGAAAAACCTTAAAAGAGAAAGATCAGGGTAGATTTAGATTTCTCCAGGGTGGCAATCAATGATAGAACATAGTAGAACAAATGTTTTAAATCTCAGAGAAAAAAATGAGTCTCAGATTTTATTTCTAGTTATAATCCAAAAGTAAAAAGTAACAGAAGAGATGTTTAAATATGAAAACCTGAATGAATTAGACCCACTTCATGGGTTTTTGAGAAAAATTACCAGGAAAAAACAATTAGACAACAAAAAAGAAATGATACAATAAGTAATGATGTCTTTAGCAACCAGCAGAGAATGAAATAAATTCTAAGTACATCAATTAGTTTGGAACATAATGAGAAATTAGATACTCTCTTAACATATTTTTTGTATAACTGTATATATATGTATATATAGTTCTCCATTTCATCTTTATATTCATGTATAAGAAGAGAAACAATAAAGTGAGAAAGAAAAATTTCTGTTATCATAATTAATGATGAAACACATGAGCCTTTCATTAACATGGGGAACCGGAAAAGGTGATGACTATTATGATTATTTAACATTTTTAAAGTGTCAACCAGTTCTCTTTCTAATTTTATAAAAACTGAGAAGGATGAAAAATATTATGGCAACAGTTAAAACCTGAAAGATGCTCATTTGACTTACAAGAATTTGACATTTTAGGAGTTACTTTCCACATCCTTTTCCCTGGTGAGAGGCATTTTTTGGCATGTTTGAGCTGATTTGGATTTCCCATGGCTTGAGAACAGCTGAACACAGAAAGGAAAGCAGCCAGGCAGTTATCTTTTTAGGTGAGTATTTGGCACCATAGGGTTAAGGTCTTCTTTCAGACTACTCTAGCATTGTCAGCGCAGAGTAGTTACAATTTCATCCATCGTTTGCTTTGTTAATATTGATTTCGTCTGTACTGTTCTTTTGTATCTTTTTTTAACATCTTTATTGGAGTATAATTGCTTTACAGTGCTGTGTTAGTCTCTGCTGTATAACAAAGTGAATAACAAAGTGAATCAGCTATATGCATACATATATCCCCATATCCCCTCCATCTTTCATCTCCCTCCCACCGTCCTTATCCCACCCCTCTAGGTGGTTGCAAAGCATGGAGCTGATTTTCCTGTGCCATGCAGCTGCTTCCCTATTTTGACTTCGTTTGTTGTTTGCTTCGTTTGTTGACTACTGAAGAAATGGTTGACCAATAATGTCATTTATACTTAATGCTCTAATGATGATAATTGATCTGTTTTTGTTTTTCCAGGAACAAATTGCTGTTTTAACTAAGAGTAGACTACATATGCCTATGGGAATAATCATATATCTGTGGAACCTAAGGTAATAAAATTAAAAAGTAATTCAGTAAAATGGTTAGTTATATAATTATTAGACAAAAATCAAATTTTTCTTCAGTAAAAAATATTTTAGGAAATATAATGGAAGAAATATTTGCATTAATATTATTGACAAAATAAACATGCATGTAAATAAATTTAATATTAATGGAAAAAATTTAATTTTATTTTCATGGAAAGACATTTTATTTTAAATATAGCAGTGTGTGCATATCAATCCCAAACTCCCAATCTTCCCCCTCCCACCCTTCCCCGTGGTAACATAAGTTCCTTCTCTAAGTCTGTGAGTCTGTTTCTGTTTTGTAAATAAGTTCATTTGTATCATTTTTTTTAGATTCTGCATATGCGATATCCTATGATATTTGTCTTTCTCTGTCTCACTTACTTCACTTAGTATGATAATCTTCAGGTCCATCCATGTTACTACAAATGGCATTTCATTCTTTTTAATGGCAGAGTAATATTCCATTGTATATATGTACCACAGCTTCTTTATCCATTCATCTGTCAATGGACATTTAGGTTGTTTCCATGTCTTGGCTATTGTAAATAGTCCAGAAATGAACATTGGGGTGCATGTGTCCTTTCGAACCATGTTTTTCTCCAGATATATGCTCAAGAGTATGATTGCTGGATCATATGTTAGCTCTATTTTTAATTTTTAAAAATTTATTTATTTATTTATTCTGGGCTGTGCTGGGTCTTCATTTCTGCACAAGGGCTTTCTCTAGTTGTGGCAAGCGGGGGCCACTGCTCATCGCAGTGTGTGGGCCTCTCACTAACAGCCTCCCTTGCTGCGGAGGACAGGCTCCAGACGCGCAGGCCCAGCAGTTGTGTCTCACGGGTCCAGCCACTCCGCGGCATGTAGGATCCTCCCAGACCAGGGCTCAAACCCGTGTCCCCCGCATTAGCAGGCAGACTCTCAACCACTGCACCACCAGGGAAGCCCTTATTTTTAGTTTTTTAATGTACCTCCATACTGTTCTCTATAGTGGTGGTACCAATTTATATTACCACCAACAGTGTAGGAGGGTTCCCTTTTCTCCACTCCCTCTCCAGCATTGTTTGCAGATTTTTTGATGATGGTCATTCTGACTAGTGTGAGGCTGTATCTTACTGTAGTTGTGATTTGTATTTCTCTAATAATTAGCAATGTTGAGCATCTTTTCATGGGCCTCTAAAGAGACATTTCTCCAAAGAAGACATACAGATGGGAAACATTTAATCTTTGAGAGATTATTGTCATGAATAATGTGATGATCTGCCTGGACGCCCACTTCAGGGCCAACACATCAATTTCACGTGTTGCTAAAAAGTAACAGCAGTTGAATGTTCACAGGTGCCTCTCACTGGGACTTGCCCCAGGAAAATGTCTCCCCAAGGTTATTCCTCCTTCCAGCGGTCTGCCTACAGTCAATGACTGTAGAGGAGAGAAAAAATTTTCCTTGATACTCTTCAGGCCCTGGCTAGTTCTAAAAATTAAACTTACAAAGATAGATAAATAGGAGAAAATCATACCTATTTTATTGAATTTTTGCATGTACATGGGAGTATTCCCAAGAGAATGAACACCTGAAGAAGTGATCAGAGCAGGAAGCTTTTAGACAAAGAAACAATACATTTGAGATAAATTGACAAGACAGAGGGATTTGGTCAGAGGATAGTAAATGGTGAAGAAGTAACTAGAAGGATAAAGGTTAGTTTAACAAGGTTTGTTTTTACAGATACCTTGGCCCCAAATTTCCTATCTCTGGTGATAGGAATGTCTTCCTTCTGGTACAGAAAGGCTATCTCTTGCATGGAAGACTGTCTCCTGGTTTCAGGGAAGATGGGCAAGATTTGGGGGAAATCCAAGTGAAGTTCCTGCTTCTCACTATGCTCAAACTCCTTCAGCTTAAGATATTCAACATGTCAAGGTGCTGTGTTTTAGGAGACCATGTCCTGAAACCCATCAACTAGCTGATATGGGGCTATGAAGGCCTTGTCCTCATGTCACAATTTGAGGTTGTGCCAACTCAAATTGGGTCATGCCAACTCCATAGAACCTTGTAGGATTAGCCATGCTCTTACTTACAAACACATTGTGAGTTAGCTTTCCCTGCCTTTCTTATATGACTTTTTCTCTGCCCTCTTAGGTGTACTTGAGATTGGCATTTCCTTGTACTTAAATTGAAGCCATGGATGTAAATAGAAGAAGCAGTGGCTTTATTTACAGGTGTTCTTTACAGGTGTTTCTGCCTTAACATCATCCAAGTCTACCAGAAGTTTCCTTCATTCAGAGGTTGTTACCTGCTCATCTAGATCAGTAAAGGCTTTTCCTCTTTTGGCATCTGGGAGACCCATATAGGAAGTTTCAGGATCCCAAATGCCATCCTGAATTTTGAACATATATGAGTGAGTTTGTAGAGACAAGTGTAACCGAGGTGTCTTCACGTTCTTAAACATTTCAGAGTCTCTATTCCTTTCAGGTCCAAATAAAAAACTTACGTCTGAGAAGATCTGGATACAGTTTCTAAGGTAGAATTAAGAATTTTGCCACTGGAGCATAGAAAAGAAAACAATACTTTCTGCTTTGGGAAGAGTGAATCACAAAAGAAAACAGATAAACTAGATCCTGAAGGAATGTAGAAGAAGAAACAATGTTTCACATTGGCATTTATGCTTAGAAACTTCAGACTGTTTATCATTTCATGGGCAAATGGAAAACCACATTTTTATTTCAAATTCTAGAAAACTATAGTTTTTTATAATATGGGGGATAATCATATAATTTAATTGTGGAATAATATCTTTAAACTTAAATTTTAAGTTCAATTATACATAAAAAGTAAAGTATACAAATCTTATTATTTATGAACTACCACTGACTTCATTTTTGTTATATGTAAAAGGAAGATAGTATGAAAATTTTCTACATCTTAGCATTAACTCATAGATCAAAATAAGAAATCAGGGAATGTATCCAGAATCATTTTGAGAAATGTACAGTTTTATGAAAATTCAAAATATTATTATTGGTATTTCTTTAAATATTTATTATTATCATTGACATCACCACTATTCCAAAATACTTGTGACTTACTAATAAGATTGAGAAGTCAATTACTTAAAAAAGATAAAACTGCAACTTCCTTGAGGATAAAGGTGATCTTATTTCTCTTTATGTTCTCTATGTATTATACCATGGATAGAATATATTGGTCCTTGACTGTTTGTTATGTTATGGCTCTTCAGAGAAACAAACCAATAAAATATATACTTTATATATTAGGAGCTTTATTAGGAGGAATCAGCTCATTAGACTATGGAGGCTGAGAAGACCCATAATCTGCTGTCTGCAAACTGGAGACCCAGGAAAGCCAGTGATGTCATTCAGTCTGAGTCAAAAGGCCTGAGAACCAGGGGAACTGGTAGAGAGCAAGAGAAGAAAAGATGAGATGTTCCAGTTCCATCAGTGAGTCAGGAAAATAAGAATGAATTCCTCTTCCCACTGCCCGTTGTTCTATTCAGGGTCTCAATGGATTGAGGATCCCCAACTACACCTGGGAGAGCAATTTACTTTACGGAGTCCACCAATTTAAATGTTAATCTCATCCAGGAACATTTTCACAGACATACCCAGAAACACTGTTTAATCTGGGCATCCATGGCTCAATCAAGTTGACATATAAAATTAACTATCACAGTTATAATACTAATAAATCAGATAGATAGATAGATAGAGATATATTATGTATTTGACATAATCAAAAACATGAAGTATTAATATACAATATAATAATATATCTAGTGTAAAACATGAAATTCATTTTGAAGATTTTATAAATATAAGCAATTATAAAATGTTTTATTTTAATACATTGTTTTTAAAGCTAATTTGAATATATGTACTGTGTACATATATGTAATATATATATATATATGTTTTTGTTTGCACTGCTACATTTAACATAGATGCTTTCAAAAGCATTTTTTTAAATCAATCTATTTATTTATTTATTTTTGGCTGCGTTGGGTCTTCGTTGCTGTATGTGGGCTTTCTCTAGTTGTGGGGAGCACAACTCTTTGTTGTGGTGCACAGGTTTCTCATTGGGGTGGCTTCTTTTGTTGAAGAGCAACAGGCTTCAGTAGTTGTGGCACGAGGGCTCAGTAGTTGTGGCTCACAGACTAAGTAGTTGTGGTGCACAGGCTTAGTTTCTCTGCGGCATGTGGGATCTTCCCAGACCAGGACTCGAACCTGTGTCCCCTGCATTAGCAGGCAGATTCTTGACCACTGCACCACCAGGGAAGTCCCTCAAGAGCATTTTAGATCTTTAATGCATTGTACTCCATCTGACCTCAGTGAGCATTGTGATTTATAACACATTTTTAAATGTATTTTAATTAAAGAAACAGTGAATGATTGAAAGAGCCAGATCAGTCTGCAGCATATTCTTTCATTTCTCTTAATGAAATACAGGAACCTAAAAATACTAAGGCTTTATAATCAACATTACATCATACATATAGAATTTACATTGTATAATTAGGCATTAAATAAAATTTACCTTTTTCTTGTGAAGGCAGATTTTCACAATGAATGTATCTTTGGATGAGAACTAGAAACTTTGGAAATAAGTGTAATATTAATACTTTCATGTCACTGGCTTTTTGTATATTATCCTGGTATTCTAGTTAGTGAAAATGTAAAATGTCTCAAGGCACGATTTGGAAGAGTAAATGACTTGTTTTTTATACCAATAATATATTGAGGGTCCCCTTCATGTCTGACACCATGCTGGATATTGGGGACACACCAGCTGCAAAAAGTGCAGCAGTAGCATTGCACTCATGACAGTTCATTTTAGTTCAACAATATAATCATCTGGATAATGCAATTCAGATTGATTAGACATTGTTCTACACATAGAGGAATATGCTGATGACTATTAGCATAGAAATAACTTAATTCATAATTGGTTCAGACTGTTAAAGCATTCTTTGAAAACTTAGGTTGACTTTATCTCTTTGGTCACAGGAGAAAATTCAGGTGATATTATTGATTGCTTACTAATGAAAACATTGCAAAGAATTTGGCTTTGCATCTGTAAATAACAAATAATTAACCAGGACCATGATTTAGTCTTACTCATTACCTGTAGGTTGACAGCAGTTCGGATATCACTAACAACATAGCATGAAGCTTGTGTTCAAAGGACACAACTCATGGATCCCTTTATTCTGTGAATTGATATGTACATCAGATGTTCAAATTAATGGCAATAGTTCCTGTAAGGATTGTGTGTTTGTTATTCAGCTGTTGTGGCTCTGCTATGTCTCCACTTCCATCTTCCTTTTGGAACTCGGACTGGGCTTTTACAAACCACAATTCTCCTCTGGCCGATCACTAGAGGGAGATGGGAAAGAAAGAGGAGAGAGAAAGGACTTACACCTTCTGTTCAATTGGTCCTGTCAGTGTCATCTTAACAGCAATTTGTCATTCTCTCCCAAGCAGTTTGTCTAGTTTGCAATGTTTTTTCACCTGCCCCCAAAGCATCCCATGGTAGCCTTCAGAGACATGCTGGGCAGCATTCCTACTCAAATGTCTGAGTCTCAGTTGTGAAGAAGCCCTGCTCTGAGTTCCTGAGATGCCAGCTCCAGGTGGATTCTGTCTCATCTTCAAAGGTTGGCACTCCTTCGTAGGACTTCTCCTGCAAGGTTCTCCTGCTCTAATAGACTGCAACCTCTGCCCTTTCCTAACAGAACCTTAGAGACAGTAGCTGCTTCTGTTATATGATTCCTGTTATGCTTCTGTTTTCCCCGTCTGCCTTTCTGTCCTCTAATTACTGTTTAATTTCTTATATTAATTTTTCCAGTTAAAATAATTAGTATGGTTTCTATTTTCCTGTCTGGATCCCAACTGATATGGACTACCTATATATTATTTAGTGGAGCTAGCAGGCTTTATAAAAGATGGAGGCTAGGATATAGTAAGGCAGTTAATTATGCAGCCAAAGAAATGGTTGAGGATTTATTTATCTTTTGTACTAGAGAAAATATTTTAAAGTGTTTTCTGTCCAGAAATCAGTCTTCTCAGTGCATCTTAGCAGGGAAAGCCATTGCACAGGTGATTTTCTGAAGCATGCATCTTTATATAAGAAGCATACCTGAATTATTAAATTCATACTCTATGTGGGCAGTAGTGAATTAGAAAAAAAATAGCCAGAACTAGAGAAATGTGGTTGATGATGTTTCTGCATCTTAATATGTGAGCCCTGAGCATCTGCAGATACTGGCAAGTCTCATATCCCACACAAGGAGGGTATTCATCAAATTACATTAGAAAAAACTGACCTGAGGTTTTTTGTTTTTTTGTTTTTTTTAACATCTTTATTGGAGTATAATTGCTTTACAATGGTGTGTTAGTTTCTGCTTTATAACAAAGTGAATCAGTTATACATATACATATGTTCCCATATCACTTCCCTCTTGCGTCTCCCTCCCTCCCACCCTCCCTATCCCACCCCTCTAGGTGTCACAAACCACCTAGCTGATCTCCCTGTGCTATGTGGCTACTTCCCACTAGCGATCTATTTTACGTTTTGTAGTGTATATATGTCCATGCCACTCTCTTACTTTGTCACAGCTTACCTTTCCCCTCCCCATATCCTCAAGTCCATTCTCTAGTAGATCTGTGTCTTTATTCCCATCTTGCCCCTAGGTTCTTCATGACCTTTTTTTTTTTTTCTTAGATTACATATATATGTGTTAGCATGTGGTATTTGTTTTTCTCTTTCTGACTTACTTCACTCTGTATGACAGACTCTAGGTCCATCCACCTCACTACAAATAACTCAATTTCATTTCTTTTTATGGCTGAGTAATATTCCATTGTATATATGTTCCATATCTTCTTTACCCATTCATCTGTTGATGGACACTTAGGTTGCTTCCATCTCCTGGCTATTGTAAATAGAGCTGCAATGAACATTTTGGTAGATGACTCTTTTTGAATTATGATTTTCTCAGGGTATATGCCCAGTAGTGGGATTGCTGGGTCATATGGTAGTTCTATTTGTAGTTTTTTAAGGAACCTCCATACTGTTCTCCATAGTGGCTGTATCAATTTACATTCCCACCAACAGTGCAAGAAGTTTCCCTTTTCTCCACACCCTCTCCAGCATTTATTGTTTCTAGATTTTTTGATGATGGCCATTCTGACCAGTGTGAGATCATACTTCATTGTAGTTTTGATTTGCATTTCTCTAATGATTAATGATGTTGAGCATTCTTTCATGTGTTTGTTGGCAATCTGTTTAACTTCTTTGGAGAAATGTCCATTTAGGCCTTCTGCCCATTTTTGGATTGGCTTTTTTGTTTTTTTGTTATTGAGCTTCATGAGCTGATTGCAAATTTTGGAGATTAATCCTTTGTCAGTTGCTTCATTTGCAAATATTTTCTCCCATTCTGAGGGTTGTATTTTGGTCTTGTTTATGGGTTCCTTTGCTGTGCAAAAACTTTGAAGTTTCATTAGGTCCCATTTGTTTATTTTGGTTTTTATTTCCATTTCTCTAGGTGGTGGGTCAAAAAGGATCTTGCTGTGATTTATGTCATAGAGTGTTCTGTCTATGTTTTCCTCTAAGAGTTAGATATTGTTTGGCTTTACATTTAGGTCTTTAATCCATTTTGAGTTTATTTTTGTGTATGGTGTTAGGGAGTGTTCTGATTTCATACTTTTACATGTACCTGTCCAGTTTTCCCAGCACCACTTATTGAAGAGGCTGTCTTTTCTCCACTGTATATTCTTGCCTTCTTTATCAAAGATAAGGTGACCATATGTACGTGGGTTTATCTCTGGGCTTTCTATCCTGTTCCATTGATCTATATTTCTGGTTTTGTGCCAGTACCATACTGTCTTGATTACTGTAGGTTTGTAGTATAGTCTGAAGTCAGGGAGCCTGATTCCTCCAGCTCCATTTTTCATTCTCAAGATTGCTTTGGGGGCTTCCCTGGTGGCACAGTGGTTGAGGGACTGCCTGATGATGCAGGGGACACGGGTTTGTGCCATGGTCTGGGAAGATCCCACATGCTGTGGAGCAGCTAGACCCATCAGCATGGCCACTGAGCCTGCACGTCCAGAGCCTGTGCTCCAAAATGGAAGATGCCACAACAGTGAGAGGCCCGCATACTGCCAAAAATAAAAATAAAAAATAAAAAAAGATTGCTTTGGCTACTTGGGGTCTTTTATTTTATTTTATTTTATTTGCGGTACGTGGGCCTCTCACTGTTGTGGCCACTCCCATTGCGGAGCACAGGCTCCAGACACGCAGGCTCAGTGGCCATGGCTGACGGGCCCAGCCTCTCTGTGGCACGTGGGATCTTCCCAGACCAGGGCACGAACCTATGTCCCTTGCATCGGCAGGCAGAACCACTGCGCCACCAGGGAAGCCCTATTCAGGGTCTTTTGTGTTTCCATACAAATTGTGAAATTTTTTTTCTAGTTCTGTGAAAAATATTGACACAAGACCAAATGACAAAAATAGATGTTCTAGACCAAGGTCAAACAAGAGTCTGTGTAAGGGATTATGCAATACTTTAAGGACTTAGCATTAAATAGTCTATATTATTTAGTAGTTATCTTTCCTCTGTTGTTGTAGTTGAATTACAAAGAATACTGAAAGGGAACTGAATGTATGCAAGTCACCATATTTTCAAAAGCAATATATGATTCTTTACCTCAAAAAGCTTCTAAAAAGAGATATGATCAATTACAGAGAAGTTGGTGATTGATTTTGTCTGGTTGGGGAAAAGGGGTTTGTCACATAAGAGGTGAAGTCTCAAACAGATTAAATGGATATAGATAAATTCAGTCTCTTTATTTTGATCCTGGGAGTTTCAATGAATTTAAAAAGAAGTTTGTCAAGTAGATGAAGGGAAAAGAGCATACTGTGAGGAGAAAGTTTTAAATAATGTACCATGTATGCAAACTGCAAATTAATTTGGCAGTACTGTAGGATGTAATGCCTCAGGAAGGGAAGAGTTGGGTCTAGGTGGAAGACAGATAATCTGAGAAGTTTAAAAGTATTTTAAAGATGAATAGGAATCACTGAAGGATAAAAGTGTAGGAGTAAAATAATCACAATATTATCTTTGTGGAAAGGTAAAAGACAGAGATAGAAAATATTACAATTAGATCAAGAGTCCAGGTGAGAGATGAAACAAAGGTTAAGGAAGAATCAACATGGAAGTGAGGTAAGGGCAATTTGGAGATGTATCTACCAGTGACCCAAGGAAATGACTGTCAAAGTGGAGTGAAAGAGAAGTGCCTGGAAGACACTACAGTTCTCTGGTTTGAATAAAAGGGTGCCATCAATCAAAGTAGGAAATTTAGTGGAAGGTTCTATTTTGGAGGAATAATAGGATAAAGATAATTTTGGTGTTCAATATTTTGTGTTTCTGTATGTCAAATGCAAAAACACTCCAGGAAATCATAACATTTATTCATGTCTACAGAGAGTAGATGATGTAATAAAGGTTCACCTCTAAAAATACATGTGAAAAGTAACCATTTTCACGACCTCCACTTCTATCAGCCTAGTCTAAACCACCAGAGTATCTGGCTGGTTGTTTGCCCTCACTGCCAAACTAGTCTGCCTCTTTCCAGTACTCTTCACCTTGAGAACTTATTCTGCATACAGCAGCCAGGGTGTTATTTTGAAATTGTAATTCAGGTTATGTTACCTCTTAGCACAAAATCTAACGGCTTGTCTAGCATTATTATTCCATTCATAATTTGACCCTTAACCCCATCTGACCCTCCCCCTTATTGAGTCTCTTTCTGACCCCCCTCCCCGCTTGTTGAGTCTCTTCAAGGGATATCTATCACTTTGCTTGTCTGTAACTATTCCAAGCCCACCCCCATCCATGTCATTTTGCTGTTGTTCTTTTCTTCCTGAAATCTTCTTCTCTACATCTTTTAGGAATTGCTCTCTCAAGGTACTTAGATCTCAGAATAGTATATTACTTCCTTAGAGATGACCTACCTGACCATCTGATATTAAATGTTAGTTTCTTCCACTCTGTGTCATTTACCTGTGCAGACTTCAGCAACTGAGATATTATATCTGAGTAAATTTATGTGTATTTGTATATGTTATTTTTCCCCTATTATCATGGGAACTCTATGAGAGGGTGACCTTGTTTGGCTCGTTTCGTGCTGAATTATCAATCCTAAAAGAGTAGGCTTTCCAGTAAATATTTGCTGAACCAATGCATGTGTCTTTATAGAATTCCCTGGATAAGAACTAGTCCCTTTTTAGTATATACTGTAAATACTTGCTAACAATGCTAAGAGAATTACAATAGAAATTTCTGTAGATGCCAAAAAAAATTTATCTACAAGCAAGATACTTAAAAAAAATTCACTCATGCATTCATCCACCTTATCCCTGAAGACTTTGATCCATGAAATCTAAGTTGGGTAGGTGTTTGTTGGTTTTTGTTGTTGTTGTTGTTTGTTTTGTTTTTTGCTGCACCAAGCGGCTGACAGAACCTCCCCGACCTGCACCCTTGACAGTAAAACCACAGAGTCCTAGCCACTGGACCGCCAGGGAATTCCCTGAGTAGGTATTTTTGTGTGTGTGATTTTGTTTTTTAAGGTTTCACAGGTGAAACTAGTGGTGGTTCACCTCAGAAATTCTTTATCAGTTAATATTTTTTGAAATAAAACTACATATGCTCAATTTTTTTACTTAGTAATTAAGTTTAGCATTTTGGTCAATTAATGTGCAAAGATATGCAATTAATTTTGAAATAGAACTATCGGTAAAAATATGAAACTTATAAAGTATTTATAATTATGAACTCTAGTATCGTATTGGAGAAATGTTTCTGCAGATTTAACAGCATGTGTTTTGATTTTCATTTTATATTCATGGAAATTAATGCTGTAGCATATTCATACTATCTAACAATGAATTTTAATGAATAATTAGAAATACGGATTCAGAAATATTCATTAAAAATGCACGACTATGTCGGAGTGTTACAAAAAGCAGCAAATATCCAGGCTCAACAGCTCTTTTTTTTTTTTCAGATTTTAGTTTGCTGAACTCTTCTAAAAATATCTCGTTAGTATAACAGAAAAAAAAAAAAAAACTAAGGTTATGGTCAAGATGCTTACAAATAAATTTAAACATTACCATATTAAATCTAAAGTCTCTTTTACATGACAAAATAATAACATACACAAAATCTACTTCATAAGTAAATGTTTTGCATAGGATAGGAAACTATAAATATGAACTTTCTTAATCATTTCACTTGATGGAAAGATCCATAACATTGATCAAGCACCTGGTTCAAATATGGAACAACTCAAAATAGCCTCTGAAATATTTGTCTTACTTTTCCTTCTCTTATGAGCAAATAGCGACACCAAGCATGCTATAATGAAAGGAAGTCTCCACTCCCTAAGTGATGAGATAATACGGGTAAATCTCCATGAAGACACAAACAAGGTGGAATTTTATCACATTGAAGAATTTAACTGAATGACAGCCAATGCCAAAATTTAATTGGTTTATAACTAGAAAGCAGACAGAACTGGATTGGGGCTGAGGGTTCAGTGCTTGCCTATATAGCCTTTATCTCATGACAGTCTGAGAAGATAGACAAACCCATGACCCTCCATCCCTTGCTATCATATTTTCCACATCCAGGGAAAAACTGAAAATTCTAGACAAAAATAGATGGGTAAAAATGGTTATAAAACAGGGGAAAGTGTATTTACTATAGTCTCCAAATATCTAATCAGGTCAAAAAGAAACAGTCTGGTAGGAATTTAGTCTGGGTGGTAAGTGTGGTTTTTAAGAGATAATACATATTTCTTTCGTTAAGAAAAATATCCAAATTTGGATACAAGGCAAAGGATGGACTAAATGTCTATTCAATATCATATTGGAGCATTGTTTAATAATACTGTTTAGGGACTATTTAATTATCTAAGGAAAACACTTTTTTTTGGTTTTTGACTTGCTATTTACAATCCGTAAGAGCCTAGACTCTGCATTGTTACATGTTTACTTGTATAGTTTTTCCCAATGAGAATGAAAATTATTTCTGTTTGGTAGATAAGATAAATTCAAAGATTTCTGTTTTGCACATAATAGGATAGTAAACAGTGTTATTGCTAATTTAGCAAACTTCTGTAGCATGCCTTCTGTAACTGATTAAGTAAACCTCCCTTCTTCAAATCCTCTTTCTATCAGGCTTACTCGCCTGTTGATTTCCTCATTAAATAAATCTTTACCATCAACACATTCTATATTTGTAAATTATACTTTGACACCACCATGGTGGAGACAGGAGGATACTATCTCGGTGGAGGGTGGACTCCCTAAGTTTCTGATATAAATAAGGGTATGGACAGAGAGCTGCATGCTTAAATTTCTTTGATGGAAATTTACCTCCGATTTAGATTTCCCTGCCTGCCTATATAATCTGGTTTCCAAGGGCCTTGTCTCAAAAATTATCTTACATATCCCTTAAAATCTCTTGTTCTTTTATCCATTCTAGCAAAACTGGAATCCTAGATGAACCCAACCATCTGCCCTTTTCATGTCTGTTACAGATGTAGCACCATGCTGCCATGTATCATAAGAAAAATGAGTAGACAACCACCAATATACATTCATATTTACCTAGACAAGTGGAATAGAAATCTTATTATGCTTCCTCAGTCTGCTTTCTATATCCAAATAAACCCTCAGCAGATGACCTTGCCTCCTACACAAGGAAAGTAGAAACAATGGGAGAGAAATGTTCTCTAATTTTCGATACAAAAACTACAAATACACAAATTTACTTGAATTTACTTGAAACTGTATCCATCCTTTGACATTTAGTGATAGGTAAATGATTAATATTTTTCACTTTCTATTAAACATGTAGATTTAGGATTATATAGAAATAGGTATACGTGATAATAAAAGCAGGATACAAAAATGTATGGTAGGAGTCAATTTTATTTAAATCCGTATATAGAAATATTGCATAGGAAGTAAGAGTATAAAATATAAAATTATTCTGAATGATTTTCTGTCTTTTGTGAGGTTTTTGATTATTTCAGTTTTCTTTGTTATATTTTATGTGCTTCAACTTCTAGCTCTCTAGATCCAAAGGTATTTTGGATCTACCTAGTCAGTGATATGCTTTAGTAGAAAGATGTTATGTTTCCTTAGGCTCTATGTGAAATATTTCCCTCTTAACTAAGGTGGTTAAGTTCAAGGTGTTTTTTTGTTTGTTTCCTTGTTTTGTTTTGTTGTTGTTTTACTGAAGAATGAAAACCTTTTGCTGACCTTCCTACCAGTAGTCTCAAACCTAAAAAAGAAGCTGATTCCTAATAAAAGACAAATTTCTTTTCCAGGAATATTAAACTCACTATATGTAAATTTTTTCCATTTTATGAAGTATCTTAACTCAGTGATCTGTGACATACAGATTCTATCCAAAGTCACATGATAGGTAAGTTAAACATTCAATGAGAGATGTTTATGTTTACAACCAAGCTAACTTTTCCCAAAGAATCATTCTTAGGTAGTGACTTCTTAATTTTACATGCAATTTGATATTGGGGACAGATAATATACAAATGTCCTAATTTGTGAATCCTCTGTATTCTGTACTAAGCAGTCAGAGAGAGATGTTAAAGGCAAGATAAGCTTAGTAGGCAGGGTTTTAAATTATCTACATTCATGAGTTAATAGATTTTCATAGTAACTAGTCTTCCAATGTATCTATTTCAACATTAGTTATACAAAGAACACTTGACAGGTTTTTTTATTTTTTTTAATTTTAGGGTGTGATGTCTAAATGCTAGCAATAAATATTTTAGTAGTTAATGAATGCTTCAAGAATTAAAACATATATTTCAGCCTGAAATATAACTACTTTTTCTAACTTCTTTGTCTAAATAACGTTGTGTGAAAAGAAATAAGACTAAATAGGTTAACAATATTTTAAATCCACCAGAAATAATGGAGTGGGAAAAAAATAAAAGAAGAAAATGATTTGGAGAGTTAGCTAAAGAAAAAAGCCCAGGCCTATAGAGATTAAAGTGAATTGGGAAGCTATTTTGGTACCTTTCTTTCATTGAATTTAAATGGTATATTTTTTCACATATATAGAATTTAAAGAAGTTAACAAAATGGAATTTTAAAATAATACTAAATTTTATAAAATGAGATTCAAGAAATCCTAAAATGCTTGACTTCTATGTGGGAATTTCATGTACTCTGAAATTCTTTACTTCTTGTGATTAACTAAAGAGAGACAAAGACTAAACTTCTTTTATTAATTGATTAGGCCAACATTTATTAAACACACATTATATCTAAGTTGTTACATATTCCAAAGGCTACCAGTATGATGATGTATGAAATGTGTAATAATATATTGAAAATACAAAAAGTGCTTTTAAACGAAAATGAAAAATAAATTGTAAATCTACTAAAAATCGTTGCCTAATACGCTTAAAACAAGTTCATTTTATGGTATGTAAATTACACCTCAATAAAAGTGCTGAAAAACTGTGAAAAATAAAGAAAAATAATTTGATAAATGGAAATGAGGACTTCACTAACACATTTTAAAAATTATGCAGTTAGTATAGATATTATTGCCTGATAGGTAAAATTGTGTGGTGTTAATTTAGCAAGTTAGTAGTCATAAATTCATAGTTTGCTGTATGTTGATTAAATTACTGTAGTACAGACATAGTCTTGGCACTGCCCTGCAATAAATAAGCGTATCATATGGAGATTCAATATCTCATGTGTAAACATTATTCAATCTGTCTTTAATATATCCAAAAACTTATTATATATTTTCATATTCACTGTTATTACTTTTTTTGTTGTTTTTGTTTTTGCGGTATGCAGGCTTCTCACTGCTGTGGCTTCTCCCGTTGTGGAGCACAGGCTCCAGACGCACAGGCTCTGCGGCCATGGCTTACGGGCCCAGCCGCTCCGCAGCATGTAGGATCTTCCCAGACCAGGGCATGCTATTACTTTTTTAATAGACTTTTTTTTTTTTAGTTTGTAATAAAGTTCAATTTACATAAAAGTTGCAAAGATAGTACAAGGAGTTTCCATATGCACTTTATCTAGTAATATTACCATAACTATGATATATTTGGCAAGCCAAGAAATTATCATTGACACATTACTATTAAGTAAACTACAGACTGTATTTAGATTTCATTTGTTTTTCTATCAATGTCTGTTTCCAGGTTCCATCCAGATACCATGTTAGGTATTGATTGTATCAGTCTCCTTGTTCTCCTCTTCTGTGAGTTTCTCAGTATTTCATTTTCATGATCTTGACAGTTTTGAAGAGTGCTGGTATAGTATTTTCTAAAATGTCTCATATTTTGTGTTTTCCCGGTGCTTTTCTCATAATTGTACTGGAGTTAGGGTTTTTGAGGAAGAATGGCACAGAGGTCAAATACCCATCTTACCATATCATGGCAGAGGTAAGTAATAGCCACACAACATTATTGATAATTTTAACTTTGATCACTTAGTTAAGGTAGTGTGTTCCAGTTTTCTCCCTTTTAAAGTTACTATTTATTGTTCCTTTTCATACTTTATTTTTTTTTAACATCTTTATTGGAGTGTAATTGCTTTACAATGTTGTGTTAGTTTCTGTTGTAAAACAAAGTGAATCAGCTATACGTATACATATATCCCCATATCCACTCCCTTTTGTGTCTCCCTCCCACCCTCCCTTTCCCACTGCTCTAGGTGGTCACAACGCACCGAGCTGATCTCCCTGTGCTATGCAATTGCTTCACACTATCTATCTATTTTATATTTGGTAGTGAATATATGTACATGCCACTCTCTTACTTCATCTCAGCTTACACTTTCCTCTCCCCATGTCCTCAAGTACATTCTCTAAATCTGCATCTTTTTTCCTGTCCTGGCCCTAGGATCTTCAGAACCTTTTTGAGATTCCATATATATATATATATATATATATATATATATATATATATATATATATATGTTAGCATACAGTATTTGTTTTTCTCTTTCTAACTTACTTCACTCTGTATGACAGATTCTACATCCATCCACCTCACTACAAATAACTCAATTTCATTTCTTTTTATGGCTGAGTAATATTCCACTGTATATATTTGCTACATCTTCTTTATCCATTCATCTGTCAATGGACACTTAGGTTTCTTCTATGTCTTGGCTATTGTAAACAGTGCTGCAATGAACATTGTGGTACATGACACTTTTTGAATTTTTTCTCATGGTATATGCCCAGTAATGGGATGGCTGGATCGTATGGTAGTTCATTTTTAGTTTTTAAGGAACCTCCATACTGTTCTCCATAGTGGCTGTATCCAATTACATTCCCACCAGCAGTGCAAGAGGGTTCCCTTTTCTCCACACCCTTTCCAGGGTTTATTGTTTGTAGATTTTTTGATGATGGCCATTCTGAACGGTGTGAGGTGAAACCTCATTGTAGTTTTGATTTACATTTCTCTAATGATTCGTGATGTTGAGCATCCTTTCATGGGTTTATTGGTAATCTGTATGTCCTCTTTGGAGAAATGTCTATTTAGGTCTTCAACCCACTTTTGGATTGGGTTGTTTGTTTTTTTTGATATTGAGCTGCATGAGCTACTTGTATATTTTGGAGATTAATGCCCTGTTAGTTGCTTCATTTGCAAATATTTTCTCCCATTCTGAGGGTTTTCTTTTCATCTTGTTTAGGTTTTCCTTTGCTGTGCAAAAGCTTTTAAGTTTCATTAGGTCCCATTTGTTTATTTGGTTTTTTATTTCCTTTTCTCTAGGATGTGGATCAAAAAGGATCTTGCTGTGATTTATGTCATAGAGTCCTCTGCCTATGTTGTCCTCTAAGAGTTTGATAGTGTCTGGCCTTACATTTAGGTCTTTAATCCATTTTGAGTTTATTTTTATATACAGTGTTAGGTAGTGTTCTAGTTTCACTGTTTTACATGTAGCTGTCCAGTTTTCCCAGCATCACTTATCGAAGAGGCTGTCTTTTCTCCATTGTATATGCTTGCCTCCTTTAAAGGCATAAAAGGCAAAAATAAGGTTACCATATGTTCATGGGTTTTTCTCTGGGCTTTCTATCCTGTTTCACTGATATATATTTCTGTTTTTGTGCCAGTACCATACGGTCTTGATTACTGTAGCTTTGTAGTATAATCTAAAGTCCAGGAGCCTGATTCCTCCAGCTCTGTTTTTCTTTCTTAAGATTGCTTTGTCTATTCAGGATCTTATGTGTTTCCATACAAATTGTGATTTTTTTTGTTCTAGTTCTGTGAAAAAGGCTGTTGGTAGTTTTATAGGGATTACATTGAAACTGTAGATTGCTTTGGGTAGTATATTCATTTTCACAATGTTGTTTCTTCTAATCCAAGAACATGGCATATGTCTCCATCTGTTTGTATCCTCTTTAATTTCTTTCATCAGTGTCTTATAGTTTTCTGCATACAGGTCTTTTGTCTCCTTAGGTAGGTATATTCCTAGGTATTTTATTCTTTTTGTTGCAGTGGTAAATGGGCATGTTTTCTTAATTCCTCTTTCAGATATTTCATCATTAGTGTATAGGAATGCCAGAGATTTCTGTGCATTAATTTCGTATCCTGCTGTATTATCAATTCATGGATTACCTCTAGCAGTCTCTGGTAGCATCTTTAGGATTCTCTATGTATAGTAGCATGTCATCTGCAAACAGTGACAGCTTTACTTCTTCTTTTCCAGTTTGGATTCCTTTTATATCTTTGTCTGCTCTGATTGTTGGGGCTAAAAATTCCAAAAATATGTTGAATAATAGTGGTGAGAGTGGACAACATTGTCTTGTTCCTGATTTTAGAGGAAATGGTTTCAGTTTTTCACCATTGAGAATGATGTTGGCTGTGGGTTTGTCATATATGGCATTCATTATGTTGTGGTAAGTTCCTTCTATGCCTACTTTCTGGAGGGTTTTTACCATAAATGGGTGTTGAATTTTGTCAAAAGCTTTTCCTGCATCTATTGAGATGATCATACAGTTTTTCTCCTTCAATTTGTTAATATGTTGTATCACATTCATTGATTTGCGTATATTGAAGAATCCTTGCATTACTGGGATAAACTCCACTTGATCACAGTGTAGATCGTTTTAATGTGCTGTTGGATACTGTTTGCTAGTATTTTGTTGAGGGTTTTTACATCTATGTTCATCAGTGATGTAGGCCTATAGTTTTCTTTCTTTGTGACATCTTTGTCTGATTTTGCTATCAGGGTGATGGTGGCCTTGTAGAATGAGTTTGGGAGTGTTCCTCCCTTTGCCATATTTTGGAAGAGTTTGAGAAGGACGGGTGTTAGCTCTTCTCTAAATTTTTAATAGATTTTGCCTGTGAAGCCATATGGTCCTGGGCTTTTGTTTTTTAGAAGATTTTTAATCACAGTTTTAATTTCAGTGCTTGTGATTGGTCTGCTTATATTTTCTATTTCTTCCTGGTTCAGTCTCAGAATGTTGTGCTTTTCTAAGAATTTGTCCATTCCTTCCAGGTTGTCCACTTTATTGACATAGAGTTTCTTGTAGTAATCTCTCATGATCCTTTGTATCTCTACATTGTCAGTTGTTACTTCTTTTTCTTTTCTAATACTGTTGATTTGAGTCTTCACCTTTTTTCTTTCTTGAGTAGTCTGTCTAATGGTTTATCATTTTTTTTATCTTATCTAAAACCAGCTGTTAGTTTTATTGACCTTTGCTATTGCTTCCTTCATTTCTTTTTCATTTATTTTAATCTGATCTTTATTATTTCTTTCCTTCTGGTAACTTTGGGGTATTGTTCTTCTTTCTCTAATTGCTTTAGGTGTAAGGTAAGGTTGTTTATTTGAGATGTTTCTTGTTTCTTGAGGTAGGATTTTATTGTTATAAATTTCCCTCTTAGAACCGGTGTGCTGCATCCCATAGGTTTTGGGTTGTCATGTTTTCATTGTCATTTTTTATAGGTATTTTTTATTTCCTCTTTCATTTCTTCAGTGATCTCTTGGTTTCCTAGTAGTGTATTGTTTATCCTCCATGTGTTTATTTTTTACAGCTTTTTTCCTGTAATTGACACTCAGTTCCATAGTGTTATGATCAGAAAAGATATTTGATAGGATTTCAATTTTCTTAAATTTATCAAGGCTTGATTTGTGACACAACATATGATCTATCCTGGAGAATGTTCCATGAGCACTTGAGAAGAAACTGTATTCTGTTGTTCTTGGATGGAATGTCCTATAAATATCAATTAATTCCATGTTGTTTACTGTATCATTTAAAGCTTGTGTTTCCTATTTATTTTTATTTTGGATGATCTGTCCATTGGTGAGAATGAGGTGACAAAGTCCCCTACTATGATTGTGTTACTGTTAATTTCCCCTTTTATGGCTCTTAACACTTGCCCTATGTATTGGGGTGCTCCTATATTGGGGGCATAAATATTTACAATTGTTCTATCTTCTTCTTGGATTAATCCCTTGATCATTATGTAGTGTCCTTCTTTGTCTCTTGTAATAGTCTTTGTTTTAAAATCTATTTTGTCTGATATGAGAATTGTCTGCCCACCTTTCTTTTGATTTCCACTTGCATGGAATATCTTCTTCCATCCCCTCACTTTCAGTCTGTATGTGTCCCTAGGTCTGAAGTGGGTCTCCTGCAGACAGCATTTATACGGGTCTTGTGTTTGTATCCATTCAACTAGTCTATGTCTTTTGGTTGGAGCATTTAATCCATTTACATTTAATTATTGATATGTATATTCCTATTACCATTTCCTTAATTGTTTTGGGTTCATTATTTTAGGCCTTTTCCTTCTCTTGTGTTTCCTGCCTAGAGAAGTTCCTTTAGCATTTGTTGTAACGCTGGTTTGGTGGTGCTGAATTCTTTTAGCTTTTGCTTGTCTGTAAAGGTGTAATTTCTCCATTGAATCTGAATGAGATCCTTGCTGAATAGTGTAATCTTGGTTGTAGGTTTATCCTTTCATCAATTTAAATATGTCCTGTAACTCCCTTTTGGCTTGCAGAGTTTCTACTAAAAGATCAGCTGTTAACCTTATGGGGATTCCCTTGTATGTTATTTGTTGTTTTCCCCTTGCTTCTTTTAATATCTTTTGTTTGTATTTAATTTTTGATAGTGATTAATATGTGTCTTGGCATGTTTCTCCATGGACGTATCCTGTGTGGGACTCTCTGTGCTTCCTGAACTTGATTGACTATTTCCTTTCCCATGTTAGGGAAGTTTTCAACTATAATCTCTTCAAATATTTTCTCAGTCCCTTTCTTTCTCTCTTCTTCTTCTGGTACCCTTATAATTCGAATGTTGGTGCATTTAATGTTGTTCCAGAGGTCTTTGAGACTGTCCTCAGTTCTTTTCATTCTTTTTTCTTTATTCTGGTCTGTGGTAGTTATTTCTACTATTTTATCTTCCAGATCACTTATTCCTTCTTCTGCCTCTGTTATTCTGCTATTGATTCCTTCTGGAAAATTTTAATTTCATTTATTGTGTTGTTTATCATTGTTTGTTTGCTCTTTAGTTCTTCTAGGTCCTTGTTAAATGTTTCTTGAATTTCTCCATTCTATTTCCAAGATTTCGGATCATCTTTACTATCATTACTCTGAATTATTTTTCAGGTACACTGCCTATTTCCTTTTCATTTTTTTAGTCTGCTGGGTTTTTACCTTGCTCCTTCATCTGCTGTGTGTTTCTCTGTCTTCTCATTTTGCTTAACTTACTGTGTTTGAAGAAACCTTTTCGCAGGATGCAGGTTCGTACTTCCCATTGTTTTTTGGTGTCTGTCCCCAGTGGCTAAGGTTGGTTCAGTGGGTTGTGTAGCCTTCCTGGTTGAGGGGACTGGTGACAATATTCTGGTGAATGAGTCTGGATCTTGTGTTTCTGGTGGGCACGACTGCATTCGGTGGTGTGTTTTGGGGTGTCTGTGACCTTATTATGATTTTACGTAGCCTCTCTGCTAATGAGTAGGCTGTGTTCCTGTCTTGCCATTTGTTTGGCATAGGGTGTCCAGCACTCTAGCTTACTGGTCGTTGAGTGGAGCTGGGTCTTAGCATTGAGATGGAGATCTGTGGGATATCTTTTGCCATTTGATATTACATGTGGTCAGAAGGTCTCTGGTGGACCAATTACCTGAACTCAGCTCTCCCACCTCAGAGGCACAGGCCTGACTCCCAGCTTGAGCACCAAGACCCTGTCAAACTCACAGCTCCAAAGAATATAGAGAAAGAAAGAAAGAAAGAAAGAAAGAAAGAAAGAAAGAAAGAAAGAAAGAAAGAAAAGAAAATATAAGAAAAAAATTAAAAATTTAAAAATTTTAAAGTAATAAAAGAAGAAAAAGGATAGACAGAACCCTGGGACAACTGGTAAAAGCAAAGCTATAGAGACAAAAATCACACCAAGAAGCATACACATACACACTCACAAAAAGGGAAAAAGAAAAAATATATATAAAGGAAGAGAGCAACCAAATCAATAAAGAAATCTACCAAAGATAATAAACTCTAAATACTAAACTAAAATAAACATAAAACCAGAAAAAAAATTAGATGCAGAAAGCAAATCCCAAGTGTACCGTTGCTCCCAAAGTCCACCGCCTCATTTTTGGGATGAGTTGTTGTCACTTCACATATCCAGAGATGCAGCGTACATCAAGTTGACTGTGGAGATTTAATCTGCTGCATCTGAGGCTGCTGGGAGAAATTTCCCTTTCTCTTCTTTGTTCTCACAGCTCCTGGGGTTCAGCTTTGGATTTGGCCCTGTCTCTGTGTGTAGCTCTCCTGAGGGCATCTATTCTTCGCTTAGGCAGGACAGGGTTAAAGGAGCAGCTTATTCAGGGTCTCTGGCTCACTCAGGCCAGGGGGAGGGAGGCGGATGGAATGCAGGATGAGGCTTCAGCGACAGAGGCTGGCATGATGTTGTAACATCCTGAGGTGTGATGTGTGTTCTTCTGTGGAACTTGTCCCTGGATCATGGGACCCTGGCAGTGTGGGGCTGCACAGGCTCCCAGGAGGGGAGGTGTGGATGGTGACATGTGCTTGCACACAGGCTTCTTCGCGGCTGCAGCAACAGTCTTAGCATCTCAGGCCCCTCTCTGGTGTCCATGCTGATAGTTGTGGCTTGCGCCCGTCTCTGGAGCTCGTTTAGGTCTCCTCTCCTTGCGTACCCTGAAACAATGGTCTCTTGCCTCTTAGGCAGTTCCAGAGTTTTTCTCAGACTCCCTCCCAGCTAGCTGTGGTACACTAGCCCCCTTCAGGCTGTATTCACATAGCCAACTCCAGTCCTCTCCCTGAGGTCTGACCTCTGAAACCATAGCCTCAGCTCCCAGCTCCACCTGCCCTGCTGGGTGAGCAGACAAGCCTCTTAGGCTGGTTAGTGCTGGTCGGCACCAATCCTTTGTATGGAAATCTCTCAGTTTTGCCATCTGCATGCCTGCTCTTGCGCTCTCCTTTGTGGCTCTGAAGTTTCCCCCTCACCACCCCCCTATCTCCACCAGTGAAGGGGCTTTCTTAGTGTGTGTAAACTTTTCCTCCTTCACAGCTCCCTCCCAGAGGGGCATGTCCTGTGCCTATTCTTTTGTCTCTGTTTTTTTCTTTTTTCTTTTGCCCTACCAAGGTACGTGGGGAGTTTCTTGCCTTTTGGGAGATCTGAGGTCTTCTGCCAGCGTTCTGTAGGTGTTCTATAGGAGTTGTTCCACATGTAGATGTTTTTCTGTTGTATTTGTGGGGAGGAAGGTGATTTCCATGTCTTACTCCTATGCCATCTTAAAGGTCTCTCCCATACTTTATTTTTTAAAGTGAGTCCCTTAATCCATCCCCACTTAAGAGGAAGAGAAAATTAAGTTCCACTCCTGGAATGTGCAGTATCTATTGATATTATCTGGAAATTTTCTGACAGTAAGAATCCAGGCTCTCACTATCTATCATTTATTACTTATTTTTAATCTCTCAAATACATGTAAAGAGTTTCAGAATTGTTAAACTATATTTCTCTGAGGAAAAAAACAGAACAAAACAAATAGACTACCATGTTTTTGGACAGTCCTTTTTGTTGTTAACGTTAATGTTTCCAGTATAAACACTCTTTGCCAATGTTACTGAAGTCAGCTCAAGTCAACTCCTTATTCACTCCACACTCTTCAGTAAGGTTATTTGATACATTTGTAAAATGTTTAGATTCATTCTTCACAGTTTTTATTTCATCATGACATCCTGGTTGATTTTTTTTTTTTTTTTAGGTTTTCATACATTAAAGTTTACACTTTGTGGAATATATTTCTCTAGGTTTGGACATAGAACGAGGTATCCAGTGCCCCAGTATCATGTAGAACATCACCCTAAAACATTCTGTGTATATCTTTTTTGTCATCAAATCACATTTCATTCCTCCAGACTCTGGTAACAACTGATCATTTTCTGTTCCTATAGACTTGCCTTTCCGATATGTTATATGAATGTAATATTACAATAAATATCCTTTTGGGTTCTGGTTTCTTTCACTTGGCAAAAGGCATTTAGATTCAGCCATGATTTTGTATGAATTAATATATTCTCCTTTTCATTGTAGAATAGATATTCCATTGCACAGAGATATTAGTCTGTCCATCCATTCCCCTGTTGATGGACATCTTGGTTGCTTCCAGTTTCTGAATAAAGATGTTGCAAATATTCATGTGCAGGTGTTTGTGTAAATATGAGTTTTCAATTTATTTGAATCAATACCTATTCACAGGGATTGCTGAGTCTATGATGAGCTGTGCAAAATTTTCCAAACTGTCTTCCAAAGCAGCTCTTCTATTAGGAATTCCCATCAGCAATGGATGAGGCTTCTTTTTGCTCTGCATTTATTTCTGCTTTTTAAAAATTATTTTCAACATCAAGATTCTATTTACCATATTCATCTCTCTAATTTAAAAACTCAGTATAGTATTTGTCATTTGCTAATAATACTAGAACTTTTACTAATATCAGTGATATTTACTGACTAGTTACTGTGTAATAATCACTTTGTTCAATACTGAGACTACACAAATTTTAAAAGTAACTGTGTAAATTACTTTACATAGATTGTGCAATTTAGCCACAAAACAACTCTACAACTGGGTGTTATCATAAGTATTATTATTGTTATTATCCACATTTTACAGTTAGAACATATGACACGTAGAATTCAAGGTAAACTCATAAAGAACTATAAATTCAGTTTACTGACATTTACATGAAAGTGAAAAATAATTCTAGATTCCAGAGTCTATGACATGGAGGCAGGTGAGGCTTCAAATAACATAGTCCAAATTCCACTAAATCTAGAAAACATACCTTAAAATAATATGAATGTTATATTTGATTTTATAATATAATAGACATTGTAGTAATCATCACATAACAGAATATCTGTAATAAAATAAATATAAATATGCAAGTGGTACTATGCCCTGGAAAATATAATGTTACTCAAGCTAGTAGAGAATTTTAAGTATGTTTTGAAAAATACATATCTGAAAAAAATATCCTAAAGATTAACCTAAAATAGAAACTGTCGTCATACTCCAGCTACCTTCATGTACAGGTCCTCAGACATTTAGAAATGTGAAGGTGTGATGATTTTTCAGAATCTATAATATATTCATCCCTAGGCACGGTGGAGCATCTGCTCTTTATATGGGGTTTGATTCTTCCACTTTAAGTTAGTTAAGCTGCTGAACATGCACTTCTTTGGTACCTCATTAATTTTAACTAGATTTTGTTGAGTTGTGGAAGATTGTCATAGTTCAGAAGTTCCAAATAACAACAATGATCAACATACTGTAGACATTCAAACCTCCTTTACCTAGAGCTTTTCCAGTTATTTTCTCCACCAGCCAGAGGCAATTACCCATCAGTATAAAGAACTATTTAGAATAAATATCCTTATGATAAGTGTAGCAAAAGAAAAAAATAATCCCATCATATATATCTCACAGCTCTCCACTCTATTTCTTTCTCTGACACCTTTCCTAGAATACCCAGAGTTTACTGAAAATAGTTATGTTAAGATACATGATATTCTGTAAGTCTAGCTAATCCTCTAATTTATTTATTTATTTTAAAATTATAATTCTGGGAGTAAAATGAGTTAGAAGTTGACATAGTCATAGTCCTTTGTGCCCTTTTTAGTCTATGTTATCTCCCAGAGAGTCAATAAGCAATTTCATTCTAATTTATTTCTCTGCCTCCAGTTGCACCCTGATATATTTTCCAATATTTCACATTAATTCAAATATGTTTTTTCCAAGATAATTAATTTGAAAAATAAATCTAGGTAGTACCATGTCACGTCACAATAAAAATAATAACTTCCAGTCAACCATGAATGAGCTTACCATGAAGTCATAGAATTTCTGATGCTGTCCATTATACCATGGGTGCATTTAAATCTTTTGCTTGGATAATCATTCTGAATTTAAGAAGCTGATTTTAAAATGAAACAGCTTCTAAAATTTCTAATTCCTGAATATTTTTCTGTCAATAGTATAGACTGACGGCAAAAAAACTTAGCTTCTCTAAATTACAATAAGGGCTAAACTCTATTTTCTATAAACGTTTCCATGCTGGTTTACTTTTTGCAAGTTCAGCTACTGTTTAACTTTGAGCTAGTGTTTTGTATGTTTTCACCTTTTGTTTTTGTTTGTGCAAAGAGCAATGCAATGAACATGGATTATGTTGTATATTTAATAAACTTTGAGAGAGAGTACATAATCAAGAATGAATGTGAAGAAATTATACAACTTTAGTTCAAATGCAGAAAAGTTTAAATAAAATATGCACAATTCTCAATTTGAGGTAATGAATGCATATTATCCTTACACAAATCTAAAATTATTCATGAATTTCCAATTGACAAACAGACTGAATTCCTAAAGATTTCTTTTAATGTTTCTTTCTGGGAAGAGAAAATTAGTGTTTCCATAGAAATGCAGTAATAATTATACTGGTTGGTTTCCCAGGCTACAGTTTAAACTGTATCACATAAGTTAGTAGGCTTTTGTAGCTAGAGGTAACACTCTATTATGTGATCACTGTAGTTTAATTTGGGTATTGAGATTTTGAAAATATTCAACTCCCTGTATTTTCTTTTCTCCTCTGCCTAGTATTCTGTGCCCCATTTCTCCAACTCTTAGCCATCCATCTAAAAACACAAATACACAGATACAGAAAGAGAGACAAAGAGTAAGATAAATATATTTATTTTAGGTAATTAGCTTACACAAATGCAGAAGCTTGACATGTCCAAATCAATCAATCAACCAATTACCTGGGGTAGACCAGCAGACTGGGAGCTTAGGGAAGCGCTGCAGTTCAAGTCCAAACCCTGTCTGCTGGCAGAATTCTTTCTTGTTTGGAGGAGGTCAGTAATTTTCTATTAAGGACTTCAACTGATTGGATGAGTCCACCCACATTACCATAAAGGGTAACTTATGCCTTCCAAAAATCACCTTCACAGAAATATCCAGAATGTTTACCAAGGTCCATACGAGTTGATTCATGATATTAAATATTAACACTGACCACTATTTAAAACCGGAATTTGGTGACCCTTATGATATGGGACTACCTATAGACAGTAACCAAAGAATCTTCTACTTGATCTTTCTTTGAATTTTTTTAATTGAAGTACAGTTGATTTACAATGTTGTGTTAATTTCTGCTGTACAGCAAAGTGATTCAGTTATACATGTGCATATATTCTCTTATTTTTATACAACTGGCTTTTGTAAAATTGGAGTACAGCTGCTTTACACTGCTGTGTCAGTTTCTGCTATACAGCAAAGTGAACCATGTGTATACATATATCTCCTCTTTTCCGGATTTCCTTCCCATTTAGGTCATCACAGAGCACCGAGTAGAGTTTCCTGTGCTATACAATAGGTTCTCATTAGTTGTCTATTTTATGCATAGTTGTGTATATATGCATACATTCTTTTTTATATTCTTTTCAATTATGGTGTATCACAGGATATTGAATGCAGTTCCCTGTGCTATACAATAGGACTTTGTTGTTTACCCATTCAATATGTACTAGTTGAATCTGATAACCCCAAACTCCCAATCCATCCCTCCCTGACACCCCCTCTTGTCAACCACTAGTCTGTTCTCTATGTCTGTGAGTCTTTCTGTTTTGTAGATAAGTTCATTTTTGTCTCACTTTAGATTCCACATATAAGTGATATCATATGGTATTTGTCTTTCTGTGTCTGACTTCACTTTACTACTTGATCTTGATTGGTCAAGATAACACTAAATATAAAGCGGTGGCAGAGGATGCTAAAATTCTGTGACCTCTTTGGTGCTATTCCTCAATTATAATTTTTGGTTTGATTTTTTAATGTAATAATCTGACTATATATATATATATAGATAGATAGATAGAGAGAGAGAGAGAGAGAGAGATAAACAATAAATAGAGTTTCCTCTGTAACTCTCACATTCTCAGGACATTTTTAACAATTACTTTAAAAATGTGTGTCTTGGGCTTCCCTGGTGGCGCAGTGGTTGAGAGTCCGCCTGCCGATGCAGGGTACGCGGGTTCGTGCCCCAGTCCGGGAGGATCCCACATGCCGCGGAGCAGCTGGGCCCGTGGGCCCTGGCCGCTGAGCCTGCGCGTCCGGAGCCTGTGCTCTGCAACGGGAGAGGCCACAACAGTGAGAGGCCCACGTACCGCAAAAAAAAAAAAAAGTATGTCTTTTGCAATTTGACCTCAAGAAATGAGATCTGGACATTAACATCTAGATATAATATCAGTGAACATATTTAAATTATGTTGTTAAATATTAATTAAAATATACTATACAATTTAAAAATGTTTACATTGAATGCAGATCAGTCTGGGAAAAATTGAGAATCAAACATTTTAATAATTATGTTTAATCCTTCTTTTCTGTTCCCTTTTCTTCATCACATCTAGTTTCAGCACTCACCAATGTGTTCCCAGCCTCTATATTCTATTGAAAATTATTTTCTAAGAAAAGCTTCTTGGAGTATAGAATGTCTAAGCAAAATCATGAACCGTGAATTGGAAGTTAGCCAGGTACAGATGGCAAGAAGGCATTTAAGCTTAGGGAGCAGCATGTGCAAAGGCACAGAGGTGTAAGAAAGCATGACCTAATCAGGAAAATGCCATTAGTCAGCCTGTCACAACCTAAAATTAAAAAGAAGAAATAGACATTATCTTTATGACAGAGTTAATGACTGTACATTATAACTTACAGAAAACAATACAACTGTAGTAAATTGCACTGAGAGTTGAAATTGTAATAGTACCAGTGCTGCAGCTGTTATTGTCGTTTTGTTTGGGGATATATAATTTAAAATCAGGGAGGATTTTAACACATGCATCATTTTGTTGTTATTGTTCTGGGAAGGACACATACACACACATACACACACACAGTTCTCTGGTGGATTGGTTTCTAACCCTGATTCCAAGGCAGCCATGAAATAATGAATATCTTGTTTGTGTGTGTGTGTGTGTTTTAATGAATCAGATTCCTAATTGGATAGTCATCCTGCCATTCTACAAGTGTTCTCCCTTACCTTCAGTCAATCTGTACAAAAGTTCTGGAGATATGATCAATCATTCATTAATTTATTAACTTAAACATTTATCTAATATTTACTAGAAGTTCTGGGAACTGTTTTCCTTTTGAGCATATAATGCTCACTTAACAAGAAAGTGAAGGGCCTACCCTAATGGGGCTTACACTTTAATGGCTTAAATTCTAGTGCTTATGACTGAGATGCCCTTTGTCTCAGTCCTTTTAGGTGTAAAACTTCTGCTGCTTCTTCCATGTGTGTGTGGTACCCAAGAATCTTTGTTAAAGATGGTACATACCACCTCTTTGGCACACTTTCCTAAAATATTGTTATGTGTTCCCATTGCTCAAAGAATCAACAGATATTTCTCTGTCTCTCACTTCATGAGACCATTCTTCTGCATTATGAAGTGCATCAGGGGTACTCTTCATCTTCTTTTCTTCCACACCAGCACTTGCATAATCAAATCAGTCAGTTTAGGTTTCAACCATAGAGGGGAAGAGTTTTTGACCAAATGTTGCAGCTGCTTCTCACTTTACTAATGGCACCAAAGTAGGAAATTACAAAGCTTCTCAACCTAGCAAAAGAAAACCAAGAAAAAAATATATAAGCTGTTGCAAAATGAATATCCTCCAAAATTATCTTTCCATAATGTAAGGTAAATATCTACTTCTTACTTTTAGAGCAGTCCTGAACTGTTGTAACTCTATAATGTAAATTTTTTATATAGTGTATTAACATTCCAATAAGTAAAAGGAAAATGTTAGCGACTATGGAGGAATGATGGGACCCATATGTGATTGATGGGAGTTAATGGTACTTGCCCTCAGTTGTAGATGCCTGCCAGCCATTGTGGGTCAAGATAATGACCACTGTTAAGGAGATGGCAGAGTTCAGGAAAGTGGTGAATCTGTGAGGAAAGAGAGCCACCTGAAGGAGCCAGGACACAGATAGATCTAAACTATTATTTGAGGGCTTTGAAGCGTCTGGGACAGGGTGCACAAACAGCTGGTAGAGATAATAGTGATACACAAAGGATTTAACTATGATATGAACATTACTTTGGGAGTTCCAGTACTTGCCTGTGGAGAGGAAAACTGATGAAATAATACTAGCTATTTTCATAGCATGACTGTATGTGAAGCACTATTCTAACCACCTTTTCACATCTATTAATCAATTTAACCCTCACTATGAAGGAGAGATTATTATGTCCAGTTTTCAGTGGAAGGAGATAAAGTACAGATAATTAAGTATTCTACAATATGATTCATAAATGACAGATTCAATAGTCCACCAAACCCAGCAGTCTGGTTCAAGAGTACAGGAGTTTAACCACTAGACTGTCAGGAGGGAGGGACTGCTTGAGATTCACAACTTGGTAAAGATAAAGACAAAAACATCCCTTGAAAGCTAGGAGCTGGTCTGGTACTCTCAGCTGGCTATGGTGTTCTTCAGTCAAAAATAAGCAATTTCACAGAATATCGACATCAGATGATATCTATCTGTGACCATGACAGAGTCAAAGAAAATAAGACCACCCTGTAATCTTGAGTAAACAGACAAAATATGAATAATGTCTAAACCACAAAATGACCAGACATACACCTATCCTGGCTAATGAAGTGACTGATGCTTCTTTATTAATTACTGTTTTGCTTCTGTCCAGTCTTCCTTCCATCTAGATGAGACTAGTAAGAATCAATTACTTCTGCTCTCTGAAAGCATGCAATCAAAGCACAATCCCACTTCTTTAAACTCACCTTAAATTGACCTAACATAAGCCCAAGTTCTCTGATAGGTTTTTTCTAACACCCTCATATTGAGACTCCTCATGGTGTGTCTACTTACTCTTGTAACAATCATCAAACCTTGTCAAACATGTCCAACTACAAGTGCATGCTTGTTGGTCTTTGTCTGGAGGAGTTGATTGTAACTTTAAATTGCTATTTGGGTATTCAAAATTAGGACATTTGATACTAACTGGTGAAGAGGAATAGAGTGGTTACAGAGAAATATAAAAAATAAAAATAAAGGAAAATGGAAAGAAGACATATAGAAGAAGAGGGGTTAGAGACAGAACTGAGAGGGAGTGAGAGAGCAAAAAATATAATACTGTTGATTATAGACTTTACAAACCTTTGCTTCCCCAACTTTAATATTGATAACTATGTATTAGAAAACCTGACTTTTAGGCAGGGTGCTATCTCTTCCAGTAACACATTTTAACATTTCTCCCTAATTGCAGAGTGAAAGATATTCAATAAGCAGATAAAATGGGGTGTATTTTGGTGTAGGACATATTTTCTGGAGCCATCCAAATGTCACACAAGCACAGTCAATTCTGCCAACTTATGACACAAGCTTAATAAAATGTAAATTCTAAATAAACATAAATTTAAAAATATATTTTTATTTGTGTTATAAATTGGGTAAGAAAACATCATTTCAGAGGTGGCATAAATAATATAAGAGTTTAGAACCTCACTTTAAAATTGTAATTTATATGCCTATTTCCCAGCAAAATTATGTTTGAAATATCTTAGTTATAGCTCAAGGTTAAAGCATGAAAAAGGCTAATCACTATTAACACATGCATAAATTATATCTATATGACTACTTTCACATTATGTCTTACTGTGGTGCAAGGAAGTATACACCAAAAAAGTTCACAGTTGCTCATTCTTCTTCATTAGGAAACAGTGTTATCACATATCTTGCTTGAAAGGAATGACCTTGAAGTTTTCTCCAGCCTAGCTTCTCCAGCGATGAGATCATAAGTTCAGCTCATTGTCACCTTAGATAAAAATCAAACTAAAACTCTAATGGAATTTGATCCACTGCAATTTTCATTAGAAATAGTCTTTAATAAATCTTTATACATCCTTGTGCATTTTTAAAGAGGCAGTGTATTGCCCTTTGTTCTTCCAGTTAAATACATAGTAGGAAGTAAAGTGAACTTTTCTAAAAATGCATTGATTACTGATATTACCTATTTCAACAAAAAACACTCCAATTATATCTTAGCTTTTGAAATTGTAGTCTGATAAAAATAGCTCACATGGGCTGGAAAACAAAACTAAACTAAACCAAATAAACATTAACGGTCAACTCCTCCTTCCTCAGTAGCATTTGAAAGAAACAAATTCCAGGGAATGCAAATCAGATGCTTCTCCATCTACTATGTCATGCAGAGATTTAGAGGCAGAGTGAGAAATAGAACTTTGTTCTTCTGACTCTTGATTCAGTGCTTCTTCTGCCTTTCATGTGTGTCTGTGTGCATGTGCTCATACACACATATGCATGTGTTTTGGTTGGAATTTTAAACAAAATATTTCAATATGACTGAATATATATGGTTCCTATGGAGTATGATACACACTAAAAATACAAATTTCCCAAGGATAGTTATAAATTATATTCACTTAAATGATTAGGAAAACTCAGGTAGACCTAGAAACATATATTCAGTTATAAAGCCATGATTTCTGTGAAGACAGAAAACATGGAGTATTAACCTGAAGAGTTTATCTTTTGAGCAATAGTAGATTCTTAATAAATCAAAAGTTGAGTTGAACAGATGTAGGTGGTTAATCAGGAGAGGCAAACAGCAAAGATTTATAATAGATTTTTATTTTACCTAAAGTAAATCTTCTTTGTTTGTTTTATAATCAGTTTAATAGCAAAAAAAAAAATGCATTGTCAACAACATTCACATGCTTTTTGCATTTCAATATAACTGGTACAAAATTCAAATATAATACAAAAAACGGATTTTACAGGACATTATGGAAAAGTGAGCTGGCAATCTCTTTTGTAGCTCTTTTAAAGTAATAGGTTACTTTTCTCTGACTACTTGAAGAGTTTTTCCCATTATCTCTGATTTTAGGAGGCTCTTCATGTTATTATCTTTCTCCAGTGAGGATCCAATTATCCCCCTGCTATCAGATAATGTAATGCCTACTTACCTTAATAAAACAGGAATTGAGCTGACTCAAGGGTGGAATGCAGCCCTGGTAAGATTCAGTTTAATAGTTGTGTGATCCTCCATGGTTTTCAAAAGAGAACTATGTTTTAGTGAAAGTAAAAGTATGGATTTGTGTGTATATGTACATATGTCTTGCAAAGGGAAGTGAGGGCTAGAATATGAAAGTAGGAAATGAAAGAGTGAAAGAATAATAACTGCATATAAGAAAATAATATTTTAAAATTTAAGTTCCTTCTACAAGGAGGTAATTAATGTCCTTTTTAGTCTTGCTTGACAAGACGTTTCTTAGTTTTACTGTAGGCCCAGTAAACAAACAATCAAATTCTAACTATTCTGGATAAAATCTGATCAAGTATAATTTTTAAAAATATGAGAAAGAATGATACTAATAATTTTATATGAGTAATTGGTATTCTTTCCCAGACTTATAAGAAAATGTTGGCAATTTGTTATTTAAGAACTTTTAGATTTGCAGGATTATAATTTATATTGGTGGTTTTTAAAATTGACTCCCTTGGAATACAAATGTTCTGAAATCACAATCAAAGCCCCCTTTTATTATTAATGGATAGTAATAAAACTGTCAAAAGTAACAAGAAACGTATAAAGATAGATTTTTTTTATTTTAAAATTTGAAAAACATATGGGAATTTCCTGGTGGTACAGTGGTTAGGACTCGGTGCTTTTGGTGCCAGGGCCCAGGTTTGACCCCTGGTTGGGGAACTAAGATCCTGCAAGCCACACGGTACAGCCAAATAAATAAAGAAAAGAAAAGAAAAATACATTTTATCTTAAAATTCCATTACCTATGTATGCTAGAATCTTAAAAACTTTATATATAACATATTATTAATTTACATATCTAGTTATTTTAACTTTGGTGTAACCATATTTCATAGTGTTAAGATAGGATGACGTACAACTGCTTTCTTAACTGAGGTACTTTATTAACCAATTTGGAACCTACTGACTATTTTTCCTAATTCTTTCACTTTCTTTAGGTAAATCATTATGAACAAGCTCAATTTTGCTTATTCTAACATTATCAAAGAAATTTGTATCCTTTATACATGTATTATACATTAATCCTGCAACAATTGCATTCCTTCAAGGTTTTGCCTTATCCTTAAATGTACTTTCTTCCTCCTGCTTGCATTTGTTCTCTTTCTCTTTCTTTTTCTTTTCCTCATTCTGTAGTTTTCTGGGTCTTTTTAAAATGTCAGTCTGTTCTAGAAAGTTCAAATCTTTTTTTAAATGAAAAGGTTTCATGAAGCTTCTATAGTAAAAATAAATAAATAAGAGAGAAATTCTCAGGAGCTACTTTAAGATATAATTGGTTTAGTTTAATGTTTTGGAGTGCAACAACAGTTTTACAATATACATTTTATTCCATTTGGCTCAAAAAGTGTATCAGTGTTACCTTTTATTCTTTTCGCCTTGTATTTTTATTTAATTACCAATCAGTGTTCATTTGTGAAACCAGCAGTAAATATATGGTAAACATTTATGACTCTGTTGAAGAGAACTTAGTCCTTATTTATGCTCCTAAGGTCTGTGGTTCAATTTATGGTTCTATCACAAAATGAATCATCAACAAGGAGAGCTCATTTGCCAAAATTAGTACTTACCCAATAAGAAAATACACAATAGGGCTTCCCTGGTGGCGCACTGGTTGAGAGTCCGCCTGCTGATGCAGGGGATGTGGGTTCGTGCCCCAGTCCGGGAAGATCCCACATGTCGTGGAACGGCTGGGCCCATGAGCCATGGCCGCTGAGCCTGTGCGTCCAGAGCCTGTGCTCCACAGCGGGAGAGGTCACAACAGTGAGAGGCCCACGTACTGCAAAAAAAAAGGAAATACACAATAACAAGATAGCACATTACTCGGACATGCTATTTATCTTTATTTTTAAACTTCTCTTTGTGGTAATGATTTTCTTCATTATTTCATACATTTCTAGCTAACAAGCATCATCCTTTCTCATCTTGCATCATTTATTTAAATATTTCAGTTACGCTTTTGAAAGTTTTTTAAAGTACTTGTATCATTTCTCCATGTGTCATTCTGTATGTCTTCCATGTCCCCACCACTGTTAGATAGCATGAAGTATGATAAAAATAAAGCATGGGTTTTCCATTAGGGGAATCTTATTCAAGTGAGAATCAGAGCATTTTCAATGCTTATAAAATATATTAAATGTTGATTTCAAAAACTTAATTAAATGAAAATTTTATTTGTAACTATGACAAATAATCATTTCTGAATGGATATTTGTCAAAATAGTTAGAATGAGTTGTTAATACTAGAATAATAATCATTTTTATTTAAGTAAATGTTTAAAGTTTACCTGAATTTTAAGAAGAGGTGAAGAAAAGTAGACACCTACATTTGGAAGTTAGAGTTAATGCTCCCTTTGTTAGCACAATTTTCTGTATGCAGTTATTTACTTACTCTTTTATTTCAGTTTGGATTCTCTAGATACATTTTCAAAAGTTCATATTATTTCCTATTAAAACTTAGGCAAAAATGTTTAAACTTTTGAAGCCCAGGTGGTTTAGTAAATGATCGGTAAATTATTAAGTTCTATTCAGGAGTATATCGTATTGCATAAAATAAACCTAATAAGGCAGATAATACAGGAAAAAGTGTTTTTTCAATCATTTTTATGAACACATGAAATAAAAGTTTTATATTAATTTAACAGGAAAAATTCTTTCTTTCTGTAACACAGTCATAAAAACTAATTAGTGCATGCAGTGAATGGAGTTGAAGCCAATATTTGTGAGAGTTTAGTACCCACAGTAAACAATTTTATTTCTCTTATTATTTTTTTTACTACAACAGGGACTTCCCTAGGATCTTTCTTTTTCATGTACAACGTACTGAGGATGATATGAAATAGAAGTACTATTTGATTATTTTAACTGTTACACTTTCCTTAAAATGTCTTCATTTGTGATAATCTGCCAATATTTGTTAGTAAGAGTTAGATCTATTTATCATCATTTTTTCACATGTTTGTTATGTTTAATTTCATGGGAATAATTGTATATATGGGATATATATTGTTTACATCTTACTCCCTTGCATATAGAACCACAAATGAGAGGAAGAATAAGATCAATTTATTTTAAGCTGATAAAAAAGTGTACTGCATTAAATCACAGTTTTATATATATTTTTTTCAAGTCAAAAGTGTAGGGTTTCCCTGGTGGCGCAGTGGTTGAGAGTCCGCCTGCCGATGCAGGGGACACGGGTTCGTGCCCCGGTCTGGGAAGATCCCACATGCCGCGGAGCGGCTGGGCCCGTGAGCCATGGCCGCTGAGCCTGCGCGTCCGGAGCCTGTCCTCCGCAACGGGAGAGGCCACAACAGTGAGAGGCCCGCGTAACGCAAAAAAAAAAAAAAAAAAAAAAAAAAGTGTATAAAAATAATTTTTACATTTGAAAAATAATTTTTAAGGTTAAATGTTTATTGATGATTCAGGGTTGAGTTAGCTATCATTTATTGAATTCTTAGCAGAGGCCAGACACTATACTCTATGTGGTGTTAGATAAACAGTGCCTTTGACAGGGCAAGTACATACTATTATGCTCACTTTACATACAGTATACTAGAGTTGGGAATGTTATTTTCTTGGGTTCTCGATGCCACAAGCCAAGATTTACACTCAAGGGGTTCAAAAGTCATGATGCATTGTAGCCTGTGCTTGTGTAAACTTGGGTAAAGCTGAATTTTCCCAACCATGTTGTAAATTACTTGAACTTAAGCTATGTAGTTTTAATTCTTTCATTTTAATCAAATCCCAATTTTGACTCTTCAGGTATTTGTTTGAGTCCTGATCACTTAATTCTCACTCACATCAAAGGATCAAGAATTATTTTTACCATGTTATTTTATTCTGTACATTTACTTAGGGAATTTTAAATTTCTATTGTCATGCGTATCATAGTACCTTTTACATATGTTTTATAATAGTTGAGAAAACAACAATTCAATTAATATCTCATGTTTCAATTCATATAATTTGTAAAACAATTCTCACATGTCTAATATGTCACATTAAAATGAAAGCTTATAGAGATTTCTATGATGATGGCAGTTTAATCCATCCAGTGCCTGTAAATCAAGTAGGGATGATTTCCAGGGAATAAATAAGGGATGGAAAGAGATAACTAGAATGTTGTTGTCTGTCTTTCTTCCACATAAAACAAGAATCTGGTATCCTGCTTGCAGAATTCCTGGGGCAGGTATTTTAACAACATATCTTAGAAAGAGTTTGGCTTATTCTGATCCCCGATCCAAGAAAGATAAATGGAAACATATATGCGTGGACCAAGTCCCCTTGAACCTCAAAGACCAAGACAAATACCCCAAACAGTTGAGGAAAAATTTAAGAGATTGGTGAGTAAGTACACCTTCTCCTGTATCTTCATAAAGAACTGACAACTTTCCTGCTGAAATAAATGACCAGTGTGCTTAGACTATATCTGAAGTGTTTTCTGGGTCCCCTACCAGGTGATCCTGAACTCCTATGAATTCACATCAAGTAATACACTCCTGATCCTGGTAATATAGAGAATTTTAAAAAGGAAAAAAAAATCCTCACTAAAAATGTGTACAATTGAAGAAAAGTTATCATAAATATTACTTTAAATAAGTAAGTAAAGTTTAAAAAAAAGTAACTATTACGGGCTGGTAGTAAACATGAGATTGAAAAACATAGTCATAAGCAACTTATCTGAAACCAGATTGGCTTCCCTGGTGGCTCAGTGGTTGAGAGTCCGCCTGCTGATGCAGGGGACATGGGTTCATGCCACGGTCCAGGAAGATCCCACATGCCGTGGAGCAGCTGGGCCCGTGAGCCATGGTCTCTGAGCCTGCGCATCCGGAGCCTGTGCTCTGCAACGGGAGAGGCCACAACAGTGAGAGGCCTGCGTACCACAAAAAAAAAAAAAAAAAAAAATTAGTGGGCTGGAGAAAAAAGTGGTAAAAATATTTAGAGTCACAGAAAAGATGAAAACCATGACATTTGAAAAGGTAAGTGATAAACCCAAAGGCTTAACACACACACGCACACACACACACACACACACACACACACACACACATATATATGTAAGCAATTCCATCAGTAGACAAGGAAATAGATTACGAAGAGACAAATACTCTGCAAATAATATGACCTGGAGCTGAAGAAAGACTTGAGTCTGCAGGTTGAAAGTCTTCATCTCATGCTAGAAGGAATTGATGAGAAAAAGACACAAATCTTGGCAGATCTTAGTAAAATTCTGACCTGGAAAAAATTTAAAGTATAAAATGTCTTACTGTTGTTGGAGAGTCAAGATAAAGTGCCTTACATATTGCTGATAGCTAGGTAACTTGTGGCATTTCTGCAAGGCAATCTGTCAAGGTCACTTAAAAATAAGGCACACATACCTGTCTTCTTTCCCAGCAGTCTTGCAGTTGAGAATTTATCACAAAGAATTAAAAAAATACAAATATCTAAGGATGTAAATCAAATGCATTTATTGCAACACTATTTCTTTGGGATCCCAGTAAATCCATCTATAGAGGAAAGATTGAAAAAGTACAGTACATCTACCCAATGGAATATTATGCAACCATTAAAAAGAATTAGTAGGGATATACCAGTTAACTTCAAAGGATGTTTTATGATATATTATTAAGCTGGAAAAAATAAGATAATAATTTTGTGCCATGTATATTTCATATCTAGAAAGCAATTAATGACCAATAACATTCTGCTTTAATATATATGTATGTGACTATGTTTATGTCAAAATATGTTTAAGGTATTACAAAAATGTATACATACAAAATACCCATATAACAAAAATGACTAAAAAGTGGAAGGAGGGTACACTTAATGCTAATGTGGGTTGTAATGCATTTTGAGAACAAGAAAGGCTGAATAAATGGCAATTACAGAGGGAAAAAGTGACATTAGAAAGAAAATATGCATGATATGATACTTTCAATGTATGATTGTATATGTGTGTATAAATCCAGAAATATTATGTAAATAATAGTTAATATTTATACAACTATGTGTCTAAATGAAGGAATCTGAGGAAAATAAATTTAGATATAAATCTATTGCCTCTAAAGGGTATTGAACAAAGCAGATTGTACAAATAGTGGTTTTATCTCAATAAAATGAGAAATAAAAAATAACAAATACCCAACTGATGAATAGCATGATTGTATATATTTGCATTAGCAAGGATGCCCTCAGGCTAAAAACATGAGTTACTGCCAGGTAAGATAAGTTGGACCAGAGATGAGTGGTTAGCTCTGTCATTATTCAACTTGTTATTAGGTTGTCAAGTATTGAAATAACAATGTATCCCTTCTATAATTTGAAAAACCTCATATAAAATAATTAAAATTACTCAATAAATCATTTGAAGAGCTTTAACCTAAACGTTATCAAATTCCATTGCAAAAAATGAGTTTATACTTAATTCTATTTAATTCAATAAAAATATGGATATTACAGGTGCAGAATCCTATGAGGCCTTAGGGCACAATGATTCCATATTCAAGTTTTGGAGTTAAAGAGGCTGGGGTCAAATCCTGCTTTGGCACATACTTCCCATCTAATCTGGGAAAATTCCCTAAAGGTCATGCACCAGTTCCCTTGTCTACAAAGTGCAAATAATAGTAGGAAAAATGAGGATAATAATATATAACTAAATTTCTGAAAATAACACACATGAAGCTCTCAAACAGCCTGACATACATTAAATTACAAATATAGGTTAATTATTATAATTAAGAAGGAAAAAACCTGCAGTGGGAAAATAAAAAATAGATAACTAAAACAAACTCAGTGAACAGTACATGTGTGCTACAAAGATTTACAAATGTCCTCTCTAGGATTTTCACGAAAGGTTTGCCACCTCAAATGTATGTGTCATTAATATCCTTTCATAAGAAAAAGATACAGAAAGGCTGAGTGATTTAGCCATTGTCAAGCAGATTATCTACCTGAAAATTTAGATTTTCCAATTCTTGGCCCAGTGACCATGCACTTGGGACATTTTAAAAACCCTTTTAAAAAGTTACATTAACAGATATATTTTGAATATATATTATAAAGTGTCTTCTACACATTTAAATAAGGCAGTTTAAAAAATGAATTTGGACCTTAATTTCAAAAATTCATGGTATGAATAGTTCAAAATGAATTATATATTTATAGTTTATCCTTTGCTCGTGGTAGTTAGCAGTTTTATACCTATAATTTTTATTGAATAATTTTATTGATTTTTTTATATTTATAATCTTCATAAATATACATTATCTTCAAATATTGGCTGTAATAGTAACTTGGCAAAGCAGTTCAGTAACAATTGGGAAAGTAAATATATATTTGGCTTTGTTCATGGTTTTATCTTATCTAGATAAGACAAATACAATCTGATTTAATACTTATTCTTGTATAAATCTACTCTGGTTATACAGAAGAGGTCGGGCTCTTTTCCCATGCCCCTAGCTGCCCTTCTGTGGCTGTTCTGGCTCTCTTGTGTCTTAATCCCCATGGCACTTAAACCTCTGATATAGATTCTACCTCTGTTAGAATCTTATTATAAACCGACTTGTGGGGTTTTATAATTGTATGTAAAGTATTTTATCTTCTTAATTAGATAGTAAAATCATTAAAATCAGGAATTATTTCTTTTACTTCCTTTAGATCTCCCTAGTTTGGAACACATAATATGACAAAATAGTTTTTATTTTATGACTTAACCAGGAAAGAATCATCCTTTAGAAGCATACATTCTAATTAAATACAAAACTGGTGCTGGTGTTATAACTACGTCTAGAAAATGTCCTTTTTTTTTTCTTGCATTTAGACAAAAAAACTACTAAATATTCAGGAAATAGTTTTAGGGTTTTTAAATCAAGTGTGGTTAACATAAAGATATTGGAAAAATTAGAAGTTCACATCATGCCCCAGTTTCAAAATACTAGGAAGAAAAAAAGAGATTCTTAGACTTAAAATTAAATACATATGGACTTTGGGGGTGTGTATCAATTTTCTATTTGGTTTGCAGTCACTAAAAATAAGGATTTTATCTAAATCTAAGGAAAAATATTACACTTCGAGCTCTCTCCACTCTTTTCTTATACCAGCTAGTCTGGCATAATTAGAGGCACAATTTCAACATGAACAGATAAGCTGAAACTGCCTTTATCATGAGCGGTTTTGGTGACACTATGATTAGTATAGTTTACCGATCTCATGAGCACAACAGCTCTGAAATTACTTATAAATGGATATTTTAGAAAATCCCTTTCTCTGGACATACGTGGGAGTCAGGGAACTGCATCATAGAGTCCTACTGATGTTAGGTAGCACTGTATGGTCTGTTATTTTCTTTGTCACTCTTTTTCTCAAAATGGGGAGCTTTGCCCCATCCAATCTTAATCTTGAAAAAAAAATAAATATAAGAATAGTAGATAACATGTTTTTAGTATTTGCCATTTTCAAAATGCCTTGTATGTGTTAAATGAACTAGCCATGTTTCTATCCCTCTACTTGCATACTAGGTCTCATCATTTAGAATATCTCTCAAGTAAGACTCCCTTCTGTTTCTACATCAATCTTTCTTTCTCTAATACACCATCACATGAGAATATGAATATGTTAGCTTTCTCTTCAAAAGTATAGTTTTCTTGAGCCCATTAACCTCTATATCTATGGGCATATTTCTCTTCTACCCTTGACAACAAAATGCCTTAACAAGATATAGGTAGATGATAGATGACAGATAGATAGATAGACCACACGTCTCCCTTTTTCTCTTTTTGCTCAAATGCTCTTCATTTTATCTTTAAAAATAATGGACAAGTTTCTTTTCTTAACTAAACTCTCATCAGCATTTTACATGTTTGTTCACATCCTTATCCTTGATGCACATTTTTCACTTGGCTTCTGGGACACTACTGTCTACTGGTTTGCCTCCTGCCCATCTGTTTGCTTCTTCTCAGTGTCTTTTGTTAGTTCCTCCTCCTCATCTTTCAGATCAATAAATGTTAGTGAACCCCAAGGCTCTTCTCATTTTACACTTATTCTTTCATTATTTTGTAATCTCTTCCAGACTTGTGGCTTTAATAACACATATAAGCTCTCAATATTATTCCCAGATCAGGTCTTTCTTAAAATCTGGGCTGATTCTCTATGGATTTGATGACCAGCAACAAAAAGATGGAAAGGAAGATGTGATAGTGGAAGAGTGAACTACATTTGCAGCAACAGGCCTCTGTTTATCTCTAACAGCCCTGTCTCATCACTCTTACACTTGTCCACCCCATTCTGGACGTCTTTACGAGTACAGTTCAGAACCTTTGCAAAGGCTATTCCTTTCCATATCATGTTCTCTGTCCTCTACCACCACTAACCCATACCTGGGTCTTTCAGTTCACTTCCACTAGACCTTTAAAAAAAGCTTTCTCTGACCACACTAAATAGTTCTATGTTATTCCATCATTATAGCAATATCATTTCATCATTTTATCACAATGTGTTTTCATACATTTATTTATTTCCTTATGTGATTTGTTTTTCTACCTCAGTAGGGTACAAGTTCAGGGAGATCAGAACACATGACAGCTTTATTTACCGAGTACACCCAGTTCTTGGAATACAGTAAATGGTTAAAAAGTATTTGTTTACTGTCTGAATAAACATGAACATAGAGACATGGATAAAATAGTGTTTTTAGGTTTAAAAAAAAAAACAGAAGAGAGTCTAAATGAGGTAATAGGAAACCAAGAGAATGTGGTGTTATGGAATCTAAAAGAAAAGTTTTGTGAGGGACCAAGTTGTCAAAAGTGACACATGTTGCATAGGTAAGGAAATGCAAAAATTGAAATGTCCAAAGACTATGATGGCAATGAAAGTGCCACTTTCAAGGCAGTACTTTCAGTTTTCATATTCCAGGGTGTTGAGAAGTTAATGAAAGATAATGAAATGTAGAAAGAAATTGACTATACACAACTCTTCAAGGTTTTTTGTTTTTGCTTTTGTTGTTGTTTTTTGACACATGAAGATGAGGAGCAAACTAGAGCAGACAGAGCAATAGCTGGAAAGGGATGTGGTGATCACACAGGTTTTGTTCTGTTTAATTGTTTTAAGGTAATATGTACTAACGCCATTATTATTCAGAGCTTGATTTATTCCCATCTGGGTAGCATTTTAACCAACCAAGGAGAGGAAGAAAGCAATTCCATAATAACTGATAATTAATTTTATTACACAGGCATATTTGAAATAATAACATGATTATAAAATATTGTAGGTAGAATATCATATTTCATATACTTACATTTTGCCAGAAAATTGTATATAGAAGTTTATTTAAGCCTCTAGCTTATAACAGGTCTTTAGAAAAGATTTTTCAGCTATGTTAGTTATTATCAATACTTGGTTTTAATACTAATATGGAAAATTTAAAGTTTTATCCCTACTTATCTTTAAGCAATGTCCAAAAGGGCTCTTCTAATTTCTTATCCTAAAATATGTGACATGAGAAATGAGGTTTGCCAACTCTCAAATCCAGAATCACAAAACAAAATATAGATAGAGGTTTAGGGTTGAGAGAAAATAGTTTAATAACTGGCACAGTTGCACGTTTGATTTTTTTTTATCTTATTGCATGAACTAAAGTCTCCAGAACAATATAAAATAGAAAAGATCATAGCTAACCTCAGTAGTTCTTGTGCAGAAGGGCATGTTTTTCAATATTTCACAATTATATATGATGTTTACTCTAGGTTTTAAGTAGATATCCTTTATCTGCTTCTTTCTGCTCTACTTTGTAAAATTATTTTTTATTAAACCATATTTTGTGCAGACTTTATTAATTTACTTTTGTATTTCATAAAAAATGTATGTTTTACTTTTCTCCAAATTTTGTTGAAGTAGTGAACTACATGAAATTTCATATATTAATCAAAATATACATTGCAGAAATAAATACAAGTTGATTGTGAGGCATTACACTTATGTATTGCTGGATTTAATTTGCTAATATTTTGTTTAAATATTTACATTTATATTCATGAGAATGACTATCTGGAAATTTCCTTTTTTAAAAAATGATGTCTTGTCAGGTTTTGAGATCAATTTATGTTAACCTCATAAAGCAATTTAAGAAAATATCTTTCTTTATTCTCTTAAAAAATGTGTGCACAAAGGTGTTATTTCTTCCTTAAATTATTAGACTAATTCAAAAGTCAAGACATCTGGAAAGTGAATTTTATTTGTGGGAAGTTTTTAATCATGGTTCAATTTTTTTCATCTAGTTTTATTGAGATATACTACAGCACTTTATAAATTTAAGGTGTAAACCATAATGATTTAACTTGCATATATCATGGGTTCAATTTTTAATAAGTACATGGTCAATTCTAAAAACTTTTATATGTATGTTGGGTTTGTATATTTTAAAGGTGTATATTAAAACTAAATTTCATAAAGTTATTAGGCTTATTAGTACAAAGGTTTTATACTATCCTGTTATTTTTTTCTTAATGGTTAAATTTTTCAGTAATGTTCCTTTTTCATTCCTGATGTTGATTATTTTTACTTCCTCTTTTTTTTTCCTTGATAGTCTTTTTTGAGGATTTTATCAATTTTATTAGTTTCTTTCTAAGAATCAACTTTTGTTTCCTGGGTTCTGTTTTTTTGTTCCCAATTGATTATTTAATTTATGCTGCTATTATCATTCTTATTCTTATTTTTCTTTCTTTGGATTTAACTCTTCATTTTTGTGATAAATTGAGATGTATACTTAGATTACTACCTTTTCAACCTTTCTTATTTCTAATGTTTTAAGGACTATACATTTTCCTACAAGCACTGCTTTATCAGCATCCATGAATTTTGATATACCATATTAGACTATCACAGAATCTAAAATATTTTCTAATTTCCATTGTGGTTATTTATTTGTATGATGCATTTTTAGAGGATTGATTAATTTTCAACATTTTTATCTTAGCTCCACTCTGATCAGAGAAAATCCTGGGGCTGATTTGAAGGGGTGTTTTATTCCTTGTAAGAGTCATTCTTTTGCCCTTCTTATTACTATTTGGCAGCATTCCAAAGTGCCATTTGAACACCTGCGATATGTTCCCAAATTTCCCTTCACCTTTGTAGGCCCTGGGCTACAACTTTTGGATCTCTGAACCCGTGAGACCATGAAATGTTCTACTCAGCTTCTTCACAGCTTTCAAATTGTCAAATGAATCAATTGAAAAGCAGGTTAATGTCAAACTCATTTTTCTTAGTTTCTTTTCTCTCTGAGATCTTGACATGCAAGTCCTCACTGCCTTCTAACAATTGTTGTTGTTATTAATGTCATTCAGAAATAGGGTTGATCTAAAGCATTGCCAAAATTTGATAAGTGCCAAATATACATTTTTAAACGCTGCTCTCGATTTCAAGATTATCTTTTTCATTTAATTTGAACACAAAATTGGAACCATTTATATCTAATAAACATGGGATTTGAAAACAAGTGTTCAAAATTTTAATAGTAAGAATGTATTATCTGCTACGTTTTCATTTATTTTAATGAGATTACAAGGGCAAAATATTTCATTAATTGGATACAAAAATTCTTAATAGACTAAGATGTCTATATTCCTGGAGTGAGTGGACCACTATGTAATAACTCAAATCTTATTTTATCAGCTTACATAGGACAAAACAATATTTCCCAGGGAAAAAGCCATATCAGAGTATTAGTAAATAACATATAAAACATCAGCATAGGGGCTTCCCTGGTGGCGCAGTGGTTGAGAGTCTGCCTGTCAATGCAGGGTACACGGGTTCGTGCCCCGGTCCAGGGGGATCCCACATGCTGCGGAGAAGCTAGGCCCGTGAGCCATGGCCACTAAGCCTGCGCATCCGAAGCCTGTGCTCCACAACGGGAGAGGCCACAACAGTGAGAGGCCCGTGTACCGCAAAAAAAAAAAAAAAAAAAAAAAGTCCATTTAAAAGTTTTTAAATTAGGAGTAAAACTATACCAAATGAAACTAGTGGTAGCAGGAATATTAATTTTAAAATCCCCAGATAAATTTAGTCTTAGCCAGAAAAAAAGAGTATGTGCTTTCAAATATAATTTCACTAAGACTTGCACTTCAAATCTCACAGGCATATTTTTATAAAATGAAACCAAAACTTGCTTACTTTAAAACTTAGGGATTATTTTTACATGTTGTTTCAAATGTTAGATTTAATTGGCTATTTCTAAAATAAACTGTATTGATTCCTAGCATTATTAGAAGCTAGCATAGTAATTTAAAATTCTTAAAAATTAGAAATAAATTATAAACCCATCATTTAATAAAGTTAAGTATACTTACTTATTTTAGGTAATAAGTGAGGAAACAAATAAATATAATGCATATTAAACACCCAGTATATGCTGCGTAATGTTCTAAGCACTTTTAATTTTACTAGCATTTGATTTATGTTGCCTTGACTGCATTCTCCTACACCTCAGAATAGTTATTACACAGATTGAGAATTTCCTGGCCACACCAGGTATAATTCCTGGCTTATTCCTGTAAAGAAAAGTGTTAACAATAAGAGGGAGATATAAAGGTTCATTACCTATTTTTCCTACCTGTGTTTACTGCACCTCTTTCCTTATATCCATGAAAATTTATTACAAATCAGCTAATAGCAAAAAAGAACCTTTTCATAATATCTTGGGAACTATTTGTAAATTCAAACATGTACAGTACATACCTGCTGTGTGAAAATAAGTGCAGACACTGCTTATCACAAAGACAGCAAAACTATCTGTACCTCATCAGGAAGAAATTATATGGTCTGCCAGATAAGACAGGATTTGAATAAATATATACATTGATAGGATTGAAATCATATTAAGCATCTTTTCCAATCACAATAGAATAAAACTAGAAATTAACTACAGAAGAAAACTGGAAAATTCACAACTATATTGAGATAAAATAACATGCTACTGAATAACCAATAGATCAAAGAAGAAATCAAAAGACAAATTTTAAAAATGCCTTGAGAAAGATAAAAATATAACATACCAAAATTTATGGGATGCAGCAAAAGAAGTTCTAAGAGGAAAGTTTATTGTGATAAATGCCTGTCTCAAGAAATAAGAAAAGTTTCAAATAAACAACCTAATTTTATATCTCAATTAACTAGAAAAAGAAGAACAAATGAAGCCCAAAATTAGTGGGTGAAAAAAAAATAACAAAGATTAGAGCAGAAATAAATGAGACTAAAAATACAATAGAAAAGGTCAATGAAATTAAGAGCTGGTTCTTTGAAAAGATAAGCAAAATTGACAAGATTTTGGCTAGACTCATCAAGAAAAAAAGAGAGGGGATTCAAATAAGTAAAATCAGAAGAGGAGATATTACAACTGATAACACAAGAATACAAGGATCATAAGAAACTTCTATGAACAATTGTACAGCAACAAATTGGACATCCTAGAATAAGTGGAAAATTTATAGAAACACGCAACCTACCAAAACTGTGTCATGAGTAAATAGAAAATATGAACAGATGAAATACCAGCAAAGAGATTGAATCTGTAATCAAAAACCTCCAGAAAACAAAATCTGGAGCAAAATTCTAGGACTAGGGGGCTTCTCAGTGAATTCTACACTAAACATTCAAAGAATTAGTATCAATCCTTCTCAAACTCTTCCAAAAAGTAAAAGAAGGGGAAACATTTCCAAACACATTTTATGAAGCCATCATTACTCTGATACTGAAACCAGACAAGGGTGCCAAAAAAAGATAATTATAAGCCAATATACTTGATGAACATAGACGCAAAAATCTTCAACAAAATATCAGCAAGCTGAATTCAACAATACATTAAATGGATCATACACCTTAATCATGTGGGATTTATCCCAAGGATTCAAGGATGGTCCAGTATCTTCAAATCAATCAATGTGATACAACACACTAACAAATTTAAGAATAAAAATTATATGATCATCTCAGTAGATGCAGAAAAACAAAATTCCACATTAATTTATTATAAAAACTCTAAACAAAGTGAGTCTAGAGGTATAATAAAAGATATATATATATATATATATATATATATATATATATATATATATATATATATGGCAAGCCTACAGCTAATATCATACACAATGGTGAAAAGCTGAAAATTTTCTTTTAAGGTCAGGAATAAGACAAGGATGTCTACCCTAACCACTTTGATTAAATATAGTACTGAAAGTCCTAGACAGAGCAATTAGGCAATAAAAATAAATTTAAAAATTCACATTGGAAATAAGGAAGTAAAACTGTCACTACTTGCAGGTGACATAAGACTATAAATAAAAACCCTAAAGAATCTATCAAAAAACTGTTAGAACTAATAAACAAATTCAGCAAATTTGCAGAATACAAAACCAATACACAAAATTCTGTTACATTTTTTTATACCGATAATGAACTATTAGAAAAGAATTTAAGAAAACAATCCCATTAACAATTGCATCAAAATGAAAATGCATAGGAATAAATTTAACCAAGAAGGTGAATGTACTGTATATTGAAAACTACAAGACATTAAGGAAAGAAATTGAAGAAGACTCAGATAAAAGGAAAGATACTCCATGCTCATGGATTGGAAGAATTAATACTGTTAAAATGTCCATACTACCCAAAGCAACAGAGATTCAATGCCACCCTTATCAAAATTCCAAATATACTTTTCACAGAAATAGAATAAAGAATCTGAAAATTTGTATGGGCCCACAAAAGACTCTGAATTGCCAAAGAAATCTTGAGATGATAAAGCTGAAGGCAAGAAACACCCTAATTTGAAACTGTATTGCAAAGCTATAGAAATTTAAACAGTATGGAATTGTCATAAAGACAAACACATAGATTAATGGACAGAATAAAAATCTCAGAAATAAATCTTCTCATACATGGTCAATTAATTTATGACAAAGGAGCCAAGAATATACAATGGGAAAAGACGGTCTCTTCCAAAAAAGGTGTTGAGAAAATTGAACAGCCACATGCAAAATAATGAAACTGGATCACTATCTTACATAATATGTAAAAAATTAACTCATATGGATTATAGACGAGATAAGACTTGAACTTATAAAACTTCTAGAAGAAAACATAGGCAGTAATTATTCAGCATATGTCTTGGTGATGATTTTTTTTTAATTGAAGTGTAACTGATTTACAGTATTATATTAGATTCAGGTGTACAGCATAAAAATTCAGTAGCTTTACAGATTGTATTTCATTAAATGTTATTTTAAGATAATGGCTATAATTCCCTGTGTTATTCAATATATCTCTGTTGCTTATATATTTTACATATAGTAGTTTGTATCTCTTAAAACCATACCCCTAACTTGCCCTTTCCCCCCATCCCTTTACCAACTGGTAACCATTAATTTATTTTCTATATCTGTGAGTCTGCTTCTGTTTTGCTATATACATTTGTTTGTACTATGTTTTTGATTCCACATATAAGTGATATCATACAGTATTTGTCTTTCTCTGTCTGACACTTCACTAAGCATAATGTTCTCTAGGTATACCCATATTGCTGCAAAAGGCAGAATTTTATTCTTTTTTTATGGCTGAGTAATAGTCCATCGTGTGTGTGTGTGTGTGTGTATATATATATATATATATATACAATTCCATTATGTGTGTGTATGTATATATATATACACCACAACTTCTTATCAATTTATCTGTTTAAGGGTACTTGTGGACATTTGGGCTGCTTCCATGTCTTGGTTATTATGAATAGTGCTGCTATAAACATTGGGGTGCATGTATCTTTTCAAATTAATGTTTCCATTTTTTCTGGATATATGCCCAGGAGTGGTATTGGTGGATCAAAAGGTAATTCTATTTTGCCTTTTTTGAGGAACATCCATACTGTTTTCCACAGTGACTGCACCAATTTACATACACACAAACAGTGTACAAGGGTTCCCTTTTCTTCACATCCTGTCCAACACTTGTTATTTGTAGACTTTTTGATGATAGCCATTCCGACAGGCATAAGGTGATATCTCATTATTGTTTTGATTTACATTTCTCTAATAATGTAAATAATTAGCTATGCTGAGCATCTTTTTCATGTGCCTGTTAGCCATCTCTATGTCTTCTTTGGAAATATATCTGTTCAGGTCTTCTGCCCATTTTTTGACTGGGTTGTTTGTTTTTTTGATATTGAGTTGTATGAGCTGTTTATATATTTTGGATATTAATCCATTGTCAGTCCTATCATTTGCAAATATTTTCTTCCATTCCATAGGTTGTCTTGTTGTTTTGTTGATGATTTCCTTTACTGTGCAAAATTTTAGGTTTAATTGGATCCCATTTGTTTATTTTTGCTTTTAGTTATTTTGCTTTTGGGGACAGATCCAAAAAAATATTGCTGCAATTAATGTGTGATAGTGTTCTGCTTATGTTTTCTTCTAGGAGTTTTATGGTTTCAGGTCTTACATTTAGATTTTTAATCCATTTTGAGTATATTTTTTATATGGTGTGAGAAAATATTCAAACATCATTGTTTTACATGTAGCTGTCCAGTTTTCCTAGCTCAACTTATTAAAGAGACTGTCTTTTCTCCATTGTATATTCTTGCCTCCACTGTCATAGATTAATTAACCATAGGTGAGAGGGTTTATTTATGGGTTCTCTGTTCTGTTCCATTGATCCATGTGTCTGTTTTTGTGCCAATACCATGATGATTTGATTACTATAGTTTTGTAGTGTAGCCTGAAGTCCAGGAGGGTAATACTTCCAGCTTTGTTCTTTTTCCTCAAGATTGTTTTGGCAATAATTTTTTGAATCTGACCCCAAAAGTAAAAGTAACAAAAGCAGAAATATACAACTGGAACTATATTAAACTAAAAAGCTTCTGCACAGCAAAAGAAACCATCAAGAAAATAAACAGGTAACCTACTGAATGGGGAAATTAGTTGTAAATCATATATCTGTTAAACGGTTAATATCCAAAATATACAAAGAAGCCATGCAACTCAGTAACAAAAAACCCAAACAATTCAATTAAAAAATGATCAGAAAATCTGAATAGACATTTTTCCAAAGACATATAGATGGCCAACTAGTACATGAAAAGATGCTCAACCTCATTAATCATCAGGGAAAGGCAAATCAAAATAGTAATGAGATATCACCTCAAACCTGTTAGAAAGGTGATTATCAAAATGTCAAGAAATTAAATTGATGAAACCATTATGAAAAACAGTTTTGATGTTCCTCAAAAAGTTAAAAATAGAGCTATCATATAATCCAGCAATTCCATTTCTGGGTATTTATCCAAAGAAAATGAAAACACTAATTCAAAAAGAGATATATACTCCCATGTTCACTGCAATACTATTTACAATAGCCAAGATATGGAAACAACCTAAGTGTCCACTGAGAGTTGGATGGATAAGGAAGATGCGGTAGATAGATAGATAGATGTGTATATATATATATACAATGGAAGATTAGTTATACATAAAAAAGAATAAAATATGCCATTCTTGACAACATGGGTGACCCTCAAGGACATTATGCTAAGTGAAGTAAGCCAGAAAGAGAAAGATAAACACCAGATTATCTCTCTTATATGTGGAATCTAAAAAAAAAAAAAAAATCAAACTCATGGATACAGAGAGTAAATCGATAGTTGTGAGAAGCAGGGGGTAACAGGGTGGGAGAAATGACTGAACTGCTTTTTTTATAGTTTAATAAATTGAATAAAAAATTTTTTGAGAAAGACTATACAGAGATTGTAGTTAATGTAAACATTGGGAAAAATATCTTTGTATGAGTTTGTTTTGACATAGCTAAGAATGTAGCCACTTTCAAAACAGGCAAAAGCTGTTTTGCTCTTTTATGAAGTGATACTCAATATTATACTGGAAATGTACTAAACCAAACAAGAGTATTCTTTAGTCAGCTAGAAAATTACTTACAATTTCTTTCTATCCTTATTTGTAAGCTTTATCTCTCACTACTAACATTGTTTTTATGCCTCCTTAAAACAAGAAATTGTGTATGTGTGTGTATGTGTGTGTGTACATGTGTGAACTAACAGGAAGAGAGTAAAGGAAGCACATGTTTTTTTCCAATTCCCTAAATTATTTATTCCTGTGAATGTTTAGGAGAAAACATTTTTGAAATTTTTATAACTAAAGTGTTGCAATCAATTGTGGCACAAAGATCCTAGGTATAATTTTGATAGCATTTTATTTCTTATCATTCAGTCCTCCACCAAGACACAGGGAGATACTTTTCTTTTGAAAATAGCCTCTAATTTCATCAGGTTGTTATCACTCTGGGTATCACACACCAAAATGAATGTGATTTGTTCAGAAAATATTTACTACACACCAACTCTATACTAGGCAGTACTCTAGGCCAACACAGTCTAATAGAACATTCTTCATGTTCTGTCCAATTTTTAGGTAATCCATGGATGGCTATTGGGCACTTGAAATGAGATTAATAGGACCAAGAAACTGAATTTTAATTGTATTGATTTTTAATAATTTAAATGTTAATTTTAATAGCTATGTGTGGCTACTGGCTATCATGTTGGAGAGTGCAGTTTTTGGCAGTGAGATTTCAATAGTGAATAAAGAGACAAGATTCTAGCTTGCAGGTAGCCCCAATTCTAGTAGAATCAATCAGGCAACAAGTACATAAACAAATGAATATGTTAGATGATACACTCAGGAATTGGAGTGTGTGTTATTTTAAAGAGAATAAATAGGGTGAAATTTGAGCAAACACTTGGAGCATATAAGAGAGTTATGCTGATATATTAGGTTGGTCAAAAAGTTCATTTGGGTTTTTCTGTAAGATGTTATGGAAAAACTCAAACAAACTTTTTGGCCAATCAAATATTTGGGAAGAGCAATTAAGGTAGAGGGAACCGAAAGTTAAAAGCCTTAAAGTGGGAGTGTTTTTCACATATTTGAAAAACAGCCAGGAGGCCACTCTGGTTGGAGAAGAGACGAGTGGTTAGTTACAGAAGTTTAGGTAGACCACACCTTTCAGGACCTTATGAGCTCTGCTAAGAACTTTGATTTTTACAGTAGGTGAAAAGGAAGCCACTGGAGTGTTTTCAGCAGAGAAATGGCATAATATGAGTTCTGTACTGAAAAAATATATAGCAATCATAATATATAATTAAAGAAATCACAGCATAAAAAAATCATGTGCTAAATGTGTTGTAATTTCTAGATACAGGAAAAAGTTCCTTAATATGGGATGTAGTAAGTTCCCATTTGTCCTTAATTGTAGAAGAAAGGTTTTCCTCTTTTCCTGCCCAATATCTCACACACATAGCATTGGGCTGTACTGTGCAGGCCTGCAAGCCCTGTACTTGCCCAGCCTCAAGACCAAAGAAAAAGCCTAGAGTCAGTGACAGAGACATCAAAAATTTAATAGATGGAAGATCTTACATAGCTGAAATGAAAGGGTCTTGGAGCGACATCTCACTGCCTGACAGATGGCAGGCAGAACATGGCAGCAGCAGCCTTTGCTGGGTGGGTGGGTGTGGGGGTCAGGTAGTCTACCAGCTGTAGGGAGAATTGACATCAGATTGACTCATCAGTTACCAGGGAAATAATCAGAAGGGCATGGCCCTTTTAGCCCCTTGGGCTAAGTACCTTCATGGGACAGAAGCCTTCCCTTTGTTAAACTATCAAATGATAGCCATTCTGATTTAAAAATTAATATAATCATTAACTGGAGAAGGTGTGGGGGGCAAGTGTATAGGTGATTACTGATTAGGCTCCATAAAGCCTAATAAAAAGGGGAAGGTCAGAAGGTCAGTCATGTGAGTAGAGTGTAGGTGAAGCAAGGACTAGTTGAGCAGAGGATGTACAGAAAGCAAGCAAGCAGCCATCTCAGGTGGCCTGATCATACACATTGCAAAAATTTTTTAAACTTATATAATACACAAATATTTTACTTTAATTTTTTGTAGGAAATTTTGATAATAGAAATTATAATAATTTGGAAGTCCTAAATTTCTTGAGAAAATAATCTACACTTTTTCTATTTCCTATTTCCAATCATCTCTTTAACCATGGCAGAGTGACTTCTCAGAAACTGTTGTCATCCATGTTACCATGACTTTCTAGCTAAATCTAGCACATTTGTTTCTTTATCTTACTTGATCTTTTGGCATCATCTGGCACTGCTAGCCCTGATGTTCCTCCTGTGATGCACTTTGATTTTGGCTTCTGGGATAAAACACCATTCTGCATTTCCTCCAAAAGCCTCTGACTGTTCACTAACAATCTCCTTTGTAAAGTCCTGTTCTTGTGCTCATCCCTTTAAAACTGAAATTCTTTGGCTTTCTGTATTGTGACCCTTACTCTTCTCAGTCACACAATTTCCCCGGAATATTTCTGGAATATTTCATTCCATAGGTTTGATCTCCGGTAGCTGTGGGGTAGCTGCAGCATGTGACAGGTTGAAGTAGGACCTCAGTTCCCCAACCAGGGATAGAACCAGGGCCATGGTGGTGAAAACACCAAATATTAACCATTACAACACCAGGAGCTAGTGGCTAGGAGCAGAACACTGGCTCTTGTTTGTTTTGAAGAAAGAATTCAGCAAAGAGATGAAAAGTGAGGAAAGTAAGGTGTTTATTAGGAGAGGAGATACATGTGGAGAAAGCACAGCTGGACTGAGAAAGAGAATTACTTATATGGGGGCAGTTCTTCCAGGTTTCCTCTGGTCAATTATCTTGCTTTGTCTGTCTTTGAGTTCATATTTGGTCTGGCCCAGGGGCCTCCCCTGTGTGTGCATGCATCTTTTAGCCAAGATGGATTCCAGAGCAAGGGCCTCTGGGAATTTAGCAAAACATATTATGGTCTAGCCCCCCCTCCCCTGAGAATCCTTTCTGCCTATGCATAGCTTGGCGGTGGGGGGGGGGCGTTCCTTGACCCCAAGAATGAGAAATATGTGGTCTCCTTATATCTTTTACCTAAGCAGGGCTTAGCCCTCCTTGTTCCTGATGTTCCCATTATCTTGTAGGTCCACAGGAGACAAAGTCTAGCTGCTTACCCTGTTCCTGTTATTATCTTTATTTTCAAAGTTTAAACAAGAGGCTAGTTGTAAATGTCTAACCTGGGGTCTACCTCCTGCCTCAGGTTTAGTTGATACTTCTGAACCAGAGACTTACAAATCTAAATTTCACTTCCACTCATGCTTCAGTGTTGCCTAAAATGCATATCCTTCAAAAAATACACTTTTAATCCACTCACATGTTTCTTATCAAAGTGAATAGCACTAATATGTATACAATCGTTGAGTCTAAAACTTAAGGTTCCTAAGCTCTAACAAGCTTCTTAATTACTAATTGTGTCTTCATTATATGTTGTATGCATCATATTTTGGAGTAATTATAGTTTTAGAGAATATGAGTCACAGACTTCAAAAAGAGGTGTGAAAGTCCCATATTTGTCTCTAAAATATTATACAATTTGATTTAATTTATAATCAGTTCCCTTCAAACAGGATGGTGGAAAATATTCTTGTGTTTGCCTCCCTGCTTCCACTGAAATTAAGATTATTTTGTGGGGGAAAGCAGACTTCTCTACTGCCATGGATTTTGCAGGATACATCAGGTCTTCACAGAAATAACTGAGTTGTCCAACATCCTATTGAATGCTGGTCATGGCTTCTGGAAATCTTTGCTTCTTCTATGCTTCACTTGAGAGCAGAAACTCTCTGTAAGGACTGTCCATGCATTGATCTGCCCAGATGCATCTACATATTCATTTTCTTTCCAGGTGCTTGACATTTCTCAGGTAGTCCTGGCAAGTAGTCTAAAAAAGCCCCATTTCTTTCACTTTTCTCTTCTACCCTCCTACTCATGATAGGTACTTTCTGGTAATGAAGTGAGTGGTGTCACATCCACACACTGCTTCTGCCAAAGACGTTTGTCATATACCCTGAATCATCTTTCTTTAACCTATTCCACAAGAACCTTAAACTTCTCTAAGGTTTTAGATGTTTAAAATGAAAGGCCAGAAAGATATTAAGGCTATTTCTGTTTTCTATTCTTTCAATCTTTCCTTTTAAAGGGAAATAAAGCTGATGATTATTGAATAGGAACAATTGAAAAATTAAGTGAGTAATATTAAAAAAACTTCAACAAACATGTCTAATATTATCTCACCATGCCATATATTCTAATTTCCTGCATGCTGTCTGCATTTCTTACTAATTCAAAATTCAGTGAAAGCAGGAACCATACATGATTCTTTTGCCTGTATATCCCTATTGATATAAAGTCAGAGATATTCAGGATGAAAATATGTATTTATGGATAATATTAATGAATACTTACTATAAGAAATGCTTATCTGTCTTCTTCATATTCAGACAAAATTCCCATGACTGCTGTGGCAAAATTGCTTACCCTATGGCCAAATAAAGAATGGAATTCTGATCAAAGATAATAGAATTCAGATCAGGGCATTGCTCTTATTCAAAACTCTTCATAAAGATTATCAAATCCATTGGAGTTACATTTAAAAAAAACATTATTCAGAGTTCAGATCTAGATACAAATGAGAATTTTTAGTAAACTAGCAATCAAAAGCAGAGTAGGCAGCTATCTTAATATCCTTCGGAGGCCTTTGGCTAGTTTTATTGCAGATTTAATCTTTTGGATGTGTTTTTGGGCAGGAACCAAAGCCAAACATGTTTAACTAACACAACTTTGTATTTATTTCAGAATTGTTCAATGGAATGTGTTATTACAGTTATAAAATGATGTTTTAAATCTGTTAAAGTGAGTGCATTTTTTCTTAGAAACCATATATGTGTTTAGAATTATAAAGGGCAATATTTATTTGAATAAGGAAGTCAGTTTGCTAGATCTAGCTATTCAGAACGTTAGTTCACAGGTTTTTATATTTTAATGTTTCATGGATCAGTTCATGGCTAGAATACACTTGACAGCTATACTCTTAGATTTATATTTTTGGTGGATAATATTCTGCATTATTTATGTTAAAACTATACTGATTCAGGGACTTCCTTAGTGGCACAGTGGTTAAGAATCTGCCTTTGAATGCAGGGGACATGGATTCGAGCTCTGATCCGGGAAGATCACACATGCTGCAGATCAACTAAGCCTGTGAGCCACAAATACTGAGCCTGCACTCTAGAGCCCATGATACACAACTACTGAGCCTGCATGCCACAACGACTGAAGCCCACGTGCCTAAAATCTGTGCTCCGCAATGAGAAGCCACCCCAATGAGAAGCCCACGCACCACAATGAAGAGTAGCCGCCACTCGCTGCTACTAGAGAAAACCTGCGTGCAGCAATGAAGACCCAACGCAGCCAAAAATAAATAAATAATAAATAAATAAATAAATAAATAAATAAATAAAATTTTATAAAAAAATTTTAGGAAAAACACTTTACTTATCCATTTCCAATTTTAAATACTAAATATATATTCTGAAGGCTGATATAATGTCTTCAGTGGTGTGTGACAAATTGTTACTTCATTTATTCAATAAATAGTTATTATATGCCTAGTCTATGGAACTCAGGACAAAAATAATTACTGCACTTGCTTGAAACATCTATACTGTTGTTATCTAGCCTTTCTATCATTTGTTTTCTTAAGTGTTAAAGGCTAAACTAATTAAGTGATACTGGGTGAGAATTTTTTTTCTTGGTTTGCTACCTCTTTGCAGTAAATTGCATAGGAATAACATAGGGGTAGGCATAGTGCAGCTTATAGGTCAAGTATAGTTGGCACTTGCTTTTTTTAATACATTTTTTATCATTTTAAAAATTGAGATATAATTGACATATACCATTGTGTAATTTGAGATGTGCAATGTTTTGGTTTGATACGTTTATATATTGCAATACAATTACTCCAGAGGTTTTAGCTAAACCCTTTATTGTGTCACATAATTATTATTTCTTTTTTTATGTTGAGAACAGTTAAGGTCTAGTCTCTTAGAAACTTTGAAGTATATAATATAGCATTGTTGACTACAATTCCTATGTTCTGCATTATATCTCCAGAAGTTATTTATCTGTTAGTTGCAGGTTTGTACCCTTAAACAACATCTCCCCAATTCCCCTACACCCAGATACTGGTAATCCCTATTCTACTCTCTGTTTTAACAAGTTCAATTTATTTTGGGATTCCATATATAAGTGATATCATACAATATTGTCTTTCTTTGTCTTCATTTATCTCTCTTAGCATAATGGCCTCAAATACTTGTTGAAAATGGCAGATGTCCTTTCTCATGGTGGAATAATATTCTATTGTGTGTGTTTGTATAATCTATCTATCTATCTATCTATAAATCACAAATCACATCTTCTTTATCCATTCATCTATTGATGGACACTCAGGTTATTTCCATATATCGGCTTTTGCTGCAATGAACATGGGGGTGCAGATATCTCTTTAAGATACCGATTCCAAATCCTTCAGATATATACCCAAAGTATGACTGCTGGATCATATGATAGCTCAATTTTTACTTTATCTTGAAATAAAGCCATACCTCTTTCTTTATGTGTTGTCTATGGCAGCTTTTGTGTTACAACTGTAGAGTTGAATAGATGTGACAGAAACAATCTGGTCCACGAGCCTATAATAGTCACTAATTCGTTCCTCAAAAAGTTTTCCAACCCGTGCTCTAACAATATTTAATTTAAAAATGCAAATTTCCATGTTCCTGTGTAACTTTTTTCTTGCTATAAGTAGAACAATAAATGTATATTGTCACGTGTACTCTAAAACAGGGCATGGAAAGACCACAGGTATGAAAGGAACATAGAGGAGGAGAGGGACTACTGGCAAGAGACAATTGCAACAGGAGGAATCTTAAAGAGAAATGACCATCTAGTGCAAATATAGGCAAGGATTATACGAAGAAAGCAAGCAGGAGAACTATTTTATTTGTAGAGATGTGGAAGGAAGATTTCAAATTTATGTCTATGGTCTATTTTGTGGCCATATTGAAAGGTGAGGTATGTCCCTTCCCCTCATACCAAAAATGTGGTCAAACATAAAGAATGATGATGTCCAAGAAGGTAACTGACATAATGAGGCTTATGGGAGAAAGCAAAACAGTCTCTAAAGCTGGTTCACAAATAGCTTGAGGGAGAGAAGGCTAGAAGAATGGCTTGGGTTTTATTGTGATAAGGGGGTGGGGCTTGGAGAAGCCATGACTTGAGCAACACTTCAACACACCAAAGGAAAGAGCACCAAGGATTTATTAATCCTTTGCCTAGATGTGGGGCAGATGGGGAGGCAGAGGGCTTGAAAGCCATCCACAGTCAAACAACAAAAATGGATTTATCTTCAAGTGTTTTCCAGGATAGCATACTAGAATACAAATATGGAGGTTTAATTTTCAGTTTTGTTTAAGTAATTAACCTTTGGTCAAACCTTTTAACCTCAAGTTTAACCTGAGAAAAATAGAAATAATAATACTAGTCACCCTACCTCATAAAACTATTGTGATATTCTGGAGAAATATTTATAGAAGAAAACTGATAACTAAAAAGTACAAGGTTATGTTAGAATTTTGTACTATGTGCCTGGGGTTGCTTGTTTAAATATGCTATTTGAATGCAAAAAATGGAGTATGGTTATTTGAGTGAAATTTTGTAGATGGCTGTAAATGTTTTTGCAAGTAATTGCAAGCTAGCTTTTGTTTCATTTTAGTAGCAATTTTTCTGTTAGGAAAAAAATGCTATTCTGAAATTACCTGGGTCATCAATTCAGCAGGGAGAAAGGATGGTGTCATAACCTTCTGGTTTAATGTTGACACAGTTACATCATAAAACTCAGGATAAAAATCTGAAACAACAACAAATTATTTAAGAACTGTATCTGCGACACAACTCAAATAGACACCGTAAAAATATTCTTCACAGGAATGCCCTGCTGTTTCCAGGTGGAAACACAATAAATATCTTCTAACTGAAACACTTTATAGCTATTCTTACACTTTAATTTATGACTGAAAATATACATTCCAAAAGCAACCCACTTGACATTTACAAGCTGAGAAAGGATCTGCCTTCCGTGCTGCTCCCGGTTATAAAAATGATAATAATAAGAGTGACTAGGAACTCTCTGCACCCAAATGTTGACCTCCAGGCTCACAAAATGAAGCCAAAGAGATTCTCAGTAAATCACCGTAATGAATATTTTGCACATATTAAAAAGAAAAGAGAAAACCCTGCATACTTTGTTTTAAGAGCAAGATCCATTAAAATCTGAAGCACTTTAAAAATTCTACAAACTTCTTATTAAATTCCAAATATGCATTATAACTGATCTTTTCGTTTTAAGTTCCAATATAATCAACTAATAACAATGTCATTTCGGGGAACACGTTTTATGTTTAGTATCTCTTTTTAATTGCTTCCATAGAGCAAGGCATGAACAGAAGAATTATGCATTTTTAATTCCCAGTGAGATCTATACTACTAGACTGCATCATCACAATAAGAAAAATAAATTGTAAATATTTTGTCTCTGAAATTCTCTGATTGAACTCACACCTTGATATCTTTTTTTTTTTTTTTTTTTTTGGTTATTAGAAATTATGTTTGTCTTAACATTCTTGATAAATATGCTTCATTATGCAAGTATACTTCCTACCTCTCTGGACATTGAAGTAATACACTACCATAAATATTGCAAATTACAAAAAATCTTAAAGCATTTAAAAAAGAAAAAAATACTTCAAAGATAAGTATTATATTTTTTCTAAAACTCATCTTATTTTTAACTTATCCATAATTCCCATCATTCTATATGTCTTAATAGAATATAAGTTATAAAACTACTGATAGAAAATATATTCTAATGTATAAAATTATTTTGTTCATTATAAATAAGGGTGAATAACTTTGCCCTTTAGCATTTTATCAGAAAAAGTAAACATATTCATAACAATTTCTCCTGGTCATATTGCAGATAGAACAAAAAGTGCTATGTTATCTCAGGTTTCTGGATAAAGAAATAAATTCATCCATTCAAATCTTAATACTTTTTGTTAACATATAGAAATAATAAAAATGTCACTGACTGTAGTTTTCTGTGTAGATTTCAGGACAGAAATGCAATCTATTTTCTCTGCCACTTTTTACTCTGTATAGTAGATTGCTCTTTTTGAGTGCAATGGAAGTGGTTTCTGTTATCTCTCCTACAGAGGATGTATACTCCTAAAACAAGGTAAGATTCCTCAATAGACACTGAAGATTCTGTTCTAATAATTCATAATAATACTTCATATCTGTTAAGGTTATAGCATTCATCTCCATGCTTTAGTGCATTTAAGAATAAACTAATATAAGGTGAAATATTTACGCCACAGAGAGCACTATGTCATCAAAATGTATTAAAAAGGGGGTGGAGCTCTTGAAGCATTTCTATTGCTATCTGTGCAACATGAATATTCATTACATCAAATACTTTACAAGTTATTGATTTTATAACTGTTGCAGCAATAGTGAAATTATATAGGACTATTGCTATAGCTGATGTTAAAAAATTTGATATTGGAAAATTTCTTCTGTCATTTGCATCTCAATATAAATAACTGTTAGGATACTAGCAATTCCCAGATGACCTTTGAGAACATTTTATTAGGTATCAATTATTTAAACTTGTTTATACATATTTTTCACCTAATAAGTTTCTGTTTGTTCAAACGTGGTTTCAAAGTGAGCTATACATTTTAACCTTTGTTTTTATAATTTATAATTCATGTATGTGCTATGCACTATATTAGACACCAGATGCAAAAATTAACAAGATGGATATAAATATTTTTTGTAATAACATTTACAGTTTTGTAGAGAACATAGATGAGTTTAAAAAATTAATTGAATTTACTAAATTCTATGTTGTGGGAATTTCATGATTAATTGAAAGCAGGGAATACTGAAAATAGGCTGCTATAATAGAGTTACTAAATATAGCATACTGCCACTTGCCTCTCAGGTATCTTTTGCAGGCATTGTTAGTTGATCATAGCATTCTGCTAAAATCCCAGGCATAACCTTGTGATGTTCAGCACAGTAATTCATATAGTATTTGTGAATAAAAAGGAGCTTACCAGCAAGTTATGCTCTTCACACTCGGGCAAAATATTTTCACCAAAGTCTAGAAATAATATTATATTTTTCTGAAAGAAAGAAAGAAAGAGAAACAAAAAAGAAAGAAAGAAAAAGAAAGAAAGAAAAAGAAAGAAAGAAGAAAGAAAGAAAAAAGAAAGGAAGAAAGAAAGGGTGTTCAGTTTTTCCCTTTGCCTTTCAGGCATATATTTGTGCCCCTCTGCAATTTGGCTCCAACATGTAGGCATATTACGTTTAACTGGCATATACCACTATTGCATTAATGTAATTTAATCTTTTTAACCTTAGTTTTCTTTACATACAAGATGAGGATAAGAATGACAGCCATCTGACAGGGTTGTTTTGAGGCATAAATGAAAAACATATGCATTTAAAAACACAAAGTCTGGCTCATAGTAAGTGCATTCTATCAGATGCATTCTTTTAAAATATAAAAATAATTCAAGTAGAGATTAATGTACATACAGTTTGATAGATACAGAAATAACTGTAGCTATATGTATATAAATATAAATGTTTTTGGATATGTACAGCATTACCTACCTCTGTTCTCTGGGAAGTCTAGAAGCAATGACACCCAAAGAGCACTGAGCACACTCAGTGGCTAGACTTGGTTTCTAAATGTAACTTTTTGATAAAAGGAACAAAGTCTATTAGTGAAATGGCTGATTGTAGACCTTGAGCAAGAAAAATACAAGATAAGCCTAGGACACCTTGTAGTGCCAGAAAGTAATTTCCAGGCATTCAGAGAAGATGAGATCACTTTAGGCTTGGGATTTTAGAGTGAGAGGGATTGAGATGGGCCACTCCATGCAGCAGAGAAGAGAAAATTATTGAGTGGGAAGGATAGTCTGTGCGAAGTAACAGAATGTAGAAAGTGACTAGATATAACAAATATATTTCTCTGAATATGGAACATTATTTATATAAGGTAAAAGTGGAAAATGATGCTGATAAAAGCTATTTCTCCTTCTCTGCCTATTACTACTATTGTTTTCAATTTGATTTGTGTGTTAATGCTTTGAAATATACAGCAAGATTTTGTGAATATAATTGTATTCAAGACTTCTAAAAATATGTAAGAAAGTGATTTAAAATATTTACTTTAGGAAAAAATTATACAAGATGACTTGGAATAAATTGGGCAAAGGTATTCAATTTACAAAAATTTTAGGTGAGACTCAGGCTCAAGTTGCCATTCCATTGATTTCCATTGATAGAAAACCCAATAAAGTTCAGGTTAGAAATAGATTTCATCACCAGATTTTGTCATTCTGATTTTATTCTGTGGGAATTTAAAATCCATTGTTTGTGTGTATGTATTCAGAGAGAGATCTGGAATATGGATTATAAAAGTCAAAAGCAAGCTTTAGGTAGGAGTGGCTGGGAGGAAGGAAATAAAAACAAGAGTTGTTAGAATATTGGGTATAATTCATTATTGGGAAAGAATTTTTATTGAAAGAAAGGATCAAAGGTGATATAAAACGTGGATGCCATGGAGAATTATGACATTAACAGAAGTAGGTCTGTCAAGAAGAGGAAATATTTTATAGATATCTATTCATATTTTTGGATGTTTACATGAGAGCAGCAGGTGGCCACAATTATTTTCTATAAGGCATATTAGCATATATTTGGGATGAATCCAGACATAGAAGACCACTTTTTAAAATATTCTAACAGACCATTATAAACCTAAATTTAGAAAGTTAAAAGTAGCAGCTGTATGATGAGATACTATGAGAAAATGGAAGGAAAGCAGAATGAAAGGAATAAAGCTCATTGTTGATGTGCCATAGCAGAATTTCAGATGTGAGGTGTCTTTGAGGACACCTAGGTACTTGGTCTGCAAGAGATGGACCATCTGCTGTAGCACAGAGGACAATGCCATTGCCAGCATCTTCACTCACCTTCAAATTGTAATTCTACCCATCTCTGTGGTTTAGTTTTCACAAGATAAGGCTGAAGTCTCAGAGAGCCAGAGAGTCTAGCTAGGTACTTCTGCATTACTTTTAGTATCTTACGATTAGCTATTATATATGAGTCAAGAATACTGAGATGTGAGTGCATACATATGGATGGATTATTCAAATAATTTAAATTATCTGAAAATAATTTTTCAAATATTTTTTAAAAATATCAAACCTGTATAAGATAGAATGATTCCCACAGCATATAATGGATTTTTCTGCTTCTTTATGCAGAAAATAGTGAACATATATAAAATTTTAATTGGTGATTCAATGTGATCAAAATATTATTGTACTAATAAATATAGAGAGATGTAACTTCTACTTCCTTTATCTATGTCACCCTGTCAACTATAAACTGTTACTTTCTCTGCTGTCAGTGTGTCTGGCTTTGAAATCCCCACCACATTGTAATTTATTATTCATTTATTCAATAGGAAAATAGGCAGACAGTAGTGATAAAACATATATTAAATTTTTTTTAATATTTAGCAGTATGAGGGAGTTAGGAGTAAGTTGCAAAAACGTATTCTAGTGTATATTTTGTTGTTTCTTTTATGTTCAAAGAAGTAAAACCTTATACATGTAATGAAAAGTTTTCTGCTAACAAGATAGATTCAGTTAAAATTGATGTATTTTTCAACACTGGAGGAAAAAAAAAGTTAGATTAAGTAGCATTAAATATTTAACACGCAGTAAAGAAATCCATGTTTTTTCTTTATATGTTCTTAATCTTGCATCTAGTGTTCATTACATATTTGTAAATACAGAGATAGATGTAGAAAGAAGAGCTTACTTTGAATTACACTTAGAACCTGTGAATTAATCTGAATTAATCTTTAACCTAATATACACATAGTTGTTTTAAAAAAAAGAGTGTGTTTGTTGTAAAGAATTATTAATCAGTCAAAAGACATGTTAATCTTTGTTTTAATCAGCTATGCTATAACAAAGTGAGCCATCTTTAACACCAAAGCAGGACACCACTATCCATCTGGTAGTTGTTTATTAAAGATAGAAACATGAGAGAATATCAAACAGCCTCTAGAGTTCTGACATTGCAAACCTACATCTACTAATAGATAACCTAATTGTAACAACAACAAATTATATTATTAGTATCAATGATTCTGAATTTATCTTTAAACATAGTGAATAGGTATTGGGATTCAATTACATATAATAAATAATGTACCTGCAACATGAATAATATTGCTTATACAACACTGTGTAACAAATATACATTAAGTGTAGATCCTCACACAAAATAGGAGAGACTCTTAATGCTCAGCTAACTAAAATATGAGATGAATGTGATATATGCCAAAATAGAAGCACAAATAAAGTACCGTAGGAATGTAAAGAGTGAGAGATATGTTCACGTGCCAGAGCAATGTTTCTCAGCCAGGGGCAGTTTTGCACACCAACACTCTCCCCTACATAATAAACATTTGTCAATATCTGGATATATTTTTGGTTTTCAGAACTGGGGGATGTGGGTTATGGCATATATAGAGTAGAAGGCAGGGATGCTGTAAACATCCTACAGTGCAAAAGGAAGCCCACACAACAAATAATTACCTGAGTCAAAATATAAATACACCCAGGCTTCCCTGGTGGCACAGTGGTTGAGAGTCCTCCTGCCGATGCAGGGGACACGGGTTCGTGCCCCGGTCCGGGAAGATCCCACATGCCGCGGAGCAGCTGGGCCCCACCCCTCCTCGTGAGACATGGCCGCTGAGCCTGCGCGTCCGGAGCCTGTGCTCCACAACGGGAGAGGCCACAGCAGTGAGAGGCCTGCGTACCGAAAAATATATATATATAAAAATATATAAATACACCCAAGCTTGAGAAACCCTGTTGCAATGTGAAAAAGTTCCTCAAAGAGACCTCATATGGGTTTACAATTGAACAAAATAAGTAGAATTTTAAAAGGCAGAATTAGGGTGGAAATATAATGAAACTGAGTGGTCAATATGGGCAAAATCCATTATTTGTAAATTAAAGTTCATATCCAAGGAATGAATAATGAATAGTTAATGGCTGGAATGTAACGTACATACAGGTATAGGAGAGAGGAAGTTGGAAAATTGGGTTGAGAGACATTGGATGATATGCCAAGACTGTATACATGTGTGACCTATGTATATATAACAAAACAGTGTGTTTCATTTTATAACAAAATGAGATGATTCTCTGATTCTATTTTTCAGTGAGCTCTTGTGATTGTTATTGTGTTTTGCTTTGTTTTATTTAGCTGTTGTTTCTGTAAGTCTTCCAGTTTTTCTCCTAATGAATGAATTTATTTCACTTTATAGATCTATAAGAATGTACACAACTCCTCCATCACCACCAATGGGAACTTAAATGTTTTACAATACTTATATTGCAAATAATGCCACAATTAACATGTCTGCCCATGTTTCAAATGTTTTCCTATAATATTTTCTCAAAAGTGCTGTAGTAACAATGGTGGCTTGTATGAAGAAATCCTTTACACACAGGCATTTTACAAAATTTGAAGCAGATTACAGGCTCTATCATTATAAATATGGAAGAGGAAGTGGAGTACAAATAAGTAGATCTTTTCACAAATTGTTGTAGAGGTAGATTTGATACATTGGGTGCTGATTAGAGAGTGTGTGAAATTTGAAGGAGAATTCAAATTTTCTAGGATGAGTGTTTGATGGTAACGTAGCAATGTGATGGTTAACTTAATACATGAGCTTGACTGAGCCTTTGGGTGTCCAGACATTTGGCCAAACATTATTCTGGATGTGTCTGGGAAGGTGGTTTTGAATGAGACTAACATTTAAAATCAGTAGTTTGAGAAAAACAGATTGCCCTCCTTAATGTGGGTGAGCCCCATCCAATCAGTTGAAAACATGAATAAAACAAAAAGGCTGATCTACCTATGAATAAGAGGAAATTCTTCCTATCTAATTGTCTTCTAACCAGGGCATTGGTTTCCTCCTGCTTTTGAACTTGAATTAAAACATCAGATCTTCCTGGGTTTCAAGCCTATTGGCCTTTGGTCTAGAACTTCACCATCAGCTCTCCCAGATCTCCTGCTTCACAGCAGATCTTGGAACCATAATCATGTGATGCAATTCCTTATATTAAATCTTTTATAATGCATGCATACATATATGTATATACTAATTAATAATGTTAACCTTTAAATAATATTAATAACAACATAATATTATATATATTTGTACATATATATATATTCTATTGAGTCTGTTTCTCTAGAAAGCCCTCACTAATGCCAGTAGTAACTGCAATAAGTTCCTCTTAACACATTGCTTTTGCCTTGCTTTGTTTTGATATTTCTTGCATTAAAAACAAGTTTGGGTGCTGACTCAAGTCAAACTGCTTAAAAGCTAGCTCATCTGTGTTTTGGGGGGGTTGAACTTAGAGCTACCATTTTATTATTATTATTGTTTTATCATTTAAATTTTATTTATTTTTTCTACAACAGCTTCTTATTAGTTATCTATTTTATACATATTAGTATATATATGTCAATCCCAATCTCCCAATTCATCCCACCACCACCCCCCCCCAATTCCCCCCCCTGGTGTCCATACATTTGTTCTCTACATCTGTGTCTCTATTTCTGCCCTGCAAACTGGTTCATCTCTACCAGTTTTCTAGGTTCCACATATATGTGTTAATATACGATATCTGTTTCTCTCTTTCTGACTTACTTCACTCTGTATGACAGTCTCTGGATCCATTCATGTCTCTACAAATGACCCTATTTCATTCCTTTTTATGACTGAGTAATATTCCATTGTGTATATGTACCACATCTTCTTTATGCTTTCATCTGTTGATGGACATTTAGGTTGATTCCATGACCTGGCTATTGTAAATAGTAAAACTAGCTCATCTTTTATTATTATCATAGCATATATAGGTAACAATTAACTTATTCATGGCTTTGAATGACTCTCTGAAACAATGGTAGCTTCTACTTTTTCCTGCCATTGAAATCTCTTTACAATTAATAAATTTCTATTTTCTGATCAGTTCTCAACCCTTGCTCTCACTGTTGGTGCTACTCTCTGGTTCTTCTGTGGAATAAATCAACATGCTACTTATACTGACTTTCCCTGTTTATAAATATTTTTTTCTGTATCATGTTATTGAAACCACACAGAACCTGAACTCTTTTTCTCAGAAATAGCAGTTATTTTTTATTTAAATTGAAATTCATTTTTATATGTCTATAACTAGAAAAATCTATATTCTCATAACATAAAATATTTATTTAAAAGATAAATATGATGAGAATCTCATCACTGATTTTTGGCTATTAAAGTATTACCATCACAGAAATTTTGAGAAAAAGTAATAAGCTTCTAATTTTATCTCTTATAAATATGATAATGCTAAAATTTTATCAACATAGCTTGTGGATCTAAGATGAAGTCTCTGAAACTCAAAGAAGTAGGAATGAGTTGATAAAAGAGGAATATTTATATTTAATGTAAACATTATTTCTGTATGCCTGGTTTTCCAGTCACTTTAAATACAATCATGAATGATGTTGGATTCCATCCAGCTACCTTTGAATCAGATACATAAGACACCAAAGAGAAGCTCCTTCTGGTCTATTAAGGATGGTTTGGTGCTGATCTCTTTGTGTGATTCAACTTCACCTTTACATTCACCCCAATGATCAAAAAATATCTTTGATAAAATAAACATCTTAGTCTATACCATGTCCACAACTTTCTACCTCGTTTCTTGAAATGATACTTAAACTATATACAACTTAGTTTCTCCATTTTTAAAACATAATTAAAAATAACTACTTCACAGGATTTTGGCAAACATTTCCTGAGACAGTGTAGGTAAAACAGTTTGAAAATGCTAAATGATAGCTATAATTATTGGTACAAGCTCCTTAAATTTTAAATGAATGTATATACTTAAATTATATAAATGTTTGAAACACTTTTCACGGGCAAGCTGGGAACTAGCCTTTATTATGCCTTTGGTAATAAAATGTATTTCATTCTGATTCATTTCTTTAGAAATACATATGTAACCTAAAACTTGTTCATACATTGGAAATCTCAATTTTATGGATCTTATATGAGATTTTCTGAATTTTACAAAGTAATTGACAACTATGCTCTTCTTACTTTCAGCACGTATTCAACAGGTAGTAATGAATCTATTTTGAAGTAGGCATAATACCTTGTTCTTCCCTCTCTGTGATAAGAGGAATATATGTTTTAATTTAATGGCTTATGTTATAAATATAGTCTAAGGAGAAGAGAGGATTTCCTCAATGCAGACCTCAATCTTTAACATGGGAAACAAATTTATCACATAGAGAAGGCATTATTGTCTGATCTTCCGGGATCAGAAAACTTGACATAAGAATTTAAGTATTAAATATAAACAATGAATTAAAATTGTAACTACTGTGTAATAAAAAATTAAAAGAAACAAATCCTTTTATTAGTGTATATAATTTTCTACATTGATTTTTTTTTAATATATTTTTTGCTTTCTTCAACAAATATCAAATCCATGCATATCTTAGACTGGTATATTGCCATTTTTTACCTTCAAAATAAGAGGAAATGAAAGAAAGGATAATTGCCACTAAAAGTTTGATATCAAAGTAATATTTAAAGCATAAACACAAACAAAAGTCATCAACATATATAGTTCATTTGGTATATTAATATCAACAAATGAAACTTAAATCATAAACAAAATAAACTATTTGTCTTAGATGAAAGAAAAAGGGGGTACTCACATTCATAAGCAACACAATTACTGATCTTTTCACTCAAAAATGAAATTTTATGTATTACAATATATAGTATATATATTCTCACTTTTTACATTTAAAAAACTCATATTTTTAAATATAAATAATATATATATAACTTATCTATCTCTCTTTATAAAAGACTGGAGTTGGAGTGTAATGTAAATTTCAATACTAGTACCAGAGACTATAGAAATCCAGAAAATAGATCTTTTAATTAGCTCACACATTTTAACACAGGCTTATCTGTAACATATAATTTGTGAGTTTGCTTGATTTTCTTTGCCTGACTCAGTACCTACTCTCTTAGACTTAGAAATGTATAACTTTTCAACTAGGTTATTTTCTTTTGATTTCTTGGTTTTCTCAATTAGGGAGCAGAGAAGATGTATCTACAGGTTTTTTTTGTTAAAACCCTTCAGTGTTTATTGCCCATTTGGGTCCCCTCCCTTCTCAGAGTCCCAGAGATTCTTAAATTACTCATTTAGCAGATAACAGCATGCTTTTTAATAACTACTTCAGTTTCTGGAGAACCATCATAATTAGTTTCACTGGCAAAATCTGAGTGCAATTTTTCAGATATATTTCTACTAAAATCACTTAATATAATGACATGTAATTTTTTTTTCTCCTTGAATAGTCACATACACCCACTAGACTGGACTTCTCATCATTTCTGTATGTTCTACATTTCTTCACCTGCAACAAAAGGGTTAAAAAGAAAGATTAAAATGATTAAATTTAGAACATTATGACTAGCCATCTTACCCCCCAAAAGAGCACAGAATATTAAGATAATAGTATTATAGGAAATTTCTCAATGTACAAACTGATGTCAATTTCAATGATCAATATTTATTGGAAATTTATCTTTTTCTTTTTTTTTTTTTTGGTTAGTTTTTTACTATGACAAATTTTTAATAATGCCCTTACATGCCGTTTTACTGAATAGACTAGAAGGAGAATGTTTTAGAACAGTAGTATTAAACTGTGTTGCACATTTAGAAATGACTCAGGGTTTTCTTTCCTAGAGCTCCACGGCCACCTCTGCTGGATGTTTCATAAAGAAGAATGGCAGATCGTAGTCTTTAGATTTTTTGTTTTATGTTGCTTTGTTTTCTTTTTTTTTTTTAGAATTTTCTCACCAGGAGATCATGTGATATAGAGTTAACACCAGTGGGTAGTGATAAAAATTCTTTGACTCAATGAGTTATTGTGATTCAGAAGCTCTTTCCTTCCTCAAGATTTATACTGTATTCCATTCAAAGGCAATAGCTGGAGGTTCATGCAGTGAAACAAAAATTTCAAAAAAACTCTATCCTGGCTTGCCAGATATGAACTTTGAGATTGCTTAAAATAGCAACTTGTAAAAACAAAAACAAAAATGAACAAAAAACTATTTCATTGACCTACTGAGTTTTACAGATTGAGAATGAACATCTGAGTTTTTAGCTCCTGTTCTACCTACAGACTGAAGCCAATATACAATATTTTGAGCTTTATTTTCCCAATATGTCACATTGGAATAATGTTCTCCTTTATACTCAGTGATATGATAAATTCTCTAAATGGTAGTAACATATGGAAACATTAGTGAAGGAGAGAAAAGTCCTTTGACTCAGCTACCATTATTGGGCAAGGGTTAAGTATGGAGGAGGGAAGCGATGAAATATTTGGAATTCAGACCTAGACAAAGGTAGAAATTAATGGGAAGAAAAAAATTTCCCAAATAAGCTCCCTCTATTTATATTTCAGTAGAATTGTCTATTGAGGAGAGGTAGTTGCTGCAAAGTGTCCTTGTTTTCTACTCCATTACCTTTGGTTAACTCAAGTCCTGGGGGAGCACCATGGAAAGGCCCTAAAATGTCACCAGTATTGATACAAAAACAATGTTTCCTGAAGCCAGACACACACAATCTTTTGTTACAGTCTTCATCGAATAGTTGCTTACCACATACAGCCAAAATGAATACTTAGAATAATCAACAATCCCAGTCAAATCATAAAAGCAGACCTTTGATGACAAATAGAGGTCTAATGGCCAGGACATTCTGTTCTTTAAAATTGAAAAGTGAGGACTGCTAGAAAGATCTTGCTAGATACAGGCAATCATTGGGAAACATAAGGAGCAAAGCAATGTCTGAGACAAAGTTTTTCAGAAAAAATTCAATAGTTTAAAGTTTACTACTGGTAAAATAAGTGAGGAATATTTCCAAGATACCTGAATCAGCTCTTTTTGTAGCGTACTGGTACATACATACACTCACCCACACATATGTGAGAGAGAAGATATTGTGAATTATTTTCCCTTTCCTGACATGGCTACATAGTACACATTAACTTTTTAATATTTTTATTCTAAACACTGAATCTGTTTACACATCTTTGTAAAACAGTTTCAAGGCTTGATATCACCTGTCTTGATTATAGAGAGCTCCGTCTTCAAACATAGAAATTTTATTAAAATATTTTAATTACAATCTTTTATAGAAAGTTTTCCTTTAATATAATGTGCAGCTGTATCTCATTCCCCTCTATGACTTTAATGCATTCAGAGTATCCAAGGTGATTTTTATCAATTACAATAGTTTCATGTGTATTCTTTTCATTGCAATGAATGTCAAGGCCTGCAACATGTATTCGTGTATATTTGTATTATAATTGTTTATATATTAGTATTACATTGGATTTCAATGTCATAATATAATACTAAATAAAAATATATACATATATTCATTTTCAAGGTACTACATATTTTTTGAAATACATATTACTACTATTTGCCTCTGTATGTTTAAAGCGAAGTAGATAGTAAGCTAAGAAACTGTCAATCAGTTAAGAGGACAATAAGAACAGTAAATGAACACATTCTCCAAGGACAAAGTACTGATAAAAAGACTGAATTTATTAATCTGGAAAATCACAAACTGATAAAATCTGTGCCTAAAGAAAATCTGTTGTACACATTAGTTAAATTGATGTGTCCTATGAGTCATTTAACTAAAATATTTTGTATTAAAAATTAATATTATTGTACAGATAGTCCTTGGCTTATAATGGTTTGACTTAATATTTTTTGACATTACAGTGATGCAAAATTAATGCACAACAAGTAGAAACCATACTTTGAATTTTGAATTTGATCTTTGATCTTTTCCCAGGAGAGTGATATGCAGTATGATACTCTCTCATGATGCTGGGCAGCGGCTGTGAGCCAAGGTCCCCAGTCATGAAAGTAAACAACTGATACATTTACAACCATTCTGTTTCTCAGTTTCAGTCCAATATTCAAAAAATTACAGTAGATATTCAACCTTAATTATAAAATAGGTTTTATGTTAGATAATTTTGCCCAACTATAGGCTAATAATGTAAGTTTTCCGAGCATCTTTAAGGCAGGCTAGGCTAAGTAATGATGTTCAGTAGATTAGGTGTATTAAAGGCATTTTCTACTTAGAATATTTTTGATTTACTATGGGTTTATTGGGATGTAACCACATCATAAATTGAGAAAGATATGTAATTTTGCTTGCAGACAATCTTGAGAGATTAATTTCTTTATTGTGTAAGTCATAGGAAATCTTGGTAGTTTGGAAAAGGCTTTAAAATGTTATGATATTAATAAATACTTCATATATTATTATTTATGATTTCATTATGTTATTAATCAAGTGAAAAAAATAAAAACAACAGAAATAAAGACAACAGAAGTCCCTGAGGCCTCCTGCTATGCATAATAAAAAGCCACACATGACTTTTACAATCATAGTTAAGAGGCATTAATGAAACTTAGCCCTTTGACACATTTCTTATTATTCTCCCACACATAATTAGTTACTTCATATAAAATGATACTTAAGCTTCCTCAAGATGGCGGAAGAGTAAGACGTGGAGATCCCCTTCCTCTCCACAAATACATCAGAAATACATCTACATGTGGAACAACTCCTACAGAACACCTACAAATGCTGGCAGAAGACCTCAGACATCCCAAAAGGCAAGAAACTCCCCCACGTACCTGGGTAGGGCAAAAGAAAAAAAAAAAAAAAAAACACAGACAAAAGAATAGGGACAGGACCTGCACCACTGGCAGGGAGCTGTGAAGGAGGAACGGTTTCCAAACACTAGGAAGCCCCTTCACGGGTGGAGACTGTGGATGGAGGGGGGAAGCTTCGGAGCCACGGAGGAGAGCGCAGCCACAGGGGTGCTGAGGGCAAAGCGGAAAGATTCCCGCACAGAGGATCGCTGCCAACCAGCACTCACCAGCCCAAGAAGCTTGTCTGCTCACCCGCTGGGGTGGGTGGGGATTGGGAGCTGAGGCTCGGGCTTCGGAGGTCAGATATGAGGGACAGGACTGGGGTTGGCAACGTGAACACAGCCTGATAGGGGCTAGTGTGTCACAGTGTTAGACCCAAATGGTCTACGAGGGATTCCAACTCGCCCAAGAATCGCCAAGAGTCGGGAGCCGCTGCAACACGCAAGAGGTTTATTAGGAGCCGATGCACCGGGGTTCCCTGAACCTCACGCAGGAGGCCGATGGGGAACCCCTAAAAGCGGAATCACATACTTTTTATAGGTTTATTTACTCATAGGGCGGGTATATTCTCACAATGATTGGGTAAATGTGGTGACTTTTGAATTTATTGGCTTAGGAAATTTTGCCCCACCTTCTGGCCGTTACAGTTGTTCGTTCATTGTGACGGTTAGGGCGTATACCTGTTACGGGCAACTTGAAAATTACCCGCTGGCTGGAAAGTCCCCGTCAACTGAAAAACTCGAAGAATTGGTTTCGATAGGGAGAAGAATTGGTTTCGATAGGGAGAAGGAGTGGCGCACGATAGGGAGAAGAATTGGTTTCAATAGGGAGAAGGAGTGGCGCAAGAGGTTGGTTTACGGGAACAAGTGAGGGGGTGGAAAGTCCCTAAAGGCCCCACAACAGATAGTTGGGAGGGTGTCCGGGAAAAAGTCTGGAGCTGCCAAAGAGGCAAAAGACTTTTTCTTCCCTCTTTGTTTCCTGGTGCGCAAGGAGAGGGGATTCAGAGCACCGCTTAAAGGCGCTCCAGAGACAGGTGTGAGCTGCAGCTATCAGTGTGGACCCCAGAGATAGGCATGAGATGCTAAGGCTACTGCTGCAGCCACAAAGAAGCCTGTGTGCAAGCACAGGTCACTATCCTCCCTCCCGGGAGCCTGTGCATCCCGCCACCGCCAGCGTCCCGTGATGCAGAGACAACTTCCCCAGGAGAACACACGGCGTGCTTCAGGCTGGTGCAACGTCATGCCGGCCTCTGCTGCTGCACACTCGCCCCGCATCTTTACCCCTCCCTCCCCCGCGGCCTGAGTGAGCCAGAGCCCCCGAAGCAGCTGCTCCTTTAACCCTGTCCTGTCTGAGCAAAGAACAGACGCCCTCAGGTGACCTACACACAGAGGCGGGTCCAAATCCAAAACTGAACCCAGAAGGAGTGTAAACAAAGAAGAAAAAGGGAGATTTCTGACAGCAGCCTCAGGAGCAGAGGATTAAGTCTCCACAATCAACTTGATGTAACCCAGGTCTGTGGAATACCTGAATAGACAATGAATCATCACAAATTGAGGAGGTTGATTTTGGGAGCAAACATATATATATATTTTTTTCCCCTTTTTCTCTTTTTGTGAGTGTGTATGCATATGCTTCTGTGTGTGATTTTCTCTGTATAGCTTTGTTTTTACCAATTATCGTAGGGTTCTGTCTTTTTTTTTTTTTAACTTTAAAAAATTTTTGTCTTAATAATTATTTTTTATTTTAATAACTTTATTTTGTTTTATCTTCTTTCTTTCTTTCTTTCTATGTTTTCTCCCTTTTATTCTGAGCCATGGAGATGAAAGGCTCTTGGTGCTCCAGCCAGGCATTGTGGCAGTGCCTCTGAGGTGGGAGAGCCAAGTTCAGGACACTGGTCCACAAGAGACCTCCCATGTAATATTAAATGGGAAAATCTCCCCGAGATCTCCATCTCAACGCCAAGACCCAGCTTACTCAACGACCAGAAAGCTACAGTGCTAGACACCCTATGCCAAATAAATAGCAAGACATGAACACAACCACACCCATTAGCAGAGAGGCTGCCTAAAATCATAATAAGGCCACAGACACCCCAAAACACACCACCAGACATGGACCTGCCCACCAGAAAGACAAGATCCAGCATCATCCACCAGAACACAGGCACTAGTCCCCTCCACCAGGAAGCCTACACAATCCACTGAACCAACTTTAGCCACTGGGGACAGACACCAAAAACTATGAACCTGCAGCCTGCAAAAAGGAGACCCCAAACGCAGTAAGTTAACCAAAATGAGAAGACAAAAAAACACAGAGCAGATGAAGGAGCGAGGCAAAAACCCACCAGACCTAACAAATGAAGAGGAAATAGGCAGTCTACCTGAAAAAGAATACATAAAAATGATAGTAAAGATGATACAAAATCTTGGAAACAGAATAGAAAATATACAAGAAATGTTTAACAAGAACCTAGAAGAACTAAAGAGCAAACAAACAGTGATGAACAACACAATAAATGAAATTAAAAATTCTCTAGAAGGGATCAATAGCAAAATAACTGACAGAGAAGAATGGATAAGTGACCCGGAAGATAAAATAGTGGAAATAACTACTGCAGAGCAGAATAAAGAAAAAAGAAGGAAAGGAATAGAGGACAGTCTCAGAGATCTCTGGGACAACATTAAATGCACCAACATTCACATCATAGGGGTCCCAGAAGAAGAAGAGAAAAAGAAAGGGACTGAGAAAATATTTGAAGAGATTATAGTTGAAAACCTCTCTAATATTAGAAAGGAAATAGTTAATCAAATCCAGGAAGCACAGAGAGTCCCATACAGGATAAACCCAAGGAGAAACACACCAAGATACATATCAATCAAACTATCAAAAATTAAATACAAAGAAAAAATATTAAAAGATGCAAGGGAGAACGAACAAATAACACACAAGGGAATCCCCATAAGGTTAACAGCTGATCTTTCAACAGAAACTCTGCAAGCCAGAAGGGAGTGGCAGGACATACTGAAAGTGATGAAGGAGAAAAATCTACAACCAAGATTACTCTACCCAACAAGGATCTCATTCAAATTTGATGGAGAAATTAAAAGCTTTACAGACAAGCAAAAGATAAGGGAATTCAGAACCACCAAACCAGCTTTACAACAAATGCTAAAGGAACTTCTCTAGGCAGGAAATGCAAGAGAAGGAAAAGACCTATAATAACAAACCCAAAGCAATTAAGAAAATGGTAATAGGAACATACATATTGATAATTACCTTAAATGTGAATGGATTAAATGCTCCAATGAAAACACATAGGCTGGCTGAATGGATACAAAAACAAGACCCATATATATGCTGTCTACAAGAGAGCTACTTCAGACCTAGGGACACATACAGGCTGAAAGTGAGGGAATGGAAAGTTATTCCACGAAAATGGAAATGAAAAGAAAGCTGGAGTAGCAATTCCCATATCAGACAAACTGACTTTAAAATGAGGACTATTAGAAGAGACAAAGAAGTACACTACATAATGAAGGGATCAATCCAAGAAGAAGATATAACAAATTTAAATATTTATGCACCTAATATATGTGCACCTCAATACATAAGGCAAATACTAACAGCCATAAAAGGGGAAATCAGCAGTAACACAATCATAGTAGGAGACTTAAACACCCACTTTCATCAATGGACACATCATCCAAAATGAAAATAAATAAGGAAACACAAGCTTTAAATGATACATTAAACAAGATGGACTTAATTGATATTTATAGGACTTTCTTTCCAAAAACAACAGAATACACATTCTTCTCAAGTTCTCATGGAACATTCTGCAGGATAGATCATACCTTGGGTCACAAATCAAGCCTTGGTAAATTTAAGAAAATTGAAATCATATCAAGAATCTTTTCTGACCATAATGCTATGAGACTAGAAATCAATTACAGGGGGAAAAAATCTGTAAAAAATATAAACACATGGAGGTTAAACAATACACTACTGAATAACCAACAGATGATTGAAGAAACCAAAGAGGACATCAAAACATACCGAGAAACAAATGACAATGAAAACACGACAACCCAAAACCTCTGAGATGCAGCATAAACAGTTCTACGAGGGAAGTTTATAGCAATAAAATCCTACCTTAAGAAACAAGAAATATCACAAATAAAAAACCTAACTTTACATTTAAAGCAATTAGAGAAAGAAGAACAAAGAAAACCCAAAGATAGCACAAGGAAAGAAATCATAAAGATCATATCAGAAATAAATGAAAAAGAAATGAAGGAAATGATAGCAAAGATCAATAAACCTAAAACCTGGTTCTTTGAGAAGATAAACAAAATTGATAAACCATTAGCCAGACTCATCAAGAAAAAAAGGGAGAACACTCAAATCAATAGAATTAGAAATGAAAAAGAAGTAGCAACTGACACTGCAGAAATAAAAAGGATCATGAAAGATTACTACAAGCAATGTTATGCCAATAAAATGGAAAACCTGGAAGAAATGGACAAATTCTTAGAAATGCACAACCTTCCAAGACTGAACCAGGAAGAAATAGAAAATATGAACAGACAAATCAAAAGCACTGAAGTTGAAACTGTGCTTAAAAATCTTCCAACAAAAAAAAAGCCTAGGACCAGATGGTTTCACAGATGAATTCTATCAAACATTTAGAGAAAAGCTAAAACCTATCCTTCTCAAACTCTTCCAAAATATAGCAGAGAGAGGAGCACTCCCAAACTCATTCTATGAGGCCACCATCACCCTGATATCAAAACCAGACAAAGATGTCACAATGAAAGAACACTACAGGCCAATATCACTGATGAACTTAGATGCAAAAATCCTCAACAAAATACTAGCAAACAGAATCCAACAGCACATTAAAAGGATCATACACTGTGATCAAGTGGGTTTTATCCCAGGAATGCAAGGATTCTTCAATATACGCAAATCAATCAACGTGATACACCACATTAACAAATTGAAGGAGAAAAACCATATGATCATCTCAATAGATGCAGAGAAGGCTTTCAACAAAATTCAACACCGATTTATGATAAAAGCCCTCCAGAAAGTAAGCATAGAGGGAACTTCCCTCAACATAATAATGGCCATATATGAGGAACCCACAGCCAACATCGTCCTCAATGGTGAAAAACTGAAACCATTTCCACTAAGATCAGGAATAAGAGAAGGATGCCCACACTCACCGCTATTATTCAACATAGTTTTGGAAGTTTTAGCCACAGCAATCAGAGAAGAAAAAGAAATAAAAGGAATCCAAATCAGAAAAGAAGAAGTAAAGCTGTCAATGTTTGCAGATGACATGATACTATACATAGAGAATCCTAAAGATGCTGCCAGAAAACTACTAGATCTAATCAATGAATTTGGTAAGGTAGCAGGATACAAAATTAATGCACAGAAACCTGTAGCATTCCTATACACTAGTGATGAAAAATCTGAAAGTGAAATTAAGGAAACACTCCCATTTACCATTGCAACAAAAGAATAAAATATCTAGGAATAAACCTACCTAAGGAGACAAAAGATCTGTATGCAGAAAATTATAAGACACTGATGAAAAAAATTAAAGATGATACAAATAGATGGAGAAATATACTGTGTTCTTGGATTGGAAGAATCAACATTGTGAAAATGACTCTACTACCCAAAGTAATCTACAGGTTCAATGCCATCACTATCAAGCTACCACTGGCATTTTTCACAGAACTAGAACAAAACATTTACCAGTTTGTATGGAAACACAGAAGACCCCGAACAGCCAAAGCAATCTTGAGGAAAAAAAAAACAGAGTTGGAGGAATCAGGTGCCCTGACCTCAGACTATACTACAAACCTACAGTAATCAAGGCAGTATGATACTGGCACAAAAACAGAAATATAGATCAATGGAACAGGATAGAAAGCCCAGAGATAAACCCTTTTACATATGGTCACTTTATCTTTGATAAAGGAGGCAAGAATATACAGTGGAGAAAAGACAGCCTCTTCAATATGTGGTGCTGGGAAAACTTGACAGGTACATGTAAACATATGAAATTAGAACACTCCCTAACACAATACACAAAAATAAGCTCAAAATTGATTAAAGACCTAAGTGTAAGGCCAGACACTATCCAACTCTTAGAGGAAAACGCAGGGAGAACACTTTATGACATAAATCACAGCATGATCCTTTTTGACCCACCTCCTAGAGAAATGGAAATAAAAACAAAAATAAACAAATGGTACCTAATGAAACTTCAAAGCTTTTGCACAGCAAAGGAAACCATAAACAAGACCAAAAGACAACCGTCAGAATGGAGGAAAACATTTTCAAATGAGGCAACTGACAAAGGATTAATCTCCAAAATTTACCAGCAGCTCATGCAGCTCAATATGAAAAAAACAATCCAATCCAAAAATGGGCAGAAGACGTAAATAGAGATTTCTCCAAAGAAGCTATACAGATTGCCAACAAGCACATGAAAGAATGTTCAACATCATTAATCATTAGAGAAATGCAAATCAAAACTACAATGAGGCATCATCTCACACCGGACAGCATGGCCATTGTCAAAAAATCTACAAACAATAAATGCTGGAGAGGCTGTGGATAAAAGAGAGCCCTCTTGCACTGTTGGTGGGAATGTAATTGGATAGAGCCACTATGGAGAACACTATGGAGATTCCTTACAAAACTAAAAATAGAACTACCATACGACCCAGCAATCCCACTATTGCGCATATATCCTGAGAAAACCATAATCCAAAAAGAGTCATGTACAAAAATGTTCATTGCTGCTCTGTTTACAATAGCCAGGACATGGAAGCAACCTAAGTGTCCATCAACAGATGAATCGATAAAGAAGATATGGCACATATATACAATGGAATATTACTCTGCCATAAAATGAAAGGAAATAGAGTTATTTGTAGTGAGGTGGATGGACCTAGAGTTTGTCATACAGAGTGAAGTAGGTCAGAAAGAGCAAAACAAATATCATATGCTAACGCATATATATGGAATCTAAAAAAACAAACCAAAAAGGAAAGGTCATGAAGAACCTAGGGGCAAGACGGGAATAAAGACACAGACCTACTAGAGAATGGACTTGAGGATATGGGGAGGGGGAAGGGTAAGCTTTGACAAAGTGAGAGAGTGACATGGACATATATACACTACCAAACACAAAATAGATAGCTAGTGGGAAGCAGCTACATAGCACAGGAAGATCAGCTCGGTGGTTTGAGACCACCTAGAGGGGTAGGATAGGGAGGGTGGGAGGGAGGGAGATGCAAGAGGGAAGAGATATGGGAACATATGTATATGTATAACTGATTCACTTTGTTATAATACAGAAAGTAACACACAATTGTAAAGCAATTATACTCCAATAAAGATGTTAAAAAAAATAAAATGATGCTTAACAAAATATATACTTATGTAATAATTACATTAATCAAATATAATATAAAGTAATACATATTTTTAAAGAATCATTTGCCTACTTTTTAAATCATTATATTTCTTAGACTGGATTAAGCTTAATGAATATAGTTAATTTTAGAAAAATAGACTTTTCAAGTCAAGTATTGGTTTTTGTTTGTTTGTTTTTGTGGTATGCAGGCCTCTCACTGTTGTGGCCTCTCCCATTGTGGAGCACAGGCTCCGGACGCTCAGGCTCAGAGGCCAGGGCTCACGGGCCTAGCCACTCCACAGCATGTGGGATTTTCACGGACCGGGGCTCGAACCCATTTCCCCTGCATTGGCAGGCGGACTCTCAACCACTGCACCACCGGGGAAGCCCTCAAGTCAACTACTGTTTTTTAAACAAAATTGTCAATGCCTAATAAAGTAAATTAGCATTACAATTGCTTGTATTGCTAAACGAGAAGTATAGATTAAATACCAAGATGATATTAATAGCCATGAATATGAGACAAATTCTCTCTCCTGATTTTGAATGTGCTATTATTTGAGAATAATTAGTTGTAAGTTATAAAGTCTTCACTTAAGATACGTATGTGTAGGGTTTTTAAGATCAGGCTAGATATCGTATTCTTTGCTTCCCATTGCCAAGCACAAGGATTAAGATACAGTGGTATCTAATAAGAATGGTGATTTAAAATCAATGAATGACTTTCTCAAATTAGAAGTGACCACCATTATGTGGGAATTTAGAGTACTGCAGCAGGGTAAATGTACAAATAATCCTTCATTTATCTCATCTATTTCTGTTTGCCATTAATTTAATCAACCACAAAAAATTAGGTGAGTGAAAATCTAAAATATAATCTCAGGAGAGATGTTAAATATCATCATACATCAATGAGATTTGATGAGGTTTTCACAGAAGATAAGAAAATTAGAGGATGAAGAGAAATAAATGTTGTACTGGCATAAGGCAAGCAATAAATTGCTGTATATTCTCAATACTACAAACATTCTATCAAGGGGATATATTTAGGAAGGTAATCAAGTACCCTTGAAAGATAACAAGAGAGCAATACATTATATTTTAGGAAAAATCTTTTGACATGCTGATAGTGTTTAACGAGAGCATGCAATAGAGTGGCTATATACCTATAAGCCTCCTGTCTGTGACAAAGTGTAATTTTTTTTTAAATGAATTGGCTGTAATCCTTTAATTTGCAGTCAATTTACCTGAATATCTTTCGGGTAAAAGTAGTTTGGAAAATTCCCATAAACTAAGAGTTAGCGCTTTGCTACATGCTAAGGTGTGATGCTTTAAACTTTGGTATTTAGAAAGTTTATATTTTTAACAAGCTACCAAGCTGTTTTCAATATACCTCAAAGTATAAAAATAATTTCTCTTGGAGAAACTCTGATTACCATTTCCTGACAATAAACATTCATACTGTAGGAGACAAATATGGACTACGTCTCAAGTATAAGACAAAATAAATTTTATATAAAAAAATGTTGTGAGTTCCATAAATATATTCAGTAATAGATGCCTTTTTCAAAGGTTTTCATCAGTCTTTTATTTTCTTTATCTCAGTGAAATGTTATTGCCCTTTCTTTTCCAAGTAAATGCTATTATCTGACTATAGGTTAATGTTCCCTTTTGCTTTCACGAGAATCTTTGATTCATCACTCATTTCCTAAATATTCTTTAATAAAAACCCTAGCTTCTTCCTCTTAACATATAAAAATCTTTTAAAATCAGTCTGACCCTATGTCTTATTACACTTTTCCTTCATCATTCAACCTTTTAAAATATGTTATTCTCCATTTATTCACTTGCTAATATCTAGTTAATTTTAAAACACACTGGATTATTTCTTCTGGATTATTTCCTTGCACTGCTCTGAAAAAAGTCATCAAGCCCATCTTAGTTGTGAAACCTAAAGGATACCTTACTGACATAATGAAGCTTCATTATTTACTTAAAATCTCTATAATTTTTCTCACTGTCAGGACTAGCCATTTATTCCCTGTACTTGAAACCTATACTAAATTTTAGTATAGGTTTCCTCTTCTTCAAACCCCCTTCCCTTTCCTGCCTCTTAACTAAAAAGCATTAATTTTGTAGTGATCTTTTTAAATATTAATTTTTCTAAAAAGTCTTCTTTGCCCTAGAAGACTTGGTTAATTTATCCTACAGCACCATGTAATTATCTTTGCAAAGTATGTATACCTCATTAGAAATTGTTTCCTTAGTTGTTATCTTTCCCACTAGATTGCCAGCTCCTATAGCATAGGATCCAGGTCTTTCTTGCTAGGAGGCATGCAATAAATATTGTCTGAATGAATGAATTGCCACCTCTAATGTTTGCCTTTAATGGCAAGCTCCTTCTTTTTATAATGATCAATCTTTTTCTTCCCACTATCTTTCTCTCTCTTAGAGGTTTCTAAACACTATCTAAATGCCCTTCTTATATCTTGACAATTTCCCCCCTTTATAAAGCCAACCATTTACGTGTAGAAGCTAAGATCTTACATTACTTCCTCTCTTATACATGGATGCAGGTTTGTGACCTGGGCTCCACCAATTTGAATAAGACATATTCATCAACAAGCAGTATGAGGAAATGAACACCACAAGGAATCCATTTTTCATGTAAGACTTTCCACAACCACAATGCAGAGTTTCTAGTGTCCAATTCCCAGTGCAAGCAGTGTCCACTGGAATGTTTGTGCCCAGTGTGACAGGGGATTTTGCAGTGGAGAATCCTTACAGTGTGTTGTATCATAACCTGACCCTGAGCCAAACTCTCTTGTCTTCCCAGAGATCCACTGAGCTAACAGATTTTATTACATAAACCCCTTTCCTGATTAAGCAAGTTAAATTGGATGTTATTTTGTTCAAATATGAGCTCTGATAGATATACATCCTGTTTTCTTGAGTCATAGTTTTCCATCAATTTTGTAGATTTTTCTTCTTATTCCATATTTACATTTATTAATTTAGTTATTCATGAAATGTAAATTGAGTTCCTGTAGATATCAGGAACTACAGTAGATGCCAGAGATTTTTCAGAGAGAGAATAGAAATATTTCCTGCTCTGTATTGCCCATATTCTGGTCTGATTCAGAAAATAATATTTCATGAGTGATAATTGTATTGAAAAATTAAGTAGGTGAATAGTTAGTGACTGGTGGCATATGCATGCTATTACAGATCTGATGTGCAGGGAAAGCTTCTCCGATCTGGGACATTTCGTGAGAAAATTACGGCTCCAAAGCAGTCTTTGACTTTCTGGAGGAACCACATTGTAAGCAGAGCAAACGGTAAATGCAAAGGCTTTCAAGTGATAGTGTGAATCATGTGTTTGAAAAAAACAAGGATTCCATATGGCTGAGGACAGTGGGTGAGGGAGAGCTAAAGGAGATGAGACCAGAACATTAGCGGTGGGCAGACCATGTAGAGCTTAATAGAACATTGTAAGAACGTATATTTCACCATGAATGAGTTTGGAAGCCATTAGAAATTTTAAACAGAGGAATGATATCATCTGGCTTTTCATCTAATACATCACTAATGATGTTTCTAATGGTAAATGGACTGAAAGAGCATGGGTCATAGTAGAAATAGAGAAATCAATAGCTTTACTAGAAAAGAGGTCAGAACACCAAGGTTGGGCTTTTCAGTCACAAGAAGAGAGATATCTGGCAAAACAGACTGGAAATGTGAGAGGAGGAAAAAAATAAAGAATATGTCACAGAAGGCATTTGAAGACAAAATTTCAAGGAAGGGAATGTCAACAATATCAACTGACGTGTTGACAAAATGAGAACTGAGAGTTTGTAATATGGAGGTTATTTATAGTATGAACTTAGAATCCTTCATTTTGCTTACACCATCCCATTATTATCTACTGCTTGATGACATCCACATGCCTTGTCTTTTTTTCTGGTACCTATGTTTGATAACTAGATGCTTCCAACCCAGATTGCTTTAATCAAATTCAGACCACTTTTCCAAGTTCTATTGGATATTTCCACTGAAACTCAACATATTCTACTCAATAATTCTTCCTTTACTCCCACCTAGATTATTTTTCTTTAAGTCTCCTTTTAAGTTTGGCAGAAAATTTAGATTTTATGAAATTTCCATGATTCATAAATCATATTAATTTCATCTCTGAAATATCTATCAAAACTTTTCCTCCTATCCATCTTATTACCACTCAGGAGTTTACACCTATATTATCTCTTGGGTTATTGCTATATCCTCCTTGTCAGTATTTCAGTCTTTAGCCTTACTTCTCTTTTGACATTCTCAAATCTCCTTTCACACTAATTATTCTGAAGGGCAAATTTGACAATATGATATTCCTGCTCACAATCATTTGGTGGCCTCCCGTTACATCAGGATGAAAATCTGCATCTCAGGGCATGACATTCCTGATACACCCTTGCATATTAGTTAAATTGAATCTCTGACCTGTATCTCTGGAGCTGTGCTCTAGGAACTCTCAACTATTTTTATTTCCCTGAAATTAGCATGCTTTCTCTCATTTTCAATGTGTTTCCTTATTCAGCTTTCTCTGCCTGGACTACTTTATATGTTTGTCCAAATGGCACTGGAAGTGGGGGGACAGTATTAGCACTCTTTGTAAGCTTGAAAGTATAATAGAGACAAAAATTTAACTCATTTATAAATCGTTATACTGAATTTGGCCAGCTATTGGGATCTAACAGTATTTCTAATATGCAGGCCCTTGAATGTGTCTTTTTCCCACACGGATGAATGCCAGGCAAAAGGTGTTTATGTGGTCTTTATGGAATTCCTAGAAAGCATTTAATTGATTTCAACACAGTGTAGGAAACATAATTTAACTTACAAAGTGTTTAATTCTGAAACAGCAAAGAGAATGTTAAATAGATTAATATATTCAGAACCTAAATTTTGATCATTCAGGTGTATGATAGTAAACGAATACATGTTCCTTTATATATATTATTGCAGTATAACCTTCAAGATCTTAAGAGTTTATTATTAAAAAACACAGAGTAAATTCATCTAGAATATCACAGGAAAATCATTCTTTAAACAGTATTTGTGATAAATTTTCATTTAGAAATACAATTGATCAGAAGAGCATTACATAGAGTTGTTTAGAATGGCTTGCAATCCTGAGAATATGAACATTGAATAATAGAAATTATTCTACCTATTTGAAAAAATATTCAGACCATTTATGAACTCCTCACAGTTTACCTTTAAGAATCAAAGTTAATTATCATTATAAGTAATAATCATACCTCAATGATAATACCTCAAACACCTATGATACCAAAACTATGAATCAAGCAAATGTTGCAGGTTCTGTGAGAAAACAGACTGGTAGAAGCACTATGTTCTAGCATTAACATAAATGTTAATATCTGGAAAAGCAGCATACATGGTAACTTAGACCTGTGTTTTGCTTATAAACACATCGTTAAGAAAATTATTGTTTGCTATTTCAGGAAAGTAAGCTTACAAACTTATTTTTAAATAAAATAATTAAATTAGAGACACAAGAATTTTCTCTATATAATAGAGCTCTAAAGATAAATTTTTATTCCCCACTCCTCACCCCCAGGCCTATGCTGCCACTATTCTACTTTTGTCTCTCTGAATTTGCCTATTCTGGACATTATAAGTAAATGGAATCATATAATATTCTGTTTGAATTATTTCATAGAGTATAATGTTTTCGAGGTCCATACATGTTTTTAACATACGTCAGTACTTCATTATTTTTTATGGCTGAATGATAGTTCACATATAGATATACATTTAATTTATCCATACATCAATTGAATCCTATTATATATCTGGGGGAATATATTACCCTGCAAAAAAGCCTGTGGTGGTTATAGCCTTAAAAAAATTCTTTGTCACCAAAACTACACCACCAGAAAGAGGTCTAAGAAAATAGAGAAATCACCAAGAAGCATAAAGTCTTCATTAGTCACCTCACTAAGGGCAATGGAAAAGACACAACTAGTGAATCAGGTGGGCAATAAGCTGAGTTTATTCTTGTGTGCAAACTTTCCTAGGAGCAGGGTTGTAGACATGTACTCCATGTGTTATTTCTAGATCTTTGAATTTTGGAATACAGGTGTATAACTGCAGAGAACAGTCAGGCTTTAATTTCAAAGATAACTTCAGTTGATCTAGTACTCCAGCAAAATAATAGCAATCTAAAACAAGACAACAAGCAACGTCCTGCATAGTTGATGATATATTTTGCTAGGTTTCTTGTATTGGATTAGATAGGGAAGACATTCAGTATTACACAAGTGCCCTCATAAACATGAAACAATTGCTACTTTGTAAAATATCTGGTAATCACAAGCAAGGTTATTTTCTATGTCAATGATGTCATTGGTATATATGTTTTCTCAATAAATACATGAAACAATTCAAACTTAACCAAAATTGTTGTTAAACACCAAGATTGCTATTTCCCTTGTTAATAACCATGCCCTTGGAGTTTTATATATACCCTAGGATTTACGATAATTTTAAAGTTTAACAGTTATGCTTAACCTCTGTGTCAAATGTTTTGGGGCTAGAATACTACACTATGGATAAAATGGTCTTGCCAGGCTTAATTGCAAGATGTTATGGTGTCATAAAGCAGTTAAAGCCTGTCTTGAAAAAAAATTACCTAATTGCTTGTATTGTCCATCAGTGTTAATGCTTTGCTTTTATTTGATTTCATAATAATTATAAGCAAGTATAATATTCTGAATCACATTTACTTTATTTCTCAACAAGTTTTTAAAATTACAAAACTTAAGGGATGTATGCAATATTAGATAGAGTGATTCTTGACTTCCACTGTAACAACCGAAAATGAAATAGACATTCATCACAGATGTGTACTAAAGAGGTCAGGAGTGCAGGAGGCAGAAGAAATGTACTAATATGTAACAAGTTCTACACTGGGAAAAATAAGGAATATATTGATCAAATAGACTATGAAAAGAGAGTTTTTAAAGTTGTATGTGATCACCTCTCACTTTCATCTTGTGGAAATGGATAGTTAATTACATTAATGTAAACCAGTTAGATACTTGTTGAGTATTCATATAAATTTAAGTAGATTGAGCAAAATGATTGGTTATTATCACAATATAGAGCCTTTTCTCATTTTGTCTCTTACAATTTTATTGAAGAAAATCTATATTGATAAATTAAAATAAGATATATAATGGATATGTTTGTGATCATAAAATTTGAAATCTATAGAAAGCTTTAAGGAAAAAGAATATTATTTATGAGGTAAAGATCCAAGTACATTTACATGCTCATTTCAAAATGAGCCTAAGGGCTTCCCTGGTGGTGCATTGGTTGAGAGTCCGCCTGCCGATGTGCTCCGGTCCGGGAAGATCCCACATGCTGCGGAGCGGCTGGGCCCGTGAGCCATGGCCGCTGAGCCTGCGTGTCTGGAGCCTGTGCTCCGCAAAGGGAGAGGCCACAACAGTGAGAGGCCCACGTACCGCAAAAATAAATAAATAAATAAAAATGAGCCTACTTCAAATGCTCCAAATTCATTCATGTGGAAGTTACTTCAAATTGTAAAGAAATTACTGAGTTCCATTATTTAATGAATATACTCACATTTTATATTCTAAAATTATTTCAGTTGACACAAATATAAATGAGATTTGTTTTTTCTTTAATAAGAGTTCACCTCTCCCTTTTTTGTTGTTTCAAGACACTGAAATAGGAAAAACAAAATCAAATCTTGAGTGTGGCAAGGAATGTAAAGTACCTAGCTTTGAATAATAACAGGAAATACTGACAGTATAGGAAACATGCACTTGTGAATTTTGTTTTCTTTTTAATTTTTTTTTCTTATGTTGGAATCAAAAAGAAACTTGATGAATTTGCTTTCTTTTATGAGTGAAATTAGTACACATAATTCTAGATTGTATTTTCATTTTCTAAGTACAATCTATAAATACAAATTAGGTAATGTCATTTCACTATAGTAAGTTATGGAGTATCAATATAAGACCTACAATATTTAAATTCATAATCTATATGCAGATATTTTTGTTTTGTTTTGGCTTCTAGCATTTCATTAATTGGATGATTTCAAGGGTAGTGATTATAACATACAATGTTTTTATATACCAAATATGTTGTAGTTTAGTTTATTAATTAAAAATCACTTTAACTAAAATTTAAATATGTAATCAATAAAAATATCATAAAAACTTATTTTAAAATAATTGGCATTTTTACATATTTCAATAGATATTCATGATTCTCTAGTAGCTTAAAGGAATTTTTATTAAACAATATACTTCACTAAATAATATTTCTAAAGTTCTATGTTTCCCCCAATGAAAAATTATCCAAGGCAAAATGCTTATCGTGGGCAGTTTTGAGTATACTTAACTCAGCCAAGTGTGCAAAATCATTCAGTACAAACACATGAATAACAGTTGTTAAGAAATAGGTGCAGAGGCAAAGCTATTACAAATATATAATATGTAATTTCATGTAAATATGAAGAACCAAAATAATCACTATATTTCAGAAAGCCATTCATATACTTAAAACTTTGTTTTTATGATTTTGAACAGTAAGAAATAAAATCAATTCATTTCTAAACTGATTAAGTGAAGTTAATTTAGTTTTGTTCTGCTGAGAACTATAGTTGAGAATTATATTGAACTGTTCTAAATAGCTTTTAAAAATACACAATATATTTAAACTTAGGATATGTATATATAGCAGGTGTGATATGGACACATATGATTGCACAGAAATATAAGGAAAAATTACTTATACATAGGCATAATGCTGATTCATTGTGTTCCTTTTAAAACTAAGAGACCCCCTTTGCTTCTTTCTTCTTTTCTTTTGTAATTTTTTGGGTTATGGTTTACACAAGCAACATATCTGCTTTACATGAGTTATAGGCATAATGAACTTCTATGGATCCATCACCCAACTTAAGAACTAGAACACCTAGAATACTTTGCACCCACCCACATGCTTTCCTTTTGTGCCATTCCTCTGTCACCTGTATCCCAAGAAGTAAGCATTATTATAAAATCTATTGCATCAGTCAGCTTTTCTTCAATAATAAATCACTACAAAATTTGAGTAGAAAACAATATTTATTTCTTACTCATAATTCTGTGGCAAGGATGGGGTGGCTCTTCTTTGAGCTAAGTTTAGTTCAGTTCCTTTCCATACTTGTAGTTTCTAGGGCTCATGGAGAAGGTCAGAAACAAAAATGTGATGACACAGTGCCATTTCCACTCACAGTCCCACTGGGCAAACAATTCACATAGCCAAACCCAACATCACAGGCATGTGTAATGGAGATGATATGTGCGTGTGTGGGTGGGTGGGTGGGAATGTGTTACCTAGTTGGTGAACAATAATTTAATATTTATATCTGTATGTATCATGTATTTGATTCTTCCCCTAAATTTTGAGCATTTGCTTATGGTATTAAATTCCAAAGAGAGGGAAGAGAGACTCTCACAGTTTACTGGTACTGTAAGGCAACAGGGTCAATAGCACCCTTCTCTTCATGTATTTGACGTCTATTTAGGAAGTATATAATATGCTCCAGAGACTTCTTTCTTTCTCAATTTTCCCCTTCTGATCAGTTTTATCATTTAAGATTTCATTTTGTGGCATTCAAATTATAAAATATTTAAAGAATTATCACTGCTGTATTGCATAGCTAGTTAAAGCTATTATATTTATTTGATAATAATAGATAATTGCATGTTAAAATATACAGTGATGATAAATGGTATCCAATGAATTGTTGTAGCTTTAAATTATTTCAGTGAAGTTACACTTATAATAATTAGCTTAATTAGTTAAGCTTATAATAATAATATAATTATTATTAGCTTATAAGCTTAATTACCTTATTATAATGATTAACTTTACCATTTAAATAAATAACAAAATAAAACAATTGACTTTATTGTCTGTTAGACTATGATCTTATATGGATAATGCTATGAAAAAAGGTACCTTAATAAAATGACTAAATTAATTTATCAGTAGAAAGTTTGTTTCTCCAATAAGTCTTTCAAATATATCAGCAGTTGAATTTTTGTTACCAATCTATTTTGTAAGATGACATTTAAATTTTACAGTTTCTTGCTCTGTTTCATTCAGGAATAAATTTCCTTTGAGAAAATAATGAGTAAGTAGTTTGGGCTCTTTTTGCACAAAACTTTTCAGTTTTCAGAAAATGTTTACAGAGGTAGATTTATCATTGTATTATTGGACAACTTAGGAATAAGTATTAAAATTTAGGCATTTTCACTAATTATATAATGAGAGTTGAGAAACTTAATTTTAATTGCACATTGTTTGGGTCAAATTTATTTCACACAAATAAAGAATACTCAATAAGATTTGTAAAGAATCATCCATGTATCATATATTAATCAGTTCCACTTCTATTATTATAGGGTTCTTAAACTCCACATTAAAATGCTATCACAGACTGTTCAAGTGGGTTCTTTACCTCACAATGATCTAAGAAATCACATGCACAACATATACCAGTTAGTACCTTTTGACACTGCCATAATAAAAATTCAAAATAAAAATGGAAGTAGGAGAGTGCAGTTTTTTTACAAAGTAATAAAGGAACTGACCTTAGACCCAATTATTTATCACAGTCTGAAAAAGGAAAATGAAGAGCCAAGAGACATAATGCAAATATCCTTTGCCCATGTAATTTTATATTTTTTTTTATTATTATTATTTTTTGTGGTACGCGGGCCTCTCACTGTTGTGGCCTCTCCCATCACGGAGCACAGGCTCTGGACACGCAGGCTCAGAGGCCATGGCTCACAGGCTCAGCCACTCCGCAGCATGTTGGATCTTCCCAGACTGGGGAATGAACCCATGTCCCCTGCATCAGCAGGTGGACTCTCAACCACTGTGCCACCAGGGAAGCCCCCATGTAATTTTAGAATCTGTTCTGGGAATTAGGGCCATATAACTTACTGTTTGCAAAATATTCATAAAAGCTAGGTTTAAGAAACTTGCTTTAAGAACTTCCCCAATGTTTAAGCCATATCACTAACTTTATGTTGCGATAGATATTTGTATTGGTCAATATTTTAAATTGATCATTTAAATATTTAGGAGTCTTTTAAATCCTCTCTCCACTTTCTGACCATTTGACAAGAAGAAAACAATAACATACTAAGTCAGTTGTGGAAGGATAAATTCTTCAAGATTCCATTTATATGAGCTACCTAAAGTTGTCAAACTCATAGAAACAGAAAGTAGAATGGTGGTAGTCAGGGACTGAGGGGAGGGGAAATAAGGAGCTGCTGATTAATGGGTTAAGTTGCAGTTATACAAGATGAAAATGTTCTAGGGATTTGCTCTACATTATTGGGCTTAGAGTGAGCAGTATTGTACTGAACACTTCAAAATTTGTTAAGAGCATGGTTCTAGTGTTATATGTTTTTTTTCCCACAACAAGAAAGAAAGAAAGAAAGGAGAAGAAAAAGAGACAGAAAGAAAGAGAGGGAGAAAGAGAGAGGGAGGGAAGGAGGGAAGGAAGAAGGAAGGAAAGAAAGAAGGAAAGAAAGAAAGAAAGAAAGAAAGAAAGAAAGAAAGAAAGAAAGAAAGAAAGAAAGGAAAGAAAGAAGGAAGAAAAGAAGGAAAGAAAGAAGGAAGGAAGGAAAGAAAAGAAAAGAAAGAAAGAAAGAAAGAAAGAAAGAAAGAAAGGAAGGAAGGAAGGAAGGAAGGAAAGAAAGAAAGAAAAAGAAATGAAGGGAGGAAGGAAAGAAGAAAGAAAGAAAGGTTTTCCCAAAGTATATCCAACAAAAATATATGAAAGCAATCATACCATTATTAATGACAGAGGTTTCTTAATTCAACACTTGTGAGAAAATAAATAAAACTTTTAGCAAGTTAGGATAATCATCATTATGATTCTCATATATCACGGCCATTGCATTGTTAGCCATTGCTGTTGGCAGATTCAACTTTCTTAGATAGTAAAATAAAAATTTCCAAATACAAAAGGACCTTCTGAACTCTGCATAATGTCATGTTCTTTAAAGCCATACACAGTGGGGGCAGGTAGAGAGTAGTCCATGCTGGCTTTAAGACAGACTTACTTATTTCCAACATAAAGTGGGATGCGAAGATGTGAAGGATATGTAGGTGTAAAAGAGGACATGTTTTTTCCTGTTTTGAATCATTGATTCTCTTAAAATGTAATCTTTAGACATCAAATTAACTTTTGTGGAATTGCAAAACACATCAATATAAGTCATTTGAATTCTTTGCACATTAGATTGCTACACTTCCTGTTGAAAATAATCAATAACTTGTCATGGTATTAATTATATCATGTAAAGTTGAAAAATGCATGTGGGCTACATTAAACTAATAACTACATTCCAAAATTACTTATTATCAAAAGAATTTATAAAACCAATATACTGTGGCTCAATCACATACATATTTTATAGCCTAAAGCTTGTAATACTCAATTATTTACTCATTAACCAATCAAACAAATCACTTAACTATATATTCCATAATTTTTATATGACAATAATGTATGACTCAAATCAAATAACAAATGAGAATGCAATTAAAACTGTAAAATGAATACTCAAAGACAGTAATTGGCATACCAAGTGAATTATGGGTAAATAAGAAAACACTGGAGACAGTCAATCTTAGAATGTATTGTGTGTCTGAATATTTTGTTTGTGTCATGAAAGGCTTTAAAAAAATAGAAATATCCAGACAGGTTGGATTTTTTATTTGTTGCCCATGGTAAATTTCCACGAAGAAACCTTCTAGAGGTCTAGGCTTCTTGTTGTTCTCTATATTTAGGGCTTTGGAGGAAACAAGATGATTCCCCTACTTTAGTGCTGCTTCTATAGTCATTACTTTCTTCTCAGAATTCTGGTTATTTCAGCTACAGAAGGAAAGATCAGAAAGGAATTCCCCTGTAGCCCACTTCCTTTTCAAGCTATAGCAATAAAATATAAATAGCAGCAGGTAGAAATAGTTTAACATGAAGATCAAGAGGGGCAAAATTTAATGAGTAAATTTTGCTGAAAGAAGACTCAAAAGCACTCTCCAATTCTGTTCAATCTGGACTCAAATAGCAGATTGCCATTTTGAAAAATGAAACGGAACAATTCAAGTGTACTCAAAAACTTCCAGGCATTCAGCTTAATTTCTCTTAGGTTCCCCCTCATTTCCGTTAGGCATTAGACTCATGACCACATAGCTGAGAAATGGTGTATACTGAGTTGTAAGTTGCAATATTTGTGATGGGAGGGATTGGAGGTAACTCATTGAAGAATTTTAATACTGAGCAGTTGCCAGAGGCTTGCAGAACATTGCAGATGACCCAGATATGAACGATTTTAATAAGGAATACTGTGAAGTGCAAAATGCCAACTAAGTTTCCAGAACTCTGCACTGAAAAATGGGGGATAGAGAGGAACATTTGGTTGTTAAGCCCCCGGTAGCAAAAAAAATGTTTTTGAAAGAATTAGACATTTTAAAACACTACAGATGATGAATCTATTACATAAAAGTCAAAGGCTCTAAGAGCACTTGGTTAGGAAATAATAAATGTGCTAGCCCCATTGAGGTTATACAATTTTTTTCCTCTTTTTTAATGTTTAAATGTACAGTAGACATCCTGGAATAATGACCAGAATGCAACCATAAGATAAAAGATTAAAGATGGGAAGAGGGGACCCTCTCAAAAGAGAAGTGAATTTTTTTTTTCAATTTGGATGAATAAAATATAGGAATAAATAAAAATAACCTAAGAACTTCTTATGTCTTAAAGATAGGTTTAGATTTTTAATGATAAGAAAATATTGAGGTGCCTCTATTTTATGAAATATTGATGATCAGGAGCAGTATCAATAATAACTACATTTTTAAAGCCTCAATTACAACCAAGATTATTAATTTGAACTCTAGAAAATATTGCTCTAAACACACAGTAGGAGCACAATAAATGCTGCTTAATTTAAAAAATATTTTTATCCTTTCTGAAAAAGTATTGTATTCAGGTGAAGTGATTGATTTGAAATGGAATCAACCATTGTAAAACTCAGGTTAGTCACACTGTACAAATGAATGATATTCACATGTTCTAATTACCTTTCATGAGAATCAGGCTATTCTCCCCCACCAAATATTTTTTAATTGTACCTTTCATTAATTTGAATTTTTAAATATTTATGGATGATTTCCATGGTGTTTCTCCTGGAAAAATTGAAGGTTTCTCTTTATAAAAGAGAAAATGTCTATTTTTTAAGTCAAACCCTATATCAAAATTAAGTACTAACATACTTTTTCTCAGTGCCATGTGTAGTGATTTTTAAAGTTGCATTCATATTGATTATATGTAACTTCTAACACACCTCTTAACTTTATCAGAATATGGCAATTAGATGTTTTTACTTTACAACATGATATATTATCTTATAGAAGTGCTATGGAAAAGCTATCAGAATTTAAATGTATATTTTCACTACATTTAAAAATATCCTGCTTGGTATTTTAAGAATAGTAGAACAGATAGTTTAACACTGCTATTAGTTTTTATGATCATCCCTTATTCTGTGAAAACAAATCAATGTGATTGAATTGCAAAATTTAAAGGTATGTTTCCCACAGATGTACTGATACTATGATTACTGATTTTTAAACTTTTAAAAATAATATCTGTATTAATGAAGATTGTCATTATCAGATTTTTAATAAAATGTGATTTTTGTGCCTCTACAAATTACATGTATGTCATTCTGTTTAATGCTTACTCTCTTGCTGTTTTATAATGTGAAGATAATGGATATTACATAATCTCTCAAGTGAAAGATATTGCATTTTTAACCCAAAATGTATGTATAGGATCCTCACACTGCCACCATAATATCCACGTACTTACTAGTCTGGTGCTAATCAGTTTGTTGGAATTTTAGGAAAAAATCAAATACATAAGGCTTTCTTTAAAGCAATTTGAAGACTTCTAAGATGTCTATAATTTGTTCAGAATATGGATTTCCATTATGGGGAAACCAATGATCATTCATTCCCATATAACATTTTTAAAAGAGTATTTTTAATATGCTTTCCATTTTACCCAAAGCTTTTGCTCTTAAATAACAAATTTACATTTTTAGTTCTTTCTGTTATTTTCAAGCTAATTTATACATAAAATCCTATTCTTTTTATTCTACATAAAAGCAAAACATGTTGCCCCTTATGAGTAACATTTTTTATCTACATAAATTAAAAATTCCCATTCTGATGTTCCTATTTGAAAAATGTACATTTTAATGTCTCTTTTCATGCTGCATTTGCCAGCACATATTCCAGAGATGTGATGGTACCAACTTAAAAGATGAGAAAAGAACTTCTCAAATCTACATATCTAACCACATATTACAATGGTTCAACATTCAAAATATTTCAATTCTCCTTCAGTCCCTGCTTGATAGCATTTCCATGATATTCCCTTATATAAAAGCAATTCATTCTATATACAGTGTGCTTCTGGAACAAAAGCTTACTTTAAGAGAGATCTTTTTTTTTAATGCCTGTATAAAGATATCACCCTGAAAAGAATTAAATGAACTGCACCACCAGCAGCTGAAGAACAATATGCAGTTAATTGGGCCACATAAGGATCAAGCTTATGATCTTGGCCACAGTAGCACATACACAAAGAACAAAGATTCCCTCAGATGCTTGAACTCAGGGCATGCCAGCGGTGAGCTGTACTTACTGTCTTCCCCCACAAAGGCAGCACAAGTCTGTTTCTTTCACAGATTCGATAGGAAATGATTTGGATTATTCATTCTTAACGCACTAAAAATTGGAAGTGTCATCACCACTGCTGCTGCAGATGAACATAGAAACTTGTAACATGTGACATGTTAGAAAAATTGCAATTGTGGACTACCGGAAAGAATAAATTGTTTAGAGTCTGTGCCTTATTCCCAATTCTGTGACCACTTGGCTATACAATTGGTGGACTTTGATTCTTTCCTAAAGTAGCAGTGTTGAACTACAAAATCGTTAATATTCCTCCACAATTTCCCATGATTTTACCCTCATCCAAATTGTGTATTAATTTCTTATCAACTTCAACTATATAAGTATAAACTCTATATGCAAGCAATCATCAAATATAAATATATTTGTGGATAATTATTACAAATATATTTATATGGAAAAAATAGAAATAATATTTTCATAGGTTATGGGTTATCACAACTAAATATTCAAAGATTTGAATATTGCTTAGTAAATCAAGAGGATAATAATATCTACACTACACAAGTTACTGTGAGAAAAATGAGCTAATGTATGTAATGTGTGTTTCACCAATTTAAATCACAATTTGATAATTTGATATGGATGATCATTTCTTATTGAATTATCTTATTAATTCTCTGTATTACTATCTAGTGACATCTGAAAAATAAAGGGTTATCCAAAAACTTGGGTCTACACTGGTTTCTATTTTACAACATCAGTAATGAAGCACACAGAAATGACAGCAACAAAACATTATGAATATGAATCACTCAAGGAAAATGTGGAACCTATCTAAAGAATAGATTGTTGTTGGAACTTCTTCCTCGAGGTTGATTCATTCATTCAACAAATGTTTATCTAACACTTGCACTATTATAGCTTCAGGTGGAACAGTATGAACAAGACAGAAACTCTTTCATTCTCAGAGTTTACAGGCCAGTTAAGAAGACTGACATTGAATAAACAATCACAGCATGAAGGTTCTAGGCCTTCACTGATAGCTAATTTTAGAACCTTAGGAAAGGAAACTGCTTCCCAATCAAAACTCAGTATAAATATATTTTAAGATTGATAGTCATCATAGTAGCAATATGTGGTCAAGAATATTAGTTGACTGGAGTGGCTATTTATAAATATGTTTGTTGTGAATCTGTGTGGAAACTCACAGATCAAGACAGGTGACTGTTTCCATGGGTGATAAAAGTCAGAATGTCTAAAGGAATAATTGCAGGACAAACCCATGGGAATTTGTTCCACATATCCAGAGAAGTCCCAAGGCAGAAATATTTTGGTAGAAACCCAGAAGACCAGTTTTTCCAAAATATCAAAGGCATATCTGCCTAATGGAATTCAATGGTGTTAAATAGTACAATATATATATTCCTTAGGAATTATGGGATCATTCTTATAACTAGTCAAATAGCTGAGAGGCTTCAATAAGGTGGAAAGATCATGCCTGGTTTTCATGACATGAAGCTCCACTGGTAATTTCTCTATCCTCAAAGAGTAAAAAACGTTTGCCATATAGATGGAAGGTGGAATTATCCTCTTTCTTTATTGCTTTACTACTTTTACATAATGCAAATGTATTTTAGGCCAAGATAGGGAATTGAACTATTACTGAAATATTGATATATTTAAGCCATAACTCTAAAGAGGTTGTTAAGCCTTTGACACCCATTCATGATTTAGAACTAAAAAGAATAGAAGTTTAGATATATTATGATACATTCCCTCATATAAAAAGTGACAAAAATTAGAAAAGTACCTATTAAGTGATTTTTGTCCAAGGTCACACAGCTACCTCATTGGTCAAGGAAAGACATTTGAACTCAATTCAGGGTTACTATTTCATGACACTAAATCTTATTAATAGCTTTTCTAGGACCTGATTCTCAGGATTAATTTCAGAAAATTCATCCATAAAGCATTTGTGGAAATTTTTCTTCAAACAAGGAAAATTAGGTAAAAATTATGAAACTATTAAAATATTTTAATTTGTCTAAGGACACAAATTGTAACAGATTAAATAAAACAAGAGAAACTTTCTTATAATTCTGAATTTAATAATGAAATAACATTTAGCATAGTAATGGTGTCTTAACACAACTTTATCCAGTAAAATACCTACAATCAAACATCTAAGCATACATTTCTGATTATAAAGATATTCATATATGTATATCTATAGAATAGAAAGATCGTATTTTCTCTATAAAATCAGTTTCAAAATGGCAAAAAATATATTATTCATGTAAAAATATTCAAAGTACTTTTTGCACTTTTATAAACATATTCCCTGAATCCTTTTGATGGTCCTCTGAATTTACTGGCACTGCATATAAAAGAGCTGTGTAAAAGAACCTGATAGATAATTTGCACATTTGTATATGACTTGCTATTTAATGACTGCCAGAACCAGAGTAGCAGAAACTAACTTCTTTTTTCTGGGTCTGATTGTAAATATCTTAATACATGATTGATTTTATATGAGATTCCAATATTCTTATTGTGTTATTTATTAAAATGCATTTTTTCAGAACAAATGAGAATATGTTGTTTGCATACTACCACCCACATTCATTATCATTTGGATACAAATTTGAAAAAGATTTTAAGGCTTTCTAAAGGTCTGTAACAAAACCTTTTCCCATCTCTAGATACTGTGAATTCTTTTCATGCCCATTTGTCTAAATTGAAAATACAATTTTACTTTTTGGGTATTTTATTCTGTCTAAATGACATTTTTACTATGCAGATATTACAGCAGTATGAAAAATTTGATTAGAATGCATCCAATTGTTTGCGGTAAGTTCACACAGACACACAATTTTCAATGAGACACCCCTTTGCAAGTAAGCAAGAATCCAAGAAAAAGTAAAATCAATCTAAAAATGAATCTGGTCATATTAGATCATTAATAAGAATTAAAATATCACCTGAAGTGTTATTTCCCTGTAACATCAAGCTTCTAAATTTCAGTGCCATCAAGTACATTATACCAATGATATTTTGCCATGAATATTTCTGGGATGCTAAAAATAGTTTCCATCAGATTGATAGTTAAGATTCATCAGTGAAGCAAATCATCACTCCAAATTACCAGAAGATTGTGTCTACATAAATGAGTATTTTCTGGCCATCCTGAATACATATGAGCTAGTACACACCAGTACAGCTGACTTGTTTCTCATAGCTGATATCTATTTTGAATGATCGGTGTGTTCTTTCTTATTGGTCTCTCTGCTTTACAGTACTGGTTGTAAAATATGTTTAATGTAATCCCAAAATATATGATATAAAATGGTTAAATGTAAAAGATTAAATATTTGTATTCTTGACCAATAAAATATTGTTGGGTAAGTATACAATCACTCAATAAAGTTTTGAATATCTATCTGAATCTAACTTCTAGCCAAATCTCTTTTATATTATCAGTTGTATGGCTTCAAAGGAAATATTTTTATCAATTATTTCTCCTCTGCAAAAAGAATCTACATACACATATCTACCTCAATTATCAAAACATGTATTTTTTTCTTTTCAGTTTTATCATTGAAATATTTATGTGTTTGTGGAGAGAGAGATGAAGAAAGAACCCTAAGGTAAAAGTCAGATCAATTTAAAAATAGCTCATCTCAAAAAGGCATATTTGTATTACTCATAGATCAGGAATGTTCTTTCATTCTAGTCAGCTGACTCTTGACACATCATTTTAACCCTATGAATGAATTTGTGCCATATTCTCAGCTTTCCTGATCATTTTCATGTAATGAAGTGCCTTTTATCATGAGTCACTCAACAATGGGCTGTTAATCAAGATATTTAATTGATTATTCCCAAAACACATTCCATAGGCACCTCAGCAGTGTTGAAAAGCCTCCTCAAAATGGACTCAAAGGCATTTCTGATTCTCTTTCCAGCAGCTCCTCTTAACATAAACATTTTAGGAAGGCAGGCTGGTCATCGAATGTGACTGTCCCAAGAAAGAGATCTTCTCCTCTTGGTCAATATGTGGTTAGCGATGAAGACAAAAGGGATAGAAGGTTATAAAGAATTTTAGAAAATTTAGTATTCTGCCCTGAGCATTTCTGGACCACGCTTCTCTCTTTCCATTAAGACCAACCCCAGACCAGCCTGATTGCTGTAACCTCCAAATTTCAGCAAGATAAAATGTGAGACTAGGAGATTCAACCTTAATTCTGGATCAACAGTCTAGATTACCTTCTTGGATTGACAAGGCCCCAATCATAAGACTATTGACCACTGAGTTGAGTACACTGTTGACAAGGCCTGCTCCAGTGTCCAATGTAAGTAAAATTGTGGAATATAAAGTATTTCTGTATAATTTGTAAGATATGCTTTCATCCCTCTTGCACCTGACCCTTCCAAATTAAAGATGTGGGTCTGAGATTAATTTTTTAAGGTAATGTTATTTTTCCTGTAATGAGACAAATTTTGTGATAGTATAGGAAAACAACTTTGGTACCTGGAAAGGGAATACCACAGAAATTGAAAGCAGTGGGAAGGTTGGTTTTCAGTAATAATTTATATCTTTTTTATAACAGCCCCTGGAATCTTCTTAATGAACAAAAAATGCCCTACTGTAGAATTTCTAAAATGTTATGGAAACCTTGAGTTCAATGGACTGCTGTGTTGGCCATCACTGACTAGACAGCTCTCACCATGATTTGATTGCCATTCTCCTCATTTCCAAGTAGAAATTTATAAGACACAGCTACTGAGGACCCCAGATACTGCACTTCCAACAAAAAATACATAAATACCTTTCAATATTTCCAAGTCTTCATTTCTGAACTCATGGGTCAAACTTTCTTTGAGGCAGAAGAATTCCATCCAGTTGGTAGTATACACTAACAGGACAGATTGTACTGTCTGCCTTAACTCAGTCTCCTCAAAAACAAAGACTACAATCAATTATTCAAACAATATGAAACCCTAAAATTTAAGGCAATGTCAACCTATGCACCTTTATTAATGTAGGCCACACTTGAAAACCCCCATCAATTTTAACAACACTTTGTTTTCAAGGCTAACAAGGGTATCCTTGGGACTTACACTTTCTGTGTGGAAGCCGGTTATTAACTTAGTCTTGAAAACACAATAATTTATACTTTGGAGGAGTTTATAAGGGACCGTCAAGTACCTAAGTAAACATCAACAGTAAATCATGTAAATCTCAGATGATTACAGATATTTCTTTAAAATGTGACTACCCTTGGTTACTCAGAGGAACTTACTGGAGGTATAACTGGCTCATTATTTTTGCGCATATTTTGGGCTGTTATTTCTAGAATGGAGGCTATGCAAATAGAAAAGTTGTTATAAAATGTGTCCCTGACTATATCTGAAAGAATTATTGATACTACCTCAGATTATTCATGTCTACTTTTACTCACTGGCCAGGGATGTTATAAATGATGGAATTGCCCTAGTCCTTCTCCTTGTGAGTCAAGATGCAGTGTGTAAAATTGCTAATAATTCCTACTCCAAGTGGATTTATTCCTTGGAACAAGTACAAATGTCAATACATAAACTTAAGGAGAAAGCCACCTGAACCCTGACAGTGTATTGGAATTAAACAGCCGGTTGATTCTGAGACCCTGGAAAGCATGGTTGAAGTCAATACTTCTTGTTAGTCTAATCCTACTGTTTGTTGTCCTGCTGCTAGTAGTTTTAATTAAACACTGTATGAGAGAAATATGGTGGTTTTGTCCCAGATTTTGTCAGTCAGTTAATCAGAGTGGCCAACACAGTGGCATACTTTTGTAAAAATTTACCAGGACATATTGAGAAGTGAGGCATTGAACATTGTTGGAAGATGATTCTACATAGGTTTTTCACTCTTCTATCTTGTGAATAAGGAACTGACTGCACTTTTGTCAGGACTATCTTTTCATGAATGTTTTTATAGCCAACAATGTTGGAAAAATTATATCGTAATAAAGCAAAGGACAGGTTTACTTATAGCCTTGGAAGTCAGGTATTGGAGCAAAGAGCAGTTTTGCTTATTTTCTATGATAAAAGAGTTAGGTTTCCTAAATTGAGGTTTAACCTACTTCAACACCAATCCAGTGTGTGTGCAAATGTCATCTGGTCCTTTTTGCATTCCCCATTGAGAACTGCAGTTTAGAAAAAAAATACCCATTGGTTACTACTAATGTTAGTAGTAGTAAGACATAAGTCTCATGTCTTCACCATCCATGGAAGTGTGCCAGCCTAAGTGGCCACTTTTAAGACAGTTAAGGTTTCATACCTTTTACAGTTTTTGATAGTGGATCTATATAGTAGAATCACTTCTATTACTGAAGGCAGGTGTTTTGTTCCCACTAAAATAAACACTCTCAGTTTGAATTTGCCTTATATGTCTATGATGTTTTGGACAAATCTGTCAGGTTTGGATTCAGAAATTGTTTTATTTACCATCATGCCCTTCTGAAATTTCTTCCCTAGGTTTTCACTTAACTTTGTAACATCTTGTAATTCTAATAAATCTTGTATTTTGCAGCACACTTTGGGATTTGCTTACTAGCTCATCCTGGCATATTACACAATATCCACCATCTGCCATTCACCTTCCTTTTTGCTGAGTTTCCTCAGACATCAGACTGTAATATGTTCAGAAAGAGAATTGCTGTGTGCCTGACCTTGGAGGATGAACCTTAAACAGTACTAACCAGTTGTAATAATACCATTCCTCTTGGACTTGAATTGGATTAAGGGTGAATGCATGACTAAATTCTCATTAATCAGTTATAAGAAGTCACTGGAGAAGTTAATAGGAAATATAACTTTCCATATTACAAAGAGGAAGACAGAAAAGGAAAAATTATATTTTTTCATGTCTTTCAGTGAACTTCTAAGAACACATGATGCCTCAGGCTTCTGCAGCTTTCTTGCAGTGATGAGGATACAAGCCTGAGGACAAAAGCAAATACAGAAGAGATGGCTAAGTGGAAGAATCAAGAGCCTAAGTCTTGATATTTTGAGCTGCTATACCAATTCTATTGTCCTGGAAATATGGTTAAGTACATATAAAAACATTCCATTTTTGTTGTTAAGTCACATTTAGTTGGACTTCCTGTTACTTGGATATTAAAATGTATCCAAAAAACAATATAAGAAATAATGTACCATTACTAATAGTTGTGTGAATTTGCTCGATTTATGTTATTTTGCAAATATCCAATTTCTGTTGCCAACATTTTACCTCTGTTCAGCCAAATGTAGTGTGTGTGTGTGTGTCTGTGTGTGTCTGTGTCTGTATCTGTGTGTCTGTGCATGCATACACACATCACAATGGATTGTGGTATTACATCTATTTATGTGTCTAGCTCATTAAATATAAAACTTTACACCAATATTATGACACTTAAAACTTAAGATCTTTAGTTAAGATTAAACCTTGTTTTAAATGTGAAGGAAGTTTTAAAATAATACATAATTAAATATCAGCATGAATTTTATTAGAATATAGTGCTGAATTTATGCTGACTGTAATCTAATGCTATGCTCTAACTAAAGGATTAGCAATGCTTGCTCTTTATTGAAATGACTCTTCTATCATTAATATTTAATCAATTAATTAATATGGCTTAGTACTAAAATCATGAATCATAACAGTGAAACATAAGAGCATTATATTTTGGCTGACTACAATAAAGTTATTAATAAACATTTGTGTATGCAATCTAAAAAATGAAAAATCAACCAAATCATTATATAACAAAATAATTTGTTACTTATACTGTCACAGCATAGACTCTATTATTGTGACTAGAGTGTCACTGTAACAAAAGTGTTATAAGAGACAAGTCTTAAAAGTGATGATAAATTTCTTGATTTATCTATTCATTTCCATACATAAATTCAACCTTATGTTGAATCTATTTTTATTTTGACATACCATATTTTATTATAATATCACTTTTCCAGATATTTACATGAAATCATAATATAAACCAAAGTTAAATCAGTTTGTCCCTTCTGGTAAGGGAATTTGTGTTTAGACTGAATTTGTTATTGCTGAATGTAAACTGCAAACTTTGATTTGCCTTCATGGTTTATTTAGTGATGTGCTTAAAACACTACACTGTTTCTTCATTTTTTAGATTGCATACACATATGTTTATTAATAACTTTATTGTAGTTAGACAAAATATAATGCTCTATTGTTTCACTGTTATGATTCTTGATTATATTGCTAATCCTGTGTTACTTTATTTTTTACATACCATCTCAGAAAGATGAAATTGCTATCAAACTATATGTTTTTTATCTAACTAATGAAATAACAAATATGTAACTGAATAGGTTAAATTAATCTTAGTAATATGCATTTCTCTTCATAAATTTACCTAATATAGACCAGAAGGTTTTCTGTGCCATTTACAAAAAAGTCATATTTTTAAAACCCTGGGAATAATTTTATTTTATACATTCTTTTTTTTTTTAAGATTTTTTTTTAATGTGGACCATCCTTGAAGTCCTTATTGAATTCGCTGTAACATCGCTTCTGTTTTATGCCTTGGCTTCCCGGCCCCAAGGCTGGTGGGATCCCAGCTCCCCGACCACGGATTGAACCCACACCTCCCCATTGGAAGGTGAAGTCCCAACCACTGGACAGCCAGGGAAGTCCCAATAATTTTATTTTAATCTTATTTTAAGGCAGTGAGAAGTTTAAATAAAAACACTGTCTTAACATGCCCCACACTAGTCCTCAGAAAATATATTTTATGTGTTTTTACATAAATTAATACATATATTTGCCCCTTTTTTTCCTACTTAGTACTATTTATTTTAATTCAACAATAGAGCCAGCCTTGCCATTCTTTTAAAGTGAACATTTATCTATTTATCTATCTATCTCTAAGCAGCTATCAATATATTTATAGTCATCATTTTTTATTACAATTTTAGGCAATATAAACTTTTAAATTTTGCTGTATTATTGCTAGTGAATTAAGCTTAAGGAAGATAAAGCTACATATGGACAGTATTTTTACATTATAGTTTGTCTCATGGAATTTATAATATTGCCTTAATATCTAAAGTTTTAAGATTTGATTTGATTTGACTTAAAATAACCAGGCAAATATCGTTTATTAACACATATATGTGGAATCTAGAAAAATGGTACAGATGAACCTGTTTGCAAGGCAGAAATAAAGACACAGATGTAGAGAACAAACATATGGACACCAAGGGGGAAAGGGAGGGTGAGATGAATTGGGAGATTGGGATTTACATTTATACACTAATATGTATAAAATAGATAACTACTGAGAACCTGTTGTCTAGCACAGGGAACTCTACTCAATGCTACTTAATGTTCTGTGGTGACCTAAATGGGAAGGAAATCCAAAAAAGAGGGGATATACGTATACATATAGCTGATTCACTTCTCTGTACAGCAGAAACTAACACAACATTGTAAAGCAACTATACCGCAATAAAAAAAGAAAAATGTCTTATTCACCCCCCAGATGAATATCTCATAATTTAAAATAAACTAATTGATCATATATTAATTTATAATTCTATATCTTCTATGGAATTTGAATACTATGTACAGAAACATGAGTATTTATGTGTATATATCAACTTCATACATTAATTTTTATAATAAATAAAACAAATATAACTAAATATCAGTATGCAAGCTATTTTAAACATTATATTCTAAACTATTGCTACTTATTTTAAGATATATACTTTAAAATCCAAAACTTAGAAGATTAAATCAACAATCGAATAATGACTCTCACAGTTATTACATTTATAATAATTTACAAATTGACTTGCCTCAAGCAGATGCCTCAAGTTGAGATCTTTCACACAAGTGTAGTCTGGGATGTTGACTGGGATGTTAATGTTCAGAATATTTTCTTACACAAGAAAATCATTGAGTTCTTAGGCATATGAATTGGGGAACAAGAATCAGAGTGGGGAGGAGAAGAAGAAGCCATCTGTGGCTTATCTTTTCACTTTCTTCATGGTGTTTTTAACAAGGACAAAAAAATAATATGATGATGTAAATCTGGTCAACTTTTCTTTTTTGCCACAAAGATTTTCTTCTATCATTTACTCTAAAATATCTCTACTTTAAGCTCTTAGATTGAGGTGTATGATCGATTTGGAGTTAATTTTGTATATGGTATGAGATAGTGGTGTGAATTTATCTTTTGCAGCTGGTTATATTTCTTGAGAAAACTATCTTCTTTCCAGTTAAATTGCCTTGCAAATGACTTATTTTCATACAAAGTTTGCTTTTATATTTTTCTGCCCTTTTTTTTCTTCCAAATATCAGTTCCTTTCCTGCTTCTGTATGTTTTGCTCACTCTCCAGTGTCTTCAGATTATTGTTTTTCTAAAATAGTTGTCAGGAGTTTTTTTCCAGGAAAGTTGGTCCAATTCCACTTTCCCCTCCTTATTTGAAGCAGGACCTCATAGTCACAGTTCTGTTGGATATTGCCATTATGACAGTGGGTAACATCATCTCAACCAATCACGTGACTGTGGTGTTTCTGTTTACATGAGGACGCAATGCTGCTCTTTTACTACAGAGCATGTTGCCAATTGGGCAACTGTTATGGATGGGTTAATATGCTAATATGTTTAAACATATGCTAATATGTTTAAACCTTCCAAATTACAAAATTTTGCTGTGGTATATGCTGCAATCAGAGAGAATCTTTCTGTCTCCACTTGTATTAATGTCAATTAGGAGAATATTGAACAATATTTTTATATATTTGTTTGACATCTTTTGAATATTAATAATTTCCTTGTTGTGTGCATTAGGGGGATGAAACCATGAAGGATGAGAGTAGGAAAAAACCAGAGTAACAGGAAATATACTAAATTGAGAATGGTCATTTCTTCCAAAACTTGGGATTTTGTTATTCAGCAAAGCTTATTTTACAGCCTTCTTCCATTGGAACAAATTGCTTCCCAGCTACTTATTCTACAAAAAGTCTCCCAGAGGACCTAGACGTTTCTCAATATCACCTGTGGAGAAAACTAATATTAAATCCAGGGCTATAGAACAATGCATAATTGTATGTGAGTAATGATCACAATGATAATAAAAAAAGATAAACACTATAAATAAATATACAAATAAATTAATATTGATTTCTTCTGGTGTTAATTTTAAAATACTATGTTCTTCTTAAAATTGTCTTTACATTCTCTAATTTTCTAGGATAGTTACTACTTCTGTAATAATGAAAAATTCAAAAAAGTTCAATCATATATAGAAAAATACAAATAAGATAGAGACAACATTAGGAATTTGTTAAACATCAAATTGTGAGTTAGAGAAAATCCAAATTGTTGAAATGAAACAAATAAAGTTATACTAGCCCTATTTCAAAAGGTCACAAGAAGAAGAAAAAATAGTAGTTTTAGTGTGGCTAAATTTTTAAAATCTTTTGCCACAAATATTCAACAAAACTATCAATATATTTACTATATATGATTCATTCCAATGTACCTCATGAACTTTCTACTTTGCCTGAAGAACAGTGAAAGTTACCCTATTGCTAAGCTAACAAGTTAGTTAGCCACCTTCTCTTGGATACTGCAGAGGACAGAACAACCTTTGGTCACAACACAGCAGGTAGCATGGACTACTTCTTGTCACTGGTCTTTCTTGTAACTCAAGTCCCATAGGGATAATGCATAGCAGTCTGGATATGGGCTGTGCACAGAATACAAGTGCATAAAGCTAGAGAACCCCAAATTTAGGAAACCCCAGTATTTATAATGGGTTGCAAATTAAGCCTGTCCAACCTTTGTCCCAGAGGAAGAGTTTATTTTCATTAATCTGATCAGCAAACAAAACCTGCCACCTATGGGTTGCAGCAAAAAGAGTTCTAAGAGGGAAGTTTATAGTGATACAAACCTACCTCAGGAAACAAGAAAAAACTCAAATGAAGAACCTAACCTTACACCTAAAATAGCTAGACAAAGAACAAACAAAATCCAAAATTAGAAGGAAAGAAATCATAAAGATCAAATGATACATAAATGACATAGAGACTGGAAAAAAAAGACAATAGAAAAGATCAATGAAGTTAATGCTGGTTCTTTAAAAAGATTAACAAAATTGATAAAAATTTAGGCAGACTCATCAGGAAAAAAGAGAGGGGGCCAAAATCAATAAAATCAGAAAAGAAAGAGGAAAAGTTACAACTGACACTACAGAACTACAAAGGATTATAAATATTACTACAAACAATTTTATGCCAATAAAATGAACAACTTGGAAGAAATGGAAAAATTCCTAGAAATATACAATATCCCAAGACTGAACAAGGAAGAAATAGAAAATATGAATGGACCAAGTACAAATAATTAAGTTGAATTAGTAATAAAACACCTCCCAAGAAACAAAATTCCAGGACCAGATGGCTTCACAGCTGAATTCTACCAAACATTAAGAGTAGAGTTAAAATCTATTCTTCTCAAACTATTCCAAAAAATTGTGGAGGGAGGAACTTCCAAACTCATTCTAAAAGGCTGGCATCACTCTAATATGAAAATCAGACTACAAAAAATGAAAATTACAGCCAATATCATTGACACACATAAATGCAAAAATCCTGAACAAAATATCAGCAAATGGAATTCAACAATACATTGAAAGAATCATACACCATGGTCAAGTGAGATTTATTGCAGGGGTGCAAGGATGATTCAATATTCACAAATCAGTGTGATAGACCACATTAACAAATTGAAAAATAAAAATTATATGATCATCTCAATAGATACAGAAAAAACTATTTCGACAAAATTCAATATCCATTTATCAATTAAACTTTCAGCAAGGTGAGTATAGTGGGAATATATCTAAACATAATAAAGGCCATTTGTGAGGAGCCCACAGCCAACATCATACTCAATGGTGAAAAGCTGAAAGCATTTCTTTTAAGGATGCCTACTTTTGCCACTTTTATTTGACATTGTTTTGGAAGTCCTAGCCAATAAGACAAGAAAAAGAAATAAAGGAATACAAATTGGAAAAAAAGAAGTAAAAATATCACTGTTTAAATGCAATATGATATGATAGTATACATAGAAAATCCTAAAGACACCACCAAAAAACTACCAGAATTCACGATGAGTTTGGTAAAGTTGTAGGATACAAAATTAATATACAGAAATCTGTTGCATTTCTATACACTAACAACTAATTATCAGAAAAAGAAATTAAGATAATCTTATTTAGAATCACATCAAAAAGAAAATACCTAGGAATAAACCTACCTAAGGATGTAGAAGACCATTACTCCAAAAACTTTAAGTCACTGATGAAAGAAATTGAAGGTGATACAAATCGTTGGAAAGATAAAGTGTGTTCATGGGTTGGAAGAATTACTATTGTTAAAATGACCATACTACCCAAGGCAATCTATGGATTTAATGCAATCCCTATAAAAATTCCAATGGCTTTTTTCACAGAACTAGAACTAGTAATTCTAAAATTTGAATGGAAACACAAAAGACCCCAAATAGCCAAAACAATCTTGAGAAACAAAAACAAAGCAGGAGGTATCACTCTCCCTAATTTCACAGTTTACTACAAAGCTACAGTCATCAAAACAGTATGGTACTAACACAAAAACAGACACATATTTCAATGGAACAGAATAGATAGCCCAAAAATGAACTGCCACTTACATAGGCAGTTAATTTATGACAAAGTATATAAGAATATACAATGGGGAAAAACAGTCTCTTCAATAAATGGTGTTGGGAAAACTGAGCTCCATGCAAAAGAATCATACTGGACTACTCTTTCACACCATACACAAAAATAAGTTCAAAATGGATTAAAGACTTAAATGTGAGACCTGAAACCACAAAGCTTCTAGAAGAAAACATAGGCAGTAAGATTTTGACATCAATCTTAAAAATATTTTTTTGGATAATCTCCTCAGGCAAGGGAACTCAAAGCAAAAATAAATGGGACTACATCAGACTAAAAAGATTTTGCACAGTGAAGGAAACTATCTACAAGATGAAAAATCCACCTCCTAAAAGGGAGAAGATATTTGTTAACAATATACATGATAATGGGTTGATATTCAAATTATGCAAAGAACTCAGACAACTTGGAGATTCCTCAAAAATTGAAAATAGAACTCCATATGATCCAGCAATCCTACTCCTAGGTATATATATGAAGAAAACAAAAACATTGACTAGAAAAGATATGTTCACTGCTATGTTCATTTCAGCATTATTTACAATAACCAAGATATGGAAGCAGCCTAAGTACCCATCAATAGATGAATGGACAAAGAAGATGTGAGATTAGATATAGATATAGATAATGGAATATTACTCAGCCATAAAAAAGAATGATATCTTGCTATTTGTGACAACATGGGTGGACATAGATCATATTATGCTAAGTGAAATAAGGCAGACACAGAAATAAAAATACTGCATGCTGTCAAGTGTATGTGAAATCTAAAAAACAAAACAGATGAATAAACATAACAAAACAGAAAAAGAGCTATAGATACAGAAAACAAACAGGTGATTGCCAGAGAGAGGGGTTGTGAGAAGGAAAGAAATAAATGAGAGAGATTAAGAGATACACACTTCCAGTTGCAAAATAAATGAGTCATGGGTATGAAATGTATAGTGTACAGTGTGGGGAATATAGTCAATAACTATGTAATATATTGTATGGTGACATATAATAACTAGACTTACTGTGGTGAACTTTTTGAAATGTATAAAAATATGGAATCACCATGCTGTGTAACAGGACTTAACATAGTGTAGTAGGTCAATTATACTTCAAAAACAAACAAACAAACACATAGAAAAGAGATCTAGTTTGTGATTATCTGAAGCGATGAGGGTGAGACACAGAATTAGATGAAGGTAGTCAAAAGGTACAAATTCCCAGTTATAAGATAATAAGCACTAGGGATACAAAGTACAACATGATCAATATAATTAACACTGCTATGTTACATATGGACATTGTTAAAAGAGTAAATCCTAAGAGTTCTTATCACAAGGAAAATATTTTCTTTCTTTAACTTTGTATCTGTATGAGATGATGCATTTTCACTAAACTTTTTGTGATAATCATTTCATGATGTATGTGAGTCATATCATTATGCTGTACAGCTTAAATAGTGCCATGTCAATTACATCTCAATAAAACTGAAAGAAAATATAAAACACATTTTAAAGAAATATATATTTATCAGTTCAAATCGTCTCCTTGGATAATTGTTCTTGACTGGATAAATGCTCAGACTTTTAGACTTTCTATATTTAAAGCTACTTTTATGTGCATTGAGTTCTTTGTATATTGGAGTTGTGAGGGGCTTAAATTAAATCATTGGAATAGGGATCCTCTGATTTTGATAGCAATATCACTTTGACTTTTAATCACCAGTTGCCTTGATATCACCTATTGTAGAAATTTGTGACCAGTAAATTTCTGTCTTGTTCTCTTCCCTTAAAAAAGTCATAGAGGTGGAGGAGTCAAGATAGCAGAATAGGAGGACATAGAATTTGTTGCCCCTCACAAGTACATCAAGAATACATCTACAAATGGTACAATTCTTATAGAGCACCTGCTGAACATTAGCAGAAGATTTCAGACACTTAAAAGGACAAGAAAAATCCCCTTGCAACCAGGTAGGATGAAAGAAAGAAGAAAAAAAGAAAAGAGGAATCAAAAAAGATGTGAGCAATGCTGGTGGGAGCTGAAGGTGAAGGGAGGTCTCTGCACTCAGGAAAACTCCCTCACAATGGGAAACACAGCTGGGACAGAAAAGGACTTTCAGGGATCAAAGTAGAATGCAGCGAATGGTCTGTAGAAGACAGGACAAAGTAAGAACTGCACGCATGGTGTACACTGCGGCTCTGCATTCCAGCCTGAGTCGTGAGTCTCATGTTCTGAAGGGGGACTGGATGCTAGAAAGTGGGGTTTGGAGTGTGAACCCAGGGAAGGGACAGCTTTTGACTGTGAAAAGACAGCCTGAAGGGACAGGAGTAAGGAGCTCTACAACTGGGAAAGTCTGCAGAAAAGGTCCAGCACACCATAGAAGCAAGGCATCATTGTTGAGTGGTGCTCAAGGGGCAGAGTCGCTATTACAACCCTTTTCCCCACCCACTCACTTCTTCAGCTTCCGTGGGCACTGAGAGGGGCTCCCATCTGAGTGGACCTGCCTGCCCCTCAGGAGAGGTCTTCTCCACCTGCGTGGGCTCCAGGTCCCTGAGCACCAACCATCCACAACCCTTTTTGGGAATCAGCTGTGCCATTACAACCCCTTTCCCTACCTGAAGGTTTCTTCAGCCTCCACAGGCACTGGGAGAGATTCCATTCAGAGGGAGCATGCCATAGTCTGTTGCAACTGCCTCCCAGTCCCTGCAGCTGCAGGCAACTCATGCACACCTCAGTTGTGGCTGCCATAGCCCTCCCAAGCCTGAGTGAGTTAGTGTGCCCCAAGCAGCTGCTGTTTTGCTCCCTCTCACCTGAGCAATGAACAGATGCCTGAGGGTGGTGGACATGCAGAGATGGGGTCAAAACCAAAGCTGAACGAAAGGGGTGGTGCAACTAAGGAAGAGGAACAGAAATCTTTCTGGGCATCTGCACAAGCCATGGATTAAATTCCCAAGGTCATCTCAGTATATCCTGCATCTGTGGAATACCTGAATAAACAACAAGTGTTCCCACAATTGAGGCTGGTCTAGCCTTCACAGCAGTGGACTTTGGAGGCAAGTACACACAGGAGTTGGGCCAGGTCAGAGTCTGAGCTTACCCCACAGTGCCAACAGCAGGTCCAGAGACCTACCTAAAAGTACTGAAAGACTTCCTTGGGAGGCAGGGATTGGCTCTGGCTCACTGTGGGAGCAAGGACACTGACAGAAGAGGCCCTAAGAAAATATCCTTATTACTATTGTTCTTTTGTTGTTTGTTCCATTTTGTTCAGTTGCTGGTGTTGTTGGTTTTATTATTATTTTATCTTTTATTATTTTAATTTTTTTCTATTTTTAATTTACTTTTTTGTAGTTTTGTGATTTTTTTCGGTTTTTATTTTATTTTTTTCTTTAATTTTCTATTGTTTTTATGTGTATATTTTGTTTTCATATTTTTTGTTTGCTTTCTGTTTTTGTTTTATTTTTTGGTCTTTGTTTTTGTTAGTTTAGTCCTTATTAACTCTTCTCATTTTTGGATTCTTTTCTTTGTTTGTTCTCTTGTTTTTTTATACTTTAAAATTTTTAAATTTTATTTCTTTTTCTGTTTTTCTTTTCTCTCTCAGTGTGTGTGTGTGTGTGTGTGTGTGTGTGTGTATGTGTGTGTGTGTGTCTGTGTGTCTGTGTGTGTCTTTGTTGCTGCTGTTTGCTTGTTTTTTTTTTCTTTTTGCTATTTGTCTTGGGTTTTGTTTGTCTATTTTCTTTTTTCTCTTTTTCTCCTTTTCTTTCTTTTTTCTCTGGCTGCACTGTGTGGCTTGCAGGCTCTTGGTTCTCCATCCAGGAATCTGGCCTGGGCCTCTGGGGTGGGAGCACAGAGTCCAGGATGCTGGACATCCAGAGAATTCCCAGGCCCAGGGAATATTAATTGCTGTGCACTCTCCCAGAGGTATCTATTTCAACAACAAGACCTGACCCAACACAGCTGCCTACAGGCTCCAGTGCTGGAAACCTCATGCCAAACAACCAGCAAGACAGAAAAACAGCCCCTCACATCAGCAGACAGGCTATCTAAAATCATACTAAGCTCACAGACACCCCAAACCACACTTGATGGGACCCTGCCCTTCAGAGGGAAAAGACTCAGCTCCACCCACCAAAGTGCAGGCACCAGTGTCTCCCACCAGGAAGCCTACACAAGCCCCTCGACCAAACTCATTCACCAGGGAGAGACAACTGAAGGAAGAGGAACTATGACCCTGCAGCCTGAGGAAAGTAGACCATAAACACAATAGATTAGACAAAAAGAGATGACAGAGAAATATGTTGCAGATGAAGAAGCAAGGTAAAATTCCACAAGACCAAATAAATACATAGGAAATAAGCAAGCTACCTGAAAAATAATTCAGAGTAATGATAGTAAAGATGATCCAAGATCTTAGAAATAGAATGGGGGCATGCATCGAGAAGATACAAGAAATGTTTAACAAGGACATAGAAGAATGAACAATCAGTGATGAACAACACAATAACTGAAATGAAAAAATACACTAGAAGGAATCAATAGCAGAATAACTGAGTCATAAGAATGGATAAGTGAACTGGAAGATAGAAAGGTGGAAATAACTGCCAGGAAGCAGAATAAGGAAAAAAAAGAATGTAAAGAAATAAGGACAGTCTCAGAGACTTCTGGGGCAACATTAAATGCACCAACATTTGATTTATAGTGGTCTCAGAAGAAGAAGAGAAAGGGATAGGGACTGAGAAAATATTTAAAGAGATTATAGTTGAATACTTCCCTAACATGGGAAAGGAAATGGTCAATCAAGTCTAGGAAGTGCAGAGAGCCCCATACAGGATAAATCCAAGGAGACCAAGCTGAGACACATATTAATCAAGATAACAAAAATTAAATACAAAAAAAAATAATAAAAGCAGCAAGGGAAAGTCAACAATTAACATACAAGGGAATCCCCATATGGTTATCAGCTGATTTTTCAGCAGAAATTTTGCAAGCCAAAAGGAAGTGGCAGGACATATTTAAAATGATGAAAGGGAAAAAACTACAACCAAGATTACTCTACCCAGCAAGAACCTCATTCAGATTTAACAGAGAAATCAAAAGCTTTACAGACAAGCAAAAGCTAGGAGAATTCTGCACCACCAAACCAGCTTTACTACAAATGCTAAAGGAATTTCTCTAGGCAGGAAATACAAGAGAAGAAAAAGAGGTGCAAGAACAAACCCAAAAGAATTAAGAAAATGGTAACAGAAACATACAAATCGGTAATTACCTTAAATGTAACTGGATCAAGTGCTCTAACCAAATGACACAGACTAGCTGAATGGATACAAAAACAAGAACTGTATATATGCTGTCTACAAGAGACAGCATAGTTGAAAACTTATAAGGAAAGAAATCCTAAAGATCAGAACAGAAATTAATGAAATAGAAATGAAGGAAACAATAGCAAAGATCAATAAAACTGAAAGCTGGTTCTTGAGAAGATAAACAAAATTGACAAACCTTTAGCCAGACTCATCAAGGAAAAAAGGGAGAGGACTCAAATCAATAAAATTAGAAATGAAAAAGGAGAAGTTACAACTAACACCACAGAAATACAAAGGATCATAAAAGACTACTACAAGGAACTATATGCCAATAAAATGGACAACCTGTGAGAAATGGACAAATTCTTTGAAAAGTAAAACTTTCCAAGACTGAACCAGAAAGCAAAAGAAAAAAAAGGAACAGACCAATCACAAGTAATGAAATTGAAACTGTGATTAAAAATCTTCTAAAAAACAACAGTAAAAAAAATCTTCTAAGAAACAACAGGCAACAGGACCACTTGGCTTCACAGGGAATTCTATCAAACATTTAGAGAAGAGCTAACACATATATTTCTCAAACTCTTCCAAGAGTTGCAGAGAGGAACACTCCCAAGCTCATTGTATGAGGCTAATGTCACCCTGATACCAAAACCAGACAAAGATATCACAAAAAAAAGAAAATTAAAGACCAATATCACTGACGAATATAGATACAAAAATCTTCAACAAAATACTAGCAAACTGAATCCAACAACACATTAAAAGGATCATACACCACGACCAAGCTGGATTTATCCCAGGGATGCAAGATTCTTCAATATATGCAAATCAATCAATGCAATGCACCATATTAACAAATTGAAGAATAAAAACCATATGATCATCTCAATAGATGCAGAAAAACTTTTGACAAAATTCAATACTCATTTATGACAAAAACTCTCCAGAAAGTGGGCATAGAGGGAACTTAACTCAACATAATAAAGACCATATATGAAAAACTGACGGCAAACATTATTCTCAATAGTGAAAAACTGAAAACATTGTCTCTAAGATCAGGAACAAGGCATCTCTTGCCTTGCCACTCTTGCCACTATTATTCAATATAATTTAGGAGGTCCTATCCATGGCAATCAGAGAAAAAAAAAATAGAATCCAAATTGGAAAAGAAGAAGTAAAACTGTCAGTCTTTTCAGATGACATGATACTTTGCAGATGATGTGATACATAGAAAATCCTAAAGATGCCACCAGAAAACTACTAGAGTTAATCAATGAATTTGTTATAGTCTCAGGATACAAAATTAATACACAGAAATCTCTTGCATTCCTATACATTAACAACAAAAGATCAGAAAGAGAAATTAAGGAAACAATTCCATTTACCACTGCAACAAAAAGAATAAGATACCTAAGAATAAACCTACCTAAGGAGGCAAAAGACCTGTACACAGAAAATTATAAGATACTGATAAAATAAATCAAAGATGACACAAACAGTTGGAGAGATATACTATGTTCTTGGATTGGAAGAATCAATATTGTGAAAATGACTATACTACCCAAAGCAATCTACAGATTCAATGCAATCCCTATCAAATTAACAATGGCATTTTTCACAGAACTAGAACAGAAAATTTCACAATTTGTATGGAAACACAAAAGCAATCTTGAGAAAGAAAAACAGAGCCAGAGGAATTAGGCTTCCTGATTTCAGACTATACTACAAAGCAACAGTAATCAAGACAGTATGGCACTGACACAAAAACAGAAATATAGATCAGGAGGAGAGGATAGAAAGCCCAGAGATAAACCTATGCACCTATGGTCACCTAATCTATGACAAAGGAGGGAAAATATACAATGAACAAAAGACAGCATCTTCAGTAAGTGGTGCTGGGAAAACTGGACAGCTACATGTAAATGAGTGAAATTGGAACACTCCCTAACACCATACATAAAAATAAACTCAAAATGGATTAAAGACCTAAATGTAAGACCAGAGGCTATAAAACTCTTAGAGGAAAACATAGGCTGAACACTCTTTGACATAAATAACAGCAAGATCTTTTTTGACTCACCTCCTAGAGTAATGAAAATAAAAACAAATGGGACCTAATGAAACTTAAAATCTTTTGTGCAACAAAGGAAACCATAAACAAGACAAAAGGCAACTCTCAGAATGGGAAAAAATTGTTGCAAACAAAGCAATTGAGAAAGGATTAATCACCAAAATATACAAGCAACTCATGCACTTCACTATCAAAAAAACAAATAACCCAATCCAAAAATGGACAAAAGATTTAAATAGCCATTTCTCCAAAGAAGACATACAGATGACCAACAAACACATGAAAAGATGCTCAACATCACTAATTATTAGAGAAATGCAAGTGAAACTACAATGAAGTATCACCTCCCACTGGTCAGAATGGCCATCATCCAAAAATCTACAACAATAAATGCTGGACAGGATGTGGAGAAAATGGGACTCTTTAACACTGTTGGTGGGAATGCAAATTGATACATCCACTTTGGAGACAGTATGAAGGTGCCTTAAGAAACTAAAAATAGAACTACCATATGACCCAGCAATCCCACTACTGGGCATATACCCAGAGAACACCATAATTCAAAAAGGCACATGTATGACAATGTTCACTGCAGTACTATTTACAATAGCCAGGATGTGGAAGCAACCTAACTGTCCATCAACAGAGGAATGGATAAAGAAGATTTGGTACATCTATACAATGGAGTATTACTCAGCCATAAAAAGTAACGAAATTGGGTCATTTGTAGAGATGAGCATGGACCTAGAGAGTGTCATACAGAGTGAAGTAAGTCAGAAAGAGAAAAACAGACATCTCATATTAATGCATATATGTGGAATCTAGAAGAATAGTATAGATGATCTTATTTGCAAAGGAGAAATAGAGACACAGACGTGAAGAACAAATGTATGGATTCCAAGGGGAAAAGGTGAGGGTGGGAGGAATTGGGAGATTGAGATTGACACATATACACTATTGATATCAATACCATGTATAACATAGATAACTAATGAGAACATACTGTATAGCACAGGAAACTCTACTTAATTCAGTGTGATGACCTAACTGGGAGGGAAATCCAAAAAATGGGGGATATATGTATACATATAGCTGATTCACTTTGCTGTACAGTAGAAACTAATACAATATTGTAAAGCAACTATACAATAAAAATTAATTTAAAAAAGAATTATTCACAGAGACCTTGTTGCTGGATTCATCTGACCATGACCCACACAGGTCCTGTAGATAACCCTACATGTCAAGTTGTTTTCCTAGTTCATCAATCCAATTTTCCAGCAACTCTAATAGCATTCTTCTTCTTCTTTGAAGGTCTCTTTAGCCACTGTACCAGGATAGCTGATTGTCTCTTTAATTGGCAAATTCCTGAATAACTTCTGTGATACAAGGAAGTGTGAGAGGGTTAAGAGTGTTATCTAGGGATCTTTTTCTATAACACCAAGTTGCCAGTTTTATTCTCCTGAATCTCTTACTTGTAGTATTAGGTGATTCTACTTAGTTGTTTCATCCAACCGCTTTCAATCCACTAAAATTCTTAATGGTAACCATAATTTTTTTCTTTCTTCCTACTTTTTTTAAATTCATATGTTCCCTAAGTGAGAGGAAGTAAACTTTTCCATCTCTGTGCCTGAATAATTTTTGCATGTTTTCTACTACCCAGAGAATATAGCATGATTGCCTAGTTATTATAATTGAAACATGTACTTTTTCTAGAAAAAATTGCTTTGAGATATCAAGTCTTGTTTCTTAACATGGGAATTAAACTATAAAATTTGAACAGAAATGTAATGTTAATATTCTAAAATTATTATCCATTTTACCCAATATTTAGTGTTATGACCAAAACCATGATCCAGATCTTTATGGTTTGAGAGACAATGATGAATGTGTAAGTTATAAACAAAATAAGGATATTGCTGACTCATGTAAACAAGGATGTGGAGGATAAAGAATAAAAATCACCAAAAAAGTTATTCTCTGGAACAATGGACATTTTATTAAACTAAAGAACCATAAAGTTAAGATAAACATTTACCAGAAGTGTAAATCAATTAATGTAAAGAAACTGGAAGATCAAAACAATAATTAGTGAACAAATGACCATTGAGCTTATAAGAAATTGATAATCAGATCTGCATAATTATTATTTATGAGGGAGAAGTAAGTATAATAAAATGTATGTCTTTTATAAATATTTATTACAATAAATAATACAAATTTATATATGAAATTACATTAATCAAAATACTCTCATTTAGGTGTTCTATTGTCTTAAAATGTTTTATCATTTGTTCATTCAAAAATGATTTATTAAACACTAAATGGGATTTTAAATTCCAAATTAGTAAATGAAAATCAGTTATTTGGAAAAGGAAAGGAAAAATGTTTAAACTAGGAAAAGGAATTGGATTGACTTCAATTCTCAGGAAGTCTTATGATACCTGGTCCTACACAAACTTACTGCTACCTTTCATCTCCAACCACATGGCTAACAATACAGATTTCCTAGAGATTTCAATGCTCATTCCAAGTGTTCATTGGAGTAGTATGACTCTAAGAAGAATATACCTTAGCAACGTAGTGCAGTTTTTCTTGAATAGTAACCAAACTGACTTTAGCGGGTTTTTTTCCTATTAAAAATGTGTAGACACAAAGAAAAGTAATCATATGCTTGTAGTTCAACTGGTTCAGTGAAAAGAAAAATGCTCTCCATTCATTTTCAATTGGAAACCATAAGGTATCCGTTTGTTTTATTGTGCTATAGAACTAATAAAACATGAAAATTTCATAGCAGATAAAGATAAATGAGTGAAGTTGCAAGCCCACTAAGAAGGTTATGGTGACAGATCGATACAAAAGAATCATATATTGTGGTTGACAAATGGGTCCTGCAACAGTATTTTTTATAGAGTAGGCTTGATTTCTCAACTACTCATTTTCCAAATGTGATTGTAAAAGGCCATACTCGATCTTCATGGATAAATGGTATGTATGAAAAAGTGCTCTAGAACTAAAATCATATGAGAAGTGCTATGTTTATTCTGTACAGAGCTTCATGTAAATTACATTGATTGTTAGTTAAATGAAAGTTACTTTACAATATCCCCATCCATCTCTTCCTTTAAAGGAAATTAGGACATATGCAAATGTATTTATATTTTCTTCTACAGTGAGAACTTTAATTTCAGTAAATACTGAAATTAAAGTTTTCATACTCCCATCTTTTTTATGCTTTTATTTTTCTATTTGCTATGGCTATCTTACATTTTATTTTACTTGGAAAATCATCTTTAATAATACTTTCCTTCTACTTCCTTAATGTTTAATTCCATTCATTTTATTTGGCATACTTTTTTAAGAAACCTAGGTATCCAATAATAGGAGAAGAGGTAGAAAATATATATATTAAAACTTAGGTTAATGGAATAATATGCATTCATAAAAGTGATAATATTTAAGTACCAAATACAAACTATCTATGCAGTAAAATATCATAATAAATATTTGTGTTTGAACTATGACTACTCTAAGTAAACTCGCATAGCAGATTGATTATTGTCAGTGCCACATCATCTCCATTCACATTCTTCCCTGGAGAGAAACCTAAAGCTCTTTTCCCAAAAAAGAATAGGAGAAACTATTGTTCTCTCTTAGTTGCTGTGGGCAGCCAGCTGAGATCACTAGAGGTGACTTCCTCTGGTTCCCAGATGTCCTTTAGTGGATTACACACTGCAGAGCTTCAGCCTGCAAGGATCACCATGGTAGCTTCCAGCTAGAATTGCAATATTTAGCAAATTAAAACACAGGGCATTCAGTTAAACCTGAATAGCAGAGAAATAAATAATTTCTAGCATAGATATGTTCTATGCAGTATTTGGGACATAGTTATTCTAAGAAAAATGTTGTAAATCTGAAATTCAAGTTTAACAAGACATACTGTGTTTTACCTGGCAATGGTACTGCCAGAAGCTCTAGGTATGCTCTTGAAAATGATTCGTTTTAGTTCCCAGAGGCAGCTGGGATGATTGGTGGCTGCTTCGCTCAATCCCTGGGTCCCCACGCTTTCATATTTCCTGAAAACAGTCTGAATTTCTTTCCCTCGGCCCTTCTAAATGTTGTTGAAGTCTGTAACTATCTGTGTGATAAACTGGTAAATTTCTTTCTTTTCAAAACAGTCTAGTAAATTCTGTTTCTTAACCAAATGCAGATAGATACTATTTGACAGATAGTAGATAGATAGATGTTAGGTAGATAGATGATGACAGATAGATAGATGGATAAATAGATTGATAATCTAAACCTATAACTATTTCATATATTATATATTTAAGAGAAAAGGCATGAATTAGATGGTGGTTATGGGTCATTTACTTTTCAAAATAGTCTTCATGTTTATGTTCTTGGTATGTTACTAAAGCACACCAAACTATCCTTAAATATGTGGCTTGGGGTTACATAAACTCTTATGTCCTTTACCGATTTTTCTCTCCATAGGAACAATTTTGATTATTTGATTCAAGTAGTCTACAAGTTCTCATCTTTCTTTGTTTCAGTTCTGCATTCATTGTAAGTACTAAATCTAAAAGGATTTTATAGAAATAAACAGTTATAGAACAAAAGATCTTCACAGCACATTGCATTATGCTTTTATAGATCCCCTACTGACAGTTAAACTCCATCTTAGGGAAATTCCCAATAAAGGTATAAATTTGTTAGGTTGATTAAAATGAATGGATCACAATATGAAATGTAATTATTGGTAGCTATATAAAAGAGAAAATTATCTCTATAAAGCTAATGCTTAATGGAATTAATTCCTCTCTCCAAATATGATAAAGGTTTTTAATCAAATGTTTTCAATAAAACATAATATATGGTGCGTACACTGTTCATATAACTAAGCTGGAACAATAATCCAAATAATTTAATATCTCATTTTTTTTCAAGCAACTGACAGTTCTAAATATAACATTTTAAAATAGTATGAGAGAAATGCAGATGGCCAACAGGCACATGAAAAGATGCTCAGCATTGCTAATCATCAGGGAAATGCAAATCAAAACCACAATGAGACAACAGAATGCATGCAGAATGACAGGCAAAAATGTCAGATTTCAAAACACGCACTACACCATTTGTGTTATAGCTCTCATATTTTTTAATTGAATGAAAGACTGTTTAATTTCTGCCATTCTTGGTTCTATCACATACTAGCTGAGTGACCTTAAGTGTTTCTCACTTTATTGTCTTTCTTTGTAAAATAAACATGAGAGTACTTATATGTCTATATTGTTGGGAGCTTTATATGAAATTATTTACATATATATGAGTTTGCTTGTGTATGGTGTCTAAAACATAGAGTTGCCTTTTTAAAAATAACTGATAGCTTGTACTAGCAATTGGCCTCATGTATTTTTACTATGATCAGTTATAGATGGAGGAGCCTATTAGCCAAACTACAGTTTTCCACTATGAACAAGATAACCAAATGGTGAAATCCTGTAGGATCCATCTTTCTTCAGAAAGGGCTACTTTATCTCTGAATGATTTGTCCACTTTACCAATGTTCCATAATATTCTATATCCAAAAGAACTTTGATGTATTTTTAAAGAACAAGATCTTTCTATTATTTCTATTATTTTTTAAGCAGTATAATATTATTACTAGGAATTTTAGGAAAATTTTACTCATAATCACAATAAAATCAACCTGCTTTCATTTTCCCTTATAATCCTTCTTCATAACGATACATCATTTTATTAGTGATATTTCAATTTTGTGATATACTTTCATCATCTAACACACTATTTTTATTTTTCTGACTTCCAAGAAGCCAGTGCTGGAGTGGAAAGAACACAAATACATGGGTTCAAGTCTCAGTTCTAATTCTTATTAGACTTGTAATTTTAGATAAACCACTTAACCTCCTTTAAATTCAATTTTCTTTATAAAATGTGGATTCTAACAATAACTACTTTGAAGTATTATATTGAATGTTAAATGCCAAACACTTTAATATGCCTTATATTAAGCTCCCCCCACAACTCAGGCATGTCTGCATTTGGATGGTTTACAATTTTTTTTTTAAATAAATTAATGTCTAAACATGATAATCCTAAATGACTGCTAAGATCATGAAAAGACAGATGGTCACAGATATTATGTGAATCCTCCTGAAAACACATAACATAATTTATGAGTTAATATTGAAAAAAATGAGCATGAAATTTCCTAGAGAAGGAACCATTAATTTACATAAGTACAGAGAACCAGAGACGTAAGTTATATGATATCACAAGGAAGCAGTCATCACAGTCCACTACAGTACTAATAATTAAACTTTTTTTAGTAAACATGACAAGGAAGAACTAAGAGAGGAAAAGAGAGACGAAGAGTATATTAGTTTTCTAGGACTGCCCTAACAAAGTATCATATTCTGATGGCTTAAACAACAGAAATATATTTCATCACAGTCCTAGAGGTGGCCATACTGAATTAGTGCCCAGGCCAATGACTTTATTTTACTTTAACTACGTCTTTAAAGCCCCATCTCCAAATAAGTGACATTCTGAGTTATTGTAAGTTAGGATTTCAACATATGAGAAAGACAAATACTACATGGTATTGCTTATATGTAAAATCTTTAAAAAAGAAAACAATTTCACAAAAACAGAGAAATTAGAATGATGGTTGTCAGGGCTTGGAGGGAGGGGGAAATGGGGAGATGTAGATTGAAATGTACAAACTTTCAGTTGTAAGAAGAATAAGTTCTGAGGATCTAATATGCAGTATGGTGGCAATAGTTAACAACATGACATTGAATACTTGAAAGTTGCTGAGAATGGATCTCAAGTGATCTCACCACACAAAAAAAATAAAGAGTTAACTATGTGAAATGACAGATGTGGTAATAATTTGGATCTTGTTAATCATTCCTTACTGTATGTATATATCATCAAATCATCACATTGTACACTTTAAATATGTATTTTCTGTCAATTATTTCTCAATAAAGTTGGGGGAAAAATTTTTTTCGCTTGTTGCATTTTGATATACTGTCAAAGATGAATATGCAAGATTATCTAAGAATGCTATTCCAAGTATTTCTTTTCCAACTACATTTGTGTGTGTGAGGGGAAGGTATTTCTTCACATACTTTCATTAAACAACAGATAGAGACATATTGAATGCAACGTAAGATGTAAGAAACTAGCAGTATTTTATCGTGCAAAATATTGAAGAGATAAGCAAACGTAAAGGACTGCTACTCTTCTCACTTTTAAGGGGGAAATATAGTTATTTTTTCATTAAAGATGTGAAATTTGTATTAAAATGGACTTGATTTTTACTGTTGTTTTTAAATTAATGAATAAATAACAAAATTAATTTCTTAGTTTTAATTTATGATAAAATAAATATCAATAACAATAAGCTGATAAGGCAAAAGATGTTTGGAAACTTCAATAATAATTAAAAGTGTACAAATTTCCTGATACCAAATAATTTGAGAACCAGCACAGTAGACAATCAGAGTTATATAAAATTTGACTGGATACTTAAGCATTATTGAGAAGTTATTGTTAAATATTTTAAGCAAAATAATGTTATTGAGAAAAAATATTATTGAGTTTTGAGCCCAATTATTTAAAGATGGATATTAAAATATTCACATGAAATAATTTAATATCTGGAATTTCATTAAAAATTATCTGAGGAGTGTTGAGTTGTGCAGGGAATAGCACCTACATGAAATAAGATTGTTGGTGGGTTTCTAAATATTGAAGCTAGCTGAGGTATACTTGGAATTTTAATACTGAACTCTCCTTACTTTTGTATAATGTCAAATACCTTCATTTCTAAGCAAAATATAACTCTTACATTCTGATTATTTCTGCTTTTTATTGCCTCATGGCTTCTCCTACTTAACATTTGTGTTAATTGACTTTTCTTCTTGGTGTCTACTCACTAGCACTGCTCCCTACATATTCTCAAGAAGTGTCTGTTGAATGAAATCAATTAATGTCTCTTCTTAACTACTCTGCAGTATATGTCACTCTCTTCCTCATTGTCTGCCCATCTACCCTTCATCCATATCTTCTATACAAAGTCTCTAAGAGAGAAAATTCTTGATTTTGCCAATTGTAACCCAGTAAATTGTTTACCTATTAGAAAATATTGACATTTGTAACGATATCAGGCAATGCAAGTTATCTTTTAATAAGTTGTCCATGTCTGATCTAATCAGTTATGGACCATGGGTGAAGAGTGACACAAAATCTCAAGGGTAAACTGTTGGCATGACAGAAATACTGAGTCTGCTTGAAAGATATGCTGTGTAACCTGGCAGGACCTTTGCTTGTCAGTAGAGACCATAGTATTTAAGCCTTGCATTTAGAGTGTCAAAGGTGAACTTATACATCTTCAGAATCCTTAAGAAAGACATCCCAACTCCAAAATATGATGTGTCAGTTCATTTTAACAAGACTTTTCCATTTTGTAACTAAAGATATGGCCTAACATATAAACTTCCCCAGGAGTAGTTAAATAGTAACTCATATTAAGAATAAATATCTGATATTTAATTATTTCCTGAAGGCAGATTTAACCAAGGAAAAGAGTGATAAAAGAGTACTGGATAGGGCTTCCCTGGTGGCTCAGTGGTTGAGAGTCCGCCTGCCGATGCAGGAGACACGGGTTCGTGCACCAGTCCGGGAAGATCCTACATGCTGCAGAACGGCTAGGCCCATGAGCCATGGCCACTGAGCTTGCACGTCCAGAGCCTGTGCTCCGCAATGGGAAAGGCCACATGCGGGAGAGGCCCGCATACCGCAAAAAAAAAAAAAAAAAAAAAAGAGTATTGGATAATTGTAAGTATAAGGAAATGGAAAGAGCCTTGAAAGACAAGAACTACAAGAACACATTCACACTCTCACTCAGCACAAACTTTTATCCTAAAAACAAAGATAATATCTTAAATGTAATATTCTATAAATATTACATTTAGTAAAATATCTCTCAGAAAGATGTTTATAACCCTTTAGCATTCTTTTCACTGAGCTAGATATTGTTTGCTCTGATAACATCTAGATTTATGTCTGTAAAATTCTTCAAGAAAAAAAGGAAACATTCTGATATTACTGACTGTAGACACCATCATTCAAAAATCTTATGGGCAAAAAAGTATCATCATTTACCAAGAGCTGTGCTATCTCATAGACTTCACCTTTAGTATTGTCAGCACCACAGCATACATCATCAATCTTCCCTTTTTTTTTTTTTGTAAAGCTGGTTCTGCAACATTTTTTAATGAAAGGAATTACTTTCTTATTCAGCTGTGATGAAGAGTAAAAGAACATTTCTTGGTAGCTAAGACATGAGCACTGTGAAATGGATGCTATGCTATTGGATTCTGTTTCATTTTTCATTAACTCATTTATTAAATATATTTTGATAATTAATTATGTTGTAGCATAGAGCTTATATTACTTTACTAGGGCTGCCATGACAAAACTCTACAGGCTGGGTGGCTTCAACAACATAAATTTATTTTCTCATAGTTTTGGAGGCTAGAAGTCCAAGATCAAGGTATCAGTGGGGTTGGTTTCTCCTCAGAGGTATCTCCTTGGATTGAAGATGACTGCTTTCTTGCTGTGCCCACACATGTTTTTTTTTCTGTGCATATGCTTCCCTGGTATCTCTATTTGTGTCCAAATTTCCTCAGTCATATGCAATTAGGGTCCACTCTAACGGCTATTTATTTATTTTTAATTGGAGTGTTGTTTTATAATATTGTTTTAGTACAGCAAAGTGATTCAATTATATATATATTTATGTGTGTGTGTGTATTTTTTTCAGATTATTTTCCATTGTAGGTTATTACAAGATATTGAATATAGTTTCCTGTGCTATACAGTAAATCCTTGTTGTTTATATATTTTATGTATAGTAGTGTGTATCTATTAATTCCAAGCTTCTAATTTATCCCTCCCCCCTCTTTCCCCTTGGGTAATTTTAAGTTTGTTTTCTATGTCTGTGAGTCTATTTCTGTTTTGTAAAAAAGTTCATTTGCATCATTTTTTTTAGATTTCACATATAAGTGATATCATATGGTATTTGTCTTTGTCTGACTTACTTCACTTAGTATGACAATCTCTATGTCCATCCATGGCGCTGCAAATGACATTATTTCATTTTTTATGGCTGAGTATTATTCCATTGTGTGTGTGTATATATGTATATATATATATATCACATCTTCTTTATCCATTCATCTGTCAACAGACACTTAGGCTGCTTCCATGTCTTGGCTATTGTAAATAGTGCTGTTATGAACATTGAGATGCATGTATCTTTTCAAATTAGTGTTTTTGTTTTTTCCAGATCTAAAGTCCTGGAGTGGGATTGCTGGATCATATGGAAGTTCTATGCTTAGATTTTTAAGGAAACTCCATACTATTTTCCGTAGTGGCTACACCAATTTACACTCCCACCAATGGCATAGGAAACTTCTCTTTTCTCCACACCCTTTCCAGCACCTATTACTTTTAGACTTTTTGATGATAGCCATTCTGCAGGTGTGAGGTGATACCTCATTGTGGTTTTGGTGTGCATTTCTCCAATAATCAGTGATCCCAGTTACCATAGTGCTTGTATTTTATGGGGGCAGGGTTTTAATATGCAGGTCGATATATTAAAAAATTACTGTGATAAAAATTATTTTATAAATATACAAGAACAGAATGCCATATGCTTTAGTTAATGTCTTTCCAAGGAGGTGATATCCCTCGAAATGATGCAATAGAATAAGCCCTTCAGTGTAACTGAGAAACCTTTCTTCTCAGGTGTAATAGTTCATGTGATAAGAAACCTGTGTGTATTCAAAGACATTATCATAGGCTGTGTTGCTGGAATATAGTGAACAGGGGAATAGAAAGATGTTACAAGTTTGTAAAGACTAGCAGATGTCAAATGGCACAGAATATTGTAGACCATGGCAAGTGGAAAGGTTATAATCTACATTTGAAAAAAAAATAATGGAAGTACTGTAACAAGAAAAATAACATATCTGATTTATGTTCTTTAAAATTTAATATTACTCTATTGAGTATAAATGGGGTGCTATAACAGAAGAAATAAACAAAGGATTTTTCAGTAATTCAGAGATCACATGGTAGTTTGGAATAAGTAGAAGCAGCAAGGAAAAGAATGAATAGCATTAAAACATATTTTGGAAGAAGAAAAGTGGTGTTGCAGTTTGGCATCAATCCATGTTAAAAACTGTGAGGGATCTGAGATTTCTTTCTACTACAAGCTAAAATGCTAACCTGTCACAGTTTCATTGATGTCTGCAGAAGACATGAAACTCTTGGATCCAACTTAAGAAATTAGCTTGCTGCAGTTAATGGAAGTTAGCAGAAGGCATAAGGATCCTAGGTTAGAGACAATGAGCATTATTACTCCCAGAATAACCAATAACCAGAGTACCAGCGTTTTCTTGTTTCAGTTCACTGATACCCAATTCCTACAGAGTGACCAAGCCTTCTTTAGAAGGCCGGGTGACACTTAGGTAATGAGGATTGTTATATGAGAGAATCACTGAGATTGGGGAACTCAATAATTTTACAATGAGCAGTAAGCAAACTTGCCTTTGACTCTGGAGGGAAACACTATGTATATCGTTGAAAACTGTAAGAAAATCTACTCTTTGCTCTGTTGGAGACATTATCTCTGTTTCTTAAGGCTGTGTATAATATAAACATCCTTGAAAAACTAGCTGAGGAAATAGACCTATCATTGTCTCCACTCATAAAATGTGCAGAAACATGAGATACATAAGAACTGTTTCCCAACAATATACAACCTTTCTACTCTATCTTGGCTTCTGGAAAATTATCCCATGAGTACACTGTTTCATTAGCCACTCTGGTCAATCTGGCAGGCTGGTAATAAATCTGTTCAATTTTTGTCATAGGACATTTAACTAGGACTACTATCAATAAGTCTCCAATCAGCAATACAAGACCAAAATGCAGTACTCACTTCAACCATACCCCCCAGGATCCCAGACACAAAATTTGAAAAAATATATATTTTTAATTCTTCGGTTTATCCTTAGAAAACCAAGTTGCTTTCTACCTAAATTTCTGTAGTGACACTTTTCCTTGCCTGAGGCATTAATCAAAGTAGAGCAAGATCTATTATCAGTTTCATAGACTTTACCATGACTTACAAGGAATTATCTATAATATGCCTGTCATCCATAACAATGGTTGCTAGTGAGTTGAGACTGACCTGAATGCCTTCTTTGAGCTGAAGTGGTATATTTGATCACTCCAGCTAAAGTAAAGTACAAACGACATTTGTACCACCTTTTCCAATGGGATCACTTCCATTGTAAGGCAGCCTTCAGGGTGTCATAAATGAGTAAGGTATCTCTCTAGGAGGCTCCCCAGAGTAACCATGATGGTGATTGTTTGACAAGACATCTACAGTTTTTTAAGAGTTAAATGATCCTTTGATGCTATTTTTTTAAACACTTGAAGGTCTAGTGGCTCCCTCTAATGTGTAAGCCACTGTGTTTCCGAAAAGAGACAAGTTAATGCCTGAATTTCCATACGAGGAGTAGAGTCAAGAGAGTGCACATGGTAGCCCTCTACCATGTTTAAAATCTAGATCTATCAGAACCTCTGATATGGCCTCCAGACTGACAGATATGTCTAAGGATTCCAAATTTATTTAAAATAATTGAGCTTAGTCTTTGGTCCTGGAGAGACTGTTGAGAAAAATAGGTCAAAAATATCTTCTTTGTCCATGCCATCCAACCCATGAACTGATCGAGAGATAAGTAAGAGAATCAGAGTAGATAAATCAAGATGTGGTGGCAGGTGTTTTTTGAGAGATGTATTGGAGCTGGAGGCATGCCCTGCTATTTCTTATAAAAATCTTGGTAAAATTAAGGAAAATGACAATGAGATAGTGGTGAGAACCTTTTGAGAGGTAATGACCAACCAAAGAGTTACTTAAATTTAAAACAATCATAACTGGATCAGGATCAAAATGACAGAGTAGGAATATCCTGAGCTCAATTCCTCCCATGGGCATGCCAAAATTGCAAATACTCACTGAACAACTATCTCTGAAAATGACCTGAAGATGAGCAGAAGAGATTTTCCACAACTGAAGATATAAAGAAAGAGACACAATACAACACCCAGAGGAGTGAAAAGGCCAAGCCCCTCATTGATCTCTCCAAACTGGGGGTTCCAAGGTCCTTCCCTGAGAACACAAGCCCCCAAAATGTCTGGCTATAAAAACCATTGAAGCTTTTGTGTGTGAGAATCAGAGGGCTGGGGGCCACCAAGCCTCAGCTCTTAAAGGACGTGCACAAAATACACATGTTCTGAGTCCTATACAGAGTCAGCCATTTGAAATGTTCCTGGGTCAGACTCATTTGCCAATCTTGGAGAGTCTTCCAAAGAGGCAGAAGGCAGCTGGGGCTCTCCTTAGAGACTGGGATGTTGGCTGTTACCATTTTTGTGATTCCGTTCTGCTGTGCTGACACCAGCACTGGCAGGTGCCATGTTGGAATCCTCCTTCTAACCAATTAGTGCTGGGGACCATCAACACATACACAACTGTCACATGCTGCCAGACCTTGTAGCCAGGGACCTACTTCACCCATCAAAGCACCCCTAGGAGTCACTTACAGCCAAGCCTCCCAGCCAGCTCTGCCAACGGCATGTCCTGCCCACCAGTGCACTTGCTGCAACCACATAAAGCAGGACTTCACAGCATGTTGGACCAGGGCTCTGCCTCACCTACCATTGCACCAGCTGTAGTCAGTCATGATACAATAGAAGAGTGTACACAGTCCACATAGAAAACACCACTGGAGCATCTAGCTCTGGTGGCCAGTGGGGAGCATGATGCTGGGCCACACAGGACATCTGCATGAGGCCACTTCTCCAAGATTGAGAGACATAATGAACTTATCTATCACACAGAAATAAAGACAGAAAATTAGCTAAAGTGAGGAGACAGAGAAATATGTTCCAAATGAAGGAACAAGGCAAAATGCCAGAAAAATAAGTAAACAAAAGGGAGACAGGTAATTTACCTGATAAGGAGTTCAAGGTTATAATCATAAAGATGTTTACTAAATTTGGGAGAAGAATGGATGAAGACAGTGAGAACTTCAACACAGAGTTAGAAAATATAAAAAAGAACCAATTAGACCTGAAGAATACAATACCTGAAATTAAAAATATGCCAGAGGGAATTGACAATCAAGGTAGATTAGATAATGAAAAGAATAGATTAATGATCTGGAAATCAGAGTAGTTGAAATCATGCAAGCTTAACAGAAAAAAGAAAAAAAAACTTTAAAAAGTGAAGTTATTTAAGGGATATCTGGGACAATATCAAATGTACTAACATTCATATTATAGGGAGTCACAAAAGGAGAAGATAAGAGAAAGGCAGAGAACTCATTTAAGAAATAGTATACCTGAAAACTTCCCTAACCTGAGGAAGGAAACAGACATCCAGGCCCAAGAAGCACAGACAATTCCAAACAAGATGAACTCAAAGAGGTCCACAACAAAACACATTATAATTAAAATTCAAAAAATAAAGATAAAGAGAGAATCTTTAAAGCAGCAAGAAAAGCAACTAGTTATGTACAAGGGAACTCCCAAAAGACCATCAGCTGACTTTTCAGCAGAAACTCTGCAGGCCAGAAGATAATGGCAAGATATATTCAAAGAGATTAAAGGAAAAAACCCACAACAAAGAATATTCTAGACTGGAGAGGAAGATAGCAGAAGAGTAAGACGTGGAGATCACCTTCCTCCCCAGAGATACACCAGAAATACATCTACACGTGGAAAAACTCCTACAAAACACCTACTGAATGCTGGCAGAAGACCTCAGACCTCCCAAAAGGCAGGAAACTCCCCACGCACCTGGGTAGGGCAAAAGAAAAAAGAATAAACAGAGACAAAAGGATAGGGATGGGACCTGTGTCAGTGGGAGGGAGCTGTGAAGGAGGAAAGGTTTGCACACACTAGGAAGCCCCTTCGCAGGTGGAGACTGCGGGTGGCGGCGGGGGGGGAAGGGGAAGATTTAGAGCCACGGAGGAGAGTGCAGCAACAGGGGTGCAGAGGGCAAAGCGGAGAGATTCCCGCACAGAGGATCGGTGCCGACCAGCACTCACCAGCCCGAGAGGCTTATCTGCTCACCCGCCGGGGCAGGCGGGGTCTGGGAGCTGAGGCTCAGGCTTTGGAGGTGGGATCCCAGGGAGAGGACTGGGGTTGGAGGCATGAACACAGCCTGAAGGGGACTAGTGCGCCACAGATAGCAGGGAGGGAGTGCAGGAAAAAGTCTGGAGCTGCCAAAGAAGCAAGAGACTTTTTCTTCCCTCTTTGTTTCCTGGTGTGCGAGGAGCAGGGATTAAGAGCTCTGCTTAAAGGAGCTCCAGAGACAGGCGCGAGCCACGGCTAACAGTGCAGACCCCAGAGACAGGAAAGAGACGCTAAGGGTGCTGCTGCTGCTGCCACCAAGAAGCATGTGTGCAAGCAGAGGCCACTATCCACACCTCTCCTCCCGGGAGCCTGTGCAGCCCGCCACTGCCAGGGTCCCGTGATGCAGGGACAACTTCCCCGGGAGAATGCAGAACGTGCCTCAGGCTGGTGCAATATCACACCAGCCTCTGCCACCGCAGGCTCGCCTCACATCTGTACCCCTCCCTCCCCCCGGCCTGAGTGAACCAGAGCCCCTGAATCAGCTGCTCCTTTAACCCCCGTCCTGTCTGAGCGAAGAACAGACGCCCTCCAGCGACCTACATGCAGAGGCAGGGCCAAATCCAAAGCTGAGGCCCTGGGAGCTGTGAGAACAAAGATTAGAAAGGGAAATCTCTCCCAGCAGAATCAGAAGCAGCGGATTAATCCTCCACAATCAACTTGATGTACCCTGCATCTATGGAATTCCTGAATAGACAATGAATCATCCCAAACTGAGGAGGTGGACTTTGAGAGCAAGATTTATTATTTTTTCCCCTTTTCCTCTTTTTGTGAGTGTGTATGTGTATGCTTCTGTGTGAGATTTTGTCTGTATAGCTTTGCTTTCAACATTTGTCCTAGGGATATATCCATCCAGTTGGTGTTTTTTTCTTTAAAAAAATTTCTTTTCTTAATAATTATTTTTTATTTTAATAACTTAATTTTATTTTATCTACTTTATTTTATTTTATCCTCTTTCTTTCTTCCTTTCTTTCTTCTTTTTCTCCCTTTTAATTCTGAGCCGTGTGGATGAAAGGCTCTTGGTGCTACAGCCAGGAGTCACTGCTGTGCCTCTGAGGTGGGAGAGCCAACTTCAGGACACTGGTCCACAAGAGACCTCCCAGCTCCACATGATATCAAACACTGAAAATCTCCCACAGATCTCCATCTCAGCACCAAGACCCAGCTTCACTCAACGACCAGCAAGTTACAGTGCTGGACACCCTATGACAAACAACTGGCAAGACAGGAACACAACCCCACCCATTTAGCCGAGAGGCTGCTTAAAATCATAATAAATCCACAGATACGGCAAAACACACCACCAGACGTGGACCTGCCCACAAGAAAGACAAGATCCAGCATCATCTTCCAGAACACAGGCACTAGTCTCCTCCACCAGGAAGACTACACACCCACTGAACCAACTTTAGCCACTGGGGACAGACACCAAAAACAACAGGAACTATAAATCTGCAGCCTGCAAAAAGGAGATCCCAAACACAGTAAGATAAGCAAAATGAGAAGATAGAAAAACACACAGCAGATGAAGGAGCAAGATAAAAACCCACCATATCTAACAAATGAAGAGGAAATAGGCAGTCTACCTGGTAAGGAATTCAGAATAATGATAGTAAAGATGATACAAAATCTTGGAAATAGAATAAACAAAATGCAAGAAACTTTTAACAAGGACCTAGAAGAACTAAAGAGGAAACAAGCAACAATGAACAACACAATAAATGAAATTAAACATACTCTAGATGGGATCAATAGCAGAATAACTGAGGCAGAAGGACGAATAAGTGACCTGGAAGATAAAATAGTGGAAATAACTACTGCAGAGCAGAATAAAGAAAAAAGAATGAAAATAACTGAGGACAGTCTCAGAGACCTCTGGGACAACATTAAATGCATCAACATTCGAATTATAGAGGTTCCAGAAGAAGAGAAAAAGAAAGGGACTGGGGAAATATTTGAAGAGATTATAGTTGAAAACTTCCCTAATATGGGAAAGGAAATAGTTAATCAAGTCCAGTAAGCACAGAGAGTCCCATACATGATAAATCCAAGGAGAAATACACCAAGACAAATATTAATCAAACTGTTAAAAGTTAAAAACAAACAAAATATATTAAAAGCAGCAAGGGAAAAACAATAAATAACACACAAGGGAATCCCCATACGGTTAACAGCTGATCTTTCAGCAGAAACTCTGCAAGCCATAAGGGACTGGCAGTACATATTTAAAGTGATGAACGAGAAAAATCTGCAACCAAGATTACTCTACCCAGCAAGGATCTCATTCAGATTTGATGGATAAATTAAAACCTTTACAGACAAGCAAAAGCTGAGAGAGTTCAGCACCACAAAACCAGCTTTACAACAAATGCTAAAAGAACTCTCTAGGCAAGAAACACAAGAGAAGGAAAAGACCTACAATAACGAACCCAAAACAATTAAGAAAATGGGAATAGGAACGTACATATCGATAATTACCTTAAATGTAAATGGATTAAATACTCCCACCAAAAGACACAGATTGGCTTAATGGATACAAAAACAAGACCCATATATATGCTGTCTACAAGAGACCCACTTCAGACCTGCAGACACATACAGACTGAAGATAAGGAGATGGAAAAAGATCTTCCATGCAAATGGAAACCAAAAGAAGGCTGGAGTAGCAATTCTGATACCAGACAAAATAGACTTTAAAATAAAGACTATTAGAAAAGACATAGAAGGACACTACATAATGATCAAGGGATCAATCCAAGAAGATATAACAATGGTAAAATTTATGTACCCAACATAAGAGCACCTCAATACATAAGGCAAATACTAACAGCCATAAAAGAGGAAATCAGCAGTAACACAATCATAGTAGGAGACTTAAACACCCACTTTCATCAATGGACACATCATCCAAATTGAAAATAAATAAGGAAACACAAGCTTTAAATGATACATTAAACAAGATGGACTTAATTGGCATTTATAGGACATTCCATCCAAAAACAACAGAATACACATTTTTCTCAAGTACTCATGAAACATTCTCCAGGATAGATCATATCTTGGGTCATAAATCAAGCCTTGGTAAATTTAAGAAATTTGAAATTGTATCAAGTATCTTTTCCAACCACAACGATATGAGACTAGATATCATTTACAGGAAAAGGTCTGTAAAAAATACAAACACATGGAGACTAAACAATACACTACTTAATAATGAAGTGATCACTGAAGAAATCAAAGAGGAAATAAAAAATACCTAGAAACAAATGACAATGGAGACAGGACAACTCAAAACTTATGGGATGCAGCAAAAGCAGTTCTAAGAGGGAAGTTTATAGCAATACAATCCTACCTTAAGAAACAGGAAACATATCGAATAAACAACCTACCCTTGGACCTAAAGCAATTAGAGAAAGAAGAATAAAAAAACCCCAAGGTAAGCAGAAGGAAAGAAATCATAAAAATCAGATCAGAAATAAATGAAAAAGAAATGAAGGAAACAATAGCAAAGATCAACAAAACTAAAAGCTGGTCCTTTGAGAAGATAAACAAAATTGATAAACCATTAGCCAGTCTCATCAAGAAAAAAAAGGAGAAGACTCAAATCAATAGAATTAGAAATGAAAAAGGAAAAGTAAAAACTGACACTGCATAAATACAAAAGATCATGAGAGATTACTACAAGCAACATTATGCCAATAAAATGGACAACCTGGAAGAAATGGACAAATTCTTAGAAATGCACAACCTGCCAAGAATGAATCAGGAAGAAATAGAAAATATGAGCATACCAATCACAAGCACTGAAATTGAACCTGTGATTAAAAATCCTCCAAAAAACAAAAGCCCAGGACCAAATGGCTTCACAGGGGAATTCTATCAAACATTTAGAAAAGAGCTAACACCTATCCTTCTCAAAATCGTCCAAAGCATAGCAGAGGGAGGAACACTCCCAATCTCATTCTACGAAGCCACCATCACCTTGATACCAAAACCAGACAATGATGTCACAAAGAAAGAAAACTACAGACCAATATCACTGATGAACACAGATTCAAAAATCCTCAACCAAATACTAGCAAACAGAATCCAACAGCACATTAAAAGGATCATACACCATGATCAAGTGGGGTTCGTTCCAGGAATGCAAGGATTCTTCAATATACACAAATTAATCAACGTGATACACCATATTAACAAACTGAAGGAGAAAAACCATATGATCATGTCAATAGATGCAGAGAAAGCTTTTGACAAAATTCAACACCCATTTATGATAAAAACCCTGCAGAAAGTAGGCATAGAGGGAACTATCCTCAACATAATAAAGGCCATATATGACAAACCCACAGCCAACATCGTCCACAATGGTGAAAAACTGAAAGCATTTCCACTAAGGTCAGGAACAAGACAAGGTTGCCCACTCTCACCACTCTTATTCAACATAGTTTTGGAAGTTTTAGCCACAGCAATCAGAGAAGAAAAGGAAATAAAAGGAATCCAAATGGGAAAAGAAGAAGTAAAGTTGTCCCTGTTTGCAGATGACATGATACTATACATAGAGAATCCTAAAGATGCTACCAGAAAACTACTAGGGCTAATCAATGAATTTGGTAAAGTAGCAGGATACAAAATTAATGTACAGAAATCTCTGGCACTCCTATACACTAATGATGAAAAATCTGAAAATGAAATCAAGAAAACACCCCCATTTACCATTGCAACAAAAAGAATAAAATATCTAGGGATAAACCTACCTAAGGAGACAAAAGACCTGTATGCAGAAAATTATAAGACACTGATGAAAGAAATTAAAGATGATACAAATAAATGGAGAGATATACCATGTTCTTGGGTTGGAAAAATCAACAGTGTGAAAATGACTCTACTACCCAAAGCATTCTACAGATTAAATGCAATCCCTATCAAACTACCACTGACATTTTTCACAGAACTAGAACAAAAAATTTCACAATCTGTATGGAAACACAAAAGACCTTGAATAGTCAAAGCAATCTTGAGAACTAAAAACAGCTGGAGGAATCAGGCTACCTAACTTCAGACTATACTATACAGCTACAGTAATCAAGACAGTATGGTACTGGCACAAAAACAGAAATACAGATCAATGGAACAGGATAGAAAGCCCAGAGATAAACCCACGCACATATGGTCACCTTATCTTTGATAAAGGAGGCAGGAATGTAAAGTGGAGAAAGGACAGCCTCTTCTATAAGTGATGCTGGGAAAACTGGACAGGTACATGTTAAAGTATGAGATTAGAACACTCCCTCACACCATACACAAAAATAAGCTCAAAATGGATTAAAGACCTAAATGTAAGGCCAGTAACTATCAAACTCTTAGAGGAAAACACAGGCAGAACACTCTATGACATAAATCACAGCAAGATCCTTTTTGACCCACCTCCTAGAGAAATGAAAATAAAAACAAAAATAAACAAATGGGACCTAATGAAACTTCAAAGCTTTTGCACAGCAAAGGAAACCATAAACAAGACCAAAAGACAGCCTTCAGAATGGGAGAAAATATTTCCAAATGAAGCAACTGACAAAAGATTAATCTCCAAAATTTATAAGCAGCTCATGTAGCTCAATAACAAGAAAACAAACAACTCAATCCAAAAGTCAACAGAAGACCTAAATAGACAGTTCTCCAAAGAATATATACAGATTGCCAAAAAAAACATGAAAGAATGCTCAACATCATTAATCTTTAGAGAAATGCAAATCAAAACTACAATGAGATATCATCTCACACTGGTCAGAATGGTCATCATCAAAAAATCTAGAAACAATAAATGCAGGAGAGGTTGTGGAGAAAAAGGAACACTCTTGCACTGCTGGTGAGAATGTGAATTGGTACAGCCACTATGGAGAACAGTATGGAGGTTCCTTAAAAAACTACTTATGGAACTACCATAGCAATCCCACTACTGGGCATATACCCGGTGAAAACCGTAATTCAAAAAGAGTCATGTACCAAAATGTTCATTGCAGCTCTATTTACAATAGCCAGGAGATGGAAACAACCTAAGCGTCCATCATTGGATGAATGGATAAAGAAGATGTGGCACATAAACACAATGGAATATTACTCAGCCATAAAAAGAAACGAAATCGAGTTATTTGTAGTGAGGTGGATGGACCTAGAGTCTGTCATACAGAGCAAAGTAAGTCAGAAAGAGAAAGAGAAATACCATATGCTAACACATATATATGGAATTTAAGAAAGCATAAAAAAAGGTCATGAACAACCTAGGGGTAAGATGGGAATAAAGACACAGACCTACTAGAGAATGGACTTGAGGATATGGTGAGGGGGGACGGGTAAGATGTGACAAAGTGAGAGAGTGGCATGGACATATATATACTACCAAACGTAAAACAGATAGCTAGTGGGAAGCAGCCGCATAGCACAGGGAGATCAGCTCTGTGCTTTGTGACCACCTAGAGGGGTGGGATAGGGAAGGTGGGAGGGAGGGAGACGCAAGAGGAAAGAGATATGGGAACATATGTATATGTATAACTGATTCACTTTGTTATAGAACAGAAACTAACACACCATTGTAAAGCAATTATACTCCAATAAAGACGTTAAAAAAATATTCTACCTGGCAAAGTTATTATTCAAAACTGAAGGAGAGATAAAAAGTTTCACAGACAAGCAAAGCTAAAGGAGTTTATCACCACTAAAGAAGCCTTACAAGAAACGTCTTAGGGACTTCTCTAAGTGAAAACAGAAAATTCACAACTAGAACTTAAAATTAGGAAAGGAAATAATCTCACTGGTAAAGGCAAATATATACTAAAGGTACTGGATCAACCACTTTTAAAGCTAGTAGGAAGTTTAAAAGACAAAAGAAGTAAAATCATTTATATCTACAATAGGTAGTTAAGAGATACACAAAATAAAAAAGATGTAAAACATGACATTAAAACATAAAATGGAGTGAGGGGAGTAAAAAGATAATGCTTTTAGAATGCATTCAAACTTAAGAGATCATCAACTTAAAATAGAAACCTATACACATAGGTTTTTATTTATGAATCTCATGATAACCACAAACCAAAACTATAAATAGATATACACACATACACACACACACACACACAAAGAGAAAGGAATCCTAACATAACACTAAAGATAGTCATCATATCACAAGGCAAGAGAGCAAGAGAAGAAAGTAACAGATATGAACTGCAAAAACAACCAGAAAACAGCTAACAAAGTGGCAATACATACATACCTACAAATAATTACTTTAAATGTAAAGGGACTAAACACTTCAAGCAAAAGACATAGGGAGACTGAATGGTTAAAAATATCAAGTCCCATATGTATGCTGCCTACAAGAGATTCACTTCAAATATAAAGACATACATTAATTAAGTGAAGGGATAGGAAAATATATTCCATGCCAATGGAAATAAAAAGAATCTGAGGTAGCAATACTTTATCAAATTAAACTTAAAAAAGCCAAAACACTGTGAAAGAGACAAACACGAACACTGTATAATGATAAAGGGATTAATCCAACAAGAAGATATAACATTTGTAAATATATATGTACCCAACATATTATCACCTAAGTACACACAGCAAATATTAAAAAAAACATTAAGGGAGCAATTGAGAGTAACAAAATAATAGTAGGAAACTTTAACACCCCCACTTACATCAGTGGATAGATCATCCAGACAGATCATCCAGACAGGGAAACATTGGACTTAAATGACACATTAGATCAGATGAACTTGGTAAATATATATAGAACATTCCATCCAAAAACAGAAGAATACACATTCTTTTCAAGTGCACTGAAATTCCTTCAGGATAAATCACATATTAGACCACAAAGTGAGTCTCAATAAATTTAGAAGATTGAAATCACGTCAAGGATCTTTTCTGACCACAAAATATGAGACAAGAAATCAACTAAGAGAAAAAAAAACTGAAGAAACCCTACAAACATGTGAAGTCTAAATAAAATGTTATTAAACAATCAAAGGATACATGAAGAAATCAGAGATAAATTTTTTTTAAATACCTTGAAATAAATGAAAATGGAATCACAGTGATCCAAACTCTGAGGGATACAGCAAAAGCAGTTTTAAGAGGGAAATTTATAGTAATATGGGCCCACCTCAGGAAGCAAGAAAAGTATCAAATAAACAATCTAATCTTACACCTAAAGGAACTAGAAAAAGAACAGACAAAATCCAAAGTTAGTAGTAGGAAGCAAATAATGACAATCAGAGAGGAAATATGTAGAGACTAAGAAAAACAATAGAAAAGTTCAATGAAACTAAGAGGTGGTTCTTTGAAATGAAAAATCAAATTAATAATCCTTTAGCCAGACTCATGAAGAAAAAAATATAGAGGGCCCTAATAAGTAAAATCACATGAGAGAGAGGAGGTTATAACCAAAATTACAGAACTACAAAGGATCGTAAGATATCACTAGGGAAAATTATATGCCAATTAATTGAACAACCTAGAAGAAATGGATAGATTCCTAGAAATATATAATCTTCCAAGACTGAAACAAGAAGAAATAGAAAATGTGAATATACCAGTTACTAGTAATGATATTGAACCAGTAATTTAAAAACTCATAAAAGACAAAAGTCCAGGACCAGACAGCTTCACAGGTAAACTACAGAAAACATTTACAAAAGAGTTAATACCTATCCTTCTAAAACTATTCCAAAATATTGAAGAGGAAAGAACACTTCTGAACTCATTCTATTAGGCCAGTATTACCCTGATATCAAAATGAGACAAAGACTACAAAAAAAAAAAAAAAGAAAAAGAAAGAAAGGAAAGAAAAGAAAATTACAGGTCAATATCCCTGATGAATATGGATGCAAAAATCCTCAACAACATATTAACAAACCAAATTCAACAGTACAATAAAAGGATCATATACCATGATCAAGCAGCATTTAACCCAGGGATATAAGGATTGTTCAATATCTGCAAATCAATGTGATATATCACATTAACAAATTGAAGAATAAAACTCATATGATTATTTCAATAGATGTAGATAAAGCTTTTGACAAAATTCAACACTCATTATGATAAAAACTCTTACCAAGTGGGTATAAAGGGAACATACCTCAACATAATAAAAGCCATATATAACAAACCCACAGCCAACATCATACTCAACAGTAAAAAACTAAAAACTTTTCCTCTAAGATATCTAAGATCAGTAACAAGATAAGAATGTCTACTGTCACCACTTTTATTCAATATAGTATTAGAAGTCCCAGACATAGCAATCAGACAAGAATAAGAAATAAAGAAATCCAAACTGGAAAAGAAGTACAACTGTCACAGTTTGCAGATGACATAATTTTATATATACAAAACCCTAAAGACCCCATCAAAAAACTACTAAAACTAATAAATAAATACAGTAAAGTTTTAGGATACAAAATTAATATACAGAAGTCTGGTGTATTTTTATCCACTGATAATTATTTAGCAGAAAGGGAAATTAAGAAAACAATCTCATTTACAATTGCATCAAAAAGAATAAAATATCCAGGAATAAATTAACCAGGAAGTTGAAAGATCTGTATTCTGAAAACTATAAGACAAGATGAAAGAAATTGAAGTTGACACAAATAGATGGAAAGATATACTGACCTGATGGATTTGAAGAATTAATATTTTAAAATGTTCATGTGGCCCAAGGCAATCTACAGATTCAATGCAATCTCTAGGAAAACACCAGTGACATTTTTCATAGAACTAGAACAAATAATCAAAAACTATATATGGACCCACCCAAGACCCAGAATAGGAAAAGCAATCTTGAGAAAGAAGAACAAAGCTGGAGGAATCACACTCCCTAACTTCAAACTATACCACAAAGCAAAACAATAGGGTACTGGCACAAAAACAGATACAAAAATCAATGTAACAAAATAGACAGTCCAGAAATAAATCCATCTTTGTATGGTAATTTAATCTATGACAAAGGAGGAAAAAATATACAATAGGAAAATCTTCCTTAATAAATGATGTTGGAAAAGCTGTACATTTACATGCAACTTGAATACTGAATAAAACTTGGACACTTTCTTGCTCTATATACAAAAATCAACTCAAAATGTACTAAAGTCTTAAATGTAAGTCAAAAAATTCTAGATTAAAACATAGAGAGTCAACAATTTAACATTCATATTAGCAACATATTTTTGGCTCTGTCTCCTCAGACAAGGGCAACAAAAACAAAAATAAACAACTGGGACCACATAAAATTAAAAAGCTTTTGCGCAGGGAAGGGCACCATCAACAAAATGAAAAGGCAACTTACTGAATGGGAGAAGACATTTGTAAATGATATAGCCAGTAATGAGTTAATATCTAAAATGTATAAAAAATTCACACAATTCAATATCCAAAAAACCCAAAACAATCCAGTTAAAAAATAGACAGAGGAGTTAAACACACATTATTTTTAAAAAGACATAGAGATGGCCAACAGACATGAAAAGTTGTTGAACATCACTAATCACAAGTGTTGGTGAGGACGAGGTAGAGCAAAGGGCAGTGTCATGTACTGTTGATGGGAATGTAAATTGGAACAACAATTATGGAAAAAAGTATGGAGTTTTTTCAAAAAACTAAAAATGGAACTACTATATGATCCAGCAATTCTATTTCTCAGTGTTTATCCAGAGAAAATTAAAACATTACTATGAAAAGACATATGCTCCTCTATGTTCTTTGCAGCATTATTTACAATAGCCAAAATGTGGAAGCAACATAAGTGTCCATCAATAGATAAATGAATAAAATATAAGTGGTATATATATACATTGTAATAGCACTCAGCTATAAGAAAGAGTGAAATGTGGCCATTTGCAACAACATGGATGAACCTAAAGAGCATTATGCTAAGTCAAATATGTGAGACAGAGAAAGACAAATACTCTATGATTTTACTTATATGTGGTATCTAAAAAACAAAACAAATGAACAAATAAAAGTAAAACAGACTCAGAGAACAAACTGGCCGCTGCCAGAGGGTGAGTGGGTGGAAGATTGGGCAAGATAAGTGAGGGGGATTAAGAGATACCAACTTCCAGTTATATAATAAATGTCACTGGCATATAACATACAGCATAAGAAATATGGTCAATAATACTACAATAACTTTGTATGAGTATAGAGGGTTACTAGACTTATCATGTTGCTCATTTTGTAATGTATTTCAGTGTTGAATCACCATGTTGCACACCTGTAACAAACATAACATTGTATGTCAAATATACTTCAGTTTTTATAAAAATTAAGAAAAAATAGTGATTGCAACCATTTGCGAGAACCTCACCAAGACATTGTCTTCATTAGAAGGGCTCCAGTGATGACTTTCAAAGAGAAATAATATTAATGTTCTTTCATTTCTTTTACCTCCAAGGATCTAAGATATTTCCTACACAGGTACTGATATTTTTGCTCACACTCCACCAAAACAAAATCAGTACATTCCATCCCAAGAGCTATAACTTCCCCTATATTCCAATCATATCTTACTCATACACAAACTTTTAGTCTGAAACGGATAGGTGCAAGAGGGACAAAGGTACTTTTATAAATTTACATAGAATCATTATGTCTCTACTTTGACCCTACTGTTGGCTAATATAGGGGTACTGGGCAGACAGTGACTCAGCCAAGTGGTTGTCATACTTATGATCTAAGACTACATCAGTTCAATAAGAGAATCCACGTTGTTGAAGTAGATTTATATTTAAATCCTCTGGGTCCGTTTTTTGGAAGACTGCCATCTGGATGATGTACTAACTGGGCTGGCATAGTGTTGTCATTAGGAGCAAGAAAGAAGCATCATGCTTAATAATGGTCAGGGTCAAATTCCAAGTTTTCAAAATAGATTTATGTAGCTCTCTATCGATTTCATAACTGATCATGACTCAGGAAGTAGCCACGAGTAAATGATCCCTTACTCAGAACAGCTACATTCAGTGTGTGTGTGTATTTTTGATGACTTCAGTAGCAATGGCAGAGATGGCCTCTGTGGAGATTATTTTATAACAGAGTCATAAAGTTAATACAACGGTCATTTGTAAGTCAGTGGCTGATTCCATCTGAAAATACTACTAGTGTAAAGGGTCAGAATGCCCCAGGGGAGAATGTTGGAAGATTTCATAACTTTTCCAAGTCTTCAGGAAAATAGGTCATTGACAGAAGAGCTCATTGAGGAATGGATCATGGATATAATCCGTGTTAGCATATAAAATATAAACTTACATCTAATGGTATTTTCTGGGTAAGTAATTTAGTGCTCTATCTGGTTGTGAAACAGACAATAAGGTGTGGTAACCCTGTCTTTCAAACCAAATATAACAATATACCTCATGTACAGTTAAAATGAATATTCATTAATTTTGAAGAAGACATTTAACATGCATGTGGAAATTCAAGGACAAATACTGTTACATCTCTGATCATTTATGGATGAAACTCTGACTTCCAAGTAAGACAAATGAATACTGAATACTCTATGTAGTGTTAGCTAAATTAAACTCCAATATTAAAAAATTGTTATGTTTGAGGGAAAAATCATTAATATTTCATTGATAGTTTTGTAGTATTAAGTAATCAATTAGCAAAACTTACTGTGTTTTGTTTCATTCATATGCAAAAATGAAACTGTCCAGGGGTATAGAAAATATGATGACCTCTATGTGATGGGATTCTCTGAGAATTGTCTGACCACTTCTTGAGACTCACTTTCTGTTATATTTTCACTATGTTAATCTTATTTGACACACAGTGTGCTGGTAGAGGTGGAGTGGATGGATAGGGCAAATGTGCTTTCATCTTTTTGCTTTTAACTAAACCGGAAAAAAAAGCTTTAAATTATTTGAGAGGCAACCCTCCAAATTAGGTGTGATGTTTCAAAACTGGGAACACCTTAACTCCAACATAATAATTTTACTGAGTTAAAAATCTACATAAATTAATCTATAGGGGTAACTTTAATCAAGGAAAAGCAAAACACATGAGATCCAAAAGCTGTCAGTCAAACAAAAAGAGGGAAAGGAAATGGAAACGAGATGAGGTGTCAGATACTGAAACAGAAGAGAGTCTGTGTAGGTCTAGGGAAAGGAGAGGAAGGTTGTCTGTAAAATTTGCTAGACAGGGTGATCAAAGAAGAAAAGATATATCTGTGCACCATGTAATACTCTGTATATCATGTAGTAGCATGAAATGGAGATACTATAGATATCTTCATGGAGATTGGATAAGACATTTAGTCATGGGTATAGTTAAATAAAAGGAAAAGCTAAATGTTAAGGAGATTGTTTTTCTAGGGAATTATTTTCCTTTGAAACAAATCTGATCATCTAGATCCTTTAATTAAAACAACTATAATACTAACAGCCACAATAATAAAACGTCTGTTAATTCCTCAGGGCAATTGTCCGTACTCTCTGGTCTGTAACACCTGAACTATGTTACAATGTATCTTTATAGATACCCTTTGTCTTGATCTGTTTCCTTATAAAGACCTTCTCCACTTGGAAAACTTTTACTCCAACTACAGAATCTGTTTCATGGAAAAGTCTTTGAACTCTCTGTAGCAGAGTTCATTCTTTTTTTTTTTTTTTTTTTGTCCCTTTAGTAATGGATTGAGATGTTAGAGTACTAACCATATGGTATTCTAATTTATTTGCCTTTCTCCTCCACCCCTTACAGAAAACTCCTCCAGTGCAGAGATCACAAAAACTTTATCTTTCATTCTTTCCTTCTGTAGCCCAGTGCCTGGCATATCACACATATTAGTTAAATGAAAATGATCAAATTAAGTTTTTCTTCCTGAATTATTGTATGTGGGGAAATAAAGGGATATTTTATAAGGCAGAGCAAGCATGCCCTTGTGAAGGATAGTATTTGGCACAGTAGAATATAGCATTATTGGATACCATGAAATTGTAGTGTGGCATATCTAGAGGTAGAGGAAGAGATATCTCTCTTAGCCCAGTCTAGTTACTAGTTATGCTATCACTGCAGCAGGATCTTGGTTTACACACAAGCATAATTGTTGATCAGAACCAGTGACCGAGTATGGGGTTCCCCCTGCTGGACTTTTTCCTATTCTTTCATCACTGCCTTTCTAGAAATCAAGAAGCCCTGGCCACCTGATTGATTCTTGAGATACTTAGGGCTCTCCAGTTTGTAAATCTCTAATCAATATTCCTAATTTGTTGATTTCTTATAATCATTCAATATGTTAGTATTGATTATGTCACATACTTAGGAATGTAGAAATTGTATGGCTGAAGATCCATGGGGAGCATAAAATATTTAATTATACAAGTTTAAGTGAAAATGACTTAAGTATTTTTTTTTTTTTTTTTGCGGTATGTGGGCCTCTCACTGTTGCGGCCTCTCCCCTGCGGAGCACAGGCTCCGGACGTGCAGGCTCAGCGGCCATGGCTCACGGGCCCAGCTGCTCCGTGGCATGTGGGATCCTCCCAGACCGGGGCATGACCCCGTGTCCCCTGAATTGGCATGCGGACTCTCAACCACTGCGCCACCAGGGAAGCCCAACTTCAGTATTTTAAAATCAGTTTTCTTGTTTGCACACCAAAATGTGCACAGTGCCTGTAGACCTCATTAAGACTATGGACAAATATGTTCTACTTTCCTCTTTTTTGGCATGTGAGTGTAGGGTGGTACTTCCTTGGTCCTATGAAGTTAAGCCTAGCCAGTTGATTGGCTTTTGTAAATGAAACGGACAGGGCTAGTCACTTCAGGTGGCAGTTTTAAGTTCTAGGGTGTGATTTGCAGAGATTTCTCTCCCTTTGAACTCAGTGCCAAGAAATGTTCCTTACAGAGTCTGGGTCAGCCTGGCTCACAGAATAACAATGATGTCAGTTACAGCCCCTGTGTTCCCCACCCCTTCACCATAAACATTGACCTAAAATTGACACAAATTGTGAACAAAATATAAACTTGTATACTATGAAGTCCCTGAGATTTTTGGCTCATTATCCCTGCAATTCAGACTAGGGTATCTCAATTCACACAGTACCAGATATTAAAATGAAAACAGCCACTTTATCTGTGTTACATTCCATTTCTTTATCACAACCACATAATACTGTGAGGAATAAATGAGGTTACTAGTCCCCAGGAATTTATTATTATTTTTCATTCATTCTGCCTTCGTCAAATCATGAGTAAACATTATTTCTACCAAGGGAAAAATAATTGGATCTGCACAGAATCAACAATATTAGTTTATGACACCTTCAGGGGAGAATTAAATAAGTTTAGAAGCATGTTTTGCTTATATGTATTATTCAAATGATCCCCTGGAGCATCCCCATGAATTGAGGCAGAAGCTGTGTATGAGTAAAATGAAATGGTTTACACTGTCACTGTGTTTCATTCATTGTCCCCTAAACCTGCAGCCAGGTTTCAAAAAAATTCAAGTTTTTGTCTTGAATTTTCAAAATCTTTGCTTTATTAGGTTATACTGATGATGTTAGTAGGAAAAATAAACAGGAGAAATAGTTACAAAAAATGAGAATCTCTGAATGTGACACAATTAGAGAAACTTAAAGGGTACCTAAAAAAACCGTCAAAATTGAATAGCTAGTAGATTAGAGGAGAGGTGTGAGTGATAAGGATGAGGGCCACATGGAAAACAGGAAATATGGCAGTACTGATGAGGAGAAATAAAACAATGATGTAGTGGTTATGAAAATTTAGACTTTTATGACTATCCATAACTAATGAGGGTTAAAGTGTATGGCTGTGCTCTGCTTCCAAAAAGCATCACCATCATCTTGTAATAAGAAGCCAAACAGCCCTCATGTGTTCCCTAGAGGTAAAGGTCCCAACAGAAAGGGCCATGGTTAACCAACATTTCCTAAGCAAGGAAAATATTATTCCCCAAGCTCATGTCTGTTCCTGAAACAAACATCCATTTCCCTTATGGTTATTTCAAACTTCTTCACCTTCCAAAGCTCAATTTCAATAGCCTCACAGAAAAGTAAAAATCTACCTGAGAAAAAAGTACATTTTCCTTTTTTGGCCTTTCTATTGTTTGATTTTCTAAATCATTAATCATATGATTTGTTTGATGATTAATGGTCATCTCACCCACTACAAATTTTATTACATTCAAGCAAAGGAAGCTGAATTATCTAGTTCTCCAATCCACCAGCAAAACACACACACACACACACATACACACACACACATACACGCATACATAAATGAGGAGCTAGATGTAATGCTTTCATTCATTCATATATTTTCACCCACACATTTACATAGAAGCAGAGAGGTCTTCAGGACAATTCTGGAGTCAAGGCCCGTTCTTCATAGGGCATCCAGGGCTCCAAATATTGGTGAGCACAAAAGCTGCATCACTGTAAGTTAGTGATACTTCAGTGCCTGAGAAAACTTAGTTCTGAAGTGCTGACTCTAAAAGAAAATTCCAAGAAAAAAAAGCATTTGATCAAGCACAGCTAAGTTAATTAGACAAACTTCTTGGTGTAAGGATGTATACCACTATGACAAAGGCTTGGTAGTTCTGCATAAGGGGTTGGTTAGAAAAGCATATTTATAAAGTTTGATGCCTGGACTCAAACAGTTTAATGCAAGTCTTTAAGTTGGGCAAAGAATACCTTAAGAACAAACTTTTGGTATGTTAACTAGCTGACACTGGAAACACCTCATTTAGAAAAGTAAATTTAGGATGTTCCCAAGTCCAAGCTCATATGGCTTGCCACATGACTGGCCAATAAATGGAGTGACAATTTGTTGGGGAAAAGAATAGCAACTTTATTCAGAAAGCCGGCAGACCAAGAAGATGGTGGACTAGTGTCCCAGAGAGCCATCTTGACAGGTTTGGATGCTAGTTTCTTTTATAGAACAAAGATGGGGAGGTGAGGTGGTACAGTAAGGAAAGCGATAAGTTGTTGCAAATATTTCCTGGTTCCAGCCAGATTCTGGAGGGGAGGTGTTAATTTATTCTCTCCTGCAGTCATTCACAGGTGGGCCTGGTCAGGGTGTTTCCTGTGAGCTTAAACAAAGGTATTTTAGCTTAATGGTCAGGCATGGGAGGCAGGGTTCCAGGAAATGAACCATTATGTACACTTTAAGTTATAGGTAACTAGTGATTAACTTATAGCAAAAACAATAGAATACAAAGGTTGAAGTAAAAGACATCAAATCTGGAGTCAAATTTGTTCTTTCCCATTACAGGGATAGAATGTACTGTGTTCACTGTATTAATATTAACATCTTTTAAAATAATTTAAATTCTACCAGATTTATAGAAAGATAACGTTTAAGTCTGGCACATAATATTTAATTTAATGTGAACATTTAGGTCAAGGGTTCTCGTTTCTGTTGATAAGAACCCCCTGTGTTCCCAGACCCTTCCCCTATACTTTCTTATTAAGGAGTTCTGGGGCCATAACTTGGAGTCCGACCTTAACAATTAATCCAAGCGAGTTATTTAATTTGGTAAATTTAGGTAATGCTGACATAGATTTCAAGCAATTTTCTGATATTGCCAAATTTCAACAGAGTTTACTTATTAGTTTTAATTTTTTGTTTTTTTCTGTTTTCAGCCAGGATAATGGGAGAAAAGAGTAGATACAATCCCAAATAATTTTTAAGCAAAAACTAAAAGAATTAGGAGTTCAGAGGAAGCTGAGCAGATTCTACTACTGCTCCTTCCCCCACTGACTGTGTTATTTATAAAAAAAATCATAAGATTTTAATTTATTTATTTATAAGCTTTCCTTACACTCTGAGGATCTATGAGGGTCAGATCTTTAGCAAAAATATGCTATTGTCTAATTGTTGGAAAAATCTTGGGAAGATGAACAAACCCCAGACCTTAAAATGTATTTGTTCAAACCTAATCTGATCATAATTTTAAAAGGCTAGTCTTTCCAAACCCTTGAAATGATGGACCTTTCTAAGTAATGAGATCAACAACATAAACACCTTTTTTTGTCTGCAATTTTGCAATGTACTTTTATCTTTGGGTTATTTATTTTTATCAATTATTAAGTGTCCCTATCTTAAAGGAAACATAGTCTACCTGTACTTCCCAATGAGCCCCTACATTTGTGATATGGATTCATTTAATTATTAACTTTTGAATTTGCATATTAGAATGATTAATTATATATAGAATAATCATATAATTATCCTTAAGTTGCTAATAATAATAAGCAATTCATGTGTTTAAAGGTAATGACTGCAATAAAGTAGGTATATTAATACAAAGTTTTGCATGTGACTTGAGTAACAGGTAATCTTTGGTTTATGCCATGTTGTGTTAAATTTAATCATGAAACTCCTGAGCATTATATAAATACAAAAGGGTGTTATTAATTCATACAAGCTCCTTGTACACAAAAAGATGAGGTAACCATCAAATTATCTTCTAAGTTAATGATGTGTTTTTCATGTGGTTGTCAGTCTCACTAACATCTAATTAAATATATTTCTCATATACCTGATCTGTAATGTATGCTGTGTTTTGTGCAAACACAGCATGAAGGAATATTTACCATCAAGTTAATTGAGATCATTTAACTAGCCATGATACAGTGGTGTTTTCCATTTGTTATCAACACACACTGGAACACAACAGGTGTGAAATCCATCATTTAAAGCTCAAAAGTAATTTCAGATAGACATCTATCATACACATTTAATTGTCATTTTAATATTACATTTTCATAAAAATGAATTATTAATATGAGGCAAAAAACAAACTGCAGTCACCAGCATTATCCCATATTAGTCAAAAATATATTTGTGTTGAGCTCTCATTATTTCAATGATGAAGAATAAATTCATTAAATCAAGTTAGTAATAATATGAAACGTATACTATAACATTTTGCAGCTTAAGTAAAAAGTAACCATGCTGTAGATAGTTACTTAGGTTTTCTTAAGTGAACTTTTTTGTTCTTGAAACTTTTGATTTACAGAAAAATGGTGAAGATAGGGAATTCCCATATATTCCATACCCAGCTTCCCTATTAACTTCTTAAATTAGTATGGTACATTTTATTACTTTTTATTTTAGTTTTGAGATTTAAAGGTTATTTTTATTTTCTGGATATGGTCCTTTATCAGATGTGTTTTGCAAATGATATCACCCAGACTGTTCATTGTATTTTATTCTTTTAACAGTGTATTTGGCAAAGCAGAAGTATTTTATTTTAATAAATTCCAACTTACCTTTTTTTTGTTTCTTTTGTGTATTACACTTTTGGTATTGTATCTTATATGCATCATCAAATCCAAACTCACATAAATTTTCTTCCACAAGTTTTATAATCTTGCATTTTGCATTTAATTCTATGATTCATTTTGAGTAAATTGTTGTGACCTGTGTAAGGTCAGTGTCTAGGTCATTTATTTTGCAAATGGGCATCCAATTTTTCCAGCACCATTTGTTGCAAAGACACTCCTTTAACCATGAAATTGCCTTTGCTCCTTTGTCAAAGATCTGTTCACTATGTTTCTAAACTCTCTAGTATGGTCCATTATGGATTCTGGTTTATTAATCTATAGGTCTGTTCTTTGAACGACACCACACTGTCTTGATTATTGTCATCTTGAAATTAGAATGTATAAGTGCTCTATATTTATTTCTCTTCTTTAGTATTGTGTTGGCTATTCTGTCTTTTGTCATTCTATGTAAATTTGAGTCATGTTACTGTCCACAAAATAGCTTTCTGTGGTTTTTGATTGGCATTTTGTTGAATCTATAGATAAAGTTGAGACTATTGGTATCTTAATAATACTGTTTCTTGCAATTAATGAACATGAATATTTATTTATACAGATGTTTGATTTCATTCATCAGCATTTAGTAGTCTTCCACATATAGATCTTTTATATATTTTACTAGCTTTGTACTTAACTATTTCATTTTTGGTGCTACTGTAAATGGTAATTTTTTTAATTTTCAAGTTCTAATTATTCATTACTTGTATATAGAAAAACAATTGACTTTTTTATTTTAACCTTGTATCCTACTACCTTACTATACTAGTTTACTAGTTCCTAAAGTTGTTCGTTGTTATTGATTCCTTGAGATTTTCTACATAGATAATCATGTAATCTGCAAATAAAGGCAGTTTGATTTCTTTTGTTTCAATGTGTATACATTTCTATTTCCATTTATGATCTTATTCAACAATTACTTCCTGCACAATGCTGAATCATAGTGATGAGAGAGGAAATCCTTTTCTTTTCCTTATCTTAAAGGTAATGTGTCCAGTTTCTCACCATTATATATGATATCATCTATAGGATATTGTAGATATTTTTCATCAAGTTTCAAGTTGAGGAAGTTATATTCTACTCCTAGTTTGCTAATCATTGTTTTTATTATTTTAAGCATGAATATGAATGTGTTGGATTTTGTCAAATGTTTTTTTTTGCAATTGATCATTTGTCAATTTGATCATCAGTCAACTGTTTATATGACTGTCTCTTTTAGCCTGTTGATATGTTGAACTACATTGATTAATTTTTGAATATTGAACCAGCCTTTCACACCTAAAATCAATCTCACTTGGTTTGGGGGAATAATTCTTTTTATACATTAGTAGATTCAATTCACTAATATTTTTTGAGGTTTATTGCTTTTATGTTCATGAGAGATGTTTGCCTGTAGTTTGCCTCTCTTGGAATATCTTTATATAGTTTTGGTATTAAGGTAATGTTAACCACACAGAATGCATTAGTAAGTGGTATTTCTGTTTCTATTTTCAGGAAGAAATTTAGAAGAATTGGTAACATTTCTTCCTTAGATGTGTGATACAATTTACCAGTTAAATCATCTCCAACATGAAGCTTTATTTATAGAAGATTATTAATTATTGTTCCAATTTCCTTAATAGACATAGGCTTGTTCAGGTTATCTATTTCTCCTTGTATGAGTTTTAGTTGTTTGTTTCAAGAAATTGGTCCATTTCATCCAAGGTATCAGTTTGCAGGCATAGAGCTGCTTGTAGTATTCTTTATTATTCTTTTAATGTTCATAGATAAACAATAATGACTCCTTTATTTCTGGGATTGGTAATTTATGTCTCCTCTCTGTTTTCTTGATTAGCCTTACTAGAGGTTTATTGATCTTATAAAATAACCAACTTTTGCTTTTATTAATTCTCTTCATTGTGTTACATTGTTTTCCATTTCATTGATTTCTTCTCCAATTGTTATTATTTAATTTTTATTTACTTATTTTAGGCTTAACTTCTCTTCTTTTTATAATTTCCTAAGGTGAAAGCTTAGGATACTGATTTTAGAGATATCTTCTTTCCTATCATATGCATTATTATGATAAATTTCTTTCTAAACACTGCTTTTGCTGTGATCCACATATGTTAAAAACATTCTATGCTGATGGTAAATGAGTCTGAATTACCCAGAATTCAGATCTCTGTCACAAATACTAGTGAATGAGTTTGGGATTATAGAACAGGATTGTCAAAAAGTTCTGTAAAAACTCATATAGTAAATATTTTAATTTTACAGCTGCACTATCTTTCTTGAATCAACTTGTGTTGTAACACAAAAGCAATCACAGACAAAACTTAAATGGATGAATGTTCTATGTTCCAATAAAATTTTATTTATGAACACTTGAATTATATATAATTTTTATGTGTCATGAAATGTTATTATTATGTTTTTATTTTGTTTAAACATATAGAAATGCAAGAGCCATTCTTAGCTCCTGGGCCATACAAAACCAGGCAGTAGACAGGATTTGCCAACATCTGGTATTGAGGATCACAAGGATATGAATAAGATCAGTAATAAATTCTCATTTAGTCTCTCTTGATGTACATGATATTAGTTCCAAATACTGCTTTAAACTCTCAAATATGATGTTGTTACTCTTACAGTCTTTTTTAAAAAAGATTTACCTATATGTTCCCATATTTTCTTTTGAGACAATTTTTGTTAGTTTCTTTCTGGGATTACTTTCCATTTGAAAGTCTTTTTACAGAGGGCCTGGTACTAGAATATCTATTAGTTTTTGTCAAACTAAAAATCTCTACCTTCTTTCTTAAGTGAAAGATTTTCTGATACACGAAAAAGGTTGACAGCTATTTTTCCTTAAGACTTTGAAGAAGTTATTACATTCTCTTCTAGTTAAAGTAAGTTTGACCTTTGCATAGAACATAAAATAATTATCTTAGCCCCCTCACTGTGGAACCATATATCATGTTGATCCAAAAACCATTGTCACAAGAGCCTCTTAGGTAACTACAAGTGTGGAAAGGGTTTTAGTTGTTCTAGCAAAATCGCTTGCTATGTGAGATCTCAGAAAATAAATAAAAAGTTTTAGAAATCCCGGAGATAAAGGGAGTTTGGTGCCAATTATTAACAAGCATAGGTCTCTGAAGGCCTTTCTTCAGACTTCTTTTTTTTTTTTTTTCTTTTTTAACATCTTTACTGACCTTTCTTCAGACTTTTTTTTCTTAACACCTTTATTGAAATATAATTTCTTTACAATGTTATGTTAACTGCTGTATAACAAAGTGAATCAGCTATACATGTACATATATCCCCATATCTCCTCCCTCTTGCATCTCCCTGCCACCCTTCCTATCCCACCCTTCTTGGTGGACACAAAGCAGCGAGCTGATCTCCCTGTGCTATAGAGCTGCTTCCCACTAGCTATCTATTTTACATTTGGTAGTGTATATATGTCCATGCCACTCTCTCACTTTGTCCCAGCTTACCCTTCCCCCTTCCCGCATCCTCAAGTCCATTCTCTACATCTGTGTCTTTATTCCTGTCCTGTCCTTAGTTCTTCAGAACCTTTTATTTTTTTTTAAGATTCCATATATATGTGTTAGCATACGGTGTTTGTTTTTCTCTTTCTGACTTACTTCACTCTGTATGACAGACTTTAGGTCCATCCACCTCACTACATATAACTCAATTTCATTCCTTTTTATGGCTGAGTAATATTCCATTGTATATATGTGCCACATCTTCTTTATCCATTCATCCGATGATGGACACTTAGGTTGCTTCCATGTCCTGGCTATTGTAAATAGAGCTGCAATGAACACTGTAGTCCACTAGTTTTTTCTGAATTATGGTTTTCTCAGGGTATATGCCCAGTAGTGGGATCGCTGAGTCGTATGGTAGTTCTATTTTTAGCTTTTTAAGGAACCTCCATACTGTTCTCCATAGTGGCTGTATCAATTTACATTCCCACCAAGAGTGCAAGAGACTTCTTAAAGGTGCAAATTTAAACTAAATATAAAAATATAAGGGTTTTCTCTTGGTAATACTGTGAGAAGAATTATTTTTCATGTAAGTGGTAACAATAAAGAATGTTTGAGTCTCCTAACCAGAAAGAAAACCTCTAGTGGTCTATACTGAAATTGTAAGGAGCCTGGATGTTGTTAGACCTTAACTCATCTTGTTGCCCTAAAGGAAAGATTTTGAAATAAAGATAGCACATCTTGCTAAGCAGTAAAACTAGCTATAGTGTTTTATGGTCTCACAATCCCTTCTCCTTGCAGTGAGGATTTACATATGAGAGATTCAAATATAAAAATGTTAGATAAATCTGAGAACAAAAATCATCAGAATACAAGCCCTCAGGAGAAGGAGTATATACATATTCGTGGTTAAAAGGGCATATTTCTAAAGTACATGTCATCATTCACACATATCCTAATGCAAGGTACTATAACTGTTCTAGTTACAAAGACATTATTTTGGTTTTGATATCCCCTACATTATTCAAAGGAACAAGTATGGGGCAAAACTTGTCTGTTTCTATCCTCACTAGACCTATATTAAAGGATCAAGTTTAGCATCCATATTTCCCAGATAGTTAAGATACCTATCAAATAAGATAGGCGGAGAAACCAATTGGTAGTGAAATCAAACATTGCTCCTACAATTCTTGCACTTTAGTCTCAAATATTATAGTTTCATGTTGTAGATGTCTTCCTTTTGGACAGTTATAGTACGGGATGAATATAGCAAAGTGTTAATTGTTGACTGTGCCTGTATTTTGCCAATATCACAACTTTATTACAATTTTTAGGCAGTAAGAGTTGGTCAAGTTAAATTTTATGGCTAGAGTTTAAGAGTTGGGCAAGTTAAATTTTATGCCTAGAGTTTAAATAATTTACAGAATAATTTACAGAAGTTTCTTTATTCCCAAATACTTTGCTTTTAGAAGTAGGGGATTGAGTCTCAAAGGCTTGTACTACCCAGTAGCCTTACTCTTAATTGATTTTGACTGTCTTAATGATAAATCATTATAAGCTATTTTATAGTTTTATTCCTTTATTTGTCTCTTTTTATTCATTTAATCATCTATCAGTTCATTTTTAGTTTTATTTCATTTTCAGGCAAAGTTTGATGCCACTGAAGAGAGAAGGCAGAAGCTTCAAGTAAATATAAAGCTTTACCTATATTTTTTTCCCAATAGATACTTTACAAACAGGATCATTTTCAACTCTCATGATACCTGTGGCTGAACTAAGTTACTTTTACAGCATGCTGCAATAACAAACACTCTAAGAGAGAAATATCGGATGTCTCTGTAAGAGGGCATTAGAAAAATTTTATTACAGGACTTGTGTGTTTGTTAGGTGACTCAGGGGAGGGTCCAATGAAATGGGGTTTTGCTTTTGATTGGATGCTGTCAAGAAGAAGGGTAATTCTATGACTGAGCATCTTAATTAATCTATCTACAAGGTTTGAAGAATAGATGTAGTTTAAAGCTTTAATTGATAAACAGTTGCTCATATAACCTGAGATTCAGGGGTATTAATATTTTTGTGATTTGCACAGTGACCTTGTTTTTCCTTGTTTCTTGTATTTTTTTGTTTCACTTTATCTTAGTCCCTTCCCCTCCTCATCTGATCAACAGAAGATGTCAGGCCAGCTCTTAGACATCAGGGACCGTGTTTATCTATCTTTCTCAGTCGCTCCTACTCTCCCTCTTCTTTTTCCTGCCCCATCTCACTTTTAGGTCAAGGGAAGATGAAGTTAGGCACCATAACATTAGTTCATGATATCCTGATTTTCACCATTGTCAAAATTTGCTGATCAGTTTGTTCAGAGAAAGTTGTCTGGAGCTGGGCTGGGATTAACCTTTCCTGTTACTTTTGTTCTAGGTGACTTGTTGATTCCTCAGAGATGACAATGGCTACACAGTAGCATTTAAGACTCTGAACATGATACATTGGTCAACTGCAACATGCACAGTTACCAGAAGCAAGGGAATGCTTATTAGTATTTGTAACAAATATTGAAGCCAGGGCCCTAGACAGTAAAGCCCAGACAATAAAAACATGGCCTAGAATTCAACAGTCTGTTTTAGAAAGTAAAGGTTGTTTGTTTGTTTTCTTTATAGCCTACTAATGAACTATTCTAGTTGCTAATGTGTACGTATGCTGAAAAGTGTTTGCTATAGTAGAAACCACCCTTTGTCTGGCTAAAATTGTTTATTTTTGCCTCACCAAATTTTAATAATGATATAAAGTAAGTGTTCATGTAGAATAAAATAGCTATTTAAAATTTTCTGTCCTGTAGTTATCACTTGTGTCTGGATAAAAGAAATGTTGATTACTATGTTTAAACATGATAATTAATATAAATTTTTATTTATATTAGGTACAATAATTTCAGAAAAATATGAATTTAGAAATTTTTAAAATTAACATTTTCTGTCTTTTTATTAAAATTGTCATTATAATTTATTCAGATGGAAATTTTAATGTGAAATATACATGGTTTTAATACACTGTTAGTTATATTTTATTTTATTATTTTATTATTATTATTTTCTTTTTGCGGTATGCAGGCCTTTCACTGTTGTGGCCTCTCCCATTGTGGAGCACAGGCTCCAGACACGCAGGCTCAGCGGCCATGGCTTACAGGCCGAGCTGCTGTGCAGTATGTAGGATCTTCCCGGACCGGGGCACGAACCCATGTGCCCTGCATCGGCAGGTGGACTCTCAACCACTGTGCCACCAGGGAAGCCCAGTTAGTTATATTTTAAAAGCTGTATTTTAAAACTTTATTACAATTGATATGCTTATGTATTTGAGTCTGCCTAAACATGCATATAAAGTAATAATTATGAATCCTTCATAGAAAATTACTACAGGAATAGTGTAAGATCAGCATCTGTGATCTTTTTTGCTGTAAAACTACTAAATTATTTTGTGTTCAGATTACTAAAGATTTCTTTTGTCACCAAATTATTAACTTTAGATGCTTTTTAATATACTTTTGAAACACTAAAAAACTCTTGCATTAAAATCGGTTAAGGGCTTCCCTGGGGCGCAGTGGTTTAGAGTCTGCCTACTGATGCAGGGGACATGGGTACGTGCCCCGGTCTGGGAATATCCCACTTGCCACGGAGTGGCTAGGCCCGTGAGCCATGGCTGCTGAGCCAGCGTGTTCCGAGCCTGTGCTCCGCAACGGGAGAGGCCACAACAGTGAGAGATCATACCAGTGAGAGGCCCACGTACAGCAAAAAAAAAAAAAAATCAGTTAAATTCCTAATAACTATTATTTTTATATTATTTATCAAGTTACCTGTAATTATTTCTGATTTTAGATACTTCTGAGTTTTATTTTATTTTCTCTAACACCTGTAATTGATTTTGTATTTCCCAAATTCTGAATGATAAAACTGTTAAGATCTTTTATGTTAGATTTGTCTTTGGGTTTCCTAAAATGGTCATTAAGTAACACAAAGATTTGCTCCATCACTATATTAAAAGGAAGGACAATAAGAATAATTATATTTGTCCCAAAATTATTCAGATTAAAAATAAATGCAAAACTGTTATGAAAGCATTTACCTACCAAACTTGGCATAAAGAACACCTGAAAAAAACAAAAGAATTTATCTTTCTGGGTAAATGATTAGTATAGTGTAATATGCTAGTATATATATCATTCAATAATTTACATACGTTTCATGCAAACTCATATTCATGTGTATGTACAAAGACTATTACAATACCTGTCTCATAAATGATTATTTTCCCAGCATTCTAAATTTTGGCACAGCATAGGATCAAAGGTCAAATTAAGAACATGACCCTTAGGTCTTTTTTAAAAGAGGCTTGATTTGAATAAAGTGACTCTAGTACACTTTCTCAGTTAAATAACAATGGGTCAAGTATAAGAATCATAAAGTGCCATCCCAGGAAAACTTGATAAACTCAAAATATCAGTAATTAAGCTGACAGAGCAAGAGAAATGTTTTTATAAAAATTATGAGTGTGGCTATTTGCAGATGATGCTGAGTGGACTAAAATAAGCACCAATGTTTTTCAAAGGCTCTATTATGAAAAATGCCTTCAGTTTGGGTTAAAAGAGACCTTGACTCAATGAGATGTAAAATGACTCTAGAGACCTCAAATGTCTTTTGCAGGAAGCAGGCAGAAGAAGCAGTATGGCTGCCAAATAAGGTATATTCCCCAACTCCCTCTTCAAATCTGCTCAGGGAGGATAATGAAACAGGAGGACTTAATGTGTGGAGCCAAAACCAATGAAGAATAAAAGACAGAATACATAACTGCAGGGGTCAGAAGTAAGGTCCAATCAAAAGCCATATCTTAACTGAAGAATAAGATGACCTTGCGACATCAGTTTCCCTGGCTGGATTTCAAAATTCTCAGGAACCAGAGACTGCCTATGTACTTTCCATTTCTCTGCTATAATCTATTGTAGTCACCTTAGCCCTCTTTTCCACAATGGGTGATTGTGTGCATGTGTGTGAAGCCGATGATCTGTTTTTGTCTTATTTCTTGGTTTTCTGACTTGAGACACCAGTTCTAGAAATGAATTAGATCCAGACTTGACTTTAGCCTTAGTTTTAAGTTTGTGGCTATGACTGGATAAGAACTTAGATGTTTTGAAAAGGGATAAGTGTATTTATTGTGCAGTAAGGATAGAACTATTTGAGCCCAGTGGACTGTAGTGGGTTGTAATATTTGCTCACAATTTTCATTTCCTACCTGTTTTTGCCACGCTTCCCTTACCCCATGGAATATGTGCTGGGCACATGACCTGCTTAGGCCAATAGAATATAAGTATACATGAATGTGAGAGTTCTAAGCAGAAGCTGGGAGATTTTGTATATATTATGGGGTCATAACCTACTCCTTCCCTTCACTGTAAGAGCAGTGGCTACCAATAAGTTCTTAGTGTCTCTATTTATATAAATATTATCCTGAAATATTTCTATAAATATTATCCAGAAACACAAGGTTTCTGGATCAAGGATAGATTATTTATACTTACAGCAATAACTGAAATGATTCACCACACCCCAGTTCCTCCTCCTTCTGGGGCACTGTGATGAAAGCCAGATGGTTAGGCTAGCATGTGCAGAAGGGTTTCTTGCACCACAGGAGTGGAACCCTGAAATTATGAATCTTGCAGTTTACATGGTAGTGGGACAGCAGTCCCTCTCCCCCTCTGACAAAGGGAGAGAAACCCCAGATCCTAGTCATTTACACTCCTTTGGAATATAAACCACTGGCTCCAGGGCTCTGGGTTTTACTCTCCCTCCCCTTTGAAATATAAACTCACATGTGGAGGGAAGAAACTTTCTCACTATTTATTCAGTCATTTTTTAAGTTCCAAGACTTTTCTTTTACTAGAACTCAATCATGAACTCCTTAAGGGTTAGCTGAGCAGAATGATAATTTTTCTTCTTCATTTGTACATCTACTCCTCCATTCTGGATTAGGACATAGACATAAGGAGACATGTGAGGACAAACCAAGCCCAGTTGAGCCCAGCAGATCTGCAGTTGTCCACAAACCTCGGGTTACATGCCCAGGAAATAACTATAATATTTGTTGTTTGAATGACTTGAGATCTTGAGGTTGCTTTTATGTATGACAAAACTATTGAAGCTGAAAATGTGCTTTTTAAAAATCTTTCCTTCACTCCTGAAAACTCTGACTTGTGGAGAAGCTGTGTCAAACAAAACCAGAGTTAGACAGTAGTTAAAGTGGTTAAAAAATCATTAAGAACTATTGCAACAGGGGAAAAGAGACATCAGTATAGGACTGGGCTCAATTTCAAATACAAGGAAAGTGGGGATTTACAGTCAAAGAAAAGTGTGGGGAGATTAACAGAAGGAAAATTACTTGGTAATTTTGTAAAGAATTGGTAGAATAACTCTTTTTGCTAAACTGACCTAAAAGGATTCTTGCTATAGACAGGTCAGGGTGATCAGATATCTTCTGTGGGAGTGGTGAGGGATGAGGAATTTGGTCATGTGTTAAGGGTGATGAGGTACTGAAGGTGGGAAATTCTGGCTGAACCAAATTAAGGGGATTTTTGCTAAAACTAGGCAGTGCAAAGACTGACAAAGAAATCTAAAAGTCGAGGCCTGGCTGGGAAGACGATTCACAGGAGTCTGACTAAAGTTTAATCAAGGAGAGACTTTGTCAGTTGATGCAATATTTCCATGAATACAAAGTCCCTTTCTTCTAGTATTGACCTAGAATAATGTGCTTATTGCTTGAAGCAGATTGCATCAAAAGTTATATCAAAATATCTAATTATGATGAGTAAATAAACTTTTGACTGTGAGTCCAAAATTTTGCTGTAACAAGAACTTAGATAAATTGTACATAAAAGGCAGTTTTCATTTTTAATAAAATGATTGTTTTTTTAATTCTTATATGTTTTTAGTATGCTTGCCTAAGACCTTAAAACAAACCCTGCTATGTAGGGAGTAAAAAATAACTGACAAGGAATAGAGAAAAGGGACTTCTCTGCATGTTTTCTGCTTGAGAGTCCCCTCCCGTATGACACATCCATTTCATTTTTCATACAGGACGATCTGTTGTCTCTTGAGATAATATTTCCTAGGAAGGATCAGTCAGGAAGAGAACAGCTTGAAGTCCACAGTTCTTTTAGTGTGAGTAGGTGGATGATGAAAATTCTTAGTTTAAGCTAAAGAGAAAATAACACAATTTAGAAAAGATTGTTTTGAGAAAATAAGAATAAAAGGGAAAGGAAATTAGGTAAGCTCCCATCCATCTACAATGAGAAGCATTATGAACTTCAAAAGGAACAAAAAATTTAAAAAAATTATCTTCTGGGCTTGGAGTCACAAATTCTTAGTTCAAATTATCACTTACTGCCAATGTGATAACCTTGTATGTACCTGTTGCAAGCATTGATTTTATATCTCTAGAAATGGAGGTGATTACTTTTAATGTTTTCCCTGGAATTATGTGGGACTATACATTTTAAAATATCTTGCAAAGAGTGCCAAACAACTATTAATTTACTTTCATATATTTTTCTCCAATTATCACTTTCAACATTTTCTAATATGTTACTTAAGCCAATGTTAACTTGTTTTAAATTGTGCCATACTACCTCAAAGCATTTGCTTTTATATCAACTGGAAGAAAAATGTGTAATAGAGATGGTGTTTAAGGGTGAGAACAGATTTCTAGTCCTGATTGTAGCATTTTTCTTGTGTATTTTTGAGCAATTTACTCAAACTATCTAAACTTTAGTTTTTTAAACAGTATGATACTGAGGTGCCATTAAATATTGACACAAAATAATAAGCTCTAATAGGGGTATGGACAATGTAGGAAAATTACACTTAAAAACTAAAGACAACAAAACTTTGAAACCTGGAGAAGAAAATTAGATCTAACAGAATTTAGTGAAAGGGAGTGGGAGGAAGCAAAAAAACACTATTATTAAAAAATATAATACAGGACCTCCCTGGTGGCGTAGTAGTTGAGAGTCCGCCTGCCGATGCAGGGGACGCGGGTTCGTGCCGCAGTCCAGGAGGATCTCACATGCCGTGGAGTGGCTGGACCCATGAGCCATGGCCGCTGGGCCTGTGCGTCCGGAGCCTGTGCTCCACAGCAGGAGAGGCCACAACAGTGAGAGGCCTGCGTACCGCAAAAAAATAAATAAATAAAAAATAATAATAATACAAATTACTCAGTTCTTAATAAAACATGTTCGAAACTCAGATGAAAAAACCATAGTTGTTTTAGGTTATGAGAAGTACTTTAAGAAAAGAAATGTCAAAATTTAGGAAAAGATATGCTTCTAATATCAATAAGTAAAAATCCTGGCTTGCAATTGTAATATCAGTCAAAATATAATTTGAGAATAATCACCATGGGTAAACAAAGTGAATTTTCTATACTAGTAAAAAGACTGGTTGAGTTTCTTTTAAAATATATTAATCTTGGAACATATTGGCACTTAATTTAAAAATTAATAGCTTTATACATATATAATTCAGATACTATAAATGTCACCTGTTTAAAGTGTATAATTCAATGTGTTTTTTTCCTTATAGCTACAGAATTGTACAGCCTTTAACAAAATCTAATTTTAGAACATTTTCATCACCTCCCAAAAAATCGTGGGCCTACTGCTGTCTAAAGTATATAAAGTAAAAGCTGACAGAACTAAAATTCCCTCATATGATATTTCTCTTGATTAAACATAAAAGACAGAGAACATTTAAAAGATTAATAAGTAATATCAATGTAAAAAAACAATTATAAAAATCAAGAGGAATTATATTTAAGGAATAGTCCAATCTGTAATTACAATCCCAAATGACCTCATGTCATTGAAGTAGGATATTGTAAAATAATTTCACTCTTATTTTAAAGCAAATCAGCCCAATTTTGGATATCCCCAAATTAAATACAAAATAAAGATTCTAGATTACAACATAGGTGTGTACTTTCACATTTTATGCTAAGTAAATATTTCTTTAAAAGATTACAAAAAAAAAAGATTACTCACCATTGCAGAAGTGGTTGAGACGTTAGACTACTAAAACAGAATTTATCAAAAGACACTTAAGAGAGTAAAAAAGCAATCCAAAGAGTGGCAGAAGATATTTGTAATATATTGGCATTATGTTGGCAATATATTTGTAATATATTCAAATCCATAGATAGGTACAAGAAAAGACAGACAACACAATAGAAAATAAGCAAGTGACCTAACAAGACACTTCACAAAGAGGCTGTCCACATGGTCAACAAATACATAAAACAATTATTTAAACATTTGTCATCATAGAAATACAGATGAAAACCTCAATAATCTATCACTACACAGCAAAAAAAATAATTAAAATTTTAAAACTGACTATATCAAATATTATCAAAGATTTGGAGAAACTGAAATTCTTGCACACTAATTGTGAGAGGGTAAATTGAAAAAAAAATCTTTTTAAAATTGTTTGTCACCATCTATTAAAGCTGAAGATATCCACAGTCTGTGATCCTCCATTTTCACTCTAAGGAGAATTTGGTAGATCTTAGTACTAAGTAACATTACAAGATATTCATAAACTGTGCTATAGTTAAAAGCCAGACCATTGAAACAACACAGATATTCATTAACAGTAGAGTGAATAGTTTGAGCACTGTTCATACAATAGAAATCATTATGGCAATGAAACAAGGACTAATCTTACAAATAAAGACACTGGGTGAAAGAAGCTGGATACACACTAATGCATACATTATGATCCCACTTATATAAAGTCTCTAAACAAGAAAAACTAATCTGGTACTAGAAATAAGGAAAGTGGTCACAGATGGGGAAGATTGTGGAAACATTTACTGGGTTTGCGTGAGGAAGCTTCTGGAATGCCCATGCTACTTTCCTGGATCCTGGTGAACTTGCACAGGTGTGTTTACCTTAAGACCATTTGTGTATTTCTATATTTCTGATTTGTTCTTTCCCTATGTATTTTCGACTTCAAATAAAAGTTTATTTTAAAAATAAAACGTAAGAAAATTCCCATGGGGTAGTTTACCATGGTCAAAGCAGCATGTGATGCACAGGAAACAGGTTCTTATCAAGTGTTTCTGAAGTAGTTTAATATTTTAACATCCAAATACAGTCCTATTGTTGTATATGACTTGGGTATCAATTCTGGCTGTATGTGAAGACATCTGTTCAGGAATGTCAAATGTCTAGAAGGTAGTGCTACTTCAGGCAGGAATAATCAACAAAAGCAGTAAGAAACTTTTAACTAGCTTAAGGTTTAAACAGATGTGAGCAAACTCCTGGGATCTTCTTCACTTTAATCCATATTTCACTGTAAGATAGATATGTTTCATTATGCTTTCCCTTGATGATAAGAGAGTCCTTTTTGTGGTGGTACGTCTTTAAGTACATTGTTGGAAAATTGTGAGTTAAAAATTACTCTATTAATACCTCTTGTTTTCACAATTTAGCTTGAGAAAGAGAGAGAAAATCCTTTGAAAACTAAATAAATAAAAAATCATTTTATGATTTTAGGGTAACATTTTGGTTATTTTCTCTTTTCCAGAAAGAAAAAGTAATATTTATAATTTTGATGCTGAATAACTTCCAATTCAATTTTGAGTAAGATACTATGTGGCAAACCATCTTGCCAAGAACAACTGTAAACTATGAACAAAACGCAAAAGGCAACTACTTGACATTACTAGGGAGCAACCGAATGTAGATAGATCCCAGAGGTATTTAACATTTAATAAGAGGATAGTACTGAGTGAATTTCCTATTTTCATAGCCTCTAGCTCAATTGCAGGCCACAGTCTACAGTCTGCACCATACCACATGGCTAATATTTTCGATTTAAAAAACCCATAGTGTTTGTGCCCTGAAGAACAAGAGGAAAAGATCCAGGTCAACCACAACCACTGAAAATTAGATGAGCAGGGGGTTCTGGAAGGGAGAGGGCCATAGAAAGTGGGTCTAAAAGTCCATGTATAATTTCTGTTCAAAACCAAAAAACCTGAGTGACCTCCGAACAATGAATGCTTGGCTTCAAGCAGCCCACATAATGATCAGAGAACTGAACTGAGATTTGATCTACTACTCAAGAGTGTGTTAGTAGTTGCAGTCTTAACAAATCTGATTGCCTATTAAAACAAGAGAGAAAAGAAAGTGGGAGAGAGAGAAGAGAGAGAGAGGGAGAAACGAAGGAAGAGGAAGGGAGGAATTGATGAAGGAAGGACTATCAATGGAATCCAGGGTGGCCAAATATAACCTCGTAAATATCCAGGATATCATACATATTACTCAATATCCAAAGAAAGAAGAAAAGTGACAAATTTTCAAGAAATAAGGTAATCTATGGAGACTGAACTTGTGATGAGTCAGATATTGGAATTAGTAGATTAGTAACTATTATCATATACTCAAGGAAAAAGGAAAATATAATAATAGTACATAAATGAAAAGATAAAGAAATACAGAGAAATGGAAACTGAAAAATGGAAATTCTAGAGGGTAAACCCCAATTTCTGTTATAGAATCATTCACTAAATAGTCTAGACAGAAGAGTGGAGATTACACTGGAGGAAAGAATCAATAAAATATAGATATATTAATAAAGAATATGGAAAATGTAAAGAACCTCAGTAACTTATGGAAACTATCAAAGATATATGTACATATATATTCACAGATGGTTAGCTGAGGGAAAGATATTGGGGGAAAATATCTTTTAAAATATAGAAGAGAATTTTGCAATATGTTGGAGACATAAATTTGCAAATTCTTGAAGCTCAGTGAGTCTTAAGCAGGATAAACACAAAGAAAACCATACTTGGGCATGTCATGGTTAAACTACTGAAAATAAAACGTTAAGAGAAATTAACCAGAGAAAGGTTCATTTCATGCAAGAGAACAATACTATAAATATTTAAATAATGTTGACTTGTGCTCAGAAATGTGGAGGACACAGACAGTGAAACAACTTTAAGTGCTGAAAGGAATTTAAACCTGATAATCCAGAATTTTTTTTCAGGAAAAATATTCTTTAAGAGTGAATATGGGGCTTCCCTGGTGGCGCAGTGGTTGGGAGTCCGCCTGCCGATGCAGGGGACACGGGTTCGTGCCCCGGTGTGGGAGGATCCCGCATGCCGCGGAGCGGCTGGGCCCGTGAGCCATGGCCGCTGAGCCTGCGCGTCCGGAGCCTGTTGCTCCGCAACGGGAGAGGCCGCAGCAGTGAGAGGCCCGCGTACCGCAAAAAAAAAAAAAAAAAAAAAGAGTGAATATGAAATAAAAACATTTCAACTAAAAAATAAGGTAAAGAGAATTCTGTGATATTAGATTTTTGCTAGAGAAACTACTGCAGGTTTGCCAGGCTGAAGGTATAAAATAAACAGGAAATGATAAATAATGAGGAAGATATAAAATTTTGATACTAAACTATTTTGAAGTTTGAAGGACTACACTTTTGTAGTAATTTTTAAATGCAACGGAAACTTAGTAGGTGATGAGTCATTCAGCTTCTCTTTGTTTAGACTTTAACATATTATGTTAAAAGTGTGACTGCCTGTCTCTCACTGGTATGTAAGGTGAAAGAAAGAACTAAAATTAGTTAAACTAAAATTAGTTTAACTCCGTGTCTCCCAGTATGTTGCACAGTTTCTGGTACATACTTGCATTTCACAAATGCTTGTTAAATTTTTGACACTTTTCAGTCTCATAATATTTTAATACAAATTGTCTCATTTTGTCATTACAATAATCAAGGCCAGACACTATTACTTCCCATGTTTTAGAGATGAATAACTGGAGACATACACCAAGTGATATGCCCAAGATCACTCCATGTAAATCACTTGAAATGTTTCTACCCCATGTGTCATACATAGTTGAGAAAATACATATTCTAGATGTGTTTCCAGATCTAAAATCAGTGCACAGCTCAACCATTAGTCATAACTATTTGCACCAAAGATAGATTTTGAAGAAATTTTTAAAATACACATTTATTCAGTAATTAATTGTTTAACATAATATACAATATGTTTTACTGAAATAACTATTAATGATTTCATGGTAGTAATTATGTATCACAGTTAACAAATTTTGACCACTTTAAATTTGTTTTGTTTCCCCCAAATATATGAAAATGACCTCACCACTTTGTACCCTCATTCTTTTCTTTATATCATTCTCATTAAACATTTAAATGTGTCCTAAATGAAATTAAACCACTTTTAGTAAAGTTTTTCTTCAAATATTAGTCTAGATACATTATTAATAGGGAAGGAAATATCTGCTTTTCATATTTGTAGTCTCACTTTTAAATTAAACCTCTTAAAGAGATTCTTGGTGAAACACATAGTTCTCCATATTGACTAGTACGATGTCATTCTGTGTTTGGTCCGTTTTAGGTAATTAGGGCTCTATTTATCCTCTCACTATAAAATTTGGCTCAAGAACCTGGGAAATGTAAAAGAAATAGAAAAATTAAAAGAAAAGGTCAGATTCCTTCTTGTGGAGTATGGACTACTGGCTTTTTATCAACCATTAATACTCTATTGTACTGGTTAAAAAGCCGTTGTTAATAAGATAGGAATTCAAAATGTTTTCTAATTCTTCATATGCTAATTGCTACCTGAAAGCCACTTTTCTTACATCATCTGACTTTCATTTGCATATTCCAGAAACTTCCCAATTCAAGGGGATGACTGCTATCTATTTGGATGTCAAATTTCATGATCGTAAAACAATCACAGCTGCAGAAATTTCCATAGAAAAAAGCAGAACAGTTTTATTTCCAATGGTTTATGATTGATAGTTTATAACTATTTTGTCTAATCCTATTTAATGTGAAATAAAATGTCAGTGTGTCTTTCTCTGCAGTGAATTTGTTTGCTCATTAAGGACCGGTTGTCACCTCAGGAGATAAATGACTTTGGTATCATCTGGGTTGCCCTGCTTATCAAAATGAAAATTAGACGGATAATAATGTATTAAAGATGAGCCCACAGGCAGAGATCAGCCTGATTGTCCATTCTTTCTGATATCTTTTTAAAGTATTTGTAAAATATTCTTAAAGACAAGAGGAAAACTGTAGCATTTTAGGCAGACCAAAAGGCAACTACACAAACTCAATATATCAAATAATTTATTTATATCAGTTACTTATTGTAGACAACATAAACTTTTTAAGAAATAGATGAAAAACTACTCATTTATTTATATTTCCACTTAGATCCCATTATAGATGTGAGAGAAAGTACAAAAAAATAAATAGGGGTATCTTTCCTCTGAATCCCCAAAAGGCATGCAGTTAGTATTCTTTTGCAGGGAGAAAAGAGTATTTTATATATGGAATAATGTTTAATAATAATAGCTAAATATCAACTGTGACATTCTGCATTATTATTTCAGGAAAAAAAATTGACAGCATGTAGCTACTATAAATACATGCTTTAAAAATAAACTGTATTCAGATTGCCAGAAATAACCTTATCTGTGAGATTGTAACATGCGTTTTTTGTGCTAATAAACAAACTTGCCTTTGACATGTACACAGTCTGTATATATTGTGCATTTTATAACTTTTTGACAGAAAAAGTATGCATTTTTTATATAACTGACAAAATATTTTGAGAGGGTTATAGGAGTGTATCTGGCAGTTAAAAATAAGAACTCTCTTATTTACATATTTCATGTCAGTTTATTTTGACAGCTGTAGTAACAGAGTCAAAGTTTTGATCACAGCTGTGTGGGTTGCATCCTCATCAAGTCCACAGTTTCCACCTCCCAGTGGATTTAGTGTCATTTCAATAAGAAAAGTGCCCCCAGACAAATGCAGTAATAAATTGGTGATATCATTTTCAGCCTTTTCTTCTACCAAGATGATCCTGAAAAAGCTGGAAAGTGAGAAAATAGAAATCATAATGAAAAGGGTGGCATTAACTCATCTACCTAGCGCATAACTTATGATGTAGCTGAGAAGGAGAACTTTCCTGGAAACAGCAGATATAATTAGCGACTGGCAGGACTTTTAATACTAGAAAGCCTTTCAAGGACTGTGGATGAGGAAAGGAATAAAAGATCATTTTACACTTTGATCTATTTAATATGCTACATCTAATATTCCAAACATAAAATAGATTCAATTATCTATGCATTAATAAAGCAAATAATAATAAATCAACCATTTCCATAGAGACTCAATTTTAACTAGGCATTACTTATTCTCTTCTTAAAGGTAATGGGTTTGTTTCAGTAGCTTAAAAAGTTTCTTCTCTGAGAGCTTGCAAAAAGGAATCTTTGTTTGGATAGGTCTGTTTATGGTTTGGAGCAATTTTTGTGTCTCACACTCATATTGAATAGATGCTAAGTGTTTCTCAGTAAATGGTTTGTCAGGCAAGAATAGAAAGAACCTTCTGGGGGTGTTGGATACCAATGATGCAAAGGAACGTTAGGAGATGGCCTCTGGTTTTGTTTATGACATAAAGCATAAAATCACAGAAAAGATTATTGATTGCTTACTCTGTGCAAGTTTTATAATATACATGTAAAAATCTCCCCTCCACACACACACACACACACATACACACACGCCACACTATACCAGTGTTTCTCAAACTTAGCACTATTGGTGTCTTGCTTTGCACTGGATAATTCTTTGTTATGTGTGGTTGCATTATGCATTGTAGTTGTTTAAACAGCATCTAGTGGGAAACTATTTAACCTCTACCTGCTAGAAATCAGTAGCACATGTCCCCTCCAGTTGTGACAACCAAAAATAAATCTACGTATTGCCAGACAGTCCCTGATGGGTAAAATCACCCTTGGTTGTGAACCACTGATGCAAATATACTCCTCCTATACATGCCCACAGATAACATATGTGCTTGTGTAACACTCCCACTTACTTCCATACACCTCCAGACACCCACATATACACATATCTATGTCTTCCACGTTCACATCCACAGAGCCACATGCACAATGGCACACATCTACACACACACACCCATGTATATACACCTCACTATATGTATACGGTTCTACATATAAGTACGCATCCCTATGCATGATACACATGAAAAATTTATATATTAATATATAATACAGTTTTAAGAAATACATGTATACTTGTTTCTTGCCTTGAATAATTTATTGCCATAAACAAATTTTGCATTTTTTTCTCTTATGATCTGGGCATACAGTTCCTTAAACTACAAAATTAGATCTTAATACATATTTGTAGAATAAATTAATGATTCGTTTGCCTGATTTTGATATAACCTAGAGCTTATTTTTATCTCTCTTATTCTTTTATTACTGAAGACACACATAGAACCATTTACAGTCTTATTTCAACCATGTATTGTAAGATATTCTATTTCTCTTTAAAATGTGCTGTATAGGGATGCTGATTGAAGCAATATGTATGAAAATGATATAACAAAAGACATTATCAATTTGAATTTGAATAGGCATAAATGATACATGGTGTCTCTGTTGAAACATATTGATATATAGTTCAGCATTTATTTTATATGACCAGGAAAAAATCACAAAACCTTGTGTTCTTAAGAAAATATTATTGAAATTGAATTGCTAGTATAATAGAATTTTAAAATAGAATGCGTTCACATGCTTTTCCTCAGGCTTAGGAATTATTGAACAACTTTTTACTCCATTGAAGACATGCTCTCCCTTTGTATTCTGTGGATATTTGTCAACTGTGGGATCCAAAAGTAAAATCAGGCAGTAAAGGAGCCCTGAAATTTTCAAGAAAATTGATTTTTATGAAGAGATCTAAGTTAATTTGATCATTTAAAATCACTTCCTCCATTCATCAAACTCAGTGTCGCCTTGGTCAAAATGCCATGCAAGCTAGAGGTTTATGTCCTCAGGAACCTCACAGTTTATTGCTACATTGAAAGAATATGTGACTCAGATATAAGGAATATGTTGAGTAGTTACCAGACACATTTTGTGGTAAATTAACAATAATTAATCTTACATATTGTATAATTAGAATTTTTTGTAATACTGTTTACAAAAAGTATTCTGTGAAGGAAATAAAATGCTATGAATCTGCTTATGATGAAAGATTATAAATTTTCTTCTTTGTCTTGACTCTCAACTTGAGATTTTGACCCTCCAATTATGCTAATATTATAACTTAGAATATACATTTTCCAAATAAGATTGGTGTTTGTGGTATAGTTTCTTTATTACACTAGTACATCACCAATTTAAATGTCGGAATGCAGACTAATCAATGACTTGGATAAGACTTTTTGACAAAGGAATTAAACGTTTATGTACACACAGATATTCTCAATCTTTAAATGATTTAATAACTATGTACTTCTTTTTGGAAGATATGTACTTCTATTACTTCTGAAGCTTGAATTTTATTGTACTTATTTTTTTAAATATTTCTAATAGTTATATTTCCCTCACTTAAGAATATATAACAGATTGTCATATTATTGAATAGAATTTCTAAAATTAATTTAGTTTCTCACTATATAACTGTCTGATAATGACTTTCTAACAGTATATTTGAAGACTACACTAAAATATGACTGACATTTTTCATGTGGTCATCTTTTTGCTTATAACACATAAAGACAATCAAAGTATAAATGTGAATATTATGCTAATTCTCTTTCATAAATTCTAATTACTGTGTTAATTTGAGTTTATTGAAAAGTCTGTATTAGTAAAGTATTTTATATAAATATTTAGAGAAGTGAAAGAAAAATCTCCTTTAAAATGAAAAAGAAAACTTATAAGCTAAATATCAGTAATAACTAATTTTTCCTATTCAAATAGCTTTTGGTTTTTCTAATACTTTATTATAATCCTTAGAGGTACTTAAATCTACTAGATCAGAAACTAGTAAGATTGGAAACATTTTTCTAAATTATGCCTTATACTGTATGGTAGGCTTAATTATGGACCCCTATATGTCTATGTACTAATATCTAGAAGTTGTGAATATGTTACCTTATATGATGAAAGGGACTTAGAAGATGTGATTGAGATAGGGTTCTTGAGACAAGGAATTATCCTGGATGATAGCAAGTGGTCCATATGTAGTCACAAAGATTCTTAAAAGATAGAAGGCTATGTGAAGACAGACTCAAAAGGATTTGAAGATGCAATGCCATTGGCTTTTAAGATGGAGAAGGCAGGCGTGAGTCAAGGAATAAAAGGAATGCAGCTCTAGAAGCTAGAAAAGGCAAGGAAATAAATTTTTTTCTGTCCTCTCCGTAGGGAATGTGTCCCAGCTAACACCTTGATTTTGGCTTGGGGAAATCCACTTTGGATTTCTGACCTCCAGAACTGTATTTTCCACTGTGTTTGTGCTAATTTGCTACAGTGGCAATAGGAAAGTAATACACACTATTTCACATAAATTAAAATGAAATACTTAGAAGTTAGCTTGAACAACACTTCCTAAAAATGTTGATTTTTACAATGGGAAACATTATTTAGTTCATGCTACAATTTTGCCAATATAAAGTGCAAAAGTCAGGGTTTTTTTTCTTGCTTACATAAAAATGCAGGTAATCAGTGTCAGATTTTTAATAAAATTTAATAATTTAAAATTAATCCATGAAGAGAAAAATAGTCTTTCTTTATGTCAGCTGTTGCCTGCAGAGAGATGAGAAAGGGTTTTTAAAAATTTGGTATTCAAAAATTTTTTAGAATAAATATATTTTCAGATTCTCAAAATACATACATGGATAACTCTTTCTCCCTGAAACTTACACCACATAAAATTAACTTACACTCAAACTAATATATTAAGTGTCAAATAAATAATTGTATTAGGTAGTTAATTAAAGAAGGAATTGATAATAAAATCAAGTGATTGCCTTTCCTTTAACAATTTTAGAACAAAAGCAAGAACCCTTACTTTAAATGAAAAGGATTTTTCTTTTCACACAATTCTTTTTTTTTTTTATTTTTTTTTTGATAAGGCTCCTGTCGCCAGTCAGTGATTCTCTCTTTCTACATTCAGTTTTATCTGTGACTGGTATATACCTAGAGCTTGTAGCATATATTTACACTACCCAATTTAAAAGGTTGCACTTCTATTTCCATAGTCATCGCCTTTCAAAACTCAATGAGTTTACAGTTTTATTAGGTTCATTTCTTTCTTGGGTCATACGAATCTATTGAACTCTAGACAGCTGTTGAATACATATAAAGAAAGTACTGAAATTTTTAGTTTATAAGAAATTTGGGGTTGTCATAAATTCTGGATTATTTTATGAGGAAAACAATTTTCAGTTGATAGGTTATATGGAAGATTTTGGCTTATTACATATATATCTACATATCTTTAATTTAGTATGCACATATATTTATATGCACACATACCTTTTTTCTTCCTTACTAAATTTGAGTGTACCTATGTGTTCAATTGCTTTTTATTTTCTGAAAATAACACAGTACCATTTTAGCTTTTTATACATGTATAAAAATATATAATTTTAAATTGTTTATTAAGATATTAATATAGCTATATTAATAATTGTTATATCTATCAATAATTATCACTAGTTAACAATTAGTAGTTATTTATTAATTATTAATAATTATTTATTATTAATCATCATTTATCTCTAAAATAGCATAAGGTAACAATTTTGAAAGCTAAATAATCAGTTACCAATGATTTTTCAGCATTGTATGATGTATGTCAATGTTTGATTTTGTTTAGTTGGTCAATAGTGGAGCTGCTGGATCGTATGGTAGTTCTATTTTTAATTTTCTGAAGAACCTTCATACTGTTTTCCATATTGACTGTACCATTACATCCCCACCAACAGTGCACAAGGTTTCTCTTTTCTCCACATCCTCACCAACATGTGTTTTCTCTTGGACCTTTTGATGACAGCCATTGTAACAGGTGTGAGGTGATATTACATTGTGGTTTTGATTTGTATATTCCTGATAAGTAATTATGTGATCACCCTTTCATGTGCCTGTTGGCCATTTACATGTCTTCTTTGGACCTGATTTTTTTATTCATAATTTTATGTATTTTTATGGCATTCTACTTGTAATTCTTTGGATAAGAATTATTCATTGTTTTGTGGGCATTGCACCAAATATTTTCATATGACAATAAAAAATAATGTTATATTTATCAAACCTATTTAATAAATTGAGAATTTCATGTTTTGGTAAGGTATAATTGAATGTCACACAACTATGTTAGTGAAAGTGGAATAGAGAGCTTCAGTAAGAGCAACAAAATTAAAACATATTATTCATAGAGTTCAAAGGAAAAAAATCACAAAGTTAATGTCTAAAAATATCTTATCACTCATTCACCTACCATTAGTTAGTTATAAATAACTCAATCCTGAACATGTTGTGTGTCAATCATATCCTAAGGGGACCCATGGTGTGTCATTCTCTACCCTTGACTAAGGTTGGAACCTGGACTTGCTTCTCCCCAAGAGAATACAACAAAGGGGATGAGATAGTTGATTCAATTCCATTCTATTACACTCTATCTTAGCAGATTACAATGAGAGATTTTCCTTCTAGCCTTGAAGAAACAAACATCCTTGTTGTGAACTGCCTTTGGTGAGGGCCCCATAACAGGGACCATATGACATGAGGGAAGTCTTCAGCTTACAGTCAGTAAGAATACAGGACCCCTAGATTTACAACCACAGGGAAATGGATTCTGCAAAACAATTTGAATAAGCTTGGAAGTGGATTATTCTCTAGTTTACCCTCTAGGTGAGATTAGACTCCAGTCACCACCTTGATGGCAGAACTGTGAGACACTGAGCAGAGGACTCAGCTAGACCATGCTCGGACTCCTGACCTGTGGAAACTCAATTGACAAATGTAAGTTGTTTTAAGTCATTAAATTTGTGGTAATGTGTTATGTAAGAGCAAAAATTAAGTACACTTGGCTTAGTAATTTTTATTACTGAAATCACTCTGTAGTCACAACTTCAACAATTCCACCCTGATAAATTTACCTCTTGTATGTCAAGACAATTCCTTCTTGTATGCCATCACCTACAATTCATTAATTCTATTAGAATATACAAACCATTGTTTCTATTCCCTCTTCACTATTGCTAAACATCTTCAAATTCTCACTTCCCTCTTTGTCCATTTTGGTTCCATGGCTAATATTCATAATCACACATTTCCCTCAAATTCCTTAAGCCATTCTCTGTTCATCAATCAGGTCTACTAAAACTCCAATTTTGAATGAACTGTTTACAAGTTAAATCTCATAATATTTTGCAATTTTTAAAAATCAACTCCATCCATACAGTAGAACTGACAAAAAAAAGTTGGAGTAATTTTACACTTTCATATATCACATCCAAATCCATCAGCAAAACCTGCGGATTTTGAAATATATACAGAGGCATTAAAAATTGCTGTAAATATCTGCAATTCTAAGTCTTAGTAAATGTCTGCTACAATATGACTTTCCTCATGAAGTTTACCTGGAGAGAGGATAAACATCAAACCAAACCCTTTTTTATCCCACAGGACTCCGAGGAAGTAAGGGGCTCCCACTGTCCTAGGTGTACCAATAAGTGTAGATTTAGAGGATAAGCAGTAAGAGTTAAGAGTAAATTAAGCCACCAAACTGGTGCACTGAATCTTGCACACTCTCCTTAGATGGGAAGATAAAGACAAGTTATTGTGACAATGGGACAGCAATCCCCACTCCCCAGCTGGCAGGCAATGTATCTGTGGATAATGAGGAGCCATGTGCGGAAGTAGTTGAAAGCGGGAAGCAAAAGAGGTGAGAGCAAATGAGCTCTGAGTTTCTGACTGCTGGCAGAAACCAACTGGTACACAGCAGAGGAGGCAGAGCTGTCTCTGAAGCAAAAAAACAAAAAATAAAAACCTCCCCCCTCAGTCTAGATTTCCCTGCATTCCTGACTGCTCTGCACTCCCCTTGGGAGGAGGGTTAGACTGTTTTTTGTTCCTGTAGAAGAAAACACACACGTGCCTGAACACATACACAAATTCAACTTATATGGTTTATGAATCAAAAGTGACTCTGTCAGTGCCAAATCAATATACTGTTGATGTGAAATGTATAACTGGCATTCATGTTTTTTTACCTACTTGCCTTTTAAGTGCTCATAAAGTGTCAAAGGAGATTCTCCCATTTAGGGACTGCTGCATATGGAGAGTGATTTTTTTTTTTTTAACATCTTTATTGGAGTATAATTGCTTTACAGTGGTGTGTTAGTTTCTGCTTTATAACAAAGTGAATCAGTTATATATATACACATGTTCCCATATCTCTTCCCTCCTGCGTCTCCCTCCCTCGCAACCTCCCTATCTCACCCCTCTAGGTGGTCACAAAGCACTGAGCTGATCTCCCTGTGCTAATGCGGCTGCTTCCCACTAGCTATCTATTCTACATTTGGTAGTGTATATATGTCCATGCCACTCTCTCACTTCATCCCAGCTTACCCTTCCCACTCTCCATGTCCTCAAGTCCATTCTCTACGCCTGTGTCTTTATTCCTGTCATGTCCCTAGGTTCTTGATAACCTTTTTTTTTTTTAAGATTCCATATATATGAGTTAGCATATGGTATTTGTTTTTCTCTTTCTGACTTACTTCACTCTGTATGACAGACTCTAAGTCCATCCAACTCACTACAAAAACTCAATTTCATTTGTTTTTATGGCTGGGTAATATTCCATTGTATATATGTGCCACATCTTTTTAATCCATTCATCTGTTGATGGACATTTAGGTTGCTTCCATGTCCTGGCCATTGTAAATAGAGCTGCAATGAACATTGTGGCACATGACTCCTTTTGAATTATGGTTTTTGGAGAGTGATTCTTGTCCGTTCCCATGTGGTCCAAGAAAAATAATGTATAATCCCAGGAGTTGAAAGGAAAATCACAATCCTGATTAAGGAATTAAAGACAGCAGGAGTATTGAAAGATGCACTATCTCAATATAACAGCCCTGCATGGCCAAGGGAAAGGGTAACAAGAGCTGGAGATTTCCAGAGTGGAATATCATCAGTGTTGGTCCCTGTAACCCCAGCTCTTCCGGACAAAGTGACTACAGTGGAATCTATTGCCAGGATTGATGACTCGTGATATGCTGCTGTACACATTACCAATACCCTTTTATTCTATTCCACTGACACTTAATAACCAACACTATTTCACATTCATTTGAAAAGTCCTCCGGTGTACATCTGCCATGTTCCCCTAGGGATGCTTAAACTTCCCTGGCATTTGCCACTACTGAGGGGTCACAATATGACACAAAAGCCCATACTCTCTGAGTCCAAAGCTTTTACCACATAGACCAGGTCCAGTTGGAGGCCAAGTCGGAAGCCTCAGTCTCAGTTCTGAATGTAGTATTATCATATCTTCAACAAAAGAGGTGCTTGATAAACCCTGACACAAATCAGGTTCCTATTCATCAAGCATAGGTGTTTGAATATGTGAAAATTACTCTGTTACATCACTGGCCATCTACCACCAAAAGGAAGATAAGTACCTTATGAATCCTTTGAGTATTAGAGACAGTGTGTACTTCACTTAGGCATTTTACTTGGACCTCCATACAGATTACCCAGAAATCAGAGTTTTTTGCTTGGGGCCTGAATCAACCAGCTATGGTGGAAGCTGACTTCAGTCATGGCTCTCTCTTTACCTTTGGGGCCCCACAACCCTAGTGTCTCCTGAGATCTATGCTGCAGATTGGAGCCTCTGGCAACAGTAGGCCGCCTCCTCCCAGAGGCATCCCTTGGGGTTTTGCAGAGCCATCAGGCAAATCCCTTTTGTAAAGCAGTTACTGACCTGCCTCTGATCTCTCAATAAAACTGAAAGTTTGACCCATGAAGATCCTTGTGACTCTCTGGTCTGATATCAGCATTTTGAGATGGGTTGACTCTGACTAAAGGCTAATAAGATGAGAAGGGCCCAACCAAGCTCACCTGTCAAATGAAAATTCAAGGATGTAAATGGCCTAGTCCTTGTGCCATCTCAGTTTTGCATGATGGAGTGGCAGCTATCCTTTTGAGGAAAATCTTATGTCACATTCCACCACCTGAAGCAAAGGCACTGGGCTCTTTATAGGTCTTGATTTATGGGTTTTCCTAAATACCTGGCCCTGATTCACTGCTGGTTTGGCAAAGTTAAAACTCAGTAGTGGTGGGCTTCCCTGGTGGCTCAGTGGTTGAGAGTCCGCCTGCCGATGCAGGGGACACAGGTTCTTGCCCTGGTCCGGGAGGATCCCACATGCCGCAGAGCAGCTGGGCCCATGAGCCATGGCCGCTGAGCCTGCACGTCCAGAGCCTGTGCTCCTCAATGGGAGAGGCCACAGCAGTGAGAGGCCCGTGTACCGCAAAAAAAAAAAAAAAAACTCAGTAGTGGCTATTGTGATTCTACTCTTGTTCAACCTGGGTGTTAACCATGTAAAACTAAAATCAGGCATGTTTGTACTGGTCACTAGTCAGAAATAAAGGGAATTCTCATAGCTCTGGCCAATGCTACCATTGATAAATTATGTTATATTTTCACAGACTCTTGGACAATTACCAATGGCCTAGCTGACTGGTCTGCCACTTTAGATACTATGGATTGGCAGATTAAAGATAGCCTCTTTGAGGCCACAAACTGTTAAATGATATTGAGGCTATTGATTGCACAGTCTGGATCACTCATATAGATGCCCATGGCAAAGGCCCATCCTTTGAGGAGACTAACTGAAATCATGCTGCTTTTCAAATCTAGAGTGATTGGGATGACCATTGACACTTGGATGCTTACTGATCTAAACATAGCAATGCAAGACACCCAGTAAAGGACTACATGCTATGATACAGAAGCCACCACTGCATGCAAGAATTGTAACTCCTGAAAAGGTTAGCCTGTTTCCCTCACTATGAAGGAAACCACATTAAATTAGATGTAGCCCCTTCCCTTCTGTGGCAAACTGACTATATCAGACTTCTGACCCCCTCCTGGGGCTTCTAATAGTGCCTAACCACTTGTGACACTTTTTCAGGGTATGCTATTATATTTCTTTCTTGTTACTGTGTAATAAATTATCACAAATAAAAAAGTGTACCCACTGATTTGTTCAAAGTTCTATAGGTTATAAGTCTGGCTTAATTAGCAGGATTCTCTACTCAGGGTATTATTCCAAGTCCAAAATCAACGTGTTGGACAAGATGAGTTCTGGAAGAAAATTCATTTCCAATTGTATTCTTGGTATATCCCTTCCTTGAGGTTGGAAGACTGAGGTCCCTGTTTCCTTGCTGTCTGTCAGTAGAAGGCCACTCTCAGCTCTTAGAAGCCACCTACATTCCTTGATTCATGGTCCCTTCCAACTTCAAGCCAGCAATGGCATGTAGACTCAGTTCTCATACTTTGAATCTCTGACTTCCTCTTTTGCCACCAGTCAGAGAAGACTCTGCTTTTCAAGGGATCATGTGATCAGGTCAGTCTCAACTAGAAAATATTCCTATTTTAAGTTGAATTGTAGAGGACATAACATAACCTTGAAACAAAACACTATTTTCAGTACTAGGAATTATGCAGAAGACTGACAGTGTAGTAAATCTTGAAAGTCATTTTAGAATTCTGCCTAACACAGCTGTTAGTAGCCCAGTCTAATCAGTTTACTCTTAAAGCATCATTATGGCACCTGAAATGAATCTGTGTTATGTATTCACCTTTCTATACCATCTACAGTCTGACAAAGAGATTATTTTATTGCAAACACTAGAGAGCTTTGGACTGGTAATCAAGATATTTGATGGATACCCCATGCTTCCTCCCATCCTTAGGCACCTGGTATTTTTCATTTGAAATGACCTTTAAAAAGATTAAATCAAATTTACAGAGATGGAAAATAAAATAGAAGTGCCAGGGGATGGGAGCAATGGTTTACCAGGGCATTATTGTTTAATGGGTACAGAGTTTCAGTCTGAGATGAAAAATTCTGGATATGGATAGTGGTGACAGCTGCATAACAATGAATTGATAGCACTAGTGAATGCACTTATGCCACTAAACTGAATTGTACACTTAAAACATATTAAAATGGTAAATATGTTCTGTATATTTTACAATAAAAAATCAACTTGAAAGGTTTCTGATTATGCTTCTCTCACCCCCTCCTGTGCTATTCCTTAGAAAGGCAGTTTGGTTAATAAGTGTGGCCTTCCTCACAAAGAGATCATCTCTTCTTGGCCACGCCCTGAGAAATGACTGGTACGGAAAGGATGGTAGGTTGTATGGGATAGTATAGATAATGATCACTTGGTTGAGTCCAAAAATTGGAATTAACATGTTTTGAATTTTATAATTAAATATAAGAAAGTATGTATATGTTTATATGTGTATATTTCATACATTCCATTCAGCAATTTAAACTAATTAGGCTTTTCATGATCCTCAAAATAAAGATTCAAAATTCATAAACATAGCATGTTGTCAATATTTGTAAAAATTGCTTCTTGAACTATTCTACCATATAATCATAAACAAATCATGTCTTATTCGAAAAAATGAATATATCATGGAAGGTATTAATCAGAAGTGAATTTCTAGTTTCCCCTCTAAATATATATTTTTGGAGAGACTATATAGTACTTGATATCACTTGCATGTACAGAATCTAATAACAGGTTCTTATAGATTACTTTTTATTTCCTATGAGACACAAGACAAGTGACTTCTCATTCAGAAGATCAGCTTCATGTATATCTTACACATATATATTTATATTTAAGACTGTTTTTTTACAATAATCTATTTTGGGTGATTTTATTTATTTATTAAATGCATACTTAAAGAAAATACTCTATAAAGTTAGTTCATCACTATTAAAGAAGAATTCCATTCTGCTAATCTAGATGTTTACAATTCTAAAGCTATGAACTGAACTTATTTTTCTAAAGTATTTAAACGAAATCTTTACATGAGTTGCACTTAAATTGAATATATTATACATGCTACTTAATAACACAATATCTTCTCAACACAGTTAACTTTGAAATTTTACTTTAGTCTTTGGACAAACACCTGGAAATAATTTGAAGATAATTTTTTAAAAGAAAATAATTTTGTCTTTTAAAGTAATTGAAAGCCTATGGAATGTGACTAAAATCTGATTTATAAAAGTGATTCACTTACAATTCTGGCCCAGTACCTACTGAAATAATATCGTCCATTGCCTTTGATAGTAAATAACATAATTGGTCTTTGAGATATTAGTACAATAATATTCATAGAGAGGGTAGGAAAAGTTAATGCATAAAATCTTCCTGATTAATAGCAATGTCATTAATGGTTTAAAAAAAAGGTAAAAACACTTTCACATAAATGATGACATAGGTCAATCAAACAATCCTGAAAGGACAGAGGGAAGAAATTGTCATCATACATGGAGAAACTTAAGACTTAAAGAAGCTGACTGATTTGTCAATGGCTACAGAGCTACATAATTTTGTATCCTCAAGTAAAACTCCTTCATATGACAGTGTTATTTCTGATATGGCATGTGGGCACATACAATAATATTTTTAGTGACCTTCAGGTCAAACTGAAAGTGATTCATGGTTGGACACATACTTGAAGAAATAAGTCAAGCAATAGTCTAACTTCAGCTCAAGATATTTTGGATACTGATAAATGACCATTGACAAATGACAAGCCTTCCTCCTCATCATTCTTATCTCCCTATGTCAGTCCTGTCTCCCCCAGTCCCCAGGGCAAATATTTTTTTCTTCAAGAGTCAAAAGTGAGAAAAATCTATTAAATTTCTTTGTAGTTAAAAAAATGGATTGTTTCCGTTTCTACAGCATTTAAAATTAGAGGAGAATTTCTACTTTAATTCTAAAGGGGAAAAATAAGTATATTTTCCAAAGTGACTCAATGAATTAATATGACATAATTTTTCAGGAGATAAATGGTTAGTATGAGAAATGACTTTTTAAAATGCAATGAATAGATTAAGAATCCTGTCTTCCAGCTCTAAAAGAATGATAGTTTGATATTATTTCTTTGCTTGAGCATTTACAACTGTCTACCAAAAAAATGTGTTTAGCCCTAAAAACAATTGCAGTGTTGACATTTGGCACTCTTCTCCATCCTTACTCCATGAATAATATGGTTTTCCAGTCCATGTCGTAACTTCTTACCTCCTTAAACCCTTTTCTTCCTGCACTGTGTGTTAGGCAGAGTAGTACACCCTCTCCAAAGATGTTCATGCTCTAATTTCTGGAAAGTGTAAATATGTTTCATTACATGGCAAAAAGGACTTCAAAATGTGATTAAATTTAGGGTTTTGAGATTGTCCCATATCATCTTTGTTAGCTCAACATAAGCACAAGGGTCCTTAAAAGATGGAAGAGGGAGGAAGAAAAACCAAAGTATGAGTCTGAGAAGAAGATGTGATGACTGAAGCAGAAGTAGGAGTGATGCAATTGCTAAAAAGGGAACAAGAGCTAAGGAATATGGTCAGCCTCTAGAATCTAGGAAAGGCAAAGAAGTGAATTTTCACCTAGAGTCTCCAGAAGGGACACAGCTACAGGGAACCCTTGATTTTAATCCACTAAGAGCCATTTCAAACTTCTGACATCCAGAACTATAAGATAATAAATTTATGTTGTTTTGAACCACTAAATTTGTGGTAATTTGTTATAGCATCAATAGAGAACAAATATAAACTTGATTTAAATATTTTAAAATATATATTACTCAATCTTAAAACAGCAAAAATTCATTATACATTAATATAACATATTTTTATGAAAATTATCTCTATTTCCATAAATTTGTTACAAGAGTGGTATTATCTTATGCTCTTGCAAATCTTTCAATATCTGGCTTAATAAAGAGAGCTGGATTTTTATATTTGCTTACATTCAGTCTATTGTGATATGTAAGTTTGGTTGACATCCATGAAAAAAATCTACCCTACATACATATTTAGTTGGAACTGGAAATGCATCTGAATTGTGTACCAGAAAATATACTCAGGCAGGAGATGTAAATATAGAAATGCAAGATATATATTAAAGGAGATGTCTGTGAAAGATTAAAAAGAAAGAGAACAAGATTAGCCAGGGAGAACTTGCAGACCGTGATGCTGATCTGACAGCCAAGAAAGGAGAAAGGGAAGAAAGAAAGATCTAGGAGGAAGATCTCAGATGTCAGTGCAGCTTTTAAGAATCTTGGCTAAACGAATGAGGAGCAGCAGAATAAAGATTGACAACTAGTGGAGTTCCACCTCAGACAGAAACGGTCCAGCTTTGGTACTCACACTGCACACTGCTTAGTCATTGATGGGGAGCAGCTGGCACAGAACAATGCTTAAGCCTACTTGTTGCAATGAATCTCAGAGATGTAGCATCTGAAGGCTCCTCTACACTTCTCACTGTTCTTTTCTTGAAGATAGATTGAAGTGGTGTACCACTATAACTATGCCATTATCCTTTTCTGATGACTGGAGATATTCTTTGATACTGTGCCCAAACTCAACAAGTGGAAATTTCTTAAAGTTTAGTTGTGGTGTATTATCTGAAACCCTATTAATTTGTTTGATACTCTGCTACATTAAAGTCTAATGGTCTATCTTGCACTTTGAATAGAAATTTTATTCACACATGATTTTGTAACATTGTGTATTGGTCATTTGGAAAATATTGATTAACTGAATTATGTGTTGACATATTTTAACATATAGATGTCACAAACAGATAGAGAGATATACCATGTTCTTAGATTAGAATAATCAATATCATGAAAATGACTATACTACCCAAAGCAATCTACAGATTTAGTGCAATTCCTATCAAATTACCAATGGCATTTTTCACAGAATTATAACAAAAAAATTCACAATTTGTATGGAAACACAAAAGACCACAAATAGCTAAAACAATCTTGAGAAAGAAAAATGGAGCTGGAGGAATCAGGCTCCCTGATGTCAGACTATACTACAAAACTACAGTAATCAAAACAGCATGGTACTGGCACAAAAACAGAAATATAGATCAATGGAACAGGATAGAAAGTCCAGAGATAAAACCACGGACATATGGTCACCTTGTCTTCGACAAGAAAGCAACAATATACAATGGAGAAAAGAGAGTCTCTTCAGTAAGTGGTGCTGGGAAAACTTGACAGCTACATGTAAATGAATGAAATTAGAACACTCTCTAACACCATATACAAAAATAAACTCAAAATGGATTAAAGACCAAATTGTAAGGCCAGATACTATAAAACTCTTAGAGGAAAACATAGGCAGAACACTCTTTGACATAAATCACAGCAAGATCTTTTTCAATCCACTTCTTCGAGTAATAAAACTAAAAACAAAAATAAACAAATGGGGGCTAATTAAACATGAAATCTTTTGCACAGCAAAGGAAACCGTAAACAAAACAAAAAGACAACCCTCAGAATGGGAGAAAATATTTGCAAACAAAACAACTGACAAGGGATAATTCTCCAAAATACACAAAGAGCTCATGTAGCTCAATATCAAAAAAACAAATAATCCAATCAAACAATGGGCAGAAGATCTAAATAGACATTTCTCCAAAGAAGAAATACAGATGGCTAAGAAGCACATGAAAAGATGCCCAATATCACTAATTATTAGAGAAATGCAAATCAAAACTACAGTGAAGTATCACCTCACACCAGTCAGAGTGGCCATCATCAAAAAATCCATAAACAATAAATGTGGGAGAAGGTGTGGAGAAAAGGGAACTCTCCTACAGTGTTGGTGTGAATGTAAATTGATACAGTCACTATGGAGAAGAGTATGGAGGTGCCTTAAGAAACTAAAAATAGAGCTGCCATATGACCCAGCAATCCCACTCCAGGGCACACATCTGGAGAAAAACATAATTTGAAAAGGTACATGCATCCAATGCTCATTGCAGCACTATATACAATAGCCAGGACATGGAAGTAACCTAAATTTCCATCAACAGAGGAATGGATAAAGAAGATTGGTATATATATATATATATATATATATATATATATATATATATACACACACACACACACACACACACACACACACACACACACAATGGAATATTACTCAGCCATAAAAAAGAACAAAATAATGCCATTTGCAGAAACATGGTTGGATCTAGATATTGCAATGCTAAGTGAAGTAAGTCAGACAGAGAAAGACAAATATCATATGATATCGCTTATATGTGGAATCTAAAAAAAGGGTACAAATAAACTTATCTACAAAGCAGAAATATAGTTACAGATATAGGAAACAAACTTATGGTTACCAGAGGGTAAGTGTGGGGAGGGATAAAACTGGAAGACTGGGATTGACATATACACACTACTATATGTAAAATAGATAACTAATAAGGACCTACTGTACAACCCAGGGAGCCCTATTCAATACTCTGTAATGGCCTATATGGGAAAAGAATCTAAACAAGAGTGGATAGATGTATATGTATAAATGATTCACTTTTCTGTACACCTGAAACTAATACAACATTGTAAATCAACTATACTCCAAAAAAATTTTTTTAAATATATATATAACATATTTTAAAAGATCATAAATGTTAATGTCTCCATCAATCTCTTCAGATAAGTCAAAGTATTGAGAAGGTGTAAAAGTCACAATAGTGAATATAAGCTTTTTAAAGTTCTACTTTTAGAAATTTTATTAGACAAGGGACTGATAGTATCTGGATATACAAATTAACTATGAATATTAAGATAAAAAATGATTGTCATTGACGATGAATGCTGTTAGTTATATTTTTCCCTTGAAGTGACAGTTCACTTCATTCTTTTTTGAAAAACTGCCAGCCAGATGTCCAGGTCTGAATAATCATAGTTTGTCTGACAATTGTTTTTCAAACAAAAATGGTATTTCATGCAAAAAAACAGTTGAGATTGCAATTCAAACTATTGTCCCAATGTGTTTTCTAGAGAAAATCATGGTACTGGTATGTATGTGGCAGAATTGAATTATGGAGACTTCTAATTGTGGCACACAGAATATTAAAAAGATGGCACTCAGGAGTTAATGTTTAATAAAATTAATGATTTTTTCTGCTGCTTAATCAATAACAGTCTTAGATGAGAGTTTTGGTTTTGGTTCTGGTTTTGGTTTATTTGTTTGTTACCTTGAATGTGCAGTAGTGAAGAATTCAATATGACTCTGAGTATGATTTTAGTGCCACATTTTGAATCTTGCTAAGACAGGTAGTGTTACACACCACTGCTTTTGTACCAGGAGCGAAAATGTCAATATAATTTAAAAAGGCAAATAACTTCTTTGTATTTTTCTTAAACTTTGAAGACATCTGTGGACTATACTTTGAAAACCAATGGCCCACAACCCATATTTATCAAGTTCACGGTTAAACTCACGACTCCTAACACACAGCTTAGAGCTGGTTTCCACCATATATAATACAAGCACCTCACTTCCCCTCTGAATCCGAGAGGAAAGGTTTTACCAACCTCCTTCCCTTTCTTTTGGAACTCTTTGTGACATTTCCTCCTTTCCATCTAATTTATGAATTAAATTAAAACTGTATAATTCCTGAATTGGCCAGTTTTCCCTCTTGACGTGTAAAGTTAAATTATTTGGAGTTACAAAACATTTTTTCTCTAGACAAAGCCTTACTTTAACAACCATCATATTCTGTATGCTTGGAAATGTTTTTTTGATGTCCCAAGCTGAACATTCATCTTCTCTTTTCCTTTTAATTCCTTTCATAAGAATCTGAATCTCCCTAAAGCAAATAGTTGTCTCTGTCAGAATGGGAAGAGATTACATAAAAGTAAACCCAAATAGAGAAGCACAATAATATATTTGTAAATAACAGAATCTCGACCACACAAGCAAATCCCATGACAGAGCACAGCTAATGACAGGAAACTCTGGACTTTGTCCTTAAATAATTTATTATGCTAAATAAATAGAGGCTTTTCACTCCTGCTTTCAGATAATAGTTTCCATCTTATCCCTTTAGATAGCCTGGTCTCTTTTGACTTAAATTTTGTTTCAAAGTGCCCAACTTTTGTTTTCTGTGACATTATTATGTGTTGTCTACTTCTATGTTAACTTTTCTTTCCCTGATCACCTTGCTGTGAAGGTTTCTTTACAGTTCCCTCCTCTAGGACAATGTTTTAAAGGTAAGGTAGGGTATAGAGTATTTTTTCAGAGTTTTCTGAAAATCATTTTTAAAATATATTTTCCAAGTAATCATCTTTCCCACTAATCCTTTTACTTTAAGGAATGAATACCAAGACTCCTAAGTTTAGATATCAAGACTATCAAGATATCAAGGTTCCTTTTTTTTTTACTGTTCTGTAGCTATATTCTCAAAGAGAGACACTTAAAGCATAGACCATGTTGACTTTTGTTTCAAAAGGGAAATTGTCCAACCACTCAAGATGCGTTTATATTTTAGTTTTCATGCAAGCCCATTAAGTGTGGTGCCATTTCCTTTTTAAAACTCAGATGTTTTTGACCATCACTTTATAGTAACATCTAATGGACTTCAGATCCACAACTCAACTATTTATTTATGCGATGCACTCAATTCCTGAAGAATTTCATCAAGAATAAAATAAGAGTGGTTGAAACTTTTATTGATTTTTCATTGGCTTTTGACTCTGTGGGCAGAAACTGTTTACTACCTAATCTATACTAACTCAATATAAAATGCTAGCTAGTAATGTATGCTTCATTCCTGAATTTTAATAACACTTCGAGATTCAGGGAAAAGAGAACAACTAATCTTCAACACTGATCCTGAAAAATCAAATGAAAAATCTATTTCCCTTCTGTCCATATTATTTTCATTCACTTTTGATCCCATAAGTAATGTAAATTCTTACATTCATGAACTGCAAGTCCTCTCAACTAAAAATGAGTGACTAGCTACAGCATTGAAGAAGGAATTATAAACACAATAAATTATCCTTAAAAATATACCTCAAAATGTAGTTCAAATCTGATCACCTCATATAGTAAGATTTTGTTTGTTCATTTTTTAGTTACTATGGCACTCATTTTCAATCCATACATTTTAGGGTCAGTAGAATTGACTAAGAAATTCTTTCTCAAAATTTCACATTTAAATGTTGCAATACTGAAAATCTACTGTAGTAAAGGTAGAGCGCTAACGACAACTAATGAAAAAAGTCCAAACTATAAAAAGTTTGAAACTAAAACTATTTTGGCTCCACACTATCATGTAAGCTTTTCAGACTGTATGAGTTTTTGCATTTTTATTGATGTGAATAATGACTTCTTTCTTGAAGAAAAAGCTGACTTTATTTACATTTATATGGAGATAAGGAAGTTCATAACCTAGTCAAGATTCTTTGTTAGATAACTTATATTTAAGGAACAACACTCATACTTACTCACATGCATACAACTTTGCATTGTGAGGCTTCTAAAGTATAGTTATCCACAGTCAATGAGTAACAGAATCCCAGGACTTGAAACCCTTATTAGAAAGTCAGTCTTAAACTGTTGGCTAAACTGTTGTTGTCTAAAAACCCCTGAGAGAAGTGATATTTAAACTGGCTTAGAAAAAGATATGTGAGCCATTCAGAAGCAAGGCAGCTATGGTCTTGGACTATATTGTCATGTATTAATTTAAATCCTCTCAGAAAATATACCTATTTGTATTGCATTTAAACATTGTTACTTCAACATTTTGTAAAGACTCTTAGTAAATTTCCAATATTATGTGTTTTAGAAGAAATGTTCTAAATTTCTAATATTATTTTTAATATTAATATTATTTTCCTAATCACTGCATAAAAAATTAGTGTCATAAGTTAACCCAAACTGAAACATAAAACAATCTTTGGTAACCTCAAATTTCTACTGTGTTTATTTATAATAATCAGAATTATATAATAATAATGAGTGGTGAGAGTGGGCAACCTTGTCTTGTTCCTGATCTTAGTGGAAATGGTTTCAGTTTTTCACCATTGAGGACAATGTTGGCTGTGGGTTTGTCATATATGGCCTTTATTATGTTGAGGAAAGTTCCCTCTATGCCTACTTTCTGCAGGGTTTTTATCATAAATGGGTGTCGAATTTTGTCGAAAGATTTCTCTCCATCTATTGAGATGATCATAGGGTTTTTCTCCTTCAATTTGTTAATATGGTGTATCAAATTGATTGATTTGTGTATATTGAAGAATCCTTGCATTCCTGGAACAAACCCCACTTGATCGTGGTGTATGATCCTTTTAATGTGCGGTTGGATTCCATTTGCTAGTATTTTGTTGAGGATTTTTGCATCTATGTTAATCAGTGATATTGGCCTGTAGTTTTCTTTCTTTGTGACATCTAGGAGGCAAGAATATACAGTGGAAAAAAGACAGCCTCTTCAATAAGTGATGCTGGGAAAACTGGACAGGTACCTGTAAAAGTATGAGATTAGAACACTCCCTAACACCATACACAAAAATAAGCTCAAAATGGATTAAAGACCTAAATGTAAGGCCAGAAACTCTCAAACATTTAGAGGAAAACATAGGCAGAACACTCTATGACATAGATCACAGCAAGATCCTTTTTGACCCCCTTCCTAGACAAATGGAAATAAAAACAAAAATAAACAAATGGGACCTAATGAAACTTCAAAGCTTTTGCACAGCAAAGGAAACCATAAACAAGACCAAAAGACAACCCTCAGAATGGGAGAAAATATTTGCAAATGAAACAATTGACAAAGGATTAATTTCCAAAATTTACAAGCAGCTCATGCAGATTAATATCAAAAAAATAAAGAACCCAATCCAAAAATGGGCAGAAGACCTGAATATACATTTCTCCAAAGAAGATATACAGATTGCCAACAAACACATGAAAGAATGCTCAAAATTGTTAATCATTAGAGAAATGCAAATCAAAACTACAATGAGATATCATCTCACACCAGTCAGAATGGCCATCATCAAAAAATCTAGAAACAACAAATTCTGGAGAGAGCGTGGAGAAAAGGAACGCTCTTGCACTGCTGGTGGGAACATAAATTGATACAGCCACTATGGAGAACAGTACGGAGGTTCCTTAAAAAACTACAAATAGAACTACCATACAACCCAGCAATCCCACTACTGGGCATATACCCTGAGAAAACCATAATTCAAAAAGAATCATGTACCAAAATTCTCATTGCAGCTGTATTTACAATAGCCAGGAGATGGAAGCAACCTAAGTGTCCATCAACGGATGAATGGATAAATAATATGTGGCAATATATACAATGGAATATTACTCAGCCATAAGATGAAACGAAATTGAGTTATTTGTAATGAGTTGGATGGACCTAGAGTCTGTCATACAGAGTGAAGTAAGTCAGAAAGAGAAAAACAAATACTGTATGCTAACACATATATATGGAATCTAAGAAAGAAAAAAAAAGGTCATGAAGAACCTAGGGGTAAGACGGGAATGGAGACGCAGACCTACTAGAAAATGGACTTGAGGATGTGGGGAGGGAGAAGGATAGGCTCTGACAAAGTGGGAGAGTGGCATGGACATATATACACTACCAAACGTAAAATAGATAGCTAGTGGGAAGCAGCCGCATAGCACAGGGAGATCAGCTCGGTGCTTTGTGGCCACCTAGAGGGGTGGGATAGGGAGGGTGGGAGGGAGAGAGACGCAAGAGGGAAGAGATATGGGAACATGTGTATATGTGTAACTGATTCACTTTGTTATAAAGCAGAAAGTAACACACCATTGTAAAGCAATTATATTCCAATAAAGATGCTAAAAAAATGAATAATAGTAAAAACAAACAGTTCATAATACTAAATATATGCCAGATAGTAATTTACATACTTCATAATTTTTACAATTCTGTGTGCTAGGAATTCTCACATGAGAAAACAGAATTTCAGGTGAAGAAACTGTTTTAAAAAACTGAATTTCTTTCCATATACTTCTTTCCAGTTTTATTACTAGAAAGAGTTGTGCTATATCTAAACTCAACTATGGTAGCCATTGATGATTTATTATCTGCATATTTCATAGTAATAAACACATTGTTTTTATTATATGATAGGCATTATTCTTAGCTCTTTGTATATATTAACTTATTTAATTCTCAGTATAAGCTATGGGACTTTATAAATAAGGAAACAGCTGCCAAAGTTGCCCAAGTCACATAGATAACCAGTTTTAAAGTTGGAATTCAATCCCAGGCCATCAGTCTTGAGTCTTTGCCCTAATCATTAGCAACGTTCCCTTTGTTATTTGTATTTTTCTTCATATAGTATCTTTAGTCATACTTTCTCATGTCAAATTCCAAATTTGTTTATTGTTTACATTTTCCTGTACATTTCATCCTTGGAGTCCACTTCATAATTAAATTGGATTATAACTATATTACATCTAGATTTATAACCAATAATAATATCAGGTTAAATAGATGGATAGATATGTTAAATCTGTGAATCTTGTAATACAATGTAATGTTGTTAAACCAATATTACACTCTAAATATTTCTAATTCATATATATATGTTTTACATATCTTCCAAGAATATAAATTTTGCTTAGAGGGCAAATTATTTTTGTTGTTGTATATAGATAATAATTCTGTAAATTCATCTAAGGCAATTGATAAATTGGAAATACATATGCAATGCCACTCTGTTTTTTAGTTTGTTTGTTTTTTCCCTAATTTAGGAAGCTCAAGGTTGCAATTCTTAAGGAAACCATTTTGCCAACCAGTGTATCTTTTCCCACTGACAGCATTGATAAGGTAGTAGAATGCTGTTGTAAAATTTGGGAGTGAGTAGATATTATCAAAATCTGTCACTTTTTCACATTACCACATTGATTACTGTTTGTGAAGCAGTGGGAGTTTGGAAAAACAAAGCAAAACAAAAAGAAAGAAAGGACTTTCCTAACTTTCTTCCAAATAATTCACTAGAAAAAGTGAAAAAAAATTGAAATCTGTCTAGTAGTGCAGTCATTTATAAAATTAGAAGGCACATGCTGGCAGACGTTAGAAGACTTAAAAATGGTAGGTAATTATAGATAAAGGAACTTTCTGTTAAAGACAGTTAGCTGCCGCTCTGTCTGGCTAGGAAATTAGATTTCAGACCTTGTTCAGTTTAACTTTCCACTTAACCTTAGACATTTTGATAACGGACAACTCACTGCACCATTCTTCATCTGCACCCTTACAATCTAAGTTTCCTATGTAATTTATCTGACTTTAAACAATATTGACTACTCAGAGAAAATGCCTTTGCTAATGACTGCTTGATATAAATGAGATCATAGAAGTGCAAGGCCTTAGACTTTTGGTGTGTTCCAGTCATAATATCTAGCTGTTGAAGCAAGTATGTCTGCCTTTAATTCTTACACTGTAAATTTAAAATATATGGTCTAGGTGATAGCACTTGGGAGAAAGGGAGAAGGAGGACTGCTTGTTCTCTGAATTCAGTTCTTCATACTTTATTGTTCTACCACAAAGACTTATCATTTAATCTCTCAAATTTCATATTTACCTAGATAAATTTCAAAGATCACATCAAAATTGCATACTTCAACAAGTAATCTTCATCCTTTCAACTCAAAATAACATGATTCTAACAGAGAAGTAAAAAATGAGGGATTCTTGTATGAAGCTCTATTTATTGCTAATTATCTCCATTCAGTTTTAAAATTAATTACAGTTAGGCCAGGTACAAATCTGTTTGAACCTCACAGACTATGATATTATTTTAGCAGTGCATTAAGAATTTAAAAATCCTCATGTTTCTGTGGACCTTGTATTAATGATATTTTATGGTTATTTCTAGAAATATGAAAACTACAGCATCACGAGAAATCAGGTCAATTTACTCTTCTATACTAACTAAAAATGAAATGGTAGGAATAAAAATAATTGGAGTACTAATTTATTTTTATTATTATTAACCATTGACTATGTTGTGAGTTGATTCTAATAGCTATTCATATGGATACATGGCTTCTAGTTATGATCTCCTTTCCCCTCTAATGGACTCTTCCATTATCAGTGCTTGCACAATTCCTCTACATACTTTACCAGAGGATTTATTACATTTATTTCTTTATTTTCTGTTTATGTACAACTCCCTATTGCTAGAAAATAAAACCCCAAGAAAGAAATCATAAATAAATAATCTAGTAGGTGGTGTGGCATATGGAAGTTGCAGAAGTTGTCAACTAAATGAATAAACTAATTAATAATGTAAATACAGAAATGTATTATTATATATTTCATAGTACGTTGTCACCAGTTTGTTGTGAGAATTAAATATGTTACATAAAGTGATTAGCAGATCATTTGACACATGGGAAGGATTCAAAAACATTTGTTCAATATTCAAAAATATTAAAATATTGCCTTTTTATCTTTAAAGAAAGTGCAACATACTTTTACAGTGGGAATATATAAAAGATGAATTTTTAGAGCCCATACTGCAAGACAGTTATTAAACTGAATAATTCCACATATTAAACATGTTGAGTTAATAAATAAAATGAAATAAATGGTGATAGAACGAGGTGATTAGCAAAATATTGTAGATTAGGCATATATATGGCAATGGGAACAGACTAGAAGAAGAATAAAAATGTTTTTCTGGTGGTTTATGCTAGTTGACGTGGTTTTAGAATATAAATTGATTGTATTAAAGACCTTTAACACAAATATCCCAATATATTATGCATTTTAAAATGTTAACTTTATGTATACCAATTTCAAAAGAAAACACTTCACAATTTCCAATTTTCATAGAAATAAGCTATAAAATGAGTGAATGAGCATATACAAAAGAACTGAAATTATTCAAATGAGAAAACACTATATTACTAGTTAGGAAAATCTGTGTTGTTAGTTACTAAAAAAAATTAAGCTTTGTATGAGAGTCTGCCTCTCAGTCTTGTCTTTAGTTACATTGAAATATATCTTAAGATTCTGAAAAAAGGATGGAAAAAAATCTGTATGTTGTGTTTTTGCAAAACCCTTGAAATCTAACAGTAGATTATGAGACTGCTCACTCAGCCATAAAGTAGTGGTGTGCCGATCAGTTGTAAACATTGTAAAATCAACATGGTGGATAATCCTACATAACTTGCCCAGAACACAGGAAATTAGAAAATGCTATGTGGAGTCAGTTCAGTTATGGATGAACTAAGAAGACTGAAGCAAAATTGTGAAAGGCAGAGTGTGGGGAGCTGGGAGCAGGAAAGGGAATTGGTAAATACCAAACATTTTTCCTAATGTGTTTATAGTTTCTTTGACTTTCCTCTGAGTTTCAAGCACTTAATTTGTGTTAATTTAAAACATCAATGTGCATTTTTTCAGAAAACATCTTCAAAAGGCTCAGTGAAATGTCAGGATTATGTCAATGTGGTACGTGGAGAGCATACCAGATTTGGACCAGGATAGGCCCAGAAGGCCCAGGATACCCTCCTTTTTTAGCACCTACTATCTGTGTTATCTTCAGAAATCAAATAACCTCTCTAATGTTTGATTTTTTTCATTTGTGAAATAATGATATTCATGCTTTTGTCACAGGATTATTTTGGGATTAAATAATACATCGTATGCCAGCTCAAGGAATGTTTGTTTCTAAAGAATCATGTGAATTACTGATGAATATGCTAAACCCACTATATCATTTCTTCTTCAGTCACATGGAGAAGTCGGTTCCTAAGCTTAAAAGGAAACATGTTTTTAAAAGTTTTCTTTTTTTTTCAAAAAAGTAAGCATGTTTCTTGAAATACAGATCATAATGCTTATATTTAAATCAATATCTCCTAGGGTAAAATTAAACTTAGTTTTATCTATCTAATTACAGATTTCAGAGTAGTGGAATTTGCATTAATCATATTTAACTGTTTTGAATTTAAATAAATTCTTAAGCAAAGTCATGAGCTCAAGGTTGTTTAAAATAATGAATTTGATGATATTGTTTACTTCCCCGACTTTTTGTGACACTGCAGTTCCGAGAACTCATATACCTTAAAATTTATTCATGCATATTTTCAACTCTGCAGTTTACTGAAGTGTGTATGCTAAATTATGTTATTTTCGTCCTAAGGATTGCTCTGTGAAATGAATATTGTGCATAATTATGGAAATGACACTGGTAATTAGCTCAGAGTAGCTGCAGAGCCTACATAAGTTAATTTTTAATACATAGTTCAATTCAAAGAATGTTTTCAGTAACACTGCAATATTTATTTACTTATTCATTATATATTATTTAAGTAGACAAAATGTAATTTATAGTCATTAAATTATAGGTATGACTAATTTACTGACCCTGTAAATGGATAAGCAAAGTTAAAAATATTATCTTAACTACCTTTATAGTCAAGACTTTCTGAAATGTTGCACCTTTCAGAAAATTATTCAAAGCTACTTGTGTATAATTGGCTTTATTAAGTAGTACATTTTTGTTTGGTGATTAATTCAACACAAATCAGATATAATTGAGTGTGAGCCAATGATATCAAAATATCTTAATCTAACAATTTAATGGCATTCTCTGGGGCAACTATATTTCCTTTAACAAGGTTTTAATGTGCTTTTGCTCTTTCTTATTTTGTTTTTTAAATCCTGTCATAGTGGAATTCATTTGCTAATTAAAATCAACACAGCCTAATTAGTTTTCTCTAATATTTCTTTGTGAGGACACTATTTTGTGCTAGGCTAATCATTGCTCTAGGATTAATGGATACAATGATAATAGAAGAGCATCCATTTTGTGTTTAAAAGTTTTATATTTAACTACAGAGTATAGATGTTCAGCAAGTCAATAAGAGTGTCCAAGTACAGTTCTTAGATCTTTTTTCAAACAGTAGCTTTCTCCTCAAGGAATTGATTAAAGAACAAAAATTTAACATTAAAAACAACTTTATATAAAATGACAGATACAAAAATCAACATAATATTTTTCATAAATTGTTTTAAAACCACTATACTTTTGCAAAAATTTTACCGTATTTCTTGGATTATAGCTTCTTTAAAAGTTAAAGCATTTAATTGATTCAGATTATTATTTTTTTATATGAAGTCTATAATTTTGAAGGTCTACAGATTGGCTTGAGAAAGTCCATGAAATTCCTGGAAATTATTTTTAGAACTGTGTTGCAAAGTGCACATGTGGATTTTTCTAGAACAAGATGTCATAGCTTTCTAAGATTTTTAGAGAGGTTTATGATCTATAAAAGGAAAGAACAGGGCTTCCCTGGCGGCGCAGTGGTTGAGAGTCTGCCTGCCGATGCAGGGGACACGGGTTCGTGCCCCGGTCCGGGAGGATCCCACATGCCGCTGAGTGGCTGGGCCCGTGAGCCATGGCCGCTGAGCCTGCACATCCGGAGCCTGTGCTCCACGGCGGGAGAGACCACAACAGTGAGAGACCCGCGTACTGCAAAAAAAAAAAACAAAAAAAACAAAAAACAAAAACAGGAAAGAACAATGAAATCTATAAGGTTGCTTCTAAACATGAATATCTGTAACTATCTGAGTTTTTGTTTTAGGTACATAACATATTTTACTCTTCTATTTTTATTCTAGATTAGCAATGCATTCAAATTAAAGAAATCAGTATATTCTTGATTTGAATGGCATCCAAAGGAACTATTCATGGAAATTTCTCATGAGGAATTGTTGCTAGTTTCTCCATCCTTCCACTGTCACAGAAGATAATGTAAGCAGCAGCCAATATTTCTTAGGAAAGTATTCATTCACAGTGTGACATTTTTATACTAGTTAATACTAGCAGCAACAATAGGAACACCATAGGAGTAGGAAGCACTTGAGCAAAATCCAGAAACTTTCTCACATCTCCCTCAAATGTGTCCTTTCTCCTTCGTTAGGAGAGTTGCCGCATGTAGAGGAGGTATACCTATGTCAACGTCAAGACTCCTATTGATCATTGAGATAAACCGCTAATAAACGGCTATCATGTTAATCACTGCCAATCGTTAAGATTTCATAAATCATTTCTTATATTCAACCAATGTTTTTGGTAGCCTTTAAAGCCTTAGGGACCTTAAATGTAGTTGTTACAAATTCTAGATTTTCACTGCAATCAGATTTTATGTAACTTTAGTTTATTCTGTACCAAATGGTGATTATATATTTTAATATATATTGTATATATTTATACAACTTTCTATATACAAGTATTTAAAAATAAGAGAAATATTCTTTAACCCTGGGTACAAAAAAAATGGCACATGTGGTCACTCCATTCTGCTATATACAAATTAAAAATTTATATTTAGGCAGATTACATATACTTATAAACTTAAATAGAAATAAATTCTTATACATGCTATTATAAATCAAAACTGGCTTATGGGATTAAGATAAAATTGCTTAATCTTAGTGAGGCAGTAGACACACACACGGAGAGAATGCCATGGGAAGGCTGGAAAAAACAAGCCAAGGAACTACCTAAAAGTTGGTGAGAAACCTAGATCAGTTGCTTCCCCAGCTCCTTCAGATGGAGCATGGCCCTACCAACACCCTGATACAGACTTTTGGCCTCCAGAACTGTGAAAACAATTTCTATTATTCTAAACCTCCCAGTTTATGGTACTCTGTTTAGCAGCCCTCACAAACTAATATACTCGTCTAATTACTGAACCTTATTTTTCTCATTCTAAATAGAAAAATGTTTCTTCTATGTATGAAAGTGTTTTGAAACATATAGCAATGTAAAAATGGAAAACATCACTATAATGACAATAATCTAAGATGAATATGTTACATTCTAATTGTGACAGGTAATCTTGACGTTTCTAATAAACCTAAAAAAGAAAATATTGCGACCCAAATTTATGATTAAAAGCGGTTTAATGAAAGCCATAAGACACAGGGTGTCATGGTCAGAAGGTATGTTTATATAGTGAGACAGAATAAAGATAGAAAAGAAACAATCTTTTATTCACATTTGTATTAGAACCGTAGCCATGTTTCTGGGTGTTTTCACTGCCTTATATTCTATACAGTTAAATTTAAATGTTGATATGAACTTATATTGCTGATCATATTGTTAGTTTATAACTATTAGACAGCTATTAGACTGTTCTCAGGTATAACATTATTATGTGAAACTACTACCTAGATTGACCTGTCATATTATTTCTTAACTCAAAGATTACAGTAAGTACAAATCAGTACAGGATATATTATAAAAAAGAATGACCATTCAACACACATTCACATTTATTCGTTTACTAAATGTTTCTTATAGCAGCGTTCTTTATTAAGTATAGTTACTTAATATATAATTAACCTAATATATTTAGCACACTGAGAACAACTTACAGCATATAGATGAAAATATCAATAAACAATAAATTATGTGTTTTATTTGCAGTCAATCTGATACGGTTCTTTACAGTGTGACTCAGTAATTTATTTATTTTGCAAATGAGAATGCAGATTATCATTTCTACCACAAACATTGAGATTTTACTGATCAAGGAAAAGACTTGAATCAGTAAAACAATAAGTAGGTTTTAGGTTCCAAGACCATTTCAGAAATATCAGTTTAAAACAAGGGGTAAGGTTTCTTTACCCTGGTCAACGATGTGATTGAAAAAAATGGCCACATGATGTTTCAATTCCTCCAAAAAGATAAAGATATGGAGTTTAAATCACTTGCCTGGCCTTGTGACTTGTTCTGACCATTACAATGAGGTGGAAGTAACTTTAAGTAAGTTCTTCACCCAGGCCTCCAAAAGCTTGCAGATTTCTCTCTCCTTGCTTTGGGAACTCATTTACCCTGTAAAGATGCTTGAACTGGTCTGCTGAGTAGTAAGCAGCACAAGGGTAATTGCCACTGTCATCCCAGCTAACTTCCACACTAGGGAGTAAGACCACGTGGGAGAATTCACCACCAGCCAATCTCTCAACCATCAGCAGACACAGGAGCAAACCAGCTCAAATCATTTGAATTTAGCCTAGATCAGATTAACACAGTAATAGCAGGACTGTGATCTAAACAAATGGCCATTGTTTTGAGCCACTCATATGTAGGATGGTTGATGCCAGGAGTAGTAAACTCATATAAAATTGGTTCCTGGAAGTGGGATACTGCTGTTAAAAAAGAAAGAAAAAAAAAAAAAACATGAAACATGTAGCATTGCATTTGGGAGAAGGTGGCAGCACCTAATTTTCTAGCTTACTTATACAATTACCTACTTCATTGCTCTTTCAGCCTCTGATAACCGTTGGCTTACTATCAGCCTTTGCTAATAGTTTTCTCTATGCTTTTCCAGTTTCTGCCTGCCCATGCTACATAGTAGTGAATATATGAATGGCCAAATTCTCATGTGTGATATCTTGGATAATAAGAAATGCATCCAATGAATGTTTGGATCTGCATAAGGGGACCATCAGGCCTAATGTTGCAAGTGGCTGTTTGGTTTTATTATCTGTGAATGATAAATAACTACGAGAGAGGAAAGGGATAAAGAAAGAAACTTTCAGTTTGCAAGCGGAATTGAGGGGTAATATAGAAGAGATATGACTTGCTACGTTGGAAGAATAAAACTGTCTCTCATCCCCAGTCTTCTCAACTAGTAAAATAATCTCAAAGTAATATGAAGCTTGGGGTCAAAATTCAAATCAAGAGTGTGGCTATAAGATCCTTAAGAACTCTGGAAGATTTAAGGCAGGATCTAGTAGACCAGTCCTACACAAAAACAAAACAAAACAAAACAAAAAACAAAACCTAGACAAAAGAGGCTCAAAGAATCTTATGGGGATGTTCTTTAGCAGCCTGACAAGCCACTTGAAAGTGAGAAAAGTCTGTCTGGAAAAGAGTTGTGGGTGTGACTTTTGCCATGTGAAATGATAAAATTTCTGATACACATAAATTCCACAAAGGTTGCATAAAAGTGATATCAGCAAAAAAGCCACTAGCCTGAGCTAAGAGAAACTGTGATCACTCAAATTATAAAAAGGCCTCTGGGTTCCCAACTTTCTACAGGCTAAGAAAGCTACTTTGCATCAATTATGAGCCATTTGTTACAGAAAAGAAAGGGTTCGCAGGGCAAATCAAGATTGGGAGAAATGAGACAAAACTAAGAGAGAACAGAGTAATGGAGAAGAACTCTTAGAAAGCAGAATCAGACCCTAATGAAGACACATTTCCTTTCTCAGGGAGGACCTGGAAACATTTGCTCTTCAGGACCAGTGGCTGCTGTGTGCCTACTGTTCTTTTCTCTTTTTGAATTGAATGGACAGGATTAACATGCATCTGATCTATGGTAGCTCTATAGTGATATCCAGAAATGCCTGGGACTCTGGGTCTTACTTTGGTCAAGATAGAGATGAAATCTACTATAAAATGACTTATTATAACCTGCTGTTTGAAGTCTAAAAATTCCCTGTCTTAGAGCCATGGGTAGTCAACTTTACTATTGAAAATATATCATTAACACCTGGTTTAACTGTTTATTGCACAGAGTTTTAGCTATCTTACCAGTAGGCTATAAAAAATTCCTCAGTACACTTGAGCCTTGGCTCTCATAACTAATGTACCTCAGATGGATTCTGGCAGTTCACTGTCCAAAGACAAAGCACAATTTCTATAATCGACAAATAGTTCTAAATGTTGCACTGAGACCTCTCTGTGTTTGCCTGAGCTTCCTTTCTCCTGAGGAACTATTTTCTTCACCTTTATTAGAGCCTCATATGAGTATACCCTGTGGAATTTCAGCTGTCATTGAAATTTTATCTGATGTAATTGCTGCAAACTTGCATATACAAATTATGCTATTACTGTTTTAGCATTGTATTTGGGTGTGGGGGACACATAACTCATCTTTTTCAATTTATAAGTCTGTGGATGAAGAGGATCCACATCCAAAGAGTCTCAGCCACTTCCAGACCCATCATTCAGATTTAAGGCATTAACGAACATCAATATGATTCTCTTATTAGAATAATCTGAATACATCTTGTCTTCTCTATGCATAGGAAGAAATAACTCAGACTTTTAACATGCTCAGAAGTTAACTGCATCAGCTAAAGGGAACTGTACTCCAAAGTGTATTCCATGTGTAGTCAGAATTATGATTACTGTGAATTGTGCCTTTGTTACTATTCAAAGGCATTAACTTATTTCTATTTTTTAAAGATAAAATTTCTATGTATTTGGTCTGTTTAATAGGTACATTCCTGAAATGTTGGGACTAAGTAAGCTTTTAATCCTCTTCCAAAATGTATTAAAAATATTTTTATATGACCTAGCAATTCCAATTCTGGGTATTATCTGAAGGAAACAAAACACTAACTTGAAAAGATATCTGCACTCCCATGTTCATTATGGCACTATTCACAATAGGCAAGATACAGAAATAACCTAAGTGTCCCTCCATGGATGAATGAATAAAGAAGTTGTGAGAAAAAAAATAAATAAATAAAATAAAAATAAAAAATAAAAAAAGAAGTTGTGAGATATATATGTATATATATATATATAATTTGTCCATAAAGAAAATGAAATTGTGTCATTTGCAACAATATGGATGGACCTAGAAGGTAATTAGGCTGAGTGAAATAAATCAGACAGAGAAAGACAAATACTGTTTGATATCTTATATGAGGAAACTAAAACAAAAACAAAAGCAAAACAAGCTCATAGATATAGAAAACATATTGGTGGTGGCCAGAGTTGTGGGGTGGAAGACATGTGTAAAAAGGAGTCAAAACATAAAAAAGGTTTCAAACATATTAAGGAAGGGGTCAAGAGAATATGTGACTGTGAAGAGTATGAATGGAAGAGTGCAGCCTCCTAAAGGAAGTACAAGCCTCAGCAATGAGTCCAGCTTTTGTGATGTATGAAGCTAGATTACAGGCTCTTGGAACATAGCAAAAGAAATAAATAAATAAACGTATTTTTAAAAATTGTGTGTTAATCAATTTGTGCCTATTGGTTGAACATATTGATCAGAACTGTTTGGAAATTAGGGTTTTACTGTATTAAGAAAATAAATGTGACTTCCTGAGTAAAAAACCCAATCTAAAAATTATTTTTTAGCCTGACTGGTACAGGGAGACTACTCAAGATGCTATTTTGGAATCAGAAACAAATCCACCTCAGCCAAAATATGGTTTGACATTAAGAAGAAGTTAATGGAGCGACTTCTGGCAAACTCAGCCAGCTGAGGGAAAACTATGTCTGGCACTTGCCAGATAAGACTCAAAAGTGCCCACACAAACTTTTAATCTGATACTCTTCTGCTATCAATCAGGGAGGAAGAACAACAAGATGGGGTACCTGTGAACTACTGGGCAACAAAAAGTCATATCCAGGAGAATAGAAAAGGTATTTTTGAAAAGAGTTAAAACCTGAAGCACCAAATGCAGGGTCTGGATCAAAATGAAGAACCATGTTATGAAGACAGATTTGAAGTCAAGAAATTAGGAATTTTGACAATGTAGAGACAGCCATGAGCTGCACAGAGAAAAGATCATGCCATGGACATATATACACTACCAAACATAAAATAGATAGCTAGTGGGAAGCAGCTGCATAGCACATGGAGATCAGCTCAGTGCTTTGTGACCACCTAGAGGGGTGGGATAGGGAGGGTAGGAGGGAGGGAGACACAAGAGGGAGGATATATGGGAACATATGTATATGTATAACTGATTCACTTTGTTATAAAGCAGAAACTAACACACCATTGTAAAGCAAGTATACTCCAATAAAGATGTAAAAAAAAAAAAGATCATGCCAACATCAAAGAGTATCTGCACCTCAGTATTAATAGCTAGAGAACTGTATTTATCTCTTGTCACCTACTTATTCAGCTTTATGATGTCACTAATTTCTTCAAAAACCTTATAGTGATTTTGATTCAAAGGGAACAAGTTCAAATACAGAATACATAATGGAGGACATACTGCCAATACTATTACTAATAAGCATTTAGCCATTCATTGTAACGGTATCTAAAACTCACTGGAAAATTCTTTGGGATCCAAGTTAAAAAACGTCTCCATAATGTTAGTTCATATGTACTTACCAGAGTATTCTGTGTTCTGTCTTAAATGCCTCCGAGGGCTTTTAATAGTGTGATTGATTGGTTCACTGGGAATTGAAATCGACTGTGGCTTATATTAAGCAAAATTAAAATTCCAGAACTTTGGGAGATGGGAACAAAATGGCAGACTAGGGAGATCCTGGGATCACCTCCTCCCAGGGGCACACCAAATCTACAGCTACATATAGAACAACTCTGGGAATAACCTGAAAGTAGCAGAATCAGCTTTTCCACAACTAAGGATATAAGTTACAAAACACATTGAGATGAGTAGGAGGAGTAGAGACCCAATCTAGGCAGAACCCACACCCCCAGTGCAGGGACCCCCGCCTCAAAAAAAAAGAAGGAATATCACAAACAAGAGACCCTCCCTAAGGAGCCGTGAGTTCAAACCCCACATAGGGCATTCCAGCCCTGAGGACGAGCACTGGGAATACAAGCCATAACAACTGGCTTTGAAAACCAGCAGGGTTTACTTCTTGGAGAGCTGGCAGGCTATAGGAAACAGAGAGTTTACTCTTAAAAGGCTAATACAAAAACTTGCTGAGTCTTACTGCAAAGGCAGCGGTTTGAAAACACCTGGGACATTTGTGAAGGAGATTCATTGACTAATTTTACGGCCAGTGCCTAAGGGGAAAGAATCTTTTGGAAGCACTGCTGGGCACTATTTTATTTTTTTGTCTTAATTCTCCCTCTACTTAACTAGCCAGGCACTGGTGAGTGTCATTTTTGACATTGGTCATCTACCTTGCTAGCACCACTCACCATGCCCCAGCCAGGTGCCCCTCCAAAGTGGCTCCCACCTGATATAAACACAAATAAATGGAAAGATATATGGTGCTCATGATTGGAGTAATCAATATTGGCAAAATATATGTAACACCTAAAGCAATATATCTATTCAGTTCAATCCCTGTCAAAACACCAAAACTATTTTTCACAGAACAGGAACAAATAATCTTAAAATTTGTATGGAACCACAAAAGACCCTGAATAGCCAAAGCAATCTTGAGAAAGAAGAACAAAACTAGAGGTGTCACATTCCATGGCATCAAACTACACTATAAAGCTATAGTAATCAAAACAGTATTGTACCAGTACAAAAACAGACACATAGATCAATTGAACAGAATAGAGAGCCCAGAAACAAACCCATGCACATAAGGTAAATTAATCTATGACAATGGAGGCAAAAATTACAATGGGCAAAATTCTCTTCAATAAAAGATGTTGGGAAAAATGGGCAGGTCCAGTAAAAGAATAAATATGGACCACCATCTTACAGCGTATACAAAAATAAATTCAAAATAGATTAAAGACTTAAATGAAAAATGGAAAGAATAAATTCTTAGAAGAAAATGCACCAAAAGCAAAAACAAACAAACGGGACCAAATCAAACTAAAAATCTTTTGCACAACAGAGGAAATGATAAAAAAATGAAAATAGCAACCTACTGAATGGGAGAAGATATTTGCAAGTAATATACCTGATAAGAGATTAATATCCAGAATATGTAAAGAACTCATACAACTCAATATCAAACAAACAAACAATCTGATTAAAAAATGAACAGAGGACTTGAATAGGCATTTTTTTTCCAGAGAAGACATACAGATAGCAAATAGGTACATGAAAAAATGCTGAACATCACTAATAATCAGGGAAATGCAAAATGAAACCACAATGAAATATCACCTCACATCTGTCAAAATAGCTATTATCAAAAAGACAACAAATAACAAGCATTGGGGAAGATGTGGAGAAAAGGGAACCCTCATGCATCATTGATGGGGATATAAATTGTTGCAGTCACTATGAAAAACATTATGGAGGTTCCTCAAAAATTAAAAATAGAACTATCATACAATTCAGCAATTCCATTTCTGGGTTTGTTTTTTTTTTTTTTGAAGAAAATAAAAACACTAATTTGAAAAGATATGTGCACCTCTATGTTCATTGCAGCATTATTTACAATAACCAAGATGTGGAATCAACCAAAGTGGCCATGGATAGATGAATGGACATAGAACATGTATTATGTATGTGTCAGGATAACAGGATATTACTCAGCTATAAAAAAAGGATAAAATCTTGCCATTTGTGACAACATGGATGGACCTAGAAGGCATAATGCTAAGCGAAATAAGTCAGTCAGACAAAGGCAAGTTCTGTATGATTTCACTTATATGTGCAATCTAAAAAACAAACAAATGAATAAACAAAACAGAAACAGATTCATAGATATAGAGAACAAACTGATGGTTGCTAGAGGGTAGGGGTATGGAGTGTGGGTGAAATAGGTGAAGGGAATTAAGAGGCACAAATTTCTAGTTATAAAATAAAGTCATGGGAATGTAATATACAGAATAAGGGATATACTCAATAATATTGTAATAACTTTGGAAACAGATGGTAACTAGACTTATAATGGTGATCATCTTGTAATGTATATAAATGGTGAATCATTATGTTGTACACCTGAAAATAATCTACCCTTTTATGCCAATTATACTTAATAGAAAAGTAATAAATAAATTTAAAAATAAACTTGTATTAAAAAATAAAGGCATGTGATATATAAGTTTAAAATATATATAAATTTTAAAAAAGATGCCAGAACTTTGCCTAGTGCAAAAACATGAATCCATTGACTTCAAAAAATAGAAATATTGAAGCAAATGTGTTAAGTATGACTCACTTTCCCACCCTTTCAATACTGGAAAGGCACGGAGATACTCTACCAAAATATAAAAAATACATTTATAAGAGTGTAGATGAATCTTTAAAAATATCAGTAATAGATGGCAATGAAAGATCCTACCATTAAATCCGATTTATATATTAGTAGTAGCTACTAGAGAGCAGAATTCTGGTGTAGCACTCAACTGCCAGAGACAAAGTAGTGATTATAACAAGCGCATGCATAAAGCATAACCAGATTGATGTTACCTTCAGGATATTTGGCAGTAGGGAATTTATCGTGGCATCCCTAGGACTGAAATAGAAAGACAGTCTACTATAGTTCTTATTTGTACTGCAAAACTGGGAGGAACAAAAGCTTACTTTTGTCAGGAATGAAAGATAGTAAAGATATTAAAAGTCTAATAATGGAATATTATGAATGACTTTATGTCAATAAATTTGGAACATTTTAAAGAACTTTGAAATACAAAAAAAAAGCAGTGAGTATGCCTTCTGTTATATATACATTTATATATTTATATGTGTATATATAAATGTGTACACACATTCTATAATATATATGAACGTATATACACATATAAACATTAGCACACAGAGACTTATAAAAACGTTATATCGTCAATATTCAATGTAAAGTAGTTGGGGGAGATGTAAATAAATGTATCATTTTAAAATTGAGGCCTTCATATCTAATAAGTGTAAAACTAATGGACAAGGATAATATGAATTAGAAGACATTGCCTATATCATGAATCCTTTAATAGCTCTACTCTTCCTAAAAATATTAGGTACACATTTTGCTTTCATCTCATATATTTACTCAATTGATTAATTTGCATATAATGAGTAAAGTTGTTCAGATATTAACAGGTACTTTTCTGTTTGAAAATGCTAATTCTATTTACTTGGGTTTCAATCATGACCCAGAAAGGAGGTGGCTAGGTTATTTAAATATTATTGAAGACATCTTTCCATCATTTTTCTTTCTCTTAAGTGAAAATTTTTGCTTAATCAGTTTCCCTTTTGAAAAATAAGCCTGACCTTTCTATAGAATAATATGACTCATAAATCTGACTTAAGTACACTGGATATGCTTTTCACTATGTATATACCTAAATTTGATTAAGTAGGAAAGCAAATTCTGATTGAACAACCATGATAGAATTAAATGGCTAAATAGAATTGAGTTTTATTTAATTATTTCATAAGTACTCTTTTATTACCCATGAATTAAACTTGAGCTAAAAATAACAACATAAAATAAGTTATAAACATTCTACAGGTTTGAACTGTGGCTATGTACATATAATGCATAAAGTCTAAAAATTTATCTACCATATATCTTCTAAGGTAATAGTTAAGAGTTCGGTCATAGATACAGCACTTAGGAGTGCAATTGGTAAATGAAAAATAAAATTTATATCAGCATAAAACTATTGTCAGCTTTAAATATACAAATATTTATATATATATTTCTTATCTAGATATGTTCAAATTCATCCAAAAAAAATTCTAACTTTTGAAAGCTACTCAAAATATATAACAGAGATAAATACAACTTCTATTTGTCTAAATAAAATAAAAATTTATATAGGAATAAAAATTCTATGCCACTTTTAAAGGAGCTAAACAGAATTTTCATTAAGTGTACTTCACCCTATTTTGTGTGTCTGGAAAATTTAATAAGCAACATCTAGAGGTTGCAATTATATTTCATAAAATACGGAGGTAGAATCTGACTACATCAGATTATAGAAATAACATTAATTGTAGATAGTTGGAGAAATATAGATCTTAGTGAGTTTGTGGATATTAATAAGATAACAAAGGAATTATTGGTATAGGATAGCTCCACATTATATTTTCAGATTTGTTAAAAGTAATGGTCATAAGATAAATGTTGTAAGTATAATTTAGAAAATTACACTTATCCACAGAATTTATAGATCTATTTAGAAAGTAGTTTACACATATCTACTACAAATTGACATACAAACGTGGAAGAGTTCCTAAAAGGGAAAAATAGAGACATACTTTTATAAGAAATTTAATTATCTAGAAAGGAGGCATTTGAGAGAGAAATGGTGTTGTTTCTTCTCTGTCTGTCATTATTAACAACAGTGAAATGTGTTAGCTTCCAGACATAAATAATCATTCTGCTAAGTATATAAATTACCATGTTTTATTTATAATGATAGACATTCACAGGTGTAGCATAAACAGAATTTCCCGTTAACTTTCTAACTCATTAGCACACATTTTTTAAAATAGTTTCAGAGCTTATACAGAAATGGGAAAAAAACACAAAACTTGGTATAATGAGTTGTTTTATTTTTTAAAGCCTGTCAGCTACATTAGGAAAGACACATCTTTTCCTATTTCTCACATTCAGGGAATAATTTGGTTCCTATCCTATTCATTTGGTGTTTGTCAGAGAACTCCTAAGATGTCTTAATATACAGGAAGGATTTTCATGTTTGAACTTGAGGAATCCTCAGCCCTCAAAAAATTTATTCTAAACTGGTAACCCCATTAAATAATAGAGGAATAACAATTATGTGTAACTATATTACATAACATAGCCTAAGAATTAGCCTCTACTTCAAGATTCCAGACTTACTTAGCCAACTGAAATCTCAACATCTGTGTTTGGATGTAAAATAGGCATCTCAACACAGAATATGTAAATAATTTGAACTATTACTTTCTGTCCAACTCCCATATTTGCTCAACAGCTCCCTTGCTCCACTCTTCTTTATAAATGACAAGTCTATCTTTCTGTGTTTGGAACAAGTGGTTACTTGTAGTATTTTTGAATCTCCTACACTACATTCATTCCACAAAATAATCCTGTTGACTTTTTAATATATTCCCAAACCAGTCACTACTGATAACTTACATCACTTCCATCATGTCCTGCCATGCTAATTTTTTATCTGATTCTTAATTTAGTTTTAATAACTTGTACTTTTCCTTGTGGTTTGCCCTTACATCTGTTATCCATATAATAGAAAGATCTTATTAAAATGTATGTTGGATCATGTTACAGCTCCACTAAACACCTTCTAAAAAGTTTTAATCTCACTCAAAGTAAATTCTGAAGCCCTTGTTATATCTTTAAGGAACTTTATGAGCTAGAACTTGCTATCCATCTAGTGTCCCTCACTTACTGCATTTCAGACACTGGCTTCTTTGTAATCTCACAAATTCAAAAAGCCTGCCTCACCTTGTCCGGTGTTTTCAATTGCTCTTCTCTCACCTAGAATGTGCTCTGTCTAGATGTTCACACACTCAATCCCACACTTCTTTCAGAATCTACTCAAATGCCACATTATTGCAAAAGTGTGTGTTGAGTACTCTATATAAGGGAACAATACCTTTATTATCATCCTCATTATCCTTGTCCAAATTTAAAACACTAACCACTAATGCAACATATGTATGAATTTGCTTACCATTTGACTTTTCTCATGTAGAATGTAAGCTTCAATGGATCATAGATTTGTCACTAACAGGGTCTTATCCATAACAGGACTTCAAATATTATTAACTGAATAAGTAAATTTGGAGATATAAACATGAATGCTACTCAGTCCCTGCTGTCAACACAGCAACATAAAATTTAGGAAATGCTTCCCTTTCATCACTCCTCAATTTGATCATTCTACTAAATGAGTCAATGAATGAAATGCAAGGACAGAAATAGCTACAATTCACTCAATAATTTAATGTTTCTTAAAGAAATGTTTGTTGCTATGTACCATGCAATAGATGCCAAGTTAGCAGACATTGCATTAGGCAAACTTAATTAAAAGATGCACTTCTTAGATAATTTCTATCCATTCATAAATGTTAGGTAACTCAGGATAGAGTAAAGTGTTTCTAGTCAGAGAAGCAATTACAATTTACCCTTAGGGTAAAGGAAGAGTTTATAAGAAAAGAAAACAATTTTAAAAGTACCTTAAATATTTTAGCACTATCAATGAGACAGAGTGGCTCAAATACAAATAACTATCTGTGTTCCTTCAAATAATTCAAGCATAAAGAAGACAAAGTTAGGCATGAATATACAATAATAAAACAAATGGGTAAGAAAAAAAGAGATCAGAAAAAAAGGAACAGAAGAGGAAATTGATAAATGAGTAATAACTGCCTTAACAAAATGATGTAAACAGAAAGCTAATTATGGGTGGGAATTGTATGCCCAGACCCACAGAACAGCTATGACAACAAAGACAACATTTACCAATAAAAACAAGTATGTATGCAGCTGAAATCCAAACAGAAAAATGGCCGCTCTTCTCTGAAAATATTGAACTAGTTAACTAAATTTGTGTACATCAGGCATATTGGTTGGCTAAAGAACTGAACTAAAATAGAGGAATCAAATGAAATTCTATACTGTTGATAGTGAAATCCCACTTCCATATCACAACTCAAATACAAGAATGCTGTCACCAGGCTTATTCATTTATTGACAAAACATGTTAAGTTTTCCTCTTTGGGAAAAACCAACCAGCTCAAGGGAAAAGACCTGCAGTTATTTTCGGTGAATAATCTGCCAGTGAAAGAATTGAATTAACTCAGTTCCTAGTGACGTTCACTAGTGGTTTAGCACCTACAAAGAGTTCTCAATTAGTTTTATAGTAAGTACATGGCTCTTAAATATATGAAGACTGTCAAAAATCACCTGACATTTAAAGCAAGTCTCCATAATAAAAGGCAAAAGTCAAACTAACAAACAAATAAACAAAATAACTCAGAGGAAATTGAATCAAAGGTAGGAGCAAAAGATGTCTTTGAGGGCTTCCCTGGTGGCGCAGTGGTTGAGAGTCCGCCTGCCAATGCAGGGGACAAGGGTTTGTGCACCGGTCCAAGAGGATCCCACATGCCGCGGAGTGGCTAGGCCCGTGAGCCATGGCCCCTGAGCCTGTGCGTCCGGAGCCTGTGCTCCACAACGGGAGAGGCCACAACAGTGAGAGGCCCGTGTACCGCAAAAAAAAAAAAGTCTTTGAAAACAAAGACACAAAATCACAAAACAATGAATGTACTCAGAGATAAAAGAAAATATTCAGCCTAATAAATAATAGTAAGAAGCTTATAACAAGTTTTATTTATAAAACAAGAAATAGGTTTTGTAAATTAAGAAATTAAAAATAAAATTTAATAGAATGTTCCAGAAAATAGAAAAACAATTAAGGTTATGGAAAAGAAGCAGAGAGAGAGTGAATGTGGAAGGGAGAGAACAGGTTAAAAGAGAAGAGAGAACAGAAGAGGAAATTAGAGAAGACAAGAGAGAATTAAGGATGATTCCAGGAGGTCTAACAAAGTAAATTTCCAAAAAGAGAGAATAGAAAGGTATGTATAATTTGAGGTGTTTTTATGTATTTATTTTTTACTTAGTTATATTTATTTATTTATATTTTTAACTTAATGTTTTAAAATTTTTATACAATTATAAAAATTTTATAAAGGTTACTTTCCATTTATAGGTATTGCAAAATATTAGCTATATTCCCCATGTTGTACAATGCATTGTTGAGCCTATCTTATACCCAATAGCTTGTACCTCTCACCCCCCTAACCCTATATTTCCCACACACACACACACTGATAACCTCTATTTTGTTCTCTATATCTGTCTGCTTCTTTTTGTTATATTCACTAGTTTGTTATACTTTTTAGATTCCATATATCAGTGATATCATACAATATTTGTTTTTCTCCGGGGTGTTTTTATTTATCAACATGGGATAAAGGAGTAGAGAATAAAGCATCAGAAACTCTTAGTGAGAGAACCAAGTGATTTAATTGGTTCACGTCAAATTAACAATAGAGAAAAAATATTTACTCTGCTGTCAGATGTTTTGGTCTGTTTCTTGCAATGTGAACTACTTATTAATTACATGTTTAAACGGTCTTAAGCCTGCTAAAGCAAGCAAAATTGTACTTTTTGCTAAAAAATAAATGTTTAGCTTAGCAATTTAATCACAAAAACATAGGGAGGACAAACCCTGTTCCCCCCTCCCCCAAAAATTAAAAAAACAAGCTGGAAATGAAAAGTACATACATATAATTTCTTTATAATTAAATATATGTATATAATTTATAATAAATTAAACTTAAACATTTTAAAATGTAAATGTTACAGCTAGACTATTCCTCAAAATGTTTGTTTTAAGTTTTCTTCATTTCATCTTCCCCATTTTATAAATTTTACTACTGGCTTTTTTTTTAGATCTAAAATAATACAATTAAATACAATTTAAAAATTAAAACTCTTCTATACCTTCATTGTTTTAAAATTCTATCTGAATAATGTGTTACACTTTTTAGAACGTGGGAAGTCTCTTATTACAAAGTGTTTTCCCTCCTTTTCACCCTGTTTTTGCCTAAGTTATAATCAGGAAAGTTTCTCCTGCAGTGCTTAGTTAATGATAAATCTCTAGTCAAAAGCTCACAGGGAGTTTCACTTTGTCTGAGGCCAAGCCTTCCATAATTATGTGGTTTTTGCCTTACATAGAACCACCTCATTCATGGATCCCATGAGAGTGAAATCAAGCTGCCTTCCGCTCACAAGGCACTTTGCATTGGGTTTGAGGTGTACATCCGTATTAAAGCCTTTTTCCTGATTTTTCTGACTAAAGGGAATGCATTCAGAGAAGGCATTTTTTTAAACCTATATTATTAAAGCAACTCTGGCTGAGACATTTCCAAAAGAGCTTCTTTAAAATCTTTGAAATTATTTTTGATCATTAAACAATATTGGTTTTTAATGACTATTGATAAATATCTCTACACTTATATAATTATTAATCATTTATACAATTATTATGTATCTGAGGGTCCATTACTTCTAATCTGTATAATAATTGCAACAGCCAAGAAGAGACATAGATAACATAAAAGAGAGTAGATTGGAAAGTTAGTGGAATGGGAAATTAATATTTATTGAGCAACTTTGGTTGAGTACGTTAAATATTTTATCTAATACGAAGAAGGAAAGAAAACCTACAATTTGGCTGTTAATGTTGGAAGTTTATTCAAGAATATACTAAAAGAATGTAAAACATATAATTAAACTGATTTGAGAGAGCAATTGACTATGAGTGTCTGAAGTAAATAAGCAGGAAAAATTAAGGTAAACTGAATTTTAAGTCTTCCTCTAAATAAATTAGATGATCCATGCCCTATAAATTCATCCCTTTCCTTATTTGGAACATGCAGAAAATCTCTAGCATTATCTGTGCACAGCAATTTTTCTATAAAGAGAAGCAGAAATATCAAGGAATCATCTCTTAAACAAACTGAATCTTAGAAAAAATTTTTAAAGAATTTTAATAGTGTTTTCTGATAAATTAGAGATAAGTAATAAATGAAGAAAAAATTTAGCCATGACAGTTCACATATATGTTCAACAAATCAGTATGCCATTATAACAAGTGATTTACTGATTATTTTTTCCTATATATACTTAACTATAGTTAGTAATAAGTTATATATGAGAACTTAGACTTTCCATCATATTTGAAGATAATATTGCTACCTATAAATGTAACTTTAGAATTTGAAACATATTTCAGTTTCAAATTTAGAGTGAATCACCTGTTGATTCTAAAATTTTGTTTTTATTAAGAAAACATATTTATAGTTACTGTTGTGTTAATTAATAAGCATTTAAAATAATAGTTGGCTTCATATAAAGAATAAAAGAGGTGCAAATATACAATTCTAGAATTTACAGTCTTATTTGGAAAATATGCCACATACCTGAAGAAATCAAGAATTTAAGTGCCCTATGCTAATTTACACATAGTTAGGATATGTAACAATTACCATGTAATTATAATGCAAGTATATATTTAAGCCTTAGTGGGGAAGAAACCCAAATCTACAGTTAATAGTCTTGTGTTAACATTCTGGCTTTTCCAATTATCAGATGACTAACATCTAACAAATTCCATAAACTACCCAAGATTTAGCTTTATAATTGTAGTATAAAGAGTAACTATTATATTTAGTGGTTGTTTTGAGATTAGATATAATCTATATAAAGTACTTAGCATGCCAGGTCAGGGGAACACTCTTGGTAGATAATTTTATTAGTTATAATTCAGATATCTATAAAGAATACAAAGCCAGGATTTGAATTTGTAGAGCAAAAAATGGAGTTCTGCACAATGATCTTGAAGCACATAGAGAATTAAAGAATATATACATGAATCAACTAGTTCCAGACATATCTGAATCTGGATATAGTATCAGGACTTCAACTATCAAAGCAAAAAAAGTCATCATTATTGTTAGATACTCTCATAATAAATGTTTTCTTAGAAAACAAAATTGTCTACCAAGAGTGTTCCCCTGACTTGGCATGCTAAGTACTTTATATATATACTTTATATAGATTATGTCTAAATCTCAAAACAACCACAAAAGATAATAGTTACTCTTTCTACTTACAATTATAAAGCTAAATCTTGGGTAGTTTATGGAATTTGTTAGATGTTAGTCATCTGATAATTGGAAAAGTCAGAATGTTAACACAAGACTATTAACTGTAGATTTGGGTTTCTTCCCCACTAAGACTTAAATATATACTTGCATTACAATTACATGGTAATTGCTACATATCCTAACTAGGTGTAAATTAGCATAGGGCACTTAATTCTTGATTTCTTCAGGTATGCTGCATATTTTCCAAATAAGACTGTAAATTCTAGAATTATGTATTTGCACTTTTTCTTCTTTATATGAAACCAAATATTATTTTTAAATGCTTATTAACCCAACAGTAACTATGTAACAGTTGTCTTCTATGGACTCTATATTTATGGATATATTTAATTTTCAAAACACTCTTGGAGAGTAGGTACTGTTATTATTGCCCACATTGTCAATTAAAGAATGTCACTGACCATCTGATTCTACAAGGCTTGAGCCACTTCAGTCTCTGACCTTCAACACATCCTGAAAAGAATTCAATGTGGAGATCCAGAATGATGCACTCTGTGCTCTAGGAAAACTAGCAGAATAGGTCTTCTGACAGTCAGGAGAAAATTTTATGAACACCAATTCTTACATCTTCCCATACTTAGAAAAGCACTAAATTTATTAACAGAGATATCTGTTCCTCTTGGCTAACAGTAATCTTCTACCAAGATGTGTGCTTGACGGCACGTACCTCTTCTCTCAAATCACATGTATACTGACCTTCCCCCACCTCTTTGAAACAGTTCCTCAGAGCTATCTGAGAGGCTGTCCCCCAGGCTATGGTCATCAGTGAATCCCCAGATAAAACTGAAACTTACAGTTCTCATGTTGTGCGTTTTTATTTGTCAACAATTTCGGTGACCATGAAAGGACCCAGAACAGACTTCTCTCCTTCACCTGAACTCTATGAGGATTCAGAGCCTGGGTACAATCAAGGGGCCCTCGTTCCCATCCACTTCCTCATTGAGGCCAGGTGAATTTAGGTGAGTCTCTCCTGGTTCTCAGATCTCCTGAATATTGGTTGATGATCCTGAGTTTTATTTGGCAGTGAATAACAGGTACCTAGGGAAAGCTGGGTGAAAGACACTGGGGGAAATCCACCCTCCACCCCAGTTGAAAGATACGGGGATTTTCTCAGTTGAAAGATACTAAGCAGTCTGGACTGTGTAATTAGGTAGGAGGCTGGGCTAATGTTTTTCCACAATTAGGCTAAATGAAGGGTATCAGAAAGCCAACCTCCATTAACATCCCAGCCAGGTTAATGTACATATGGAACTTATACTTACAAGTACTTACTTAATTGGAAATTAAAGCAAATCTCACTCTGAAAATGGCCATGATGGGGCACTTTTGACATTCCAAGCTGGCTTTTGTCCACACAGTTAGAGGAAGCCAGCTTGATAAAATATCTTTCTAGATTTCTGACCCTAAGGGAACAAGTCCTTCTAAGAGGAGCTTGCACGTCTCTTCCTGTGGTTTGAGATATAAGTTTTCTACCAGGGCTCTCAGGAAATCTTATCTTACTCTTATATAGACCATCTCCAATTCCTGAGATTAAAAATAAAAAGGGAGGAAAGAGGCCTTTTGAAACTCAAGCAAGTAAACTTAACTTTTTCCCACTGTTATTTATAAACTAGTGAATTTTACACTGTAATACCTGATTCATGACTGAGTATTGAAAATGAAATTATGAGATCTCTGTTTGTGTCTGTCTATATATCTGTGTGTACGTTATAGATATGCCTCTACCTCCAGACAGTATTACCAAATTAATTTGTAAATGAACTCTATTTAATTGGCTTAAAGGAAATTAAGTACTTATATAAATTCTTAGAAGTATAAAAAAACTAACCCAAATGAATTTCAGGTTCGTATGATCTGGGTAATAGTCAGTATTAAATTAATATTTGATACTAAAATTAGTTTGTTGATTTAATTAATACAGACATATCTTTAAAGTCATCAACATTTAGTAAATACTTTTATTATACCTACATTTACTAGAAGTCAATTAAGATCTTATTATTTCTGTTAAAAAAATTGTCAGAAAAAAAAAAAACCTTGGTATGATGAAATTTTTGTAGGTAAATTAAATGTAGTAAGAGTTTTTAGTTAAACTCTTTAGGAATAATTATGTCTTAGGAATCTCCACTTAAAAAATACCAGGTATTTGGTAACTTGAAACCTCGGGGTTCTGCTAAATGAAGTTAAATGATGGATGGTTATTGAATAAAACTAGATCATTTCCAAATAAAATAAGATACTGGAATATTAATTACTGAATATAGGTTTCCTTTTACAGGGAAACTAATTATATTTGTAACTGTTAATAAATATGTTTGATGTAACACTGAGACATTATCTATAAGAAAGCCCATGTTTTCAGTAATTATAAATAGTATTTATAATTTTGCCAATATACAGATTGCTAGTGTACAATTGGTTACTTCTTAGTTTTTACTAGAAATTAAAGTTTTTAAGCGCTAACAATTCTAATAAAAAATATAATTAAAACTACGTAGGAAAACATTTTTGTGTGCAAGGAAAACTCTGAAGGTAAAATAGGAAGTTATAGAAGGTTGTGGAAAAGAAACTCAGAAAAAGTTTCTGTTCATGAACAGAACACTTGCATCTATATTTCCCACTGAGAAAGGGCCCCTGCACCACATTGGTCTATAGAGAGGACTGCTGACCTCAAATTCACCTTAAAACAATGCTCAAACAGAGATGAAACAATGCCCACACCAGGAGGAGAAGACAACAGCAGAAGTAGACAAGATGCCAAAACTCACCTGCATAATTATACATGTTTTCTTAATTTCTTAGACTTTTGCATATGAATCATTTTTTTTTCTATCATGGGCACACTCCTATACAGTTTTAAAATTAATCCAATTATTGGGTTTATGATCAATTATCTACATCTAGTACTTCTGGGTTACCTTAGTGGATTTCTCCTCTCCAAGGCTCTAACTGGATAGCCTGTAGGAAATTTACTCTAGAAAAATGAAATTATAATTCGCTTCAGGCCACTATTACTATTACTAGATGGGATCCCCCTCACTTGGCCAAACAATTATACTTGTTCTGATCATTGTCATGAATAAAAATTTTCTTTAAAGGTTATTCAATCTCAGTCAGAACAGTGAGCTAAATCTCTGTCAAATGCCTTAATCTCCCATTATTAGAAGGAAACTTCATGTAATTATGGATGGATATATAAAGTTAATATCAGGCTACAATCACTTAAGTTTAAAAGCTCCCTTATGTTGGGAACATTTAAACCATACTAAGGATAATCAGCTTAATAACACTAGGAAATTGGGCTGGGTGTCTTATGAAGAAGGTCAATATATCATTACCTTTAAGATAGTGATTCATGTGGGACAGACTGACTCAGATGACCTGGGAATATACTGGGTCACACCTAATGGAAGTTCTTGGCTTAAATTCTTAGTAAGGACCCAATTAATCCTATTATCTATATTACTTGTATTCTGCTTATTTTACAAGATGGTGTTTTCATACCTTACTAAATGTGTAACTGAGCCTCTAATAAAAATAATGATGACTAGGTGACTTAAAATGATTGACCAAATATATAGTTCTATATGAAATCAATGACTGTAATAGTGTAACTCTAGATATGGGAAGAAGCAATAAGAAGGAAACTTTTCCTGGACCATAATAGACCAGTAAAACAGGTAGTCCAGTGATATTTGGCTACAATTAACAGGGTGTAGTCTACTAATAGCACATTGATTGACTTATCAACAAAATCTGGGCCTGACATAGGAGTGAGGATTCCTAGTATCATGGGACAAAATGGTCACTAAATGCCTCCTAAACATTGGTTGAATTTATGACCATGAGGGAACACTGCCAAGTAAAGAATGTTCTCTCCATCTGGTGCTACAAGGATTGAGACCCTGCAGTCACTAAACTTCAACACACCCTGAAAGGAATTCAGGATGGAGATCCGGAATGATGGATTCTGTGCTCCGTGGAAACTGTCAGAACAGGCCTTCTAATAGTTAGATATTTTCAGAAGAAATTCTTATGAACCGCAATTACTGCATCTTCCCATACTTAGAGAAACACCAAAATCATTAATGGATTCCTCTTGACTCACAGTAACCTTCTACCAAGATATATGCTTGCCTGCATATACCCCTTCTCCAAAATCACATATATACTGACCTCCCCCCACCCCAAACCTCTTCAGAGCAATTCCACAGAGCTGAGAGGCTATCTCCAGGGCTATGGTCCTAATAAGTTCCTAAATAAAACTGAAATTCACAGCTCTCATGTTGTGGATTTTAATTTCAGTTGACAGAGAGCTTGAATAAATTGCCCAAAGTCATATACTTTGCAAGTTATAGGGTCGGGATTTAAATGCAGCTGTTCTCGATACACATACAGAGAATACTTTCGTGAAAGAATACTTACTAACAGAATTAATGAAGTGCATGAATTCCTTTTATAGGAATATTTTAATTAAAATTTTAGATGTTATATTACATTCTTCCCCATAAAATTCATGAAAACAATGTCATACTCTCTCTAGTATCCTGCATACTTATTCAATATATTTCTGCTTTAATATAACAGGAGATGGCTGAAATAGTGAGTGTAGGCCATGAAAATGGTCCTGAAGGAAACAAAATAGACATTATTGGAAAATATGAAATAAAAAACTGTTTTAGTGTTAAGTTCAATGGTGCATAATGTAAAGAGTTGAAACTGAAGAAAAAAAGAAAATTTATATTACAGTTATTGAATATATAATAAAATAAATTATAATTTCTGAAAACTGTAGAATAGTGGAATGTCTTCAAGTACATGTGACAGGTAATAAATAAGTTTTAGTGGAACATTTTGGATTTAGTAGAACATTGGAAAATAAAATTGTGCATGGTAAATAAATTACCTGAGTTACTAGAATTTAAATCAATGTAAAAAAAAAAGTTAGATATTTGTGATAGCAAAACAAAAAGGGTTAATATTTAAAATTCAAAAAGTGAAATTTACTAGCACTTGTAGATTATATTAATGCAGAACGAAATGAAGATTAATTATTAAAATGCCTAAATAATCTTTTTTTCTTCCAAGATGAATAGACTTGTACAGATGAGGCTATGTGGTCTGCTGTAAATAAGCACATACTATCTGCAAAATATTCCACTAGGCAATGTAGTATTAAGGACAAAAGCTAATGATGCTTTCTATTTTCAAGTTCTTGCTACCTTCATAGAAAGACAAATGGACCAGGCTGAGTTGTACACAGGAACAAATATAATTGGATGAAAGAGGAGCATTTTAGAAAGTGCTACATATTCAGTGGGAGATAACAGGGGGCATGCTTTATTCTTATCAGAGCTACCCAAGTAAAATTACTCTTTTAGGAACTATTTTGAAACCTTACTTTGAGAATTACTTTGAGACCCATTGAGACGTGATTTACAAGAAAAAGAAGAAATTATACTTAAGAAAACATAAAAAGGGGCATGTAGGTGTTGAGTGTTTACGTTTTTCCAGCACTTTACATGAAGTACTTCATTTATATTCATTTAATCTATCTTTATTTAATCTACACACTAAAAGCCTTAGATAGCATTATTTCCTTTCTATAGTTGTAGTTAGTACAATTAAGAGAGCTTTAAGATCACACTTCCAGTCATCAGTGTCAGGGTTTGACCTGGCATAAATAAGTAAAAAAAAATGTCCTTTTCACTACAACACCCACATGGTATCAATCTTTACAGTGTTCTGAAGTGTGAGGAAACAAAATGAAAACAATTGTATAGTATATTTTAATGTAACAGAGATGAATTTTTGAGGTTGATAAGCTTTTTTTGTCTTTATTTCTCATGAAAGACAAACTATAATTCTGAGGAGTAAGGTGTGTTTGTTGTAAAGGTGATAGGGAGATTTTTTACAGCTATATTTGGGACTGATTACAGGGAAGTAAGAGGGAGAAACTGCTGAGATATTCTGGGTCAGTGGTTCTCATAATTTACAACACAACACAAACACCTCGGGCCTAAATTTGCATTTCTAACTAGTACGTGGGTGAGCTGATGTTGCTGGCCTAGGGTCCCAATTGAAGAACCACTGCTCTAGGCAGGAAGACACCTGCATTCAGAGAGACATGGCAGAATAATATTCATCTGGGTTTTCTACTGCTTTGCGACTCCTTAGGCAAAGGAATAAGATTTGTGTGATAGTATCTTTTCATTGATTATAACATAGTTAATTATATTAAAATTCTAAAATTTTAATTAAATTAAATTCCAAAGTTGGGAATCTAATATACTATAAAGGATCTGCATTAATATATCAGGACTGCTTTAAATTCCTGAAAACATGAAGAATTAAATAAATATACTACCAGTCAGCAGAAGGAAATATACCATCTTTAAAATTGCATGTCACTGCTGTGTGAAATGCTCTCATTCCCTTCAGTAAAGGATAAAAATGTCATGCATAATTTAAAAAAAATAATTTTGTGTTTTGATTTTGAATATGCATCCTTATATTATTTGAATACATTCAGTAATTCTAAATAAAATTCGTTTTCACAATTAATTTGCTTGTGTTATATACAAAATTACATTCAGTAATTCTGAATAAATATATCCATACATTTTACTTTATTCCATATTTCATTAGACATATCTCTTACATTTATGTATTATAGGAAGAAATATGGGGCAGATGGGAAAAAGCCTTCCGTTATTTGTTTTCTCTACCTTATACTTTATATTCAATCAATAAAGAATGGATATGATTAATTATAGATTGTCTAACAAACTAAATATCTTTAGCAAATTAAAGCAATTCTTTTTATCTATTGGTCATGATATAATACCTTCTCCAAAATTAGATCTTTTAAATAATTTTAAACAGAAAATATAACAGCATTTACTGTTTCACATAAAATCAAATTATGTAATCTAATATGATCAAATGCTATCAAATGAAATCTTTAATTTTGAGAATACTGAATGAATATTCAAAATGTGCATATTCTTTTTTTTATTTTATTTTATTTTATTTTTATTTTTATTTTTTTTTTATTTTTGGCTGTGTTGGGTCTTCGTTTCTGTGCGAGGGCTTTCTCCAGTTGCTGAGAGCGGAGGCCACTCTTCATCGCGGTGCGCGGGCCTCTCACTGACACGGCCTCTCCCGTTGTGGAGCACAGGCTCCAGACGCGCAGGCTCAGTAGTTGTGGCTCACGGGCTTAGTTGCTCCGCGGCATGTGGGATCTTCCCAGACCAGGGATCGAACCCGTGTCCCCTGCACTGGCAGGCAGATTCTTAACCACTGCGCCACCAGGGAAGCCCCTGTGCATATTCTTAAACCCTAATCCTAAAGAAATGATTGAATCTAAAACATGCATATAGTTATTTTATATTGACTGGAAAAATAGGAATATCTTTGCCAGTATTGAGTACACATAAATGAAAAGAAACATTATGTTGCACTGAACCACAATAGGTTTGTGTTTAAATAATTCTCTAAATAAAGTATTTCTAATGGGTTAGATATCTCACACTGTTAGAGAACAGGATGGGATCAAAGACGTAAATGTTTCCTCTAAATGTTGAGCTTTCTAAATAAATGGTTTCAGCCTTAGAAAGATGTTAGGGTTGGGGATTTCTGGATGGAAAATATAATTCTGAATGTCAAGTTCATGGTATTCAAGCTCTTCTGCTTTAAATGTCAGGGCTGTTCTCCTGTATCAAGCATTAGACTGATAAAAGCAGCCAGGGAAATAGAAAACAGAAATGAAATCAAATATGACATATGGAAGGACAGAGCAGAGTACTGGGAAAACTCACATCCTTCACTGGAAAAGAAACAGTACTTGAATTAAATTTCTGAAAATGAGTTAGGGTTGTTTTTAAATTTTATATTCATCACCAGAAAACTACAAAATTGTGAAAATAAAATAAACTTTGTATAACCTGATTTAAAAAAATGAAATTGAATGATTTTTTTCACTGTGTAACCAAAAGTTAAAAAAGAAGTTTTGTAGGAAGGATAAACACAAAAAGTTTTCTCTTTCAATTAACTATGGTTTTTCTTACTTGCCTTTTTCGCCTCCTTACTTGAACATAAGAAACACTAACACCTGGTTTATCAAACATTTGTGAGATGGGAGCTTATTTGACAAACTGCTGATTGACAACATATTTTTCATCAGTCGAAAAAGATCAGAGAATGTTTCTCCATTATATACCATCACTTTAAGTAGTATGTAAATCTAAAATGATATAAAATGCAACCTATCCATTCAAGAATTTTTATGTGTTTATGTTTTAGATTTCAAATCACAGTTGATTATTATTTTGTTTTGCGTTATGCGGGCCTCTCACTGTTGTGGCTTCTCCCATTGCAGAGCACAGGCTCCGGACGCGCAGGCCCAGCAGCCATGGCTCACGGGCCCAGCCGCTCCGCGGCATGTGGGATCTTCCCTGACCGGGGCACGAACCCGTGTCCCCTGCATCGGTGGGCGGACTCCCAACCACTGCGCCACCAGGGAAGCTCCCACAGTTGATTTTTATTATACGTTTTGTTTTGGTTGCTGACAGTATAACGTGATAAGGTGCTAGAATTTTTTAAAAAGTGAAAGGCACATGAAAAACAGTATGATGTAATCTACTCTACAGACCCATGGGTGATAAAATCAGAAATAGGAACACTTTCATTTACTTTAGAAGAATATAAAATTTCAACCATACTTCTCTATCATTCCTATATCTGCTTATATAAAAAAAGGTGGATTAACCTCATTTTATATATGATGTCTTTCAGGGTTAGGTACTTCCAATATTGCACTTTGATTTTATAGAGCAAATTATGCTTATTTTTAGAAGAACATCTTATAGCAGCTAGATAATAAAATTTGCTTAATATATTTAATGTATTAATAATAATGTCTCTTAAAATATGGTAAATTATTTTAAATAAAATTTCCTTGGGTATTCTACCTATTGTATGATAAATAAAGTCCAAATGGAAACAAATATATCTGCAAGTGAGATGTTACTTATTGCACATTCCTTTCTTAAACTTTTTGATTGTTTTCTGTAGAATGGACTAACATATGCTCTCATGAGACTATTGAATAAACAAAGGTTCCACAGCAATTTTATTTCTATTTCTTTAACTTTAATGGTGATCTATTGAATCTGTACAAAAGGCGAGAGTTTAGTTAAAATACTGCCTAGACTTTTCCCCTCTCTTGCCTTCAAACATTTAATACTATTATTAAATCTTCTACTGTTTACCTTTGAATAATGTGTGTAAGGCCTATTTAGTTTTCTCCTTTCTACAATTTCCTCCACTCAATAGCAATAAATTAGTTAGTCCTCTTAATGCAAATTTTTGGAGCTCTTTTCTGTGTATGCTTTTCTCATATTAAGAACTCTTCCAGGGAACTTCCAACCACCTAGATGTTTGAATGCTAATCTCTGTGACCTCAACTCTGCAAATCACTCTATGATCTCTTGGGATCCGAATGTGCTCCCTGGCAGAAGTTTCAGCATTTATAGGGCTCCTTTCATTTGTTTTCCTTTCTTCTGGGGTCATGCTATTGTGCTTCTATTGTGTAATGACTGAAAACTATTGCTTCATATTTTATCCAAATTCTATTTTCTTAAAATGAAAATTACACTTAATAACATGATTTACTTCATCACTGCTAAAACAGAAATCAACATTGTTTTCTCAGAGTTCACCACATAATTATAATATATAGCCAGGGTTAAAAATCACTCTATAAAGTAGAATGTACTTTCTTTCAAAATAGAGAAACCTTAAATTATCCTAAAATACGATACACATTAATTTTCTTCCTATCCCTTCAACTTCTATCTGGTTTCATCTTACCTCAAAAGATAGATTTAGGGTATTTTTAAATTTTCTTAAGCTAACCTTTTATTTCTTTTATCTATTTAGTTTCTGGCTTCTTGAAGGTTCAGTCCTCACATCAGCAGTATTGACATTAACTGAGAGCACATTAAAAATCTAGAAGTTCATCCTCTCTCCCAGATCTGCTGAGTTGAAGTCTGAAGATTTGCAAGATCCTCAGGAAATACCTGAGTGCCCTATGTTCTGAGAAATCCTAAATAACATACATGCTACAAAACTAATGGAAACCAAATAAAGCTGATACAGGAGGAACCAAGAAAACTAATAAGGCTTTTAAAAGACCGTCTAAAAGGTGAATTATTTTGTTTTCAGTTGTGCTGATCATGTATATGCAACTGCTCTTATATTATATATTTTTTTATTATCTTATAGAAAATTTCCCCCTCAAGTGGTGAAGTGATAGTCAAAGTAAATATCACATGTGAACAGTGAATTGCATCTCTTGCATTTGTGTGTGTGTGTGTGAGCCAGTTCCAGTGTACAGGTCAACAGCAACATGCAGTCTTTTTCTAACATTAGTTTATTCTGTCATTTAGTTCCATTTAGTGTCATGTTGTGTTAGAATTGTTAGAGTACACATACACCAGTTCAAGGAAAGAATGGTCATTCTTTGGAAATAATTGACAGAATAATAAAACTTTCACTACTTTATTTTGCAAGAAAGTCAAGACATCAATAGTTATGTCACTTCTTCAGTCCTTCTGAAATCTGTATGGAATGCTATAAATGAATAGGTGGATTATCATGTTTATTTAGAGAAAGGTAAAATGCTTTTGAAAGATGAATGTAAATATATTATTTATAATTAAGGTAAATTTAGCAGTATTTTTTTTTCTGCTTAATTCTTCCTTCAACTCAACAAACTAATTAAGTAAACTTGTTATAGATATCTTCTGAGAGCAAGGTAATGTTCTGGGTGCTGCATAGAAAGATAGATAAGATATCTTTATCAAAGAGCTAACAATTTGGTCGGGGCACATGAGGTATAACAGGAGAAAAATCAATGGAAAGTAATGTGTCATTAAAGAATACCAGTGGATATAAAAAAGAGAGAGAGAGGGACAGAGAGAGGGAGATAACATTATTTAGCTCAGAAATCAAAAGGAAATTCATGGAGAAAAGATAAAATGTAGTCAGTTGTTAATGATACTGGGTTGGAATTCCTGGTGGAGAGTATCACTTTGAGAAAAGTCTGATGGCAGGAAACAACAGAAGTGGTTTACCTGGCTGATTATATAGAAAATTCGAGGGAAGAAAAGTTTAAAATGATATCTTGAGTGGGGCCAAATAGGGAAAGGGAGAATTTATATGCAATGCAGCTGGAAAGTTTTTGACTGAGTGACAAAAGCAGTGATCTCTTTAATAAGCTACAGCATTACACAAATGAGCTGGAGAAATGTGGAGTTATTTACAAGGTCTGCAATAATCTTGGTAAGAGAATAATCAGAAAGGAAAGGAGGCATTATACATAGATGAGGTAGTGGAGGTAGGTGCTACACCAATTTGACAATAATTGGGTAGAGAGAAATTCCTGAAGAATCAAAGATCGCCCAAAGGAATCTAGCCAATTTATTAAGAGATAGTCCCATCTGCAGATATTGTAAAGTAAAAAGAAAGAACTGATTGCATTAAGAAAGGGGTTTGGGACAAGCTAAATTTATGATGCTAGTGAAAAATCTAGGGAGAAATGTACAACAGACAAAATGCATGTCTAGAGTTAGCAGTAAAAATAAAGACCTATCAATTTAATTTGGTTTCCATTAATTTGTAGTATGGAAGTATGTATATAGCTAGAAGATAAGGTAAAGATGTAGAATTGCATGAGGACCACAAAACATATTTGAAAAAGATATGAAAAGACCAAGAAGTAAATTAGAGAGCATAGTTTTAAGGAGAGAGAGGTGTACAGAGTAGAAGGTAGTGAAGGAAATAGAAAAAAAAAAAATAGTAAGTGTTCCAGAATAAGAGGACAAATGCAATGAAACAAAGGAAGAAGAGAATTGCAGTATTTATCAACTGTTTCAAGAATTTCAAAGAGATCAAGAGGAACTAAATAAAAAAGATTATTATTGAATATAAACTTAAGCATCAGGTGTGTTTGGACTTTCCAGCTAGTATCTCTGGGATAAATTTCCTAAAACCTGGGATAATCTCTCCATTTTAAGGTCAGTTGATCTAATTAGCAACTTATTTCCATGAGCAAAGTCTGTTCTCAGCAGTACCTAGATTTATGTTTCATTGAATAACCAGAGAATCTTAGGGAAGTCATCGTTAGAATTCTACCTGTCACAACTGGAATTTTCTTCTTTAAGGTCTATATAACTTTTGCTGTACATCTTATATTCCATATTCTATGTCTAGTGTTAGGCAGTCAATTTCATGTTTCAGGTATCTCACTCTCAGTATCTAAGTGAACATTTATTCATAAGGTCTCTCTAAGTAATATTTAGCACTGAAATGCTAAGGAGGGTGGCTTCTTCCAATAAGAAGAAATGCTTTCTGTGTCCAGTGTGAACCTAGGATTCACTCTCTCGGGATATGGTATTCAAAGACAGAGCTTTGGTTTCCTCTCCAATACAGTGCGTGGTGAAGTAGTGCACCCTTCCTCAATGAGTTGTGTACTATCCCTCATTAGGCAAAGAGAGTTGCTGTAAACATATGTCCATGATTGAAGTCTGGCCAAAAAGACAAAAAAAATTATTTTCAATAAAAACACTGTTTCCCTCACATTGGACCACCTTGAATACCATAAACCTACATACGTTATGCTTTATATTCCCAAATACTTCCCTAAGTCTCACTGCAGAAGGGCAGTAAGTGTTCCTGTTTAATCAGGTAGATTGCATATGGAAGGGAATATAATTTAAATTATGGTGCTACGATGACACTGGGGATACAAATTAGGCCTTAGAGATATAAAAATATCCATATTCTCAGAAAGTTCAACATAGAAGAAATATCATTTTCTCACTAGAAGAGAGTAGCAAGGGTAGCAAAGGGTAGCAAAGGTACAGCAATGATAGCCTTGCCATTGTTGGTAGCTCCTGCCTTGTTTCTAACAAACAGATTGTCCTGCAGTGCATTCCTCTCATCCAAATTTGCTATTTTGCATTTTAATTTTGCTAAAATGTAATTCCAAATAAATGACAAAACAAATAATATACCCCAAATTTGCCACAACAAACTCTTCTTAAGAAACAGAAAGGGGGCTTCCCTGGTGGCGCAGTGGTTGAGAATCTGCCTGCCAATGCAGGAGACACAGGTTCCAGCCCTGGTCTGGGAAGATCCCACATGCCGCGGAGCAACTACGCCCGTGAGCCACAACTACTGAGCCTGCGCATCTGGAGCTTCTGCTCTGCAACAAGAGAGGCCGTGAGAGTTAGAGGCCCGCGCACCGCGAGGAAGAGTGGCCCCTGCTCTCCACAACTAGAGAAAGCCCATGCACAGAAACGAAGACCCAACACAGCCAAAAATAAATAAATAAATAAATAAAAATAAAATTTTTTAAAAAAGTAAGATTTTCATTTAATCCTCTATTGTGCTCTTGGTTTCACTTATTGCTTTGTCCCAAAATTCAACTTTATCTTGATATTCACTATATGACTATTCCCTCTACCTATCCAAATAATCATTGCTGTTTAGACACAGACAACCTCATATCCTGATGTGATAAACAGCAGTAGCAGTTCTACTCTACTTTATTTCACAGTGAGGCTAGCAAAGCTAGAGTTATAGAACACTCTTTTTTTTTTCCAAATAATTCTTTTATTCTTTAAATTTTTATTTTATTTTATTTATTTACTTTTGGCTGTGTTGGGTCTTCACTGCTGCGCATGGGCTTTCTCTAGTTGTGGAGAGCAGGGGCCACTCTTCATCACGTTATGCGGGCCTCTCACTGTCACGGCCTCCCTTGTTGCAGAGCACAAGCTCCAGACGCACAGGCTCAGTAGTTGCGGCACGTGGGCTCAGTAGTTGTGGTGCACGGGCTTAGCTGCTCCACAGCATGCGCAATCCTCCTGGACCAGAGATCGAACACACGTCCCCTGCATTGGCAGGTGGATTCTTAACCACTGCACCACCAGGGAAGTCCCTGGGGTTATAGAACATTCTTACTCCACAGAATATCCTCAAAATGAAGTTGAGGCCACAGATGATTGAAAAAAATTGGGGAAAATATTGGTTAAAAATTCAGATATTTTATCTGGCATCCATAGCCTAGAATTGAAAGAAAACAAAGAACGAAAATATGTATGTAAGGGAAGTATTTTCTTTAATGCAGTAGGTATTTTTTGATTACTTATTATCTAACCCTAACCCTGACTGTGAGGCACACTTAGATATAAAAAGTTACCCTTGCCATCAAGCAGCTCAGGATCTAGCTGCTGAGAAATGAAAAGGAAATAATTCATGAATAATTAATGAGGAGCCAAATCAGGAAAGGAGAAAGATATAAAATAATAGTAAAATTTGATCGGAATCACAAGGAGGGAAGAAGGTTCTGGTATAATGTAGATTAATTCTTCCATAAGTGTGCCTATGAGGGCCCCTGCTAAGTTGTCAATATCCTCTCCAGCAGCCCTGCTTCTACAAGTCCTCGTGCAATAATGAAAATTAGACAAGTGTAGTTCTTATTATGATAAAAAGGAAAACTACATACATCCGTGCAGGAAGAACATTCAAGAGAAGTAGAGAGTTTTCAAATGGATACTGAAAAAGGCATTTAAAACTTTCAAGGACCATTGTTATTTCTTCTGTTTTTAATTTTTTCCACTTTATTTCATTTGTCCCCAAATCAAGATATTTTCTGATCTATATTATTGGTCTGTTGTGAATCAAGATCAAATTGAACAATATAGTACATGGTGCAAAGTGATGTCCAGATAGTACTATTAAAGTCATTCCTCTTTGTTGATGAACCTATAAAACCTTTAAAATAAATTTAAATTAGAAAACTTAAAATAGATTATTAATTACATATTAAGTAAAATAGCTATGATATAATTCTGGCATACCAGTTCATGAAATTGGGGCTCTTTGTAATTTGATTGTGATAATTTTGTTCTCTATATATTTATGATTTATAGAAAGCTGACTTTAAAAATTATGAGATGCATATGACTGATATAATTAGACCATGAAAATGAATGAAATTTTCTGACATATTAGGGAATAACTCATTTAAATGAGATGCCTAATTTGTTAGCTTCCAGAGTCAGATCAATTTTAGATAAGTAATTTATATTACTGAATTATATTCCAATTTATGCAGACAAAAATATTAAGCACTGTACGGTCTGTTGAGGGACTGCCAAAAAATCATGGATTTTAGTGCTGAGAAGGTTAAGTGTATAGATGTTTAATGACTTAAACCAACAAGTAAAGATTTTTAAATGCAGTAAAAATAAATGATAGAGTTCAAAGTGTTGACAAATGCTAATTTATGAACTATTAAACTTTACCAGCTGGGATAGGTACTGCAGGTATAGTCTTCTAATGAAGGAAGTCTTTTGCAAGTCAATAATATTGTTGTAATTTACTTCTAATAATGTATTCTAATAGAATTTGCACTAAGAATTTGAAATGCCTTTTTCATTGGTAATGAATGGAGTGTTGGTTTATAACTGAACTACAGGGATCTATTTATAACCACTTAAACACTCACTGAGGCTTGAGGATGTGTATGGATGGTATTTACGCAAAATAAAGATATTTCAAGTGAGAATGATTTGTCACTTAGTCAAGACACTGTCTCAGGGTGCACACAGCGCAGAGCGTATTTCTCTCATTGTTCATCAAGACAGAAGCTAGAATCTAATTTGGTATGCAGTACGTCTCTCAGTTGGAATAAAGGTATTTTGCAGCCTATGAAACAAAGAAACAATTGCAAATAGCTGCAAATTAGACCATCAGGAAGTCTAACAGCAAGACAGATAATAGTCTAAGTCTATGATAAGAACTGCTGATCATACAATTTATCTCTCAGTCCCACATAGATGAGGGTGAAGAGCCCATTGTCATCCTTTGGTTGGAACAATAAACATTTACAAATGTGTAAATGTGCTGCCCTTTGAGACATCTAAATTTCACACTTTTAGTGTAAAAATATATCTTACCATTTTAATAGAGTGTACATCTCTTTGGGGGAAAATACAAGAATTAAGCATTCCTTGGGTCTTTTAAGCCACCTTAATATGCATAAGGGTCTATAACCATGTGTATTAGTTTCTGATATTATCTGGAACCAGTTCAACTGAACTTTTGGTTCATATCCTTACTCTCTCTTTCTCTTTCTTTGGGACAGACATTTTATCTTTTTTAATATGCACTGTTTTTTTCTAAATGTCAAACCCTTCCATACATAGGCAGGAAACAGTACAGTTTACAAACAACAGGCCACCCAAGGGCAGAATGCTACTGAATCATCCAGGCCCAAGTCCAGAATACTTGCTTCCTAAGAAAGCTGTACTTAGGGGCATTTCATTTCTGTATCTTTTAACTAGAGGGGGGTATTTGAGATTTCAAAGAACCACAGTAATCCAGAGAAAATGTTATGGGGTTGGTATATGAAAATGTTGAACTCTTTTTAAAAGAAAGGTTTTTTTGTTTTGTTTTGTCTTCTTTTGTTTTAGATTTGGGAAAGTAGGATGGTCAGAAGAGTGAGGTTAAAGTTTTAAAAAATGAAAAATCAACAGTTGCTGTACATTTTTAACAGGTACCATGAAAAGTATGTTTTAGCTGTCAGACATATGGCAATATTGACACCAATAAGCGCCAAGGTAGTTTCTGATTCTGAGGTTGGTCTTTAGAGATATTTTGGTTTCCCTTTGTTTTATGGGGTTTTTTTTTGTTTTTTTTTTTTTTTTTTTGCAGTACGCGGGCCTCTCACTGTTGTGCCCTCTCACATTGCGGAGCACAGGCTCCGGACGCACAGGCTCAGCGGCCATGGCTCACGGGCCCAGCCACTCCGCGGCATGTGGGATCTTCCAGGACCGGGTCACGAACCCGTGTCCCCTGCATTGGCAGGCAGACTCTCAACCACTGCACCACCAGGGAAGCCCTGTTTTATGTTTTTATAGAGTCTCACAGACAGACTCCACAAAACAGGGACATATCCATACAAAAAGTTACCAAGGATTTTTGAAAGAAATACATTGCAGAATGATATTGGATATTAGTTTTACAATAGAAATTAGTTTCTATCCATGTCAAACTGAGTTTTAATGTCCTATGATTTAAATTCCTTTATGTGTAATCATCTTTTAACTAGTTGTAAAATCATCACATAGGAGTAAGAGATCAAATACTTACTACTTTATTTATTTCAAATATTGTTCTAAGCTTTTGAAATATTCTGGCTTATAACTACTAAATTTGACGTTTCCAATTTCAGAAGTTACTGTTTCACAGTAAATTCCAAAAAAAGGAAATAAATGCCTGAATAGTACTCATTGTTTGTAGGAAATATCAGCTCTAATAGCAGGATTATATTGAAAACAAATTCTAATTTTACACAGTAACAGGCCAATAAATAAAAACCTGCAAAATGTGTATTTATGGGGGTCGTGATCTGTCAACCACTGCAAATGATCTTGAAAACCCTAAACATAATCAAACAATGCAAGCACTATTGGATTTCTGTCAAGAGCATAAAATACTTAAAGAAAAACAATAGAGGATCATGAGAAGTTGCAGAGTAGTATGTAAGAACATTTGGCAGGTCTTAGATTAACAACATTAAAGTTCTATCTGTACAAGCATAAACTAGTCAACACTATCTATAGCAAATATCATAGCCATTTTCCAGGACATCTAAATAAGAATAAGCAACAAGGACACATTTCCCCTTAGGAAAGTTATAAGTAGAAGTAAATATTTCAAGGAAAAGAATAAAGGTTGTTTAGTCTGCCAAATGCATTTTTGTTCCTGTATTTCATTTTTTATTATGCTACCTAATAATTAAGTTGTGGGTTATCTAAAAAAGCCTTTCCTGGGACAACTCTGACTAATAACTTTTTAGATGTATTTAACATATTCAAAAGAACACCATTCCTTTTTACAATGATAGAGAATAGGCTTCATTTTTTTAATTTGCTGCTTAACTAATGACTGCAAAAAATTTAATGCTAAATTTGGTAGTATTGATATAACTATTTATAAGCTGTATGCAAAAAAGAGATTAATGAATGGTATTTATTTGACCAGGGAGGGGTATTGTTTATGGATGAGTGTGAATGTACATATATTTGTTCAGAGTGTGAATGAGAAATATAAGAGAGAAATCAATAATCTGATTAGGCAAAAGAGGCTGAAGGACTTTTTGATGTGAAGTGTTATTTTCCAAAACTTTCTAATAAAATTTACTATGGACAGCTGCCCCATATGAGTGTATTTGGTGGGGAGAGGGGTGAGGGAATCAAGAAGTAAAGATATCTCTAAGTCTGATGGCTTTGTAAAGTGTAATATTGACTAGGCTGAATTACATTTCCCAAATTTTATTTTCTTGTATGTTTCTAGTTAGAGAGGGCCACAGGGGAGATTCTTGGGGGAATTGGAGGGCACAAGGAAAGCAGCAGCTATTTTTCAGCTCATATACGATGTCACTGATCTGCTGACTCACATTGATGATATGAGGCAAAAGCTCTGTACCTGCTTTACCTTCCCCGGGATCCTCCTATGGCTTCTCTGACTCCTGGGCCACATATGTGTGTTCAGTTTTGTGATGAAGGATCCCAGATTCTGCAAAACACCCTCATCACCAAATCAGAGGCAACAGGAACAGAAAAGGTGTCAGTTCATCCTATGGGAATCCAGCTTGTTCTTGAATGTTTCAACCTACCTTGATCTTCTCCACTTTACCTCTATCTTTCCTAAATGACTGCATGCCCTGTGGATATCAAGCTCCAGCATCAGATGTAGAAACAACAGACTTACAGGGACCGGTTACCCAGCTCCCATGATTCCATGATTGTATATGGCCACTTCCCTATAACAAATCTATCTATCTACCTATCTATCAACTATCTATCTATCTTTCTATGTACCTATATATCCATCTATCTACACACAGACACACACAGATATAAGGTTCTGCTTCTCTGGTTGAATGTTGACTGATGCAATGACTAAACTTTTTGGTCAATATCATGACAGAGGTGAAAAACAAGTCATAGGATATAGAAAAGTTAATGAGAATTTAGTAGATGTGAAAAATCAGAGCCCACGGCAGCTAGGAGAAAGTTTAGTCCACAGAAATCCACAGGGTGTTTTTAGGGTTGTAAGACAGTTTTGCCTAGATATTAGCAGACTAAGTACCTAGACAGCAATATGAGTTACATTCCTCACTGCAAAAGTTCTTTAAAGTTTCCTCCTGCCTTTGCTTTGTTTGTTTAAAATCCTACTTCCACAGAACTTTCTAAAAGAGCTTTTTAAAAATACAAGTCTGATGACAATCACACATAAAATGATTCCCTTTTCCAATGGGATATAGTCCAAGCACATTCCTCATTTGTTTAAGAAATAAACATTATTTCAACATTGTTTAGGGACCAGGAAATCTGCCAGGCTTTGAGGACAGCCAAACAAGTATCTTAATCTCTTGCATGTTGCCTTATTATTTTGAGGATTATATGCCTTCATAGAGAAAAAAAAAAAACCTTAAAATTATGGTTTCATACTTGTCTTTTCCTATGAAATATTTTAATAATCATCGTCTTTTGCAAGAAAAAAAATTCCTTTCTTCTGCTTTATTTCAGACAGTTAAGGTAAACCTTTTTGTTATCTTAATATTTTTTAAAAGTCTCTTGTTATTCTATTCTTTTCTGTCTTTTTATCGTTTCTTATTAATAAAAGTCAGCTTCTGTTCTGATCCTTGGTTCTCTATGCTCTGTGCTGTCATTTGTGGGTGTACTAAAGTCTAAGGACAAATACAATTAAAAATAAGTTGGTTTACTTCTCCCTGTTGAAAATGGGAGAAGAGATTTTCCTCCCCTTCTTTTTCTCAGAGCATTTACCTTAGAAAACATATAAGTAATCGTGTTTTCTCATCTCTTTGAAATGTATAAAAATACTTTCAAAACTAGATTGGCATTCCCTCAGCTGGCCTTTTGTTAGCTTTCTAAACCAGGAATTTCTCAAGAACCTGAGAGTACTCTCTTTGAAATGGAGAGATCAAGGGAGAGAGCACGGGGATCTCCCAGTGTCCATATGTGGAAAGAAACCTCATTAAGAGGTGAGAAGTGGTTTTTGGTTCCTCCAGATAAAGTCAATTAGCCAGCATAGATCGTTGCCCTAATTACCAGGTAAAGTTAGGATAAACCATGTGTGATAAATGATGCTGTCAGAGTCCTCTTACTTGAGGACTAGTTATAATTTATCTTGAGAACATGTATGTAATGGGTTGTATCTGCTTGGCTATCTAAAAGGGTGAAGATTCCTTCTGTTTTTGCACCTTCTTAGCAGATTGTCCATGATATGCATCACATTCAGGTTTAATGTTGACTCAACAATGGTTTTCTTTCTCTACCACTTTTGTGGAGAGATTTTCCAGACAAGAAGACATTGTTTTTAATACTATTTCCCCACAAAACTCATGACTGCTTTCTTGGGGATATATTTATTCATTTTTTTCCTTAAGAATTGAAATTTTTCCTCTTAAAATGAAATTTTATACTTCACCTTAAATGATCTTTATAATGAGCTTAGGGCTATTTTTTTCCTGAAAATGTTAAAGTATCTTTTTTCTAAAGTATATACAAATATATATATATATATATTACACACACACACATATATATGTTCATAATATCGTTCTTTTACTTTTAAGAAGAGTGAGATGTTTTGTTTGTGCCTTTAACCCTATATAAGATTTAGGGAAGCTTCTCTATTACTGTTTAATGTAGATGTTTTTGTTTTTGTTTTTAATTGAGGCATGACTGACATGTAAAAACCTGTACATATTTAATGTACACAACAAAATGAGTCTGGATATAAACATACCCACCATTAAGTCCATAAACATGTTCATCACCTCTCATAGATTCTTCACACGCCCTTTATTATTATTGGTGTGTGTGTGTGTTGTAACAGGGAAAAGCTAAATTGGACTCCATGTTTGATCTGTTTCTTTGACTTTAACCTTCGCTTTTTGTTGCTTTTTTTATTATAATCATACATAATGGCCTGCCTCAGGGAACCCTGTCCCTCTGCCTGAAGGTTAAACTCAAGTGCCTCTGTTCAGCTCACAGGGAGACAATCTGACCCTGTCCACCTGTGGATGACTGCAAGAAAGAAGAAATTAACACATCCCCTCACCGAGGCTGGCCATTCCAGGGGATATTTGCAAAACTTATGGCCTTTTTAACTTTACTTCCTCATCTCCTCGCCCTCTCTGTGCTGTAAAAGAAACTGGCATCCAAACCCCGAGATAATGTTTTTCGGAGACACTAGTCTGCCATCTTCTCTGTCTGCCCGCTTTCCAAACAAAATCATCTTCCTTGCCTCAACACCTTGTCTCCGACTCATTGTCCTGCCATGCAGCGAGCAGAGCAAGCTTGGACTCGGTAACAGTAGGAATACTTAACATAGTACCTACTCTTTTAGCACATTTTAAGTACACAGTACAGTATTGTAGGCTATAGGCATTACTCTGTAGAGTAGATCTTCAGAATGTTTATCTTATATAACTGAAACTTTGTACACTTTGACCATCACCTCACCATTTTCCCCTTCCTGCAGCTCCTGGCAACCATGAACTCTGCTTCTATGAGTTTGACTATTTTAGATTGGTGGCATAAATGAGATCATAGGATATGTGTTTTTCTATGTATGAGAGTTCACATCATAATATGTCAGGTCCATCCATGTTGTCACAAAGGGCAGAATTTCCTTATTTTTTTAAAACTCAATAATGTTCCATGGTATGTATATATCATATTTTCTTTATTCTTCATCCATTGATGGAGTTTTAGGTTTTTCTATGTCTTGGCTATTGTGAATAACTACAGTGAACATGGGTGTACAGATATCTCTTTGAGATCCTGATGTCAAATCTTTTGGATAAATACTCAGAAGTGGAATTTCTGGATCATATGGTAGTTCTGCTTTTTTTTTTTTTTTTTTTAGGAACCTCCATACTGTTTTCCATAGTGCCTGTACCAATTTACATTTCCAACAATATCATACCAAAGTTGCCTTTTCTCCATATCCTTTCCATTTGCTTTTTTAAAAACAACAGCCATCTTCACAGGTGTTTGTATATTATATCTCACTGTTATTTTGATTTGCATTTTCCTGATGATTAGTGATGTTTAGCACATTTTCACTTACTTGTTGGCTGCTTGTATGTCTCCTTTAGAAAAATGTCTGTTCAGATCCTTTGTTCATTTTGGTGGGGGTTATTTGTATTATTTTCATGGTATTGAATTGTAAATTTTTTTAATATTTTGGATATTAATCTTTTATCTGATATATGGTTTGCAAATGTTTGTTTCCCATTCTGTAATTGTCTTTTCATTTTGTTGATAATTTCCTTTGCTGTGCAGAAGCTCTTAGTTGGATATAACCTTACTTGTTTATTTTTGTTTCTGTTACCTGTGTTTTTGGTTTCATATCCAAAAATTCATGGCCAAGACTAATGTCAAGGAGATTTCCCCCTATGTTTTCTTCTATAAGTTTTATGATTTCAGGTCTTACCTTTAAGTCCTTAACCAATTTTGTGTTGATTTTTGGTGTAAGATAAGGGTCTAGTTTTACTTTTTTGCATGTGGTTATCCAGTTTTCCCAGCACCATTTATTGAAGAGTATATCTTTGTACCATTTTGTATTCTTGGCACACTTGTGGAAGATTAGTTGGCCATATATGCCTGGGTTTATTTCTGGGGTCTCTATTATCTTTCTTTGTTCTTAGGGTCTGTTTTTATACCAGCACAATACCGTATTGATTAATATAGCTTTGTAATATAATTTAAAATCAGAAAGTTGATGGCTCTAGATTTATTTTTTGTGCTCAAGATTGCTTTGGTGAGCTTACCTGGTGGCGCAGTGGTTGAGAGTCCACCTGACGATGCAGGGGATGCGGGTTCATGCCCCGGTCCGGGAGGATCCCACATGCCATGGAGTGGCTGGGCCTGTGAACCATGGCCACTGAGCCTGCACGTCCGGGGCCTGTGCTCCACAGCGGGAGAGGCCACAGCAGTGAGAGGCCCGCGTACCACACACACACACACACACACACACACACACACACACACACAAAAAGGATTGCTTTGGCTATTCAGATTCTTTTGTGTTTCCATATGAATTTTAGGAGTTTATTATTTTTAACTTCTGTGAAAAGTGACATTGGAATTGTGATAGGATTCCACTGAATCTGTCAATCACTTTGGATGCTATGGCTATTTTCACTATATTAATTATTCCAGTCCATGAACACAGGATATCTTTCCATTTATTTGTGACTTCTTTAAGGGAAACATCAGTCATTTGTATGTCTGGCCAAAAAATCTTACCTCAGGGTGATAGCTTTTATGTTTGTGAGAAGTTGTTAGCTGGCTCAAACAAAAGCATAACTGTTGTATAGGGTTCAGGGAAATTCAGGTGTTGAATTAAAGAAAATATATGAAAATGGACTCTTAGGTTTCTTGTAAATCCAAAGAAGATACTTGAAGCTGATAATTAACAATATATTTACCAGTATTTATTGTTTTCTGTCAATCCTTTGGTTTTATAAATTCTCTTAGCTTAATTTTATGGAGTAATGGTAGGAAAGTATTTTAAAGCTGGGTTAGTTACATTTCAACATAAACACACAAACTGTCTAATTCTTGATAAAGAACAGAACAAAGAGGACTATTATGATAAGCATAATTTATATTCAAAATTGAATAACCAATTAATCAATTTATGTATAGTCAAGTTAGAACATGTGTTAATGTGAGAAATTTTAAAGATTTAATTTTCATAGAAGACTATTAGCTTTGTTTTATTTTACTTTATGGACTGGAACACAGGCAACCAATTCATAAATATATGACATTAACAAAAAATGTTAGTGTGTGAAGAAATGGCTAGGGCTGCATAAGTCTATAGTCCATAATTAGTTACAAAACAGAAAATATGTCAGGCTTTCCTGATGGCGCAGTAGTTGAGAGTCCGCCTGCCGATGCAGGGGACACAGGTTCATGTCCCGGTCCGGGAAGATCCCACATGCCTCGGAGCGGCTAGGCCCGTGAGCCATGGCCACTGAGCCAGCACGTCTGGAGCCTGTGCTCCACAAAGGGAGAGGTCACAACAGTGAGAGGCCCACGTACCACAAAAAAAAAAAAAAAGAAAATATGTCAAATTATGAACCTTATTGCTAAACATTTGCTAATGTAAACTTTATCTTCCAAGTTGTGATGAACATATGAGAGGTATAGAATTAGAAAACATTGTTTTACAATTACATTAATTCTTAATTTTTTTTCCCAAAGTTTTTTAAGTTAATAAAGTTAAAACTTTTGGGCTGGATGATTTGAAGACAGACTTTAAAAAGTTGGGAATTTTACTGGAATTGGGCAAGATTTATCACATAATAGCTTTGGATGAGGAGGAAAGTTGTAAGGCAGGAATTTTGAAGCCAGTCTTGATGAGCTAGAACTTTATTAGTTTAGTTCTAATGAAGAAGCTGTGGTCTTGATAAGGAAGCAAGTTTGAATGCTTTATAAGTTAACTTACTGGAACAAGTGTTTCCTGAAGAAAAATAGTTACTTTTTGCTTCTCATATGTTGCAGGATTATATGCTTGATTTCAGTTAAAAGAAAAAAAAGATAATTTAGGAAAAAGTATGTGAGAATATAAGATGTCAACATTTACACAATATTTTATACTGAATGTTTTTCTCCTGGAGTTATAGAAAAAAGAAGGACTATCAAGGAAATCACTTCCAATTTTGTAGACTGTTGGCTTAAATGTTTCTTTCAATACATATTGTAAGTAGATTAACAAGCAACACACACACACACAAAAGAGAATCACATTGAGTTTCAATATCACTACCTAGCATAAAGGGGCAAGAATTTCATTCCTGTCAGGCTCCGTAGTTGCAGACAACAGTCCAGTGTAATCACTATAAACAACAGGATTTCTTACAGTGTATTATTTTTCCTACAAAATTTCTAGAAAGACAGATAAGTAAGATTTGATGTTATATCGTTAGTAATGAGGGTGGCCCAACAAGTCTTTAGGGCAAATTTGTATGAATTAGAAAAATATTTCCCTCTGAGCAGAAACAACTCAGTGAAAAAGTAGCTTGGCAAGGGCATACAGCCTGAGTCATACATAGCCTGAAACTTACACAGCAATGCAGCAACCCTGGAATGACCTAAACAAGAAAATATCCAGTTGTAACTGGGATTACTCACTTCTGCCTTCCAAGTCTCACGTGGATACATCTGCTTGGCTTAACTTACATCACATGGTGAGTCTGTCATGTGAAAGAATCTGGATAATTTTGTTTTGAGAGTTTGTCCACAATGGTAAAGGAACACTAAGGAGAAGGGGATTGGAGTAGGTACTAAGTGAGCTAATTTGCAGAATCCAACATGGCTTTTATCCAGAAACCATTTATTGAGAGTCTGCTATAGTTCAATTGTTGTGTTAGGGATATACTTGCAAAGCTCACAGTCTAGTCTATTATACAAAAAAAAAAAAGAAAAAGCTTAAGAAGGGGAGCTTATCTGAGTTATTTAGCTACATGTTTAAATTTTACAAAATAATTATCACAATGTTTAAAGAAATGTTATATGCACTCACTTTTCTCACACATAATAATGGTAAATATTTTAAGAAATTCATCAGAATTTTACAATTGACTCATGATTGTATGTACAAATTTTATTTCCCCCTTTTCCAAAAATTTCTCTCCTTACTTATTACTTATTTCAGGATATATCTTACTTCTAGAGGACTCCATCTCTCCATGTGAAAAGATAGTTAAGCATACTTTAAATTTTTAAATGAGATTTAACAATAAAGAGATCAACTTTTCCTCATTCTAATCTTGTACTCCTATATCTCCTTGAGTCAAATCTTAGATTATCACTTATTTATTCTATCATTTTACTTATGTATAAATAATCCATGAAATTACAGAGGAAACTTTAAATATCTTGAATTTTAGAATTGCTTTAATTTATGCAAGATTTCAACTACCTTAAAATTTTCATATGAGTAGTCACAGAAATATTAATAGTAAAAAGTTACAAATTAAGATCTTATTTTTTTTCAATATTCTCTCTTTATAATCAAAGTCTCTCAGTTAATGACCTATTTTGAAAGATACGCATTAGAAATCTACTGTTAATAAACAACCCCTGGAAAAACAGTGTTTTACTTTTCAATATTTTTTTTTCTATAACTTAAAGAAAACTGTTGTGCATGAGGGTAGAAGTCAGAAGTAAATTAAACAACTATAGTCCTAAATAAAAATTTCTAAAATATTATAAACTTCTTATATAATTTTTTTAAATAAAATTTAAAAGTATAACTTCAAGTGATTTGTTATAATTTTTAAAAATTATGCACTACTTTTTCAAGTTATCATCCAGTCTCTAAATGTGCACAGACTATGCAGGACCAAGAAAAACATTTGAGGCTTAAACTTTTTTAGAAATATATTGATCTCAGACATAATATCTGTCATTGAATTCAGATTACCTTACATTTTCCAGTTTCTTCATGCTACTTCTGTCTCTTTCCTTCCTTTACATCTATCTCAAAATAATCTGATATGTTCCACATTGAAATGATGATCATTAAAATGTTTCTGAAAAGGTCTACAATAAAACACATAAATTTCTTAAGTCTAATACCAGTGTCATGTTAATGTGAATGTGTTCACAAGATAAAAATACAAATATAATTTGAAAATTATGACCCTTTTTCTGACTACCCTAATCACATTGTTTCATAATTTTTAAAAATTATAAGCATAAATTTTTTAAAATACATATACAAACACAAGGGGAACTTTATGTTTTTATTTTCACCATTAAATTATTTGGGCCTCAGGTTTCTTCTTGTAAAAAGGGTAATCAAAATATCATGGGAGGGGCTCCCCTGGTGGCACAGTGGTTAAGAATCCTCCTGCCAATGCAGGGCACACAGGTTTGAGCCCTGGTCCGGAAAGATCCCACGTGCCGCAGAGCAACTAAGCCCATGTGCCACAACTACTGAGCCTGTGCTCTAGAGCTCGCAAGCCAAAGCTATTGAAGCCCACGCACCTAGAGCCCGTGCTCCATAACAAGAGAAGCCACCGCAATGAGAAGCCCGGGCACTGCAATGAAGAGTAGCCTCTGCTCGCCACAACTAGAGAAAGCCTGCACTCAGCAGTGAAGACCCAATGCAGCCATTAAATATATATATATATATATATATATATATATATATATATATATATCCTGGGAATACAGAAATTGACAGCCTATACTGGGAGGTGTCATTGTAGCCTAGTGGTTAGGAAGATAGTCTTGGGAGTCAAGCAAGTATCAATTAAATCGATATTTTGCAGAATTTCTTCATAACCTCTTTTTTCTTTCACTACATATTCCTTCCTAGTCAAAATTCATGTTCTCCCTTTTTTTTTTAGAGCAGTAACTTAGAAAACATATATATCCAATTTCACAGTCAATGAGCATTATTTTTCAAATATTAAAGTGGAAAGTTAATCTTAATTTTGAACTAACACCAAGACATGTTTTCATTCAACCTGGGTGTATTCACTTCTTTGCTTTTTCTGCCCAAATTTTCTGCCTTACTTTGTATTTAAAATTACAAATGTCCTCAAGGAATTTTCTTTGTGAGAATTGGTATATTGGAAGACATTTATTTAGCTCTCTCACAAAATAATGGAATTAAAAAAACTCATAAAACTGTAGCTAACATCTTAAAATAAATAGATTTTAAAATGCTTTAGAAAAACATCAGGGGGAAGAAAAAGTAAGAGATCCATAAAGACAGAGCAACATAAAGTTCTCAGAAATTTAATGGGACAGATAATAAAACATATATAATCATAATAGCTTAATATGACAGTAATGGCATTTTTACTTATTCTTTCTAAAATTCTGTCACTAGGGAATTAATTAATGGTGTTAAGTAATGGATATGTGCATATATTATATCTTGCATTGCTGAGATCATTCCATCTATGTCATTCTATGCACTAATTTTCCTTTTACATAGTCTTGTTATTAAATCTTTTGATAAATATTGTTTTCAATAATTTATTTCATATAAATCACATAATTTACTTAAGTATTCTCATTTTGTTAAACTGTAGTCTGATTCCATTTGATGGATTCCAGAAAATGCTACATTTATGTAATTTTAGCTTGATATTATATCCTTACATTGTACTTGTTATCAGTAGCTATATGAGCCAGTTTATGAACATTTTTAAGAGTATTAGTTCATAGTGTCAAAATACTTTTAAAAAACATTGTAGCAGGTTTTCATTTGAATTAGCAATATAAGTGAGTATCTCACTCAGAGAATATTCTCATCAGCATCATCTAAAATTTTTCAAAATAATTAGTGAATAAATAGCATTATTGTTGACTTTTGTTTGCTAATATGATTGAAATATCTGCTTGTACATTTATTATCCATTTGCCTTTACTCCTTCAATTATCTCTTGTCTTTAAAAAAAATTAACAAATTCATTGATGAGCTCTAGTGGTTTTCTGGTAGCCTCCCTAGGATTTTCTATGTATAGTATCATGACATCTGTAAACAGTGACAGTTTTACTTCCTCTTTTCCAATCTGAATTTCTTTTATTTCTTTTCTCCTCTGATTGCTGTGGCTAGGCCTTCCAAAACTATGTTGAATAAAAGTGGCAAGAGTGGACATACTTGTCTTGTCCCTGATCTTAGAGGAAACACTTTCAGCTTTTCACCACTGAGTATGATGTTAAGATGTGGTATATTTATACAATGAAATATTACTCAGTCATAAAAAATGAAATAATGCCATTTGCAGCAACATGGATAGACCTAGAGATTATCATACTAAGTGAAGTAAACCAGACAGAGAAAGACAAATATCATATAATATCACTTATATGTGGAATCAAAAAAAAAAAGATACAAATGAATGTACATACAAAATAGAAATAGACCCACAGACATAAAAAACAAACTTATGGTTACCAAAGGGGAAAGATTAGGAGTTTGGGATTAACATATACACACTACTAAATATAAAATAGATAACCAACAAGAACCTACTGTGTAACACTGGGAACCATACTCAATATTTTGTAATAAACTATAAGGGAAAATAATCTGAAAAAGATAGACAAATACGTATGTATATCTGAATCTCTTTGCTGTACAACTGACACCATCACAACATTGTAAATCAACTATACTTAAATTAAAAAAAATTACCTTGCTGGTATTATTTATTTATTTATTGCTTTTTGGGGTTGTAGCTATCATTTACATACAAATATTTTTCCATCTTGAGTTTTGCCTTCTATTTGTATATATATTGTTTATTATTCACAAAAACTCTTCAAAAAGTGTTTATGATAGCTAACTGATTAGTTTTCACTTCTCTATGACTTCAGGAGTAATAGCTAATGAATATATGACAGTCTAAAATATCATTAGGCAAATGATGCATGTAATAAAAATAAGACATTAGAAAAGCAGTTTGGAGGTAATAGTATGTAATGTTGAAATATTTCAATAATATTCAAGAATTGAAAAGATTTCAAAATGTAAGCCAAATATTGTTTAATATCAAAGGCAAGATGTAAGACTGAAACGTAGAGAGAAGGAATACTGTCTAGGGATTTGGGGATGCCAGAAACAACATGAAAGTGTTTTTTTTGTTGTTGTTTTTTTTTGGAGGGGCTCATATGTCTTAGAACTGGAAAGCTGGCAAACTGGAGATGCCAACAGGCCCAGATAAAAATTCCCCAACAAAAGCTCTTTGTTCTAGCTGAAAGACCAGGAAAGAGACAGCCTAGCAAGACAAAAAACTTAAGTAATAACTGTTCTAATTCAGTCAAACAGCACAGGAAAAAACCTGTGTTCTACCCTCATCCACATCAGCAAAGGGTGAGTATGGAGCCTAGACTTCCACACTAATGAGGCTATAACAAAATTCTCCAAACTCCTGCAAGGGTGGTGTGAGATAAGGTCAAGTAAGGAGTAAGGAATTTCATTCCTTCTGACTGGTGATGAGCCTCACCTCTGTAATATCAGTGGTCCACATGGGAAGCCAGACTTCCTCTCCTTTTGTCAGTAATGAGACAATTTTCCCCCTCTTTACTTGGGTTGTCAGAGGAAGACTAGTGGAAAGTCAGGACTCTCATCATCACCTGACATTAACAAAGTTGCCTCCACCATAGGGACACATAGGGACCAGAAATCTCACTCTTGCCAGCAGTAAGAGCCTTTCCACCTTCAATGACGATGGAGGCCTAGTAGAGAACTTGAACTACTCTCTCCAACTGGAAGTAACATTCCTTTTCCTTTCCAGAGTGGTGTCAGAGGAATCTATTTAAAATAGAAGGTTTTTTTAAATTAATGAATTTATTTATTTATTTATGGCTGCATTGTGTCTTCATTGCTGCACGCAGGCTTTCTCTAGTTGCAGTGAGCACAGGCTACTCTTCATTGCAGTGTGCAAGCTGCTCATTGTGGTGGCTTCTATTGTGGAGCACGGGCTCTAGGCACATGGGCCTCAGTAACTGTGGCATGCAGTCTCAGTAGTTGTGGTGCACGGGCTTATTTGCTCTGCAGCATGTGGGATCTTCCCAGACCAGGGCTCAAACCCATGTCCCCTGCATTGGCAGGCAGATTCTTAACCACCATGTCACCAGGGAAGTCCCAAAATAGAAGTTTAAATAAGATCCAGTCTCACAACAAAATACCCACAATATCTAGATTTCAATAGAAAATCACTCATCATACCAAGAAGTGGGAAGATTCAAACTGAATAAAAAAAGATAATCTATGACATCTATCTATGTCATCTATGATGACAATTGATGCTATCACTAATTGATTGAAATACTAGATTTATCTGATAAAGGTTTTAAGGTAGTAATGTTAAAACTGCTTCAATGAGTAATTAAGAACACACTTGAGACAAATGTAAAAATAGAAAGTCTCAGCAAAGAAAGAGAAGACATAAAGAAGAACCAAATGAAAAATTTAGAACTGAAAAATACAATAACTGAAATTTTAAAAAAATCAGTGGATAGGCTCAAGCAGAACTGAGGAGACAGAAAAAAGGATCAGTATATTACAAGATGAAACAATAGACGTTACACAATCAAAATAACAGAGTGAAAATAAACTCAAAAATGACAGAGACTCATGGGTCTGTGGAGCTATAACAACATACCCAATATTTGTGTGATTGACGTTCTAGGAGAAGAGGAAGAGGGAAGGGCTGAAGAAGTACTTGAAGAAATAATGGTTAAAACCTCCCCAAATTTGGCTAAATAAATAAACCTGCAGATTCAAGAAGCTGAGCTAAATTGAAACAGGATAATCTGAAAGAAATCCATGCTAAGACATATATTTAAACTTCCGAAAATGAAAAAAACAAAAAAATCTTGAAAGCTACCAGGTAAAATCATCATCTTATCTATAAGGGGAAATACAATTAAAATGATAGTCAATTTCTCATCAGAAGCCACTGGGGATATAGGAAACAACACAATACATTTCAAGTTCTGGTTAAAACAATAAAATTTTAAAAAAACACCTTTCAACGTAGACTTTTATAGACAGTAAAAATATTCTTCAGTTATGCAGGGGAAATCAAGATTTTCTCAAACGAAGGAAAGCTAATCAAATTTTTCAATTGCAAATCTATCCTAAAGGACTCCCCTGGTGACACGGTGGTAAGAATCTGTCAGTGCAGGGGAAAGGGGTTCAATCCCTGATTTGGGAAGATCTTACACGCCATGGAGCAACTAAGCCCATGCGCCACAACTACTGAGCCTGTGCTCTAGAGCCCACGAGCCACAACTACTGAGCCCGTGTGCCACAACTACTGAAGCCCACGCACCGTGATCTGCAACAAGAGAAGTCACTGCAATGAGAAACACGTGCACTGCAATGAAGAGTAGCCCCCGCTTGCTGCAACTAGAGAAAGCCTGCCCGCAGCAGTGAAGACCCAATGCAGCCAAAAATAAATAAATAAATAAATAAATAAAATTTTTAAAAATCTATCCTAAAAAATGGCTAAATGAAGTCCTCCAGTAAGTAAAGAAACAATAAGTCACTTCTTGAAAATTAGATTTTTTAATTGTGATTTATCTTGAACCCTTACATATAAAATCTTCCCTTAGCCATTCACAAATACTGTACAATTTAATGTACTAAGAGACACTCTATTGAATGAAGTAACCAAGTAGGAGACATCAGAGACTCAGTGTTTCAAGGAAAGACAAGCTTCTTCCTTCCCCCTCTCATTCTTATGAGCAGTAACAGAAAACAACACATTTATGTATTGACATAATTTGAAGGACCTATACTCTGGAGCCTAGATCATCACATTTTTATATAAAGAGCAGTTATTAATTTATCTTTATATTTACAACATCATGAAATGAAAATGTATTTGTCTACTTTTGAATTTTTCATATAAAAGAACTTACTGGTTTAATTTGTTTGTACTGCACTTGCTTTTTAAATGATCAGATAATTTTTGTTACACGGTTTTGTATTTCTAGAAATCTGTTTACCTGTTTCTGTATATGTAACCATATTTTCTTCTGCTGGGGCAATAAATAAACATAAAGGTACTTTTTGAAAGCCCCTATAGCTTTAGAGAAGCAGATTAATATTGCCATAAAAACCTCTGATATTGACTGAACCATTAAAATATTAATGATACACAAATGCAGTTACCTCATTGGACATATTTTTATGTCTAGTGCAATTCAGATTCAGTGGGTCGCTTATTAGTAGTAAATTATTCAATTTGGGAGACATTTTAACTATTCCATTACATTAGGATCCCAATGTTGAATTAATTTACAAGTAAATGGTAAGTTTATCAAATTCCATAGGACTTAAGATTGCAGTCTCACAGTGTATGAAATGGAAGTATCTAAACAATGTGGAACTTAATACTTTGTGACAATATGGACTTGAAAGTTTTGGTAAATATTGCTCAGAATAAACTTATTCTAAATGTTTACAGTAAAATATAATCATTTATTTTTAATAACTGCCTAGAATTGTTTTTCCTGGGCGTCTATATTATTTGTTTTCTTTATAAAATAGGCACTTGATTATATACAATTTAAACATATTTAAATTGATGGCCATTTACTGACATAAAATCATCTAATAGAGAGACCCTCATATTTTGAAGAAAACAGTTTTAAATAAAGTTTTTAAAAACCATTTTTCTCCACACATAAACTGAAGTGACTTTTTCACAGGTAGACCAGCCTTAGGCAAAATTATGGCTTAATAAGAATTTGTCATGGCTTGTTCCAGGTAACCCACATCCAGCCTGTAGAATATCAAGTTATTCAATGACAGTAAGTACAGCATCCATCTTTTACTGGGCTCCAACAGTCACTAATCACCACAGTAAGTCCTTCACATATGTTATATATTTAATCCTCACAATCACATGACACAAGAATTATAATAGTCCCATTTTATAGAAGAAAACTGACACTCAGATTAAGTAGTTTACCTTATGGCATCTGTCTAAAAGTGAGAGAGTCAGTAACCTAACCAAGACTATATAAATGCAAAATCTGTCCTATAGTTTGGTGGTTCTATATTTTATTTCTGAAAATCCTATTTAAATTTCTAATTGAAAACTAACACACTAGGGGAGAAGGTTTAGCTATATTGTAGTAAAAATGTTTCAAGACAAACATTCTACCAAGATGAATTGTTTAAAGACATATTTTTTCTGGACTTGTTCTGCCCATTTCATTTCTTCTGATTACAATACTTTATACCCCTTTACTTCTAAGTGAAGGTCTACCCAGTTTGAATTTTTGGTAAAGCCAATTCTTAAATGAAAAATAAATCTTCTTTCACTGGGCTCCTTGCCTGTAATTTAATATAGTGTCATGACACTGTGTCAATAATTATGCATTTATAAGTATGTTTTCCTAGGGATCCTGAAAAGTAGGAACTCTACTTTGTTTTTCATTGTGTCCTTAACACCCAGTAGGTACCAGATAGATGGATGAGTGAAAGAACTGGATGAACCCCATAACCAATGAACCAAGCTATGGGAACTGTAAAGAGCAAATGGTGGTTTTGTACTTGGATAAAGATGTTCTTTCATAGTGGCTATGATTAAAGGTATAGGATGCAAAACTTCATCTCTGGGATATCCTACTAACAACTGCTATGAGATGAAACCAAAACTTGCAGAATCATCCAACACAATGCTAGGAAAATATGTGCAAGAAATAAAATCTGTCTTAGGAATCTCATACCCTCCACTCTCCATCCCAATGTGCTCTGTCTTGCGTAAGTGGTAAACTTTATTCTGTCCACATATTTACCATGTCAAATCCTCTTCTCAAGAAATGATCTAATCAGTTCACTTAATGGTGGAAATAAGTGACTGATAGGACCTGATATTGCTATTTCCCTGAAGGGTTATTTGGATTTCACTAGGAAGGAAAAAGGAAAAAAAAACAGAAAAAAATTCTCTGTGGAATTTCAGGCCTCAGAAAATTGAGTAAGGAGATGTTAGATGGTGGCAAAGTAACATTTACAGTTCCCATGAAATTACTCCATATTTAAGAAAGAGTCAATTTTACTTTTTGTTTAACTAGTTTTCCTTTTTCTAATGTTCCTGCCCTCACCTCAGGCTGTTCATCATTCATGTCCACAGAAGAATCTAAATCTATTTTCAGAAAACTATCTGATAAAATTGCTTTAGAGCAGTAGTCGTCAACACTTGCTATGTGTCAGAATCAATTGAATACTTCTATCTATCTATTTATCTATCTACCTATCTATCTATCTATCTATCTATCTATCTATCTATCCATCCTGCTACCAGGCTATCAAAGTTTTGTGAGGACCAAATGACTAAAATACTATTGAAAACTGTCAACTCTAAAGCACTCTAGAAACACAGGTGTTGCTGGTGATGAATGATTGAAAAGATAACTAAATAATTTGAAAAACATATGCCATATGCTTTAACTGTTGCTCATGTATAAAATAAATCAAGAAGTAAGTATAAGTGTACTATGTCTTCAATTATGACTAATCAGCTAATTAGTAGAATTTCTAATATCAGAAGGAAAGCCATTGAATGACATTTAATCAATAGAGAATTCTTTAGAACAATAAATGTCTTTGAACTTTCTGACCAAGTCAGTCATGATCCAGGGGACTAGCTATTAACAACTATTATGAAATTAATATTGAAAATTTCAATTAAAAATGAATTAAAAGTGATCCTATGATGTATGTGTCCCTGTACAACAAAACATTATAATGTAACATTGCAAAAACAATGAAGCTGGTCAATATGAACGAGTCACTGTCAATGGTTTGGCAGACAAACAGAACAAAGTTAGAACATTGCTGTTTGTTACATAGTCAAGAACCATGCTAACAGATTTGTTTCTGCCATTATGACAAATTAACGGCGATCATTACAAACAAGAGCATTACCATTCTGGCATGGAGGTTGAGATGTAATTTGGCACATTGCCAAACAGGTTAATGTATTGTTTGCCAAGTTTCGTGCATTATTATGCTAATTGTGACACTTCTAATGTAAAGAAGTTCTTGACACAGGAAAATAAAATAAACTCAATTCAGGAAAATCTTCAAGAAAATATAAATGTTCATTGAGTCTTGTGAATATCACTTAAAATTTGTTTCTTGCTGTCTTCAATAATTTTAAATATATATATTAAATAGTAAAAAGTATGCATTAAAAACAAATTCTAGGGACTTCCCTGGCAGTCCAGCGGTTAGGACTCCATGTTCCCAATGCAGGGGGCATGGGTTTGATCCCCGGTCGTGGAACTAAGATCCCACATGCCGCATGGCATGGCCAAAAAAAAAAAAGAAGAAAAAGAAAAAAAAGATTTGTATATTGCACTGCATGTGAATTACATCTAAATTTTAAAAAAATAAAAAAAACAAATTCTAAGCTCTAGATGATGTGAACCTTATTAAAAGTTGTTAACTGCAAAAGCTTTTAGGGATAACATCTCTTGAATTTATTTATATTTATTAAGGTTAATTATTCCTATTTAAAGCCAAACTTTTTAAAAGATATCATGGAATGGAAGCCTTACTAAAGTGTCATCTCTGTAGTAGTAAAATGATGATGAGGAGGAGGATAAATTATTAAAGAAATATGGCACTAGGAGGTTAAAAATTTCTTTGTTTTCAGGGCAAAATGCAAAGCTGTTGTTTGGCATATAAGCTAATGACTCAAGCTAGCTGGCTTTGAGTCTGATTCAATATCATCTTGTCAGCATTCTCCTCTCTAAGGAAGGAATAAATATGAACTAGTTATTTCCTTGCTCAAATGCTGTGTTGTCGTCAGATCTCCCCGGTCAAAGTAAAACAGACCGTTGATACAAAATTCTGAAGGACAAAAAAGATTTTGTAATAGCTCATGGAGTGACACGAATGACAGGGAGTTCAACAGTAAAAGATAGTATTGGACTTTACAAACAAAATAAGGTTTTGCTGCATGCATAGTCTGGGTGATAATCAAGTTCCTCCAAATGAACTACGATAATATATCTTCCTACTTCAATGAAATAAGAAAACTAATGGATCTTTCAAAAATTATTGTGTGAATGAAAATATGACAGGAGCAGAAATATTACTTGATTTAGAAATATTCAGCATATGAATATCAGGAATGTAAACTAGTGAAGCCACTATGGAAAACAGTATGGAAGTTCCTTAAAAAACTAAAACTAAAGTTACCGTATGATCCAGCGATCCCACTCCTGGGCATATATCTAGGGGAAACTCTAATTCAATAAGATATATGCACCCCAATGTTCATAGCAGCACTATTTACAGTAGCCAAGACATGGAAGCAACCTAAGTGCACATCGACAGATGAATGGATAAAGATGTGGTATATAGAGGTTTCTTTAGTTTTGCTTAATGTCCGTTTTTGTTATTGTTGTTTCAGGGTCTCATCTAGAATATTGAATTACATTTAGTCATCTTGTCTTCTAAGCATCCTTTGGAACGTTGCCCTTTCTCAGACTTTCCTTGTTTTTGACAACCGTGACTGTTTTTAAGGAGTACTGGTCAAATATTTTGTAGAAAATTCCTCTCTGTCTTATGTTTCATGCTTAGACTGGGGTTATGAGTTTGGGGGGCAAGAAGGCCAGAGAAGTAAAGTATCATTCTCATCACATCACATTAAGGATACATGCTCGTAACATGACTTACTTCAGTTGATGTTGACCTTGATCACCTGGCTGAGGTAGTGTTTGTCAGGTTTCTCCACTGTAAATTTACTCTTCTTCCCTTTTCTCATCTTATGCTCTTTGGAAAGATATGCCTACATACAGAGCAGAGAGAGTAGATACACAACTTGAGAGCAGAGTAGATACACAACTGTTTTGTAATTCTTCTGCATGAGAGGTTAGTCTCTTCTTCCTTATGTATTTATTCAATTATTTATTTGTATCAGTATGGACTCAAGGATATTTATTTTCTATTTTAGGTTATAACCCAATTCTACTTAATTTGTTTTGTTGCAAGATTTTTCCAGTTTTGGCCATTAGCAGTCCTTTGGTTGGTTTTTGTGCCCCTTTGACATATTCCTATTATTGTGGTAACTTTTGTATTTGAACAATTTCTTGCTTTCTGATCTTATAAGATGCTCAGGATCATTTTATATAGTCCCTGCCCCAGTCTTAAAATCAGTCATTTCAAAACAGCTCCAGTTTCTTTTACTGGAGAATGGTGTTAGAAACCAAGATGTGGGTGCTTGGTTTCAGCATTATTTTTAATGTTTCTCATGATTCAAAAGAGATATGAGATTTTAATATTGAATGCACTGATAATAAGATAAAGAGAGCATAGCATAGCCAGATTATGAAGGATCTTGAATGCTTGGCAAATGATATTGGACAGGATATAATGGTCTATAAAAATTCAGGATCTTTTTTAATGAAGCAGATAAGTGATATCATAGAAAAGCATAATGACTAATAGAAAAAATAAATATTATGGATATATGTATAAGTCTAGATGCATATTTATTACACCAGAACATTCAACATGGAAGTTTGTTATTCCTTGGGTGAAGCTTATTGCCTGCCAAAGAGAATGACTGCTTGTGCAACGCAATTTGTCAGTTTTAACTTATTTATGCACTCACTTTTTCATTCATTTATTCATTCATATTTTAAAGATCCATTTGTTTAACATTTATTTATTCATTCAACAGTATTCAAAGAGAACCTAGTTGTTGATTGGAAATTAGATGTGAATTAAAACAAAACAAAAAAAATAAGTCCATACTCTTTAAAGCTTATACTGTAGTGAAAAGAGACAAAAACAAAAATATTTAAATAACACAAAATATGAAGTTGCATGAAGTAAAAAGACAAGAAGCAGAGTGCAGATAGAAAATGATGGTGGAAAATCAAATCATATTTTGCACCTTAAATTTGCACGTGTTATATATCAATAAGAACCCAATAAGATGGAAAAAATACTTGTGGAAGGAGCTCTTTTAGAGAAGATTGACAAGCAAGACTTCTCTGATCTCCTCTGCTCATTAGGTCTGAAGCAGAGGAGTCATGGTTCACAGCACATGGAACAATTACTGCAAAGGCCCTGGCGTGGATGTCTGTTGGTCAGTTTGAAGAGTGTTGGATTGGGAGGGCAAAAGCAAGAGCTATAATATCTGAACCCAATTAGGAAGCAGATCTTTGAGAGCTCTGTTAACCTTTGGAAGAATGTTTCCTTTGTTTTTAAATGTGATGGGAAGACACTGGAGAGATCTGGGTAGAGGAGCAACATGATCATATTTATATTTTTATAGGACCACTCAGGTTCCTGGAAAAGGTTTCTAGAGATTGAAAGTGAGAGGGAAGATAATCTATTTAGGGGGTTATTGCAGTAACCTAAACAGTAGACGGTAAAGAGTTGGATTAGCATTTTAGTGGTAAAGGGAGTGAAAAGTACTCAGATGTACAATTTATAGTGAATATTTTTAGTGTGTAGTGGAAGGTAAAGCTTGCAGGAATTGTCAATGGTTTGGCTAAGAAGTGAGAAAAAATGGGAGGCACATCATTTGTCCTGATTCTCTTCCCTAAAATGAGGAAGATTAGGCAAGGAGCAGGGGTTAAGGATAATATTTTCTAAGTGCCAGCAATTCTGCTAGATCCTGAACACAAAATGATTAACTAAGCACACAATAATGTTATCAGGATGGAATTTACAATATAGAGAGGGATACTAGTATTTAACAATAGACAGATGAATAGGTAATGACCAATAAAGATAAGAAGGAATAATTGGAGGAGGGGAGTTACATAATTTAAATCAGAAAGTCAGAGGATGCCTCTTTGAAGGAATCATTTTTTGTCTCAGCCCTAGCCAGGTAAAGATGGAAGAAAGTTTAGGAGCGAAGGCTGGGAGGCAGCAAAGAGCATGACTAGAGAATGACAAGCATGGAGTATGAGGCTGAACTGCACTTTCAGTAAAATAGATCAGAAAAACTCATTACATGTGGCTTTGTACGGGTACATTTAAGATTAAATGTGTGTATGAGCATGTGTGTTGAGTTGTAGATGCAATTGCAGCCTCAACTCTATATTCTCTAAGCCAATGAAGCTCTAATTTTTTAAAAGGAACTTTTAACAATCCCTTTAAAAATTAACTTATGGGGCTTCCCTGGTGTTGCAGTGGTTGAGAGTCCACCTGCCAATGCAGGGGACACGTGTTCATGTCCCAGTCGGGGAAGATCGCACATGCCGCAGAGCGGCTGGGCCCGTGAGCCATGGCCGCTGAGCCTGCACGTCCGGAGCCTGTGCTCCGCAACGGGAGAGGCCACAACAGTGAGAGGCCCCAAAAAAATTAACTTATGTACATTCCTTATTTAAAACTTGCCATTTTTTTCTTTCCTTTATTATCTACTAGCTGGCTAATTGTATACCATAGTAAAATGATAAATTATAATTATGATGATCATTCATGCGTTCTAGATACAAAATCCCAGCATGAAAGACTAAATAAATACTTTCATGTGGACTCCTCTAATCTGTCTTTACACAACCATTATGAACAAAAGTAGGCTTACCTAAAAGACAATAACTAAATGAAGGCTTATATATATTCGTTGTTGTGTGCATGTGCTTCTGAATTAGGTATATTTTACCATGAATAAAAGCTAATCCATTAAGCTGTTTTATGTATGTATCGTTATTACTTGTAATATCTTAAATCTAAAGATTTGGTAACATTTTATGATATGCTTTCTAAACAGTACATCTGCTTCTCCTGATTGCAACAGAATCAAATCTAGGCAGACAAAAGTGACCTGGATCCATTTTTAAAGTCTTCTACCAAATACACCTTTAAAATGAATGTGTAAGAAAAGTCATCCCTTATGTAAAACCTTTCAATTGCTGACACCTTACAGCCATTTTGCTCATTATACCTTAAGTCAAAGCTCTGCAAGACAACTCAAAGCATAGAAAAAGTGTCAGGCAAATTCCTAATCACCGAAAATATTGCATTTGTGAGAGCCTGGACTGGACTATGAAGACACAGTTTCAAGGTGTTGCTGAGACTGTAGCTGGGATTGTTCAGGAGTGAAGAGATAACCAAAGCCCCTTCCTTTAAAGAAGAAGAGAGAAGAAATCTTTCCTTCTTACTGATTTCTCAGGAATCTTCTTATTTCACTCCACTCCTCACCTCAGATTATGCAAATTATGCCTTTTGCAGTTCGTATATAAGATCTGTTTTTCAGAAACAGAAAGCAGGTTCTTGTTGCTATTTATGTTCCCACATAGGGATGAGATATTGTTACTCTGATGAATCTTGGTAAGCAATAATAGTTCAAATCTCCATGTTCACCAGAGTCTGCATAAGGAGATCTATCTATCTATCTATATCTATATCTATCTATCTATCTATATATATATATCATCTATCTAATTATTTATCTATCTACCCAACTATCTATTTATATCTTCAAGCAGAGAGCACTCTCCTAGAATCAAGGATTCTAGGAAGAAATTTCAATAAAATTGAAATTTTATTGCATTAAAATTTGCATTTTAATTCCTTGCATTACAGGAATAGCAACCAAATCTAATTTCCAGTAGGTTCTAATAAAAGAGTCTAGTGGAAAATAATAATACCTTCAGATTCTTCTGTGTGCTATGTGGATTCTGATTTTTCTTTTCTATTTTTTTGCGGTACGCGGGCCTCTCACTGACGTGGCCTCTCCCGTTGTGGAGCACAGGCTCCGGACACGCAGGCTCACGGGCCCAGCCGCTCCGCAGCATGTGGGATCTTCCCGGACCGGGGTATGAACCCGTGTCCCCTGTATCGGCAGTAGGACTCTCAACCACTGCGCCACCAGGGAAGCCCTAGGTGGATTCTGTTGATTCTGAATGCGAAACCTCTCACAGTTCAAGCCATGAGATAAATAACCAAAATAACTAAACGTACTCCTTCTTTAATGACATCTTAATTTAGGGAAATCTCTGGGCATTGATTATGCTAACCTAAACATTGGGCTATTCTGATATTCATGCTTCCTGTGAACAGAGACAGATTTATTTTTTCTGTGTCGAATCTGTTAGCCTTTAGTTTACCTTGCCTTAATGCATTGACTAGGAATTCCAGGGTGATGTTGAATCTATGCAATGAGGAAGAACATTATTATTTTGTTTCTTATCTTATTGACAAAGCATTCTATCTTTATCATTATTATAATAAATGTAGATTCCCTTCTATCCCCAATTTACTTAGGTTTTTATCATGTGTGAATGTTCAGTTTCATCAAATTATTTTTTTATATCTTTTTAGATGATCATATTTTTCTTTAGTCTCCTAATGTGATTACAATACTTGATTTTCAAATCTTGAACAACCTTTGCTTTCAGTTAAATTTTCTGTTCTTCTTTTTTCCTAGTTTCTTAAAAGTTCAGATTACTAATTTGAGATCTTTAGCTTTTCTGATTTTAGCATTTATGCTATAAATTTATGCCTAAGCACTGATATTGCTGCATCTTATCAATTCTGATGTTGTGTATTTTTATTTTCATTTAGCTCAAAATATTTTTTCATAAGATTTTCCTTCACACTTCCTTTTTGACTCAAAGGATAACTAGAAGTGTATTGTTAAATTTCCAAATATTTTATGATTTTCAAGACTTCTGTTATAGATTCCTAGTTTAATTCTATTATTTTCATAAAATATTTTTGTATGATTTTTATTATTTAACATTTTTAAGTACATATATTTTTAGATATAATCTATCTTGGTGTATGTTTTATGTGTCTTTAAAAAGGAGTGTTTAATGTGTTCTTGAAAAAAATGTTGATTGAAGTCCTCTATACATATTAACTAGATTAAACTGATAATGTTTTGTAGGTCTTCTATGTATATATTAATTTCTGTCTTCTTGTTCAATCGACTATTGTAAGAAGAGTGTTGTAGTCTCTAGCTAAAACTGTGGACTTGGCTATTTTACCTTCCAGTTCTAACAGTTTTTGTTTCATGTATTTCTATTGCTAGGCAAATGCCTGATTAGGATTGCTTTGTCTTCTTAGAGACTTGATGCCTAAGTTGTTATTTAATCCTTCTTTTCATCCTTGATAATTTTCATGGTTCTGAAGTCTATTTTTCCTGATATTAATGTAGATACTCCAGCTTTCTTTTGGTTAATATTGGTATGGTATATATTTCTCCATTCTTTTTTTCTTTTTCAATTTTTTTTTTTTGCGGTACATGGGCCTCTCACTGTTGTGGCCTCTCACGTTGTGGAGCACAGGCTCTGGATGTGCAGGATCAGCAGCCATGGCTCACGGGTGCAGCCACTCCGCAGCATGTGGGATCTTCCCGGACTGGGGCATGAACCCGTGTCCCCTGCATCAGCAGGCGGACTCTCAACCACTGCGCCACCAGGGAAGCCCTCTTTTTCAATTTTTTAACTGTGTTAAATGTATATAACATAAAATTTACCATCTTCACCATTATTAAGAGAAAAGCTCAGTGATATTAAATACATTCATAATGTTACATAACTATCACCATCATCCATCTCCATAATTCTTTTCATCTTATAAAGCTGAAACTCTGTATCCATTATATAATGACATCACATTCTCCCCTCTCCCAAGACCTAGGAACCAGCATTCTCCTTTCTACCTCTATTATCTTAACTACTGGAAATACTTCATACCATCCTTTTAGTTTGACTTATCTTTATATTTAAGTGAGATTTCTTTTAGACAGCATATAATTGGGTCTTGCTTTTTTTTCTTTTTTAAATCAAATCTGACAATCCTTGTCTTTTAATTGGTGTGTTTATACTACTCTAACTTAATATGCATCTAGATATGATTACTGAAATCTACCACCTTACTAGTTGTTTTTTATTTGGTCCATCTGTCTTTATACTTTTTTAATGTCTTTTAGTAGTTTGAACAATTTTTTTTTTCTTTTTGCAGTACGTGGGCCTCTCACCGTTGTGGCCTCTCCCGTCGCAGAGCACAGGCTCCGGACACGCAGACCCAGCAGCCACGGCTCATGAGCCCAGCTGCTCTGCGGCATGTGGGATCCTCCCGGACCAGGACACGAACCCGTGCCCCCTGCACCGGCAGGCAGACTCTCAACCACTGCGCCACCAGGGAAGCCCTGAACAATTTTTATGATTTGGTTTTATCTCCACTATAGAATTACTATATATACTCTTTGAAAACATGTTTTTAATCATTGCCCTAGAGTTTAGAATATATTTTTATTTAATCAGTGTCTATATTAAAATAATATTATACCCCTTGATACATAGTATAAACACCTTACAACACTGTATTCTCAATTCCTACCTCCTGTGTGTTGTGCTAGTTTTGTCCTATATTTTTACTTTCATGAATGCTATGAACTTTCAATAGATTGTTAATGATTTTGCTTTAGACAAGCATTTACCTTTAAGAGTGATTTAAATTAAACATTTGCATCTTATTTATTTCATTTCCAGTGATCTTTATTTCTTCATGTTTATGCAAGATTCTATCTTGGTTTTATAATTCCTTTCATGAAAAATTTTCTATAAACATTCTTGTAGTAGACACTTGCTAGCACTTAATTTTCTCAGATTTTACTGGTCCAGGACAGTCTTAATTTCTCCTTCATTTTTGAAAGATTTTTTTTTTTCTGGATATTCTGAATTGACAGTGGTTTTCTTTGCTTGTTTTTGTATTTCCTTTCATTAGTTTAAAGACATCATGCCATGGTTTCATGGCTTCCATGCTTTTTGATAAGAAGTCTACTTGTCATTTTCTTTGTTTGCCTACTTGTAATGTGTATTTTTTTCACATGTGTGCTTTCAAGGTTTTCTGTTAGTCTTTTGTTAAAGGCAAATTGAATATTATATACCTTCATGTGTTTTGTTGTTGATGATGATGATCTTTTTAAGTATTCTTTTTTTTTTTTTTTTTTATTAATTTATTTATTTTTGGCTGTGTTGGGTCTTCATTTCTGTGCGAGGGCTTTCTCTAGTTGTGGCGAGCAGGGGCCTCTCTTCATCGCGGTGCGCGGGCCTCTCACTATCGTGGCCTCTGTTGTTGCGGAGCACAGGCTCCAGATGTGCAGGCTCAGCAGTTGTGGCTCACAGGCCTAGTTGCTCTGCGGCATGTGGGATCTTCCCAGACCAGGGCTCGAACCCGTGTCCCCTGCATTGGCAGGCAGATTAAGTATTCTTGAGCTTATCTGATTTGTGAAAATTCTCTGTCCTTTTAAAAAATTCTGAACTATTATATTTCAAATATTTCTGCCTCATTCCCTATCTCTCATCCTTCTGGGATTTCAATTACATAGATTTAGGCTGTTTGATATTGTTACACACCAATTAGATTGTTATTCTTTTGGTTTTTTAATTTAAATTCTTTTTTCCTCATTTTGTTTCAATTTGATATATACCTACTGACTTTTTAAAACTTGACTGATTCTTTCTTAGGTTGTGACAAGTCAACTAAGGAGCCATTGAAGGCATTCTTCACCTCTGTTATTATGGTTTGGGTTTTTGCATTTCTGCTAGGTTTATTCTTATGGTTTTCATATCTCTGCCGATTTATCCATCTGATCTTTCATGATGCTCATTTTTGCTATTTGTCTTTAATGCATTAATAATAGTTATTTACAATTCTCTGTTGTTCCAAAATGTGCTTTGTATATGATCAGTCATGCTGATTCCTTCATCTCTTGGAAGTGGATTTTCTGGCCTTTTAATAATATGTTTTGTCATTTATGTTTAAAACTGGACTTCTGGTGTAGGAAAGAGGTGACTAAGGTCAATAAATTATGTGCTTAAAAAGGTGCGCATCATTCCTCCATCAGGGCTTCTAATGTGAGGGTTGGAGTTCATCTAGTAAGATACGTGGCTGGGTTTTGTTGCTGTCTTGGTTATCCTCAGCGCAGCATAGGTCTTATTTTCCTCTGTTTACCATGAATTTATTTTATGGGTACATTTGCCAGAGAGTTTTTCTCAATCATTTCCATTTTCAGCATTAAGTCTTTTCTTTGTTCTGTGCATCAGGGAGGTTTGTCCATGCTCTTTCAACTCTAATGGCAGTATTGTACTCTTACCTGCACTTTCGTGCCTGTTAGCTTGAAAGGATGAGTGAGTCCCTGATGTTATGATTAAGCCTCAGACTTAGACAGCCATTAAGATCCTTCTTAGTGGCCTCAAACCTTCCTCAGCTAGACTTCTGGGCCCAGTATATATTCCTGATCCTCCCTCAGGGCTAAAAGTTTCTTTCATTTTTTTTTTTCTCAGCTGCAATGTGTTTTCACCAGATTCCTGACGGCAACAACATATGTTTTCTTTACTCTATAGATTAAGGATTTTGCTCCCAGGAATATGTCAAAACTAAAAAATCTGAAATTGTATCCTACTCAAATCTAACAAGTTGCATTGCTTCACTCTCCTGGATGCTGGCAGAAAATGTGAGAATCCTGGGTCAAAGACAAAAGACCGTTTGATCACAACAGAGCAAGCAGCAGGAACTTCATATTCACATTAATTTCCTTTTTTCCCCTTCCCCCAAGTTTCATGGGGTGGCACAGTAGGTGTCACAGGTAAGAAACCCAAAACCTAGGAAGCTATAGTTATTTATGAGGAAGAGCAAACAAACCTTCCTAATCTTTGCCCCAGTAGAAACATTTTCTTGTTACACAGACAGCAAACATATTTGCCTTCTGCTCTTGAGGGAGACACTATCTCTATCTTCCATGGTTGTTGACTATACAGTTATTATTGAAAAAATAGTCCAGAACAAAATGCTTTCTGTTCCTCTACTTGCAAGATGTGTGAAAACAGAGAGACCCATGGAAAATGGCTTCCCAGCAATAGGGAGATGAAGGAGAATGGTTTGGGTGTAATTTGCTTTCTCTTCCCTGGGAGCTGCTGTTCCCTTACCCTAGAGATCATGAAGGGAGCTTCCTCAGAAATCCTGTCAAGGGAATTTGTGTCAAAAAAGCCTGCAAAAAGGTACATACATACATTCTTTATATTTGCAGTCCCCAGGGTCTCTGCACTCCTTCACTAGCCTACAATAAGTTTCCATAAATTTGTTAGATATTTTTGCTGAATTTTCCTTACTGGTCTGTTTCTGATCTTTTCAACCCAAAGTAAGCAAATATTCACATTCTGTATCTCCTTTCAGGAGGCTGTCTCTTTCTAGATTTCATGCTAGTTGATGGCCCTGCAACCTTAGTTTTTTGATGACATCAAGAAAATTTGTGAACTTGCGAATTTTACGGCTGTTTTGTCCAAATTATGCTACCTCAAGACTTTATCGAGGGTGAGGGGGCAAGATGGTGGAAGAGTAAGACACGGAGATCGCCTACATCAGAAATACATCTACACGTGGAACAACTCCTACAGAACACCTACTGAACGCTGGCAGAAGACCTCAGACCTCCCCAAAGGCAAGAAACTCCCCACATACCTGGGTAGGGCAAAAGAAAAAAGAAAAAACAGAGACAAAACAATAGGGATAGGACCTGCACCAGTGGGAGGGAGCTGTGAAGGAGGAAAGCTTTACACACACTAGGAAGCCCCTTCCCAGGCAGAGACTGCGGGTGGCGGAGGTGGGAAGCTTCGGAGTCACGGAGGAGAGCACAGCAACAGGGGTGCGGAGGGCAAAGCGGAGAGATTCCCGCACAGAGGAGTGGTGCCGACCTGCACTCACCAGCCCGAGAGGCTTGTCTGCTCACCCACCAGTGTGGGCGGGGCTGGGAGCTGAGGCTTGGGCTTCGGTTGGAGCACAGGGAGAGGACTGGCGGTGTGAACACAGCCTGAAGGGGCTAGTGAACCATGGCTACCTGGGAGGGAGTCGGGGGAAAAGTCTGGACCTGCCGAAGAGGCAAGAGACTTTTTCTTCTCTCTTTATATCCTGGTGCACGAGGAAAGGGGATTAAGAGCACTGCTTAAAGGAGCTCCAGAGACCGGCGGGAGCCGCGGCTAAAAGCGTGGACCCCAGAGACGGGCATGAGACACTAAGGCTGCTGCTGCCGCCACCAAGAAGCCTTTGTGTGAGCACAGGTCACTATCCACACCTCCCTTCCTGGGAACCTGTGCAGCCCGCCACTGCCAAGGTCTCGGGATCCAGGGACAACTTCCCCGGGAGAACGCACGGCGCGCCTCAGGCTGGTACAAAGCCACGCTGGCCTCTGCTGTCGCAGGTTTGCCCTGCCTCCATACCCCTCCCTCCCTCCGGCCTGAGTGAGCCAGAGCCCCCACATCAGCGGCTCCTTTAACCCTGTCCTGTCTGAGCGAAGAACAGATGCCCTCCGGCGACCTACATGCAGAGGCAGGGCCAAATCCAAAGCTGAGCCCCTGGGAGCTGTGAGAACAAAGATTAGAAAGGGAAATCTCTCCCAGCAGAATCAGAAGCAGCGGATTAATCCTCCACAATCAACTTGATGTAACCTGCATCTATGGAATTCCTGAATAGACAACGAATCATCCCAAACTGAGGAGGTGGACTTTGAGAGCAAGATTTATTATTTTTTCCCTTTTCATCTTTTTGTGAGTTTGTATGCTTCTGTGTGAGATTTTGTCTGTATAGCTTTGCTTTCACCATTTGTCCTAGAGTTCTATCCATCCGATTTTTTGTTTTTGTTTCTTTTTACTTTTTTAAAAATTTTTTTCTTAAAAATTATTTTTTTATTTTAATAATTTTATTTTATCTTACCTTACTTTATTTTATTTTCTTTTATCCTCTTTCTTTCTTTCTTTCTACTTTTTCCCCCTTTTTTTCTGAGCCGTGTGGATGAAAGGCTCTTGGTACTCCAGCCAGGAGTCAGGGCTGTGCCTCTGAGGTGGGAGAGCCAACTTCAGGACATTGGTCCACAAGAGACCTCCCAGCTCCACATGATATCAAATACTGAAAATCTCCCAGAGATCTCCATCTCAACACCAAGACCCAGCTTCACTCAATGACCAGCAAGCTACAGTGCTGGATACCCTATGCCAAACAACTAGCAAGACAGGAACATAACCCCACCCATTAGCAGAGAGGCTGCCTAAAATCATAATAAATCCACAGACACTGCAAAACACACCACCAGACATGGACCTGCCCACCAGAAAGACAAGATCCAGCATCATCCACCAGAACACAGGCACTAGTCCCCTCCACCAGGAAGACTACACAACCCACTGAACCAACTTTAGGCACTGGGGACAGACACCAGAAACAATGGGAACTATGAACCAGCAGCCTGGAAAAAGGAGACCCTGAACACAGTAAGATAAGCAAAATGAGAAGACAGAAAAACACACAGCAGATGAAGGAGCAAAATAAAAACCCACCACACCTAACAAATGAAGAGGAAACAGTCAGTCTACCTGAAAAAAGAATTCAGAATAATGATAGTAAACATGATCCAAAATCTTGGAAATAGAATAGAGAAAATGCAAGAAACATTTAACAAGGACCTAGAAGAACTAAAGATGAAACAAGCAATGATGAACAACACAATAAATGAAATTAAAAATACTCTAGATGGAACAATAGCAGAATAACTGAGGCAGAAGAACAGATAAGTGACCTGGAAGATAAAGTAGTGGAAATAACTACTGCAGAGCTGAATAAAGAAAAAAGAATGAAAAGAACTGAGGACAGTCTCAGAGACCTCTGGGACAACATTAAACACACCCACATTCGAATTATAGGGGTTCCAGAAGAAGAAGGGGAAAAAAAAGGGGACTGAAAAATATTTGAAGAGATTATAGTTGAAAACTTCCCTAATATGGGAAAGGAAATAGTTAATCAAGTCCAGGAAGTACAGAGAGTCCCATACAGGATAAACCCAAGGAGGAGCACACCAAGACACATATTAATCAAGCTGTCAAAAATTAAATACAAAGAAAACATTTTAAAAGCAACAAGGGAAAAACAACAAATAATACACCAGGGAATACCCATAAGGTTAAGAGCTGATCTTTCAACAGAAATTCTGCAAGCTAGAAGGGACTGGCAGGACATATTTAAAGTGACGAAGGAGAAAAACCTACAACCAAGATTACTCTACCCAGCAAGGATCTCATTCAGATTTGATGGAGAAATTAAAACTTTTACAAAAAGCAAAAAATGAGAGAGTTCAGCACCACCAAACCAGCTATACAACAAATGCTAAAGGACCTTCTCTAGGCAAGAAACACAAGAGAAGGAATGGTCTACAATAAGAAACCCAAAACAATTAAGAATATGGGAATAGGAACATACATATCGATAATTACCTTAAACGTAAATGGATTAAATGCTCCCACCAAAAGACACAGATTGGCTGAATGGATACAAAAACAACACCCTTATATATGCTGTCTACAAGAGACCCACTTCAGACCTAGAGACACATACAGACTGAAAGTGAGGGGATGGAAAAAGATATTCCATGCAAATGGAAACCAAAAGAAAGCTGGAGTAGCAATTCTCATATCAAATAAAACAGACTTGAAAATAAAGACAATTAGAAGAGACAAAGAAGGACACTACATAATGATCAAGGGATTAATCCAAAAAGATAGTATTTAGGCATCCAACATAGGAGCACCTCAATAAATAAGGCAAATACTAACAGCCATAAAAGGGGAAATCAACAGTAACACATTCACAGTAGGGGACTTTAACACCCAACTTTCACCAATGGACAGATCATCCAAAATGAAAATAGTTAAGGAAACATAAGCTTTAAATTATACATTAAACAAGATGAACTTAATTGATATTTATAGGACATTATATCAAAAAACAATATAATACACATCTTTCTCAAGTGCTCATGGAATATTCTCCTGGATAGACCATATCTTGGGTCACAAATCAAGCCTTGGTAAATTTAAGAAAATTGAAATTGTATCAAGTATCTTTTCCAACCAAAATGCTATGAGACAAGATATCAATTACAGGAAATGATCTGTAAAAAATACAAACACATGGAGGATAAATAATACACTACTTAATAATGAAGTGATCACTGAAGAAATCAAAAAATACCTAGAAACAAATGACAATGGAGACACGACGACCCAAAACCTAGTGGATGCAGCAAAAGCAGTTCTAAGAGGGAAGTTTATAGCAATACAATCCTACCATAAGAAACAGGAAACATCTCGAACAGACAACCTAACCTTGCACCTAAAGCAATTAGAGAAAGAAGAACAAAAACCACCCAAAGTTAGCAGAAGGAAAGAAATCATAAATATCAGAATAGAAATAAATGAAAAAGAAATGAAGGAAATGATAGCACAGATCAATAAAACTAAAAGCTGGTTCTTTGAGAAGATAAACAAAATTGATAAACCATTAACCAGACTCATCAAGAAAAAAAGGGAGAAGACTCAAATCAATAGAATTAGAAATGAAAAAGGAGAAGTAACAACTGACACTGCAGAAATACAAAAGATCATGAGAGATTACTACAAGCAACTCTATGCCAATAAAATGGACAACCTTGAAGAAATGGACAAATCCTTAGAAATGCACAGCCTGCCAACACTGAATCAGGAAAAAATAGAAAATATGAACAGATCAATCACAAGCACTGAAATGGAAACTGTGATTAAAAATCTTCCAACAAACAAAAGCCCAGGACCAGATGGCTTCACAGGGAAATTCTTTCAAACATTTAGAGAAGAGCTAACACCTATCTTTCTCAAACACTCCAAAATATAGCAGAGGGAGGAACACTCCCAAACTCATTCTATGAAGCCACCATCACCCTGATACCAAAACCAGACAAGGATGTCACAAAGAAAGAAAACTACAGGCCAATATCACTGATGAACATAGATGCAAAAATCCTCAACAAAATACTAGCAAACAGAATCCAACAGCACATTAAAATGATCATACACCATGATCAAGTGGGTTTTATTCCAGGAATGCAAGGATTCTTCAATATATACAAATCAATCAATGTGATACACCATATTAACAAATTGAAGAAGAAAAACCACATGGTCATCTCAATAGATGCAGAGAAAACTTTCGACAAAATTCATCACCCATTTATGATAAAAACTCTGCAGAAAGTAGGCATAGAGGGAACTTTCCTCAACATAATAAAGGCCATATATGACAAACCCGCAGCGCACTTCATCCTCAATGGTGAAAAACTGAAAGTGTTTCCACTAAGATCAGGAATAAGACAAGGTTGCCCACTCTCAGCACTCTTATTCAACATAGTTTTAGAAGTTTTAGCCACAGTTATCACAGAAGAAAAGGAAATAAAAGGAATCCAAATCGGAAAAGAAGTAAAGCTGTCACTGTTTGCAGATGACATGGTACTAAACACAGAGAATCCTAAAGATGCTACCAGAAAACTACTAGGGCTAATGAATCAATTTGGTAAAGTAGCAGGGTACAAAATTAATGCACAGAAATCTCTGGCATCCTTATACACTATTGATGAAAAATCTGAAAGTGAAATCAAGAAAACACCCCCACTTACCAATGCAACACAAAGAATAAGATATCTAGGAATAAACCTACCTAAGGAGACAAAAGACCTATATGTAGAAAATTATAAGACACTGATGAAAGAAATTAAAGATGATACAAATAGATGGAGACATATATCATGTTCTTGGATTGGAAGAATCAACATTGTGAAAATGACTCTACTACCCAAAGCAATCAACACATTCAATGCAATCCCTATCAAACTACTACTGGAATTTTTCATGGAACTAGAACAAAAAATTTCACAATTTGTATGGAAATACAAAAGACCCTGAATAGCCAAAGCAGTCTTGAGAACAAAAAATGGAGCAGGAGGAATCAGGCCCCCTGACTTCAGACTATACTACAAAGGCTACAGTAATCAAGACAGAATGGTACTGGCACAAAAACAGAAATATAGATCAATGGAACAGGATAGAAAGCCCAGAGCTAAACCCATGCATATATGGTCACCTTAGCTTTGATAAAGGAGGCAGGAATGTACAGTGGAGAAAGGACAGCCTCTTCAATAAGTGGTGTTGGGAAAACTGGACAGGTACATGTAAAAGTATGAGATTAGAACACTCCCTAACACCATACACAAAAATAAGCTCAAAGTCGATTAAAGACCTAAATGTAAGGCCAGAAACTATCAAACTCTTAGAGGAAAACATAGGCAGAACACTCTATGACATCAACCACAGCAGATCCTTTTTGACCCACCTCCTAGAGAAATGGAAATAAAAACAAAAATAAACAAGTGGGACCTAATGAAACTTCAAAGCTTTTGCACAGCAAAGGAAACCATAAACAAGACCAAAAGACAACCCTCAGAATGGGAGAAAATATTTGCAAATGAAGCAACTGACAAAGGATTAATCTCCAAAATTTAAAAGCAGCTCATGCAGCTCAATAACAAAAAAACAAACAACCCAATCCAAAAATGGCAGAAGACCTAAATAGACAGTTCTGCAAAGAAGATATACAGACTGCCAACAAACGCATGAAAGAATGCTCAACATCATTAATCATTAAAGAAATGCAAATCAAATCTACCATGAGATATCATCTCACACCAATCAGAATGGCCATCATCAAAAAATCTAGAAACAATAAATGCTGGAGAGGGTGTGGAGAAAAGGGAACACTCTTGCACTGCTGGTGGGAATGTAAATTGATATAGCCACTATGGAGAACAGTATGGAGTTTCCTTTAAAAACTACAAATAGAACTACCATATGACCCAGCAATCCCACTACTGGGCATACACCTTGAGAAAACCATAATTCAAAAAGAGTCATGTACCAAAATGTTCATTGCAGCTCTATTTACAGTACCCAGGAGATGGAAACAACCTAAGTGTCCATCACCTGATGAATGGATAAAGAAGATGTGGCACATATATACAATGGAATATTATTCAGCCATGGAAGAAACGAAATTGAGTTATTTGTAATGAGGTGGATGGACCTAGAGTCCGTCATACAGAGTGAAGTAAGTCAGAAAGAGAAAGATAAATACCACATGCTAACACATATATATGGAATTTAAGCAATAAATGAAATGTCATGAAGAACCTAGGGGTAAGACAGGAATAAAGACACAGCCCTACTAGAGAATGGACTTGAGGATATGGGGAGGGGGAATGGTAAGCTGTGACAAAGTGAGAGAGTGGCATGGAGATATATACACTACCAAATGTAAAATAGATAGCTAGTGGGAAGCAGCCGCATAGCACAGGGAGATCAGCTTGGTGCTTTGTGACCACCTAGAGGGGTGGATAGGGAAGGTTGGAGGGAGGGAGACACAAGAGGGAAGAGATATGGGAACATATGTATATGTATAACTGATTCACTTTGTTATAGAGCAGAAACTAACACACCATTGTAAAGCAATTATACTCCAATAAACATTTTAAAAAAAAACTTTATCACTTGCATCAAGCAAAATAGATAATTAAAGTCCCATGGGGAAAAAAATCAATTTTATTATCTTTGCCATATGTATCTCATTCCCATATAATGAAATGCATATGAAATCTAATAGTATGTCTCTCATAGCTATTTACAGCCACTAAGAGAGGCAACATTATAATGTTGGGAAGAAGAGTATGGGGTGTCCTCAAAAAACTAAAAATGTAGCTACTGTATGACCCAGCAATTCCACTCCTGGGTACATATCCACAAAGAATGAAAATGCTAATTCAAAAAGATATGTGCACCCCAGTGTTCATAGCATCACTATTTACAGTTTAAGATATGGAAGCAACCCAGGCATCTATCAACAGATAAATGGATAAATATTATGTGATATATATTTTTAATTTTATTATTATTTTTTTTTTATTATTTTTTGAGGTACGTGGGCCTCTCACTGTTGTGGCCTCTCCCATTGCAGAGCCCAGGCTCCGGACGCGCAGGCTCAGCAGCCATGGCTCACAGGCCTAGCCGCTCCACAGCATGTGAGATCTTCCCGGACCGGGGCACGAACCCGTGTCTCCTGCATTGGCAGGCGGACTCTCAACCACTGCGCCACCAGGGAAGCCCGATATATATATATATATATATATATATATATATATATATATATATATACACACACACACACACACACACACACACACATATTGCCATAAAAAGAATGAAATAAAGCATATATGATATATATATCACCAAAAACGGAATGAAATTCTACCATTTGCAGCAATATGGAAGGACCTAGAGAATAAGCTTAGTGAAATAAGTCAGACAGAGAAAGACGAATACTGTATGATATCACTTATATGTGGAATTTGATAGATAATACAAACAAATGTATACAGAAAAACAGCAATGGACTCACAGGTATAGAAAACAAACTAGTGGTTACCACTGGGGAGAGAAAAGGGGGGAGTGGCAAGTTAGGGGTATAGGATTAAGAGATGCAAACCACTATGTATAAGATAGATGAACAAGAAGCACAGGGAATTATAGCCATTATCTCATAATGACTTTTAATTGAGTATAATCTGTAAACGTACTGCACCAGTAAGCTGTGCACCTCAAACTAATATAATACTGTAAATCAACTGTACTTCAATATTAAAAATGGCTGCTTTGTTGTTATCATAAGAGAGGAAACACCCTCTTTCCAGCTGTCTTCATCAATGAGTAGAAACTTCAAATCCACTTAGTTCAGATTGTTTTGATAGAATTTGGTTGAATCTACATATTCTCTATCCCACTGACAAAGTGTCTTTAAAGAACACTGAAAATAAAAATCTACCATTAAGGTTTAACTTTTTTAAAAAGTGCTACATGTTAATCATGTCCAGTTACTATTATATTTTTAGGAGCTTTTAAAACTTATCATCAGGGCTTCCCTGGTGGCGCAGTGGTTGAGAGTCAGCCTGCCGATGCAGGGGACACGGGTTCGTGCCCCGGTCCGGGAAGATCCCACATGCCGCGGAGCGGCTGGGCCCGTGAGCCATGGCCGCTGAGCCTGCACATCCGGAGCCTGTGCTCCACAATGGGAGAGGCCACAGCAGTGAGAGGCCCGCGTACCGCAAAAAAAAAAAAAAAAAAAAAAAAAAAAAAAAAAACCTATCATCAAACCTAAGCATTATCTAACTTATAACACTTCACATTTCTTTATTATTTACTAGTAGTCAGTAACAGTTGCTTGGAACCCAGGCTACATTTTCTCATATGAACAATGTGATACTATGAAATCAAATCAACAAAAGCATATTAATTTAGACTTATTTTCCTATCTAGTTAGTTGACTACCTCACATGCTGGAGATTTATCTTTTTCCCTTCTACCTCTTCAACTTCAACTTCATTACAGAGTTTTCTTGAAGCCTCATTGTTTTCACAATGAAAAAAGGCAGTATCTGTGAGTCCAACCAAAGAGATCAGACAGAACACAGGGCAGCGCCTTGGTCCTATGCCCACTAGTGACTGCTTGAGAAGTCTTAATTTTGCTTGTGAGAGTCCATGCTCAAGGTAACAGGTGAACTGGGAGAAACCTGGATGTAGGTGCTTTAAAATACATGTCAAATGTATAATGTTTTTGTTGCATGACCATGGAAAAATAATTTAATGATTCACTGTATAGGAAAATGAAATGGAAATTTATAGAGCAGAAAAAGAGCCCACATTAATTTGTAACAGGTGCACAGTGATTTTAAGTATGGAAAAATAAGCTGGCATATAAATATAATTTAAAAACAAATCCATAGGAAAAGACTTAGTGTCTTAGGCCTATTGTTTTCTTTATGCTTCTTTTTTACTTTAGAAATGATTTTTTTTTTCATTTGCAGTAACGTATGTCCTATGACTTTTGTAAGGAAAGTACTTTACAGTTCTTTGAATTGTCAAATTTATAAGAATGTGTCCAACTGAAGTAGCAATTTAAAAGTATCTATTTTCCATTTCCTAAACTTTGATGGTAGCTGTTTTCTTTCTTAGGAATACACTCTTTAAATGCTCTATTTATTTTCTTTGTGAGTAGTTTGTTATTTCTACTGTAAGGAACAAAGGAAAGGAAACTTGTGATTTTCAGGGGTGATAAGACATTCATCACCAAGGAGGGCTTTGAGAAGAGAGAACCAGATTAATATCTGCTAGACTTTTATCTCAGACTTGGAAGTTCTGCAGGGACAAAGGTTATTCAGGGCATCAGCACTCTGTCACAGCCAATGTTCGTTGATCTGAAACATTTGACAGCAGAAATTTAAAAATCAAATATTGTTCTTCCGAAGATTGTCATGCTGCCTCTCTTCATGACTATAAATAACTATGATAGATGTACTATTTGATTTCATATTCATTTCTTTAGAGGGGTACGGGATACACATGACAAAGGAAATCAATGCTGACTTTTTTCTTCATGGGTCTTTAGTTATCTCTTTTGCTTGATGCAAGTGATAAAATCTTGGCTTAGCATATTTTGGACCATTCTAGGCATATTAACAAATTTAATGTTCTATACTATCAATAACACCATTAGCATTATTTTAAACAAGATAGATTTATTTGAAAATTATTAATTGAATAGCTAACCAGATCCTGCTGGACAGAACTGCACATTCAAAGGCCAATCTGCATATGAGGTGCTCTTGGAGAGCATATAAAACAATAGTAAAAGTAAATATTTTCCTGGTGCAAAGTAGACACTTAATGATTATTTGTCTAATTCAGGTATGTATGTTTTGATAAAATGGAAAATGCTACAGAATTTAATAGTTGAAATTCAACAACGTTTTGAGGAATAGGAGTATCTGAGGTAAAATTTGGATAATCAGGCAAAAGATGAGATTCTAAACCAGGATGTGGATAAAGGGCATGAAAAAAAAAGTGGAATAAAGTAGCTAGAGAAGTGATTAGGTTTGAAGTAGGGAAGCTGTAAACCACGGTTGTAGAAGCCCCTTTAATGTGAATGATGAATCTTTCAAAAATAGTAACAAGGAAAAGGGTAAAGCCAAAAATCTTGAAAATAGAAATTGTATCTCATACAATCCTTTTTGTTAGTATCTGGCACTGTGTCTAATACAGTAATAATTCAAAAACTCTGGAAGGACAGATGGAAGGAAGGAAGGAGGAAAGGAAGAAAGGAAGGAAGGAAGGGAGGGAGGGAGGGAGGGAGGAAGGAAGGGGACTAGAAAGTTCGTTGTGATGTTAAGTGTTGGTATGTCATGAAAGAACTTCGAAAGAGACTTGTTAGGTGGTCGTAGCAGAACAATTTTTGAGATGGAGAAAAGGGTGGCATGGAAAACACTAATGTTTCCTCTTGACAGGAATACTTAAAAAGGATGACAGAAATGGCCTACACTGAAGGATGTACAAAGATTCAGACGTTATAATAATAAAGTTTTAGTTTTTGAAATTAAGTGAAATAATGTAGAATGATGAACTATGAAATGTAGAGTGGTTGGAAACTGTCTCTTTTCCAACTGAGCACTCATTCAGCAAAACTATCAGCTAAAATTGTCATAGCCTGGCAGTTTGATTTGAATCCAGCCTCAGAAAATGGTTAGGTCAGTCTTAATTTTGATCAGAAAATCAAATATTTAAACATTACATATGCTAATTGACCTTAAATTGACATTACTGGCTCAGGTAAAAATTCAAATTTTACAAACAAAATATTGGGGGATGACTTATATAAGTTAGGGTGACAATTTCACTTCTTCATCCTGTGCCTGTGAATTCTTTCCCATATCCCAGGGTGGCTTTCTTATCAATTCACAGGCACTACAACATTTGTTATAAGAAGAGTATTTGTAAGGTAAAGTAAAGAAAATACTTTGACATTTGGGTACTTTGACATTTACCATTGATATTAATGATGCTATAAAATTGTCATGCAGAATGCCATTTACCCATGGAGTGATGCTTATTAATTACAAATATTATATAATCTGTTTTAGATGTAAAATGTTATGTGGTCTTTTTATTTCACATTCTGATTAAATCTAAATCTGCACAGAAGCAAAACCATTTTAAACTCAAATGTGAACTTTAAAGAGGATTTTACCCTCAAGGATTTGCATATCAGAAAGAATTTAAAGCCAGTGAGAGAATCAAGAATGAGATATATTTTCTGTAAGCAACAGCATTGCTTTTATAATCTTATATCTCCTCATATATATTATAGAAAAAATAAAGGTGAAAATATTCAGATTATGGGCATAGGGAGTTTTACTTGGATATGTGATTTAATTAAATGCAAACAGAAAAACAAAACTTTCCTGTGGTGCAAGAATATGAATATTTAATGAGCCCCTTTTAAAGGAAAATAATTTGACGTGATGTGTTTTAGTAGAGACTGACAAAGGGGCTTCCGTTGCAAAAATGATTCTAGCCAGAAGTGGACAAACTTGGAATACTTAGAAAATACTGCTCTTTAGCACTTTACAATTAACACAAATTTTAAAAATATTTTCTTATGTTCATATTTTCTTTAATGTTCTATTTTTCTGCTACGCATTATCATCCAAGATATATTTACATTCAGATTTCCTCACCTACAATAACATCAGTATTTATTTTTGTTTAGCCCTCACTATGTTTGACATGATAAAAGTTTCATCCATAACACAGAAAAACACAGTAGCTTTCCACATAAATGCTAAACTTGGGGCTTGTTTTTTGGAAGCACATTGTGATTATATTTAAAAGTTTATATTTATTTTCATATGTAGGAGTCATTTTTTAAAATTTCCCTCTTTGTTTTCTGTACAATGAAGAATAAAATGTAATTTGAAAATTATTTTTTTATTCTTTCTTTCTGCTTCTGGTATTACTAAAAACATAAAATTGCTTTATTTTTATTTCTAGTAAATATAAAACTTAATCTGAAATATTCCACATACATAGAGTTGTAGAACAGTGGCCTATAATAGAAATTTAGAAATAATCCAGAAATTATCATGTCTTAAGTAAAAGGAAAATGAAGCCCAGTAATAGTCATTGAAATTTAAAAGATATAACTTTAATATTCACAATAAGAAGAATGGCATGATATGACCTATATTTGGTATTATTTTTTATGATGATGAATTAAATATATACTATAGAGTTAATTAATAGTTTAATTTACTTCTTTATCAACTCCCATCAATATTGTTGGATTTTCTTTTTTTCTGGTTTTATTAAAAGCAAAACCAAAAAATATAACTGTATAAATTACCTTATTTCACCAATCAGAGGGAGAAATTGAATCAAAGGAATTTATCTAAAAGTTGTAGCTGGGACTTCCCTGGTGGCGCAGTGGTTAAGAATCTGCCTGTCAATGCAGGGGATATGGGTTCAATCCCTGGTCCAGGAGGATCCCACGTGATGCAGAGCAACTGAGCCCCTGCGCCACAGCTACTGAGCCTGCACTCTAGAGCCTGCGAGCCACAACTGCTGAGCCTGCGTGCTGCCAACTGCTAAAGCCTGTGCGTCTAGAGCCTGTGCTCTGCAACAAGGGGAGCCACCATAATGAGAAAGCCCCCACAGCAAAGAGTAACCCCTGCTCTCCACAACTGGAGAAAGCCCATGTGAAGACCCAACACAGCCAAAATAATTTAAAATAAATATATAAATTAATAAAAGTTGGAGCCATTCACTTCAGCAACTGGTAAAGAATTTGAATTTTATTCAGAAAAAAATGAGAAGCCATTGAAGTATTTTAAACAGAAAAGTGACATAATGTGAATTACATTTTAGAAAGATCACTGGGGCCATTGTGTAGAAGGTAGAGAATAGAAGTCTCCAGGGGGTAGCAAAGATGCAGTTGGGAGGCTGTTGTAAGACAGTGATGATGGTGTTAATAGTGGGGTGTTTTTAGTATAAGTAGAATAAATTTTTGTTTCAAAATGAGCTGATAACTCTGCATATGTCACCCATTCATCATGGTCCACATTTTTATGAACTAATTCTACGTTTTCCAAGATTCAAAGTTAAAGATGCCCATTAAGAAAAAATTCAACTAGAATGGCTACAAAAGACCAAAAATTACCACTCTGATAGAAAAAAAAAATGAGGGGAACTATATCTGGTTGGATCTTCCAGGCTTCAGATAACACTTGTATGAATGATGTCCCAATATGAATACCTCTAATTTAGGTTTTGGTTTGTTTGTTTCTTTAACTTTATTTGATTTTATCAGAGACCTACTAATGTAATTATACACAGAAACTAGCCTGGAGTGGATACACTAAACCAATGAGTCTTATTTTTTTTAATGAATCTTATTGCATAATTTTTTCATTAGATTAATTATGTATGTAGAAATGGAAGGAGATGGATTTAACAATTAATGAGCAGCTAGTGTACAACAAAGGTTATATATGTGAAATTATAGTCCTCACAATAACCCTATGTCTTTTTGATGCTGTCTCCATACTGAGATGAGAAAAATATAGATGAAATTCAGAGAGATTTAAGTAACTTGCTTCTATTTTTCTCTGATAACAAATGGTAGAATCAATACTCAAAGCCAGTTTAGCTCCACTGGGAAGCTTCCTTTGTGTAATCTTGGCTAATTAAACAAATTAATTTTCCAGCATGGAAGCACTCTGCTGTTGTAGATAACCAGAAAACATATTATTTTGATATTGTGTTCTTCATTTATTATTCTTAGAAGAAGAATAAGTTAACTAAATTATTTAATTAAAAATAAAAGATATTCATAATTATTGAATAATACAATTCTCTTATTTTGCTCTGTATCCTCCATTTCTGCAGCTTGAAAAAATTAATTTACCTTACCTATTTTATCATATTCTGGGTGATATGTCAAACTGGATCAACACCAAGCTGTTGATAACATTATGTGCCACCTTAACACTTGGGAATGTGCTATTGGCTACTGTTTAATTACTGAGTTATCACACATTTTCTATACATATGTTCATAAATTGAATCTATTGCCAATCATTTATTTTTTCCTCTGCAACAGAAAAATTCTATTTCTACCATATGCCACTGAAATATGTCTTATTTGTTGGCTTTAGGATTGCAGAAGTGGTCTTTATCGTTTGTCATTGTTTGCAAACACATTTGGAAACACTGCTATTTGTCATTTGCACAAGACATCAGAAAAGCCTTACAAGTTTGATAGCTCTCATTCTAGGAAACAATTTAAAATGATGGAGGGAAGCTAGAATTAACTTAAGCTTAGTTTTCTTGTTCCCAAATGATTTTCATTCACATCTTTATTAAAGGCTTGTATAACATTCAATGTAAACCACATTCAATCCACTGTGACAGGTTCTAGCCAAATGTTCCAAAACATATAGCTTACCTTTTATCCGAGACAGCTTTCACTCTGTATTATAATAGTTGCAGGATGTTTTGATATAATGCAAACCAAAATATCTCAGGTTTCAGCAATCTGACTTAAGGAGGTAATACATAAAACTAGAGTCAAGTCTTTATCAATCTGACTTCAGGAGTGTATACATAAATTAGACTAGAGTTTTTAACATTTATCATCAATAAATAACTAATGCTAACATGCATTGCTTCAGGATGACAGCATTGTAAAGAACTGTTCTTCCTTTCTCTTCCTGTCTCCTTCTAGATACAAGTGAGATCATTAGCCTCTGAGCCCTTGATACAGAGACTAATGAAGCTGCTGAATCATTTAATTTATAGCTTTTTCAGATAGTGCATGCTATCATCTAATCTTATCTATTAAATTCACTACTGTAACCAGGGTTTCTCTAGTTAGTCATTTAATATACCGTATCTGACTTGAAATTGAGCCTGTGAATATAGCCATTATGATATATTGTTAGGCTCTCTTAACAAAATTTGTGAATTCAGGGGAAAAAATGAGACTACATTGCTTCAGGTTAGATACCACAGTTCTTTTCTTGCAAAATAAAACTTTCTTACCTGAAAGCCAAATGGTCATCTCAAGGCAAGGTTAACATTAAATGAAAGTACTAGTGTTTGTAATGGGCTTTTAGAATTATAGTTCATCAGAAATAAGTTAACAATAGTAGGCTATATCTAAGGGTGAAAACCACCATTGAAGGAATCTTTTCAATGTCTTAAAACTGAAGTCAGAGCAAGGGTATGATTGGTACGGAGATAATCTTCTATTTGCTCTAGGATCATCCTAAGAGTAATTCTGGTCTTAATTGCTAGTTGTTCTTGTCACTCACTGTAGTATAAACAGGAAATAAAAAACACTAAATTGAAAGCAGAAATAACTACTTAATTTGATACTTCAGACTTCCTCTAAGAAGTGACCTGTTGCTTGGGATAATATAGTTGGAAAGATCACTGTAAGTTTGTATTTAATTTGTCATCGTACATTTGTTCAAATTCGACAATTTAACTAAAATCCCAGTGGTGACTCTGTATCCGGGATTATTGGAGCTACATCATTTTTGTTCCACATAGAACTAATTTTTGCTTTCATTCTATCAGTCTGTATATTGAGAGATACTGAATACACATCCTCATGAAATTCCTTATTGTATTGACTGTAGAACTGTCATTGAGAGTGCCAGTCAATTTTTTTCTTTCTTTTTTTTAACATTTCTTTTTTTTGGCCACACCTCACGGAATGTAGAACTTCACTGATCAGGGATTGAACCCGTTCCTCCTGTAGTGGAAGCGTAGATTATTAACCACTGGACCACCAGGGAAATCCCGAGGGTGTCAGTCATTAATTGGCAGTTAATTGTGTCCTCTCTGTGGTGACACACCAGAGCAGTATCTCTCATAGTCCAGTGCCAGCTTTTTTCTGAATTCCTATTTAACCCTCAGGTCACTTCTAGTATGCATTTTGTATATTAACTTGGTATTTATCCCATAAATATTCTTTTGTTATCCTATTTTCCAAATTCTTATTTTTTTGCACACCATACACACTTAAAGTTTTGTATACTTTCAAAAATGTATATCAAGAAATGATGTGGATATCATTATAGTTAATAATAGCAATTAAAAATGTGAAGAGTTTTCAACAGTTAGTCTTTATGCTACTCATAATAAACATTATGACTGGTCATTTTTAAAATACAAGAATTTTTATGGACAGTTTAACCATTGAATGCCATAGATTTCTTGATTTGTCCAGTTTAATAGCTCTCTCCAAGAATACAAATGAACAAATACCAATGAAGTTAATGGGAAATGGAAATTTAAATGTTTTACCTTCTGAATTTATATTACATTGGGATTTAGAATGCTTTTTAATACATAATTTTTTTATCTGCAACATCTAAATAATGTTAACCTGCTAGCCATGATGGCTATAAGGACAAGATAAGGTAATGTAAAAGAAATTAATTACCATAAAGTAATATTCAATCAGTCAGTCAAGAGCAACATTTTTGAGTGTCTATGGGCTAGTCATTATGCTAGGCTATGCTGGATATACATTGGTGGACAAACAGACCCAGTTCTTGCCAACTAGGACTAATTGTATAGTGATGGAGACCTACATATATCACTAAATATGTAAGTACAACTGGTGATAAATCATATGAAAGAAAAAGAAGGTGCTACAGATTGATGGTTACAATATGCCTCTCTGAGAAAAATGACAAAGATTGATACCTGGTAAAGGAGAAAGAGATAAAGATATTAATGTTCAGGCAAAATGAACAACATGTGCAAGATTCCCAGATGGAAAAAGAGCTTGGCTTGTTTGAGATCTTAATAAAATGACCAAATTAAGAGAGGTGAAAGGTGAAATAAGATGAAACTAGATACAAAGGTGGAATTCTATTCATCATAAGGTCTCACAGTTCATATTACTGATTTCAAATTTACCTTTAAGAGAATGTAAAGTCATTGAGATTGTTTGCTGTTGACTTTATTTTTTAAGAGCCCTTTTAGATTCATAGCAAGAATGAAAGGAAGGTACAGAGATTTCCAATAGACACCCTCCCCAACACATGCATAGCCTCACACATTATCAACATTCCCCACCAGAGTTGTGCCTTCATGAACTTACATTGACACGTCATAGTCTCCCAGAGCTACAGTTTACATCACTGTTCATTCTTGGTGTTGTACCTTCTAAGGTCTGGACAAATTTGTAATAATATGTATCTATCATTATAGACTCATACAGAGTATTTTCACTGCCTTAAAATCTTCTCTCTGCCTTTTCAGCTTGCCACACCCTCAAAACCTAGCAACCACTGATCTTTTTGCTGTCTCCATAATTTTGCCTTTTTCAGCATGTCATATAGTTAGAATCATACTATATGTAGCAATTTTAGATTGGCTTCTTTCAGTTATTAACATGCATTTGAGTTTGTTCCATGTATTTTCATGGTTTGATAGCTCACTATTTTTTAAGTACTGAGTAATATTCCATGGCCAAGATGTACCACAGTTTACTTATCCATTCACTAACTGAAAGACATCTTGTTTGCTTCCAAGTTTTGGCAATTATGAATAAAGCTGCTATTAACATCTGTGTGCAAGTTTTTATGTGAATATATGTTTCAACTCCTTTTGGTAATTTTCAAGGAGCATGATAACTAAATCATATGGTAAGAGTATGTTTAGTTTTATAAGAAAATTTCAAATGATCTTCTAAAATGGCTGACCCATTTGCATTCCCACCAGCAACAAATGAGAGTTTTTGTTGCTCCACAACCTCACAAGAATTTGGTTTTGTCAGTTTTCCAAATTTTGGCCATTCTAATAGGTGTGTGGTGGTATCTTACTGTTTTAATTTGCATTTCCATGGTGACATATGACATGGATATTTTCATTTGCTTATCTTCCATCTGTATATCTTCTTTGGTGAGGTGTCTGTGAAGGTCAATTTTTTAATTGGGCTGTTTTATTACTGTGGAGTTTTAAGAGTTCTTTTTATATTTTGTATAACAGTTCTTTATTGATACATCTTTTGCAAATATTTTTCCCAGTCTGTGGCTTTTCATCTCATCCTCTTGACAGTGTTTCTTGCAGAGCAGAAGGTTTTAATTTTAATGAAGTGCAGCTATATCAGTTATGTCTTTCACAGATCATGCCTTTTGTATTGTATCTAAAAAGTCATGGTCATACCCAAGTTCATCTAGGTTTTCTCCTATGTTATCTTCTAGGAATTTTACCATAGAGATGTTTTAATTTGGAGTGGCATTATCAATTTATGTTTAAATGATCATACTGGCTACTATGCAAGAATGATTTGAGAAGTACAAATGTGAATTTAAGGTTACAAGCTAAGGGCCAATTGCAACTAGCCAGGCCAGAAATGATGGTGACTTACATTAGGATGAGAACATTGGAGGCAAAGTTATGTGTATTTACTCTAAATTTAATGTGAAGATAGAAATGGAAGTTTGTAATAATAGAATAAACATTGATGACTAAGAAGAATGAATCATCAAAATTGACTTTTATATTATTGTCCTTGTTAATTCCATAGATTATGAAAGGTTGTGGAAGAATAAACATAACTAAAATTAAAATAGGAAATCATGATATAGTATATATTATTTTAGCTGATATTTTTGGACTTAAATGTGACTTAAATTTTCCAAAGCAAGTTTTACTTCTAGTGTCTTGTTTGGAAATACTGTTTCCTATATATTGAGCACTGTTGCTGAATTACATTATGGATTTTCTTGGTACCTAAATTTATCAAAGTGAAGTCTTGTTACATTCCTAATGTCACCTGGAAAAGAGAACTAAAGAGAGAAGTAAGCAGTTGCTGCTTTGTGGAGAGGAAGTCAATGATTTGCCTTATGACATCTTTGAATTTTTACATATTTAAAAGCAAAAGCACTGCTCAGAAAAATATATATAAATATTATATATGATATATCATATATGTCATAACATTATATATAAATATAAAATCTCTATTTTATAAGTAGAAAACAAATCCCTCAGGAATAATAAAAAACCTACTGTATCTATGAAAAACATTAGCTAACCTAATTAAGAAAAAAATAAATTACAAATATACAAAATATGGAATAAGGAGAAATATATATATGTATATATACATATCAGCACAAGAGGAATAAACCAGAACTATTTTGAGCAAACTGGTTGGTACTTTTTCTTCATAGTACCTATCATGTATCAAAATTTGTAATTTTATTTGTATTGATACAATATTCCTTTCACCACCACTTCCCAGGCTAGATTTTAAGCTTCCAGTAGCAGGGACTCTGACCTTATTCACTGTTATAACCTCTGTAACAAATCTAATAACTGACATATATCTATCACGAAATTAAAAATCTGTTGCATGAATCAGGTAATTCAGTATCAATACATTATTATCTCCTGAATTATCAATCTTATCATAACATATGTATGTGCATTCTTTGATGTACACACATAGACTCAAACACATACACATATGCTTTTATTCTTTAATAACATACTTAATGATTGATGAGTAAAAGGATACTGTACCTGAGAAAACAGAAAAATAGCATGAAGAAATATATTATTGATGATTAATACGAAATTTGAAAGAAAAATTGTTAGAATAAAGCAAGAGTTATCTCATTTAATTCTCTACTAAAGAGAAACAATTTCTGTGATATTTTAAAATAAGGAGGGGAAGATAGATTATGAATAATTTATATATTCTAGGATTTTTAAATACTGGAAAAAGAGTAATATAAGGCAAAAATATTAGTGTAAATTTTACCATCTTAGTCTGGTGTTCCTTCTCAAATACCACCGAAAAGTCCTGGGTCATTTCAAGAAAGTCTATTAATTAAATAACTTCTAAATTATAGTATGCAAATGAAGTAATCTTAAAACATCAGTGAAAAGCTTTATTATAATTTTTCAAATCATACATTTTGGTCTGACATAAGTTTTTTAAAATATTTACTGAATTTTTAATTTTTTAAAGTTATATACCATAACTTGGGAAGAAATACTGTCTACACAGGAATAAATATATTACATTATGAAGATAATTTTAACCATATGATTTTTATTGAAATAATTACTTCTTACAATAACTGACATTTATCTTAGACATGTTGGCCTAAAACAAAAAGACTGTCAGATATTTCTCCAGTAAAAATGGGTTTAATTTTGGATCAGCAAAGAATTGAAATTTGGTGTCTGCAACCATTGCGAGCCACATGCAAGTCCCCCGCTAAAATGGAGAGAATCCTTTTATAGAGGGGAAAGGGAAGTTGGGAGGGCTATAGTAAACAAAGAGTCCATGGCTTCTCATTGGCTGAGTTGTGACAGTCTCTCATTAGCTGAGCTTTTGCCAGGAAAAAAAATGGAAGTTGTTCTTCTTCCTGTTGGACTCTGCTCTCCTCAGAGGGAGTGAGAATGTTGTTTTCTGGTCTCCCAACTTAATTGGGTTTTTTTAATTCAGGTTTCTGTTAATTATTTTTTTACAGACTTAGTTCCAGAAATAAACAAGACTGATGGGGCAAGTCACCCTTATCAACATGGTGTGGTGGAAACAGCAGGTGACTTTACAGTTAGAGGAACTTGGATCTATCAAAACCAGCTTTATGAGACAACACACCCTTGTGATTTCACTATCTGGAATGTTATTATGAAGCTTTGCAGCTTTATTTTGAAGTCAATACACATTATTCCCATGGGGAATAGGATTGCTGAGAGGATGATGGAATATAAGTGAAAGTGCCTAGCAGAACAGATGAAATATTTCTACATGTTAATTTCCCTTCCTCTCTTTTTCTTTCTGTACTTTCTTCCTTTGAATAACAAAATTATATTTACTGCTTCTTAATAAGAAAGTAATCTTTTTGCTGCTTTAGTAAAGATGTATCTTAAAACTGGTGTTCACCTTGTCCGATTATAAGGATGGCAGCAAATATTATTTGGAAAAGGATGAAATTCATAGTATTATCACATAAACACAATACTCAATTTTACCAGCCAGTGACCAAAACAATAAAATCACATTTATATTAATTCTGTGGGATTATGGAAATTTGCCTTCAGAGTCCCCAGTTATTTCTAACAGTCTCCCTTGCTTGGGTTCATGGATACTCAATGTGTATTTTACAGTTTTCTGCTCTAAGTCCATCCTAAAACTACAATGTTACTTTTTTTTGTTGTTGCTATAGATCCTAATGATGTAACTTGTTCATTGACTGAAGAATAATTCTAATGAGAACATTGTTGGATAGTAATGTGACCATTAATAATCATAGTAGTTATATTTTGTAGTAGAATTCTACTGTAACTTACCTACTGTCTTTATTTCATTTGCTGCTATGCTGACATATAAGGAAAGCTTTTATAAAATTCTCAAATCCTATAACTCCCTGATTTCATGCAATAAATGACAGGGCCAAAATTAAGCAAATTTTTCTGACATTAAAGTGCTTGGTAAAACAAATCAACAAACAAAAAGCTAAAACAAAATAAAACAAAGCAAAAAGACCCCAAACCTAGGATAACATTGGAGGATATGAAAGGCTGCTCTACAATCTAGGGCACATAAGCTTTAGTAACTTGTAGCAGCGTTGATGATCCAGAGAGTAAAGCATGCTCAGAGAAGTGCTAATAATTTATCCTAGAGTGAAAAAAAATTACAGTCAGTTATAGACAAAGGCAAAGACAGAAATACCCTCTTATAGAGAGGTGTTGCTAAATAATTTAAATGATCAGTAAATATGTGGACTCAAGATATGAGAAAGTGAACTCAAATGGCAAGATATGGGAATAAATTCATGAGACATACTCAAAAAGGTCAAAATTTGTGAAATATCAAGGTCTTTTGCATTTTTCATGCATATTTATGCTCACCTTGAAAACATAAGCAAAATCATTTGGATTAGAAATAGGTTTGGACTGAGAATGGGTAAGAATAGCTGTGTTTATCATATTTTTTCTTGATTTAGGTATATTTTTATAATTTAAATTTTGAAAAACCTTTTTATTTTAACACTCCCCTGACAGTGTTTTATTTTTTCATATGGGATTTTTGGAAAACAATTAGAAAATACCTGGCTATAGGTATGATTTAAAAAATGTAAGTATCCAGAATTATGTTTATCCCAGAATTTATTACCAAAAGATGTCATTGTGCACTGAAGTTTTTTTAGCCCAAAATATGTGCTAAAATAATGCTCAGATTTTATGCACAGTCACACACAATGTTACTTGCAGTTTCAAAAATTGTAAGTGCTTGTGTTTAAAAGCCTGGAATCTGGTTTCCTTTTAAATAATTCCTTAAAATTTCAGCTTCATTGTATATACTATCATCTTTGCAATATTCATTTAAAAATATTCTTCACATTACAACCCTTGGGAAAATTTAAAGAGAGAAAGAGCTGAAAGTTAACTCTGGAAAACCAGTAGATTTTTTATAGATTTATTCACTGATTTTTGTTAATAAAGATTATTTGAGGTATCATAGAACTTTAGAACTGGAAGAGGCTCTTTATAAAGAGGAAGACCACTGGGATTAGGAGTACAATTTGTAAGATGAAAGAGCACGTTTTTGGCAAGTCAAACACAAACTATTTGACACTGTGTGGTCCCTTTAAGCCTCACTACTACATTTCTCCTCTGCCTTGAACTTTTTTGAAATTTCCTTTTTTTAAAATGAAGTTCTGTTACAATTAGTGATATGAGAATAAGCAAATTTTTGATATATACTCTACAAGTTATTCATTCCTACTTCAAGAAATAATCCCGAAGTCATACAACAGTAAACAAAAGTGAAAGTATACTTCTCACCAACTTGAGTTTAGCACCAAACGAATTTACCAAAATATGTCTTTAAACAGAAAACCAAAAACGTTCCCAGTAAACTGTACAGGCAAAATAATTGTTCTAAATAGCATTTGTTATAACTTATTTAACTACACAGCATGGACAGTTAACACAATGCTGGTTGCTATAACAGCTAAACTCCAAAATCTCAGAGGCTTAAGTTTATAAAGTCCAACAATTGGTGGCAGAGAGAGGAAATGGGTTGCACTCAATAAAATATTTGGGGGACCCAGGTTAACAGAAGCGTTTTCAGCATCAACACATCTTTAAATCCTGTGCTGTCATCCAGCCAGTAGACATGGGAAGAAAATGCTTCTCAGATTGGGTTTCAGAGTGGGCCAGATCTGGAAGTGTAATGCATTATTTTGCCTCACACTCCATTGCCACAACTCTGTCACATGTAAAGGAGGGTTTTAGGAGGACTTAAACACCTGTTCATTCTGTGCTACAAGGAACAGTTTGATCAATCCACCCGGAGGTAGAAATGATTGTCCCTCCAGGAATGTAGGTGGATGTTGAGACAGAGGTCACAACACTCTCAAGGACTATAGATAAAGTGTATTTAGTACTCACACCAGCAGGGTGTCCCAGAAAGGCAAGGGCTCAAGCATGGATGTGCTGAGAAGGGAGCAAAGGGTGGGGTAGTTTGGGGCTTTTAGTGTGCCTCAGTATTGGATGGAGCTAGAGTGGGATATCCTACACAGGAACTGGTGGTGGGGGAGGGGTGAGGCTGTTCTACTTGATATTCTTACCCTCTTGAAGAGGCAAAGGGCATGAGGGTTGTTTTGGGGCAGTCTGGGAAGAGGGAGAGATGGGGGTTGAAAAACTGTCAATGTTAAAATATCAAAAATGGAATCAGCCTGTTTAATACAGTAGTCTATAATTTCCTGAGCAATCAGATTGCTCTGATGAACAAAATTAACAAACAAAAATACATACACAGGGGGCGGAGTCAAGATGGCTTACTAGGAGGACACGGAATTCGCATCTCCACATAATTATGACACTTAGCAGGCACTGGTGGGGGACCATGGACAACTAAGGGGATGGGAGGAACCCCCAGCAACTGGGAAGGGCATGGGGCATGGAGGGGAGTGAAGGGGGAGAAGTGGTGGCAGGATGGGACTGGCACCCTTGAGGGGGGAAGGGGGAGGGGAAGGGATTCCACACCCAAAGGGGGAAATTGGGGAACCAGTGGGAGGGTACAGGATCAAAAAGGAGTGTGACTAAGTTTCCCCTGCCTACTTGGGCCACCAGAAACCTACTGAGATCCTGGACCTGATCCTCTGCCCACCTAGGCCCTCTCAGGTCCCACGGGGGAGGGTGGGAGTGGGAAGAAAAAGAAAGGCCGGACAGCCAGGAACGCCACCCCTGAGGGGTGGCTGGGGGAGGGGAGGAATTCCTACACCCAGTGGGACCCACCCATGGTTAGGGGTCCAGCGGCAACAGGGGAGACCCTGGGGGAAATGGTGGGGGAGGGGCACAAAGGAATGGAAGGGAACGGGGCCAGTGCTTTCCTTGTCCACTTAGACACTGGGGAGCCTGTTGGGCTCCTGGGGCTAATCCTCTGCCCTTGGAGCCTCCCTCTTGCTGCACAGAACCCAAGTCCCACCCGTACACTCTCACCCAGGGCACTACCTCTACAATCAGAGACCCCCCTCCAAAGCACTGGGCTTACACCCCACCCACACACTCTCACTCAGGGCCTTACCTCCAAACTTCAGAACTCCACACTCCAGAGGCCTTCCTTTGGACATGCTGCCTCTTGCCTTCCATGCAGGTCCTAAGCAAAGGCTCCGCCCCATTCTTCAACGTTGCCCTGCCTAGGCCCTGCCCCCAGGGCCTTTTCCTGCTACTTCCTGAGCCTAGGCCATGCCTCACGATCAAACATAACCACTCCACCTGCCTAAGTCCCCCCACACCCTAAACCCCATCTCTGCCTAAGTTCCACCACTGCCTAAAATCCACCCCCATAGCTAAGGCTTTTTTTCTTTTTTCCTCTTTTAGATTGGGGTTCTGTTTTACCTTGTTGATTCATTGTTGATGATTCTCTTAGATTTTTATTTTTCCTAATAAATCTTTTATTTTTCTAATTTTATTTTATTCTTTATACTTTGTTATTGTTCTCTACTTTTGCCTTGTTCCCCACCCCCCTTATTTATTTATTTATTTTCTCTTGTTTTATTTTACCTTGTTGCAGTTGTTACAATTATAGTTTTATTTTTCCTAATATACATTTTCTTTCTAATTTTATTTTGTTTTTTATTCTTTGATATTGTACTGCTCCTTTTTTTCTATCTTTCCTTTATTTTTTTTTTATTTAAAAAAAATTTTTTTTATACCACACAATGAAGCTTATGGGATCTTGGTTCCCAGGCTGGAGGTCGGGCCCAAGCTCCTGTGGTGGGAGCTCTGAGTCCAAAACACTGGACTAACAGAGAACTTCACACCCCAGAGAATATTAATCAGATTGAGGCCTCCCAGAGGTCCTAGGCACCAAGAAATGGCTCTATCCAACTGCCTGCAAAATCCAGTGATGGACGTCTCAGGCAAAAAACCACTAAGACAGGAATACAGAAACACTTATCAAAAAAAAAAAGTGAAATGACAAAAAAATATGTTACAGATGAATGAGCAAAATAAAAACATGCAAGACCAAATAAATGAAGATGGAATAGGTAAAATACCTGAAAAAGAACTCAGAGTAATGACAGTAAAGATGATCTAAATTCTCAGAAATAGAAGGCAGAAAATACAAGAAACATTTAACAAGGATCTAGAAGAAATAAAGACCAAAAAACAATGATAAACAAGACAATTGGTGAAGTTAAACATACTCTAGAAGGAATCAATAGCAGAATAACTAAGGGAGAAGAACGGATAAGTGACCTGGAAGATAAAATGTTGGAAAAAAATGTGAGAGAGCAGAATAAAGAAAAAAAATGAGAAGAACTGAAGACAGTCTCAGTGACTTCTGGGACAACACTAAAGGCACCAACATTCGAATTATAGGCGTCCCAGAAGAAGAAAAGAAAAAGAAAGGGGCTGAAAAAATATTTGAAGAGATTATAGTTGAAAACTTCCTTAACATGGGAAAGGAAAGAGTCAATCAAGTCCAGGAAGGGCAGAGAGGACTATACAGGATAAACACAAAGAGAAACATGTCAAGACACATACTAATCAAACTATCAAAATTAAATGCAAAGAAAAAATATTAAAAACAGTGAGGGAAAAGCAACAAATAACAAAGAAAGGAATCCCCATAAGGATAACAGCTGATATTTCAGCAGAAACTCTGCAAGCCAGAAGGGAGTGGAAGGACATATTTAAAGTGATGAAAGGGACAAACCTACAATCAAGATTACTCTACCCAGAAAGGATCTCATTCAGATTCGATGGAGAAATTAAAATCTTTAGAGATAAGCAAAAGTTAAGAGAATTCAGCACCACCAAACCAGCTTTACAGCAAATGCTAAAGGAACTTCTCTAAGCAGGAAACACAAGAGAAGGAAAAGATCTACAAAAACAAACCCAAAACAATTAAGAAAATGGTAATGGGAACATACATATCAATAATTACCATAACTGTAAATGGATTAAATGCTCCAAACAAAAGATATAGACTGGCTGAATGGATACAAAAACATGACCTATATATATATGCTGTCTACAAGAGACCCACTTCAGAACTAGGGACACATAAAGGCTGAAAATGAGGAGATGGAAAGATTTCCATGTAAATGGAAATGAAAACTGGAGTAGCAATTCTCATATCAGAAAAAATAGACTTTAAAATAAAGATTATTATAAGAGACAAAGAAGGCGACTTCCCTGATAGTGCAGTGGTTAAGAATCTGCCTGCCGGGCTTCTCTAGTGGCACAGTGGTTGAGAGTCTGCCTGCCAGTGCAGGGGACATGGGTTCATGCCCTGGTCCAGGAAGATCTCACATGCCACGGAGCAGCTAGGCCCGTGAGCCAAGGCCGCTGAGCCTGCGTGTCTGGAGCCTGTGCTCTGCAACGGGAGAGGCCACAACAGTGAGAGGCCCATGTACCGCAAAAAAAAAGAAAGAAAAAAAAAGAGATCACTGAAGAAATCAAAGAGGAAATTAAAAAATACCTAGAAACAAATGACAATGGAAACATGGTGACCCAAAACCTATGTGATGCAGCAAAAACAGTTCTAAGAGGCAAGTTGATAGCAATACAATCCTACCTTAAGAAACAAGAAACATCTCAAATAAACAACCTAAACTTACACCTAAAGCAATTAGAGAAAGAAGAAAAAAAAAAAAAAACCCAAGTTAGCAGAAGGAAAGAAATCATAATGATCAGATCAGAAACAAATGAAAAAGAAATGAAGGAAACAATAGCAAAGATCAATAAAATTAAAAGCTGGTTCTTTGAGAAGATAAACAAAATTGATAAACCATTAGCCAGACTCATCAAAAAAAAAAAAAGAAGACTCAAATCAGAAGAATTAGAAATGAAAAAGTGAAGTAACAACTGGAAATGCAGAAATAAAAAGATCATGAGAGATTACTACAAGCAGCTCTATGCCAATTAAATGGACAACCAGGAAGAAATGGGCAAATTATTAGAAAAGCACAACCTTCAGAGACTTAACCAAGAAGAAATAGAAGATATAAACAGATGACTAACAAGTACTGAAATTGAAACTGTGATTAAAAATCTTCCAACAAAAGCCCAGGGCCAGATGGCTTCAGAGGTAAATTCTATCCAACATTTAAAGAACAGCTAACATCTATCCTTCTCAAACTCCTCAAAATACAGCAGAGGGAGGAACACTCCCAAACTCATTCTCTGAGGCCACCATCACCCAGATACCAAAACCAGACAAAGATGTCACAAAAAAAGAAAACTACAGGCCAATATCACATATGAATATAGATGCAAAAATGCTCAACAAAATACTAACAGACAGAATCCAACAGCACATAAAAAGATTATACACCATGACCAAGCTGGGTTTATCCCAGGAATGCAATGTTTCCACAATATATGCAAATCAATCAACGTGATACACCATATTAAAAAATTGAAGGATTAAAAACCACATGATAATCTCAATAGATGAAGAAAAAGGTTTTTACAAAATTCAACACCCATTTATGATAAAAACTCTCCAGAAAGTAGGCATAGAAGGAACCTACTTCAACATAATAAAGGCCATATATGACATACCCACAGCCAACATTTTTCTCAATGGTAAAAAACAGAAACCATTAACTCTAAGATCAGGAACAAGACAAGGTTGCCCTCTCTCACCACTATTATTCAACATAGTTCTGGAAGTTTTAGCCACAGCAATCAGAGAAGAAAACGAAATAAAAGGAATATAAATCAGAAAAGAAGAAGTAAAGCCATCGCTGTTTGCAGATGACATTATACTATACATAGAGAGTCCTAAAGATGCTACCAGAAAACTACTAGAGCTAATGAATGAATGGGGTAAAGTAGCAGGATACAAAATTAATGCACAGAAATCTCTTGCATTCCTATAAACTAATGATGAAAAATCTGAAAGAGAAATTAAGGAAACACTCCCATTTACCATTGCAACCAAAAGAATAAAATATCTAGGAATAAACCTACCTAAGGAGAAAAAAGACCTGTATGCAGAAAACTATAAGACCCTGATGACAGAAATTAAAGATGATACAAAGAGATGGAGAGATATATTATGTTCTTGGATTGGAAGAATCAACATTGTGAAATGAATATACTACCGAAAGTAATCTACAGATTCAATGCAATCCCTATCAAACTACCAATGACATTTTCCACAGAATGAGAGTAAAAAGTTTCACAATTTATATGGAAACACCAAAGACCACGAATAGCCAAAGCAATGTTGAGAAAGAAAAACAGAACTGGAGGAATCAGGCTCCCTGACTTCAGGCTATACTACAAAGCTACAGTAATCAAGACAATAGAGTACTGTCACAAAAACAGAAATATAGATCAATGGAACAGGGTAGAGTGCACAGAGATAAACCCATGCACATATACTCACCTTATCTTTGATAAAAGAAGCAAGAGTATACAATGGAGAAAAGACAGCCTCTTCAATAAGTGGTGCTGGGAAAAATGGACAGCTACATTTAAATGAATGAAATTAGAACACTTCCTAAAACCATAAACAAAGATAAATCAAAATGGATTAAAGACACAAATGTAAGGCCAGACACTATAAAATTCTTAGAGGAAAACATAGGTAGAACACTCTATGACATAAATCACAGCAAGCTCCTTTTCGACCCACCTCCTAGAGAATGGAAATAAAAACAAAAATAAACAAGTGGGACCTAAAGAAACTTCAAAGCTTTTGCACAGCAAAGGAAACCATAAACAAGACCAAAAGACAACCCTCAGAATGGGAGAAAATATTTGCAAATGAAGCAACTGACAAAGGATTAATCTCCAAAATTTAAAAGCAGCTCATGCAGCTCAATAAGAAAAAAAACAAACAACCCAATCCATAAATGGCAGAAGACCTAAACAGACATTTCTCTAAAGAAGATATACCATTTGCCAACAAACACATGAAAGGATGCTCAACATCAGTAATCATTAGAGAAATGCAAATCAAAACTACAATGAGGTGTCACCTCACAATCAAAAAATCTAGAAACAATAAATTCTGGAGAGGGTGTGGAGAAAAGAGAACCCTCTTGCACTGTTGGTGGGAATGTAACTTGATACAGCTACTATGGAGAACAGTATGGAGATTCCTTAAAAACTAAAAATAGAACTACCATAAGAGCCAGCAATCCCACTACCCTGAGAAAACCATAATCTTAAAAGAGTCTTGTACCACAGTGTTCATTGTAGCTCTATTTACAATAGCCAGGACATGGAAGCAACCTAAGTGTCCATCGACAGATGAATGGATAAAGAAGATGTGGCATATATATACAATGGACTATTTCTCAGCCATAAAAAGAAACAAAATTGAGTTATTTGTAATGAGGTGGATGGACCTAGAGTCTGTCATACAGAGTGAAGTAAGTCAGAAAGAGAAAAACAAATACCATATGCTAATATATATATATGGAATCTAAAAAAAAAAAATGGTTCTGATGAACCTAGGGGCTGGACAAGAATAAGGATGCAGACGTAGAGATTCAACATGAGGGAACAGGAAGGGTGAAGTGTAAGCTTGGATGAAGTAAGAGAGTAGCATTGACATATACACACTACCATATGTAAAATAGATAGCTAGTGGAAAGCAGCTGCATAGCACAGGGAGATCATCTTGGCGCTTTGTGACCACCTAGAGGCAAAGATTAGGGAGGGTGGGAGGGAGATGCAGAGGGAGGGGATATGGGGATATGGGGATATATGTATATCCCCATATACATATACATATACATATACATATATGTACATATACATATATGTATACATATATGTATATGTATATATGTATACATGTTAGTATATATGTATACTAACACAACATAGTAAAAATTTATACTACAATAAAGATGTTAAGTTAAAAACATACTATTGAAGGAAAAGACAGAAGATTGTATTTCATTACAATAATAGTCTATTTACATACTATTTCATACATACATACCACTATATTTTAATCTAAGCATAGAATTAGCCCACATATTATCAGTGGTTATTTCTTTGTAGTAGAATTTTGTCTTATTTTTCTGTCTACTCTTGGCATCACGACTCTGTGTCCCAGGACTACTGATAAACCATTTTTTGCTTCAGTTTTCTCATCTCTCAAGTTAGCATAATAACAAAACCTACCTCATAGGATTGTTTTGAAAATTCAATAACAGAATCAATTTCAAAACATGGTGCTTTAGCAAAGATTAAGACATGCAACCTAGCGCTTAATTTACCCTCAATCAATATCAACTCTCACTGTTATTATTATTTTGCATGAACACTAGACTTTTACACTGGGCATATATCATTTTCTAATAATTGAAAATGCTATTTTATAAAAATAAAGTGAAATTTATTGAAAAATCTGAATAAAAACAGAGACTCAGCTTAAATATAATTTATTTCATGGAGCCTTTTCTGATGTCTTGGGTTATTCACCTACCGCTGAACAATGAATCTCTTCTGTCTGAGATGGTATATGTCAAACTGATCCTAATAATAGTAAAGCATCCCTTATAAACCAGGCACTCTGCTAAGCATTAAATGCATTATCTTATTTAATCTTCAAAGTAACTCTAGAAGGTGGGAGATATTATTGTTATTTTATAGCTGAGGGATCAGTTATATGCATATACATAACTTCTATGATTTTGACCCAGATCCTTTTTACTTCTGGGACAAATCTTCCAAGTTTTAGCACCACCTGAAAACATACCGGTCACACAATGGGTTTTAAATACATGTTTAATGAATAAACTAACTGTATATATTTCACCATAATATTTTGATTTTATTCCCCTAAATTCCCCATTGCCTATATTTTTGGATTCCTCTTTCTGATGAACTTAACTACCATTAATTTACTAAAAGTGTCCAGAATGACATTTACATGGCATATTCTCCAGAGATTTAAAGGAAGAAGATTTCACAAAGAACAATCAGAATAAAAGGAATGAACTTTTCAAATTTCACCCTCCACATAACAAAACACATAGAACACATTTACTACTTAGAGAGGTCAGTCTATTTGGAGAATATACTTGGGGAGGTAAAGACAGGGATTTATAGGTTAGGTACACCTTTAGGTCTGGGGCCTGGAAAAAACTATGACTGATGTGCTGCAATTTTAACACATTCCTCAGCCACATAACACCCATATTCTTTTGAACAATCTTTCAAATCCTCTCTTACTCAGTATTCTTTACCTGCCCATATATTTCTACTTTTTTCCTCCTTTTGCTTTTCACATTTTTTATTTCCAAACACAACCTTTCTAGGTGCATGGAAAATCTTTTCTAAGCATAAAGAATAAAAATGAAGTTATTAGCTTTGTCTCTGAGTAAATTTCATTATTTTTATGAATTGTTCCCAAGTCCTCTTATTCAGGCTCTAGTTCTGGATTATATAATACCACAGCAGATATGGCAGCCTAATATTTAGATGAAATCAACCAGAGCTCATTTTTCTCAAAATTTCTTATTTTTCACCTACTGTTCAAGAAGCTAATAGGCTCTATATTAATTATCTTAGGGAAGATACACAACATGATGATTTGATATATGTATATGCTGTGAAAGTAAATCTTATGGATTAATGTCAGTAAATAGTATGCTATATTCTTCCATGTTACATACGTTTTCATATTTTGAGATCACAAAGTGAGATACATCTTACAGCCAATGGCATATTCCAATGGTTTTTGTCTAAGGCAGCAGTCGTGAAGTAGCAATCGATGATTGCAAAAATTCTCTGAAGTGCTAGCATCAAGACTTACAAAATAAATGTCAGTGGTGTTGAGCAAAATCTTAAAAGATAACAGTAGAGCACTAACTCTAAGGAGAAAAATAGTATATAGAGAAAAGAATGGAAGTGGTGAATTAGAAATTTGTTTAGAAATATTCCTAAAGCAGGAATCAAAAGTTCTCTTGTTCTACACAAGTACAAATGAGCTTAAGAACTTGATATCAGGGCTTCCCTTGTGGCGCAGTGGTTAAGAGTCCGCCTGCCGATGCAGGGGACGCGGGTTCGTGCCCCGCTCTGAGAAGATCCCACATGCCGCGGAGCGGCTGGGCCCGTAAGCCATGGCCACTGAGCCTGCGCGTCCAGAGCCTGTGCTCCGCAACGGGAGAGGCCACAACAGTGAGAGGCCCGCGTACGGCAAAAAAAAAAAGAACTTGAAATCGATGGCCACTAGTTCTTTATGGATTCCTTAAACTATTGCAACACCAATGTTCCTGATGGTAGTCTTAAGTGGACAAAAACCTGATGTCAATAACTCTGAGTACCAACATATTTCAGAAGCATTTGACAATAAATAGGAAAAGATTTTGGAAATACTTTACCCAATTTATCATGCTTGTTTTCTCCTCTTTCTTGTTTGGATTCAAATGATGTAAGATACAGTTTACATTTAAGTAAGTATAGCATAGCTTATTTGATAAGTATAAAATAAAATTATAAATAATCTAAAAGCATTTTTAAAATTTTCCTTTCTTAGTTGCATATCAGAAATGGAGCTCCCTAGACTTTGTTGTCTTAGATTTGATGAAATATAAAATATGTGTCTCTATATAAGGTAGAGCTAGGTCTACATAAGCATGTCTCTGTGTACATTCATGCCAACTATTAATCTATATATAAATGGTATGCTTTTTATAAAGTATGATTGACAGTCTTCCTTAAATTATTTGGGAACTTTAGACATGTGTTTTTAAAATTCCCCCTTTTTTATTACATTACAAACACTATAGTCAATAAAAAAATGAAAGTAATACTACACAAGAAATATTTTAACCTTTATGTAGACCAGCAGTTACAGAAAACTCAGCATGTTTTATAGGTTTATCCAGAGCCTGTTTTGCTGACTCATTTAATGTTTCATTAAGAAATGATCAGGACAAGGGGTTGGAAGATGGTGGAAGAGTAAGACGTGGAGATCGCCTTCCTCCCCATGGATACACCAGAAATACATCTACACGTGGAACAACTCCTACAGAACACCTACTGAAGGCTGGCAGAAGACCTCAGACCTCCCAAAAGGCAAGAAACTCCCCACGTACCTGGGTAGGGCAAAAGAAAAAAAGAAAAAACAGAGACAAAAGAATAAGGACGGCACCTGCACCAGTGGGAGGGAGCTGTGAAGGAGGAAAAGTTTCCACACACTAGGAAGCCCCTCCGCGGGCGGAGACTGCGGGAGGCGGAGCGGGGAGCTTCGGCACCGCGGAGTAGTGCACAGCGACGGGTGCGGAGGGCAGAGCGGGGAGATTCCTGCACAGACGATCGGTGCCGACCGACACTCACCAACCCGAGAGGCTTGTCTGCTCACCCGCCGGGGCGGGCGGGGCTGCGAGCTGAGGCTAGGGTTTCGGTTTTGGACGGAGCGCAGGGAGAGGACTGGGGTTGGCGGCTTGAACATAGCCTGAAGGGGTTGGTGCGCCACGACTAGCCGGGAGGGAGTCCGGGGAAAAGCCTGCACCTGCCGAAGAGGCAAGAGACTTTTTCTTCCCTCTTTGTTTCCTGGTGCGCGAGGAGAGGGGTTTAAGAGCGCTGCTTAAAGGAACTCCAGAGACGGGCACGAGCCGCGGCTAAAAGCGCGAACCCCAGAGACGGGCGCGAGCCACGGCTGAGGGCGCGAGCCCCCGAGACGGGCGCGAGCCGCGGCTGGAAGCGCGAACCCCAGAGACGGGCGCGAGCCGCGGCTAGAACCGCGGACTCCAGAAACGGGCGGGAGACGCTAGGGCTGCTGCTGCCGCCACCAGGGGGGCTGTGTGCGAGCACAGGACACTCTCCGCGCCCCTCTTCCACGGAGCCCGTGCAGGCCGCCACTGCCAGGTTCCCGGGATCCAGGGACAAGTTCCCCCGGGAGTACGCACGGCGGGTCTCAGGCTGGTGCAACGTCACGCCGGCCTCTGCCGCAGCGTCATGCCACCTCTGCCGCCGCAGGCCCACCCCGCAGGCAGTGCCCCTCCTTCCCCCATCCCCCAACCCCCGCCCTGAGTGAGCCGGAGCCCCCGAATCAGCGGCTCCTTTAACCCCATCCTGTCTGAGCACAAAACAGACGCCCTCCAGCGACCTGCGCGCAGGGGCAGGTCCGGGTACAAAGCTGAGCTCCTGTGAGTTGTGAGAGCAGGGAGGAGAGGGGGAGGTCTCTCCTGGCAGCCGCGGAGGCGGCGGATTGAAGCTCCACATTCAACTTGATGTGCCCTGCATCTGTGGAATACCTGAATGGACAGGGAGTGATCCCAAACTGAAGAGGTGGAATTTAGGAGCAAGATCTGTGATTTTTTTCCCTTTTCCTCTTTTTGTGAATGTGTGCGTGTATGCTTCTGTGTGAGATCTTGTCTGTATACTCTTGCTTCCACCATTTGTCCTAGGGCTCTATCCGTCCATGGTTTTTAAGAAAAATTTTTTTTCTTAATAATTAATTGTAATAACTTTATTGTACTTTACCTTCATTCTTTCTTTCTTTCCTTCCTTCCTTCCTTCCCTCCTTTAGACAGCGAATAACCCCAGGGTGAGGAGGTGGTCTCTGAGAGCAGGATTTATGATTTTTCCCCCTTTGCCTCTTTTTGTGAACGTGTATGTGTATGCTTCTGTGTAAGATTTTCTCTGTATAGCTTTGTTTCCAACATTTGTCCTAGGGTTCTATCTGTCCCTTTTTTTTTTTCTAAATATTTTTTAGTTCAATAACTATATTATACTTTATTTTATTTTTACTGTATCTTCTTTCTTCCTGTCTTTTTTCCTTCTTTCCCTCCTTCCTTCCTTCCTTCCTCCCTCCCTCCCTCCCTCCTTTCTTTCCTTCTTTGCTTCTTTCTTCCTTCCTTCCTTTCCTCCTTTCCTTCTTTCTTTCCTCATACTTCTACTAATTCTCTCTACTTTTTCTCCCTTTTATTCTGAGCCATGTGGATGAAAGGCTCTTGGTGCTCCAGCCCAGGAGTCAGGGCTCTGCCTCTGAGGTAGGAGAGCCAACTTCAGGACACTGGTCAACAAGAGACCTCCCAGCTCCACATAATATTAAATGGTGGAAATCTCCCAGAGACCTCCATCTTAACACCAGCACCCAGCTTCACTCAACGACCAGCAAGCCACAGTGCTGGACAACCTATGCCAAACAACTAGCAAAACAGGAACACAACCCCACCCATTAGCAGAGAGGCTGCCTAAAATCATAATAAGGCCACAGACACCCCAAAACACACCACCAGACGTGAACCTACCCACTAGAGAGACAAGATCCAGCCTCATCCAGCACAACACAGGCACTAGTCCCCTCCACCAGGAAGCCTACACAACCCACTGAAACAACCTTAGCCACTGGAGACAGACATCAAAAACAACAGGAACTACGAACGTGCAGCCTGCAAAAAGGAGACCCCAAACACAGTAAGATAAGCAAAATGAGAAGACAGAAAAACACACAGCAGATGAAGGAGCAAGATAAAAACCCACCAGACCTAACAAATGAAGAGGAAATAGGCAATCTACCTGAAAAAGAATTCAGAATAATGATAGTAAGGATGATCCGAAATCTTGGAAGTAGAATGGACAAAATGCAAGAAACAGTTAACAAGGACCTAGAAGACATAAAGATGAAACAAGCAACGATGAACAACGCAATAAATGAAATTAAAAGTACTCTAGATTGAATCAATAGCAGAATAACTGAGGCAGAAGAACGGATAAGTGACCTGGAAGATAAAGTAGTGGAAATAACTACTGCAGAGCAGAATAAAGAAAAAAGAATGAAAAGAACTGAGGACAATCTCAGAGACCTCTGGGACAACATTAAATGCACCAACATTCGAATTATAGGGGTTCCAGAAGAAGAAGAAAAAAAGAAAGGGACTGAGAAAATATTTGAAGAGATTATAGTTGAAAACTTCCCTAATATGGGAAAGGAAATAGTTAATCAAGTCCAGGAAGCACAGAGAGTCCCATACAGGATAAATACAAGGAGAAATACGCCAAGACACATATTAATCAAACTGTCAAAAATTAAATACAAAGAAAGCATATTAAAAGCAGCAAGGGAAAAACAACAAATAACACACAAGGGAATCCCCATGAGGTTAACAGCTGATCTCTCAGCAGAAACCCTACAAGCCAGAAGGGAGTGGCAGGACATACTGAAAGTGATGAACGAGAAAAACCTGCAACCAAGACTACTCTACCCAGCAAGGATCTCATTCAGATTTGATGGAGAAATTAAAACCTTTACAGACAAGCAAAAGCTGAGAGAGTTCAGCACCACCAAACCAGCATTACAACAAATGCTAAAGGAACTTCTCTAGACAAGAAACGCAAGAGAAGGAAACAACCTATAATAACGAACCCAAAACAATATAGAAAATGGGAATAGGAACATACATATCGATAATTAACTTAAATGTAAATGGACTAAATGCTCCCACCAAAAGACACAGATTGGCTGAATGGATACAAAAACAAGACCCTTATATATGCTGTCTACAAGAGACCCACTTCAGACCTAGAGACACATACAGACTGAAAGTAAGGGGATGGAAAATGATATTCCATGCAAATGGAAACCAAAAGAAAGCTGGAGTAGCAATTCTCATATCAGACAAAATAGACTTTAAAATAAGGACTATTAAAAGGGATAAAGAAGGACACTACATAATGATCAAGGGATCGATCCAAGAAGAAGATATAACAATTGTAAATATTTATGCACCCAACATAGGAGCACCTCAATACATAAGACAAATACTAACAGCCATAAAATGGGAGATGGACAGTAACACATTCATAGTAGGGGACTTTAACACCCCACTTTCACCCATGGACAGATCATCCAAAATGAAAATAAATAAGGAAACACAAGCTTTAAATGATACATTAAACAAGATGGACTTAATTGATATTTATAGGACACTCCATCTAAAAACAACAGAATACACATTTTTCTCAAGTGCTCATGGAACATTCTCCAGGATAGATCATATCTTGGTTCACAAATCAAGCCTTGGTAAATTTAAGAAAACTGAAATTGTATCAAGTATCTTTTCTGACCACAACGCCATGAGACTAGATATCAATTACAGGAAAAGATCTGTAAAAAATACAAACACATGGAGGCTAAACAATACACTACTTAATAATGAAGTGATCACTGAAGAAATCAAAGAGGAAATAAAAAAAATACCTAGAAACAAATGACAATGGAGACACAACGACCCAAAACCTATGGGATACAGCAAAAGCAGTTCTAAGGGGGAAGTTTATAGCAATACAAGCCCACCTTAAGAAGCAGGAAACATCTCGAATAAACAACCTAACCTTGCACCTCAAGCAATTAGAGAAAGAAGAATAAAAAAGCCCCAAAGCTAGCAGAAGGAAAGAAATCATAAAAATCAGATCAGAAATAAATGAAAAAGAAATGAAGGAAACAATAGCAAAGATCAATAAAACTAAAAGCTGGTTCTTTGAGAAGATAAACAAAATAGATAAACCACTAGCCAGACTCATCAAGAAAAAAAAGGAGAAGACTCAAATCAATAAAATTAGAAATGAAAAAGGAGAAGTAACAACTGACACTGCAGAAATTAAAAAAATCATGAGAGATTATTACAAGCAACTCTATGTCAATAAAATGGACAATCTGGAAGAAATGGACAAATTCTTAGAAATGCACAACCTGCCAAGACTGAATGAGGAAGAAATAGAAAATATGAACAGACCAATCACAAGCACTGAAATTGAAACTGTGATTAAAAATCTTCCAACAAACAAAAGCCCAGGACCAGATGGCTTCACAGGTGAATTCTATCAAACGTCTAGAGAAGAGCTAACACCTATCCTTCTCGAACTCTTCCAAAATATAGCAGAGGGAGGAACACTACCAAATTCCTTCTACGAGGCCACCATCACCTTGATACCAAAACCAGACAAGGATGTCACAAAGAAAGAAAACTACAGGCCTATATCACTGATGAACATAGATGCAAAAATCTTCAACAAAATACTAGCAGACAGAATCCAACAGCACATTAAAAGGATCATACACCATGATCAAGTGGGGTTTATTCCAGGAATGCAAGGATTCTTCAATATACGCAAATCTATCAATGTGATAAACCATATTAACAAATTGAAGGAGAAAAACCATATGATCATCTCAATAGATGCAGAGAAAGCTTTCGACAAAATTCAACACCCATTTATGATAAAAACCCTCCAGAAAGTAGGCATAGAGAGCACTTTCCTCAACATAATAAAGGCCATATATGACAAGCCCACAGCAAACATCATCCTCAATGGTGAAAAACTGAAAGCATTTCCACTAAGATCAGGAACAAGACAAGGTTGCCCACTCTCACCACTCTTATTCAACATAGTTTTGGAAGTTTTAGCCACAGCAATCAGAGAAGAAAAGGAAATAAAGGGAATCCAAATTGGAAAAGAAGAAGTAAAGCTGTCACTGTTTGCAGATGACATGATACTATACATAGAGAATCCTAAAGATGCTACCAGAAAACTACTAGAGCTAATCAATGAATTTGGTAAAGTAGCAGGATACAAAATTAATGCACAGAAGTCTCTGGCATTCCTATACACTAATGATGAAAAATCTGAAAGTGAAATCAAGAAAACACTCCCATTTACCATTGCAACAAAAAGAATAAAATATCTAGGAATAAATCTACCTAAGGAGACAAAAGACCTGTATGCAGAAAATTATAAGATACTGATGAAAGAAATTAAAGATGATACAAATAGATGGAGAGATATACCATGTTCTTGGATGGGAAGAATCAACATTGTGAAAATGACTCTACTACCCAAAGCAATCTACAGATTCAATGCAATCCCTATCAAACTACCACTGACATTTTTCACAGAACTAGAACAAAAAATTTCGCAATTTGTATGGAAACACAAAAGACCCCGAATAGCCAAAGCAATCTTGAGAACGAAAAATGGAACTGGAGGAATCAGGCTCCCTGACTTCAGACTATACTACAAAGCAACAGTAATCAAGACAGTATGGTACTGGCACAAAAACAGAAAGATAGATCAGTGGAACAGGTTAGAAAGCCCAGAGATAAACCCACGCACATATGGACACCTTATCTTTGATAAAGGAGGCAGGAATGTACAGTGGAAAAAGGACAGCCTCTTCAATAAATGGTGCTGGGAAAACTGGACAGGTACATGTAAAAGTATGAGATTAGATCACTCCCTAACACCATACACAAAAATAAGCTCAGAATGGATTAAAGACCTAAATGTAAGGCCAGAAACTATCAAACTCTTAGAGGAAAACATAGGAAGAACACTCTATGACATAAATCACAGCAAGATCCTTTCTGACCCACCTCCTAATGCAATGGAAATAAAAACAAAAATAAACAAATGGGACCTAATGAAACTTCAAAGCTTTTGCACAGCAAAGGAAACCATAATCAAGACCAAAAGACAACCCTCAGATTGGGAGAAAACATTTGCAAATGAAGCAACTGACAAAGGATTAATCTCCAAAATTTACAAGCAGCTCATGCAGCTCAATAACAAAAAAACAAACAACCCCATCCAAAAATGGGCAGAAGACCTAAACAGACATTTCTCCAAAGAAGATATACAGAATGCCAACAAACACATGAAAGAATGCTCAACATCATTAATCATTAGAGAAATGCAAATCAAAACTACAATGAGATATCATCTCACACCAGTCAAAATGGCCATCATCAAAAAATCTAGAAACAATAAATGCTGGATAGGGTGTGGAGAAAAGGGGACACTCTTGCACTGCTGGTGGGAATGTGAATTGGTTCAGCCACTATGGAGAACAGTATGGAGGTTCCTTAAAAAACTACAAATAGAATTACCATATGACCCAGCAATCCCACTACTGGGCATATACCCTGAGAAAACCAAAATTCAAAAAGAGTCATGTACCAAAATGTTCATTGCAGCTCTATTTACAATAGTCCGGAGATGGAAACAACCTAAGCGCCCATCATCGGATGAATGGATAAAGAAGATGTGGCACATATACACAATGGAATATTACTCAGCCTTAAAAAGAAATGAAATTGAGCTATTTGTAATGAGATGGATAGACCTAGAGTCTGTCATACAGAGTGAAGTAAGTCAGAAAGAAAAAGACAAATACCGTATGCTAACACATATATATGGAATTTAAGGGGAAAAAATGTCATGAAGAACCTAGGGGTAAGACAGGAATAGAGACGCAGACCTACTGGAGAACGGACTTGAGGATATGGGGAGGGGGAAGGGTGAGTTTTGACAGGGCGAGAGAGAGTCATGGACATATACACACTAACAAACGTAGTAAGGTAGATAGCTAGGGGGAAGCAGCCGCAAGGCACAGGGATATTAGCTCGGGGCTTTGTGACAGCATGGAGGGGTGGGATGGGGAGAGTGGGAGGGAGGGAGACGCAAGAGGGAAGACATATGGGAACATATGTATATGTATAGCTGATTCACTTTGTTATAAAGCAGAAACTAACACACCATTGTAAAGCAATTATACCCCAATAAAGATGTTTAAAAAAAAAAGAAAGGAATGATCAATAAGAAATCAGTACCAATAAGAATCAATATCAATAAGAAATATTGATACAAAAAGGAATCCAGTTCAAAATGTATTGAGCATTCATTATACTTGGCAGTGTGCTAAGGGTTAAGAATATGCAGATGAATATATAACATATAGTACCTGATTTTAATAAAGCTTACAAACTGAAAATAGAAATGATGTACATCTCTCATATTTCAGCATGATAGAATGATATTCCAACCTGTTGTGAATAAGGTGCTATTCAATATCAGATGCAGAACTGTAAAATTTGCCTCCAGAGGAGAAGACTGTTAGTGAGAACTCAGAATGGAATGTTGCAATGAAGTTGGTCTTAAATAATGAGTTGGTTTTCACTAGGTAGGGAAATGGAAAGGTCATTCCCTTAAAGAACAGGAATAAAGGCAAGCATGTGTGTTGAAGGAACAATTCATGAAACTGGCGCACAGGATACAAATCAAGGATTTTGTACATGAGGCTGGAAAATTACTCACATTTTTAAAGGACCTGAATTAGGACAATTATACATTTTCCTCCATGCCCCTACTGAAATTTTTTGTTAAACAACCTTTTTTTTTGGATAAATTACATGTTCAAAATTTATTTATTTTGTATCTAAACTGGAATTTATTTTTTTACTTCTAGTTGTCAGGCACCTTATGTTAAAATCATAAAAAGGCATCATTTTACATTCACCAAATTGCCAAATATTAGACAGTCCACAATACCTAATATTGGTGAGTTCGTGGAGGACAGAAGTATGTAAGTACTGGTCTTGCTTAGGTAAATATCCACTTTGGAATTTTTTTGAAGTCACCTAGTGAAATTTAAGGTACATATGCTTTTTGTGTGTGTGGGAAGAACACTTTTTAAATTGTTCATGTTTAACCAAACTCTGAGGGTGAATAAGAGGCGAGCCAGGCCAGAGTCAGGAAGTCAAGTTAGAAAATTGTTGCAGCAATTCAAGTGAGAGAACCTCAGGCCAGATATCAGAAACCTGCAGTAACTTTGGGGAAGGCAGTATGTCAGGTACTAGAATCAACAGAAATTTAAAAGATTGGAAGAAAAGAGTGGCAGATTGTTTACACAAGATGAAAATAAGTCTCCCATCATAACTTTTAAAAGACATAATTATATATCTACAAATTTTTACATCTATATTAATATGTAAAAACAGATTCAGGCAACAGAAGGTGATAAATAGATAATTCCCAGTAAAAAAATCATTTATTTCATAGTTCTTTAAGGAATTCAAGAATTTTTTTTCTAATATGAATCACCTGGATGATTGTCACTAATCTGTACTTCATTTTCTGTGTCTATAGCACATGTTGGTGTGCTTTCAATTTACTTTATAAAATAAATTTACAGCAATAAATGTAATTATATTGTGCCATTGTGTTGTGGAAAGATTATGCAAGAAAATAAACCAAATTTTAATTATAAATGTATATAAACAAATATAAAAAACTTCTGATCAACATAGGTAGCAGCTGAATTTTTATGGAATTTTTTATTTTTCAGGAACTCACGTCAATATATTTTCAGGTAAGGCAGTTGTTACAGGCTCCGGACGCGCAGGCTCAGCGGCCATGGCTCTCGGGCCCAGCCGCTCCGCGGCACATGGGATCTTCCCGGACCGGGGCACGAACCCGTGTCCCCTGCATAGGCAGGCGGACTCTCAACCACTGTGCCACCAGAGAAGCCCCTACTAGACTACTTTTTAATGGATAAGGAAGATAATTCCCCTAGAGGCTAAATCAATAAGCAATGGCCTCAGACAGCCAGTGAGTGATAGATCCTGGAAATAGAATTCAGTTTTAAAAACCACTATATATTTTCCACGAACTCACATGCACAGTAATATTAACACTACTTACCTTCCCTTTGGGCCAGAATCAACTTTCGTAAGGCTCTGAAAACATATATGAAAGGATAACTTTACTTATGTGGGTCACTATTTTATGCTACTCAGGAATGCATATATTTTATTTTCTATAAGAGTTATGAAAAAGGTCATAAATTAGTCCTTGGTCAGTAAGCTGTGTCATGTTGATATATATTTACATATAACATTTATTATTCTATTTCATGTCTAGAACATAATTTTATTTTAATATGTTTTAATGAAACTGTTATTGCAAGATACCTTTCTATGAACAAAGGCTAATTAAAGGTGTATGTAATGTGATATTCAGTTTCTAGTGTATTGATTTCTGAGTCCCTTAGGGCTTCTAATTTCATTTCCTGAGATATAATTTTTTCATCATATATGGATATTTTATTTGATGCAGGAAAGTGCATATTTATTACAGCTACTGTTTTCCCATTGGTGATCTTGGTCTGGTATTATGGAGCATTTGATTGTTTTTGCCCCTCTGAGTAAACAAGGGAAGCACTCCATCTCTCAAGAAAACTCATAAATCTGACTCCTTTTAAAGTGAGCTCATCCTATAAATCTCTTCTAGTCTATTGCAATCTTCTACATTGTTCTTTTTAGGTTGAAAACTGTACATCCTCAGCATAAGAGAAAAAAATTGCAATGTATACTTACAAAGAAAGTGTGCTTTTGAGAGATTTCATTCCAATTTATAAAATTTATATTCTTCTCATATAGTTCAATAAAATAAATGCCAAGGTAAGTGCTGTTTCTACCATTACAAGCACACTTGGAGATTTCTTAATAAAGTCAAAGTGACTAAAGGAAGTTCTTTGTCCCCTGTGGTTTTGCTAGAGGGAAAATGCTTAAAACTGTTTTCTACCATCCTCATATTTAGGTTATGTAACAGTTAAATAGATTGTAAAGGATACAAGTTATAACAATCCCTATCAAGTAAAGCTTGCCATGAACTAAATCTACACTTGAGGCTAGCTGTGACTCAGATGGACCAGTGAAACCAGGAAAGTGACCACAGCTCAACTCCTACAGACACTTTCAACATTACTGTGCTGAAGAGATCACCTATTTTTTTCCTATGGGCTTACGAATCTGGATTTTCAATTATAATAGCAATATGTAAGAAATTATTGGGTCGGGAGGACCCTGACAGATACAGTCATTGCCTAAGGCCCAATTGACTATAAGAAAGCATGAGGGCTTCCCTGGTGGCGCAGTGGTTGAGAGTCCGCCTGCGGATGCAGGGGACACGGGTTCTTGCCCCAGTGCGGGAAGGACCCAAGTGCCGCGGAGAGGCTGGGCCCGTGAGCCATGGCCGCTGAGCCTGCGCGTCCGGAGACTGTACTCCGCACCGGGAGAGGCCACAACAGTGAGAGGCCGCGTACCACAAAAAAAAAAGAAAAAAGAAAAAAAGGAAAGCATGAATAGTCACTTCTGGGGATTCAAAGGCTTATGCAGTCACATGAAAAATATACCCCCTTTTTACCATTAGTGTTTTAAAAGACACTTGCCACCTACCCAAGGGGTAGGAGAAATTGCACAGATGTCTAACAGAAGTTTATGCCAACATCTATCTGAAAACAGTAAAGGAAGAATTCCTAGAAAAAATAACTTACTCTCAGGTAAGGCACTGCAGCTTTATTTCCTGCCTTTAAATCTGAAACGGAAATCTTCACAGAGACTTATTTATTCTTTCACTGCAACTTAAGACATAGAAATTATAATGTTATTTATAAGGTTAACCTGAAAATACAAAATATTGCTCAAACCTTTCATTAGTATGCAATATTACTGTATTATTGAATGAATGAATGGGGGTGTATATATAAAGTAATTTATCAGAATATTTGGATCTACACTGTTTGGTGTCCTCTATATCACTTCCTACATATTCTACTGAAATTATGTTTATAAATCTATTCCAAGTAAATGATGTCTTTTAAATATAGGAATGTGTATTTCTTTTGTAGCCCTAGCACTTTATGCTGTTCATTGTGAATGTCAGACACTTCAAAAATGTTAATCAGAACTAATAAATTATATCTAATTATATTCTGTTTTGAAATATTAGACATTCAATAAAATGTCTATCTTGTATTCTTTTTGCATGTAAAGTTTTGGGAAATTAAACAGTTTTGTGATTATCAAATATTAAACTGTTTGTAATAAGAATATAAGTTTTAGAGGGATATTGGAAAATTAGTTTGATATCTTCAAGGCAGAATCCACTTTAATGGCACTTTTAATTTCTTATAAAAAAGATTGAGATGAATTCCAAACAGATGTGAGGGCAATGCATCCAGGTGGCCTCTGACTTTTTGTAAGACACCTCCAGGAGTAATAAATTTTATCAAATATATGTACTCTAGGTACAAAATTTCTGTACTAAAATTTTTGCCAGGTAATCTGGCAAATAATCTTTTAACAGATTTGTAGGGTTTTTTTTTAAAGCATATAAAGAATTGTTTGTTCTTTCTTTTATTGAAAAGCACAAAGATTTAAGTGATATCAGTTAGGTATACCAAGGATATTTAAAGAATATGGTTACTGTTCAATGGTACAATTACCCAGCAACAAGTAACTGCTAAATGTACTTTGACTTCTTATCCTTAGGGTACTCAAGAGATCTGATTTTCACTGTACATTTTAGCAAGTATAAAAAATATATTGCAGTTATCATATAATCTCACCATCAGGATCCATTAGGAGAAAACATTTCATTCCTCAGGAAAATCCAATTCTGTATTTCTTAAATTGATTATTCCCCTTTAAAAATTATTATTACTTAAATAATAACTATAATTCTTGATGAAATATATTTTACAATTATTTTTACTTTTTTGCATCAAAACTAAAAGGTCCTAACCTATGATTTGAAAAGATGGTGAGATATGTTCCTATGGCCAAACTGCCACGCAACAAAGTTGCATCTCCATGCCAACTGACACATATTTTTGACAAAATATGGAGGAGTGGGTAAGATTTGGCAATGTAAAACTTGATAATTAGAGAAACACTAAGGACTCAGCTTTATATTTATTAATTTAAAAAGTAAAGATGTAACAAATAGATCTTATCTCAATGGTTACTGGGTGTGACTTCCTTGGGAAGTTTTAAAGTTATATTCTTAAAGTATTTTAGGAAGGGAAAGCCAGTAAAATAATGGTTCATTGCCTTTAGAAGTATGTATATACTTTATAATGTATTGCTTTTCCTTTCCTCATCACCACTAATAACCTATGGAAGCAAAACTGTAACAAACTATTAGTTTGTCTGTAAATATTTTTAAGCATTTCCACCAGAAATAGACCAGTCTAGTTTGATTCCCAGGCAGGCACCTCAAATTTCATAAGGCAAATGGACAAACACCTGGTCCTTTGTTTCTCCTGTGAATCAAAGAAGCATGCTATGTTCTATTTTTACTTGGGTATGAGGCCTGGGAACTTAACCCAGAGTAACCTCAATTGCATATTAATAAGCTGAACTGAGACTGGGGCATAAACCAAGAAAAATCCACATGCAAAACATTCCAGATATTGCTAACAGGTCTTTCCATATCCTAGAGGTGGCATGGGAAACTCTTGAATTCTTCCCTCTGATTTGACTCCTCCACTAAATAACCAGGTTATTAACCTTGCAGATCTAGCTCAGTGAGTTTATTTCCTCTCCTGGTTATGTGAATGTTCTCATAACTAATTCCATAACTCAAGGGAGAAAATATAGTTGCAAATTAATTCCTTAACCCTATATAAATCATTAGGACATTTTCAGGTGACAAAAAAGGTGGATAGAGCAGGTGGCATAGAGAGAGATGATGACCAGGTATAATCAGTGTGTTTGTACATCAATTGCAATGCAGTAACTATCACAGGAAGCTCAACTGCAAAGTACAATTCATTCTGGGATTGATTTTCCATTGTCTATAATGAGTTTGGGAAAAGAATTTTTCTTCTATTAATATTAAACTTAATGTTATGTATCCTTAGCTTCAAAGAGTGTATTTGAGAGGCATACATTTAATAGACACAAAGTAACAGTAAATTTCTATACACAGGTAGGATGAATGGTAAGGGTAACAAGCTCAGTTTTTCCATTTCTTTTACTCCTGTCTGGTTGGATTATGCATCTTTAAAATGTCAAATAACAGGGCTTCATATTTGCATTTTCAATAGAATCTATGTTTCATTTAAACTTTATGCCCATCAACTAAAAACATGCTCATATTCCCTCCTGGTTTGCATTTTAAAGGACTCTTCTTCAAACATCAGCCTATGACCAAAACTGTGTTTGTTTTGTAATACTATTTCTATTTAAATTACTTACCTAAAAGAAATAAAGGTATATATTTTTAATTCAGGCTTGAAAAAAATTTGTTTTCATATACCATTCATTTAAGACTGTATATTAGAAACTAACTCTAATTTTCTTTGATGGATTCATATTTCATACAGAAAATTAGAACATTATTACTGAATAATTTGTTTACTTCTTTCTGGTCTCAGAGCTGCTTTCTGAAATGTCTTATTACTTACATATTTTTTCTGACAATGTGGTTTTTAACCACCCTTGGAGAACTGTGCATAGTTGAGTATTTAACACTATTTGGCTACCTAATGATGGATTCAAGGCATCCATCATTAATAGGAATAAGGGCATGTTTCTCAAACTGGGACATGAATCTTCCCTAGGATAGGAAGAGTAAATTGGTGAGTACATCATTATAGAAGAATAATTTCACAGAATCTTCCTGGAATGGCAATTTTACTAAATGGTGAGCAATTTTAAGGCAATATCATCATAACAAACATCATTATGCAAAGAATAGAGTTCAATGTAAAGTACACATTAATTTTTAAATGAATCATTAGAAATCTCATAGTGATTATGGAAACCTTTGGATTTTGTCCCCACTCCCAATCTACTTCCCACTCATGTCCCTCCTTGCCATTACAATTGTTCTACAAGTGCAAATCACTGAGATTAGTAAAGTCCTAAACTGAAAACTCTGAAATGGGTTTAAGATTGTAATAAAATTAAAATAATTTTTCTTAGTCACAAATGTCATTTCCCTTCATTCTGTTTCTGAAAATAATGTGGATTTTCACAGTATTCATAAGACCTTGTATTATTTCATTTTTACTTCTTATCAGCACAAGTATTTATGAGCATTCATGAACAATCATATCCTTTATAAAACAAAGGACTGGTCCAAGACAGTTGCAATGTTCTGGACATAGTTTGACCTTGAGATTTTTGATACACATGGACTAAAAATCAAGGCAGGAGACAGAATCATTTATGCTGAAGCAAGGAAAGGATAAGAATGAGGGGGAGATAGAAGGAAAATGTGTGAGTAGAAGTTTGTGAACCCCAAGATGAAAAAAAAGAACAATTTGCTTGAGCAGGCCAAACTCCACTTCCAGGGCTGTGTCTGAAAGATACCTCTGACAACTGAGCAGATTTTTTGCTCCCAAGTGAGCCCAATATAGAAAAACAAATCTCTCACACACAAACCTACAAGCTCACACACACACACACACATGAAGTTTTATATACTGTCAAGAAACTTTTATTGACTCTTAATAAAATAATTTATTTAACCTGCTGTAGAAAAGAGGAAGGAAAGCACTAGGTCATTGAAATAAGGTAGGGAAGGAAATTACCAGTGAGAAAAAAATGATCAGTCAATGACAAATTAACAAAAGATGACTGATGGTACCAAGAAAAATTTTCTTAATTGAATTCAATATTTGTTGAATACCAACTATGCATCTGGCTCCATTACAAATCGCTCAGTCCCTAGAAATTTCATGTCACTTGTGTTTAGGATTGGTTACTTGCCTTCAGCTAAACAAAAGATAATTGTGTGATCCACCAGAGGGCAGAGGGCAGAAGCAAGAAGAACTAAAACCCTGCAGCCTATGGAACAAAAACCACATTCACATAAATGTAGACAGGATGAAAAGGCAGAGGACTATGTACCAGATGAAGGAACATGATAAAATCCCAGAAAAACAATTAAATGAAGTGGAGATATGCAACCTTCCAGAAAAAGAATTCAGAATACAGATAGTAAAGATGATCCAGGACCTCAGAAAAAGAATGGAGGCAAAGATCGAGAAGATGCAAGAAATGTTTAACAAAGTCCTAGAAGAATTAAAGAACAAACACCTAGAAGAATTAAAGAACAGACAAACAGAGATGAACAATACAATAACTGAAATGAAAAATACACTAGAAGGAATCAATAGGAGAATAACTGAAGCAGAAGAACAGGTAAGTGACCTGGAAGAAAGAATGGTGGAATTCACTGTCACAGAACAGAATAAAGGAAAAAGAATGAAAAGAAATGAAGACAGCCTAAGAGACCTCTGGGACAACATTAAAGGCAACAATATTCTCATTATAAGGGTCCCAGAAAGAGAAGAGAGAAAGGACACAAGAAAATATTTGAAGAGATTATACTCAAAAAGTTCCCTAACGTGGGAAAGGAAATAGCCAACCAAGTCCAGGAAGCACAGAGTATCCCAGACTGGATAAACCCAAAGAGAAACACACCAAGACACATAGTAATCAAATTGACAAAAATTAAAGACAAAGATTAATTATCAAAAGCAACAAGGGAAATATGACAAATAACATACATGGGAACTCCCATAAGGTTAACAGCTTATTTCTCAGCAGAAACTCTACAAGCCAGAAGAGAGTAGCATGATATATTTAAAGTGACAAAAGGGAAGAACCTACAACCAAGATTATTCTACCCGGCAAGGATCTCATTCAGATTCAATGGAGAAATCAATAACTTTACAAACAAGCAAAACCTAAGAGAATTCAGCACCTCCAAACCAGCTCTAAAACAAACACTAAAGGAACTTCTCTAAGTGGGAAACACAAGAGAAGAAAAGGACCTACAAAAACAAACCCATAACAACTAAGAAAATTGTCATAGGAACATACATATCGATAATTACCTTAAACGTGAATGGATTAAATGCTCCAAGCAAAAGACACAGGTTTGCTGAATGGATACAAAAACAAGAGGCATATATATGCTGTCTACAAGAGACCCACTTCAGACCTAGGGACACATACAGACTGAAAGTGCGGGGATGAAAAAAGATATTCAGTGTAAATGGAAATCAAAAGAAAGCTGGAGTAGCAATATTCATATCAGATAAAATAGACTTTAAAATACAGAATGTTACAAGGAAGGACACTACATAATGATCAAGGGATCAATCCAAGAAGAAGATATAACAATTATAAATATATATGCACCCAACATAGGAGCACCTCAATACATAAGGCAACTGCTAACAGCTATAAAAGAGGAAATTGACAGCAACACAATAATACTGGGGGATGTTAATACCTAACTTACACCAATGGACAAATCATCCAAATAGAATATTAATAAGGAAACACAAGCTTTAAAAGACTCAATAGACCAGAGAGATCTAATTGATATTTATAGGACTTTCCATCTAGAAACAGCAGATTACACTTTTCAAGTGTGCATGGAACATTCCCTAGGATAGATCACATCTTGAGTCACAAATCAAGCCTCAGTAAATTTAAGAAAATGGAAAACATATCAAGCATCTTTTCTTACCACAACACTATGAAATTAGAAATCAGTTACAGGGAAAAGAACATTAAAAATGCAAACACATGGAGGCTAAAAAATATGTTAACAAATAACAAAGAGATCACTGAAGAAATCAAAGAGGAAATCAAAAAATACCTAGAGACAAATGACAATGAAAACACGATGATCCAAAACCTGTGGAGTGCAACAAAGCAGTTCTTTGAGGGAAGTTTATAACAATACAAGCCTACCTCAAGAAACAAGAAAAATCTCAAATAAACAATCTAACCTTACACCTAAAGGAACTAGAGAAAGAACAAGCAAAACCCACATTTAGTAGAAAGAAATCATAAAAATCAGAGGAAAAATAAATGAAATAGAAACAAAGAAAACAATAGCAAAGATCAACAAAACTAAAAGCTGGTTCTCTGAGAAGATAAACAAAATTGATAAACCATTAGCCAGACTCATCAGGAAAAACAGGGAGAGAACTCAATAAAATTAGAAATGAAAAAGGAGAACTTACAACAGATACTGCAGAAATACAAAGCATCCTAAGAGACTACAACAAGCAAACTCTATGCCAATAAAATGGACAACCTAGAAGAAATGGACAAATTCTTAAACAGGTATAACTTTCCAAGACTGAACGAAGAAGAAATAGAAAACATGAACAGGCAAATCTCAAGTAATGAAGTTAAAACTGTGATTAAAAATCTTCCAACAAACAAAAGTCCAGGAGCAGCTTGCTTCACAGGTGAATTCTGTCAAACATTTAGCGAAGAGCTAACACCCATCCTTCTCAAGCTCTTCCAAAAAATTGCAGAGGAATGAACACTCCCAAACTCATTCTATGATGCCACCATCACCCTGATACCCAAACCACAAAAAGATACTACAAAAAAAAGAAAATTACAGACTAATAACACTGATGAATATAGATGCAAAAATCCTCAACTAATTACTAGCAAACAGAATCCAACAACACATTAAAAGGATCATACACCATGATCATGTGGGATTTATCCCAGGGATGCAAGGATTCTTCAATATACACAATTCAATCAATGTGATACACCATATTAACAAATTGATGAATAAAAACCATATGGTCATCTCAACAGATGCAGAAAAAGCTTTTGACAAAATTCAACACCCATTTATGATCAAAACTCTCTAGAAAGTGGGCATAGATGGAAGCTACTCAATATAATAAAGGCCATATATGACAAACCCAGAGCAAATATCATTCTCAATGGTGAAAAACTAAAAGCACTTCCTCTAAGATCAGGAACAAGACAAGAATGTCCACTCTCACCACTATTATTTGACATAATTTTGGAAGTCCTAGCCATGGCAATCAGAGAAGGAAAAGAAATAAAAGGAATAGAAATTGGAAAAGAAGAAGTAAAACTGCCACTGTTTGCAGATGACATGATACTATACATAGAGAATCCTAAAGATGTCACCAGAAAACTACTAGAGTTAATCAATGAATTTGGTAAAGTAGCAAGATATAAAGTTAATGCACAGAAATCTCTTGCATTCCTATACACTAATGATGAAAAATCTGAAAGAGCAATTAAGGAAATACACCCATTTACCATTTCAACAAAAGGAATAAAATACCTAGGTATAAACCTACCTAAGGAGACAAAAGACCTTTAAGAAGAAAACTGTAAGATATTGATGAAAGAAATTAAAGATGATACAAACAGATGGAGAGATATACCATGCTCTTGGATTGGAAGAATCAATATTGTGAAAATGAATATACTACCCAGAGGAATCTACAGATTCAACGCAATCCCTATCAAACTACCAATGGGATTTTTTACAGAACTAGAACAAAAAAATCGTAAAATTTGTATGGAAACACAAAAGACCCTGAATAGCCAAAGCAGTCTTGAGGGAAAATAACAGAGCTGGAAGAATCAGACTCCCTGACTTCAGACTATACAACAAAGCTAGAGTAAGCAGACAATATGGTACTGGCACAAAAACAGAAATAGAAATCAATGGAACAGGATAGAAAGCCCAGAGATAAATCCAAGAATCTATGGTCAACTAATCTATGACAAAGGAGGCAAGGATATAAAATGGTGAAAAGATAGCCTCTTCAATAACTGGTGCTGGGAAAACTGGACAGCTATATGTAAAAGAAAGAAATTAGAACACTCCCTAAACCATACACAAAAATAAACTCAAAATGGATTAGAGACCTAAATGTAAGGCCAGACACTATAAAACTCTTAGAGGAAAACATAGGAAGAACACTCTTTAATATGAATCACAGCAAGATCTTTTTTGATCCACCTCCTAGAGTAATGGAAATAAAAACATAAATAAACAAATGGGACCTAATGAAACTTAAAAGCTTTTGCAAAGCAAACTACAAACAAGGTGAAAAGACAACCCTCAGAATGGGAGAAAGTATTTGCAAATGAATCAACCAACAAAGGATTAATCTCCAAAATATATAAACAGCTCATGCAGCTCAATTAAAAAAAACCAAACAACCCAATCAAAAAATGGTCTAAGACCTAAATAGACATTTCTCCAAAGAAGACATACAGATGGCTAAGAAGCACATGAAAAGCTGCTCAAAATCACTAATTGTTAGAGAAATGAAAATCAAAACTACACTGAGGTATTACCTCACACCAGTTAGAATGGGCATCTTCAGAAAATCTACAAACAACAAATGCTGGAGAAGGTGGGGAGAAAAGGGAACCCTCTAGTACTGTTGGTTTGGAATGTAAATTGATATAGCCACTATGGAGAACAGTATGGAGGTTCCTTACAAAACTAAAAATAGAATTACCATATGACCCAGCAATCCCACAACTGGGTATACACCCAGAGAAAACCATAATTCAAAAAGACACATGCACCCCAATATTCATTGCAGCACTATTTACAACAGCCAGGTCATGGAAGCAACCTAAATGCCCATTGACAGAAGAAAGGATAAAGAAGATGTGGTACATATATACAATGGAATATTACTCAGCCATAAAAAGGAATGAAATTGGGTCATTTGTAGAGATGTGGATGAATCTACAGACTGTCATACAGAGTGAAGTAAGTCAGAAAGAGAAAAACAAATATTGTATATTAATGCATATATGTGGAACCTAGAAAAATGGTACAGTTGAACCAGTTTGCAGGGCAGAAATAGGGACACAGATGTAGAGAACAAACGTATGGATACCAAGGGGGGAAAGTGTTGGCAGGGTGGTGCTGTGATAAATTGGGAGATTGGGATTGACATGTATACACTAATATGTATAAAATGGATAACTAATAAGAACCTGCTGTAGAAAAAAGTTAATAAAATTCAAAAATAAAAAAAAGGGCTTCCCTGGTGATGAAGTGGTTGAGAGTCTGCCTGCCGATGCAGGGGATGCAGGTTCATGCCCTGGTCTGGGAAGATCCCACATGCCGTGGAGCAGCTGGGCCCGTGAGCCATGGTCACTGAGCCTGCGCGTCTGGAGCCTGTGCTCCGCAACAGGAGAGGCCACAACAGTGAGAGGCCCACGTACCACACACAAAAAAATAAAATAAAATAATAAAAATAAAGATAATTGTGCACATATGGCTATATATATTAAAAGAAAGGTACGTTTAAACACCAAGTCAGAGACATCCAAGATCTAAAACTAGTATAATCATCATTGTCATCATCATCATCAATAACTTTTACTTGTTTTTAAATTATGTCAATTGACAAAGTACATATTAGGGAAATCTACCTTTGGACATTACTGAAAGATAAAGCCTAAAAATATCAGGAAATATTCAGTTAACGTCTATTCTTTCCATCAAATCTCTTCTTAGACATTGTCAAAATGACCTTCTCACCCAACTTTGTCACAAATTCACAAGGCTATATCAACAATAATTATTATCATTTAAATGCTTCTATGCATTGACAATGATCAAATAATCTTTTACTTGTTCTTAGAAATAAAATTGTACAGATGATTCAAATAAGTAGTTAAAAATGACATTTATCCTCTTCACATTTATTTATGGAGGAATCTTAAATATGTCTTCCTTTCTTATAATTATTGTAATTTTTATTTCTTTTTCATAGTCACTGCAATTCTTCTGAAGTCATCTAGTTTGTGTGTAGTATTTTTTCTATGCTGGTTTCTTTGGCAATTATTATGTTTTTTAAATTATTATGCTATTTTTGTAGCTATAACTATTCAAGAATGAAAATAATTATTACTACTTGTTCTATAATTAATGTACAATTGATTAGATGCATAATCCAACAAATCAAATGTTTTTAAACACCGAAGTAACATCTTCAAACTTTTAATTAATCAAATTCTCTTCAGTATTTCACATTAAAAACATGAGCCTAAAATGCCATTCCCCTAAATGTTCAAAAAATTTAAGTAACACAAATGAGCATCATAATAATTAAAATAATCTCTGTAAAGCTAGCACAATTTAAATTCAGATTTAATTAAATTCTTTATTTCAAATTTTGACACGTACATAGTCAACAAAGGTGAGAAAACTTATGACAGCTTTTTTGAGATTTCAATATTGTCAGATATTTGTACAAGAATATGGTTCTAAGTGTGACTTGTAAGACGATTTGACCATAATCAGTAATTACTGGCATAGCTCTATAAGGGATACACTTTGTCATCTATATCATTGGGACAAATGTACCCCATGTTTCACATCTAGCATCCTCTATTCCACAGCTGAATTTTTTTGAAATCTAGTGTATTATGTGCTCTTTGGGCATACTTAAGTTTTGTTCTCAATTTTACTTTTATGTTGATTACAACATTTTAATGCAAATTTTTGTAACAGTCTCTTTTTATAATTTTTGTAGTAGCTTCTTACACAACTTTTACTATTTCTAGTGAGATGATCATATTCAAAATAATCTAATTTGGATTGAAAATCACATTATCTTTAATAGAAGTCTTCTTGTTATTGAACTTTCTTATTTAACTAATTCAAAAATCATTCTATAAACATCCTATCAACAGTTTCCAAAGGCTACTTTAACCTTTTAAAAACCTATGTTTGGGTTTTTCTATAAGGTTACACTTTGTTTTTCCAATTTTATTCTTTCAGTTAACTCCTATTCCCAGCAGTAGATATATTCACTCCACCAAGAAAATTTTCTTAGGTTCAAACTCTATAATGCAAAATCACATAATTTTTAGCACTGGATATGTATCATTCTACAAATTTTATTTTATAGATGAGAAAATAGACTGGAAGCTTTAGTTATATGCTTCAACCCACACCACTAGTTAATGATTGATCTAAGAACAAAGGTCAACTCTCCTAACTCATATAAGTGTTTTTGAGGTTTCAGTTCAAGATGGCAACATAGGAGTTTCCTGAACTCATCTCCTCTCACAAACACAGTGAATGAACAACTACACATAGAGCAATTCTGTCTGAAAGAAATCCAGAAACTAGCTGAGTGACTCCTACATATCAGGCAAAGGAGAAAATACCACATAAAAACAGGTAGAAAAGCCGGAGACACTCTCTCATCATAATAAACTCCACCGCAAGCACAGAGCTATATAATTAGGAGGGAACTCACCTCCTAGATTCTCTCTGATGTGCAAAGGGTTTGGACCCCACATCTGGCTCCCCAACTTTTAGGAATTCCATCTGAGAGACAGGACCCCAAAATATCTAGCTCTGGAAGCCAACATGACCTGCATTCATGAGATCCAAAAGACTATAGTGAACTGAAAATCAGTTCTTAATGGGCTTGCTTGGACTCACTGTGGCTATCCCCCTGGGGATCAGCACAAAGGCAGCAGACTGAAATGCTCAGTCTTTCCATGAAAGAAAACTATTTGCTTAGGAGTGTTTAGCAAAGTTACAATATTTGTGATCAATACACAGAAGTCGATCATTTTTATGCACTTAGGATAGTCAGCTTTTTAAAAATGTATTTAAAAGATATTTGGTGGCATCTCACTGTGGTTTTAATTCACATTTCCCTGATTAATGATGATGTTGAGATTTTTTTATATGTTGTTGCCTTTAGCATAACTTCTCTGATGAATTGCCTATTCAGATTATTGGGATATTTTTAGGTAAAATGCTTGTTTTCTCATTATAACATTTACAGACAAAATACTGTCCATGAGTAACCTCAACCTAGAAACAAGCTAGCAGTTTGTCAAAGGGAAAGGGATAATTGAACCAGGTATACTTATACAACAGAGTATTACTCAGTAATAAAAAGGGACAAACTTCTGAGCACCAAAAACCAAGGTGGACAAACTGCTACAGCCTCAATTGCCAAGGCAGTGGCCCTCAGTGCACAAAAGGAAAAGCCTCAGCCCACACCAAGCTCCAGCTCAATCCCATTTGCCAAGGCAGTGGCCACTGAGGAACCCCAGAAAAAGCCCCAGTCCATGTCCACATGATCTCCTGTCCTCCTGCCAAAGCCACTGGGTACAAGTAGTCTGCATAAGGATGTGCCTCCTGCCAAAGCCACTGGGTACAAGTAGTCTGCATAAGGATGTGCCTACAGAAGAACATGCCTTCAAGATCAAGAGAAGTAATGGTTTTGCCTAATTCATAGAGACAACACAGAAAATCAAACAAAATGGTAAGACAGAGGAATATGTTCCAAATAATACCACAGGGGGGAAAAATAAAACTTAATGAATTTGACATAAAATAAAGAGTTCTAAACAATGGTTCAAAAAAATGCTTTCCAAACTGAGGAAAAGAATACAGAAACACAGTGAGAACTTCAACACTAAATTAAAAAATATAGAAAAGAACTGATCAGAGCTGAAGAATACAATAACTGAAATAAAAAATACACCAGAGAGAATCAACATCACACTAGGTGGCATAGAAGAATGCATAAGTGTCCTGAAAGACAAAATATTGGAAATCACCCAATCAGAACAGCAAATAGAAAAAAGAATTTCAAGAAAATGAGGATAGAGTAAGGGCTTTCTGAGACACCATCACACATACTAACACTCACATTACAGGAGTCCCAGAAGAAGACAGTGAGAAAGAGGAAGAAAGCATATTCGATGAAATAATGGCTGAAAATTTCCCCAACCTAGGGAAGGAAACAGATATCCAGGAAGAATAAGCACAGAGAATTCCAAACAAATAAACCCAAAGAGGTCCACACCAAGACATATCAAAATTAAAATGAAAAAAAAATTAGAGAAAAATGTATAGGCAGCAAGAGAAAAACAGAGTTACAAACAAAGTAACCCTCATAAGATTGTCAGCTGATTTTTCAGCAGAAATTTCGTAAGCCAGAAGGGAGGTGCACAATATATATAAAGTGCTGAAAGAAAAAAAAAAAAACTACAACCAAAAATACTCTACTTGGTAAGGTTATCATTCAGAATTAAAGGAGAGGTAAAGAGTTTCCCAGACAAGCAAAATCTAAAACAATTCATCACCATCGAACTAACCTTACATGAAATGTTAAAGGGTCACTTTTCAGTGAAAAACAAAAGGTTTTAATAAGAAAATATATGAAGGAAAAAAATCTCACTGGTAAAGGCAAACATATAGTAAACTCAGTGGATCAACCACTTAAAAATCTAATATCAAGGTTAAAAGACAAAAGTCATAAAACCAACTCTATAATAAGTAGTTAAGGGATACACAAAGGGTATAAAATATGATGTCAAAACATAAAATGTGGGTGGGGTTAGTAAAAATGTAGAGCTTTTAGAATTTGTTCAAACATAAAAGCTGTCAGTTTAAAACAAACATATATATTATATATATACACTAATATATACATATATTAAGTTGATATATATGCTCTATGATAACCAAAAACCAGAAGCCTACAATAGAACACAGAAAACAAAGAAAAAGGAACCTAAATGTAACACAAAAGAAAATTCTCAAACCACAAGTGTAGTGACTAAAAGAGGAAGAAAAGAACAGAGAAGAACTACAAAAACAATAAGAAAACAAGTAATAAAATGGTAGTATGTACATACCTATCAATAATCATTTTAAATGTCAATGGACTAAATGCCCTATCAAAAGACATAAAGTGCTGAATGGATTAAAAGAAAAAAAATGCCCATCCACTACCTACAGCTGACTCACTTCAGAACTAAAAACACAGGAAGACTGAAAGTAAAGGGAAGGAAAAAGATTCTACATTAATGGAAACAAAAAGCTGAGTAGCGATACTCGTATAAGACAAGTATACTTTAAAGCAGACTATAAAAGAAGACAAGAAGGGCATTACATAATGACAAGTGGGTCAATCTAAGAAGAGCATTCATTGACATATATATACCTAACATAGGAGCACCTAAATATATAAAGCAAATATTAACATGGATAAAGAGAAAAATTGACAGTAATATAATAATAGTAGGGGACTGTAATATGCCACTTACATCAAAAGATAGGTCATCCAGACAAAATCAATAAGGAAACATTGGTCATAAATGATGTGCTAGCCTAGATAGAGTTCATAGATATCCACAGAATGTTCCATCCTGAAACAGCAGAATAAGAATACACATTCTTTCCAGGTGCACATGGAACATTCCCCAGGAGAGATCACATTCTAGGCCACAAAAGAAGTTTCAGTAAATTTAAGAAGGATGAAATCATATCAAGCATCTTTTCCCACCAAAATGGTATGAAACTAGAAATCAATTATAGGAAGAAAATTGGAAAAAAAACACAAACATGTGGAGACTAAACCAGATGTTACTAAAAAAATAATGGATCAATAAATAAATCAAATAAGAAATTTAAAAATATCTTGAAATGAATGAAAATAAAAAGACAACTTTCTAAAATCTATGGGATAGAGAAAAAGCAGTTAAAAGAGGGAACTTCATGGTGATACGGAACTATCTCAAGAAACAAGAAAAATTTCAAATTAACAGTCTGACTTTACACCTAAAGGAATTAGAAAAAGAAGAACAAAGCCCAAAGTTAGTAGAAAAAGCAAATAATAATGATCATAGCAAAAATAAATGAACTATAGATTTAAAATAAGATCAATGAAACTAAGAGCATGTTTTTTAAAAAGATAGACAAAATTGCTAAATCTTCATCCAGACTCATGAAGGAAAAAGGAGAGAGGACTGAAATTAGTAAAATTAAAAATAGAAGAGGAGAAGTTACAATGATATCACAGAAATATAAACAATCATAACAGAATACTGCAAAAATTGTATGCTAAGGAAATTGTACAACCTAGAAGAAATGGATAAATTCCTAGAAACATAAAATCTTCCAAGACTGAATCAGAAAAAATAGAAAACCTGAACAAACCAATTACTAGTAATGAAATCAAATCAGTATTAAAAAAAAAAGCTCCCTCCCAAAAAAGTCCCAGGACCAGATATCTTCACAGGTGAATTCCACGAAACACTTAAAAAAGAATTAATATCTATCTTTCTGAAGTTATTCCAAAATATTGAAGAGGAAAAGATACTTTCAAACTCATTGTATGAGGCAGCATTGCCCTGATACCAAAACTAGACAGCTATAAAGAAGAATGAATTGTTGCCATTCGTGACAACATGTATGGACTTAGAGGGTATCACACTAAGTGAAATAAGTCTGATAGAGAAAGACAAATACTGTATGTTTTCATTTACATGTGGAATCTAAAAAACAAATAAAATGAACAACTATAACAAAACAGAAACTGACTCACAGATACAAATATTCCAGAGCAGATGGGGGTGGGGGAATGGGTGAAATAGGTGAAGGAGATTAAGGGGTACTAACTACCAATTATAAAATAAATAAGTCACAGGGATGTAATGTACAGCACAGGGAATATACTCAATAATACTGTAATGACTTTTATGGTGCATAAGCTATAAAAATATCCAATCACTATGTATACCTGAAACTATTATAATGTTGTAAGTCAACTGTACTTCAATAAAAAAAATTGCTACCTAGTGTATGATTCCATACATATGAATGAAATCTAGAAAAGGCAAACTTATAGGAACAGAAAGAAGGTCAGTTGTTGCTAGATACTGTAAATTGGGAGAGGAGATACTAATAGAAGGATAATATAAAGGGATTTGTAGAACAGTTCTGTATTGTACTGTAGGGGTGGAGAGATGGCTATATGAATTCAACATAATCCTTAGAACTTTATATTTTAAAGAGTAAATTTTCCTGCAAGCGAAAAATAAAAAGTCTCCAAAAATCAGCCAGGAGTTTTGGGTAACCCAAGGTGGAATACAGAATGTGACTGTTGGATTGCACAGAGTGGAAAAAAACTAAGGAGAATGAAAATCAAATGCAAGTTGTTGCCTTGAATTGGATAAAATTACAAGAAAAACTGGGAAAATCCAAGTAAAGTCTGTAGTTTAGTCATTAGTAGTGTATTGATGTTAATTCCTTACTTTTAACATTTGCACCATGGTTATAAAATATGTCTGTAGTAGGGAAGCATATTGGAACTCTATGTACTATCTTTATATCTTTTTTATAAGTAAAATTATTTCAAAATAAAACATTAAAAATAATCAACTCTTTTGATAGAGTATGACTCCAGAAAATCTTTCTAAAACAAAATTATATAAATGATTTTTCAACAAGCATTTGTTTTGATACAGCTATCGACACTTCCATAAATGTATTTTAGAAATATCCACAAAATATTGGAAAAGGATTATTTTTCCACTTACACCTGCCATGAATTACGGTACAAAAATTATAAAGGTAATTTTAGGGGTTTTCGTAATGTTTAAAATATTTTCTATGATTTTCAGACAAAAATATTTTCTGTGATTTTTCAGACAAATTCATAAGCATATATTTCAGATAACATAATGCATGCATCTCACTCTAGTCAGAGCATTAACTACATAATTTGAGTTTTACAATGATCACTTTCACTCCTCCTCCTGTGTACATTCTTGACATGAGTTTGTTTTGTGAAAAGTAATCTTGTTGGTTCAAATGACTTGTGTTAATCTTCAAAGCCAGCCCTAATTTTGTGCACTATATCATAGCTTGGATATTTCATCTTGAAATATGAATTGCTTTCTACAACTTAATAGACAAGTGAGAGTGTTTCTGTGTGAAAACCAATAAGTTTCATGATGAAAGACAAGTTGTGTGTAAGAACTATTTGTCTCTTCACTAAGCTGAAGGAAAGCAAATTGATTTTCTTGGTCTTAATATGATTGGAAATTATAGCAGGATTATTAATTACTCTCTTAAATTCACGTGTGATCCTGTGGCAAGGGCTTTCTCTATATACTGATAGGGGTTATTTTCCACCACTTTTTTTTAACATTTGAAATTTAAAATCCTAGTTTTTCAGCACTGGTGCACGATGGTTCAACAAAAGAAAACGGAGGGGATGAAGAGAGAAAGAACACAATGTAAACTCTTAATCAAAATTATGGATTCTTATTAATGATAATACTAATAACTGACATTAATTTTAAACAAACTTTAAATTTCTAGGTAGTGTTCTAACATACACATATTATCTCAATCATACCTCATAAAAACCATGTCAGGTAGGTTCTACAATCATTTCACCTTACAAATTGGAAATTTGAAGTATAAGATATTAAATAATTTGGCAAAGGGTAAATAGATGAAAGAAGAACTGGGGATCCATGTTATAGGGATATAATATACCAATATAATAAACTAAGAATGTTATTTTCCATGAATATCATTCCTTTTTTCCTTAGTAATTCACCAAATTACTACTTCTAGTAGCTGACAGCTCTTTAGTATACAGGTAGGAATTTATAGTAGGGTATGTGGGAACGTGGATCCCTGGTTCTGCATAATTATAGAAATAACTATAGAAAATATAGAAATTATATATATAATGCATATTATATTATAACATATAAATAATAGTTAACATAATAATATATCTAAAAATATGTGCTCAGTAATTATGTTGTTATTTTACATATTACCAGAAGTTTACATACCACCACTGGGAAAGACATTTTTAGGCATTGGGAAGCAATAGAACTATTTGAGTAAGATGTGAAAGGAATAAAGTTTTGTTTTGTGAAAAAATAAGTTGATGGTGTTTACCAAGAGAATTAAAAGGGGAAGAGAGCAGAAAAAGACTGAACCAATAAGTAGGCTAATGAAGGATTCCAACTTTGATTGACAAAACCTTGAATTAGTGAGGCAGCAGGCAGAATGGAAAGGCTGAATGAATACACAAGACATGACTGATAAAGGATGCACATAACTTTGGACTGGAATATGATGGGAGAGGGCAGTGAAATTATGTTGCCCAGAATGATATTGAAATTCCAAGCCTAGAATAAGAAAAGGATGATATCTGTAACAAATACACAGTCCCTTTGAGAGATCCAAGGGTACATGATGAAATATTTGATGACTGACTAAGATGGTATAAATAGGAAAAATGCAGGTAACAAAGCAAACCTGGGATAGTGACTTGGTAGCTATTCACTTGGAGGTGGGACTGTACTCCAAAAGTTATTCTGACACTTGTTAAAAAAAGGTAAGACAGATTTATTCAAGGTTATTACAATAGGGGAGAAAGATTGAACTTGCCTCTGAATACAGCAAATTCCCTAAATATATTTAGGGAATTTATAGCCAATGAGTAGAGTGAGTGAGTCAGTGGATAGAAAATTACTAAGAGGAACTTAAATAAGTATCAAGGATAGAAGGATTCTTGCTAAAGGCAGATCTTGACTTAGATATCAAGGGTAAGGAATGAGGGGGACTTCCCTGGCGATACAGTGGTTGGGACTTTGCCTTCCAATGCAGGGGGTGTGGGTTCAATCCCTGGTCGGCAAACTAAGATCCCACATGCCTCGCAGCCAAAAAACCAAAACATAAAACAGAAGCAATATTGTAACAAATTCAATAAAGATTTTTAAAATGGTCCACATCAAAAAAAGTCTTAAAAAAAGAAAAGGGTAGGGGATGAGGAATTTGATTGGATATCAAGAGCAGGGTATTTTTCTTAAAATTACTTAGCAGAGGGCTTCCCAGGTGGCGCAGTGGTTGAGAGTCCGCCTGCCAATGCAGGGGACACGGGTTCATGTCCCGGTCCGGGAAGATCCCACATGCCACGGAGCGGCTGGGCCCGTGAGCCATGGCCGCTGAGCCTGCGCGTCCGGAGCCTGTGCTCCTCAATGGGAGAGGTCACAACAGTGAGAGGCCCGCGTACCAAAAAAAAAAAAAAAAATTACTTAGCAGTATTCTTTGCTAACACTAGCCTTAGAAGGCCAGGGGAAGAGAAGCAGGTCAAGGCTGAGACCCAGCCAAGAAAGCTCAAAAGAATGTAACAAAGTTTGGTCAAGAATGGAGTCTTTGTCAATATTTGAAGCCTTTGGAATGAATGAGTCTGCTATGGGAGATCATGTGCAAAAAAAAAGTGCCTATAAGAAGTCGAAACAAAGTAACATATAAATAGAAAAATAATGCTTACATATTAGCAGATTTGGAGTAAAATGAGTTGACTGGTATAGAATCATCATGAATACTAAAGGAGAAATAGGTAATGATTAGCAGTACAAATTAATGAATAAGGCTTAGAACATCCCAATAAAGAATGAAGAAAAATAAAGCAAATTCAATATGAGATTTGAAACTTCAAGAGAAATGATTCAGTTTTAGTAAAGAAAGGCAGGTGCTAAATTTAGAAATTGATCTGTGCACAACTCAATGCCAGATACAATAGGGAATACAATTTTCAATCCTATGATTTTGTATAATTAAGGTTCTTGGAAATCTTCTATCTTACATGTACTCTTTCCTTCTCCTGTCCCTCTTACATTTTCAATTGTAGACACATTTTGTGTTTTTTATGTTGTTTTCTCTGCCAGAAATTTTTCAGTTTCCTACCCTCATCCATACCCTCCCAGTGAGCCCCTACTCATCCTTTGAGATACAAGTCAAATATCAGCTTTTCTGTGACAGCTGTGCTGTTCCCTCATATAGTATTAGCCTTTACCACCTCTACCATTTCCTAGGACACAGTTCACATTCCAATTTTAACATTATTATTTATTGACTTTCCTAACTATCCTATAACTGTGAATTTTTCAAGAACTGACTCAGGAACATGCTTCCTTGATCATTTATAAAGATCATAAATAAAGATGACAGAGTTTGAATCAAATCAGCTACTCACTGAGTTTTTGGTGAATAAATAACACTGAAGAGCAAGTTGTGAAACAGACCGTAGTGGGTATCCCCTTTGCCTTAGTAACTGTCACTCTGGGAAAAGGAGATTTTGACTATCTGTGTTTTCCAGAGAAATATAAAACTTTCTTAAACCATCAGGTGGCTGGATAAACAGTAAAGGTTGGATAACTAAGGGAATGTCAATTTGGAACATATAACCATTAACCAATGGATCCCAATTATTCACAGATCATTAAATTTCATTTGTAGAAGCTAATTTATTCAAATCATCTATTAAGCCATATCTCTTCTCACACATATAGGTCATAGTCAGAAAAATATATTCAGAATTGACAACTCAAGTAATAAGATATTTGGTGAAATTTTATATCTTGCGGATATATGTATGCATAAACTGCTTATGATACAAAGGCTTTGGGGCACTTGAAATTTAAATTTTAGATTTATAATAATATTATTTTTATGGTGCAATATTTATTAACAAGTTTTATTATGGAAGAGGAGTGTCACCCAAAAATGACCAAGATTTATTCAGACATTATATTATAGGAGGTAATAGTGATTCAGTCTTCCCTGGCTTTAGAATCTCAACATCAGATATAGGTGGGCACGTCTGGCTTACTACATCATCATATTACCTGGAAATTTTACTCTCTGAAGACGTTAAAAAGCTTATTAGAGATGACTTGAGGGACTTCCCTGGTGGTCCAGTGCTTAAGACTCCCGCTTCCACTGCAGGGGCCATGGGTTTGATCCCTGGTTGGGGAACTAAGATCCCGCATGCCACGTGGTGGCCAAAAGAGAAAAAAATGAGAGATGATTTCAAAGTTAATTACCCAGTATGGGTTAAAATATATTTAGTTTTATTAAACTGTATATAGGTACACAAATTATACCTTATGCGTTTGTAGCAATAACATTATCTGACAATCACATTATCTGACAATCTCTCTCACTATAGTCAAATCCTTAACTGAGAATAACTCTTTTTTCCCTTCCCAAAAAACTTGCTTCTCACTAACCACTGCTACACTGTTGAATCTCATGGAATCATCGCCTAATAATGCTCCTCAATAGAATGTATATTTCCTAAATACAGAGGTTTTGCATATTTTAGACACTTCTATAATATATCCCCAGCTTGCAGAATATTGCCCTACCAATGCTAGCTTCTCAATAAATACTGTTCCAATAAATATTTATTAAATAATTTACATCTTACCTCTGTTTATGGTTGATCATTTAGTTTATATTGACCCATTCTGTGCATGTGTTGATACAATAATTATCAAGACTTCTCATTACTCTCAAATGATTCAGTAGGAAGTATTTAAAATAACATGTCCTAAACCCATACTTCTCTTGCTGTACTTCTCTTCCTTTTTACCAATGTACATACTGATGAAAATTCAGCAACTTTCTTCAGTAATATTCAAGTGAGAACAAGCTTTACCAAAGCACTGCAGAATGCCTTCCCTTGGGTCTTCTTCAGGACAGAGGTTTTGCATATCACCCAGCTTTAGCTGGAAGACAAAAACTCATAAATTAAGGAATGTTTTAAAGATCTGCCCCTACTCCTCAAAAGTCTTTTTATAGAGTGTTTTCCTCTGACTTACCGTCAAAATTCACTTCCACATGTTTTGGCTGCTATAGAAGAGTTAAGAACTGTAAATCCCTGGCTTGCTGGGGTTTTGCTACTGAACTGGGTCACAATTTTACTTTTTATTAGCATAATCTCCCGCCTCTTCAGAAAACTCTTTTGTATCTTAGCATAGAGCTCTCAACACATCCATCTGCAAATGCTTCTCTGTCTTGACTTTATTTGTCAGGACAATTCACTCAGTGGTTAATTGGCATTTGGTTTGGTTTGGTTTTTCTCCCAGTGTTGGATAATCTCCTTTAAGACAGCAGTATTTTTCCTGTCCTTCTCTCCAAAAATGAAATGTATCATTTTGAATCCTAAATCTCAGTCCTCTTGCCTTAGGGTGGTATTAGCAGCTTTTGTTTTGCAACACTGGAAACAAACATTGTCCCATACCAACGAGACAACCTCTGATCTTCCTCTGGTTTTTGTGGGAAAGGGTAGCTCATCCAAGTGATAGGCATCCACAGAAGGTGCAAATGAACAAACACTTCAGGAAAAAGTGAGCTTCTTTGAGATTAGAACATAATGCTGGCTTGCACAGTATAGTGTTTGCAAGAGTGGTGGAGATATCAAGTCTATTTGCAAATAGCTCTGCTACTCTTGTTTGTGTGTGAGAGGAGGAATCTGGGAGGAGGGGTGATTCCTACCTAATATTCTGAAGTAAAATAAAACCTTAGATAACATGACTAGAAGCCTTGAATAAATTTCCCTGTACCCTAGCTTGGCAGGAGGTAAATGGTCCATTTCCCTCAAATCACCTTTAAACATCTAAATAATGACTGTTATAAATTGAAACTGGAGAGTTCTTCCCAAATGTTAGAGACTGCTTAGTCTTTCTGGAATTGGTGTAATCCCAGTAAAAGAAAAATTGTCACTAGTACCCCATCTGTTTTCCAAATGTCTACAATTGGATTATCTGCTACTCTCCCTGACAATTACTAAATTTGGGGTTGAATTTATTTAGTTTAGGAAAACGTGGCATTCTTGCTGAAGTTCATGGAACACTTTCATACCTCTCACACTTTTATTGGAGGGGAACCCTCCATTAACTTGAAAATTGTTATGTTTCTCTCTCAGCCATGTTCGCATTTTTAGGTATTTGAAATCATCTTTGTTTTATATGTTCACACAGTTTCATAAACTTACTTACAAACATGCCTACTCTTTGCCAATCCATATTCTGACCTGGTTCCTGATTAAACATTAGCATAACTCAATTCTTAACATGTTGGTATGCTAATCTTTAAGACTAAAATTTGTTCTAATATAGTAATATTTTATTGTAATCTATTATGTTAACTTGATTATTAATTACAATTTAACCACTATTAAAATTTAAATTATAGTAGAGCACAATTTAGGAGTATTATTTACTCCTTCACATCCCTCAGCCTCACTGAGTCATATCTGTTATCCCTCTGGTATCCAACAGACACTCATTGAAGCAGCTCTGAGAAAGGTCTTTTGTTTGAAGATAGAAAGCACTAATCAATAGAAAGAAATTAGACATGCTGGAAAGGGCAGAGATGGTGTGCATATACAGAATTTCATCAAGGGTCAGGAAGAGAAACTAGAATACATTTTGAAATACAATAGGTATTCAAAAAGATATCGCAATTTTTTTTTTGGTATCCCCATTTTTTGTAGCTTAACGGAGCTGAGAAAACTGAGCTATGACGAAAGATAGGAATAGCATTTCAAAACCCTTGCATGAGGAGGACTGATATGTGAAGTTGGTCAAAGATAGCTATATGGACCCACTGAGTCAAAACTCTGTGTGTGTGTGTGTGTGTGTGTGCGCACGCGTGCACATGCACGTGTATGTGCGCCCGCTGGAGTAGATTGAACACATAAATATCTTCACCAGGAACAATAAAAACGTCTGAATAAAATACTGGAAATAAAAGAACAGGAAAAGGACATTAATGGAAAACTGCTGAAATCCAAATAGGTTGGACTTTACTTTGTAATAATGTACAATTGTTAGATTCTTAACTTTGACAACTGTACTTTAGTAATATAAGATGATAATGTTAGAGGAAAACATGCAACTGTATTAAAGGTATATAGGGACTCTTTGTACTATCTTTGCAAATTTTCTGTAAATCTAAATTTTTTCCAAAGAAAAAGTTTATTTTAAAATAAAATGTACACCTGTATAAAGGTAAAAAGCAGAAGGTAGACATGTAAAAAAAATAGAATAGGAAAAGAGCTAAGAACCTTCTTAAAAATTTTTGATGAGAAAGCAATAGGGAGCAGATGCCACCTCCAGGCGCTTTTGTGACATGAGTTCAGTTTCTATAAAGCACAAGACCGGCAAGATCTCATGGGGTAGTTAAAGTGATGTTTAGTGCACTGTAGAAGACAAAAGGGAAAGAGTGGGGGAGTGAGTGGGTTGACACTCAGCTTTCTTACAGAGCTGCCCCACATGAACACTGTCCATGAGAGATGGAAACAGTGGGAGTGACTGTTAAGGTTCAAAGTTATATAGAAATAAGCTCTGCTGGCAATACCTATGTTCTAAAGCCCCAAGAAGACATATGAGAAACCGAACCTGTGCTACTGCTGTGTATGTGTCCCTTATTCTGGTGTCTTTTCCTCTAGCAAAATCAACCCTAAAGTAAAAGAGACCATCTCAATCTCCAATCACATGGAAAATAACTTGGACCGGCTGTGTTTGCTCACTTATGTTTATACAGTAAGATGTAAGTTAGCCCACCCAAATCTTCATCAACAAGGGAATGGTTAAATAAAGTATGCTACATCCATACAATGAATTCTATACAACAATTTACTAAAAATAGAGATGCAAGTTGATATTTATTGATATGGAGAAATATTCACAGTATATTACTGTGTGAAAAATGCAAAAGACTATGTATCTTATATATAATGCAAACAAATATATACATATAACATAAAGAAAAATCATGTACATATATATGAAAAAAAACTTGGAAGGATGTACTATAAAAGGTTAATAGCACTTATCTCCAGATAAATGGGTGAGTTTTACTTTCTTCTTTAAACTTTTAGTATTGTATACATTTTTAGAAATGGTATATCTTACTTCAGTAATTAGGAAAGAGTCAATTTATTTCCATTTTGAAACAAAATAGTAAGTTTTCTTTAAGTTAGACAATTTTTAGGTCACTTCAGATTCAGAGCTCATGTGATCTGGCAGTACTTCTGGTGATAGGACAGGAAAAGATGATGGTGATGAGTGATATGGGATTTTTCTCTCTGGGTGATCCATGTGACATGCAGAATTACTGTCCTCTGATGCCCACAAAGCTTTGTCTGACTTTCTGTAGGGAGCTGTAAAAAAATGTGAAGCAGCTGAAAAGGATAGAAAAGGAGATGTGCATGAATTTTAACAGAGGAGTTTTCTTTTCTGTGTTTGTCCATTCTCTTAGGAAAAGACCAAGACTACAGAGCCTTTCATTTTTCTCCAGGACAAGTGAAGTGGGAGCCTCCCATTAACAAGTTGGACATATTTATAGGAATACTGACTTATATGGGGAAACAAGCACTTCCAGAACCATGAGAAGCTGCCACTTTTCCAAGTCTGTCCCATCAGGAATATAGACTGATGTTATGGCTTGTTGATTTATGCTGGTACTTTTCCCTGGAGCCACAGCCAGACCCCGGCATGTGGGATTCCATTTATGGCCAAGTCACGGGCACTGTATACATTACTCAGATTTATATTAGAACATTATGGCTTTGGGATAGATAGGATAGATAGATAGATAGATAGATAGCCCATATACACAATGTGTTTATGTGATTGATAGATAGACAGATAGATGTTGGAATTAGAAAATAAAAACAAAAGTTCAATTATTTCTCTTAGGAAAAATGACTTATTTTTTCCAAGCAAATAAATGAGCAGCTAGTATTTCAGTTTGTCTTTGTTAGAGGGAAGTTTTGTGTTCCAAGATTATAGGGCACTCATAAGTCTTCCTAACCCTGTGTCTAGACTCAGGGGAGAATATACAAATGGAGGAAATGCATAAAATTAGCAAGTGAAAGGAGAATTTGTAATACGGGGGAGTATACCTGAGAGCAACTGCTTGTGGGTTACATACTTATGTGAAGAGATAACAGACATGGTGCTCATTAGGGAAAAGAATATAAAATACAATGTGAAGAGTTCATGCAGTAGAGAGGGCATATGTGGGTCATTAACAATGACCCCTCTTAAGAAGACATTTAGAACCAAAATCCATTATACTTAGTAAAGTATATTTAAGTTATACTTAGTAATATGTATTACTACTTATAATTTACATTATACTTAGTAAAGTATATTTACATTATACTTTCCTGGGTTAAGTGTTTCTTGATGTGATTCAGGAAAATGGAGGAAGTCTCTGTGCTACCCTATGGTGACAAATGGGCATTGATGGCAACAACCATACCAAGAAGAATGGAACTCTGGATTTAGCATCAGGGAAAGTTTACCACAGTAAAGACTACTCAACTCAGGTTTACCAGAGTTCACCTCTATCCTCTAGATGTTTGGTCCCAGATTCTTCATTTCTATGGAAAAATAATGGGATCCAATCTCTAGAGAGAGGTGTAAGAGTTGAGGAATTCCTGGTGTAACTTCTTTAATTTTTTCTTTTAACTATAGTGGCAGCCTGGAAACTGATTCCCCAACTCAAATATCTCAAGTAGACTTATTTCATTCACCACACTTCAGTGGCCACCCACGCACAATGCTACATGTAAAACTTTATTGTTCAGCCAATGGTTATTGTTCCTGAAGCAATAGAAGTGAGATTGCCAAAAAGCACAAATTTAGCCAATGTTTCTGATTCTTGGTTGGTTTACAAGAGAAGAAATAAATCTAATAAACAAACATAATTTTAAATGTTCAGTATAAACACAAGCAAAGTAAGGCATCATCAAGGATGTATTATGTCTATTAAATGTTAAAATTTTAAATGGTGTTACATACAGGTGGTGAGAATACAGAAATGACTTCTCTTTTGCATCCTGCCATTGGTGCTGCGAGTAGAAACCATTTGACAACGGAGAGTGAAATACATCACACATATTAAAGTGTTCTTATTTTTTGACCAAATAATTGCACTGCTGAAAATATTCCTTAAGAAGCTAAAAAATAGCCAGACATATGAAATTTTAAAAATAGATTTATGCTGATACAAGTTGTCACAGTATTAAGCTTTGTGGTGTAGTGATGGATGGACAACAGGAGGTCTTTGAGGGTGTTGGAAATGTTCTATGTATTGACCTGGCTCCTGGTTAAATAGGTTTGTTTAATTTGTGAAATTTTGAGCCATGCACTCATAACATGTGTACTGTTCTGTAACCATGATACATTTCAGTAAAACATTTATTTCAAAATAAATTCTTCACAGTTTTTTAAAGTATAAAACTCCAGGCTCAGTTTATTCAACTGCACAGTTTGGGTCATGAGTATTATTATGAAATGTTCTAGAGATAATTTGACCAAACCCCACTGTAAAAGAGGAAAGATTCAGGTAGAGAACATCTCTAAGAACTAAACTCAAATCCAAGCCTCCATGTTTCTGAGTTTGTTCCACTTCAGCAGGACATATATTCAGTCAACAAGTTTTTATTATGTACCTATGATGGGACAGGCACTCTGCTACATGTTGGGCATACAACATCAACAAAATAAAACATCATCAACAAAAGAGAAGTCTGAGCTCTTGTAGAGCTTATATTCTAGTTGACATGTCAAAATACATTACTGAGTCCAAAAACCCAATGTGTTGTAATAGTGGAACTGATCTTTCTTCCCTTCCTTTATCCCCACTCTTTCCTGCTGGCCTGGGCCAAGGTCATGAGGGCTAGAGCTGGATCATTAATTTTATATGAAATAACATACCTGAGAATGGTGGAGGATAAGATAGAAACTAATTCTCTGATACCATGTTTCAACACATTAGACCTGGGTAACTTATCTTTTGACATGTTTTACTTACTTGAAAGTGAAATAAAATTCTATCTTATATAGGACATTGCTCCTTTGGATTTTAGTCACTGATAGTTATAAATATTCAAACACAACAACTTTGTGAGAAATTGTACCATCTTTAAATGACATCCAAGGGCATCCAGAGAACCTGTTGGCCACTTAAAGTCCTATTTCCTATTGCAGAACTCAAAGGCACTTATAGCTACTATTCAGCCCATATACACAATGTGTTTATGTAGATCAACGCAAAGTTCAGTTCAAGGAAATAGATGAGAACATGCATACCCTATATCTCAGTCCTGACAAAGGATTGATGTTGCCTTCTTTCCATATACATGTATATACACATGTATCAATGCTACAGCAGATGTAGAGAATCTGAATCAATCACAGGAGAGAAAATTCCTGTTTTCCCCCATTCGTCCTAGTTATTTCTCTTCCTAAACCTAATATTGGTAAACATAATCTGATTATATCTGAAATATTTCACATCACAATCTATTCCATAATGAATACACCAAAACATAATCAGTTTAGTTGCTTACACTTAACCCAATTTATGTTTTCAACATTAAAAAAAGACACAAATAAAAATGGTAGTATTTCACATTATAAGATGCTATCTAAATTTCTTGCTCTCCGTTTTAAAATTGAACAGTAAAAGAATATGAGAAAGAAGTAGCCTGGGAACCAACTCGTATCTATTTTGAACTAATTTCAGACTCAAGAAAAAGCACATTTATTGAAAGCTAAGAAATCCAGATTTGTAATTAACTTTGGTTTGCTTTCTGTCACTGTTGACTAATCAGCATTGACTATGTGTCTAAAAACTGGTTATATGTTTATCTCAAAGAACTAATTTGCAAAGATGTTTCAGGCTTTCCTTTTCAAGAATGTCATGGTCCGTGATTAACTTTGCACTTTCTCATGATATATCCTTTCTTTGTATTTTAATTATATTAAATACCTGGACTCAAGGAGCAAAGTGCAAATTTAGAGAGAGCATTAGAAATACCCAGCAAAGATAGCTTGTTTTCTGTTTATAAGAAAAGATTCATAATACTATGTGTAAAGATAATTCCTATTTACTTCTTTTTTTTTTTAACTAAAGAAGAAAGAAAGCAAACTTGCTGAGAGTAAAGGCTAATAAAGATAAAGATAAAACTTTGTTATGGACATTCATAGCCTTGGTCAGTTACCACCAGCACAGAGATAAGTTTCTGCCATAGAAATTTCTCTGGCTGATTTCCAGGAACTACTGCCCCCAAAATAAGGGCTAAAGATTAAAACCCAATGCCTCCCGGGCTGTTGGAAATCTAACTTTAAAAAGAGATGCAGTTTTAAATTCAATTTTCTCATCTGTAAAATGATGGAGTAGGACAAGATAATTGTAAGATTGTACTCTTTTGGGAGTATATTAATATATTTTGTTTAGGACAATAATCTAGAGGTGGGGAAAATATATATAATGAAATTTTCATCTAACTGGTAAGACATCTCAATTTTTTTCCTTTAGTAACATGTTACTGCTTGGTTCATTTAAATAATATATAACTGAGAGAAGTCCAGTTAAAGGTGGTAAGTTAATATGTTTTATTTCTTTTCTCTCCAGCAAAAAACAATTAAGAGGACCAACTACATCTGTAAAGAAGCAATGATATAACCTCAATTCCCAAAACAACAAGAAAAGGGAAAAATTATTTATCGTCAATAAAACAAAGAAATAGCCTGAAATCCCAAGCAACAGCACAAAACTCTGGTGCACACTTTTCTATTGCTGTATGGTGAAATCTAGATCAAAATGAAAACAAAAAAGCACATTTAAAAGCCAACATATATCTCTACAGACCTTGATCAGAAAACAGCTTTCTCTATATTAAGTCCCACACACCTCTAAGATCTATTAAAATATCTTATTTTAATCAGAGTGACAAGGTACAAGAGTGTGAACAGGCTATGAAGAGCAGGAGATCACCTTGGTAGACTCAGTTCAACTCCATTAAATTTCAGGGAATGTCAACTGGAGGAGGAGACATGATGAAGTGTCATGGGCTCTGCTGTGGAGAATGAGAGTGCAGCCTCAGAATTTACATAAAACTTTGAAAGCCATATTAGAAAGAGCAGTAAAATTTAATAAATGTGATTGAATACAGGTAAGAAAAAACAAAAGACAAGCATAAAGTAAGAACAGAACAAAATTATATAAAACACTATGAGACTGATATATGAATACTGAACATTCCTAATGAAATGTAAATATCACATGGAATATATTTTTAAAAATCAAAGCTATAGAAGATTTTGACATACAATCATAATTTTATTTGGATATTGAAAGACAATACTGTGTTCTAAAGAAAATTATTCAAAGTTTCAAAACAATGTAATCTGGTAATATAAAAAAGCAGAAAATAATTGAAAATCAAGACAGGAAAGTCATGAATGGGGAAAAAAATACAGCTTGGCATCAGACTTTTCCACAGCAATACAGTGTGGCAGAAAATATTGCCAAATGACCACAAATATATGTTAGTTCTTCTTGAAATTGAAAGTAAACTTTAATGATTACTAAATAAGGAAATTCAGCCAACCAAAAGATGACTCAAAGAACTTAGCAATGGAGAAGGTTTTGCAAAAGTAACTGGGAATAATGCACTTATTTAATTGTAAAGCTAAAACTAGACACTTTGTGAAATTATAAAATATAAATGCCATAAACACTTATAAATAATAAATATGCAATTCAAACAATATATCTTGATTACATACACATATATTAAATATTCTAAAATTTGGATGTAGAGAAGGAATGTTGAATTAAATATAATATTATTTTTTTCCATTTTTAGTAGAAACTTACTAACATATGCCTACCTTTAAAAAATATAGCTGGAGAGCTTCCCTGGTAGTGCAGTGGTTGAGAGTCCACCTGCTGATGCAGGGGACACGGGTTCATGCCCCGGTCCGGGAAGATCCCACATGCCGCGGAGCGGCTAGGCCCGTGAGCCATGGCCGCTGAGCCTGTGCTCCAAAACGGGAGAGACCACAACAGTGAGAGGTCCGCGTACCCAAAAAAAAAAAAAAAAAAAAAAAAAAATATATATATATATATATATATATATCTGGAAAAGTATAATTTCAAACCTTTGTATTTTATAACAATAATTTTATGATTATATCTCTCTTATTTAAAATATTTAGAAATTAGTTCTATTTCACTTTTCCTTTTTGAAAATTCAAATAAAGTATGTCATTTCAATAAAATAGTACCATATATACTATACTTTGAGTACCATATAGTATGAATGTGAATTTTGATGTTCTCAGTATTGTAAGACAGAAAAGTACTGTAATATAGTATCCTAAGGATCCTATGGAAACAAAGAAATAAGAAGTTAATACTTCCTGATTGTTCAAAAAATGCTTCTTGGAAAAGATAATAATATGAATCTTGAAAAAATAAAAGGGGTCATAATCCAGGGGTGTGGGGACATGAAAATATTTTATAAATTCTCACAAAGGGTAATATTTATATATTATGTAGAGGATATGAAAATACCACCATGCTCTATTTTGGTCACAAATAAAACAAACAGATAAACTCAAAAAGAGTCTTACTTGAGCTGCTAGTATCCTCCCACTTGAGCCATGGGACAGTGGAAGTGATGGCAGATGAGATTGAGATAGACCCATCTTTTCTTCCCTCTGGAGTTTCCTTTCATCAGCTTCCAAACCCCCCCCCCTCAAATTTGCACTGTAACGATCCCTTTCCTTTGGGGGAAACTTTGGGTCTGTTGGGGACCTGTCCTGGCTGTTGACAAAGAATCTCTCCCCCCACTCCAAACACGCGCACCTGGCCTCCTCCACTCCGAAGTGAGCACGTCCCCGCCCCCTGGTGGCCAGGGCAGGGAGGGCGCAGCTGACCCTGCAAAGAAGGAGGTGGCCCCATGGAGAAGTCTGGACCATTGCTCAGGCTACCAAACTATCCCATGACCTCTGTGCCCTTGTTTATAACTGCAGTCTCTTTTGTTTTTCTGGATGAGAAGGAAACAGAGTTGGAACTTAAATAACTATAATGAAAGGTGAATGGATTTTGAGCTTTCCCTGTGTCCTGTGGGCCTGGCTGAGCACTTTGCATGAAGATGCCCATGGTGGCCCTGGGCCTGAGCATTTGCCCACCTGCGGGGCTGACCATTGTCTCTGCCCTGAGCTTCCCTCCACTCGCTGAACGCACCACGAGGGCTGGGAGGGGCCTTTCAGAGTGCCTTAGCATCTGTTGATCATTTTTTCCCCGAGGAAAACCAGTTAAGAAAACCGAACCCTTCCCTCTCCTTTGTTTACCAGACGACTAATTTCAGAACCGCAGGTTGTCCTGTGAGCACGATCCTGGCTCATTCAGACCCTGTACCGAGAGACGAGCCACTCAGTATTTAGGAGATGTCTGCACCTTTGTTCCTAAATTTGACTATTAACAATACGCATATACTAAAAAACAAAAAACAAAAACGTGATGGAGCTACGTTCTATCAGTGTCTTTTCCAGAAGGAGAAAAGAGACTGGATTGCCTTGTAGTTCCCCCCACCCCACCCCCAATGGGGGGTAGCATGAGGTGCAGGATGTCGCTGTGCTTGATTAACTTTGCATTTGGTGTGCTTGGCTTTGCCCCTGCACGTGGATGCAGTTGTGGACGAGGACCCCAGGTGTACAGCCTGCAGCTTCAAGGCCTCCTCCCCAGCTCCATCCCGGATGTCAGGGTGTTGGGTGACTGCAGGATTGGAGCTCCAGGAAGGTAAAAACCAGCTGCTGGGTTTTATTTCTGCTCCGTGAAAATTCATTCTTCAGTGTTTGTGTTTGGGTGTGGACAGGGGGAGGCTGGTCTGACAGAACCGGTAGGGAGGGGGAACCTGGGAATCCTCACTGTGAGTACTGGTGTGCCCAGCCCTGATCTGTACCCGCTTAATTGCTGGAAATGCAGATTTCTTCAACTGCATTAAAATATCTGGGTCAGTGACATTGCCACAGATGCTGGTATATTCTGCAGAAGCAGCACCCAAAAGACCTTTCAGCAGGCTTATGGGCCGGTCCTCTCCACTCTACCCTGGTTTTTCTACTATCTCTGGCTCAAGGGGATGTTAGTTCCTCTCGTGCATCAAGTCTCCTCCCAGTCCGAGCTTCACTCAGTCGCCTGTATGACTGTTCCAGCACTCTGGATAGTTCCCTTATCAGCATACCTTAATGCTCACAGTGTGTGTGACGGAGGATGCTCATTGCCTGTCCTCAAATTCATTCTCCCCTTCTTCCCAAATAACAGAATGTTGCCTTCCAGAATAATTATGATATATGGCAAAATTAGCACTGAGATATAAGCAATAGTTTCTTATGAAATTTCCAGGAAGTCTCTTTGGTGGGGAAGGGCTACTCCCTTTTCATTATACCTGCTCCTAAAATTTCTTGATTCCAAAATGCAGAAGGATAGGCTGAGCCCAAGCATGGGTTTTGGACCCCAAGGTAACACATTAAGGATAGTATATAGCAAAAAGAAAGGAAACTTGGTAGCATTATGATTAGGGAACCACATTTCTAGCCCTGGATTGCCACAGCTCTCTTAGGAAAGAGAAACTCTAAAAGCCATTATGGAAGGGAGTCTGTGAAGTGCAGCAGATCATAATCTTAAACATGGATATTTTACTGATGTTTATTTCAAAAGTCTTTCTATCCACATTAATTTAGAAATATTCTTTGTTAATAAGGAAATAGAAATTATAATATATAAATTTTATCAATTCTTATATGTCTCATATTTTCAAATTCTTATAATGTATTTAAAAATTTTTTCAACTAAGAAAGACCCTTTAAAAATCAAAGTTGAGAAATATTTGACATCATGTTTTGGCAACTTATTGATTAAAACTCTTCATATCCTCCGTGTTGCATGTTCAGGCAGATGTAACCCAGATGTACAATAATTTTCTCAGGTTGACAGCCTTTGAGATCAGTACCAAGGTTAAGACAAACACATAGATGGCTGGGCTTCCACAATAAATCCAATTAAAGCAGGCATAGTATAACTGTATAATTCTGTTATACAGTTGATGGGATGGGAGAAGAGCCAGTGGTATCTAGAAAAGGATGATATGGCAAGGGATTTAGTGTTTCCTAAAAATGTCCAGATAAAGCTGCTCATTGAAGACTTTGTTACTCAATCCCTATCTTAGGTTTTCTCTTCCTCTGTCTTTATTATGCAGAACATATTTTTCTATAAGAGACCTGGCACCACTATCAAAGTATTATATCAGCAAAGCCAATGTCTCCCTATAGAAATATATCTTCCAAGCTTTTAAGGTAATAATTATTGTCAGAAGGGTGATGAGTGATGTACTAAGTTAAATAATCAACGAAAGTTATGAGAAAGCATTCCGTGTGTGTTATAGGATCTTTCTTCTTCCTAAAAAAATAGTAAGAGATATGGGATGCTCTAAGGAAAGGTCTTGTAAAGCTTTCCTAAGATTAAGAATGATTCAAATTTTCCTTTGTATATGTGGGAAACCTACATAAAACTCCTAAATGCTAAGTTCCCAGAAAGACTGCTGCTGGGAACTGTCCTTTTGAAACCTTTCCTACCTCATCACAGAGCCTATGAATATATACATATATATATTTTTTTTTTCCCCTTAAATCTATTGCTTTTTATAGCTTCCACCTTTAAAATTTTGAAGAGTGAGGCATAGTCCCTCTTAGTGCATCCCTATTTTATAGCCTTAACAATATTCGATTTGAATTTACTTTGCTAGTCACTATAGAAAAACAGATGGGGTAAAAAATGAGCTTAGATAAGTTATAAAAGTTTATGTGCTCTTATATTATCTGAAACTTTCCCTAGGCTTTTATCTTTGGTTTCCTTGATTGATGGTAATTGCAGCTTCGTTGACTTCCCATTCTCTATTTTTGTTAATGGAATCACCATGCTCTGAGACGTACAAGCTACATAGAGCAGCTCTGGAGGAAGAGATGCAGAGATGCCTTCGAGAGAAAAAGAGACAAAGCAGCAGCAAGGCAACGGACGTGTCAGTGAAAAAGACTCCTTGAGTTGGAGGTGAATCCTCCAGTCCCAGTTGCCTGCTCACTCCCTGTTGACAAGAAAAGAACTGCCCAACCAAGACCTTTCCAAACTCCTCAACCACAAATTCACAAGGAGAATAAAATTTTTGTTTTAAGCCGTTAGGTTTGGGGACAGATTTTTACACAGAAATAGAAAATGAGAACAAGATGGTTACTTAACCTCTTGGTACACGTTTCCTCTACTGTAATATGTAGGTGGATAATAATACCTATATCATAAGGTTATTGTATTAAATAAGATTCATAATATTGTACATGCACATATGGAGAGAGGGAAATAAAAGTTTGGGAGTTTTTAAAAAATCTGTTATATATGCCGACTATAACTATGATAATTTTGTTGCTATATTAAACATCCCATTGAAAAGACCAGTTTCCTCAGTGGTGTGATAATGAATGAAGTGATAATACAAACCTATTTACATTGACAGTCTACTGTAATTAACTTTGGAATTTGAGGCATTTCCAGACTGGTGAGCAGAGTTATGTGTGGTAAGTAATGACTTTTTTCAGTTTGTTCATTTTTTAATACTTAAAGAAGGAAAAGTTGAATCCAACTTGTTTTTGCAAGAAATTAAATTTTCATAATCATCTTAATATCCATAATTTATAAATTGTCTTAATATTTTTAATTGTTTTATTTTTGTCAGGGTTAAAGAACCCTTCAGAAAGCTTCCTAATTTGTTTACTATTTCAAGTTGTTCATTCCTAATAACATGAGGGCATTAGAGACATAAACAAGAATTTCAAACAAATCAACTATCCAACTAAGGAATTAAACAGCCAGTGGGAAGCATAAGATTAAATATAACCAAAGTAAGAAAATAACTTGTTCTGATTGGTAAGAAAAAAGCCATTTTTAAAAATAGTAACAACAAAAATATATTTTATTAGTGCTTTTTTCACTTTATAGAAATAGTGGTAGTAAAATATGCAATGTATTTATGTTCCTTATAAAGCATTTAATAACTTAATTCAATTGTACTTTTCTTATTTGACATATAGATAAAAGAAGAATAGCATTTTAAATGTCAGGATAGGTAGGATCAGAAGATTAAACTAAGGTCTTTTTTGTGCAAAAGAATCTAGGCAGAATTAACAGACTATGACTGGAAATGGGGGAGGGAATTACACAAAGTGCTTAAAAAAATAGCTTGTTACAAGCTATAATATCAAAACCAGACTGGAGTTTAGAATAAATCTTCAGATGGCTATGTTGATGAATTAATGGTCAATGTGGTTGGATACACAATAGTTAACAATAATTCCAAAAGTTTCAAATTATTCTACCTAAATATTTATTTATCTGAATAATGTGTTCAATATGAATCACTTTGCCATACACCTGAAAGTAACACAATATCGTAAATCAACTATACTCCAACATAAAATAAAAATTAAATAAAAAAATACACCCCCCAAAATAGTGACATAATATCTCAATATGCTTAGGGTAAGCTGTTAAAGTGAGAATATAATATTGATAGTATTACATGCAATAACATGGCAGTGATGCAGGGATGGAAATTTCCTCAAATGACTGAATATACTCATTAAGTCACAACCTGTGCAAACTGAGTTCTCTATGTGTGGAACATTCTTGGCTCGGATATCCATATGACTTAAACTACAACTTCATTGTGCCTCTGGTTCTCTTTATCAGGATAAACTAAGTATTCGGTGGTAAAAATGAACCCACAAATTTTATTGCCTCAGTCTAGTAATGATACTTGATATGTTCAATCATTTTCTATTTCTAGTATTCATCACTTAATCGCATCTAACTATAATAAGAGAGTAATGAATTAATTGATTAACATTACTGTTTATTATGCAATTTTCTTGTTTGCTGACCAAATATTCCATGATTTATTTTCTTCCACATTTAGAACACTCAATTTATTTCCAATGGAGATAAGCCAAAAGTCCAGTCAGGCATCAAATCCATGCTGAAACTCAGGATCTAAGTGTTATGTGTGGTAATCTCTACATCCAGTCCACTTGAATTTCCTATATACCAAAAAATAGTAAAATAAAATAAATCTTAAAAGAAGGCGGGATGTGGTATGTATGTGTGCATGAGAGAGAAAGAGAGAGAGAGAAGAATGGGAGATACCCAGCAATTACTCTAACAATTATGAGTGCCCCTTACCCTGGAAATGTGAACTGTTTCGTGATTAAGCATTAAGTTTGCTCCCTGGAATAATTACCCCTTCCACTGTTAATGTGGCCTCTTATACTTTCTTCCTTTTCCATCTATTAGCTTTGGTCATGTCTGATATGTGTTTGAGGAATATACTTTCCTTGGGAGCCACACAGTTTTCCCAGTCCTTTCCCTGCTTTAGAAAATTTGAGATCTCTAGGGTCATTTTTTCTTCTTTGCTAATAATCTCTTTCTTGTAATTTTTTACCATAGCTGTCAATAGCAACTGTTTCAGCTTATAGGGTTACCATAACAAAATCCACAGATTGGGTGGCTTAAACAACAGAAATTTATTACAGAAATTTATTTTCTCACCATTCTGGAGGCTAGAAGTCCAAGATTAAAGTGTCATCAGGTTTGATTTCTCCTGAGGCCTCTCTTCTTGTCTTGGAGATGGCTGCCTTCCCACTGGGTCCTCATATAGCCTTTTCTCGGTGCTCCAGCATCTCTGTTGTCTCTTTCTCTTCTTATAAGGACACCAGTCTTATTGAATTAGGACACCACCCTCACTTAACTTCAATTATCTCTTTAAAGTCCCTATCTCCAAATGCGAGTCACTTTGGTGATTAGGACTTCAACATAGGAATTTTAGGGGGACACAATTCAGTTTATAATGGCAACCAACATATACTACTAACATTCCATTTTTCAACCTCTTTGTCTAAAAATATAATTTTCTTGAGTACATGATCTACCTCCCAAAGAATTTCAGGAGAGTTTCACTAGATATTTTGTATTTTAAAAAATTGATTGCCATCTTTCCAGCCTCTTATATTGAGTTCCTCAATAACATTGGTGACCTCTAAGATGCCACCATCCTTTGGGTAACAATTCCTGTATTGGTCTGTGTAGACTAGTTATATAATGGTAACAAATTGACACTCAAATCTCGATAAGTTAACACCACAAAATCTGTATCTCATTTATTTTACATGTTGTTATTTGGGGACTGGAGACTGAAGGGAGAGGTAGTGTGTCTAATACACGCAGTCTCATGAAGGAACCACCACAAGAAAAGAATATGTATCTTCCTCAAATGGCATAGCAGAGGGAGACAGATACTAAAGAATTATGAGTAAGTTTTATACTACCTCAGCATAGAAGTGAGTTATGATTTCTACTCAAGTGAGTTATTATGATTTCTACTCAAAGAGTCATACATCCTCCCATGTAAGGGAAACATAAGGTGGTGAATAAAGTATTTGCAAAACATTAGTAATAAAATTTAAAGCTTGGAAATCAAAAGAGTACTCCATGTCCTCCAATGTTATATTTGAGTATTGTTGTTTAACAAGCCCACCTAGGAATTATTTGATTTCATAGGAGAATTTTTCTGTTTGACTTTATTTCCTATTTGATTAGAGCCAAAACTCAGTTATGTTCCACATTAACTTGTAGAGTTCCCTTCAGAAAAAAATAATCTCAATAGTGGTGTTTTACTGCCATATGGGATATTATTCAATGCTATCTAGCCTAAGAGCTTTTTTTTTAACATTTATCATTTTCAAAAATATTTTTTGGAACCAACTTTAGCATCTTCCTGATTCCCCCTCTAATTGTGTTGGATAAAAATAATTGACTTGTTATATGAGTCATGTTTTTATCATTTTCGTCAAGATACTTTGAAAGGATTTACTGTCTCTATTGAAACATTACCTGATTGGAGAGATATCCTCTAATACTGCAAATGTTTTACTTCTTTGCATAAAACTTATGCCATCTGACTGATCAGAATTTATATATACTGACTGGTCATCCTCTAATATAATAGATATACCATAAGAGTAGTGACTCTTCCTGTTTTCTAAAACTGTATATCCCTTGATTAGAAGAGTGTTTGTCATATAGGAGGTACTCAATAAATACTTGTGGTTTTAAGGAAATCATTCAGTAACTCAGAAGACAAGCCTATAATTTAAGCTTTGCTATATGAATTTTAGTGTAATACAGCAACAGCAGGTCTAAATTTCAATATCTTCTTTAATATCTTGAAAGTTGAATTTTTGAAAGTAAAAGAAATGAAAACAAAAGTTATCCATGTTCAATGGCCTAGGCAGACTTGTATTTTACAATATCTCACAATACCATATACAGACTGTCCAGAAATGCTCCGAAGTTCACTAATGTAATATCTAAACATTAGCTTGACTAACTGATGACTCTTATCAAGATTGTTCAATGTGTGTTTCCTCACTTTCTAAGATTAGGGTTTTTTTAAATATTGAAACTTTATGCTCTTAAGATTTATGACTTCATTAAAGTTTATCCAGCTTTTTAACTGAGAAAAGAGTATATAAAATTTATTGTAAAGATTGTCTCTTATATAGTTGGCTTTGACATGAGGTACTAATTTCTAAGCCTTTATCAACTCTACAAAATGAATTCTGTAGAACAATGTTTTACTTGCACAAACAGGCAACAAGGAACTCATTTCTCCAGCTGCCTTAACTTGTCCTCCTGCCACAATAAATCTTTGTGTTCTACAGGGACTCGTTTATCCCTTGCTCTTCTTCATTTATGTTGATACGCTTTCAAATTCATGCCGACCTGTTTAGAGGCTTGTTTTGAGGATGACACATTTCTTATTTTTGCTGAGAAGAGTGTAAGAGGGATTAATATAGTCCTGCATTCAAAATTAATGTAGTCACATGCCAAAAACTGGCTAGAGGTGACCCTCAACTTTTCAGTAACCACTTATGAAACTTGGACACCATAATATTCACATAAATATTTCCAAGCAACGTAATATCCATGGGAGCTCATGAATTTAAAATTTTCTCAGCTATTTCTTTTAAGAAACTTATACTTTGTATTTATCTCCCTGACTTTCCTAATAATCATATTTCATGGTTGACAGGAAAACTGTCATGTTGCTCTATAAACACACTGATTTTCACTTTCACCTATGGCAAGTAAGGTAAATGTTTAAGATACTGCCAACTTTACATTATATAATGGATTTTCCATGGACAAAATGAAATTGGAAAGTTCTCAACTACTCAAACACATTGAAATAGGCAATTTTTTTTTTAGGGAAAAATTGAAGGGATACCCACTATAAAATATCTTACAAGAAGTGGCTATTAAATTGAATTCAATTCACATATATATCAGTTTAATTCAACAAATAATTATTAGAATTTATGGTTTTATAGCATTTACTTATACAAACATTTTACATATTATATGGGATAATAATCCAAGGACCTTTCCATGACACACAATATCAGTCATGATATAAAGTTTACCCACCTCTCCAGTTTATTCTCCTTCTAATGACCTCATTTTATCTTGCTGTACTCCTCTTTAGAGCCCCTAAATAATCTGTCTTCTTTCATGTCGAAAACTTTTACGTAATACTACTCTCTAAAGAGCATGACTTTCCTCCATCTTTTATCTGATTCATACCTGTTTGATTTTCAGGACTCATCTGGGAAACTTTTATTCACTGTCCAGACTGAGTTAAGTGTTTTTCTTCTGTGCTCAATCGTCACCATATACATGTCTTCATAGAAGGATTTTGTATGTCACATTGTAACTTGTTACCCCAGGTAGACTCTTCTATCCTTGAAAGCAGTGGCTGCACACTGTATTTAACACATTTCTTTATTCAGTATTTTGGGGACTCATTTTCTACGTGAAGTTCTTAAGTGGGAGAGAGATATTTGCAAGGCTGTATGAAAAAGTTCAGCCCAAGCACCGAAAGATTCACCAAAGTTAATGACAAAGAATAGAACTAGAATAGAATATTTCCCATTTCATTCGTTAAAAAAAAAAAGTTGCCTGCTTTTGGTAAAGATCCAATGACCATGAAAATGTGGAGCAATTCTTTACAATAAAATTTAAAGGAAGTTTAAATGGATGCAAATGACAGGGAAAAACTAGGGGGGGGGGGATGATATGTGATATATTAAAAAAACAAGGTCATATGTTTATCCTTAAGCCAGCTTCTTTCACTATTGAGTTTAGTACTATATGGTTTGTGGTTGGAGCAAAAAGAATTTGGTTGCAATACAATCGAAAGTTGCAATCAGAGTTTAGTTTTGCGTTCCCATTTGTCTGATAAACTTAGTTTAGGAAACTAAGTTCACTATATTGTCTCTGCGAATCGGGGGATCATTAGTAAATTCTTGCCCCAGTTTAGGCATTTAAAAATGCTCGCAGAGAGTATGATTCAATGAACTGAATAAATGATTCAGATGATGAATTTTGTTCTTAACCTTCAAGATCATGCTGCCTTCCCACTAATCAAGGCTAAGTAAGTCTTACTATATGTGAAGATTAAATTGTTGAGATTGGGTTTTAGGTACTGAAAACATATTGTCCCTACTGTAAGGTATGTGAAGTGGGTCTGTGAAGCCAGACCATGAATTAATAATAAATAGAAATGAGACAGGTGATGACCAGGATGAATGTCACATTCCCCTCAGCCTAACTAAACATTAGACAGGTTTCTTCCTGACTATAGGTCCCAACCTCCCTTTCCTTAGAGAATTTACTTTAAAAACTTGCAAGTCTTTCTTTGCCTCTTTGAGATGTAAATCTTCTTTCAGCCTCCTGCCAGGGGTTTTACAACCCAGGAATGTCTTCATCAAGGACCTTGGAGTCACCTTTTGAAATGTAATTATTGAGAAAGATAGGGTCTCTGTCTTCCAGTATCTATGGGGGCTGGGTGGCGGGGGGGGGGGGGGGGGGGGGGGGGGGTAGAATAGAAACCTAACTTTGATAAGCACCAAGCACCAATTAGCAAACACAGATGGCCTACTCACATTGACCAACCCTCCTTTTTCTGTTAGCTAACCACAGCATTTAAAAATCCCCCTGCCTTTTGTGTCAGTGAGATTGAGCTTAATCTCTCTCTCCTACTGCAATAGTTTTAAATAAAGTCTTCCTTGCCTGTTTAATTTGTCTGGAACAATTTTTCTTTTACAGTGATGATATTTGCATTGTATCTGTACTATCAATCTTTCAAATGCAGCTTCTTAATACAATGATAAATATAGAATATCTTTTGCTGATTACACCACTGAAACACAAGTTTCAACTATAACGATCAATTATTTCTAATACTACATAAATTATAAAATCAATATGCTCATTGTTATAAATTAATATATGCTTCCTGAAAAGAAATATCATAATCTAATGTTCTCCTAACACAGTCTATGATGACATTGAACGACTATGATGACAATTATATTGTAAGTGCATAGAGAGATATTACAAAATTTTAAATGACCTAAAATGAAACCCTTATCAAATACATATAGAAGGAAACAAATGAAAATTATTTAGAATTTACTATAGTCCAGATTCATGTAATTTTCTTAATTATACTTCAATGATATGAATTTGACATAAAAATGTTTAATAAGATATTAAATATGGCCTTGGATATTTTATAGACTATGACATTTTCTACAATGAAATCACTGGCTTTTGATAATCTGGAGCTTACTTGCAATGTTGCTTATTGCAATTCCTTTCCATTGGCAATATTTTCATTCAGTGTTTCCTGGAAAAATAAATCTCTCTATAGTAACTTTCAGATTTCATATTACATTTCCCCCTATTTTTCCTCTCTATATTAAATATTTTGTTGAAATATAAGTTTGTATTACCTCAGAGGTATATTAATCACAACAAGAAAATTCTATTTTTATTTATCATACCATTATTTTAACTTCTTAGGCAAAAATATTTTGGAATGATTTCAATATTTATCCAATATAAACTAAGATTGTTGAGTATCAGGACCCTGAGAAACCTTACAAGTAATCAGTCTCAAATATTTGCCAACATTTACATATTGTTTTCCCCAAGAAACATTGTCAGATTCTCTGTTGTGAGTACATATACCCAAAACGGCAATACCAAGAGAAAATATAGGTTACAAAGACTAAAATTCTCTGTGCTCCTTTTCTAGTCACATTTAACCTTCCAAGTTATCTTCATCATCATATTGACCTTTTCAAAGGCACTTGCTCTTCCCCCTCTTATTTCACCTCTGCTAGGATTTTATTCACATCACTATTCAATGATTTTTAATTTTCATTCTTTACTTTGGAACAGTCTCTTCACCCCTCTGACAGACATGTTCAAAAGTGTCTAAATGGATACACTTTTAACCTTTTATTGCTCTCAAGTGGATGTCCCGTTTTCCTTCACCTCATGACCAAACCTCATGAAAAGAAGCCTAAGCACTCTGCCTCACTTCCCTGCCTCTTCCCATGCATCTCTATATGAGAATCCTTCCCTCTCACAACACTATAATACTTTATCTTTTAAAAAATGTACACCACAATCACTCTCTCGAAGGACACTAACATACTCTGAAATGTCAAATGCAATGCCTCTTTCACTGCCTATATCTTACCTGGGGAAGCTTGACAATTTGTGTCAAGGAATTAAATTTCTAATTCTCACATTTCCATTTCAAGGACATAACCTCCTAATATTTTCCAAAGGGGGTACTAATTGCCAACATTGTTTGCTTCCCGTTGCTAGTCACCATTCACTTAATTCTGCTTTTTACACATTTTAACTCCTTAAATTTAATTGCCATATCATTCTTCTTCCTCTGCCAGTAATTTACAATGTAAATTTTATTTTGTCTCATAGATATATATTCTTCTTGATATACAGAGGCTTCGTGTGTTTATTTTCTTCCTTTTCCCCCTTCACCAAAATAATATGCTATTGCTTAATTATAGTCCCTGTCAGGAACTTCAACCTTCTTCTTTCATGTTAGTAGATTTTATTGTACTTCTCCTAAATTACAAAATGAAAAGTTGGTTATTTCTCCAAATTTAGTTTCTTCAATTTGATATTTTTCATTAGATACAAGTGGTGGAAGTTTTCATTTTTATTCCAAAATGACACATTTGTGTAGAAACTGCTGCTAAAAATCAAGATATTATTATATAGGATAAACGTGTTTGAGTTATCTGTACTGTGGAGTCATAGCATCTCTGAGAAATTCCAATGTTTATCTACATTCTTCGAATGTGTTGCCCATTACCTTAATGCATCCTTTAACTCTCTCTGTGCCTGCAAGCTACCTTAAGGCTCCTAGTTCCATGGTTGCTTCAAGGTTTTACATGTGTAAATAGGTGAAATGCACATCTAAAATATTAACCTATGTTTTTGTGTATTTTTCATTCCCTAGAAACATTTTTTCTATTCCACTGTAAACTCTGGAAAGCAGCTTTGTAACTTCTTCAGGGTGTTACCTTAAAGGCTTATGGCAGACTAAAGAATTAGGCTGCATTCTTTCTAGCTGCTGTCTTTGAAAGAACCAAGTTCTTAACTTTAATTAGGAAGATTTTAAGAAATAAAGGATAAGACAAAGCATTTATGGACATAGAAAATATCTCTGAAGAAGCAAAATTACTCCTATATTTTCATTCTATTGGTGATAATCCAAAAAGAAATTCCTCAGATTAGATACACAAGGATAAAAAAGTTTTTAGAGACTTCAGCATTATGTCTGGGTGATGAGACTGGGCAGCAGCACTGGAGAGAGAGCAGAACCTGAAGAGGAAGCTAGGTTGGCTTGCAAAAGAATTTCTGCAAAATACTCTATAGCAGTAGCAGGTTTTAGATGTTAATATTCCTAAAGATTGAGTCAACACATACACTAACAATAACACATGATTTTATAGACATACATACTCATCCCCTATTCCACTTCACTCCATTTCCCCAAACTTGACATGATCCAGACCAAGGAGTATCCCCCCAAAATAGGATTTACATTATCTTTAAAGTAGATAGAATGGAGGCAGGAATTATGCCCAATCATAGACAATGAAGAAATTATCTTTATTTTAGTCTTTGGATGGAAATTCATTTATGCCATATGCTTACTTCCTTGAAAATATGACCTCTTTTTCTTAAGCTACTTCATCTCCATGATTCATAGAGTAAATATCTTAGGTGTCTTTTAGGCAAACTTTGCAAAATCATTAAGAGGATCTTGACTCCGTCTGATTTCAACTTAAATTTGAGTTGCAATTGTAAATGTGTGCATGTGAGTGTGTGCATGTGTGCATATGTGTATAATCTCACTTTACTTTCAAGATAGCCATGTGATGTACATATGAATGGTCCCGTGTGGCATGTACTGCAACCAAATCTCAGGGATTCTAAATGGTTTATACAAGTAGTAATTTTGGAGGGAGGATTCAACCCGGACTCTATAACAAAATACTCCATATGTTTCATTAAGTCTATGGCAGCACAAATACTTAAAATAATTTATGAATTTTAAAAAGTCAAGTTAACTCTGAAGACTTGTCCACTGCCTGAGGGCAGCAGCTGCCCCTCCTTCAACTGGATGGTGGTACACAGTTTGCATTTCCCATGAACTCTGCGTGAGCAAGCACAGCTGGTCAGCTGGCATCCTCAAGACTGATGTGTAATCCCCCAAGCAGCTGATGCCTATGCTTAGGCTACCTCCTTCCTCTTCCTGAAAGGTCACTGTTATCCATGCCTTGGAAAAAAGAGGGGCACAGCAAGTGTACAGCATCCTCTTCCTACAACACAATCCAGGAGAAGTCCCTGCATGGGATGAAAGGAAAATGAAATTACACCAGGACAAGATACATGTGGGCTCCCAACCACAACAAGAAATCAAGAGAGGCTAAGGGCATTTCCCTAAGCCCTTTGCTCTACACGAATTATTTAGATTTCCTTTAGAAAAAGTTTCATTTTGTAGAGGATTACTTTTGACATGTTATTTTTTCTTTCAACTAATTATAGTTGGTAAGGGAAAAATACATCATTAATAAGAATTCATGTCATAAATTCTCTCAGCAGTAGTATTTTAATTGTTAATGTATCATAGCTAAAAGATTGTTAAGATACATCACAAGTGACCAGGAAATCCAAGGTGACAATTAAAATGCTTAGATAATTGTAATGCGTACACACACATACATATAAACACTTACAATCCCCCTGCCTCACACACATAAAACATTTAGAGCTGAAAAGAGCAAAACTGTCCCTAAAGCAGTGATTTAATAAAAGCAGATGTTATGTCAAAGGCCAGTTGTAGCTTAACTGCCATTTTGGTGGAGTGATAAGCTGTTTTGCATGTGTGAAAACTGTTGCCTTTCAAATGTAATTATGCAGTTAAAGTTACAACAGATAAAATAACAGATATAAAACAACTGAATAAAAAAGGTCTGTTTCTTTATATGTTATGTAATATAATTCTTTTTCAGTATCTATATACCTAAAAATTAAAATATGAGACATAAATTTGATGATTACAATTCTCCTTTTGTTTTAATAAACTTTGAATTTTAACAAAGTTGTAGATTTACAGAGTGTTTCTGTATACTCCTCACCTAGTTTACTCTTTTGTTAGCAGCTTTTATTACTAAGGAGAAGTTGTTAAAACTAACCAACGTTGGTACATTATTCTTAATTAAATTCTGAACTTCATTTGCTAGTTTGTCCATTAATGTCCCTTTTCTATATCCCTTCCAGGATACCACACTGCATTACAGGTAGTGTTTGGCAGGTTTTTCGACTATGAAGTTACTGCAAGCCACTACTCTATCCTCACACTCTACAAACCTTTGCATATTTTAGTCTTTGAAATCGAGTCACTGAGTACAGCCGGCACTAGCAGAGTGGGGGAGGATTTAGCACCACTGCCTGTAGGGGGTTTGCCAACATCAATTTTTTGGAATACTTCTCTATGGAAGATTGATCTCTTCTCTCATATTTATTTATTTATTCAGTTATTTATATCAGTGTAGATTCATGGATATTTATTTTATACTTTGTGTTATAATTCACTTCACTATAAATGTTATTAAAAACAAATGTTATTAATTTTGTTGCTCAAATTGTTTCACTCTTGGCCATTGGAAGCTCTTTCAGTTTTACTCTTGTGTCCCTTTCACATGTCCTTCCATTGTTCTTTAAATATCATGTCCATATTTTTTGCCACAATAAGATACTTTGATCTTATCTTGTATTTTCCCTGGTAAAGCCCTAAATCCAACCAGTATTCCAAGAAGCTTTGGCTCATTTTGTTAGAGAATGGTGTTTGAAACTAAGTTCTGGACATTGGTTGTACTCATGGCTGCCAGGATGTCGTCTTTTTTTCTTATCCTGATCAATTTTTTAATTAATGTAGTTGATCTATGATGGTAAATTATTGTTTTAATCTGAAACTGTAAATGGCAGAGGGTAATTAATATGTATTTAGAGACATTGAAAGTGGAAAGTGAATTTAAACTATTTTGTGCAATGGTCCAATTTATTTAATTATTACTTCACTTATAGTTAGTGTGAGGTTCTCCCCATCAAAAAAATATTGGACTCAAAATTAAAGTATGTAACTTCGAGTCTCAGATTCTGTTCTCTTGAAAACTACATCACTTGAGCAGCCAAAGTGTTACTGAGGGAATTACAGTTTATCCAGTTGAATATTTCTAGTTTATAAAGTGTTAAGTGTGGGTAGGAGAGGTTACTTGCACAGTCATGGCCACGGGCCAGGTTATTGCAAAAATGAGACTGGATTTTAGGTCATATAGGTTCTTATTTAGTTTACTTGTCACAAAACAAAACAGCACCTAAATCCACTTTTCTGACATTATAGATGATGTTAACTCTACTGCCTACATTTTAGAGTTGTTTTAAGAACAAATATTGAATGAATAAAAATTCATATTAATGCAATATTCAACTATAAGATAATTACTCTCCTTATATCAAAACGTTGGTTTATACATCCAAAATGAATGAGAAAATTAAAATGTGTGGAGTGACAAATATGCTCCAAGGATTTTATATGCATCATTTAATCTACTTCAAGAAAGTGTGATTATCATCATTTTACAAATATGCAATTTTCAAGACAGAGATTTTAATTAACTTATGCAGGGTCATTCCTCTGGTAAGCTGCAGTAAACCAAACTCAGATTTTTCCCACTTCAAAACTTTCATTCTCTGCATTACTCCAAGATTCTCATTTCCTTTCTTTAGGATATGTGGTATAGAAAGAGCTTAATGGTAGTAATCTTTCTACTTTCAATAAACCACATCTTACTTTTTTATTGCTTATTCATCATATTTGCTCGTATTGTAGTTATTTATGAGCAAATTTCATCTCTCTTTGTCAATTATCTGCTCCTTACAGGCACTTCTTCATTATATTGAGGACATGGTAAGTGACTGTTGGAATAAATACATGTTCTTCCCTACAAAAAGAAAAGAAGCAAGTAAATTAAAATAAAGTGAAATAAAGTCCCAAGCTGACTTTTTTTGCTTAGTTAATTGTTCATGAAAAAGTAGGAAATTTCTGATTTAGTGGATCCTTTGGCAAAGAAGGTTTAGATCACTTAAATGCTAATACAATTTTTAAAATGAACTCTCAGTTATTACTATGCATATTGTTTGAATCAGGATATTCTGGCTAAATACAGCTGAAAGCCAACTGAAGTTTGGTAAAATGATACTAACAGAAACCCCAGAACTGGGCAGTCTTGAGGCTCTTTGACACATCTGTGATGGCTTCAAGGACCTGGGGTCTTGCCTGCTCTGTTCATCACTCCCTTGAATTCCATCCCCAGGTTTGTCACCTAGTGTTTAAAAGATCACTGCATCAGCTTCAAGTTCTGGATCATCTCACATGATAATATTCAAAACAGTAAAAGGTGGTGGCAAAAACAAAGAGTTTTCTCCCTATATAGCTCTCTTTTTCATCAGGAAAATAATCGTTCTAAACATCTTTCAGTTGTCTTCCTCTTACATCTTATTGGTGAAAACTGGGTTTTTCTAAAACAATAACTAGTAAAAGGGAATATGATTAACTGAAGTGGAACAGTTCACATCCAAGATTGGGCATACTGTTATACAAACAAAAACAAAATCATGCAAGGAAGAAGGCATGATTGCTACGGGATAGTGATCCAACAGTGCTTGCCACAAGTGTATCCAGGCTATAAATCCCATCTACATTGTCAAAGGATACAGCTGAGGCCAAGAAGCAAAGTGACAAATTAGAGAGCTGGCGTGACTATAGAAGTGAGCAGAGAGCTAAGTTCCAATATCCCAGGTTGTGGTCTGGCTTACCCAAGATACTAGTGTTCTCTGATAGATTTGATGATGTTTCTCCTCAGGAAAATGGTGGCAACACCCCAGTTCTAGAGCAAGATTATGGTGATTGAGCAGTAGGTAGACCCGAGTTAAAACACAACAACATTGTAAATCAACTATGCTTCAATTTTTAAAAAAAAAGGAAAAGTGAGGGGAAAAAAACCCAACACGAATTTAGCTTGCAGCTGGACCTAAAGGTTGAAGAATGGTCAGCTACAAAAAGAGGGATATTTAATTCTGGCCATCTATCAGGGCCCTACTCAAGAGTACTAGATGGACCCCCTGTCCTCAACGAGCACCAACTAAATCTGAAAAAAAAATTCCTAGGTACTCACTGAATATGGGGACAAGATTATACAGCAGCATAGCTGGAAGATAGGTTACCAGATGTGAAGTCAGAGACACTGTGCTTTTAAGGCTTGTAAACTTGTAAATCACTGGGTTATCCTACTAATAAATGTGGAGAGCCTTTCCCCCCAAAATACATTCTTGGTTTTGATTTTCTCACGTATTTGGGGTTGTGTTGCTAAGCTGAATGGTTCTATTACCTGTAGTAAAACAAGGCTAGTCCCAAGAATAATGACACATTTCACAGAATAGTTATCTTACTTGGTAATAATGAATATCAGATACTATACACGTATATGAGCTTATTTATTCTGTCCAACAATTTGTGAGGTGGCTTTTACTATCTCTATTCTTTAATTGGAGAAAATGAGACCCAGAACATAAATAGTCCCAAGGTCAAACTGTAAGCAATGAGGCCCCTGTTCTGTTGAATTCCGAAGCCTGTGCTTTAACCCAGACACCATACGCTTTGTATTTACAGCTTGTCAAGCTCTGATTTACAGGAGTTGTAGTTTCTTATTCTACTAGAACTTAATGGAATCTGCTAATGAATCTAATGGCTTAAAAACCAGACAGACCATGTGTTAGAGGACTGTAGAAGGCTGTGTAGATAGCTGCTGTCCTGTAAGGTCTAGCAAGCAGTTGACTTCACCCCACTTAGATACTCTCTAGAAAGATCATCTCAAAAACATGGAAGTTTTGCAAATTTCTGTGAGCAGAAAGAACAAACCTGAACTGTCATTTTGAGTGGAATTCAGAATTGTTCAGTAGAGCCCAAAATGAAATGTGTGTGTCTCATTTAAAGAAGGACCTGAAATATCATATTTAATCAGGACTTTTTAAGCAGATGGTTACAGTGCTAGGCAGAAAAGCATGTCTTAATTTATAGGTATCTTTCAGTAGAGAAAAATATACCTAAAATGTTAAATTATTTTTCTATATCAATTGTATGAATGTGAAATAGTTCCTGGGTACCAGTCTTATACTCCAAATTTGAAACACACAAAAGGGACAGAAAAAATTGAAAAGTGCTTAGAGAAAAGATGATCTCAGCTAAAGGTAGAATGGTAAGTTTTGCAAAGCAGCATTTTAAACATGAATTTGTGAATGTGTCTACCAGAAATTCAAATTAGCTGTCCCATTTCATGAGTCTGCAAGTGTCAGGTTTCAGAGAAGCATATGTCAAATTTTGAAGAATAGAATGAACTAAAGAAATTGTAACTACACAAGAAATACTAAACTATTAATACATATGTGAAATATTTTATTACAATTCTAATTATCCATAAATTATTAAGTATAAGAACATAATTAAATGAAATAAAAAATATCCTATAGAAAATATTCATTATTTTCAAAAAGTTTGATATTTGCTATCCAAATATTTCATAAAAGAAAGAAAATTATTTTTAGGAATTGTTTATAATCCCTGGAAGTAAAAGTACCTATGAAATAATAGTATAAGTTTTTAAAATAATTTTACATGGAATTATTACAGGGAAGCAGCTTCTTCTCTTGACCTTGAAATGAAAGGCAATAATAATCAGAATAATAACTACATATTAAGTACTTTCTATGGGCTGGATGTTTTCTAAAGGAGATGATGAATTTCTTAAATATATGACCTTTGTTCAGTAATGTTAGAGATTGTGTTAGTTATATATGATAACAATAGCTAGCTATTACTTATTAATTTAAGCATTTTAAACAGATTTTCTCTAATAACTAACACTATCCTTGTAAGTATTATTATTGAATCCACTTTATAGATTAGGAAATTGACATTTAATGGGATTGCAAAATGTACCCAAACTAAGTAGTACAGAATATAATTCCAGCATTCCACACCCTATAAATTAAACGATCAAGCCATATAGCTATTTATATCACTTGATTTGAAGATGAACCACTCAAAATCTAGGGTTAGACAGCTATCTGAGAGACAAACTTAAAGATAGGCTAAACCTGGTATATATTCACAGAGTTTTTAATTTATATTAAGACAAATATTTGTCATGAAATGAAATGCAGAAGTTTTATGAATTTATAGGCCAAAACAGAGTATTTAAAATAACAAAATGTGTGCTTTAACCCCCTATACACACTGTGGTAACAAATTAAATTTCCGCCATTATCAGAATAATTTTAGTAGCTGGTAGAAAGCTCAGGAAATAGTTATTAAAGCACTTCACCCCCCAAAATCTAACTTCACTTGTATCCTCATAGGGCCTAAAATCTCCATTCTAAGTCATATTTTTAAGGCAGTGATGGTCATAATTAAAATTCAATTTAGCAAAAACAATATTTTAGATGGAATTGTATTTAGGACTATGGATCTAAAATACAGTGAACTTAGTAGTGCCCTAAATTTAAGTCTGGGGATTCTTTATCCTATGTACATTCACTCATTTACCTGGTGATTTGATCCAGTCTCAAAGTTAAATATGAGAAATAGGCAGATGATCCCCAGATTTATATCTTTAGTCCAAATTTCTGCACTTAAATATAGATTCACAGCCAATGTGTAATTCTACATAGAAGGCAAAAGATGGCTCTAAATAAACATGCACACAACTGATTTTCTGATCTTTCACCCCCCACCACCGATTTTCTTCTCTCACAGTGTTTCTCTATCTCACCTTTTGAAAACTTATACTCAGTAGCTCAGACCAAAAAAACCCTGGAGGTTGGGTAAGGGTTACATTTAATTTCTTTCCCTCTTTCTCATACACAAACCACCCTTAGATATACATTCTATTTCTCCTCCAAATGAATCAGAATACTCCAACTTCATTTTCAATACATATCTGGAAACTGACTGCTTCTCCCTACTTCCACCATCTTCTGTCATCCTCATCAATATAATAGCATCCTATTCTATGTCCCTGACAGAAGAACCAGAGTAATTTTATTCAAGCATAAATCAGATTTTTTTTATCTGGTCAAATTCCTTCAATTGCTTTTCCCTTTGCTAAAAGCATAAGACAAAGTATACAAGTGGATCCTATTGTATATTTTCTATCCCAGACCTAGAATCAACCATTTCTGCAAAGAGCTGGCTCTTTTTAATAGAAAGCAAAATTTGAATGCTGGGTGTGTTCATTGCTACTACAGTGTCATTGCTTCTAGGCTTTCTCGGTAGACAGGGCTAGAAAATATCTGGATTCTAATATATCGTTAAATTAAGATAATATTAACATATATTTTAATTATATATATATAGATAGATAGAGAGAGAGAGAGAGAGAGGAGAGAGAGTAAACCATGTTTATACATGGGTACACATGAATCCTAGAGAATGACACAGGGAAATTAGTGAGTTTATAGCAGCAAAAGATATAGGAGCAGGCAAGGTTGATGTCTATTTATAATAATCTTGGGAAACCATGGGGTATTAAATGGATTTCTCATATCTGAGAGCAAAGAGTGGTATCTAGGTAGGAGGAAACCCATAACAATGTGGGATGTACACTTTTAACACATATTAACCTTAAGAAAACTGACTGATTATGCTAACTTGGGAATGTTGCTCTGAATCTAGGCGACATACCCTTGCTAACACTTAACATGGTGAAATACTTTTTTCACTTGTTCATTACACTCCTTTTAAAGGCTCGTGAGATTGGGCCCTCCCAAATAATTCAGAATAGTCAACTTCTTCTTAAAGTCACTTAGTAACCTTAACTCCATCTGCAAAGTACCTTCACGGAATTACCTACATTAGTGTTTGATGGAATAACCAGAGGATGGAAACGTGGGTGGGGAGGTGGGGGAAGGAGAGTCATTATCAATCTGCCTACCAAATATTTCAAATGACCCTATTCCAGTTCTGGTCAGAGATCATTGCCCCAAGCATTGACACCTGACAAAAAAGAGCAGCACATGTAAATAGTGATCAGCATCTTAAGACTTTTCATCTATCACCTGGTAATAAAACCTTAGCCAATAATCACCTATGTTTCATCCTTTCCAACAATGTTTAACTTGAATCTAATTGTGAGAAAACAAACAAACCATATGGAGAGCATTTTGACAAAAAACTGGCTTGGACTCTTTAAAATTCATTATCATGGAAGAAAATGAAAATGGCTTGGTACTCATCTCAATTAAAGGAAACTAAAGAGACAAGCATTGATTAGAATGTTCTCTCTGTTCCATTAAAATACATTATGTGTGGGTGGGACAGATTGTCTCTTTGGTTCATAGTTCTTTGGATCAAGAGACTCATTTCACAGAAATATATCCATGTGAATGGGAGAAAAAGAGTATGGAATACAGGTATGCCCCACTCTTCTAAAGTTCAATTTATGCCACTTTACTTTTACAAAAGAACTACATTGGTATCTGTTTTCACTAATGGAAAGAAATCCAAAGAGGAGTTTAGCTTTTATGAAAAAAAGTTAATTGCTTCTTTCCCTTACATCATTTCTACTAATGAAAATTTTCGTTGGAACCCTCTACTTTCAGATAATAGGGGAAAACTGTACTATTTTTTCAGTAAGAAAAAAGGCAAAATTATAACCTCTGTTTTCAGAAAATAGTATTAATTTGGGAAGAATGCCTGATAATTATTGAAATTAAATTATTAAAATTATTTTAATTTTTGTATGTATCTACACATCCTCAAATAATATTTTAACATTATAATTTTAAACCCTAAAATGAAATCTTTGTTATATATCATTAATTTTTAAATGACACTTTAAACCTCTGACTGTTAGTTGATATCTAGAATTTTCTAGAAGAGAATAGAGTTCAGTCTTCAAGCAGAGATACCCTATAAAATATTTTCCTGTTTATTTCATATTTATTAATTTCCCTTGAATATATTTCCACAAATGCATCTTAAGTATTTCCTACATCTTGAATATATCGTATCTGTCATAATATATTTTCAAACAAGAAATTTTGGTGGGGGCTTGAGATATTAATTCTCATATTTATTCTGAAATTTTTATCTATTCATTTAGACCCTGACTGTCTCTATTACTATGTGAGCACTTCATTTGATATATTTAAAGTGAACATGAGAAGCAGAGAAAAATAGTTACAAATAAGTCAATATTTTGAACATGCCTTTTTTCTAATTTTAAATTACCCATCAACTAATGTATGACTTTAAGTCTGTATAACTTTAAACTTATATGATGTGGAATTTAGTAAAGAATCAGGACAAGCTGTATTTCTAGTTAATCAATTTCTACTATGCTGAAGAAGCAGAACTATTTCAAATGAAGTACCAGAAAAATTAAGTTATATTAAATCCCCTAATATTCCAAAAATCTAATGTACAATATTAAGTTCTTTTGGTCTCTCACCAAAGCTTTAAAAATATAACAATTCTTACTGTATTTAATTTCCTACTCTTCTATAAGGATACGTATTTATTCCAAATTCTGCCATTGTGTCTTTTTATTCTACGATGAATTTTCATAAATTAAGCAAGAGAATTTCACTACACACTTAGGTAAACACAATGCTGGTATTTAAAATCAGGCAACATTTGCATGAGTTAAGGTGAAAATTATCATGGTGATAATGAAGATGATAATAATGTTGATTCTGCTGCTGTTACTCCCACTTGTTACAGTTACTACTACTACTACTACTACTTTATCACTGCATTCTCTTCTTAACTCTAAAATTGAACTTTGTATTAAAATCCCTAAATGGTAAAAATGAAACCAATACCAAAATGAAAGGAAAAAAGAGAAAAAGAAGAAATAAGGAAGGATAAAAGAGAAAAGAGGTAGAGGGAGACAGAAGGAAGATGACTGTATCAGTGATAAACTGGGCTTAAGAAAACATTTATATAGACCTACAAGATGGCAGAGGAGTAAGACGTGAAGATCAACTCCCTCCCCACAAATGCATCAAAAATACATCTACATGTGGAATAACTCCTACAGAACACCTACTGAACACTGGCAGAAGACCTCAGACTTCCAAAAAGGCAAGAAAATCCCCACATATGTGGGTAAGGCAAAAGAAAAAGAAACAAAAGAATAGGGATGGGACCTGCACCTATGGGAGGGAGCTGTGAAGGGGGAAACGTTTCCACACACAAGGAATCCCTCTCACTGGTAGGGAGCGTGGTGGGGGAAGCTTTGGAGCCACAGAGGAGAGTGCAGCTACAGGGTTGTGGAGGGCAAAGCTGAGAGATTCCTGCATAGAGGAATGGTGCCAACCAGTACTCACCAACCTGAGACAGTTTTCCGCTCACCTGCTGGGGCAGGTGGGGGCTGGAAGTTGAGGCTCGGGCTTCATAGGGCAGACCCCAAAGAGAGTTGGCTTCATGAAGACAGCCTGAAGGGGTCTAATGCACCACAGCTAGCTGGGAGGGAGTCCGGGAAAAGTCTGAATGTGCAGGAGAGGCAAGAGACCATTGTAGCGGGGTACACAAGGAGAGGGGCTTCCTGCTCTGTGTGCCCACAGGCAGCAGAGCACCACCTAAGCAAGCTCCAGAGATGGGCACAAGCAGTGGCTATCATCTCGGACCCCAGAGGCAGGCACAGACCGCTACTGCTGTGAATGCTGCCCCCAAAGATACTGTGTGCAAACGCAGGTCACTACCCACACCTTGTGTGAGCCTGTGCAGCACACCACTGCCAGGGTCCTGTCGTCCAGGGTCAACCTCCCTGGGAGTTGAACATTGCAACGTCATGCTGGGCTCTGCCACCACAGGCATGCCCCGCATTCCAATTGTGACTACCATACCCTTCCCTCTCCCTGGCCTGCGTGAGCAAGAGAGCCCTAATCAGCCACTGCTTTAACCCCCTCCTGTCTGGTTGGGAACAGACGCCTGAGGGTGGCCTACATGCAGAGGTGGGGCCAAAACCAATGCTGAACCCCAGGAGCTGTGCGAACAAAGAAGAGAAAGGGAAATCTCTCTGTGCAGCCTCAGGAACAGCGGGTTAAATCCTTGCAATCAGCTTGGTAAACACTGCATGTGTGTAATACCTGAATAGACAATCAGTGTTCCCAAAGTTGAGGCAGTGGACTTTGGGGGAAACTGTAGACTTGGGGTTTGCTTTCTGCATTTGATTTGTTTTAGGTTTTATGTTTAGTTTAGTTTAGTTTTTAGTGTTTGTTTTCATATGTGGGTTTATTTATTGGTTTGGTTGCTCTCTTCCTTTTTATTTTTTTTCTCTTTTTTCTGAGTGTGTGTGTGTGTTTCTTTCTGTGATTTTGCCATTTAATTTTGCTTTTACCATTTGTCTTGGGGTTCTGTCTGTTCGCTTTTTTTTTCATTTTGTGAGTGTGTGTGTGTATGTTTCTTTGTGTGATTTTCTGTTTAGTTTTGCTTTTACCATTTCTCTTTGGGTTCAGTCTGTACTTTTTTTTTCTTTTTGTGAGTGTGTATATGTATGTTTCTTTGTGTGACTTTCTCTGTTTAGTTTTGTTTTTACCATTTGTTTTGGAGTTCTCTCTGTTTGGTTTTATTTTATTTTTTTTTTCCTTTTCTTCTATGCCTTACATCTGACAGGGTCTTGGTACTCCGGCCGGGTGTTGGGCCTGAGCCAGTGAAGCGAGAGAGCCGAGTCCAGGACACCAGACAGACTCATGGATCACCAGAGACCTCACCAAGAGGTCTCTGGTGATTCATATAATATTAATCGGTGAGGGGTCCCCAGAGATCTCCGTTTTAACACTAAGATGCAGCTCCACCCCATGGACAGCAAGCTCCAGTGCTGCATGCCCCATGCCAAACAACTAGCAAGACAGGAACACAACACCACCCATTAGCAGAGAGGCTGCCTAAAGTCATACTAAGTTCACATACACCCCACAACACCACCAGACATGGCCCTGCCAACCAGAGGGACAAGATCCAGCCCAACCCACCAGAACATGGGCACCACTCCCCTCACCAGGAAGCCTACACAGGCCACTGAACCAACCTCACCCACTGGGGGCAGACACCAGAAATAAGAGGAATGATGAATGTGCAGCCTTGCAAAAAGGAGACCCCAGGGCTTCCCTGGTGGTGCAGTGGTTGAGAGTCTGCCTGCCGATGCAGGGGGCATGGGTTCATGCCCCGGTCTGGGAAGATACCACATGCCGCAGAGTGGCTGGGACCATGAGCCATGGCTGCTGAGCCTGCACGTCCGGAGCCTGTGCTCCGCAAGGGGAGAGGCCGCAACAGTGAGAGGCCTGCATACCTCAAAAAAAAAAAAAAAAAGGAGACCCCCAAACACATTAAGTTAAACAAAATGAGAAGACAGAGAAATATGCAACAGATGAAGGAGCAAGGTAAAAACCCAACAGATCAAACAAATGAAGAGGAAATAGGCAGTCTACCTGAAAAAGAAGTCAGAGTAATGATAGTAAAGATGATCCAAAATCTTGGAAATAGAACAGAAAATACAAGAAACATTTAACAAGGACGTAGAAGAAATAAAGAGCAAACAATGATGAACAACACAATAAGTGAAATTAAAAACACTGTAGAAGGAATCAATAGCAGAAAAAATGAGGCAGACGAATGGATAAGTGAGCTGGAAGATAGAGTAGTGGAAATAAATGCAGAAGAGAAGAATAAACTAAAAAGAATGAAAAGAAATGAAGACAGTCTTAGAGGCCTATGACTCAACATTAAACGCACCAACATTCGAAGTATAAGGGTCCAAGAAGAAGAAGAGGAAAAGAAAGGGTCTGAGAAAATATAAGAAGAGATTATAGTCAAAAACTTCCCTAATATGGGAAAGAAAACAATCAAGTCCAGGAAGTGCAGAGAGTCCCATACAGGATAAACCCAAGGAGAAACATGCCAAGACACATATTAATCAAACTATCAAAAATTAAATACAAAGATAAAATATTAAAAGCAGCAAGGGAAAAGCAAAAAATAAACATACAAGAGAATCCCCATAAGCTTAACAGCTGATCTCTCAGCACAAACTCTGCAAGACAGAAGGGAGTGGCAAGACATATTTAAAGTGATGAAAGGGAACCTACATCCTAAAACCAAGATTACACTACCCAGCAAGGATCTCATTCAAATTCAACGGAGAAATTAAAACCTTTACAGACAAACAAGAGTGAAGAGAACTCAGCAACACCAAACCAGATTCACAACAAATGCTAAAGGAATTTCTCTAGGAGGGAAACACAAAAGAAGGAAAAGACCTACAATAACAAACCCAAAACAATTAAGAAAATGGTAATAAGAACATACATATCAATAATTACCTTAAATGTAAATGTATTAAGTTATCCAACCAAAACACACAGACTGGCTGGATGGGTATACAAAAAAGACCTGTATATATGCTGTCTACAAGAGACCCACTTCAGACCTAGGGACACACACAGACTGAAAGTGAGGGGATGGAAAAAGTTATTCCATGCAAATTCAAGTCAAAAGAAAGCTGGAGTAGCAATTCTCAGGCAAAATAGACTTTAATATAAAGACTATTACAAGAGACAAAGAAGGACACTACAAACTGATCAAGGGATCAATCCAAGAAGAAGATAGAACAATTGTAAATATTTATGCAACCAACATAGGAGCACCTCAATACTTAAGGCAAATGTAACAGCCATAAAAGGGAAAATCAACAGTAACACAATAATAGTAGGGGACTTTAACACCTCACTTTCACCAATGGCCAGATCATCCAAAATGTAAATAAATAAGGAAACACAAGCTTCAAATGACACATTAAACAAGATGGACTTAAGTGATATTTATAGGGCATTCCAACCAAAACAACAGAGTGCACTTTCTTCTAAAGTGCACATGGAACATTCCCCAGGATAGATCATATATTGGGTCACAAATCAAGCCTTGGTAAATTTAAGAAAACTGAAATTGTATCAAGTATCTTTTCCAACCACAATGCTATGAGACTAGATATCAATTACAGGAAAAAAACTGTAAAAAATACAAACACATGGAGACTAAACCATATGCTACTAAATAACCAAGAAATCACTGAAGAAGTCAGAGGTAATCAAAAAATACCTAGGGCTTCCCTGGTGGCACAGTGGTTGAGAGTCCGCCTTCCAATGCAGGGGACATGGATTCGTGCCCAAGTCTGGGAAGATCCCACATGCTGTGGAGCGGCTGGGCCCATGAGCCATGGTCACTGAGCCTGCTCGTCCAGAGCCTGTGCTCCACAACGGAAGAGGCCACAACAGTAAGAGGCCCACATACAGCAAAAAAAAAAAAAAAAAAAAAAAAAATACCTAGAGAAAAATGACAATGAAAACACAATGACAAAACCTATGGGATGCAGCAAAAGCAGTTCTAAGAGGGAAGTTTACAGCAATGAAATCCTACCTCACGAAACAAGAAAAATCTCAAATAAACCCCCTCACTTTACACCTAAAACAATTAGAGAAAGAAGAACAAAAAACCCCAAAGTTAACAGAAGGAAAGAGATCATAAAGATCAGATCAGAAATAAATGAAAACGAAATGAAGGAAATAACAGCAAAGATCAATAAAAGTAAAAACTGGTTCTTTGAGAAGATAAACAAAATTGGTAAACCATTAGCCAGACACATCAACAAAAGAAGGGGCAAGGCTCAAATCAACAGAAATAGAAATGAAAAAGGAGAAGTAACAACTGATACTGCAGAAATACAAAGGATCATGAGAGACTACTACAAGCAACTATATGCCGATGAAATGGACAACCTGGAAGAAATGGACAAATTCTTAGAAAAGTACAACCTTCCAAGACTGAACCAGGAAGCAATAGAAAATATAAGCAGACAAATCATAAGCACTGAAACTGAAATTGTGATTAAAAGTCTTCCAACAAACAAAGGCTTAGGACCAGATGGCTTCACAGGTGAATTCTATCAAATATTTAGAGAAGAACTACCACACATCCTTCTCAAACTCTTCCAAAATATAGCAGAGGGACAAACACTCCCAAACTCGTTCTACAAGGCCACCATCACCCTATACCAAAACCAGACAAAGAAGTCACAAAGAAAGAAATCTACAGGTCAATATCACTGATGAACATAGATGTAAAAATCCTCAACAAAAATACTAACAAATAGGATCCAAGCACATTGAAAGGATCATACAACATGTTTAAGTGGGGTTTATCCCAGGTATGATATTCTTCAAAATATGCAAATCAAGCAATGTAATACACCATATTAACAAATTGAAGGATAAAAACCATATGCTAATCAGAAAAGATGCAGAAAAATCTTTCAACAAAATTCACACCCATTTATGATAAAAACTCTCCAGAAACTGGCATAGAAGGAACCTACCTCAACATAATAAAGGCTATATATGAAAAATGCACAGCCAAAATCTTTCTCAATGGTGAAAAATTGAAACCATTTCCTCTAAGATGAGGAACAAAACAAGGGTGCCCACTCTCACCACTATTATCTGACATAATTTTGGAAATTTTAGCCACTGCAATCAGAGAAGAAAAAGAAATCCATACCAGAAAAGAAGTAGGGCTTCCCTGGTGGCACAGTGGTTAAGAATCCTCCTGCCAATGCACTGGACATGGGTTCGAGCCCTGGTCTGGGAAGATCCCACATGCCAAAGATCAGGTAGACCCATGCGCCACAAATACTGAGCCTGTGCTCAAGAGCCCTTGAGCTGCAACTGTTGAGCCCACATGCCAGAACTACAGAAGCCCACGTGCCTAGAGCCTGTGCTCTGAAACAAGAGGGGCCACCACAGTGAGAAGCCTGTACACTGCAACGAAAGAGTAGCCCCTGCTCCCTGCAACTAGAGAAAGCCTGCAAACAGCAATGAAAACCCAATGCAGCCAAAAATAAACAAATTAATTAATTTAAAAAAACAAAGTGAAACTCACTTTTTAGCAAATGACATGATACTGTACACAGAGAATTCTAAAGATGCTACCAGAAAACTAGTAGAGCTAATCAATGAATATGGTAAAGCAGCAGGATACATATTAATGCACAAATTGCTTGCATTCCTATAACTAATAACAAAAAATCTTAAAGAGAAATTGAGGAAACACTCTCATTTACCATTGCAAGAAAAAGAATAAAATACCTAGGAATAAACCTACTTAAGGAGACAAAAGAACTCTATGCAGAAAAATATAAGTCACTGATGAAAGAAATCAAAGACAATACAAACAGATGGAGAGATATATCATGTTCTTAGACTGGAAGAATCAACATTGTGAAAATGACTGCACTACCCAAAGCAATCTACAGACTCAAGGCAATCCCTATCAATCTACCAATGGCATTTTTCACAGCACCAGAACAAAAAGTTTTACAGTTTGTATGAAAACACAAAAGACCCCAAATAACCAAAGCAATCTTGAGAAAGAAAAATGGAGCTGGAGGAATCAGTCACCCTCACTTCAGACTATACTAAAAAGCTACAGTTATCAAGACAGAGTCTGCAGTGTGTGTATCATTGGAAACTGAAAAAAATTTTGTTGGTTTTATTAACGTGATAGGTTTCTAGGGAGGGGCTACTAAATAACTATGTCTAGTTTCACAGTTACAAATAAATTACAATGTAACTTTGAAAAAATTAAATTCAACATAAAGGAAGGATACTGATAGTTGCTACTACCCCTTCCTTGAGGGGCTCTTGTAAAGCACTGAATAAAGTAACAGAGGTTTATATGCATGCATATATTTTCAATGATATATGTACACACTTAAAAAGAACTCTACAGAATGCATTATAAAAACCTTGATGCTGTGTGTCCCTAGTTCCCAGCTCTCTCATTAAAACTATTTAAATGAACAAAATGTTATCTATTAGGATAGCTATCAGAGTACTCCAAATACTACTGCTTGCAGTACCCTGTCCCAACCATTTGCCTTCCTCTTCCCATTAGTCCTTAATTCAGAAACCCCAGAGATTTGTTCATTAACTTATGAACATATTTCTTCATTCAGCCAAGAAAACTGATTGATCCCTTACAAAATTTCAGGCACCCTTCTTCAGTATATTTTATAGGCATGTTCAGGAAACACAGCAGTGATTAACACAGATGAATATAGCCGCTCTCGAGCTGAGGGGAGAGACAAAAGTAAAGAAGCAAATATAAAATCATAAATATAAATAGGTAAATAAAAATTGAATAAATGGGTAGAATAACTAGTATATCAGGTAAGTGCTGGAGAAAAACAGCAAGCAGGGAAGGGAGATGGAGATTGTTACCTGGTAGGAAGAGGCTGTGATCTGAAATTAAGTGATCACTGAGGGCTTTCTAGGGAAGATAAAATTTAAGAGGGAACCTAAGGTTGTGAGAGGGAGCAAGGTGCATATCTAGGATGTAAATAGTACAGGCAGAGGGAACAGTCAGATGGAAAGGCAATGAGGCAAGAGTGGGTTTGGAGTATCCAAGGAGCAGAAAGGATGACAGTGTGTGGAAAACAGAGGGACTAAAGTGGAGAGGAGAAGGAAACAGTTAAGAGGCCCAGATTTCTAGGGCTGTGGAGGCACTTTGAGGACTTTGCTTTTCCTGTGAAGAAGCCATTGAAGAGTCTAGAGTGACATGATCTGACTTATGTTTTAACAGGATCTCTCTGGATGCCATGATGATTAGAGACTGCAGGAGAATAAGGACAAGCCCCAGAAGACCAATAGTTGATTCAAAGAAGTGATTTACTCAAACATCGTCCCCCTCCTCAGTGAGGATGCAGAGCAGGGATCGGCAAACACTGGCCACAAATCAAATCAGGCTCTCAGCCTGGAACTGTGTGACTGAGAGCTAATAATGGTTCTCATGTTCAGAAAGTTTGTTGAAGAAGAAAGAGGAGGAGAAGTTACAGAAACTGTATGTGTCCCACAGAGCCTAACATATTTAAAATCCAGAAAATGCTTTCCAACACCTGATGGAAGGTATCTGGCTGGTAGGAGGTCCTCAGCAAAATTTGGAAGAGGAGTACATGAGTCAGTTAGTTCCTGAAAACACTGTAAAGTGATAGGTGTCAAGAAACATTTATGCCTTCACCCTTAACCTTCACAAATGATGCCATTTCCATTGAGCTACTGAAAAGTATAATCTGGCTTTCAAAACAATAAACCAGAAGGCATTTTCTCACATAAGCAAGGTCATAAACAACTGTCAGCTAAAGTTGAAATAGCAACAAATCAAATAATAACAAAAAACATTTTTATAGATTTTTAAAACTTACAAAGTATTTTCATGTCCATTATCTAATTTAATCCTCAAATCAACGCCATGAGATAGTTATTATTTTCCCATTAGAAATGAGCACATATTAAATGCTTAGTGATTGCTCAAGAAAAGCTGAAATCTTGAGTGTTACATCTATTAATGCCAAGGTTGGGTGTTTTCCCATGGGAACATTGAATGCTAAAATCACCAGGGATTTTCAGCTCAAGATGGCAGACTAGGAAATATATTTACTTTCTGTTCCTCCTGAAACCATATTTAAATAAAACTGTAGAAATACCAAAAGTAATCAACCAATAAAAGCCAAGACATTGTGGAAGTCATCAACCACAGAAAGATTTCAACACATTAGAGAAGACAAACAATGAAATGGAGGGGCCATGAATAAAATAATGAAGAAAAGATTACCCTAAGTAGGGTCTGCACAAAGCCAGTCAGCTTTTGCTGAGCTCTGGTTATAGTAAAGGGCAGAGGAAAGAAGAGGGGCTGAAAACAAGGAGACAAAAGTCATTTTAGGAAAAACAGTTCATTTAATGAGCTCCAGGGAACAGTCAACCTGCTGCCATACTCACTCATGTATTACAGTGGATTGTTGGTAAGCAAGACAAGAAAACAGGGAACAAACAAAGAAAAATCAAGACACTGTTTCTTACTGAACTCTTCTCAAATGAGATCAGGAAATTATGGTTCAATGCCACAGCTGTAAATCATTTCTGCTCCTGGAGAGGTGAGAAACGGCTTATAATATTTACCCTTTTTTTTCAGACAGAATTTATGTCTGAGCAAAAGCTTTTGTGTCCTCCAACCTCAAAGTTTATTGGGGATGGAAGTACAAATTTGCTTTGACATACCATAAACAGAATCTCATGAGCAGAGGGTCAAACTACTTTTGGAATATATGAATTATGCCCAGGGTTATTTTAAATAGATTTTAAACAAAAATATATAAATTTTTACAGATCTATATGATTCTGGGTTCTGAAACTTCTACATGTTACATTCTGATATATAACACACAATGTTAGTACCAGGAGAGAGAAAACACTCCAATGAAGCAAGCCAAAGAAACAAGATTCGAACAAGGTAAAGTGATGTGTAGACCAAGACCAGGATTTTTCAATTTTTTCCTGTCATGCTGTAGCTTCCAGCTCCTGAATAACAACACGTTTCTCTTGTCCTAGACACACAAGAGTATGTCTCCTCTCTGGGGCATAAGAAGCTCTAGAGTTACATATGTGTAGTAAAAAGTGGACCCAGCCGGCATACTCACAATGACCAAATTGTGTTGATCAAACTTTATTTTAAACCAATACATTGCTCCATGCTGAAGTTGCAATAAATGATATATTTGCTTTCTAGACATGAATGAGATGCCTTACTGGATATACTCCAGGAAGGCCAGAGAAACTGGCTGTAATCCAAACAGAATAATTCATTGATGAATTCCTTTCAGGATAGCCCATGATTTATCTAGAATATAAGCTTTACATTCCTGGATCCTTCAAACTAGATCAAAGGGAAAAATCGAGGTTGCAAGCCTCAGTTAGAAATGTGGGATGGTGCTATGCTGACAACTGGTGGTCCCTGACCTACCTTCTGAGATTAGAACCCAGTGTGGTGGAAGACCAATTCACGCGTTGAACAAATGAACACCTCCTACAGGGCAGTGTATATGTTCATTACAGGTATGGCACATAGGGCTAAGTATCATAAGGACTTCAAGAAAAAAAGAAAAAGTAACACACAAAGCATATATGATAAGGAGGCACCAGAGTCCAGAGCACGAGCTCTGGAATCACACAGGCTTGCTACGAATCCTGGCTAAGCCACTACCATCTGTATACCCTGAAGAACAGTCGAAGGTTTAAATGTTGTTTTAACAAATTTCAAAAAACAAGTGAAGAAAGAACCTATCTGCCAGGAAGGGACATCGTGGGGTGCAGCATCCAGTCGGGTCAGGGCTCGGCATCCCCTGCTCAGAAACCTTCACCGCCTGGTTCATGGTGATGCTGGCAGCTCAGCAGCCATGGATAAGGTGCTCCTGTCTCCAGGGCTCGCACACAAGCTGGGGAGGTCCACGGAGGAGGCGGGCCACAGCCTGGAAAACTCTGGGTGCATCCTGCACTCACCTCTGAGTAGGCTCTGGTCTCTGGGCCCTGTTGTGGGGAAGGGCTGGCCGATATATACCCAGGGCTGAGGGCCCTGCAGAGCCGGTGCCCAGGCAGGGTGAGCTTTGAAGGAGAAGGCTTCCACAGTCTCCACATGGTGTCCCATCTGGTGCCAAACCCCTGCCACCCACAGCGAGAAGTCTCAGCCGCTAGAAAGTCCAGAAGGGCTCGGGCTCTTTGCCCTTGGGCCGGGTTCCTCCAGGGGCTGGGATTGTGTGGGGCCCCCAGCCCACCCCCTGACCCACCAGCCCTTGCTCTGTGACATGTACAATGGAATGTCAAGACCCAGGCTGAGCGTCCAGTGTCCAGTGCGTGCTAGACCTCGAGAACAGTGAGAAGCTAGGGAGAAGTTCTCCCACTTTCACTCTCTTTCCTCAGATCAGGCAGGCAGCACATCTCACCCTGAAGCTATGGACACCACACCTCCTTTCCAGGCTACCTTTTTCCATTCTGCCCCTCTTTTCCCTTTCCATTCTGCCCCTCTTTTCCCAGCCCCCCTTTTACGGTTTACACCGGTATCAGTGTTTCAGCAGGCAGCAGCTCTGACACCAAAGATATGGACACCACACCTCCTTCCCAGGCTGTCATTTTCCAGTCTGCCCCATCTCCAAGTAGAACCACTACCCATTTCACACGGCTGTTCCTAGTTCTGGGAACACACCACTCACTGGTAGCAATGCCTCAGCCCATGCCTCGACTCATTTACCTGCAATGCTGGCCAACAGATAGACCAACACTTCAAAGTTATGACAGAAAGTTGAGTAAGTTATACGCTTGGAATTGCATTTATTAGTATTAACAAGCACAATTGTAGTGCTTAGACTATAACAAGTAATATTCTAAGTGCTTAGCAAATACTAACTCACTTAATCCTCATAATGTCAACCCTATAGGAAGGGAATATTCATAATATTCAACTTTTTGGGGGGCAACTGAGGCCCAGAGGGGTTGAATAGCTTGCCTAATGCCACACGGTAAGTAGGGCGCAGAAACCCAGCATGAGAACCAGACTGTCTAGACGTTCATCACTTTGCTGTGTCACCTTATTAGATGTTGTGGTTAGAGAAGGGATTAAACTGACTAGATTCTGAACTAGAGAGGGGAGAAATGAGAAAATGACTGATCATAGAAACTAGAGAGGATTTCAGCTCAGAAATTTCTGGTGATGAGACCCGGAAGAACAAGAACTTGGTTGGAATATTAACTTGGGGTAGTATCTGAATCCATTGAGAAATTTTTTTTTTTTTTAATTTAGAAAGACCAGTTGGATGAAGATTAATTTAAAAAAAAAGGAGAAAGGAAAAGAGGAAGGTGCCTTAAGTGAGACATAACCACTTCCCTCTAAGTACTAGGGGTAGGGTCTGTGGGAAAGGATGGAGCTCTCTCTATAGGTTTGTCACCAGGATGAACAAGGAGAAACATGGCAACCATTGTACTGGTTTTGATGATCTCTCAAAACCAAGACTTCAGTTTCCAAGAACTACCTACGGTAGCATACCTACCATGTGTCAGACATGCCACCAAGTGTGTTTCCAGTCACACATTTTAATTGGAGAAATAGTTCCTATGAGGTACGCATTAGTTCCCTATGGCTGCTGTAAAAAATTACTACAAAAATGCTTGCTTCAAACAACATACACTCGTTCTCTTATGGTTCGGGAAGACAGACTTCCAAAACCAGTTTCCCTGGGCTGGAATCAGGAGTTGACAAAGCCATCCATCCTCCTTCTAGAGGCTCTAAGGGAGAAACCGTTTCCTTGACAGCATTCCTTGACTTCTGGCAACATCAATCCAACCCCAACTTCATCATCACATTCTCTTTGGAGTAAAAACTCCCTCTTCCTCTCTCTTACGAGAACACCAGTGGTTACATCTGGGTCCATCCAGGTAGTCCAGAAGAATCTCCTCATCTCAAAACCATTACTCACATCCCATTGGCAAAGTCCCTTCTGACATTTAAGGCGACATTCACAGTTCTGGGGATTAGAAGGTGGACATTTGGGGGCAATGGTATTATTCAGTCTACTACAAGGTAGATACTATTATCTTTCTCAGATGTAGAAAATGACGTTTAGGGAAGTAATTTGTCTCAGGTCTACAATTTCCAGAGTAGAGATTTAAATTCTGCCACTGAGACTTTAGGACACACTCTAAACAACTTTAACCTGTGGCCTTAATTACTGCGTACTCCTTGGTTAAGAGTCACACTTAGGTATCAAGACCCAATTGAATATAACACAAGTACTGTCTCCTCTTTCACTATGTTTGCCTGGTGTATTTATGAATCTTGCCCAGAGCAGAAGAGTTCAGAAAACTGTAATGCACGTTTACTAAAAGAAAGCATTTACTGTTTGATGTGCATGGAGTAAATGAAAGCTATTTAAAATAAAATAAAATATGCCACCAAATCATCAAGTGTCACACAGAGGTAACCCAGTGGGAGTCTTGAGGAGAATAAAATGATCTCCAATAGTGCAGATGAGAAAAGTTTCACTAAAGGCAGGTGTAGTTCAGCCAAGCCCTACAGCACAGAAGTATGAATTTGGATATGTACGAATGGGAAAAAAAGACATTTTAGGCATGGGAAAGAGTTTAATGCAGAATGGTTGAGAAATATGCATTAGACCTTTCTAAATCAAATGGCTTATTAAGTCAGTAAATCAGATTTAGTCAGTCAAACTAGCTTTAGCTGATTACTTATCCAGGGGATAGCTGTTCAGAGTAATTTTTGTCATAGAACAGTAAATTAAATTGTTGAACTATAGCTTTAGGCTTGCTAAGTGAAATAGATTGCTCTAGATGATTTTGAAGTGACTTACTTGGTACTATTCACGAAATTGGGTGTTAACACCTGCTTAAGACAACATAGAGAATTGATCTAAAATAGTACTTGAAGTAGTTACTGTGTAATGTATCTGTTCAGTAGCTCATGGTAAATGGATGTTTATAATCCACATTGGACAACCAACCTCTTTTTTGCAAATGGTAATGTGAATTGCTGTTGCATCAACTATAGTAATGACCGCCTATCTAATTTGTTGTCCAAACCAGAAATCTTCTAACACAGGTCTCCTAATAAAAATAAGCAAGAAGGTAACACACACTGGGTGTCTCCCATGTGTCTGTGCATGCATCTGTATCTCACTGAACCCCTGTAACAGCCCCCAAAACAGGGACTCTGAGTGTCCCCATGCTGCTGGTGGAGAAACAGGCACAGGAAGGTTCAGTAGTCTATCTAAGATCACACAGAGGGTGGGAGAGCCCGTTTTTAAACCATCTGCCTCTAATTCCAGGTGCCAGGAGCCAGACTCAGCCTACAGGCTTCTTCTGCTCATCTGGAGGTGAAACCATGTGTAAGGATTAGTCAAATCCTGTCTTCACTCATCAAGGTAGCTTGAACACTTGCACATACTCCAAGTAGCATGTAGCATAAGCAATAAGATGTTTGCCCCGGGTATTGTCCAGGAACTTGGAATCAGCTGTGTCTAGTTAGGCTGAGCTGGTTTAGAGTGGAGAGGACCACCGATCTTCCACCTGGGCAAGTGCCTTTTGACCTCCTGCCTTCAGAGGGCCGAAAACTCCAGCCTGAGAATGTGCTGAGCCCTGTAGCCTAGTTACGCCAGCTCAGAACAATGATGAGCACACCTTTTTCCAATCACCTTTCCTCATGCTCCCCATGCCTCATACTGCCCTGTTTCTTTATTCTTTATCCCACAGATACCCCAAGCCCCTTGCCTTTGGGGAGGCGGATTTGAGACCTATTCTCACGTCACGTCCTCACTTGGCTGCCCTGTGAATAAACCTCCTCTTTGCTGCAAACCTCAGCATTTCAGTGTTTTGGCTTGCTGCGCCTCAGACAAAATGGTTGGGAGCAGTGGTACAGGTCCCTTGCCTGTGAGGGAAGCTGGTTCTTAGTAGTCACGTTGCAGATGTTTTCTCCTCCCGGGGGGCAGACCTCCTGCTCTTCCAGAAAGGGAGAAAGGCAGGAGCTGGACCATTGCTCTCAGGGTCACGGTCACCTAGGAGCTCGTTAGAAGCACAGAATCCAGGCCCCACCCAGAACTACTGATTAACAGCCTGCACTTAACAAGATCCACAAGAGAGGCATACCCATATTAACGTTGGAGAGGCACCAAGTTGGAGTCCAGGTAGCTCATCCCTAGGGTCATCCTCTTCTCCGCAGCTAATGAAAACGAAGCTAAGATTCCTCCTGAGCCTACTCTGCCTCAGTCACCTGGATATCACATGAGCTCATTTAATCCTCCCAGAACCTGCAAATGAGACTGAGGGTCAGAGTGGTCAAGCACTCAAGGGTCCATAAAAGAACATGACCAAGGCTCACTGGAGCCCATGCCTCCAAAGAAGAAGGCCCCTGAGCAGAGCATGGCACCACAGCAGCCCAAACCGTGGGCCTGGAGGGTAGGCGAGGGTCCCCACGCAGAGTTCACACCATTCGACAGATGCCCACAACAGACCACAAGGGAATATGAGAAGTAAGTTCTGATTGTGGAATCTCTGAATTTTGAGATTTAAAGAAAAAAATCTGTTTTCCGTAGCTGGTTAAAACAGTTCTACCATGGAGTAAAGAGAGGGCATCTCAAGGCCCCTTCTGGACTTAGAATTTAATGCCTATTTATTGAGAAACGCTCCGTGCATTTGCTCAGTCCTAAGTCAAGATGAAGTTCTCTGTGCCCTAGAAGCTTAGGTTCTAAAAAGGCCACAGAAATGGGTGAGACCTAAAAAATGTCAGAACAATGCAATGGCCTTAATCAGGCTATCTTTGCTTTGCTTTGCTTATAAGTCACTGACTTTAAACTGAATATGGTGTCATGTCTTTACTTTTCTTGAAGTTTTTTTTTTTTAAGATCATATAAAGATTTTCTTCCATGGTAAGACTTTCATATTGTATTTTTCTTAAAATGGAGTGTGGTACATTTACCCTCCATCAGATGATTGCTTATAACTCACCTTGCTTTATTAAGAATACCGCTAGAGGCTTCTATGCCCCTACTAAGAAAAATTTATTTTCAGGATCATTCAAACCAATGAAAATCCAAGTTTACAGAGCACAAGATAATGAAAATTCTCTCGACTGGCATCTTTTACAACTTTTAATCTGTTAACAGACCCTAAGTGTCTTAGATGAAAGGTACTGTAGCGGGAATTGCCATCGTTAACAGCATTCCATAGAGAACTGTTGATTCTTCCAATTTCTCAAAAATTTGGACACTTTGACTGCCTCTATAACATCTCTAGGGTGTGTGAAAGAAAAAAAGAGGGCTGTACAATGTATTTCTCAAAATATACACAGAAATAGTTTGCACATACAAACAGGGAAACCTTATAAATAATGTATAGGGAGCAATGTAATGTCGATAACGGAACTACTCATTTCGAAAGACAACACTGTCAACAATTGTCCCCTCACCAAAACTGACTGGGAATTTTTAGGGGCCGTCAAACCAGAGGTGGAGATTTATAGGAACCTGGGATGTTTGAAAAATGGTTTTGGACGACTTCCGTGAGGAAGGCACCAAGCCAGATCCCAAATTGCAAAAATGGCTCCAGGTTGACTCCTTGTGTCCTCACTCTTTGCAATTTGACATTCCAACTTCTCTCATCAAGAGGCAGAGTTGATTTCCCCACCCTTGAAGTTAGGTGACTTGCCATGACTAATAGAAGGCACAAGAAACAATGGTGTGCCAGTTCAGAGCTAGGTCCCACGATGCTTGTATTCTCCCTCTCGGAGCCCTGCTACCCCCATGAGCACAAGCCCCAGTTACTAGCTGGGGCATAACAGGTATGTGGCTGGCCCAGTCAGGCCCCCGGCCCCGCTACAGCCAGCCCCCAGCTGACCCCACAGGTGTAGCAGCAATTCCAGCCATGATAAGCAGGGTTGTGACGAAGAATTAAGAGCATAAGCATATTCTATAATTTATAAACCACTCTGTCAACCTATGACATTATTTTTCAAAAGCATTTTTGTTATTCTGAATCCCTGAGTGGACATATTGAAAACAGCACTCCAATGATTGTTGGAGAGCAAAGGATGCAATCTGAAATAGAGAGTAAAATATATTAGTTTATCCAGATTCACATATTTGTATAAATTACTAGAAAATCATCTGAAGAAAAACAGACATGAAAGAAGAAAACAGTCCAAAGAACACGGGTGAAGAAATATGTCTATTTAACACCAACTAGTACATCAAAACATGTAATGGAAAGTATATGTTTGGTTCTCTGCATAATGTTGTATAATTTTCATCACAAAAGAATTATTGATTTGTACATTCTTGGAAGAAAACAAAGCATTAAGATTATCTGCTGGTGTGAAAACTGGCCCCTATACACAGAGGGCAATGAGAGACTGAAGAAAGAGGCAGCCTGCCCCAGACTAGTCAGTGGCAGTTTTAACAAGCAAGGGAACCTGCTTACAAGGCTTGCCTTTGTCAGCTGAAAGAAAAATAGATCTCAGCACCCACCCGCCAGAATCTTGAGTTTACAGAGCGACCTTAACAGGGTTCAGTCATGTATACTGTCCACATGGTCTCAAGAACACATTACTCTCTCAAGGCTGAGTTTTAGAAAATGGTTCCCACTGTGGGAACGGTGGGCAGAATGTATATTCCAAGGTCAGGGGAGGGGGTTATGCCCTCTCAATGGCCTCCTCTGACATTTCAGCAAGGAAGGATGCCAGAGAAGAAAGCCTAGGGCAGAAACCACTCAACTTGTTATCACGAATACCAGGGGAACCCAAGCAAGTGGATATACAACCCTGCATAGGTCCTGGAAGTAGGAAGCATTTGGGGACTACACCTGGGCTGGTACTGGCTTCCCTCTCCCAAAGGGACAAGGAGAGCAGAAACCTGGATGGAGTCAAGAGAGAGAACAAAGAAAGGCAAGGCTGGATATGGAGCAACGTGTGGATCCTGGAGCATGTGTCTCAGAACTGCCGGGGCTCTGCAGACCAGCTGCATCCCCATTCTCCTTGACCCTCATTGGTATAATTAACTCAGGGTGGGCTCATCCCGGCTGCCAAGTCACTTCCACCTGTCCATGGAGTTGACAGTTACTTGCTCACAGTGAACCAACCTCCCTGGACCTAACAGCTACTGCAGGAGGCAGTAGTGGAGAACAAGGTGACGACAACGACGAGAGGTGAAGGAGGAACAGACGCTAGGTGGACCGACTGGGTGGATTGATGGTGTGAGGTTAAGTCTGCAGAGCTAAAGGGGCCAGATGTAGAAAAGGGAAGGGGAATCATGAGGATATGTTCAAGCCCCATCGTATGGATATTTCATCCATATGTTGTATGCAAATTCCATTAAATTTGCTCTGAATGAAAAAGAGAGAAAAAAATTATGCTTTAAACCATGTCAGTGACTTTATTTGCCATCTCATTTGATGAGCTCATAGCCCAGGGTCAGAGGGAAATGGGAGCTCTGAGTCTGCCATCTCTCAGGAAGTCTCAGGCCTCAGAGGCCCCTCATAGCCAAACTACCTCCCCTTTTGCACTTTTCAAGCAACGTTATTCCTAAGTGCGAGTCACCCTCTTCATCGGGTTCTCCAGGAAACAGCAATCTCTTCCAGTAAGAGGAAAATGGGCTACTTTGGCTTTTTGAGGCACAATATGTAGTTCTCCAAAATGGTACCTGCCTTGGGGGTTTTTCAAGAAAATTAACCAGCGGTGGTGATTTGTTTGTCTTCACACAACGTATGACCCAGATGTGCTGAGAAATAAGAAAAGGACGAATGAATCAAGGACAGCTGATACAAGGAGGCAAGGGGCAACTTCCGCAGCCTACGTGGAAAGCTACAGGAAGGGAACATCCAGCTGGTGGGAGCTGAAGACAGAGGCCAGTCCTCCTTGGGCTTGGGATGCCATCCTCTCTTCCTACATCTTCATGCTCTCCTTCTCTGTTGGCCCCTCCCAGCCAGATTAAAGAGCCACAAGGAAATGCCCTCCTCCATTCTATTCTCCTGTCATTCATCCACCCCTACCTTCTTTCCCTTTGCCATCAATTTCTTGACTTGCCCCCCATTGCTCCCTTCTCTTCTACACTGCGATCTGGTTTCTGTACCGCTACTCTCATGAAACTGATCTCCTTGAAGCCCCGGATGATTTCTCTGTTGATAAGTCCAGGGGACTACTTCTCAATCCTTATCTATGTGACCGCCAAGCCGAGTTAGATCTTAAACAACGTCTCTGTCTTGAAAATCTCTTCCCTTGTCTTTTGCGCCACCCAACCCTCCTGACAGTTTTATGTCTCTCGGTACCCTCCCAGTGTCTTGCTGAGCTGATCATCCTTGGGGTAATTCTCGGGGCTCTGTATTAGGCTCTCTGCTCTTCATCCTCTATGCCATCTCTCTGAAGGACCTCATCCTCTCCCTTAGTTTCAATTACCAGCTAAGTCTGTCTCCATCTAAGACCACTCTCTGCACCTTTCAATCTATATATGACTTCCTGTAAAACGTCTCCATTTAAATGTCTCATAAGGAACCTCAAATCCAACACGTCCATATTACTGAATGTCCACTCAGAAAAACAGCCCGTGACAGGTAGTTCAATACGACAAATTTCATATGGTGATGAAACAGCTAAAAAGCCAAATGGGATGGTGAGACATCCCAGAGAGTCACAGCAGAGGAAATCACACCCACCCCACTGCTGGGCTGGGGGGCAAAGAAGGAAGTGGTGTTGCCACAGCTGCCAGGCAGGAGCTGGAAGCACAGAGGGAGTGGCTTCGTGGTGGGGCAGCCACTCAGAGCAAAGCGGCCACCAGCCCTGCTGCAGCTGCCCGAACAGAGAGCGGAAGGCAAGGGGAAAATACGTTGGCTTCTCCCATCCCTCTGCCCTCCAACCTCTGGTCAATGTTTTCCATTGGCTGAACGTACCTCGAAGAGTTGGCGAGGAGATCTGGGCAACGGGGTTTGCAGGATCATCCCTGTGACACGGAGCAGAGCAGTGGAAAGGCAGGGAGCCGGTCTGAGGCAAACAGGCAAATTGCAGAGCAGTATCCACTTCTCCCAGCCTCTCCTGTCCCACTGAGTGGAACCATCTTCATGCGCGACCTTTCTCTTCCCTCATCTCCCACATCTACCCATCCATCCTCTAAGTAGCTCATCCATTCCTCTCTCTTCCTCACAGACACCGCCATCACTCACTATCGTTACTGCAGCAAGCACCGCTCTGCCTTCTCCTGTCTCCAGACTCCCTCTTCTAATCAGTCACTACACTCCAGCCAGAAGGATTTTTCTCAAATGCATATCTTACGTCACTCTGCCGCTTCAAGTCCTACAATGGCTGGCCCGTTGTGCTTAGGATCCAGTCCACATTCCATGGCAGGACTTCATCGCGTCTCCAGTCTCCCCTCCCCTGACATACTCCTCCACCCTCCACATTCCCACACCCTGAACCTCAGGCCCCTCGATTTCCTGGGGCACCTCTCAAGTCAGGGCCTTCACACGTGCTATTCTCTGTCTTCACATAGCCCTCCCCTATCCTGCACCTCTTCTGACTTAACCCCTCTCGTTTTGGCCTCAGTGGCAGAGCTTCTAGGAAGACTTCCCTTGTCCACCTCACCTGTGTTCCCTTGCACCCCACACTTTTCCCGGTGGTAGGGTTATCAGATTTAAGAAATAAACCATGCAAATTTAATTGGGTGTCCTGTATTTTATCTGCAACCCTACCTGATAGGCACTTGTCCCAGAGTATGACAATTGCATGTGGACATTTTAATTTCCCTACTAGCCTCCAAATCGCTTAAGGATAATGATCTTGTCAATACGATTCCCCGTTTTGCTAACTAACTAGCTAAGGTTGGATGAATGGATCAGTGACTTGCGGATAGGAGCTTTACTTGAAATCGTATAGAACTAGACTTCAGCCCTAAACAGGAGAGATGCTTAAGAGACTAAAGGGAGGCTAATGACAATTACTCACCCAAGTGGAGGCTCCTAGGTTAGTTCTGGGCCAGCCTCTCAGGGTGTAAGAGAAGAACTTGGAGGTGGAAACTGTACACTAAAGGGAAATGACCAGAAGGTATGACTGGAAATGATTATTTAAAGCTTTCAGCCTGCACAAAGCTAACAGACTAACTTCAGCTGGTTTGGAGATTGCTCTGGCTCAGTTATGCATCCTTCACACATCCTTTCCAGGAGCTGGAAAGTTTATGCTCCTGCTGCTGGGGTTAAAACAGTGGAAAAGGCCAGAAGGGTGATGCCAAGGATCATCGTACACTTTTTACCTTGCCATGGTTTCCTAATAGAAAGCTTAAATCTTGCTACTTTCAGACCCGGTACCCAAGGACAAGTACGCAACAAATATGAGAAAAGTGAGAAAGGTGGAAGAAAGGCAAATTAGAGCACACCATCTAAAGAGGCAGACTCTACGGGCTGCAGACAAACCTCCATGCTGAAATGCAGGCCAAAATTTTCTCCCCCTTCAAGAAAAGACGGGAAACAAGGTGTTAAGGCTTCAACTCATGATTTTTTTTTAACGTGCCCATTAAGTCAATAAGTATTAAATGGTTCAAAAAGAACACAACTATAAGTTTATTACTCCATGTGGGCTTCCAACACTGTACCGTGGAATCGACATGTGTCTCCAGGCTGAGATTCCCCTCAACTTGCAAACCTCAGGCAGATGCTGATTCAAATCCCAGAAGGCTCTAGTTGAATACCAACGTCTGACATGCTCTGCAGAATCTAGGGAACCATTTGCTAATTTGCTCTGGGGCAAAATCTTCTATCAATATCAATCAGGCATGAATGTAGATCATTTCCCCATGCTATCAATATAGTCATCTATATGTCTTGTCAACATTTATTGAATATTTCATAGGTAACATTTGGTGGTCAGTAAACAGTGGAGAGAGGCCCAGAAAAAAAGGGGGTACACTCAGGCTTGAAATCCAGCAGGTACACGCCTCTGCTGCCATACCAGTTATTTATATACTTCTCTATTACTTCCATCCTAGTTGGTTAACAGTCTCTGCCCCAGCCCTAGCCCCGTGGGCCTCAGACGCCAGCCGTGGGCCACTCATCTGTGGCCATCTACGGCAAGGTGGTGCTTTCCTGTAGTCATCCTCCTTTGGCCACTTGTAATTTTGCCCTCTTTAGGGTACCATACTGGTTGCTCAATATTTTGAGCATCACACACCAAGTCTCCTAAGAGAAAGTAAAGTGATAAATGTTCCCCCAAATGCTCACGTGGCTTTTGTCTCTCCCTAACCTCTTTTCTTGGTTAACTCCTGCTCAACCATTCAGATCTCAACTCAAATGTCACTTCCCATTTCGCCATCTGGACTGTGTCTCCCTGACATTTACTCTCACAGCTCTGTTCTTTCACTTCATATCTTGTATCCATTTGCTTATTTGTTTGTCTGCCTCCCTGATGAAGCTATAAGCTCCATAAGGGCAACAAAAATCAGAACTGATTTGGCAAACTGCACAGGCTTCTATATGGTTTATGTGGGATTGGCCACCTACCCAGCTCCAAGGATGGGTCCTGTTGTATTCCAGCCAGTTAGCATGTCCCTTCCTCCAGGTCCTACTCATTGGCACAGGAACGAGAACCTGACCTAAGGTATCCCAAGCAGAGTGAGGCTGGACACTCTGGCGAGGAAAGCAGAGCTAAAGACCTGTTCTGAAGAGGCAATGTCCCCAATGTGGTTGTCATGAAGCATGACACGTAGGGGGACAGAGACGTAGGGTCCCAGAAAGGTGGCTCCAAAGAATGCACAACATGGACCTCTGGAGTGAACCAGATCTGGGCTGGCCTTTGTCTTTGGACTGTTCAGTTACATCAAGCAATAATTTTTTTTTTTTTTTTTTGCTTTAGCCAGTTGGGACCAAGGTTTCTATGTATTGTGACCAACAAAATCCTAACTGATATATCTTGCCCCTGAAAACACAAGAACCTTGCTCATGGAAGACACCATATCTTGAACAATATGCCATTGGGAGAACTGGAGATGGCTTAATGGGGGAGGCGACTGGGTAACATCAGCCGGAGCCTTAATTTGAACACAGTTCTTTAGAAAATATGTTAGACTGCCCTCGATTTAAATTCATCAGAAATTCAGGAGTATTTTCCCCAGTGTGTTTTACAGCAGAATTGTTCCTACCTGAGGTTATTAACCTGCTCACCTGTCATTTCCTAAGACCTCCTAAAGATTTCTGCTTCAACCCCTGGACTTTCAACCTAAAGAACCTATGGTTTTAAACTGGGGAAAGGGAACAAGAAGGAATGATTCAGCCTCTATCTGCTTTTTACTCTGCTGGATAAAATCATTACTTTTTTCCCCCAGAATGACCTGTAACTTCCTACATTTCTTACGTTTCAACTTCAAGTTTCATTTCTCGGGATGCCTACAGCTTTTCACCTGGCTAGATGGAAGCCAAGATTTTACTTTTCTCTTCGGGGCTATTTTGCTGGGCTAGAGTCATTAGAAACAACTTTAACTTCAGGTTGTTATATATATCACATCTTTTAAAGCATAATCAGGCTATGTGGTTCATGATCTGGTTATTAGATTAAAGGTCTGTGTGGCCAAAGTGCTGTACTTCTACAACTATTGAGAAATAAACAACCTTGACTAGACAGGGAAGGAAAAGTGTGCAAGTTGGTCCCTATATCTTGATCAGGGGATTCTTTTCCTCCTTCCCTGATTCACCAAAAAGCACACTTGCCCATACTGTTCACATTCTCAAAATATGTTTGCTACTCTCAGAGCTCCTGGAATATATATCCTCCAAAGGTTGCCTTTTCTAAGTGAACTGTTCTGCACACCTCCGCTGCTTATATTTTAGGATTTCTTTTTCCTTTGGGAGAGAGAAGAGTGGCTTGTAAAACTACTAGTGGAAAGTAAGCATTAAGAATCACTTCACCTTCTTCCTCAAATAAAACCACCTGAATTGCTGGTTCTATGGACCAGTATGTAATTCAAAAGTTTGATGAAGAACAGAATACTTTGAGTCTCAAAATATCTCTCCATAAATTACTTATTAGCTAAAAGAGACAAATAATAACTTGACAGTGGAGAAAGTTCGTGGGCACCACCTTAACCAAGATGCTAATGAGACAGATGACCATCAGGGGGCTCCGGTAAGGATGCACAGAGAGACACACCGTCACCTCTGTGGAACCCCATCCAAAGCACATAACATGAAACAACCATGAGGAAACAGAGGACAAACCCAGAATGAGGATCATTCTACACAACAGCCTATATTCGCCACAAACTCTCAATAATTTGAAGAACAAAGAGGCTGAAGAATTATTCCATACTTAGACCAAAATGACATGAGAACTAAGCGCAATGCATGATTGTACACTGGTTCCTGGCCTGAAAAAATTAGCCATTAAGGATGTTACTGGAATAAGTGGCAAAATTTAAATATAGATGGTAGATCAGTGAACAGTATCAATGTTAAATTTCTGACTTAGACCACTGTGCTGTGGTTTGGTAAGAAAATGTTGTTTCACTTAGGAAGTAATCACTATTTCCAGGGAAAAGGGCACAATGTCTCCTTACCCTTAAGGGGCTCAGGAGAAAAATCCATGTATATATGGAGAGACAGTGAATGCCAAAGCAAATAAAGCTAAATATTAATAATTGGTGAATCGAGGTAAACCACATACAAGAGTTCTTTTTACTAATCTTGCAACTTTTCTTTCAGTTTGAAGTTATATCTATAACTATATATCTACATCTATATAGATATATAAAATCAACACACACCATTCAAAATAAAATGCATCCACCTAAAATCCAGCCTATTCTTCAGGTATTGTTGGCAATCTGAAGAGAAACAAAGGCTAGCATACCTAAAGGGATTGGGTCAGTAGATTCATTCATTAGGACCCCGAGTACATTTCTACTAACTTAAATTAGACTTTCATTTGAATAAAACATTTTGGACTGCCTTAAACTTAGTGCCAATTACTTATACATTTAAACGCTCAAAGTATGAATTCCATACTTTTCCCCAAGTGAGGCGCAAGGCTGTCAGTATTCTCGTGTGCTAACAAGTAAGCAAGGGCAATTTCTATAACCTAACTATAGGACCTCTGGGTACGTAAACTTTTTCTCATATGCCCAGTTCCCTATTTTCTTAGAAAATCCAATTTGCTCTGGGATTTCAAATATCACCGGCTCTTGTTTTTGTCACAACAAATGAAATATTTTATTCTTTAGATTCTTAAAAAGAAATTCAATGAATCTTTGCTCACTGCTAGCTTTTCTAGATCTCTCTCAATATCTCTTTGATCAAGCTTTTCCAGCCACTCTGGAATACTCCAGGGGTAATTAGAACTTCTTACCTTCTTTAGCCCAAAAGGAGCCAATTCATCACAAGCTGTCATGGATTCTGATTCTAAATTACCAAGAGCCCAATTACTAACAGAGGCAGGGAATCTTCTTTGAAAGTAAAGTGATTGATTTCTTTGCAGATGCAGTAGCATTTCACTTTTAAATTATGTTCATTCGGACCAAATGTGAGAAAATTCTTCCTCATTTTATTTTCCTTCCAAAGAACACGATACAAGAAACATTAATGCCAGAGTGATACAAGTCCAGACCTGTAAGGGCCTTAGGCAGAGCTGGACATCTATCAATCGGTCCTGTCCATTTTAAGGGGTCTTAGTGGCTCCTTAAGCTCTAAAGGAGAAAAAAGGGACTAATTATTTGTTACATCACATACTTCACATAAGGGCTTGCCAAATCTTTCAGCATCTGCTAAGTTGTGACGAGACAGCATAAGATGTTTAGATAAACATAGACTAGCAAAGACTGACAAAGACTGGCCAGTTGTGGCTCCCGCAGCCTGTAGACCGGGGCCTGCATCCTTATCTCCCCTTCCCCTCTCTCTACGCAGTCAGCAGACTAGCATCCGTTCACTCACTTGAGACATTCAAAGGTCAAGGTTTGTGCTCAGTGAGTATCATCCAGCTATCTGTGCGCCAGACAACAGTGACTACCCTTTGTCCTGGTATGAATGCAGTTGCTCACCGTTTTCCAAACACTTTCACACATATGTAAAGAAGAGTCTGGGAGCCCTCCAAGATTTTAAATTTTAGTTAAAAATGAAATTATATAGTAAGCTTTTGAAAAATTAAAACATCCACGTATGTGAGATTGTACCTCTGCCTTTACTGTAGGCTGTTTGCGAAATTCAGGAAGCCCTGCCTTTCCATTCATGAAACAGATAGTCGTTGAGCACCTCCTAAGGGCAACGCCGGATGCCAGGTGATGGAGGTGGAGAAACAGGGTTTGTTCCTTGCTCTGATGGGGAAGGCATGTAAGCAGACACCCTCGGCACAGGAAAACACAGAATGGAGGTGCTGTGATGGGATAAAAGGGTCACGCTTATAAGAACAAAGGAAAAGTGCATCCTTCCAATGCAGGAGACACAAACAAGGTCAGGAGGTTGGCAGGTGTCTTGAAGGAACGTCAGTCTTGCTGAGTGGGGGCAGAAACTCCAGGCTTACCCGACGTAGCATGGGCATATATGCTTGCCACATTCCAAGAACCAGAAACACAAGAAAGATGAAGCCAGACCAGACACCACAAAGCTGTGACCGTTGGGCTCAGAAGTCTGGGATTTTTATGAACCAAGGAGGAGCATGAAGGGGAAGTGATGGTCCAACTGGCTGTGCTGGTAGGGGCAGGTGGGGGCAGATGAGACTGCTGAAATGATCCACTGAGGGATGACAGAGCTGGCGGTGGCAATGGGAATGGAAATAAGTGGAGATTCAAGAGATCTCAGGCTGGTACAAACCACAGGGACTTGTAACCATCATATGAATGGATGAGGAAGGAGGCAAAATAGACTCTGAGCACTATTATATGTGAACACACAGATGGCATCCATGGACTGGCCAGCTTTTGCTGTTGAAATATTTACTGTGTTTAAACAGTCACATTCTGCACTGAACCCTTGTTTTAAGCTCTTCAAACATCCCTGAGATAAGCGGGGGAGTTAGTCCAATCCTCCATTTTACAGATGAGAGAACCAAGACTGGCAAGGTTTAGCCCTAAGCAGGAAACCCAACTAACTCAACTAATTGGTGCAGAGCTGGGACGAAAGATCAGTATAGTCCTCATTACACAATCCAATGAAACACGAAGATAGCTCAAAACTGTCCTAGTGGCATGTTTCCAGCCTAAGTGGGACAAAGTTCATACAACTTTATACCGTGAGCTGTGTTGTAAGGTGGTTTGTTGATAATGTCCATTCCAAAAGCCAACGGAAAGGTACCAGTATGCTGAATCATTAAAAACATGGATGTGCAGAACTCAAGTCTTACACCTTTCTGACCAAAATGCCCTTCACAGATGCTATTTTTAGACTAAAGTTTTCCCAGCATAAAGTTTTAAAAAGAACAGTCTGTCTAAAAAGCATGTAAAGAAATTCATTGACAAAGGTTTAGATGTTTTAGGACTTTAATGTCCTTCACACGGTCAACATAAAATACTGACAATGGATGAACAGTAGGGGAAAAGAATCTTCAGCAAAGATCTTCCCGAACTCAAGGCATCACTGGTCAAACACCAGAAAGAGAAAAGTCACGTGAAGAAACAGTAAGGGAATTTAACACAGATTTTTAGTTTAACAGCATAACTGAAAAACAAAACCAACCAACCAACCAACCAACCGTTCTTCTACCCACTGAAAGGAAAGTAAAAGTGAATCAGGGAGCTTCTAAATCTTGTGAAGCAGCTTAAAAAGGGAGAGGGGAGGGGAAATGGGAGGCACACAACTGTTGAGAACATAACACTCTAATGCACAAGGTCAGGGATCCTAACAAATTCTCAAAGTCTCAACATATACCAACAAGAACCGTATTATTAGAAATATAAAGGCACAGAGATATAAATGCAAAGAGATATAAACTATTTGGTATTAAAAACAGACCTTGCTATATAAACATATAGTAAGTCACTTTTATCGCTTTATGAGAATAACCGTATAAAGAAAGTCCAGAAGACCCCACTGCTGTCATCTTGCAAAGGATCAAAATTCAGCACCTATAGGGCCCCACCCACCCTCCATGCTGTATGTCTGTTTGTCTCTAAAAACAACTACCTGCAATTTGCATATACTTAAACCCACAGGCAGCTTTGAATATGAGATCTAAGCAGAAAAAGTCGTAGCAAAGAGAACAGTAGCTAGAATTTGGTAGAAAAGCAAGAGAAGACTTTTTAAAAGCTTCCAGTTCAAGTCAGAATTAAGGTTAAGTTTCAACAGCTTGGGATAGCTGTGGATGTTTTGATGTTCTCTGGAAAAAGAAGAAAATCTATCATAAGTATGTTCATTCGAGAAAAATACTGTTTGTTTAGTTTTTTTTGACATGCCCAAGTGACTTTCAATTTTGTACACTGTTCAAGGGCAGAGTGTATATTGGTTAGGATGTGCTCATAGCTGGTGCATCTCCAAAAAATGCTTCATGAAGGCTGGCAGCTTCTGACATCTTTGATGGTGACAGCCTTATGCAGAGAGGCCCGAGTCCCCCCATGGACCCAGAAGAACCACCGATGCAGCCGTTAAGAACAGGAACATCTGGTTGATCATCAGGACAACCCTCCTTCCCGTCACCAGCTCCTGCGAGAGTCACGGCACCTGAGGCCATCGTGTCCAACCTCCCACCTGAAAGCCCCCGCAGGTGGCTAGGAGCGTCACACATCTCAGTCATTAGAAAATTCCTTTCCAACGCAGTGAAGGACCGACACGCTCACAGGTAACGTAGGTTAGCTCAACTCTTCGATGAGCCTGCCGTGCGGGGAGCAGGGAGCGGGCAGCTATTCTCATGCGTGAGAACGTACATTTTTCATGGAGCTGACAGATTTGACTACTGTCTCTGATGTTCGGGGGAGCAGCAGTGTCTGTTCTTACACTGAACAGGCTGTGCCAGCTGCACCACAGATGGGATGGCACCCTTTGTGCTGTCAGAGCAGAGATTTTCAAAGGTAATTTTGACAAAAGCTCCTAGGAGCTGTGGCCCCCACCCCATGCTCCCAGTCGTGGAATCGCACTAAGGGGCCTGTAAGCAGCAGCAGGAGCACCCCTGTAACAAACGGTCTTTCCCAACTAGTTACAATAACTGCTACCCCAGGATGGGCAGGCTCCTAGATGTGTCTCCTTCAGCGTCTGAAAACTAAACCAATTCTCTGACAAGCTTCTGGATGGGACATGTACTCACCTATGCCCTTTCAGGGAGATCATATTGAGTTCAAGAGCTTTGTCGAGAAATCTTTTTTCTAAAGCATCATCTCCTTTGATGTTGCCAACGTGGAATGGAATATTCATATTGCTTCTATTCTGGGGCTCCACTGGACATCTGAAAAACATGTTTCTTCTTCCAGCTGTTTTTCTGCAATGTGCAACTTCCATTAACACAGCAACAGAAAAGTTTTAAAAACCATTTTGCTGATGCAAACAAGAGATTAAAAAAAAGATCTGTGCCAGGACATTTATAATTTACTTAGGGAGACCACTCTTGCATATGGAACAGTGAGTTAACATTCTCTTATACGACTCAGACTCAATTTCCAAGAGCCTCAGTTTCCTCATCTGAATATTAGGAATAATAATAATATCTCCATTTCATACTAGTTATGATAGTTCAGTGGTACAACATATATGAAGCTTCCAACCCATGGCAGCCACACAGCAATGTGAACGACCCTTTCTCTACAAGGCTGCAGAGAAAAAAAATAAGTTGGTCCGAATAGTGGTGGTAAGATTTAAAAATAATGAGCAGAGGCTTTCAAAGCACTTAAAACACTGTATTGTCCCAAGCTGTGTGACCTTGAACAAGTTACTAAATCTCTCTGTTGTGCCTCTCTGATGTGAGGACTAAATGGCCACAAATTCTCTGCAGCCCTCCCAGCAAGAGGTGGGGTCTTGTGCTCCTCGCCTTTTGAATCTGGGCTGGCCTTGTGGCCTTGCTTTGACCAAGAGACTGCAACAGGAGTGACGCTGTGAATCTTCCAAGCTGAGTCCTCAAGGGGCATGTGGCTTCTATACCTGCCCTCTTAAAACATCACTGCCATGTAAGCAAGCCCAAGCTAGCCTGCTGGAAATAAAAGGTCCAGCCAACAACCAGCCAGCACCAGCTGCCAGACAGATGAAGGGGGTCATTTAGACTCTAGGTGGATCACCAGATGACTTTGATTGAATAAGTGATCTCAGATGAGACCAGCAGAAGAAACCACCCCACTGAGCCCAGCCCCACCTGCTGACTGAAAAGAATCCTGAGCCAAAGAAATGGCTGTGGTTTTAAGTCACTGTCATGAAGTGTTCTATGATGCAAAAGTAGATAACTGACAGAATTCAGAACAGCATCTGGAACACATTCAATGCTATGTAAATACCTACTGAAGTCAATAAATTTGTCTTTTTATTCTCCGCACCTTGCACAGGGCTCACACAGACTCTCAAAAATGAATGAGTCGGGTTTCCCTGGTGGCGCAGTGGTTGGGGGTCCGCCAGCTGATGCAGGGGGCGCGGGATCGTACCCTGTTCCGGGACGATCCCACGTGCCGTGGAGTGGCTGGGCCCGTGGGCCGTAGCCGTTGGGTCTGCGCGTCCGGAGCCTGTGCTCTGCAACGGGAGAGGCTGCGGCATTGAGGGGCCCGCGTACCACACACACACAAAAAAATGAATGAGTCAAGTTTCATCTAGGATACGTTAGTATTTGACTTCAGTTTCTGAATTGGAAAGTGAGCAAGCCAAAATTATCTTCCACTGACAACCAAAGGAGACAAACAGAAGAAGAGCTGACATGCTATTCTGGATAACAAGGAAAATATGTAATAACTCTCTCCATTTTCTCAAACATATCCTGTCTTATTCTTCCACTTCTAAACGGTGGGATTCATTAAAAGTAAACAGCAAAGGGCTTCCCTAGTGGCGCAGTGGTTGAGAGTCTGCCTGCCAATGCAGGGGACACGGGTTCGTGCCCCGGTCTGAGAAGATCCCACAAGCCGCGAAGCGGCTGGGCCCATGAGCCATGGCTGCTGAGCCTGCGTGTCCGTGGCCTGTGCTCCCCAATGGGAGAGGCCACAACAGTGAGAGGCCCGCATAACGCAAAATAAATAAATAAATAAATAATAAATAAAAATTTAGTGTCTACCGTCTTTGATATTCTGAGGCCTCAGACTCCCGAGGTGACAGTCCAATCATAGAGCTGGAGCAGCAAAAAGGACACATGATTTAAGGGGAAAAAATATTAAAAGGGGGAAGAATTAGGAACCAGGATTTACAAAGAATCTGTATTTACAGTCATCCCCCGAACATTTATCCAACCTACTGTGAACGTAGATGGTATCATCACAGCAACAGTGTCATAACAACTAGAAATTGAAGATTAAATTTGCACGGTGCCCGAGAGTGTCCCTGCTGTGGGGCTGAGGGAAGGAAGAAAAAGGTGAAGGGGAATCAGCTGCTCCCAACCTAGCAAGAGGGCTGTGGAGGGAATTCAAATTCCACAGGACAAGCGCTGTGGAAGCACAGAGCTGAGCAAGTACCTCTGCCTGAGGGAAGATTGATAGTTTCAGATGAAGGGAGGTGGGAGGGGTCAGGACAGGGGGAGACAAAGGAATGGCATCTGGCAGAGAGCTGTCTCTGCCAAGGCACAGGGGACACCAGCAAGTTCTCTGCAGCACCTGGGGTGCTGCGTGCCTGGCTGGGGGCAGGATTGCAGACTGCAGAGGGCCCTGAGGACACGCTCTCCTGGGAACTGGATCGATCGGATCCTGGAGCAACGAGGAGCAATCAGGTCTGCACAACAAGGAGTTGTGCATTTTAGAAAAAGCACTAGGACATAGGGGTTGGAGGGTGGGGACACTGGGGGAGAGGCCTGCTAGAAAGCTCCCACAAAGAACTTTCTAGGTCAATAGAATTAGGGCTCGTGACCAAGACAGGGACACTGGGGAGTTTCAAGCTTGGGCAGTAAATGCAAATGCCAATAGGGACCCAACGGTCATATAAGTGAGTATAACAGGCCCAACATGACAGACACAGCACAAACTCCCTACATTACCTGTTAACTGTGAGGGCCCATTCTTTACTTCCACAGAGAAACAGTCTCCCTTTTGCTTGAAACATACGGCCCTCCCAGTCTGTTTCTCCCACTTTCAGAGACACAGGGATTATGAAATAAGACATCTGGATTTAAATCATCTTCCCATGTTCCAGTAAGGGCTCAAATTGTGGGTTTTAAAACCTGTGAGCCACACCGAGCACTGCCATGGGCTGTGCTGGGCCACCGCTCCCAGGTGTTATCACTAAATCCCAGAGCAAGGGCAGGGCTTGTGGCCTGAATGAGTTGGGGGCAGGGAGAAGGTGCCAGGCTGACAGAGCGCTAGCAGGGGGCCGGGTGGGCGTGGAACCAGCGGGTAATCCTGGGACTACAAAGCTTCCAGGACAGAGTCTAGCAGCGTTCCCCAGGGAGTCTATCAGGGAAGCTGATAAGGATGCTTGTGACTAGAGAAGCAGTGCCACAGTCAGTCATAGAAATTTAGGAAATCCTGAATTAACAGGGCTACAGGGGTTTCTTGACTCAACTTCCTAGACCGTCTCAAGAGCTCTGGTGAATCGCGAACTCCCAAGACGATAATTCATACAGGAACAGAGTTTTCCCCAAATGCTTGTGGCTGAAAAACCCACTGGGATGAGTATTCTAGAATGCCCACTGAGAAACCCCGGGACTCCCCAAGGTACCAGAGGGCTGTGTGTGAGGGGAAAGGCACCACCTCAGAGCGAAACAGCATCTCACAAAGGTGGTGAGGGTTAGGAGGGCGCAAGAAAACCGCAGGCAGTTAGCAAGCGATGACAAGATGCTCATTTCAGTGGTGTCTGCTCCAAAAGACAAACCAGAAACAGGAAGGACACGAAAAGTGCATCCTGTGGTGAGAGACGCCCACAAGAGTCACTAGGCCTCTCCTGACTGCCTAACTTTTAAATAAAAAATTAACTTTGCACACGATTAGGAAAACTAGAGTAAAAATATAAAGATCTATTCCCTTCCATAGAGGTGGTTGCCATTAACAGTGTTTTGTGCATTTTCAGGATCAGATACACAAATGTGTATACAAGTATATATGCGTGTTTCCATATGTACATATATACATATATAGTATTTACAAATACAAACACTGTGGGTTTCTAAGTGGAATAATAGACAGGTCCTTTTCTACACCTGCTCTTTTTCCTTTTAATCTGATGATATATCAGGTCATATTCCCAGTTTACTCACAGACCTTCCCCGTTCTCCACACACACGTTACTCCATACCATGGATGGATCCTAATTTCCTTCATCAGACCCCTCCTGAAAGACATCCGGGTTGTCTCTAGATTTTCCCCATTACATAAGTATCCCTCATTGGACTTGCGGGTGCCTGATTTTATGCACACTTCTGTGCAAGGCAGAGTACTGGCAGAGGGCAGGTGCCTAGAAGTAAAAGTCTTTGGACAAAGAGCAAGAGAGTTTTGAACTTTGATGGATGCTGCAAACCTCGCTCCAAAATTGAACACATTTATTACACTTAACGTAGGCAAAGTGTGCTTGTTCCCTCGTCTACACCAGATGTTATCAGTCTTTAGAATTTCTGCCCATCAGATGGGAAGAAAATCCCATGGTTTTAATCTGCATTTCCTAAAGAAGTTGGCCCCTCTTCATTTGTCTAGTAGCCAGCTGTGCTTCTTCTGAGTTGTTTGCTCATACAGGTAGACACCAGCCCCTGCCCTTTTAAAATTTGGTTATCCTTTTTCATTTATTTGTGGGTTCTTCTCTATATCAACAGTAACCTTTATATGTTAATATACTACCAAACTTCTGTGTCTGTCATTTTGTTTTGTTTACGTCTTGAACTGTAGAAAACTTTTAAATTTTCATGTAATTAAATATCTTTTACTTTATGGCTTCTGAGTTTTATGGCTTACTTAGGAAGGCTTCTGTACTCTCTGCACTTACACAGAAATTCTCTCCTGTATTTTATATTTGCTTCTTGCATTTAGTTGCATTTGCACCTTTTCGACTGACTAGAATTTGTGTATGCTGTGATGCAAATATCTAATTTCTGTTTAAATGAATTATCAATGCTTCAATCAGTCAATTAGACAAAAAGTCAAGTTAGACTGTAAAATTGTCTAAGTTAAAATACAATTCTCAAGTAAACAGGGACCAGTTTCTGGACTCTTCCACCAATCTGTCTTTCCTTCTGCCAGTGGCTTTATATGTTAATAGATCATATGTTAACATTATATTTTATTAATGTTAACATATATGTTTAAAATGTTTCATCTATCCTTTTGCACTAACTTTTTCAGGTGAACACTGAACTGACTTCTAGATTTTTACTAATTTTTGTGACTATTGCAAATGGGATCTTTCCTTGCTTTTTAGTGTTATTTCTGGAGAATGGAAAAGTAACTGACTTTTACATATTTAGACACAACTGATCACAATTCTGAACATGATCCTTTCTAGTTTTTCTACTGATTCCTGCATTTGGGAAAAAACAGTCATTATCATCTGTGATTTTTGTTGTTTCCTTACTAAAGGCCCTGGAACCGGCCCTCCCCGCCGACTCTCCCCAAGTTCTTTTCCTGCCTGATCCCACTTCCCCGCTGCACCTGACCCTAACCTGTCTGCGCTGCTGTAAAACACTGTTTGTTCACAGGGTTGTGATGACAAAAAAGTGTATTCATAACTGTAAAGCAACAAGGGCTCTGCCTACTTGATTTTGGGGTTGTCACTAGACACATCACATGCATCCCTCTCTTTCCTAAGGCCTGGACCCCACAAGAAAGGGAGAAAAGGTGACCTCATATCTGGATATGGATTTTGTCACTTCACGAGCTTTATCATAATAAAATTAATATCTAATACATATTAATCACTATGTGTCAGGAACATCCTAGGTGTGTTCCATAGGAACCACAAATAATATTAACAGCTAACCGTTAAGGAAATAATTAACCGTTAAGGAATAACCATTAAGGCTGTTTTAATTTTAGCACACCAGATATATAAGGGGTATAAGTTCTAGTAGCATTAAAAAAAAAGAGTTACCAATTCTAATAGTAGCTTTTCCTTTTCGACCACTTCCCAAAATTATAGTTCTCTTTTTCTGTCTAGCAGCTTTGCATGTTTCCTTCACCGATGGAGAAGTTATCTACTGGTACTGAGAAAGAAATGATAAATATGCCATTTAAGTTACAGGTAATTTAGGAGGGTCTGATCTTCATTGGAAATTAAGATATTTTAAGTTAATAAAAGGTCTTCAATCTGCATTTCTGGGAAGCTAAATTAAAGCATCACACAACATTTTCAAAAACAGAAAAGCCATTTCATTTGACTAAAAACTTAGTTTTAAGATGGCAGAAAGTACCTTGATAATTTTCTTTTAAGAAGGAAAGAAAAACAAGCCATTAAAGAGTAATTCTTCCGAGAGAATTAAAACATATTATATACCTCTGACTTGGCACTCCTTCCATTCTGGAGACCTTTTTTGATAACTGTTTTCATCACAGAATGATTTAAAGTAAAATAAATTGAAATTAGAGTAATTATTTCCCAATGAGTGGCTACTGCCATTTAAAACCAAAAGCCAACTAATTATTGCTTTTCCCATAAATTTAAGTATGAAATCTACATTATGTAATTATACACTTATCTCCCCCTTTGTGTATTCTAATTTCTTCCTCAGAAACCTGAGATGCCATCTTGCAGACTGCCTCCAGTGGCTACTATTTTGGCAGCAGCAAAGGTCAACTTTAAACATTTTGCATCTAAAGTGGCTTTAGATACCTTTGGATAGAAAGTACAGTCTGAGCACTGTCCAGACACTTAGATACCTAAAGGGCATCTAAGATAACAAACCAAAGTCCTGATATTCCCTCAAAAGCTGCTCCTCCCATCAGCCCCCTTCTTCTAAGTGATACCACCCAGTTGCACACATAATCATCAACGACTTGTCTCCTTGTTACTATTCCCTTCATACCCCACATCTAATCTATCGGCAAGCCTTGTTAGCTACACCCTCAAAACACAACCTGAATTCAACCACTTTTCACTTGCTGCAAAGTTCCAACCTAACCTAGGCCATAAACATCTCTTATTTGGACCCCTGTGATAGTCTCCTAACTGGTCTCCCTGTTTCTCTTCTTTATCCCCCCAAGTCTATTCTCTATACCAGGTCATCTTATTCAGATACTATTTGGATCATGCCTTTTTCCACTTCAAAACCTTCTACTCATATAGAATAATCCACATCTTTACTCTGGCCTTCAAGACTTTACAAGAGCAGACCCCTGGCTAGTTCCTTGACCTCATGTCATACCACATCTTCTTCACTCAGTACTCTGGCCATGTTGGCCTCCTTTCTTTTCCTTCAATACTCCACCCACCTACATGCCTGCATACTCATGGGCTCCTTGTCCTGGAATGTGCTTATTCCAGTTCTTCCATGGCTTGCTCCTCTCTTCATTCAGGTCTCCATTCAAATGCCACTTCTCCAGTGAAGCTGTCCCCTAACAAACCTATCCAATGGAGTCCTACCTGCCCCCACTCACTATCTTTACATTAAGATATTTTTGCACCTCCTACTATCTAAAATTATATTACTTATCTGTTTACTCATTTCTATCTGAACTCCTTCACTAGAATGTAAGCTCCACGAGGGCAAGACTTTTGTGTGTCTGGTTCACTGCTTTATCCCTAGTGCCTAAACCTGTATCTGGCACACAGAAGATATTAAAAAAATAACTTGTGAATCTGACAAATGAATAAAGTACTCCTTGCAAGAATTCAGAGGTTGCACAAGAAAGAAATAATGCTCTTGGTGGAAGCAGGTTTAGTATCTAGGTCCACCTCTGTCCAGAGTAGGGATAAGAACAATTTACAAGTATAACTCACTTTAATTAGTAAATTACCTGCTAAAAACATAAGTGCAACACTAGAAAAGTACAGTTGACTCTTGAACAACATGGGTTTAAACCTTGCAGGTCCACTGACACATGGATATTTTTCAATAAATATGTACTATTGTCCTACACGATCCAAGGTTGGTTGAATCCACAGATCCGGAACCACTGACTATAAACTTATACCCAGATTTTCAACTGCGTAGGGGTCGGCACCGCTAACCCCACGTTGTTCATGGGTCAACTGTATACAATGAGGAAAGTTAAACCCATTAAGTTTTAAAAACTGTCAATACATGAACAAATTCTTTTTGTTTTGCTATGTGTTAATCAATTTTTTAAAAGTGACCACATACCAACAAGTGGATGTTTTCTTACATCCAGAAAGAGCAGAGTTCTGTTGGTTTCAAGGGCCTTTAGTAAAGCCTTTGCTCCTTCACTGGTGAGGCCACACCACTGCAGGTCAAGTGTTTTTGATGAAAGACAAAAGGTCACTTAGTAACTCTACAGATTTAACATATAGACAACTCTCATTTTCTCACGTGTTGAAGAGTCCTGCCCAAGACAAGTCATGGCAGGTTTGTAATTTGGGGTATGGAAAAACAAAAGAAAGGTATACGCACACACATAATGCATAATCCAATTTAAAAACCTCTTCTTGGATGTGCAATGATAACCCTGGCTTTAGTACCAATAAATCATCCAACATATTTTACAATTACAGAACTGAAGAATAACTGTATATATAAGCTGTGAGCAAAAAGCATCACAAAATGAATCTCAGTTCATAATTAGCAAGGGCAGCAGGGGCATGTAAACCTCACAAGCAAAACCTGGTGGAGCTCAGAAATGCACTGTATTCTTATGATCAGGATCTTCAGCTCCAAATTACACTTGAAACTAGTTAAAAGGGGAAAACAAAATAGAAGAAATGTAATAACTGTTAGTTTTAGAGCAAAAAAGACAAGTCTAAGAGGATACAAATAATAACAAATTTAAACAATGTGTGAATAGAGAATACATACTAAAAACCTATGATGAAAGTATGATGGCCAAGAACTCTCTCCATAAAAAGTCAGACAAAACCCAGAAAAACTGATCATGAATTCTAGTAGTTCTGGGGCTGAACAACCTACTTATTTAAACAAAAGGGATCATCACCAAAGCACAGGTATTAAAAAATATTACATGAAAGGAAACTATCATGAGTCTTTTTTTTAAGTGTTGTGTGGACCATCACACTAAAGTAACTGGAGTCTTTCAACACCCCCATGACATACAGAAATAGCAAGTCAGACATACGGATCTGACAGGATATGATACAATCCCTACAAACTCTCACTACAGAAGAATGGACGCACGGTGTAATTAACCAAATAGCCAAATACAAACAGCCAGTAAACCTCACCAGGAAATCAAATGAATACAAAATAAAACAAAATGTGGTTATTCTCCTATTAGATTAAGCCAAGATTCTGTAAGAAAAGCCTTTAAATAATGTCTATACCCTTTTGATACAACAACTCTCTTTCTAAGAATTTAACCAAAAGAAATAGTCAGAGATATAGGTAGGGATATATATCAGAGTACAATTTGTAACTGAAAAACTGGACAAAGCTTATATACAAGAAAGGATAAGCTATGTGCACTGTGGCATATTCATATAATGGAATACTGAACAATCACAAAAAATGATGCAGGAGATGCAAATTTACTGACTTGCTAAAATGCTTATACTAAATTAACTGAAAAATGTTATAAAATTTGGAGTAATCCTACTTGCATAGAAAATGGAGAGGTACTCATTTTTATAGTTTTACATTTTTTTACAAGTGCTACAAGCCAGTGTTTGTGAGAGGCAGGCTTCACATCCACTGTTGGGGTGACTACAAATTAGCATAGCATTTCTGGATGGTAATTTGGCCATGTGTATCAAAAGTCTTAAAAATATGTCACACTCAGGTCATTCTACTTCTAGTTCCTTATTCTACAGAAGTAATCCCGATGGACACAGAGATGTATATACAACGTATTCACAATGTTTCTGACAGGGAAAAACAAACTGTCTAAATCTAATGGCAAAGAATTGATTAAACTATGGGACATCAATATGATGCTATACTACATGATACATCATTAAATGAAAAAAGCAGGAATATGAAATAGCAAGTATACTACAATTTTATTTTTGTTATCCCTAAGTGTACAAAATATATTCATAGAAAAAAAAAGACTGAAAGTATATACACCAAAATGAACAGTGATTATGTCTGGGTATTAAGATTATAGGTAATTGTTCTCTTGTAACTCTGCATTTTCTACAATGAATATATGCAACTCATAGAGAAAGTTTACAAGCAAAATAAAACCTATCAGAAAAATGAGGTTTTAAAAAAAATTCCTATCACAACAGTATCATGCCAAAAGCTAAGCATGTATCATATTAAAAATTCAATTATTTTCAATTTTAGAATTTACTTACAAGCCACAAATCCTCACTAAGAGATTCTGCAAAAGCACTTGCACCCAAGTCACCAATGAGCATGTCGCAGTTCAGAGTGATGCACCTCAAACCAGCCATACAGTCAAGATCAGGTCTCCTGGAATGAAGACTCTCAGCCCAGGTTTCCTCGTGCCTTCTGGTAGTCTGATACTTCAAAGATTTAATGGGACAAAATTAAGATGCTTCAATAAGGAAACAGGGTGTGCCTACTGAGTATGGCTTATTATGTCAGAGGTTTACACACACACGTATCAAGCACATGTGCCAGGAGAATCAAGCTGAGAAATTAAACAGTCAGTTCTGCTTTACGAGTCCAGTGACCCACATTCTAGTCCATCAGTGATTAGATTCCAGTCACTGGATGACCTGTTTCTGAACAGTTATGTAAAGTTGGACAACTCAATTACAGTCTATGAATTATTTTCCTGATCTTCTAACTCAGGGAATTGGTTCTAAATTCTATCATAGCTGAGGCTCTAAATTTCATCATTCTGTCCTCCAAAGGTCTCCAAACACCTGACTGGGCAACCCATAAGAAAACTTTTTAATATGCATCTTATTTATTAACAAATTATATACACAAAGTTCTATACATATAATGTATGTACATTATAAACCACACAGGTATTTTAAAAATGATACAAAGGCAAATAGGTTCTAATATTTTCTTTTCCTAAATCTAAGGCATTATTTTATTATTATTATTATTTTTAAATATTTATTTGGCTGTGCCGGATCTTTACTTGCGGCATGCCAGATCTTTTAGTTGTGGCATGCGGGCTCTTAGTTACGGCATGCATGTGGGATCTAGTTCCTTGAGCAGGGATCGAACTCGGGCCCCCTACATTGGGAGCGCAGAGTCTTAACTGTTGGACCGCCAGGGAAGTCCAAGGCATTATTTTAAAAACTATTACAAAATAGATCTCACATGTTACCTAGGGTATGCACACAAACTTTAGAGGCCTGGACTATGCAGAGCCAGTTTGATGTGCCTTGGGAAAATAATGGTTTGACATTTAACCACAAGTACTGTCTTAAAGACATTCAATTCTTTATATTCATAAAATAAATTATGGTAATAGGGAACACTGACTTTAAATGAAAAAAGTCTTATTACATTCTTGAAAAAATAAAAGACTCAAAAGTGTCTTTGACACTCTAAAACGAAAATCATTAGTGTCATTTTTCTATTAACAATAACTTATAAAGGCTGCAAGCAGAAATAACAGCAATCACTTACACAGTACTTATTATGTGCCAGGCACTATTTACACAAATTAGTTCATTTAAACCTCATAATGAGGCACAGAGGTTAAGTGATTTGTCCACGGTCACTAGCTATGAAATGGGAGAAAGGGAATTTGAACCTAGGCCATTTGGTTTCGGCACCCAAGTTCTTGACTGTTTTCAACCGCAGGGGTCAATGCACTTGCCCTGTATAGGCTCAAAGAATTTTTCAATTTTTAAAATCTAAATTTAAACATTTCCAGCTCTGCGGGCTACACAGTTTCTGTTGCAACTACTCAACTAGGGTGAAAGTAGCCATAGCTACCATGTAAACAATGGGTGCGACTATGTTCCAAAAAAACTTTCTAAACAATGGGTGTGACTATGTTCCAAAAAAACTTTCTTTACCAGGCGACAGGCTGGATCTGGCCCACCAGCCATAGTTTACCTATCCCTGATCTGTACCATCAAACTATTAAAAAGGCTTCATGTCAAATTATTAAATAACTTTAGGCCTGAATACAGTCATTATAACCACTGTAAAGTTGGTAAGGCATTATTTTAAAAACTGTATTTACAAATTGCTGATGTAGTGATTTTATTAGTTTATAAACTACAGCAGCTAATAAACACTTGATTCATTTAAGTCTTGAAGACTATAATGGCATAGTTTTTTGACAGTATCACAATCAATGTTTTCAGTAACTAAAACGATATAAAAATATTATTATGTATTATATATTAAATCTCTAATTTCTAAAATTAAGTGGACTATCTTTACTAAATTATAGAATCCCAAACTGAATACTGGTCATATTCTTTCAACAAAACGAAAGTTGCATTCACAGGTATCAAAAGACAAAAATTAACTGCCATTTGTACCAATATATTCATGTGCTTCAATCACATATGTTTTCATGAAAGTTCAAACATAAAAACACCACCTTTAAGATCTTGGCCATGTGATCTGCTCCCTGCCATGTCAGATTACACCCCGTGAAGTTTACTGTCTTAAGAGTGATAGAGTTCTTTACACCTTGACAAATAACAGAAAAACACACACACACACACACACACACATACACAATAAGATGAAGAGCCTACACATTTGTCAATCTTGACTTATTTGCTTTTCTTGAGTCAATTGGAGGTTTATAGCCACATTCTTAAAATCATTAACTACAATCTTCCCAAACAGGTAATTGACGAACAGATGCATTCTAAAACTCGTCAGTAACAAAGTGTTATTCCAGTTAACAGCAGCAGTTTAATTCTATTTAGATACTAAAACTGAATACACTGAATACTGCAAACTTTATTCAAAACCACTCAGTAAAATACTACATACCTTTTCAGATATAGGAAAAAAAAGAAAAACCTAAAAAGCATAAGACTCTTCCTATTTTCATTTCCAATGATACATGCCAATCTTGATGATCAATCAGCGATGTAAATGTCAACTATAAACCCAGTATTTTATTAGCTGCTATGCAGTATACTAGAGCAATAGAAGAGAGAGAACCTCAAACCCTCTGTTCCCTCAAATTGAAGGCAGGTTTCCTGACCCCTCCAGACCACTACTGGACACAGGGAACACACACTAATATTTCAGGACCCCAACTTACAGTCACCTGCTTTGTGATTACTTCCATGACACCCCCCCCCACTAACACCACTGAGTTTGCTGCTCTTACGGGATGTTACATATATTTCCTATTTTAACACACACCACAGTTTATTATAATTATGACTGCAGATACATGTTCTAACAATTTAAAGATCATCATGACTTTTTTGCTCTTTACATCTTGCTATTTCCCTTCCCATAATATTTCTTGAAGACAAACATTAAAATACAAACACAAAAAACAGAAAATATACAAATGTGTGGTTTGTGGCTTAACACAAACTTAAGTAAAATTAGTTCTGACAGTATCCAGCATGACAAACTTCCATGGTACAAATGAGAATGGTCCAAGGTTTGAGCAGGCACAGGAGACAATCCAGGCATGAACAACACCAAGAAAAGGTAGACAGGAAGTAACATGCTGTGTAGGAAATCACGAGACCAGTCTGATGGGAAGAGACTTAAACAAGACTGAAACTCACTTTCTAAACCTCCATCTCCAAGTGGACAACTCGCAACACACAGGTGCACCAAAGTGGCCGATTTATTCAATCCATTTAATGGGGAGAACAAGTTTAAAATTTTATTGGTTTAGTTTGCCCCAAAAAAAGCTATCAAATGTTGGCAGGACACAATGAAGGCTTACCTTTGTTAACATAGTTAAGTCTTTCTCTCTCACAACTACCCCACTTAGCTCCAGGTTCCTTAGCGCACACGACGCACTTACACAGCATTTAAGAGCTTTACACAACTAGAAGGTCACATCTTTATTTCTAATCGCAGGAACACGACTTCTGTAAACTTTATTTCTGTCACAACCTAAACCAAAATTATTGTAAAATGAGTGATTTAAACCATATATTTTATCATGATTAAAAAGCATCTAAAGGGCTTCCCTGGTGGCGCAGTGGTTGAGAGTCCGCCTGCCGATGCAGGGGACACGGGATCGTGCTCCGGTTCGGGAGGATCCCACATGCCTTGGAGCGGCTGGGCCCGTGAGCCATGGCCGCTGAGCTTGTGCGTCGGGAGCCTGTGCTCCGCGGCGGGAGAGACCACGGCTGTGAAAGGCCGGCATACCGAAAAAAAAAAAAAAAAAAAGCATCTAAATAAAAAACAAAGCATCTATTCTGTGCTAAGGATTAGAAACGACTCCTGCCCTTAAAGCCTTCATTAAGGAGGGAGATGTATAAAATCAAAATTTCAACCACATGAGATAAATAAACATAACTTTTATGCACAGAGGTTCCTATGGAGGCAAAAACTTATGTCTAAGTGACGGCTTCATGATAACCCTGAAGTACAATCTAGAAAGATGAGGCTATGCAGAGTTGGAGTACAATGTGCATTAACTGCACAGGGAGTATCTGTGCAAAGACACTCAAGCCTGACACCTGCTGGGCACATTAAATACTGCAGGTGGGGATGACTAAAGGCCAGGGGTCCAAGTGCGAGAAGAGACAGAAAAGTAGAGATGCTGGCCGAAGCAAGCCTGGAAGAGAGCATGGCTTGTATCCCACAGGAGATGAGGCCTGGGGCTACCACTGGCTGAGTAAGGGTGCCTCCGCTGATTAGAAAAAGGCACCCCGCTGCTGAAGGACCGATTAGATAAAGGGAGTGATCACAAAAAGCTCCCCTTCCTCAGGGCCAAAGAGCCCCATGAGGCTTGGCCGAGCACAGTTCAGACTACACGCCTCTGTGCAGAGCACACGCTGGGAGGCTAGTATGCAATAACTCTGTGTGGGCAAGCCATTAGCAGCATTATTTTAAGCGTATGTTTTTACGTTAGAAGATCACTTAAACTGAGTAGGCAGATAAACAGAGGAACGGAGCCCAGGGGCTGTGAAACCACCCAGGAGCTTCTGCCATAGTCCGGGCAAAATGTAATACGGATGAAGAAGCAAATTTAGGAGGAGGCCAAAATCTACAAGCTAGCCCCACTGGATGCAAGACATAAAGGAAGTTCAGTGAAGGAACTCTGAAGAGAATGGGCTGTACAATAAATTTTTGTTACATTCAATGTAAAATATGTGGCAAAATTAAGTACAGTGGCCTTTCAGGTCCCTTCCACCTGTAATTTCTTTTGATTTCTAACTTATTACTCTGCTTAAGTAAAGTCCCTTCAGAGGTACAGAACAGTTCCTACACCTGAATGGGATGTAAAGAATAATCTGACTTCTCTTCACCAAGGGGATGAGCTGAACTGTCCTTGCAGAAGAGATAACAGATGGTGTGAACCCCAGATCCTAGAAAAAGGCCAGGCACACGATAAGTATTCAGCTTTTTGAAAACAAATGAACAATCATTTCCTATCCTAAATCTTCACACCCTTCCTCTGCTGGCTACTTTCTCTCAGCTTATAAACATCCTCAAATATACTCACTTAAGAGAGGCCCACGCACCGCGATGAAGAGTGGCCCCCACTTGCCGCAACTAGAGAAAGCCCTCGCACAGAAACGGATACCCAACACAGCCATAAATAAAAAAAATAAAATTAAAAAAATAATATATATACATACACTCACTTAAAAAACTCTCAGACCCATGATTCTTTGTATCGCCTTGTGGGTAACCTAAGTATCTCCCATGCCTTCAAACACCTGTCCTCCCAAAAAGCCCAGATCTGAAACTTGGGCCCAGACCCGTCTACCAGGCCCCTCTATATCACTGAAGATCAAGTAAGATCCTCTCCCCATCCCCAATCCCTTCCTACTGTGTTCTGTATCTCACAAAAAGATGCAGCTGTAAACTGTCACCCAAGCTTGCTGCCCTTCCTTTTCTAGCTGGTCACCAGGCCCCACCCATTCTCTCTCGGATCTCCAAAATGCAGTCCAACCTTTTATAACTTAAATGGGACCTTTAGATTACAATTCACCCTGCACCCAATCAACTGCCTTCCACATGGAGGTCCGAGTGAGCCTCTAAACCAGAAGTCTATCTTATTGTTTATTAGGGTTTCCCACAGCCTTCAGGATAAACATCCAAACTTTTGACAGGAAAAACAAGGCCCCTTTATGTTTGTCCACACTAGTTTACCAGTATCAATTCTCATTTCTTTCCCAAACCCTGAGTTACAGTCCTGTACATTAGTTTTGCCATATTTTCTTATATTTCTCAACCTTTGACACACTGCTCCCTCCTGCCACCCCAGGAGGTTCTACTATCCTTAGAAAGGATGGCACCTCCTCCAAGAAGCCTACCCTGAACTTTCCCTTTTAAGATTCTGTGCTCTGCAAAGGGGAAAGGTGGCGGGGAGGGATAAATTAGGAGTTTGGGATTAACATATACACACGGCTATATATAAAATATGTAATCAACAAGGACCTACTGCATAGCACAGGGAACTCTACTCCATATCCTATAATAACCTGCACGGGAAAAGAATCTGAAAAAGGATGGATATACATATAACTGAATAACTTTGCTGTACACCTAAAACAAACACAATATTGTAAATCAACTATACTCTAATATAAAATAAAAACTAAATTAAAAAACAAAAAGATTCTGTGCTCTGCAGCACCAGAACTCACTTCTTCCAGAGCACTGACTACTGTGCTTGTGTTTACCTGCTGCCCAGTAGAAGGGGAGATTACCTAGAGCAGAAGCATCATCTCCAGCAGCCCTTGGTTCTAACAACTCATTCAAGTGCCAGGATACTTTACACACATAAGGTGCTTAATTAATTGTAAGAACCCTCAGAAAGAGTGGTTTTTAATGTCATTTTACAAGTGTGGGGATTGCAGTTCAAAAGTAACCTGCACAGGCCACAGAGAGCATAAGCCCTGGAATTCAAACCCTAAGCTGCCTTCACACCGGTGCTCTTTCTACTATATGATATGACTATTGAAAAAAAGACTTTGGGGGGCCTCCCTGGTGGCGCAGTGGTTGATAATCTGCCTCACAATGCAGGGGACACGGGTTCAAGCCCTGGTCTGGGAAGATCCCACATGCCGCGGAGCAACTAGGCCCGTGAGCCACAACTACTGAGCCTGCGCGTCTGGAGCTTGTGCTCCACAACAGGAGAGGCCGCGACAGTGAGAGTCCCGCGCACCGCGATGAAGAGTGGCCCCTGCTCGCCGCAACCACAGAAAACTCTCGCACAGAAACGAAGACCCAACGCACCTAAATAAACAAATAAAACGAATTTATAAAAAAAAATTTATTTTTTTTTTTTTATCCTGAGACCTGTTTTAATGGAAAGGAAATGAAGCTGGGATATATCAATTTCCTAATCGATTTGGTCTGTACCAGGCAAAGTCATTCAACAGACCAGGTAACATCTGTGCAACAATTAACGATGCTCCAAACTGTGCTAAGTGTTCTACATTGTAGAGTCTAGAAGCATTAACACAGTGCATCCTTGTAACCGCCACGGAGAGTGGATCTTGTTAAGACCATGCTACAGATAAGAACACTGAGACCTTGAAGCCTTAAGGCACTCGGCCAGGGTCACCGAGCTGGCAGGAGTCCTAGGCCGCACGCCCCGTCTAGCGCACGCACACCCGGGCACTGGGCACCGGTTCTAGTGCCCAGCCTCCACCTTGCACCATCTAAAACCCCGCTTCGCAGCGCCCACACGACAGCCCCCGGAAGCGGGTACTACAAACCTGTCTCGCCCAGCTGTGGCTGGAAGAAGCTCTGGATACAGATCAGGGGCAGAGGGTGCTCAGGAGCGGCACCCAGTCAACCCCGTGGAAGCGGTCGGCGTTAAGTAAAGCAGGCCCTCCCCCAGGCAGAGGCACGGAGTCCTGCAGCGCGCACAGGTCTTCACAGCGCGGGAAGAAGTCGGCTGCTGTGTCGCAGCGCAACTTCACCGACTGATCACGGCCCGAGCGCGGCTTCGGGGACGCTGAGTGTGGACACGATGCCCACACCCGCCTGGGGTCCCCGACTTGCCTCCCGGACCCTCGGGCGCTCACCGCCCGGCGGCTGCGGCCCCGCAGCGTGCGCAGGACCCGCGTCGCAGCCAGACGACGTAGGGCCACGAGCCCCAGCTAGGCCAGCCCCTCCATGCCGCGCTTACGCGCCGCCTCCCGCGGCGAATCGCCGACCCTTGGCGCCAGCCTCATAGCTCTCCGCGCGCGAGGATGCTGTTCAAACCGGCAGGCGGCTCCTTGGGGGCGGGGCTCGAAGAGGACTGCGCGCTCGCTGTGCGTCCGCACGCAGCCCCGCCTCACATGGGGACGCTGCCTGAGGAGCAGGGGCGGGAGCTTTGAGATTAGGGCAGCGCGAAAGGTAGGAGGTGTGGAGAATTTGGGATTTACAAAAAGCGTTTGCTGACTCATCCAGTGAGACGTGGTTGTATCAACGCATTTTAAAAGTAGTAAAACTCCCAATAAGTGTCTGCTCGCCCCGTCCAGGAGAGAGCGTGTACTCCGTGAGGGACACATGAGAGGCTGAGTGAACGTCTGCCTGTGGTCCCTTACCTGGTGCAAGGGTGTGTGAATTTCTGCGGAGAGCTCTTAATTTCTGTAGTTTCTGCTGACTTGACACGGTGGTTGGCAAATGGTGACGTATTCCATGCATTCACGACATGATCGTAGTTACTAATAATTACTTTGTTCTCTCTGTGCATGTCTGTGTCCTAATATTTTCTTTTTATAAGAACACCAGTCATATTGGAATAGAGCCCACCCATTTGACCTCATTTGACCTCAATTACCTATTTAAGGGCCTTATCTCCAAATACAGTCATATTACGAGGTATTGGGGGTTAAGACTTCCACATATTAACTTGAGCAGGACACAATTCAGCTGATAATAGAAGGTAAGAGTAATTTAAGCAAGTAACTATTTTTAAAGTGAGTTGCTTAAAGATATGAATTTACTCAAGAAGAACAAGAAGAAGTTACATAACACTGTATGTTATACAAAGATATTAAATAAATCATCATAACATCCTGTGAGATGGGCATTAAATTAGACTAAGCAAGATTAAGCAATTTATCCAGAATTGTATAGTTGGTACTTTCCAGAATTTAAACCAGACATTTTCCCTGTTCCATTCTACATTATATTTTCCTTTCATTATTTGAAATGAATTTTGAGTCTTCATTTTGCTTAATTTCTGAAGTTATATGGGGATAGAATGGAGTTGGATATTTTCAGTGACATTCACACATGGGGAAGGAAATTGAGTCCAGAAGCTTCTGTGATGTTTCCATGGAAAACGCTAACAACAGAACCAGAAACACTGTTATCCTTTTGGTTCAGTCATCTTTCGTAACACACTACAAGAATTAATTTTAAGAAGCCCAATGTTTTCCAAACTTTCACCAACGGGCTCTGTGGGGTCCTCTAGTAATATCTAAGAGACTTCTTAGTTTCACATTCCAAGCCACTTAAGACCAGGAGTTCTGATTGTTCTTTGTGAGAAGATCAAGTGACAATCATAGCTCGTAATTTAGGATGGTTTCTTCAGGGTCCAGGCAAAACCTAATACACAGTAACAATCATTGTTAATTGCATCTTTGACAATGATTAATCAGGTATCAAAGAGGTCTATAAATTGGGAGAAATTATGATCAAAGAGAAACATAGGCCACAGATGCTCAATTATTTATGAGTTTAACTTTGGTTAAGCTAATTTTCCTTCTTCTAGACAATTTCCAATTCATCTCTGCAAAGAGACCAGAATAACCACCTTCCAATACAAGATTTATTGTGTTCCTTTAATTAAGAGCCTACAGTGACTTCGATATTCACTCCACAAAGTTTTGCTATGAGAGAAAAGGAGCCATTATATTTTGTCTTGAATTAGATATGCCACCATACTTGACTTAGCTCATCTTACTGGAAGCACGTTGAGGGCAGATCCTACAGACTTGTCTTATTACATCCTCTACAGAATAAAACCAAGGGAATCACACATAGTTACAGCTGGAAAAACACTTGTTCTGGGTTGATATTTTTAGCCTTTACCACCAAGACTTTATCACCAAGACCTATCTTTAGAGTCTCTAAACAGAAGACCTTCTTGCCTTCCGTTTTCACATTGACTAGGAATGTAAAGGGAAGAACTGAGAAGTAGCCGTAGTCTGCTAGCAGCCAGCCCACATAACCCATCTACGGAGATACTGTTTCTTTCAAAAGATATAAACCTAAGAGGAAGTCCTAGAGTTTGTAACAATTATGCACAATAAAATTCCATGAAAGCCTAGAAATCCAGATGCAGATCAGTAACATATTGGTTACATAAGTTGTTATGTTCATGCAATGGACAAGTGTACAGACATTAAGAAGAATGAGATACTCTTTTCTATGAGATTTTCTTTTCACTGAACTCATCAGTGCTGCAAAGACAATGTTACATAATACTTTTTCTTTAAGATTATATCAGGCATCTTCATCTTGTCCTGTATTTATTGCCAGTGTTACTAAAGTTTATCATTTACCTCTTTCTCTTTTAGATATATAATTTCGTCTTACTATGGAAGCATTCATCAATCCCTATTTTACTATTTCATTTAAATTAGAAATGAATATTGAATTTTATAAAATATCTTTGGGGGATATTTCAAGTGATTGTATAGTTTTGTTCTCTTTTGACCTTGTTATATGGTAAATTATATTTTGTTATTTTATATTATGCTATTTATTATATATAGTATTATGTTTACTAATTACATTTATTATATTATAATTACATTATAATTAAGGTAGCATTTTGTTTCAGATAGACAAAACAACCAGTGGGATAGGAAACATCTTAAAATTAGATGCAAGAGCATAAGGGATTTGAGATTAAAATAAAATGGACATTTTGGGTCAGTAGCAAAACTTATTCAACAAAAGTGGGAAAATATGGCTATCATTACTAAATTCTAGATACAGCAACTAGTTAAAAGTAAAAAAATAATGAAACTCTAAAAGTATCATAAACCTGGTAGACTTGAAATAAATTATTCATGAGGAACACCTTACTAAGATTCAAAGAAAAAAAGGATACATTTAATTATATAAGAATTAAAATTTTCCTCATGGCAGAATGCACTACAAAGGTCAGAAAACAAGCAAAAGAAATTGGGAAATATATTTAGAAATAGATATGCTTTCTTTACAACTTTTGAGAGAAGCACATGCTTTTTTCTCCTTTAACCTGTTGTGTGGGTATTAATCTATAATGTAAGTGCATGGTTCCTTTCTTTTAACGTGTAATGTGAGATTTAATCTGTATGGTAAGTGCATGCTTCCTTTCCTTTCATCTGTAATGTGAGTGTCAATATAGGGCACTGTTTCCAAGCGCAGACTTTGGATGTTCCTGTACTGGTCCCATCACTGACCATTCACAAAAACTTGCAAATGTTACTTTACTTTTCTGGGGGTTAGAGTCTTACCTAAGAAATGGAAGGAAAATAGAACCTTCCCCCAGGGATAATAGAAGGCTTAAAGGAGTAAATATGTAAGTGACTTAGCACAGTGCCTAGTACAAGAGAGATCAATATAAGTACTTATCAATTTTTTAAAGAGACAGATGAAAGAAAGAAAATGTTGTGTTTTCAATCTATTGATATATATTCTTGACATTAAACTACCTTTTCATTCATTGGATGACCTAACTTGCTCATGCTTTTTCTTACTCTAGTGACCTTGGGTAGCTAATATCATAGATCAAAATTTTTGCTTTTATACTTACAAGTAAATTTGACCTGTAAATTTCTTTTTCCTTACAGTCCTAATCTATTTTCAGTATTAGGATTATATAGACTTCATAAGATGAATAAAGGAGCATTCTTCCTTTGCTACTCTCTAGAAGTTTTTCTTTCTTAATACTGATGTTATCTGTTTAATAGAAGTTTGATAGAATTCCCCATCCAAACGATCTGGGTGGGTCTGTTATTTTCTTGGTGAAAGATTGTAAACTACTGACTTAATTCCTTTACTGGTGAAAGAACTCCAGCTATATATTTCTTCTTGTGTCAGTTTTGGTAAACTCTAGGAGCCAGGAAATTGTCCACTTTACATAAATGTTCAAATTTACTGGCATTTCATATGTTCTCTGCTATAATATTGTCCTGATTCTTTCTGTGTATTATTTACTTTTGTTTTTGTTTTGCTTAATCAAAGTGTGTTTTTAAAATATTTTCAAAGAATATTTTTTGACTTACTAAATCACCTCAATTTTATACTTTTTTCTGTTTTATTAAGTTCTGCTCATATCTTTGTTATCTATTTTTTCTATGTTCTGAGGGTTTATTGTTTTGCTCTTCTGATGTCAATTAAAACACTTGGTTATTAATTTTAAGAACTCTTTTTAGTTATAAATAGTTGAACTTTTTCTAGATTCCAGCTTAGTTGTAAGTATCTAAGGGTCAGCTCCTCCACATTGTTGCTGGCCTAAGGCTTACTTCACCCTATAGCAATGTATATATTGACATTTTTTCCCCTTGACTTTCTGTGTTTTGCTACTTCACACTTTTCTTTGGAGAGAAGCCCTCTGAAATATCCTTTAGTTATTTTACAACCAATAAGTCTTTAAAATATGTGTATTTTTTTAAGAGAAATGTACTTATATAATTAGGCAGAAAATCTGATTTGCCATATTTTTAAAAACAGCATAATTTCACTCTTCTCCATGATTAATCTGCTGTTTTACACAACCTTTGAGTGTTTAGCTTTATCAACGACATGGACTTTAAAAATATTTTAAAGATCCTACCCAGTCTTTTAAAACATCCTTGTTCCTTTTTTCAGTTCTACTTTTATGTATATTTTCTGCCTTGCACCTGATCATTCCAACATTCAATGGATGGCCTTGGGAATCTAATTCTGGTATTGATTGTTTTTGCTGATTCTCTCCCATTGTAGCTGATTTCTTCATTATTGTTTAAATTTAGATCATGAGCTCATGTTTAGCTAAACTTTTTCTGTGGGAAGGCTATAGGCCTGGGTTGAAGGTCTACCTCTCCAGAGAGTGTTTAGTTCTGTGTTTGGAATACCACCGATCTGGGAGCATTTTAAGGTAATTTCTTACCTTCTGTTTGCAAGACCACAAATAAATTTGCAACACAAACACGGTGAACACAGATCTGGGATTCAGAATTCTCAAGATTTCCTACCTGTTTCCTACCCAGAGCAGAGGCCAAGAGAATTTGGTCTTAGTCTCCCTTTGCCAGCAGATACATTTTTTACTGGCACACCCTTTCATTAAAGGTGAAGCTAGGGATAGATAGATTTAGTTCTAACTTCCCATCTAGTAGGGATGGAGCCTTATCTCCTGCCTCCCATGTGGTCATGGCCATTTTAACAACAAGTCTCTATGGCAGGTCAGGTGTGTCATTAAACTACTGCCTTTATTCCAAATCCAGACAGCTGCCTATTTTTTATGACCTATGAGCTATGAATAATGTTCACATTTTAACTGATAATATTTTAAATGGTTACTTAAGTACCTAAATAATATGCTCAATTTTGCCTCTTTGGTCCACAAAGCCTAAAATATTTGCCATTTGGCTCCATAAAAACAGGATTGCGAGCTTCTGTTCTAAGCTATCAAGATCTTCAATCCACTCTCAATATAGCTATAACTCTCACACATGTCCCCCCCCCCCCTTCTTTCATGCGTCCTGGAAATTTCTACTGCACACTTCAAAAATCAGACTTGCACTTAAAAATAAGTTGTTTACATTTAACCTAGCATACCTAACTCTTTTCTTTTAGGAGAGTTTTTCAAGTAATTTTGCCCACCATATTCTTCAGAGCTTCATTAATAATGGCAAAAAATTAAAACAACTTAACATTCAACAAATGGGAATTGTTCATAACAATTACAGAAGCACATACAGTAGAAAACTATAATCTGTTATTGAAACAGTGAGACATAACTAGTTTTATTTTTCGAGAACTGTTTATTTAGGTCTCTTTTGTTTAAATGTCTATTTGTGTATATGTATGTATATAATCATGTATTTATATACACATACATTATTTATATGATATATTTATATAAATATGTGAAATACATACCTATACACATACCTTTTTTTTTTTTTTCTTTGCTGTACCCGGGCCTCTTACTGCTGTGGCCTCTCCCGTTGTGGAGCACAGGGTCCGGACGCGCAGGCTCAGCCGCCGTGGCTCACGGACCCAGCCGCTCCGCAGCATGTGGGATCTTCCCCGACCGGGGCACGAACCCGTGTCCACTGCATCGACAGGCAGACTCTTAACCACCACGCCACCAGGGAAGCCCTACACATACCTTTCATTTATAAATTTATACATGCACAGGAATATAATTATATATATCATATATTTATATACATTGAACTGAAAACGGGTAGTATACATATATATTGTGTATAAATGTGTGTATATGTGCATATGTAGAAAAACAGGTTGAGCGATATGTAAGCATGATTTAGACAGGGTTCAAGATTTTAAAAGTAGTTATGTGTATGTAGTGAGATTATGGCCCATTTGATTTAAATTATTGCATATTTTTACATCAATTGTTACGAACAGATTCCTACATAAATAAAATTATAAATAGTTATACATACTTGTATGTGTAATTAAAAAATATATACTTTATATAAGTATTATATTTATATAATATACTTGTCTTATAATAATACATTATGTATTGTGTTATATAGAATACTTTAAATATAATGTAGTATATCAGATAATAATAATTATATATTTATATATTATGATATAATTGTTTTATAATCAATATTGCATGATATATTAATATAGTGAACATATTAAATATATTGCATTAGTCATATATTTTGTGTACAATATATGCTATGCAAAAATACATGTTAATATAAAACATAATCGTTATACACTAATTTAAACAGTAATATATTACATTTATACACCAATATAATATTTAATATTGGTATATGTATATTATATTTAATATATACATAGCTAATGGTCTTTAAAGCCATCTGCTACAAGAAGTAGAATGAGACCAGGAGTATGGCCAAAGCAAATTCTAAAACTATTAGATTATTTATATTCATTTATATGTCATTTTCCTGGAATCTGCATCTGGCTATTAGAGAGCACACACAGCAAAATCACAATAAAGTGCCCAGGAGGACATGGGATCCTTCATTTACTGGGACCTCAAAGTAAACATAGTGCTACTCAGTCCCCCATCAAAGAGCTAAGAGCGGGCTTCCCTGGTGGCGCAGTGGTTGAGAGTCCGCCTGCCGATGCAGGATACGCGGGTTCGTGCCCCGGTCTGGGAGGATCCCACATGCCGCGGAGCGGCTGGGCCCGTGAGCCATGGCCGCTGAGCCTGCACGCCCGGAGCCTGTGCCCCGCAATGGGAGAGGCCACAACAGCGAGAGGCCCGCGTACCGCAAAAAAAAAAAAAAAAAAAAAAAGAGCTAAGAGCAAATCTTGAAGCACCCAGTAAAAGCCAATTCAAACAAAAAAACTTTTCCACTTAAACTTGAAAAAGTTAAGTTCCCAAGCAAACCCCTACATCAACCACCGGAGCTCATTTGGCAGTAAAAACAATAACATTCGGTGGACAACAAGAAATCTAAAACAATAGTTGTTTTAACAAAAAAAAAAATCCAGCAGCTAATTAGTGTCTTTCCAAGGCGGTGGGAAGTGGACAGAAGACCTTATAGGAAAGATAAAAAGAAGAGGAAAAGGAAAATAGAAGTTTCCAGTTTGACAATCAAACTGTCTTCTGCATCCATTTCATCCCAAGACCACCAAGCCAATGTGGAGGCTTTTTCCTCCTTCCCTTTTCTTTTCATGAGACTGATCACAACCAGCACTGCAGAGTCCATTAAATTAAGAAATGCTGTTGCATACATGTGTGAATGAGCTGTGAGTAAAGTACTGGACTAGTGGACACCTAAAGTGAAACGTCCTCATGAATGTCCACGTGGCTGAGCAGCAAGTTAACTTTTCATAGATGTGCTAAAGAAGAAGAGTTGGGTTTTATTTTATTTACTTTTCCCTGGACTCTGTTGAATGACTGTCATCTACAAGTTCACATTACTTTTTGCTGAGGATTAATGCACTGAGAGAGCTGAGAGAAAACTGAATAGTAGAGCTGTCTTCTTCTTGACCAGTTCACCTTACTTTCCCAAACTCAAAGTCTTTCCCTATTTCTTTCTCCTTTTTATTGTAGTAAAATGAACATAACATAAAATTCACCATTTTGATCATTTTACAATTCACTGTACCATTCAGTGAAATTTAGTAATGTCACAATGCTGTGAAACTGTCACCACTGCCTAGTTGCAAAACATTTTCATCACCCCAAAAGGAAACCTACAACCATTTTAAGCAGTCATTCCCTATTTCCGTCTCTTCCAAATCCCTGGCAACCACTAATGTATAATATTTTCCATGTGTATGGATTTGCCATTGCTGGACATTTCGTATAAATGGAACCATACAATATGTGGCCTTTCGTGTCTGATTTCTTTCACTTAGTTGCAACCATGATGTAACATGTATCAGTAATCCATTCACTTTTGTGGCTGAATTCCCTGATCCTGTTTTCTTCATACTGTTTGAATACAAACTTTAAAATATGTTGAGGGTGAAGCTCTGTTTTAATGGCACATCTATGAAGCCAATTCATTTAAAGAAGGTGAAAATGGAGATATTGTTGTGAAATGATAATCGTTGAGAAGCCTCAGCTAATTTGATAATGAAAAGTTTGGGAAATGTTGCAAAAAATTATTTGCTTTATATTAAAAGCCTTTTAAACAAGGATTCAGGAGATTGTCTTTTTCTTGAGGTAACTTAAATGAGGTAGAAGAAAATAACTGTCCTTTAAAACAGATTTTAAAAGGATTCTATTTATTCTTAATAGACGAACGGGAGTACAGGTTGTTCATATCCAATATGGACTCCCTATCCAATCCAAACACTGTTTATCATTCTAGCCACCACTATCGAATTATATTTCTTGAGAGTAATGCAGCTTAATTCCTGCATATTACTTTTTAAAATTCATCTATCAAGTCCATTAATACAGTATAAACAAGAGAAGTTCATGTTTCAGCGCAGTTCAAATATCAGGTATAAAGATCCCCCCAGTAAGGAAAAGAATCCTATATCTCTTGCCAGAATGTGGTCAGCTCTGGGGTGTTTTGCTAGCTGAAAGACACTTTTATTCTTAAGAAAATAGAGGTTGTCTAATAGGGATGAAAGGCAAAAAAATTTAAGTACTTGTTTGTGTTAAAAACAGTGCTAGGCCATCTCATACTCTATATCAGTCAAGGCTCACCATTTTACATGTGTGAAAAGCGAAGTTAAAAGTGTTTTAGTAACTTACTAAAAGGCATGCAACCACTAAGTTCAAGCAAGAATTCAATCCCAAATCTGTCACACTGAAGTTTGAGCTAATAGTGAGATTAATAAAAATAGCACTAAATTAAAAGTTCAGAGGTATTTTTTATTTCGTACTCTTTCACTAACCCTCTTTGGAGATAAATCATTTCATTTATATGGGCCTTAGTTTTCACAACTATAATAGTTGGAAGCTTGACTAGGTGACCTCTATGTAGTCTTCCAATTCTAAAATGTTCCATTAATTTGGATTCCTACAATAATTGCCATTGCAGTATATGCATGCTGCCACCAAGTAGCAGTAGAGAGTACTAGTTCCTTTTTTAACCCTAGTGGGGAGTGCATTTTGACATCAGACTTATCTGTGAATAGTACAACCTGTTAATATAACTATAAAATAACAGAATAATATGGTATTATTCCCTGTAAAGCAGAAGCTTTACATTTTCTATGAATCTTATCAGAATCACCTGTAGGTTTTTAAACATAGAGGAAATCCAGAACCCATTGAATGAGGATTTCCAGAGATGGGACTTGGGTATCTGGATGTTTGGGCTCCCGTCATTTGTATATTTTATTTTATTTTATTTTTTGCCTATGTACAACATTTGTCACATCCTCTTGAATCTTTAGCAATTTCTGTTTGTTTTAAAAGTTTCAAATATTCCATAATCTTCTCCTACTTTTCATAAGGTTTATCTGTTATTTTTATTCACTCTTGTGCTTCTCCTGGTTAAAACTTCTTTTTATCTTTTTTTTGGGGGGTCCTACCTCATGCCTTGCAGGATCTTAGTTCCCTGACCAGGGATTGAACCCCAGGCCCCCAGTAGTGAAAGCGCCAAGTCCTAACCACTAGACCACCAGGGAATTCCCAAGACTTCTTTTTTAAATGACTTTTTTTCCCACTCTAATTCATTCCTGGGATCAGTTTCATGTGGGAACATTAAACCAACCTTGTATTACTAGAATAAAGCCACTTTGATTGTGATATATTACTGTTTTACATACCATGGATACAGTTTGTGCTTTTGTTTACAAATTTTGCATACATGTTCAAAAGAGAAACTGGCCTATGATTCTATTCTTGTAATATTCTTTTTAGTTTTGATCTGAAGCTTATGTTGGCCTTATAAAATTTTTGAGCAATATATTATTTTATGTTTCCTGGAAGGATTTTATGTAAGATTACCAATATTTCTTCCCTAAATATTTGGAAGAATTTACTTGGAAAGCCATTTATCCCTGGAAATCATTTTCTGTAAAGGTACTTCATTATACAAACAACTTTTTAAGTAGATATAGATTTTTTAGATGTTTCTTTTCCTGGGTTATTCTTGTTAGGTTGCATGTTTTAAGAATTTGTCATTTTGGATGAATTTTCAAATTTATAAATATAAAATTATAATTTTAACAGCTTTATTAGGATGTAATTTACATACCATAATTTAACCCTTTAATGTATACAATTCAGTGGTTCTTTAGTGTAACCACTAAAAGATGTGTGTAACCATCACAACAATCCAACTTTAGATTTCTGTCCCCTCACAAAGAAACCCATTACACATTAACAATGTTTTTTGATTCTGTCAACCCTCTCAGCTCTAGGCAACCACTAATTTCCTTTCTGTCTCTACAGATTTGCTATTATGGGCATTTCATATAAATGGGACCATACAATATGTGGTCTTTCGAGAGTGGCTGCTTTTCTTTACATAATGCTTTCATGGTTCATCCATGTTGTAACATGGATCAATATTTCATACCTTTTTATAGCTGAATGCTATTCTATTGTACGGATATTCCACATTTTGTTTATTCATTTGTCAGATTGACATTTGAATTTTTTCCACCTTTTGTTTTCAGAAATATGCTTCTATGAACATTCACGTACAAGCTTTTGTGCAGACATAAGTTTTTATTTCCCTTAGGTATATATTTAGTAGTGGAACTGCTGGATCATAGGGTAACTCTATGTTTAACATTTGCAGGAACTGTCAAGCTGTTTTGTAAAATGGCCACACATTTTGTAAAATGGCTCAGACTGTACTTTCTATCCAAAGGTATCCAAAGCCACCTTAGATGCAAAATGTTCAAAGTTGTCCTTTGCTGCTGCCAAAATCGTGGCCACTGGAGGCAGTCTGCAAGATGGCATCTTAGGTTTCAGAGGAAGAAATTAGAATACACAAAGGGGGAAATAAGTGTACAATTACATAATGTAGATTTCATATTTAATTTTATGGGAAAAGCAATAATTAGTTGGCTTTTGGTTTTAAATGGAAATAGCCACTCATTGGGAAATAATTATTCTAATTTCAATTTATTTTACTTTAAATCATTCTGTGATGAAAACAGTTATCAAAAAAGGTCTCCAGAGTGGAAGGAGTGCCAAGTCAAAGGTATATCACATGTTTTAATTCTCTCAGAAGAATTTCTCTTTAATGGCTTGTTTTTCTTTCTTTCTTAAAACAAAATTATCAAGGTACTTTCTGCCATCTTAAAAGTAAGCTTTTAGTCAAATAAAATGGCTTTTCTGTTTTTGAAAATGTTGTGTGATGCTTTAATTTAGCTTCCCAGAAATGCAGATTGAAGACCTTTTATTAACTTAAAATATCTTAATTTCCAATGAAGATCAAACCCTCCTAAATTACCTGTAACTTAAATGGCATATTTATCATTGCTTTCTCAGTACCAGTGGATAACTTCTCCATCGGTGAAGGAACCATGCAAAGCCGCTAGACAGAAACAGAAAACTATAATTTTGGGAAGTGGTCGAAAAGGGAAAGCTACTATTAGAATTGGTAACTCTTTCTTTTTTTTAATGCTACTAGAACTTATACCCCTGATACATCCGATGTGCTAAAATTAAAACAGCCTTAATGGTTATTCCTTAATGGTTAATTATTTCCTTAACGGTTAGCTGTCAATATTATTTGTGTTTCTTATGGAACGCATCTAGGATGTTCCTGACAAATAGTGTTTAATATGTATTAGATATTAATTTTAATCTGATAAAGTTCTTGAAGTGACAATATCCATATCCAGATACGAGGTCACCTTTTCTCCCTTTCATGTGGGGTCCAGGCCTTAGGAAAGAGAGGGATGCATGTGATGTGTCTAGTGACAACCCCAGAATAAAATAAATTAGGCAGAGCCCTGGCGCTTTACAGATATGAATACATTTTATTGTCATCACAACCCTGTGAGCAGACAGTGTTTTACAGCAGCGCAGACAGGTTAGGGTCAGGTGCAGCGGGGAAGTGGGATCAGGCAGGAAAAGAACTTGGGGAGAGTCGGCGGGGAGGGCCGGTTCCAGGGCCTTTAGTAAGGAAACAACAAAAATCACAGATGATAATGACTGTTTTTTCCCAAATGCAGGAATCAGTGAAAAAACTAGATATGATCATGTTCAGAATTGTGATCAGTTGTGTCTAAATATGTAAAAGTCAATTACTTTCCCATTCTCCAGAAATAACACTAAAAAACAAGGAAAGATCCCATTTGCAATAGTCACAAAAATTAGTAAATATCTAGAAGTCAGTTCAGTGTTCACCTGAAAAAGTTAGTGCAAAAGGATAGATGAAACATTTTAAACATATATGTTAACATTAATAAAATATAATGTTAACATATGATGTATTAACATATAAAGCCACTGACAGAGGGAAAGACAGATTGATGGAAAAGTCCAGAAACTGGTCCCTGTTTACTTGAGAATTGTATTTTAACTTAGACAATTTTACAGTCTAACTTGACTTTTTGTCTAATTGACTGATTGAAGCATTGATAATTCATTTAAACAGAAATTAGATATTTGCATCACAGCATACACAAATTCTAGTCAGTCGAAAAGGTGCAAATGCAACTAAATGCAAGAAGCAAATATAAAATACAGGAGAGAATTTCTGTGTAAGTGCAGAGTACAGAAGCCTTCCTAAGTAAGCCATAAAACTCAGAAGCCATAAAGTAAAAGATATTTAATTACATGAAAATTTAAAACTTTTCTACAGTTCAAGACGTAAACAAAACAAAATGACAGACACAAAAGTTTGGTAGTGTATTAACATATAAAGGTTACTGTTGATATAGAGAAGAACCCACAAATAAATGAAAAAGGATAACCAAATTTTAAAAAGGCAGGGGCTGGTTTCTACCTGTATGAGCAAGCAACTCAGAAGAAGCACAGCTGTCTACTAGACAAATGAAGAGGGGCCAACTTCTTTAGGAAATGCAGATTAAAACCATGGGATTTTCTTCCCATCTGATGGGCAGAAATTCTAAAGACTGATAACATCTGGTGTAGACGAGGGAACAAGCACACTTTGCCTACGTTAAGTGTAATAAATGTGTTCAATTTTGGAGCGAGGTTTGCAGCGTCCATCAAAGTTCAAAACTCTCTTGCTCTTTGTCCAAAGACTTTTACTTCTAGGCACCTGCACTCTGCCAGTACTCTGCCTTGCACAGAAGTGTGCATAAAATCAGGCACCCGCAAGTCCAATGAGGGATACTTATGTAATGGGGAAAATCTAGAGACAACCCGGATGTCTTTCAGGAGGGGTCTGATGAAGGAAATTAGGATCCATCCATGGTATGGAGTAACGTGTGTGTGGAGAACGGGGAAGGTCTGTGAGCAAACTGGGAATATGACCTGATATATCATCAGGTTAAAAGGAAAAAGAGCAGGTGTAGAAAAGGACCTGTCTATTATTCCACTTAGAAACCCACAGTGTTTGTATTTGTAAATACTATATATGTATATATGTACATATGGAAACACGCATATATACACGTATACACGTTTGTGTATCTGATCCTGAAAATGCACAAAAGGCTGTTAATGGCAACCACCTCTATGGAAGGGAAGAGATCTTTATATTTTTACTCTAGTTTTCCTAATTGGGTGCAAATTTAATATTTTATTGAAAAGTTAGGCAGTCAGGAGAGGCCTAGTGACTCTTTTGTGGGCTTCTTTCACCTCAGGATGCACTCTTCGCGCCCTTCATCTTTCTGGTTTGTCTTTTGGAGCAGACACCACTGAAACGAGCGTCTTGTCATCGCTTGCCAACTGCCTGCAGATTTCTTGCGCCCTCCTAACCCTCACCACCTTTGTGAGATGCTGTTTCGCGCTGAGGTGTTGCCTTTCCCCTCACACACAACCCTCTGGCACCTTGGGGAGTCCCGGGGTTTCTCAGTGGGCATTCTAGAATACTCATCCCAGAGATGCAGTGGGTTTTTCAGCCACAAGCATTTGGGGAAAACTCTGTTCCTGTATGAATTATCCTCTTGGGAATTCACGATTCACCGGAGCTCTTGAGACACTCTAGGAAGTTGAGTCAAGAAACCCTTGTAGCCCTGTTAGTTCAGGATTTCCTAAATTTCTAGGACTGACTGTGGCATTGCTTTTCCAGTCACAACCATCCTTATCAGCTTCTGTCATACACTCCCTGGGGAGCCCTGCTCAGACTCTGTCCTGGAAGCTTTGTAGTCCCAGGATTACCCACTGCTTCTACACCCACCCGGCCCCCTGCTAGCGCTCTGTCAGCCTGGCACCTTCTCCCTGCCCCCAACTCATTCAGGCCACAAGCCCTGCCCTTGCTCTGGGATTTAGTGATAACACCTGGGAGCGGTGGCCCAGCACAGCCCATGGCAGTGCTCGGTGTGGCTCACAGGTTTTAAAACACACAATTTGAGCCCTTACTGGAACATGGGAAGATGATTTAAATCCAGATGTCTTATTTCATAATCCCCATGTCTCTGAAAGTGGGAGAAACAGACTGGGAGGGCCGTATGTTTCAAGCAAAAGGGAGACTGTTTCTCTGTGGTAGTAAAGAACAGGCTCTCACAGTTAACAGGTAACGTAGGGAGTTTGTGCTGAGTCTGTCATGTTGGGCCTGTTATACTCATTTATATGACCGTTGCGTCCCTATTGGCATTTGCATTTACTGCCCAAGCTTGAAACTCCCCAGTGTCCCTGTCTTGGTCACGAGCCCTAATTCTATTGACCTAGAAAGTTCTTTGTGGGAGCTTTCTAGCAGGCCTCTCCCCCAGTGTCCCCACCCTCCAGCCCCTATGTCCTAGTGCTTTTTCTAAAATGCACAACTCCTTGTTGTGCAGACCTGATTGCTCCTCGTTGCTCCAAGATCCGATCGATCCAGTTCCCAGGACAGCGTGTCCGCAGGGCCCTCTGCTGTCTGCAGTTCTGCCCCCAGCCAGGCACGCAGCACCCCAGGTGCTGCAGAGAACTTGTTGGTGTCCCCCGTGCCTTGACAGAGACAAGGCCATTCATTTGTCTCCCCCTGTCCTGACCCCTCCCACCTCCCTTCGTCTGAAATCATCAATCTTCCCTCAGGCAGAGGTACTTGCTCAGCTCTGTGCTTCCACAGCGCTTGTCCTGTGGAATTTGAATTCCCTCCACAGCCCTCTTGCTAGGTTGGGAGCAGCCGATTCCCCTTCATCTTTTTCTTCCTTCCCTCAGCTCCACAGTAGGGACACTCTCGGGCACCGTGCAAATTTAATCTTCAATTTCTAGTTGTTATGACACTGTTGCTGTGATGATACCATCTACGTTCACAGTAGGTTGGGTAAATGTGCGGGGGATGACTGTAAATCCAGATTCTTTGTAAATCCAGGTTCCTAATTCTTCCCTCTTTTAATATTTTTCCCCTTAAATCACGTGTCCTTTTTGCTGCTCCAGCTCTATGATTGGACTGTCACCTGGGGAGCCTGAGGCAGCAGAATATCAAACAGGGTAGACACTAAATTTTTAATGTAAATGTCAACCAGGATACCTACTACCTGTGAAAAGGGAGCCCCAGAATTCAGCCTCAAGGCCTATTACCAGATACTTGGTTTCCCTGCTTGTGTCTCTTCTGTCTGTCGACGTGCACTTGACTCCTATTAACTTTAACAGGAATTATATGTGTGCCCTGAGGGGCGAGCATAGCTTTTAATGGGGGCTTCCTCACACCGTTTTTTTTGCTGATTACTTTTAATGAATCCCACCGTGTAGAAGTGGAATAATAAGACAGGATGTGCTTGAGAAAATGGAGAGAGTTATTACATATTTTCCTTGTAATCCAGAATAGCATGTCAGCTCTTCTTCTGTTTGTCTCCTTTGGTTGTCAGTGGAAGATAATTTTGGCTTGCTCACTTTCCAATTCAGAAACTGAAGTCAAATACTAACGTATCCTAGATGAAACTTGACTCATTCATTTTTTTGTGTGTGTGTGGTACGCGGGCCCCTCAATGCCGCAGCCTCTCCCGTTGCAGAGCACAGGCTCCGGACGCGCAGACCCAACGGCTACGGCCCACGGGCCCAGCCACTCCACGGCACGTGGGATCGTCCCGGAACAGGGTACGATCCCGCGCCCCCTGCATCAGCTGGCGGACCCCCAACCACTGCGCCACCAGGGAAACCCGACTCATTCATTTTTGAGAGTCTGTGTGAGCCCTGTGCAAGGTGCGGAGAATAAAAAGACAAATTTATTGACTTCAGTAGGTATTTACATAGCATTGAATGTGTTCCAGATGCTGTTCTGAATTCTGTCAGTTATCTACTTTTGCATCATAGAACACTTCATGACAGTGACTTAAAACCACAGCCATTTCTTTGGCTCAGGATTCTTTTCAGTCAGCAGGTGGGGCTGGGCTCAGTGGGGTGGTTTCTTCTGCTGGTCTCATCTGAGATCACTTATTCAATCAAAGTCATCTGGTGATCCACCTAGAGTCTAAATGACCCCCTTCATCTGTCTGGCAGCTGGTGCTGGCTGGTTGTTGGCTGGACCTTTTATTTCCAGCAGGCTAGCTTGGGCTTGCTTACATGGCAGTGATGTTTTAAGAGGGCAGGTATAGAAGCCACATGCCCCTTGAGGACTCAGCTTGGAAGATTCACAGCGTCACTCCTGTTGCAGTCTCTTGGTCAAAGCAAGGCCACAAGGCCAGCCCAGATTCAAAAGGCGAGGAGCACAAGACCCCACCTCTTGCTGGGAGGGCTGCAGAGAATTTGTGGCCATTTAGTCCTCACATCAGAGAGGCACAACAGAGAGATTTAGTAACTTGTTCAAGGTCACACAGCTTGGGACAATACAGTGTTTTAAGTGCTTTGAAAGCCTCTGCTCATTATTTTTAAATCTTACCACCACTATTCGGACCAACTTATTTTTTTTCTCTGCAGCCTTGTAGAGAAAGGGTCATTCACATTGCTGTGTGGCTGCCATGGGTTGGAAGCTTCATATATGTTATACCACTGAACTGTCATAACTAGTATGAAATGGAGATATTATTATTATTCCTAATATTCAGATGAGGAAACTGAGGCTCTTGGAAATTGAGTCTGAGTCGTATAAGAGAATGTTAACTCACTGTTCCATATGCAAGAGTGGTCTCCCTAAGTAAATTATAAATGTCCTGGCACAGATCTTTTTTTTAATCTCTTGTTTGCATCAGCAAAATGGTTTTTAAAACTTTTCTGTTGCTGTGTTAATGGAAGTTGCACATTGCAGAAAAACAGCTGGAAGAAGAAACATGTTTTTCAGATGTCCAGTGGAGCCCCAGAATAGAAGCAATATGAATATTCCATTCCACGTTGGCAACATCAAAGGAGATGATGCTTTAGAAAAAAGATTTCTCGACAAAGCTCTTGAACTCAATATGATCTCCCTGAAAGGGCATAGGTGAGTACATGTCCCATCCAGAAGCTTGTCAGAGAATTGGTTTAGTTTTCAGACGCTGAAGGAGACACATCTAGGAGCCTGCCCATCCTGGGGTAGCAGTTATTGTAACTAGTTGGGAAAGACCGTTTGTTACAGGGGTGCTCCTGCTGCTGCTTACAGGCCCCTTAGTGCGATTCCACGGCTGGGAGCATGGGGTGGGGGCCACAGCTCCTAGGAGCTTTTGTCAAAATTACCTTTGAAAATCTCTGCTCTGACAGCACAAAGGGTGCCATCCCATCTGTGGTGCAGCTGGCACAGCCTGTTCAGTGTAAGAACAGACACTGCTGCTCCCCCGAACATCAGAGACAGTAGTCAAATCTGTCAGCTCCATGAAAAATGTACGTTCTCACGCATGAGAATAGCTGCCCACTCCCTGCTCCCCGCACGGCAGGCTCATCGAAGAGTTGAGCTAACCTAGGTTACCTGTGAGCGTGTCGGTCCTTCACTGCGTTGGAAAGGAATTTTCTAATGACTGAGATGTGTGATGCTCCTGGCCACCTGCTGGGGCTTTCAGGTGGGAGGTTGGACACGATGGCCTCAGGTGCCATGACTCTCGCAGGAGCTGGTGACGGGAAGGAGGGTCGTCCTGATGATCAACCAGATGTTCCTGTTCTTAACGGCTGCATCGGTGGTTCTTCTGGGTCCATGGGGGGACTCGGGCCTCTCTGCATAAGGCTGTCACCATCAAAGATGTCAGAAGCTGCCAGCCTTCATGAAGCATTTTTTGGAGATGCACCAGCTATGAGCGCATCCTAACCAATATACACTCTGCCCTTGAACAGTGTACAAAATTGAAAGTCACTTGGCCATGTCTAAAAAAAACTAAACAAACAGTATTTTTCTCGAATGAACATACTTATGATAGATTTTCTTCATTTTCCAGAGAACAGCAAAACATCCACAGCTATCCCAAGCTGTTGAAACTTAACCTTAATTCTGACTTGAACTGGAAGCTTTTAAAAAGTCTTCTCTTGCTTTTCTACTAAATTCTAGCTACTGTTCTCTTTGCTACTACTTTTTCTGCCTAGATCTCATATTCAAAGCTGCCTATGGGTTTAAGTATATGCAAATTGCAAGTTGTTGTTTTTAGAGACAAACAGACACACAACATGGAGGGTGGGTGGGGCCCTATAGGTGCTGAATTTTGACCCTTTGCAAGATGACAGCAGTGGGGTCTTCTGGACTTTCTTTATACGGTTATTCTCATAAAGTGATAAAAGTGACTTACTATATGTTTATATAGCAAGGTCTGTTTTTAATACCAAATAGTTTATATCTCTTTGCATTTATATCTCTGTGCCTTTATATTTCTAATAATACGGTTCTTGTTGGTATATGTTGAGACTTTGAGAATTTGTTAGGATCCCTGACCTTGTGCATTAGAGTGTTACGTTCTCAAAAGTTGTGTGCCTCCCATTTCCCCTCCCCTCTCCCTTTTTAAGCTGCTTCACAAAATTTAGAAGCTCCCTAATTCACTTTTACTTTCCTTTCAGTGGGTAGAAGAACGGTTGGTTGGTTGGATGGTTGGTTGGTTGGTTGGTTGGTTTTGTTTTTCAGTTATGCTGTTAAACTAAAAATGTGTGTTAAATTCCCTTACTGTTTCTTCATGTGACTGATCTCTTTCTGGTGTTTGACCAGTGATGCTGTGAGCTCAGGAAGATCTTTGCTGAAGATTCTTTTCCCCTACTGTTCATCCATTGTCAGTATTTTATGTTGACTGTGTGAAGGACATTAAAGTCCTAAAACATCTAAACCTTTGTCAATGAATTTCTTTACATGTTTTTAGACAGATTGTTCTTTTAAAAACTTTATGCTGGGAAAACTTTAGTCTAAAAATAGCATCTGTGAAGGGTATTTTGTTCAGAAAGGTGTAAGACTTGAGTTCTGCACATCCATGTTTTTAATGATTCAGCATACTGGTACCTTTCCGTTGGCTTTTGGAATGGACATTATCAACAAACCACCTTACAACACAGCTCACGGTATAAAGTTGTATGAACTTTGTCCCACTTAGGCTGGAAACATGCCACTAGGACAGTTTTGAGCTATCTTCGTGTTTCGTTGGATTGTGTAATGAGGACTATACTGATCTTTCGTCCCAGCTCTGCACCAATTAGTTGAGTTAGTTGGGTTTCCTGCTTAGGGCTAAACCTTGCCAGTCTTGGTTCTCTCATCTGTAAAATGGAGGATTGAAATAACTCCCCCACTTATCTCAGGGATGTTTGAAGAGCTTAAAACAAGGGCTCAGTGCAGGATGTAACTGTTTAAACACAGTAAATGTTTCAACTGGCAAAAGCCGGCCAGTCCATGGATGCCATCCGAGTGTTCACATATAATAGTGCTCAGAGTCTATTTTGCCTCCTTCCTCATCCATTCATATGATGGTTACAAGTCCCTGTGGTTTGTACCGGCCCCAGGTCTCTTGAATCTCCACTTATTTCCATTCCCATTGCCACCGCCAGCTCTGTCATCCCTCAGCGGATCATTTCAGCAACCTCATCTGCCCCCACCTGCCCCTACCAGCACAGCCAGTTGGACCATCACTTCCCCTTCATGCTCCTCCTTGGTTCATAAAAATCCCAGACTTCTGAGCCCAACAGTCACAGCTTTGTGGTGTCTGGTCTGGCTTCGTCTTTCTTGTGTTTCTGGTTCTTGGAATGTGGCAAGCATATATGCCCATGCTACGTCGGGTAAGCCTGGAGTTTCTGCCCCCACTCAGCAAGACTGACGTTCCTTCAAGACACCTGACAACCTCCTGACCTTGTTTGTGTCTCCTGCATTGGAAGGATGCACTTTTCCTTTGTTCTTATAAGCGTGACCCTTTTATCCCATCACAGCACCTCCATTCTGTGTCTTCCTGTGCCGAGGGTATCTGCTTACGTGCCTTCCCCATCAGAGCAAGGAACAAGCCCTGTTACTCCACCTCCATCACCTGGCATCCTGCCTTGTTCTTAGGAGGTGCTCAATGACTATCTGTTTCATGAATGGAAAGGCAGAGCTTCCTGAATTTCGCAAACAGCCTACAGTAAAGGCAGAGGTACAATCTCACATACGTGGATGTTTTAATTTTTCACAAGCTTACTATATAATTTCATTTTTAACTAAAATTTAAAATCTTGGAGGGCTCCCAGACTCTTCTTTACATATGTGTAAGTGTTTGGAAAACGGTGAGCAACTGCATTCATACCAGGACAAAGGGTAGTCACTGTTGTCTGGAGCACAGATCGTTGGAAGATACTCACTGAGTGCAAACCTTGACCTTTGAATGTCTCAAGTGAGTGAATGGACATCAGTCTTCTGACCACGTGGAGAGAGGGGAAGGGGAGATAAGGATGCAGGCCCCAGGTCTATAGGCTGTGGGAGCCACAACTGGCCAGTTTTTAAGTTTAAAAGCAAAGTGGACAGAGAGGTGTCTTTCAGGCCTTGGGAAATCTGTGTAAACCTTGGTGGCCTCATGTTCCTTCCAATCCTCCGGAGTGTCCTCCTTCTTCTCCCAAACTGTTTTTGTTTATTTTTCTCTTTCAAAATTTGACAACACGTAATCATGTTAATATCACCTAAGTGAGAAAAAACAGATTTGTTCCCACGTTGCTTATGTTTACCTGCACACACTGCTTCATTCCCAGCACTGTGGCTCTGTTCTTTGCCTGCACAAGAAACAAAATTGTTCTGTTCTGCGCTAGTCTATGTTTATCTAAACATCTTATGCTGTCTCGTCACAACTTAGCAGATGTTGGAAGGTTTGGCAGGCCCTTAGGTGAAGTATGTGATGTAACAAATAATTAGTCCCTTTTTACCCCTTTAGAGCTTAAGGAGCCACTAAGACCCCGTAAAATGGACAAGACCCATTGATAGATGTCCAGCTCTGCCTAAGGCCCTTACAGGTCTGGACTTGTATCACTCTGGGATTAATGTTTCTTGTATCGTGTTCTTTGGAAGGAAAATAAAATGAGGAAGAATTTTCTCACATTTGGTCCGAATGAACATAATTAAAAAGTGAAATGCTACTGCATCTGCAAAGAAATCAATCACTTTACTTGCAAAGAAGATTCCCTGCCTCTGTTAGTAATTGGGCTCTTGGTAATTTAGAATCAGAATCCATGACAGCTTGTGATGAATTGGCTCCTTTTGGGCTAAAGAAGGTAAGAAGTTCTAATTACCCCTGGAGTATTCCAGAGTGGCTGGAAAAGCTTGATCAAAGAGATATTGGGAGAGATCTAGAAAAGCTAGCAGTGAGCAAAGATTCATTGAATTTCTTTTTAAGAATCTAAAGAATAAAATATTTCATTTGTTGTGACAAAAACAAGAGCCGGTGATATTTGAAATCCCAGAGCAAATTGGATTTTCTAAGAAAATAGGGAACTGGGCCTATGAGAAAAAGTTTATGTACCCAGAGGTCCTATAGTTAGGTTATAGAAATTGGCCTTGCTTACTTGTTAGCACACGAGAATACTGACAGCCTTGTGCCTCACTTGGGGAAAAGTATGGAATTCATACTTTGAGCGTTTAAATGTATAAGTAATTGGCACTAAGTTTAAGGCAGTCCAAAATGTTTTATTCAAATGAAAGCCTAATTTAAGTTAGTAGAAATGTACTCGGGGTCCTAATGAATGAATCTACTGACCCAATCCCTTTTGGTATGCTAGCCTTTGTTTCTCTTCAGATTGCCAACAATACCTGAAGAATAGGCTGGATTTTAGGTGGATGCATTTTATTTTGAATGGTGTGTGTTGATTTTATATATCTATATAGATGTAGATATATAGTTATAGATATAACTTCAAACTGAAAGAAAAGTTGCAAGATTAGTACAAAGTACTCTTGTATGTGCTTTACCTCGATTCACCAATTATTAATATTTAGCTTTATTTGCTTTGGCATTCACTGTCTCTCCATATATACATGATTTTTTCTCCTGAATCCCTTAAGGATAAGGAGACATTGTGCCCTTTTCCCTGGAAACAGTGATTACTTCCTAAGTGAAACAACATTTTCTTACCAAACCACAGCACAGTGGTCTAAGTCAGAAATTTAACATTGATACTATTCACTGATCTACCATCTATATTCAAATTGGCACTTATTCCAGTAACATCCTTAATGGCTAATTTTTTCAGGCCAGGAACCAGTGTACAATCATGCATTGCGCTTAGTTCTCATGTCATTTTGGTCTAAGTATGAAATAATTCTTCAGCCTCTTTGTTCTTCATATTATTGAGTTTGTGGCGAGTATAGGCTGTTGTTGTGTAGAATGATCCTCATTCTGGGTTTGTCCTCTGTTTCCTCATGGTTGTTTCATGTTATGTGCTTTGGATGGGGTTCCACAGAGGTGACGGTGTGTCTCTCTGTGCATCCTTACCGGAGCCCCCTGATGGTCATCTGTCTCATTAGCATCTTGGTTAAGGTGGTGCCCACGAACTTTCTCCACTGTCAAGTTATTATTTGTCTCTTTTAGCTAATAAGTAATTTATGGAGAGATATTTTGAGACTCCAAGTATTCTGTTCTTCATCAAACTTTTGAATTACATACTGGTCCATAGAACCAGCAATTCAGGTGGTTTTATTTGAGGAAGAAGGTGAAGTGATTCTTAATGCTTACTTTCCACTAGTAGTTTTACAAGCCACTCTTCTCTCTCCCAAAGGAAAAAAAATTCCTAAAATATAAGCAGAGGAGGTGTGCAGAACAGTTCAGTGACAAAAGGCAACCGTTGGAGGATATATATTCCAGGAGCTCTGAGAGTAACAAACATATTTTGAGAATGTGAACAGTATGGGCAAGTGTGCTTTTTGGTGAATCAGGGAAGGAGGAAAAGAATCCCCTGATCAGGATTTAGGGACCAACTTGCACACTTTTCCTTCCCTGTCTAGTCAAGGTTGTTTATTTCTCTATAGTTGTAGAAGTACAGCACTTTGGCCACACAGACCTTTAATCTAATAACCAGATCATGAACCACATAGCCTGATTATGCTTTAAAAGATGTGATATATATAAAAACCTGAAGTTAAAGTTGCTTCTAATGACTCTAGCCCAGCAGAATAGCCCCGAAGAGAAAAGTAAAATCTTGGCTTCCATCTAGCCAGGTGAAAAGCTGTAGGCATCCCGAGAAATGAAAATTGAAGTTGAAATGTAAGAAATGTAGGAAGTTACAGGTCATTCTGGGGGAAAAAATAATGATTTTATCCAGCAGAGTAAAAAGCAGATAGAGGCTGAATCATTCTTTCCTGTTTCCTTTCCCCAGTTTAAAACCATAGGTTCTTTAGGTTGAAAGTCCAGGGGTTGAAGCAGAAATCTTTAGGAGTTCTTAAGAAATGACAGGTGAGCAGGTTAATAACCTCAGGTAGGAACAATTCTGCTGTAAAACACACTGGGGAAAATACTCCTGAATTTCTGATGAATTTAAATCGAGGGCAGTCTAACATATTTTCTAAAGAACTATGTTCAAATTAAGGCTCCGGCTGATGTTACCCAGTCGCCTCCCCCATTAAGCCATCTCCAGTTCTCCCAATGGCATATTGTTCAAGATATGGTGTCTTCCATGAGCAAGGTTCTTGTGTTTTCAGGGGCAAGATATATCAGTTAGGATTTTGTTGGTCACAATACATAGAAACCTTGGTCCCAACTGGCTAAAGCAAAAAAAAAAAAAAAAAATTATTGCTTGATGTAACTGAACAGTCCAAAGACAAAGGCCAGCCCAGATCTGGTTCACTCCAGAGGTCCATGTTGTGCATTCTTTGGAGCCACCTTTCTGGGACCCTACGTCTCTGTCCCCCTACGTGTCATGCTTCATGATAACCACATTGGGGACATTGCCTCTTCAGAACAGGTCTTTAGCTCTGCTTTCCTCGCCAGAGTGTCCAGCCTCACTCTGCTTGGGATACCTTAGGTCAGGTTCTCGTTCCTGTGCCAATGAGTAGGACCTGGAGGAAGGGACATGCTAACTGGCTGGAATACAACAGGACCCATCCTTGGAGCTGGGTAGGTGGCCAATCCCACATAAACCATATAGAAGCCTGTGCAGTTTGCCAAATCAGTTCTGATTTTTGTTGCCCTTATGGAGCTTATAGCTTCATCAGGGAGGCAGACAAACAAATAAGCAAATGGATACAAGATATGAAGTGAAAGAACAGAGCTGTGAGAGTAAATGTCAGGGAGACACAGTCCAGATGGCGAAATGGGAAGTGACATTTGAGTTGAGATCTGAATGGTTGAGCAGGAGTTAACCAAGAAAAGAGGTTAGGGAGAGACAAAAGCCACGTGAGCATTTGGGGGAACATTTATCACTTTACTTTCTCTTAGGAGACTTGGTGTGTGATGCTCAAAATATTGAGCAACCAGTATGGTACCCTAAAGAGGGCAAAATTACAAGTGGCCAAAGGAGGATGACTACAGGAAAGCACCACCTTGCCGTAGATGGCCACCGATGAGTGGCCCACGGCTGGCGTCTGAGGCCCACGGGGCTAGGGCTGGGGCAGAGACTGTTAACCAACTAGGATGGAAGTAATAGAGAAGTATATAAATAACTGGTATGGCAGCAGAGGCGTGTACCTGCTGGATTTCAAGCCTGAGTGTACCCCCTTTTTTTCTGGGCCTCTCTCCACTGTTTACTGACCACCAAATGTTACCTATGAAATATTCAATAAATGTTGACAAGACATATAGATGACTATATTGATAGCATGGGGAAATGATCTACATTCATGCCTGATTGATATTGATAGAAGATTTTGCCCCAGAGCAAATTAGCAAATGGTTCCCTAGATTCCGCAGAGCATGTCAGACGTTGGTATTCAACTAGAGCCTTCTGGGATTTGAATCAGCATCTGCCTGAGGTTTGCAAGTTGAGGGGAATCTCAGCCTGGAGACACATGTCGATTCCACGGTACAGTGTTGGAAGCCCACATGGAGTAATAAACTTATAGTTGTGTTCTTTTTGAACCATTTAATACTTATTGACTTAATGGGCACGTTAAAAAAAAATCATGAGTTGAAGCCTTAACACCTTGTTTCCCGTCTTTTCTTGAAGGGGGAGAAAATTTTGGCCTGCATTTCAGCATGGAGGTTTGTCTGCAGCCTGTAGAGGCTGCCTCTTTAGATGGTGTGCTCTAATTTGCCTTTCTTCCACCTTTCTCACTTTTCTCATATTTGTTGCATACTTGTCCTTGGGTACCGGGTCTGAAAGTAGCAAGATTTAAGCTTTCTATTAGGAAACCATGGCAAGGTAAAAAGTGTACGATGATCCTTGGCATCACCCTTCTGGCCTTTTCCACTGTTTTAACCCCAGCAGCAGGAGCATAAACTTTCCAGCTCCTGGAAAGGATGTGTGAAGGATGCATAACTGAGCCAGAGCAATCTCCAAACCAGCTGAAGTTAGTCTGTTAGCTTTGTGCAGGCTGAAAGCTTTAAATAATCATTTCCAGTCATACCTTCTGGTCATTTCCCTTTAGTGTACAGTTTCCACCTCCAAGTTCTTCTCTTACACCCTGAGAGGCTGGCCCAGAACTAACCTAGGAGCCTCCACTTGGGTGAGTAATTGTCATTAGCCTCCCTTTAGTCTCTTAAGCATCTCTCCTGTTTAGGGCTGAAGTCTAGTTCTATACGATTTCAAGTAAAGCTCCTATCCGCAAGTCACTGATCCATTCATCCAACCTTAGCTAGTTAGTTAGCAAAACGGGGAATCGTATTGACAAGATCATTATCCTTAAGCGATTTGGAGGCTAGTAGGGAAATTAAAATGTCCACATGCAATTGTCATACTCTGGGACAAGTGCCTATCAGGTAGGGTTGCAGATAAAATACAGGACACCCAATTAAATTTGCATGGTTTATTTCTTAAATCTGATAACCCTACCACCGGGAAAAGTGTGGGGTGCAAGGGAACACAGGTGAGGTGGACAAGGGAAGTCTTCCTAGAAGCTCTGCCACTGAGGCCAAAACGAGAGGGGTTAAGTCAGAAGAGGTGCAGGATAGGGGAGGGCTATGTGAAGACAGAGAATAGCACGTGTGAAGGCCCTGACTTGAGAGGTGCCCCAGGAAATCGAGGGGCCTGAGGTTCAGGGTGTGGGAATGTGGAGGGTGGAGGAGTATGTCAGGGGAGGGGAGACTGGAGACGCGATGAAGTCCTGCCATGGAATGTGGACTGGATCCTAAGCACAACGGGCCAGCCATTGTAGGACTTGAAGCGGCAGAGTGACGTAAGATATGCATTTGAGAAAAATCCTTCTGGCTGGAGTGTAGTGACTGATTAGAAGAGGGAGTCTGGAGACAGGAGAAGGCAGAGCGGTGCTTGCTGCAGTAACGATAGTGAGTGATGGCGGTGACTGTGAGGAAGAGAGAGGAATGGATGAGCTACTTAGAGGATGGATGGGTAGATGTGGGAGATGAGGGAAGAGAAAGGTCGTGCATGAAGATGGTTCCACTCAGTGGGACAGGAGAGGCAGGGAGAAGTGGATACTGCTCTGCAATTTGCCTGTTTGCCTCAGACCGGCTCCCTGCCTTTCCACTGCTCTGCTTCGTGTCACAGGGATGATCCTGCAAACCCCATTGCCCAGATCTCCTCGCCAACTCTTCGAGGTACGTTCAGCCAATGGAAAACATTGGCCAGAAGTTGGAGGGCAGAGGGATGGGAGAAGCCAACGTATTTTTCCCTCGCCCTCCGCTCTCTGTTCCGGCAGCTGCAGCAGGGCTGGTGGCCGCTTTGCTCTGAGTGGCTGCCCCACCACGAAGCCACTCCCTCTGTGCTTCCAGCTCCTGCCTGGCAGCTGTGGCAATACCACTTCCTTCTTTGCCCCCCAGCCCAGCAGTGGGGTGGGTGTGGTTTCCTCTGCTGTGAGTTCCTGTGATGTCTCACCATCCATCCCATTTGGCCTTTTAGCTTTTTCATCACCATATGAAATTTGTCGTATTGAACAACCTGTCACGGGCTGTTTTTCTGAGGGGACATTCAGCAATATGGACGTGTTGGTTTTGAGATGCCTTATGAGACATTTAAATGGAGACGTTTTACAGGAAGTCATATATTGATTGAAAGGTGCAGAGAGTGGTCTTAGATGGAGACAGACTTTTCTGGTAATTGAAACTAGGCGAGAGGATGAGGTCCTTCAGGGAGATGGCATAGCCATTGAAGAGCAGAGAGCCTAATACAGAGCCCCGATAAATACCCCAAGGAAGATCAGCTCAGCAAGACACTGGTAAGGTGCCGAGAGACAGAAACCTGTCAGGAGGGTTGGGTGGTGCAGAGGCCAAGGGAAGAGATTTTCAAGACAGAGACGTTGTTTAAGATCTAGCTTGGCTTGGTGGTCACATAGATAAGGATTGAGAAGTAGTTCCCTGGACTTGTCAACAGAGAAATCATCAGGGGCTTCAAGGAGATCAGTTTCATGAGAGTAGTGGGGCAGAAACCAGATCGCAGTGTAGAAGAGAAGGGAGCAATGGGGGGCAAGTCAAGAAATTGATGGCAAAGGAAAAGAAGGGAGGGGTAGATAGAAGGACAGGAGAATAGAATGGAGGAGGGCATTTCCTTGTGGCTCTTTAATCTGGCTGGGAGGGGCCAACAGAGGAGAGCGTGAAGATGTAGGAAGAGAGGATGGCATCCTGAGCCCAAGGAGGACTGGCCCCTGTCTTCAGCTCCCACCAGCTGGATGTTCCCTTTCTCTAGTTTTCCACGTAGGCTGTGGAAGTTGTCCCTTGCCTCCTTGGATCAGCTGCCCTTTATTCTTTCATCCTTTTCTTATTTCTCAGCACATCTTGCTCATATGTTATGTGAAGACAAACAAATCACCACCGCTGGTTAATTTTCTTGAAAAACCCCCAAGGCAGGTACCATTTTGGAGAACTACATATTGTGCCTCAAAAAGCCAAAGTAGCCCATTTTTCCTCTTACTGGAAGAGATTGCTGTTTCCTGGAGAACCCGATGAAGAGGGTGACTCGCACTTAGGAATAACGTTGCTTGAAAAGTGCAAAAGGGGAGGTAGTTTGGCTATGAGGGGCCTCTGAGGCCTGAGACTTCCTGAGAGATGGCAGACTCAGAGCTCCCATTTCCCTCTGACCCTGGGCTATGAGCTCATCAAATGAGATGGCAAATAAAGTCACTGACATGGTTTAAAGCATAATTTTTTTCTCTCTTTTTCATTCAGAGCAAATTTAATGGAATTTGCATACAACATATGGATGAAATATCCATACGATGGGGCTTGAACATATCCTCATGATTCCCCTTCCCTTTTCTACATCTGGCCCCTTTAGCTCTGCAGACTTAACCTCACACCATCAATCCACCCAGTCGGTCCACCTAGCGTCTGTTCCTCCTTCACCTCTCGTCGTTGTCGTCACCTTGTTCTCCACTACTGCCTCCTGCAGTAGCTGTTAGGTCCAGGGAGGTTGGTTCACTGTGAGCAAGTAACTGTCAACTCCATGGACAGGTGGAAGTGACTTGGCAGCCGGGATGAGCCCACCCTGAGTTAATTATACCAATGAGGGTCAAGGAGAATGGGGATGCAGCTGGTCTGCAGAGCCCCGGCAGTTCTGAGACACATGCTCCTGGATCCACACGTTGCTCCATATCCAGCCTTACCTTTCTTTGTTCTCTCTCTTGACTGCATCCATCTTTCTGCTCTCCTTGTCTCTTTGGGGAGGGGGGTCAGTACCAGCCCAGGTGCAGTCCCCAAATACTTCAAACTTCCAAGCCCTACGTAGGCTTGTATATCCACTTGCTTGGGTTCCCCTGGCATTCGTGATAACAAGTTGAGTGGTTTCTGCCCTAGGCTCTCTTTTCTGGCATCCTTCCTTGCTGAATTGTCAGAGGAGGCCATTGAGAGGGCATAACCACCAGTTGACTCGAGAGCTGGACCCGGGCAATCAGAGACTCCTCACCCCTTCCCCTGACCTTGGAATATACATTCTACCCACCGTTCCCACAGTGGGAACCATTTTCAAGAACTCAACCTTGACAGAGTAATGTATTCTTGAAACCGTGTGGACAGTGTACGTGAGTATATACCTGTTAAGGTCTCTGTGTAAACTCAAGATCTTGGCGGGTGGGTGCTGAGATCTATTTGTCTTTCAGCTGACAAAGGCAAGCCTTGTAAGCAGGTTCCCTTGCTTGGTAAAACTGCTACTGACTAGTCTGGAGCGGGCTGCCTCTTTCTTCAGTCTCTCATTGCCCTCTGTGTATAGGGGTCAGTCTTCACACCAGCAGATAATCTTAATGCTTTGTTTTCTTCCAAGTATGTACAAATCAAATAATGCTTTTGTGATGAAAATTATACAACATTATACAGAGAACCAAACATATACTTTCCATTACATCTTTGATGTACTAGTTGGTGTTAAATTGACATATTTCTTCACCCGTGTTCTTTGGACTGATTTCTTTATTCATGTCTGTCTTTCTTCAGATGATTTTCTAGTAATTTATACAAATACGTGAATCTGTATAAACTAATATATTTTACTCTGAACTTCAGGTTGCATCCTTTGCTCTCCAACAATCATTGGAGTGCTGTTTTCAATATGTCCACACAGGGATTCAAAATAACAAAAATGTTTTTGAAAAATACTGTCGTAGGTTGACAGAGTGGTTTATAAATTATAGAATACGCTTATGCTCATAATTCTTCATCACAACCCTGCTTATCATGGCTGGAATTGCTGCTACACCTGTGGGGGGCTGGCTGTGAGCTGGGGGCTGGCTGTAGCTGGGTTGGGGGCCTGACTGGGCTACATACCTCCTATGCCCCAGCTAGTAACTGGGGCTTGTGCTCATGGGGGTAGCAGGGCTCTGAGAGGGAGAGTAGAAGCATCGTGAGACCTAGCTCTGAACTGGCACACCATTGTTTCTTCTGCCTTCTATTGGCCATGGCAAGTCACCTAACTTCAAGGGTGGGGAAATCAACTCTGCTTCTTGATGGGAGAAGTTGGAATGTCACATTGCAAAGAGTGAGGACACAAGGAGTCAACCTGGAGCTATTTTTGCAATTTGGGATGGCGCTTGGTGCCTTCCTCGAGGAGGTCGTCCAAAACCATTTTTCAAACATCCCATGTTCCTATAAATCTCCACCTCTGGTTTGGCAGCCCCTAAAAATTCCCAGTCAGTTTTGGTGAGGGGACACTTGGTGACAGTGTTGTCTTTCAAAATGAGTAGTTCTGTTATCGACATTACATTTCTCCCCATATATTATTTATAAGGTTTCCCTGTTTGTATGTGCAAACTATCTCTGTGTATATTTTGAGAAATAAATTGTACATGCCTCTTTTTTTTCTTTCACACACCCTACAGAGGTTATAGAGACAGTCAAAGTGTCCAAATTTTTGAGAAATTGGAACAATCAAGAGTTGCCTGTATGGAATGCTGTTAACAATGGCAATTCCCGTTACAGTACCTTTCATCTGAGACACTTAGGGTCTGTTAACAGATTAAAAATAGTAAAAGATGCTGGTTGAGAGAATTTTCATTATCCTGCGCTCTGTAAAGTTGGATTGTCATTGGTTTGAATGATCCTGAAAATGCATTTTTATTACTACGTGCATAGAAGCCCCTAGCAGTATTCTTAGTAAAGCAAGGTGAGTTATAAGCAATCTGAGTTATAAGCAATCATCTGATGGAGGGTAAATGTACCACAATCCATTTTAAGCAAAATTCAATATAAAAGTCTTACCATGGAAGAAAAACTTTATATGATCTTTTTTAAAAAAAAACTTCAAGAAAAATAAAGACATGACACCATATTCAGTTTAAAGTCAGTGACTTATAAGCAAAGCAAAGTAAAGACAGTCTGATTAAGGCCGTTGCATTGTTCTGGAAGTTTTTGGGTCTCACCCAATTCTGTGGGCTTTTTAGAACCTAAGCTTCTAGGGCACAGACAACTTCATCTTGACTTAGGACCGAGCAAATGCACGGAGCATTTCTCAATAAATAGGCATTAAATTCTAAGTCCAGAAGGGCCTTGAGATGCCCTCTCTTTACTCCTTGGTAGAACTGTTTTAACCAGCCACGGAAAACAGAATTTTTCCTTTAAATCTCAAAATTCAGAGATTCTACAATCAGAATTTACTTCTCATATTCCCTTGTGGTCTGCTGTGGGCATCTGTCGAATGGTATAAACTCTGCGTGGGGACCCTCGCCTACACTCCAGGCCCACGGTTTGGGCTGCTGTGGTGCCATGCTCTGCTCAGGGGCCTTCTTCTTGGAGGTCAGGGCTCCAGTGAGCCTTGGTCATGTTCTTTTATGGACCCTTGGGCGCTTGACCACTCTGACCCTCAGTCTCATTTGCAGGTTTTGGGGAGGATTAAATGAGCTCATGTGATATCCAGGTGACTGAGGCAGAGTAGGCTCGGGTTGAATCTTTGCTTCATTTTCATTAGCTGCGGAGAAGACGATGACAGCTTGGTGCCTCTCCAACTTTAATATGGGTATGCCTCTCTTGTGGGTCTTGTTAAATGCAGGCTGGTATTCAGTAGTTCTGGGTGGGGCCTGGATTCTGTGCTTCTAACAAGCTCCTAGGTGACAGTGACGCTGAGGGCAAGGGTCCAGCACCTGTGTTTTTCCCTTTCCGGAAGAGCAGGACGTCTGCCCCCACCCCCCACCCCGCCCCAGGTGGAGAAAACATCCGCAACGTGACTACTAGGAACCAGCTTCCCTCACAGGAAAGGGACCTGTACCACTGCTCCCAACCATTTTGTCTGAGGCGCAGAAGCCAAAACACTGACATGCTGAGGTTTGCAGCAAAGAGGAGGTTTATTCACAGGGCAGCCAAGCGAGGACATGACGTGAGAATAGGTCTCAAATCCACCTCCCCAAAGGCAAGGGGTTTGGGGTATCTGTGGGATAAAGGATAAAGAAGCAGGGCAGTATGAGGCATGGGGAGCACGAGGAAAGGCGATTGGAAAAAGGTGTGCTCATCATTGTTCTGAGATGGCGTAACTAGGCTACAGGGCTCAGCACATTCTCAGGCTGGAGTTTTCGGCCCTCTGATGGCAGGAGGTCAAAAGACACTTGCCCAGGTGGAAGATCGGTGGTCCTCTGCAGTCTTAACCAGCTCAGCCTAACTAAACACAGCTGATTCCAAGTTCCTGGACAATGCCTGGGGCCAACATATTATTGCTTATGCTACATGCTACTTGGAGGTCGTGCAAGTGTTCAAGCTATCTTGATGAGTGAAGACAGGATTTGACTAATTCTTACACATGGTTTCACCTCCATACGAGCAGAAGAGGCCTGTAGGCTGAATCTGGCGCCTGGCACCTGTAATTGGAGGCAGGTGGTTTTAAAATGGGCTCTCCCACCCTCTGTGTGATGTTAGGTAGGTAGACTATTGAACCTTCCTTTGCCTGTTTCTCCACCAGCAGCATGGGGACACTCAGAGTCCCTCTCTTGGGGGCTGTTACGGGATTCAGTGAGCTATAGATGCATGCACAGGCACATGGGAGACACCCAGTGTGTGTTGCCTTCGTGCTTATTTTTATTAGGAGACCAGTTACCATTTGCCAAAAATCAGTTGTTTGTCCAATGGGGATTATAAACATCCATTTACCATTAGCTACTGAACAGATACTTTACATAGTAACTACTTCAAGTATTATTTAAGATCAATTCTCTATGTTGTCTTAAGCAGGTGTTAACACCCAATTTCGTGAATACTACCAAGTAAGTCACTTCAAAATCATCTAGAGCAATCTATTTCACTTAGCAAGCCTAAAGCTATAGTTCAACAATTTTATTTACTGTTCTATGAGAAAAATTACTCTGAACAGCTATCCCCTAGATAAGTAATCAGCTAAAGCTAGTTTGACTGACTAAATCTGATTTACTGGGTTAATAAGCAAGTTGATTTAGAAAGGTCTAATGCATATTTCTCATCCATTCTGCATTAAACTGTTTCCCATGTCTTTTTCCCCATTCATACATATCCAAATTCATACTTCTGTGCTGTAGGGCTTGGCTGAACTACACCTGCTTTTAGTGAAACTTTTCTCACCTGCACTATTGGAGATCATTTTAGTCTCCTCAAGACTCCCACTGGGTTATCTCTGTTGTGACACTTGACTATTTGGCGTATTTTATTTTATTTTATTTGGCGTATTTTATTTTATTTTATTTTATTTTATTTTATTTTATTTTAAATAGCCTTCCTTTACTCCATGCACACCAAACAGTAAATGCTTTCACTTAGTAAACGTGCATTACAATTTTCTGAACTCTTCTGCTCTGGGCAAGATTCATAAATACATCAGGCAAACATAGTGAAAGAGGAGACAGTACTTGTGTTATATTCAATTGGGTCTTGATACCTAAGTGTGACTCTTAACCAAGGATTATACAGTAATTAAGGCCACAGGTTAAAGTTGTTTAGAGTGTGTCCTAAAGTCTCAGTGACAGAATTTAAATCTCTACTCTGGAAATTGTAGACCTGAGACAAATTACTTCCCTAAACGTCATTTCCTACATCTGAGAAAGATAATAGTATTTACCTTGTAGTAGACTGAATAATACCGTTGCTCCCAAATGTCCACCTTCTATTCACCAGAACCTGTGAATATCACCTTAAATGGCAGAAGGGACTTTGCCAATGGGATGAAAGTAAGGATTTTGAGATGAGGAGATTCTTCTGGACTACCTAGATGGACCCAGTTGTAACCACTGGTGTTCTCATAAGAGAGAGGCAGAGGGAGTTTTTACTCCAAAGAGAATGTGATGATGAAGTTGGGGTTGGATTGATGTTGCCAGAAGTCAAGGAATGCTGGCAAGGAAACAGATTTTCCCTTAGAGCCTCTAGAAGGAGGATGGATGGCCTTGTCAACTCCTGGTTCCAGCCTAGGGAAACTGGTTTTGGAACTCTGTCTTCCAGAACCATAAGAGAATAAGTGTGTTTTGTTTGAAGCAAGCACATTTGTAGTATATTTACAGCAGCCATAGGGAACTAATGCGTACCTCATAGGAACTATTTCTCCGATAAAAATGTGTGACTGGAAACACACTTGGTGGCATGTCTGACACATGGTAGGTATGCTACCGTAGGTAGTTCTTGGAAACTGAAGCCTTGATTTTGAAGGATCATCAAAACCAATACAATGATTGCCATGTTTCTCCTTGTTCATCCTGGTGACAAACCTGTAGAGAGTGCTTCATCCTTTCCTACAGGACGCCCACACCTAGTACTTAGAGGGAAGAGGTTATGTCTCACTTAAGGCACCTTCTTCTTTTCCTTTCTACTTTTTTTTCAATTAATCTTCATCCAACTGGCCTTTGTAAATTAAAAACAAACAAAAAAAAAAACATTTCTCAATGGATTCAGATACTACCCCAAATTAATATTCCAACCAAGTTCTTGTTCTTCTGGGTCTCATCACCAGAAATTTCTGAGCTGAAATCCTCTCTAGTTTCTAAGATCAGTCATTTTCTCATTTCTCCCCTCTCTAGTTCAGAATCTAGTCAGTTTAGTCCCTTCTCTAACCACAACATCTAATAAGGTGACACAGCAAAGTGATGAACGTCTAGACAGTCTGGTTCTCATGCTGGGTTTCTGCGCCCTACTTACTGTGTGGCATTAGACAAGCTATTCAACCCCTCTGGGCCTCAGTTTCCCCCAAAAAAGGTGAATATTACCTACCTATCGTGTTTCCATTTTGAGGATTAAGTGACTCAATATTTGCTAAGCACTTAGAATATTACTTGTTATAGTCTAAGCACTACAATTGTGCTTGTTAATACTAATAAATGCAATTCCAAGCATATAACTTACTCAACTTTCTGTCATAACTTTGAAGTGTTGGTCTATCTGTTGGCCAGCATTGCAGGTAAATGAGTCGAGGCATAGGCTGAGGCATTGCTACCAGTGAGTGGTGTGTTCCCAGAACTAGGGACAGCCGTGTGAAATGGGTAGTGGTTCTACTTGGAGATGGGACAGACTGGAAAATGACAGCCTGGGAAGGAGGTGTGGTGTCCATATCTTTGGTGTCAGATCTGCTGCCTGCTGAAACACTGATATCGGCATAAGCCGTAAAAGGGGGGCTGGGGAAAAGAGGGGCAGAATGGAAAGGGAAAAGAGGGGCAGAATGGAAAAAGGTAGCCTGGGAAGGAGGTGTGGTGTCCATAGCCTCGGGGTGAGATGTGCTGCCTGCCTGAGCTGAGAAAAGAGAGTGAAAGTGGGAGAACTTCTCCCTAGCTTCTCACTGTTCTTGAGGTCTAGCACACACTGGACACTGGACAGCTCAGCCTGGGTCTTGACATTCCATTGTACGTGTCACAGAGCAAGGGCTGGCGGGTCAGGGGGTGGGCTGGGGACCCCACGCAAGCCCAGCCCCTGGAGAAACCCAGCCCAAGGACAAAGAGCCCGAGCCCTTCTGGCCTTTCTAGCAGCTGGGACTTCTTGCTGTGGGTGGCAGGGGTTTGACACCGGATGGGCCACCATGCGGAGACCGCTGGGGACTGTGGAAGCCTTCTTCCCCAGAGCTCACCCTGTCTGGGCACCGGCTCTGCTGGCCCCTCAGCTCTGGGTATGTGTCGGCCAGCCCTTCCCCGCAACGGGGCCCAGATACCAGAGCCTGCTCAAGGTGAGTGCAGGAGGCACCCAGAGCTTACCAGGCTGTGGCCCGCCTCCTCCGTGGACCTCCCCAGCTTGTCTGCGAGCCATGGAGACAGGAGCACCTTCTCCAGGGCTGCTGAGCTGCTGGCATCACCATGAGCCAGGCAGTGAAGATTTTTGAGCAGAGGATGCAGAGCCCTGACCCGACTGGATGCTTCACCCCATGATGTCCCTTCCTGGCAGATAGGTTCTTTCTTCACTTATTTTTCAAAATTTGGTAAAACAACATTTAAACCTTCAACTGTTCTTCAGGGTATACAGATGGTAGTGGCTTAGCTGGGATTCGAAGCAAGCCTGTGTGATTCCAGAGCTCATGCTCTGGACTCTGGTGCCTCCTTATCATATATGCTTCATGTAATACTTTTTCTTTTTTTCTTGAAGTCCTTATGATACTTAGCCCTATGTGACATACCTGTAATGAACAGATACACTGTCCTGCAGGAGGTGTTCTTTTGTTCAACGCGTGAATTGGTCATCCACCACACTGGGTTTTAATCTCAGAAGAAAGGTCAGGGACCACCAGTTGTCAGCATAGCACCACCCCACATTTCTAATTGAGGCTTGCAGCCTAGTATTTTCCCTTTGGTCTAGTTTGAAGGATCCAGGTATGTAAAGCTTATATTCTAGATAAATCATGGGCTATCCTGAAAGGAATTCATCAATGAATTATTGTGTATGGATGAGAAGCCGGTTTCTGTGGCCTTCCTGGAGTATACCCAGTATGGCATCTCATTTATGTCTAGAAAGCAAGTGTATCATTTATTGCAACTTCACCATGGAGCGATGTATTGGTTTAAAATAAAGTTTGATCAACACAATTTGGTCATTGTGAGTATGCCGGCTGGGTCCACTCTTTACTACACATATGTAACTCTAGAGCTTCTTATGCCCCAGAGAGGAGACATACTTTTGTGTGTCTAAGACAAGGGAAACATGTGTTGTTATTCAGGAGCTGGAAGCTACATCATGACAGGAAAGAATTGAAAAATCCTGGTCTTGGTCTACACATCACTTTACCTTGTTCGAATCTTGTTTCTTTGGTTTGCTTCATTGGAGTGTTTTCTCTCTCCTGGGACTGACATTTTGTATTATATATCAGGCATGTAACATGTAGAAGTTTCAGAACCCAGAATCATATAGATCTGTAAAAATTTATATACTTTTGTTTAAAATCTATTTAAAATAACACTGGGCATAATTCATATATTCCAAAAGTAGTTTGACCCTCTGCTCATGAGATTCTGTTTATGGTATGTCAAAGCAAATTTGGACTTCCATCCCCAATAAACTTTGAAGTTGGAGAACAAAAAAGCTTTTGCTCAAACCTAAATTCTGTCTGAAAAAAAAGGGTAAATATTATAAGCCCTTTCTAACCTCTCCAGGAGCAGAAATGATTCACAGCTATGGCATTGAACCATAAGTTCTTGATCTAATTTGAGAAGAGTTCAGTAAGAAACAATGTCTTGATTTTTGTTTCTTTTGTTTCTTCCTTGTTTTCTTGTCTTGCTTACCAACAATCCACTGTAATACATGAGTAAGTATGGCAGCAGGTTGACTGTTCTCTGGAGCTCATTAAATGAACTGTTTTTCCTAAAATGAATTTTGTCTACTTGTTTTCAGCCCCTCTTCTTTCCTCTGCCCTTTACTATAACCAGAGCTCAGCAAAAGCTGACTGGCTTTGTGAGACCCTACTTAGGGTAATCTTTTCTTCATTATTTTATTCATGTCCCCTCCATTTCATTGTTTGCCTTCTCGAAATGTGTTGAAATCTTTCTGTGGTTGATGACTTCCACAATATCTTGGCTTTTATTGGTTGATAACTTTTGGTATTTCTACAGTTTTATTTAAATATCATTTCAGGAGGACCAGAAAGTAAATATATTTCCTAGTCTGCCATCTTGAGCTGAAAATCCCTGGTGATTTTAGCATTCAATATTCCCATGGGAAAGCACCCAACCTTGGCATTAATAGAGGTAACACTCAAGATTTCAGCTTTTCTTGAGCAATCACTAAGCATTTAATATGTGCTCATTTCTAATGGGAAAATAATAACTATCTCATGGCATCGATTTGTGGATTAAATTAGATAATGAACATGAAAATGCTTTGTAAGGTTTAAAAATCTATAAAAATGTTTTTGTTATTATTTGATTTGTTGCTATTTCAACTTTAGCTGACAGTTGTTTATTACCTTGCTTATATGAGAAAATGCCTTCTGGTTTATTGTTTTGAAAGCCAGATTATATTTTTCAATAGCTCAATGGAAATGGCATCATTTGTGAAGGTTAAGGGTGAAGGCATAAATGTTTCTTGACACCTATCACTTTACAGTGTTTTCAGGAACTAACTGACTCATGTATTCCTCTTCCAAATTTTGCTGAGGACCTCCTACCAGCCGGATGCCTTCCATCAGGTGTTGGAAAGCATTTTCTGGATTTTAAATATCTTAGGCTCTGTGGGCCATATTCAATTTCTGTAACTTCTCCTCCTCTTTCTTCTTCAACAAACTTTCTGAACGTGAGAACCATTATTAGCTCACAGTCACACAGTTCCAGGCTTAGCACCTGATTTGATTTGTGACCAGTATTTGCCAATCCCTACTCTGCGTCCTCACTGAGGAGGAGGTGCATGTTTGAATAAATCACTTCTTTGAATCAATTATTGGTCTTCTGGGGCTTGTCCTTATTCTCCTGCAGTCTCTAATCGTCATGGCATCCAGAGAGATCCTGTTAAAACATAAGTCAGATTATGTCACTCTAGTCTCTTCAGTGGCTTCTTCACAGGAAAAGCAAAGTCCTCAAAGTGTCTCCACAGCCCTAGATATCCGGGCCTCTTGACTGTTTCCTTCTCTCTCCACTTTGCTCCCTCTGTTTTCCACACACTTACATCCTTTCTGCTCCTTGGATACTCGAAACCCACTCTTGCCTCATTGACTTCCCATCTGACTGTTCCCTCTGCTTGTACTATTCACTTCCCAGATATGCACCTTGCTCACTCTCACAGCCTTAGGTTCCCTCTTAAATTTTATCTTCCCCAGAAAGCCCTCAGTGATCACTTAGTTTCAGATCACAGCCTCTTCCTACCAGCTAACAATCTCCATCTCCCTTCCCTGCTTGCTGTTTTTCTCCAGCACTTACCTGATATACTAGTTATTCTACCCATTTATTCAATTTTTATTTATGTATTTATACTTATGATTTTATATTTGCTTCTTTACTTTTGTCTCTCCCCTCAGCTCGAGAGAGGCTATATTCATCTGTGTTAATCACTGCTGTGTTTCCTGAACATACCTATAAAACATACTGAAGAAGGGTGCCTGAAATTTTGTAAAGGATCAATCAATTTTCTTGGCTGAATGAAGAAATATGTTCATAAATTAGTGAACAAATCTCTCGGGTTTCTGAATTAAGGACTAATGGGAAGAGGAAGGCAAATTGTTGGGACAGGGTACTGCAAGCAGTAGTATTTGGAGTACTCTGATAGCTATCCTAATAGATAACATTTTGTTCATTTAAATAGTTTTAATGAGAGAGCTGGGAACTAGGGACACACAGCATCAAGGTTTTTATAATGCATTCTGTAGAGTTCTTTTTAAGTGTGTACATATATCATTGAAAATATATGCATGCATATAAACCTCTGTTACTTTATTCAGTGCTTTACAAGAGCCCCTCAAGGAAGGGGTAGTAGCAACTATCAGTATCCTTCCTTTATGATGAGCTTAATTTATTCAAAGTTACATCGTAATTTATTTGTAACTGTGAAACTAGACATAGTTATTTAGTAGACCCTCCCTAGAAACCTATGACGTTAATAAAACCAACAAAAATGTGTTCAGTTTCCAATGATACACACATTACAGACTCAATTATATGTCACCCATTTTAATGAAGGGAAGAAGTGATTTAACAAATACAGAGGAAACAGAATATGAAATTTTGTCCTCCATTAATATTAGTAATGGATAAAGTGGGCTCCAACGCCTTCAACGTAGCTTGAGAACATCACCTCTGTGTCATGGGCAGGGGGATGCTCTGCCAGGATGTCTTTCTCTGTCACTGAGAAAATTTTCCATAATATATAATGATACTTACTGAAACAGATATGGGGCATTTGGGTAATTAGGAATCCGTAGGCATATTTTTCCAGAAGCCTTGACTACAAAATGAAGATAGTAGATTTGGACACTTTCAGCTATGAAGAAGTTGTTTGGGTATTCATCTTTATGCCGAATGAAGTAAGCTTATTTCATCTCTGTAGCTTCCCATATACCATTTTTCCACCTCTGTTTTGTGTTTGGAAAGATATTTAGAAATTAAAACTCAAGTTAAAAAGTTAGTGACATGCTTCCCTGGTGGCCCAGTGGTTGAGAGTCCGCCTGCCGATGCAGGGGACACGGGTTCGAGTCCCGGTCCGAAAAGATCTCGCATGCCGCGGAGTGGCTAGGCCCGTGAACCATGGCCGCTGAGCCTCCGCTTCCGGAGCCTGTGCTCCACAACGGGAGAGGCCACAACAGTGAGAGGCCCGCGTACCGCAAAAAAAAAAACCAAAACAAAACAAAAGTGAGTGACAGCTTAAATGATATATGGAATATTTTGCTGGCCTACAAGTGCATGCAGAATTAAATATGACCCAGTTGAAATGTTAATTTTATCTTAATGTGTATATTGGGGTGGAGTCTTAAAGGTGCCAGAAAACAAGCATTCACCCATTCTGTTTGTAACTGCAGCACACAGACACCTTCAGTTACCAGTTCTGTTCATTCCACAGAATCATCTTGAGAAAACATACTGTTTTTTATGTACCTGGTATATATCTTAATTAGTTTGAAGAATTTCCCAAATATCTGTTAATATGTAGCTCTCCAATTCCAATCTTGCCACGTCCTGTACCGGTGACACAGCACGTAGGAGTTTTATTTCTCTTTCTTTCTCTGGGTTGTTCAGAACCCAACGAAAGAACAATGGAATGGCATCAAAGAGATCAGGGTTCTTGACTCAGATTTACCATAAAATAATACTGTCCTCTTGGGAAAACTATAGTTATTCTAGGCCCCTTTCCTTTTCTTTACTTTGACAGAGCTGCACTAGATGACCCCAAGTAACAATGCGCTCTTTGCAATAGTAGCTTAGATGTTATTGGTTTTCTGAAACAAATGAAGACAATGACACAGGAAACTGTGCAACATCTCTGTAACTATGTTTTCTTAGAGTTGCCTCCATTTTACAGATGATAAGATGGCTGAGCACAGAAGTAGATGTTTTGACCAGAGGTTCCAGAGTAGATGGAAAAGAACCACAAGTTTCCTTCCTTCCTGAAGCTCACTTAGCCAAAACATAGGCTTCTGAATATTAAGCTGTAAAGCATATTATCAGTATGCTTTAAAAGAAGTGGTTCTTCTAGGATTTCTAATTAATAGCAGGAGGTTTTGAAACTCTTAAAAGATCATCTAATTTTGTGAGATTTACAGCTCTATTTTCCTGTCAAGCAAGTTGTATTAGTGCCAGACAATCATCTGAGCTTCTGGATGCTTCTCTGAACCTTTTGAATTTTTCTTCTTGCTATCTGAAATTCATGCCAGATAAGCCTTTTTCTAGAGAGTATGTACAGACCTGTTTTCATAGAAGAAAGCGATGCAGTGAGTCAGGACGGGGGTTAAGCCCTCATTCTCAGAGTGGTATTGAGCTCCTGGTGAAATATAATCATCATTTCCTCAGAAAAGAAAAGCAATTATCTCAAGTTTTTAATGCCATTAACTATTTATACATTTACGTATAATACATATATTTATTGTACCTACGAGTTGTGTTTTCCTTGGGAAGTACAAAGCTATTTGAGATATAGGTTGTTCACAGTATTTGTTTTCCCACAAATACTGTGACCCTTTGAGCAGGAAGGTCTATATTTTACTAACATCTAGAACAAGCAGCTAACACGGTGTCTAAGATGTAGTCAATAAATATGAAATAGATAAATGAACACATTTTTAAGGAAGGGCCAGGACATGAACAAATAGAAAATTTTCGTTTTTAGTCACAAAGCCACAACAGACATAAAAATGATACAGACAACAAGTGCTACGGTCATTCAGAGAAGGCATAGAATTGATACAAGGATCTCCTCTATGGCACAGAGAACTATACTCAATCTTTTGTAATAACTTATAAGGGAAAAGAATCTGAAAATGGAATCACTGTGCTATACACCTGAAACTGACATGACATTGTAAATCAACTATACTTCAATTAAAAAACAAACAAACAACAACAACAAAAAACCAAAGAGGTCATAGAAGTTCTTATGGGATTCCAGAAGAGAAGAGAAGCCAAATGAGGACGGTAGAAAAGGCTTTTGAATCAGTTCACAGGAAAAGTCACAGAGGAACTAGTGTTTGATCTGAATATGAGATTAAGATTAAGATGAATTAATCTTAATTAATTAAGATTGCAACACAGGGATATTACAGATGAACGTAATCACATAAACTTACTATACTGAAACTTGCAGAGGTTATGAGTGTTGTTCAAGATCCAAAGCAAGTGCATTGTGGAATCAGAATTTTAAGTGAGGCCTAATGAACTAAAAACAAACGAACACAGAAACAAGCCCTTCCTGTGATACTATGTTGCCCTTGAAGTCTTTTTTCTGGTGGGTTGGTAGAAACTGGTTCCAGTGTTTCTTGCAGGAATGACGAGTTCTGACCCCCGTGGCTCCTGAGCCCCAAGTTGATCCTCAAAGTTTCCTTTAGAATGGACTTGCTAAAATGCAGACATGCAAGTATTCATCACGCCTGTGTCCAATCATTTCTCCTGCCATTACCTACTTCACTTCTGGATTATATGAACAATTCACTGTCTTCATTTATGCTTTTCCCTCCTCCAAGTATTTCTTTCTCCCTATGGGGCACCTGGGAAACCCACTTCATTTTGCAAAACTCAATTTACATATTATGTCTTTTGTGCAGTCTTCTTTTTAGTGTTGTGATCACACCCTCCTTTTTGCTACCCTTGCACTTCTGCATGCCTGATTGTTGCACTCGCTACACTGTATTGTGATTGTATTTTTTACATATCTCTGTGTTCTCCTGGGCAACATTCCTTGGGGCCAGGGACTACCTTTTTTCATCTATTGATGTTGCCTTAGCATGTTACTTGTTGTGAAGTAGTTAGTTATAAAAATGAGATTTGAATAAATTAAAAATTTTTATGTATATATTACTTATTATCACTTTACAGATATAACAAGAAAAAGTATTAATGTTGGTGCTGAAAGTTCACTTCTAGTAAATGGTGGTGGTACTTGACTCTACTTATAATATTTTCCCACTATTTTATATCTTTCTACCTGATAGCTCTTCTTTATTTCCATCTATGTTTCTTTATTACTAAACCAAGAAAAACAGGTATGAGGGTAGGGCTATGCCACACGTGGCTGGAAAAATAAAGAAATTGTGTGGGCTTTTCATGAGAAAATCCTGAAGCATATGGGTCTGCATGTTCCCTTTGAGGCACGTGGAGGGGTCTGTTTCTGATTTCTTTTACATTGTCAATGTGGATGATCATTTTTTACTTCTGGGGGAGGTGGTGGTGGAGAGTGAGAAAATGTTCCTTTCCTGCTCCTGATGTTTCAGTCCTGTCAAGAGAGCTCTTAGAATCATTTCAGCCATGCTTCTTTACTGACTCTGCCCCAGGGTGATCAAGTGACTTATATAGAAAGCTTGAAAAGAATTAAGTGAGCATGCTTGCCTTGACTAATTCTGTCCTCTCCCTTGAGAGTGTGAGTGAGTGTCTTCTGTTTCTCTCATTCTGTGTATTACTAGTTAGTAAATCTGCCCAATTCTGGGGTTCCGTTATGTGATCATCTTATTGGAACTGGATTCTCAACCCAGGGCTATCAACAGTAACAGGAATATTCGGCCCTCCATCTTTCCGCTTTTATCTTATGTCCTAATTTATTCCAAACCAAATGGAATTAAGGCATTGTACTTCCTGGAAGGTAATTAAAAGACCCTAACACTTGGTGCATTACCTGGGAACACTGAGAAATAAAGAGAAAGGAGCAGACATTTAGAGAGCAAAATGTCCATGTGGAAGATATTTAGTTACTGCCAAGGAAGGTAGTCTAGTGCCTTGGTTCTTAATGTATGGTGGGATGTTGAGACCTTTGACTGTTTGAAAATATTTAGGTTTGTACAGTAAACTGCTGAAGCCTAGAAAAGGTTTAATGCATGTTGTATAAGTGTCCCGTGCTTGCTGGGAGACTAATAAACTTGGAGGCTTAACACAATAGAAATTTACTATCTCAGAGTTGTAGAGGCCAGAAGTGTGATATCAAGGTGTCAGCAAGGCAGCCCTCCCTACAGATGCTCTAGGGGAGATTCTATCCCTTGCCTCTTTCAACTTCTGGTGGTTGCCATCTTCCTTGGCTTGAGGCCACATCATTCAGTTTTTGTCTCTGTCTTCACATCACCCCCTTTCTGTGTCTGTATCTTCTCTTTTGTCTGTTTCAAATGTCCCTCTGCCCTTCTTGTATAATAAGGACAATTCTCATTCTATTTAGGACCCATCCAGATAATATAGGATGGAAATCCCATCTCAAGATCCATAATGACATTTGCAAAACTTTTTTTTTTCCAAATGAGGTAACAGTCAAGGATTAGGACATGGATATATCCTTTTGGGTGCCACCATCCAACCCACTATACCAGCCATAAGATACTGTGATTTTGGCTGATGGCTGCAGCTTATGGTGTGGGAGAGTGGCTGTTTCTTTCCAGCCACTTAGGTAAAGGTCTGACATAAAGAAAAAGGGCATTAGGGAGTTGCAGGTGACTGAGCAATACCTGGAGCAGAATGAATAAGGCACCTGGAGGGTCTTTAGTATACAGAGACCTTTACCTGGCACTTGACTTGAGAGTGTGCAGGAGTTTACAGGGCAGGAAAGTCTCAGGCAGCCGTCCACCTTGCCTTACTCTTCAGGTACAGTTTTTCCCAAGCAGGCTTGACTGAGACAAAGACTCAATTGTAAGGAAAACATGTTTTGTAGAACTTGTCGGCATTAACACATATGGTCTACCGTAGGCTGAAGTGACTCCCTTTACATGTGGACCCAAGCTGACACTGGTTTTGTCAATTATGTTGGAGAAAGAAATGTTCTCTTAAAGGCAGCCGCCTTTGGTCTATGCAGTTCCATAGCAGGAGGCAGTGAAATTGGCCATGGCTGCCTAGGACTGTCAAATCTACGCATCACAACTGGAGGTGTAGTGTCACTTCACAGAACCCGTAATCAGGTCAGTACTGCAGTGTGAACCACAAGGTCATCAGAGAGGAAGGATAACTCAAGAGTCCATGTGTGACAGATGCTCAGGGCTGTGCACTGCACATGGAAAATTCATAGTGACAAATCAACGTCAGGCTTCAAAGATTCCTCCTGGATCGAAGTTCGCAGGTCAGAAATTTCAGTTAAATGGCATAGACTAATGGACATCCTAGTGAGGCTAAAACGAAAGAGACTTTATCATTCTCTCAAATGCCATTGAGTTTCTGCTTTGTTCTTTGGTCAAGTTCTGTACTGGATTCTGGGCACAAAAATGTGCCTAGTTCCTCTCTTCTAGGAGTGGGGGATTGGCTTGCTTTTGAGGTTGTTTTCAAATTTGGGGAATAGTGCTGTAAAATCAAATTGTATCTTAGTAACTCTTTAGACTCTTTAAAAGCATGGTTCATGAGAGACTTGATAAACTGATAAAACAGCCAAGGCCCTGAGAGACCCACACCCGTGTCAGTGACAGAAGTCCAAGCTACAGATACTGAAGGAGGTCTCAGTCCCATTCAGGCAATGAAAGCCCTGTCACTGAGAATGAACCAAATGTACATTTGGGAGGATGGTTTATGGACATTTAAGACTTTGGATTTTTAACCCACAGTAACAAGGAAACTTGATTTCACAATTGGGCTTTAATACTTTGGGACCTTAATTCATAAGAGCGTTTAATGTGTGCCCTTTTAATTTCTCTGTGAAGAATTTGATACAGGTGTACTTTCAGATTTGCAACATTTCTATGATTTCTGAATTGTATTACTGGATGCTTTCATGTATTTAATCTTAGTTTGTCATTTAACCTCATCAACTTTCTATGGTTAGCTGTGCTGTGGATGGCTGGTAAAATAAAAAGTTGTTTCTGATCATTGGATATGAGTGGCCCTGGAGTTAATTTAAATTAAGGCAATTTCTAACCCATATCAGAGACATCTGCGATGAAACTCTAAGGCATCCACCAGCAGTTCCCGGAGGCCACTCAAATGAGTAGCCCCATAACAGTGTGAGCAGGACTGTCCTGATAAAAGTCTTTTCTTTTTCCTGAAGAGAGAGCCACATTCCATTAATTACAGGCTTAAAGGCATAGTTGAGTGAGTTAAGAGATTGAAAAAAACAGGGAAGCATTCATGACAATTTCCCTTCTCCTTCCTAATGGTACCAGCATGTGAAGGGAATTTGAGTAATATAACTTTTAACCTCCCTGCTCTTATATTCACTGACACTGGCTAGGTGAGGTGACCTACTTGACTGGCAAAGTTGGGAAGAATAACTGGCCATGCTTTGCTAAGCTCTTCTTTCCTTCATCTTGGGAGTGAGTCTGGTGATAGAGAGACAAAAGTTCTCTGCTCCACTGTGGACATGCCCTTTTCACATGGGTTTGCCTGGAAACAACTTGCTGCAATAAAGTGGGTAAGTCTGGATAATTCTAGAATTCAGTTGACAGACTCACTTTGCTGTCTCATGAAGCCCCATTTTCCAACATGGGCTCTAACAGTAAAAAGTGACATAATGTGTGCGCTCCAGTGCAAAATGAAAATATAGTGCCTCTTGTTCAAACTGCAAAGAAAAGGTGTTCTTTAAAGTATTTGCACTGGGGTGCATAGTGTCCTCCCCAAATTCATGTTCACCTGGAACCTGTGAATTCTGTGCACACGTAAATTCTTTTTTCAGATAGAATCGAGATAAGATGACATCATACTAGATTACGGTGAGCCCTAAATGGGTTCTGTGGGTTGTTCTCTCTTCTCTTTTTCATATATGTCATCTTTTTCAGCAGAAGTGTTTGGCTAATATTGGGAAGTAACACGAGTAAGAAAGGATATGATAAGATTCCTTGGACATTCTTGTTTCTTAAAAAGCAAACTGCTTTCTTTCTGTATTAGAGGTAAGTTCAGATTCAAATGGAAAGCATGGCCTCCCGGAGCTCTTAACACCTTCACTTAGTCTTGGATGTGACCAGTAGCACAGAATTCTGGTGGAACTCAGTAAGACTCCAAATGGGTACCAAATAAGCATGTCATGGAAAGCACACCATAAGCAGGGTGAAAATTAGATGTGAATGGGGCAGCAGGAATGGTAGCAGACACACATATTGCACATGCCTCCTCTGCTCATGCGTATATTTTATTGTCCCATAAACTTTACTTAAAAACGTAAGTTCAAAGATAAAATCACTAAGAATTTCAAGATAGCAATAGCAGAGCATGAAACCAAGCAAGCGTGGGGCCCTTCTGAGCATGGTTCATGCGGGACTTGATCAACTGGTAAAAGAGCCAAGGCTCTGAGATACCCACACCATGTCAGTGACAGAAGTCCAAGCTACAGATATTGAAGCAGCCCTCAATGCCACTCAGGCACTGAAAGGCCTGTCACTGAAAATGAACCAAAATGTAAATTTAGGAGGATAATTTATGGACTTTTAGGACTTTGGATTTTTAACCCACAATAACAAGAAAACTTCATTTCAAAAGAAAGTGTGAGGTCTTCAAGTTTGCTTTGGTTGTTGAGGGTATTTTGCGGTTACATATCAATTTTGAAGTTGTTTCTTCTATTTCTGCCAAAATAGGGGATTTTGATAGGGATTTCATTAAATCTGTAGGTAGCTTTGTGTAATATGGACATTTTAACAATAGTTCATGAATGTGGGATGTCTTTCCATTTATTTATGTTTTCCTTAATTTCTTTCTATAATGCTATAGTTTTCAGTGTACAAGTCTTTCATGTCTTTGGTTAAGCTTATTCCTAAGTATTTTTTTTCTTTTTGATACTATTGTAAATGGAATTGTTCTCCTAATTTCTTTTTCAGATTGTTCATTGTTAATGTGCAGAAATGCAAGTGATGCTTATATGTTGATTTCATATTCTGCAAGCAAACTTTGATAAGTTGTTTTATTAGTTCTAATAATTTTTTTGTGAAATGTTTAGCATTTTATACATCTTTTTCAATACTTTCCCTTTCAGCCTAAGTGTATCCTTAAATCTAGGGGACATTTTGACCTCCATCTTAGGCTTTCATCTTAATTCTCAACTTCTTCAGAGTCTTAGCTGGTCAGTGTTCTACTTATTGTTTGCCACTTTGGAGAATCCAACAAAATGTTTTACTCAAGGTGAGACCTCTTTTCTCTTCCACCTCTGAACCTGAATATCACTTATTACTTACTTCATTCTCTTAGAACTTAGCATTCGAAGTTTAAATGGTAATCTTTCTTAAAGGAAGTCAACATGCTCACCGAATTCAAGACCTCTGGTGAGTTGTGTTAAGTGTGTAGGAATCATATTAACTTGTTGGCTGTTAGCCCCCTTGGAAACATTTCTAAAGTGGTGTTTAGCTTGATATTCAGGTTTATTGGACACCGCATTAAAGAGTTTAACAGAGTAAGAGGAGGCTGGTCGTTCCTAAAGCAGACTTTATCCAAGGGTGACCTTGTAGCCACATGCATTAGGCTCATCCTCGTTGAGTCATTGAGTGCTCTCAACCCCCCTAAACTGTAAACTCCTTATAGACAAGAATTATGTTTTATAGCTCTTGTTCCCCTTCCCTATACCTAAACATGCCTGGAATAGAAGGTGCCTCTATGAACAGGTGTTGCTTTATTTTAAACTACATTTAGTACATGTATATGTTCATTTCCCTCTGGGAAAGGAGGCTACATTCCACAGGATTCAAATATCAAGCCTTTAAACTTCCTTGAACCCATAGATATATAAATAATTGTATAACTATCCTCCCTCTATACAATTCTAAGATGATCATATCAAAGTATGGTGATTAATTTTTTGTTTGTTTTTTTGTTTTTTCGGTACGCGGGCCTCTCACAGTTGTGGCCTCTCCCGTTGCGGAGCACAGGCTCTGGACATGCAGGCTCAGCGGCCATGGCTCACGGGCCCAGCTGCTCCGTGGCATGTGGGATCATCCGGGACCAGGGCACGAACCCGTGTCCCCTGTATCGGCAGGCGGACTCTCAACTACAGCGCCACCAGGGAAGCCCCCATTAATTGTTTTTAATTGCAAACAGATAATAAGCAAAGTGAAAGGAACTTCTTCCACCAAAGTTAAGGCCAAAGTTCAAAAAGTCATATTAATATGGGATTTGTTACTATTCTAAATAGTAAAGAACACTGACAAGAAATATCACAGTGCTGGTTGCTATTATCATCTTCTCATTTTCCATTACAGTTGTTTATATTATCTTCATGGGATATCACTGAAGTTATCAAGGTTTCTTAATAGTCAAATTAAAAAACAAAATCCCTTGAAGTGCCAATACAAAGAAAAATGAGTCAGAACATGAAAACATGTTTTAGACAAGTTGACAACATATATTCTTTGCGCATTTCTCTTTCTGAGAGAAGTTCCATCTTATTCACACCCACATGTACAATAGACTGAATAAAATACAACCCCATCACTCAATGGTGATAAAAAAAGGAAAGACAAGCTGGTTCCAGAAAATTCCCCTATTTATTCCTGGTATCTGGTTGCATCTGGCAAAAAAGAGCATTTTGAAATATTCTCTAAACTTTTGTATTTTATTTTATAATAATTTGCTTATTTATCTCAATGTAAATATTAAAAACGCATGAGAAATATTTTAACATTTGGCATTTGACTATTTCTATCTATTTCCTTAATGTTTCCTTTGCGTTCTATGATGATCTTTTGGGATAGACAGCACATACCACTCTCATACTCCCCAGAGTCTACAGCCCCATACACATGCAAAATAGCTTGTGGGGATGTGTTAACATACACTTGGTTGAGGCAGGAAGGCTGTAGAGTACATAGTTTTTACACCTCAACATTTTAAGTGTTTTTGGAAAGTAACCCTAGTTTGAGTGCAAGTTCCATCGATTTATCAAATGCATTTCAGGTATACCTAGGTATGTCCAGTAAAATGGTAAGGCTATATTACTGGGAGACTATTTACATGAGCAAGTGAAAAGACATCGTGAAAGAATATATTATAACCAAGAGTCAGATATAATACGTCAGTCAAATAGAATGTAGATCCCAGAAACATATCCACACATATAAGGACAACTGATTATTCAACAGAGTTGCAAAGCCAATTTCGAGGAGAAAGGATAGTCTTCTTGACAAATGGTGCCAGAAGCATATAGCACACGGATATTGTGCACAGATAGCCATATGCAAAAGTATGACCTTTGATCCCTACTTCACACCATATAAAGAATTAACTAAATGTAGATCAAAACATAACTCTCTAAAACGTGGACAAAATCTTTTTGACCTTGGATTAAGCAAAGATTTCCTAGAGATAACACCACAAACAAGATCCATAAAAGAAAAAAAAGTGATAAATTGGGTTTCACCTTTGGAAGACATTATTAATAAAAGAAAAGCCACAGGATGGAAGAAAATAGTTACAAATTATATACCTGAAAAGACTTGTGTCTCTAACACGTATAGAACTCTCAAAACTCAGTAATTAGAAAAAATTTTTTAAATTATGAATATGGGTAAAAATATTTTAAAATAGATCCTGCCAAGGAGGTGTACGGATGCAAATAAGCACATGAAGTTGCTCAAAGTAATCAATTATTAGCTAAATGAAAATGAAAGCCCCAGGTGATACCACTACACACGTATTGACTGGCTAAAATTAGAAAAGTCCAACCACACCAAGTATTGGTGAGGCAGTATAGGAACTGCAAGTCTTTTACACTGCTAGTGGGAAGGAAAATGGTGCAGTCACTTCAGTCAACAGTTTGGCTGTTTCCTTATAAGTTGAACATACACCTACCGTATGATCCAGCATTTCTGCACCTAGATATTTATGCAAGAAAAATGAAAGCATATGTTCATACAAAGACTTGTACATGGATCATCACAGCATCTTTATTTTTAATAGACAGAATTGTAACAACCTCGAGCACCCATCAACAGGCGAATGAATAAACCTACTGTGGTATACTCATACAGTGAAACACTACTCAGCAAAGCAAAGTGATCAACTATTGATACCCACAAAAATATGAATTACTCTCAAAATAATTACATTGTGTGAAAGAAGCCAGATAAAAGAGTCCTCACTGTGTGAATCCATTTATATAAATTTCTAAAAAAATGCAAACACATCTCTAACGATAGAAAGCATATCAGTGGTCACTTGGGGATGTGGAGGGGTGGAATGTGAGGGAAAAAAGGGGCTTTATGAATGAGGCATAGAAACACTTGCAAGTGAGGATATGTTCCTTTTCTTAATTGTGTTGGCAGGTCCATGGGTATATGCATATTTCAGAACTTAAATTGTGTTCTTTAAGGATGTGCAGTGTACTGTGTGTCCATTCTATTAACAGAGCCACTAAAAAAAGCCTAGGAACAGATGTTTGTCTCAACAAATAAATGTAGCAAAGAACAGAAAAGTCAAGTACAGTATGATCTCTGTCAGTTGAATTTTCCTATAGTTTATTTCCCTCAAAAAATATATCCGAGTCCTTAAAAGAGATGGGACTCTTAATAAAAGATTAAAAAAAAACCCTGGCAAAGCCATCAGCAGGGTGAGCTCCAGCTACTTTTCAATTGTGGGACACTAGGTGCACAGTGCAGACATGCTAGGATGTTTGTTCTTCCTGCCCAATATTTTAGAGAGGATATTAAACACCCCCGTTAAATGCCTGCAAGTGATGGCCAGAGTGGAGTTTGGAGAATGATGTCTGTGATCTTTAATATGGTTGTGCCTTTGTAAAGAGTCTTACTCAGAATTTCCAGGGTAATTTCGGAGTCAACTTTTTTTTGTTTTTTGGATGATATATATGTCTAACTCACCTCAAGAATATATCCACGTAGACTTGAAGTTAGGGACCAGCTGGTGTATATTTGTGTGGTTATCTCCTGACCTAACCTTTTAGCTTCTTTTTGTTCCTTGATTGTAGTTAAGCTTCATCTTGCCTCAGGGCCTTTGTATTTGCTGTTCCCAAGTTTGGGAAATATCATTTTCAGAAAAATTGTCCATAAATGATCCTTTTTATTCTTTGGTACACATCTCTTAAAGGTATTTTTTTTCCTTGATTGTCCTACCAGCCTAACTTAGTCCCAATTTATCAGATTACCTTACTTCTTTCACAGAATAATAATAATAACAAATATTATCTTTGGTGTCTCTTTTTATTTAGATGAACTTCTTCCCAAAGAACTCAAGCCCCACAGTGACAGAGGTTGTTACCTTTCTCATCCCTTATTCTGGGTCTTAGAACTGTGTCTGGCATGTAGTAAGCACTCGAGGTCTGTTGACTGTGTAAAGAATATGTGAGTAGATGAACAGATTTGGAGTTATTTGAGGTCGCTCTTAATGATGGCTGGTGTTGGTGATTAAATTAAAATTGTAGGTTTTAGAGTTGGAAGTGATCTTGCTGAGTCTCACAGCTACGGCAAATCTCTCCCTACTGTAGCATCCCTGACAGATGATCAAGTCTGGGCTTGAAAAACTGTGTATGAAAGGTCCTAACCAAGGCAACTTCATAGCTTTCTTCAAGCAGATCACAACCTTCCATGGGAGTTTGCTGCCTATTATTCAGCTGTAATTAGGAGAAAACGGTTTGATTTACCCAGAAGCATCTTCTCTCAGTCTCCTTGTTCTAGTTCCTAGAGAATAGACAGGACAGAGTTTCCTCTAAATTACATCCTTTTGGGTTTGCATTCCTGCTAGTAACAAAATAAGCACCATGCTAATGCAAAATTCCCCTTGTCTGCCACTTGTTACTACATTCCTTGTTAGTGTTTAGAAATAATTTGTCTTAATGTTCCACATTATAATTGATGGAGTACAGAAATAAAAGAGATCTTGGGGTTATGTCAGAAGCAATCAGACAGATATTTTAACTTACCCTTTTAATGTTTTTAATGCTGACACTGTGAGGAATTGAGCAGTATAATCACTGCGTTATTGCCATTGCTGAAAAAATGTATTTATGATAAAATTTATGGTTACTTTGAAAGCATTAGCTGATGGGGGAATTGTCAGCTACATCTTAGAGCTCTGAGCATTTCTCAAAAATTTGTGATATGAAAGAGCTCTGCCTTTTCTTGTATTTCTGTTATGTTCAACTACTTCACAAAAAGCATTCTTCATATTCCTGAAATAATGATGGGCTTAGTTGAGATTCTTTTGGGTCCTAAGGGACTAACATGTGTGCATAATAGTGTAGAGTTACACAGAGCCTGGATGTTTGGCTCCAGACTGAAAGCCCCATGGAGTCGTTTTTTCACATCTGTTCACCAATGTGTATGAATGGGAGAAAACCAAAGTTCTTGTTTGTTTGATCAAGGGGAGCCACATTCCTTTTACTTTTGCTGAGACAAACAAGTAAAGAGGTGTAAAATATCTGAAAAGAGCCTCCTAAGGCTTGGTAGAATGCTTAAGTAGGATGTAGAGAATATACAACAAAAAGAAAAGCAAGTGAGTTCTGCTGGCAAACTTTTTCAAGCACAGCTAACAAAATAATAATAGTAGTAACAACAATAGTAAGATTGATTTTAAAAGACTTAAGAGTGGCATGGATTCCTAACCACTCTACATGTATTAACTCCACGACACAGCTCTGTAAAATGGGTGAGGTTATTAAGCCCTTGTTTTTCAAAGAGGAGGTGAAACACAAAGAAGTACCACTCCTGAAATCCCACCACTAATAAGTGGTGGAGTTGGGGAAAAATTATCCAGGCAAATTAATTTCAGAGTTAGTGCTCTTAACCAGTAGGTTATGTCCCACAGGTAATATTTGCACATTGTGAAATCACTTTACAAATACTATTTTTACCCCTAAAGTACACAGGGAATACCCAGGGAAATTGGCATTATATTTATTTTTATTTCTTTGCCAATAATCTGTTAACTTTTGGCAGTTCAGTATCCTTCCACAACTTCTTAAAAATTCAGCTTACAATCCAAAAAAATAAGGGCCAGTGAAAATATATGTCTTGTAAATCCAGTTCAAGAGAGCCACTAAACTAAGGCCCCCAAGGATGTAAAAGAGAAAGCAAAAGAAAAGAAGAGACAAGAAGCCCAAACCTTATGATTAAGCTCCACATTGTTAGGTAAAGGGGCATTTAATTAATGCTTCTTTAATATCTTGTGCACAGAGGCATGGCTCTACAGAAGCCAAGGAGTCTCCCTTTCATCACTGACTCATGGTATGCTTCTGGCAGGGTCACTTCCTTCTTTGAGTCTCAAAGCCTTTCATCAGTACAGTGAAGGAAATAGAACAAGGTTAGCTCTCACAAGCCAGCTCTCATGTTCTCTCATGTTACCTGTGAGTCTAGGTAAATGCCGAATGTCTTTAACATGACAGATTATATTTTTTCTTAACCATTTCTCTTTTCCTGATTTCTACGTAATTTCTAATACATAGTAGAATAGTAGAAAAGAAAACATACCACACTGAAAAGTAACTGATACACTAACTTTCCATTCTCATTTCACTGCCAAGTCAGCCAAATGCCTTCTGTAGAATTCTGATGCAGACAATGAAAACACACTGTAAGTGTTCCAAAGTCTTTTCCATATTTGGTAGTCCTGTGATTTCCTTTGGCAGAACTATCTTGGACTGTCATCTGAAAATCTATCAAAAAGAAATTAAGTAATAGGAATTCATATCAATGGTATTGGAGAAAAAAATCCTTGAACTTATCTTACTGAGGGAACCTTCATTCATGTACAAAATCAACAAGGAGGTTTAAACTTTAAAGGCAACATATTCCCATGAATATAAGGGAGAACATAACACAAATATTATACAATGCTAACATTATGTGTATTCACATATATACAAGTGGTCTTGAAATATATTCCCAGATATTGATTGGATTAAAGTTTGGGGCATTTAAGCATTTTTTCTCATAGAGAACATTATTCTTTAAGGCAAATACAGACACACACAGACACACATATCTGCCCTGCTGGCCTCTCACAGTTTCAGTTGATTCCAGTCATGTCCCCAGTTCATTTCCCCATATATTTATTCTCGGATTAGTGATTTTTGAACAGGTATTCCTCTCTTTAGAAATACCTGTGCCATGACCGCAGAGTAATCAAATTTCTTTTTGGCATTTGGTGGCATATGATGGGGAAAGTAATGAGTTGTATGACAGAAGAGGTACAAGGTGAACCTTAGAGTAACTAAGACTTTATGCATAGTTCTTAATCCCAAAAGGAAAAGAGAAAGATAGCAGCAAAAGTCATTGGAATAAAGGACCTCTGAGATGAATCAGCATTAGGATAATTCATTGGTTACTGATTGTCCAGTCAGTTTAGGTTATAAAGTATTTCTGAGTGACTGCATCACTTTAAGAAAAGATCTACCTAACCATAGCTTTCTTTTGCTGGAATTAGTTTATATGACAGTAATATGCATAGAGAATGGCAATTGTGAATTCATGTCTTCCCCAAATTGAAGACACTCGTTAAGGTACAAGTTTCCCCAAGACTGCAAATGATTTATCCATACTATGCTAACTGAGACTGTGTTTTAGCATTCTTGTTTGTTAAAGGAGATAACAAGGCTAACTTTGAGTAGATTAATAGCAGGATACTTAGAAAATACTTTCAGGTTAAGTTTTGTAAACAAAGTTCAGTGTTTACCCACCAAAAGCAAATCAGCTCATTTAGTATTGCAGGAAATGCCTTCATACTTTTTCACTGCCACTAAAGGAACTTAAAACACCTGTTGGATATATTCCCTCCTAGAATGTCATTTGTACACTTATTCCTAATAGGGCCTGTTATTTTAAATTCAAACTCATAAGGCTCAGAATTGATATTCAGTATTTTTAGTGATCACATGGTTTAGGGTTCTCAGATTTGGGCTCAGACTTGCATTTCAAGCATTGCAATCTGGGCTTGTTAAATGATTTCCTTGCAACCAGGAAAAATTGTTTATCTGAATCTAAAGTCCAATTAAAGAAATGTGATAGTGGGGATAGTGGTTGATGAAGCCGACTAGCATAGCAGCTAGGGCAATTATAGGCAAGTTACATTTAACCTCTCTGTGCCTCAGTGTCTTCCTCTGAAACTGAGTTTCTTCATCAATGGGGATAAATACTGGTACCAATCTGACAGAGTTATTGTAAGAAATGAAGGAGTTCACAAATTTCCTAAAGGCTTAATGTTTGGCTTGTCGTTACTAAATGCTGGTAATTATTAGTAAAACAATAGCCCTCTATTATTTATTATATCAAAATAATAATGGTAAGAGCCTGTTATTTTAGTAGTTCTATTTTTTGGTCATATAGTTTAGACTAACTCATATTGTTTAAATGTGAAACCAAGAAGAAAAACAGTTTTGTGTTTTTTTTAACCTGGTCAAGGAACCCAAATCACCTAATTCAGAAATGTTTCTAACTTGGCATCTGCTTTGAATATGTCACAACCAGAGAAAGTTCATTATCTCAGAAAGTGACAGCCTTGTATTTGTGTAGCATAAAAAAGAAGATACATGCTAGATAAGATACATACCCCTTATCATGGTCATGCCACATATAGTGTAGCACTATTCCTGCTGGGTTCAAACATTGTGATCCAGAGCCTGCCATTGCCTATTATCAGGAGCAGGAAAGCATAAGAACCATATGTGTTTGCCCTTAAGTTGGTCTACAACACAGAGACTGTCAATCAGCCTCTGCTAGTACCCTCCCCGTGGACAACCTTCTGTGCTTTTTTTTTTTTTTTTTTTTTTGCAGTACGCAGGCCTCTCACTGTTGTGGCCTCTCCCGTTGCAGAGCACAGGCTCCTGACGCGCAGGCTCAGCGGCCATGGCTCATGGGCCCAGCCGCTCCGCGGCATGTGGGATCTTCCCAGACCGGGGCATGAAGCCGTGTCCCCTGCATCGACAGGTGGACTCTCAACCACGACACCACCAGGGAAGCCCTTCTGTGCTCTTTTGAGCATGCTTAGATGGAGTCTACCATCAGTGTGGTGGGACTTCACTTCGCTTCAAGTGTGTCCAAGTAGAAGGGTGAAATTAACAAATACTAACCAAATTTGTGGCTGTCCAAACTAGGAAAATAGTTAAAGAATCAGGACATGAAGAATCAGGCAAATACTCATTTGGCATCAACCCAATAAAAAAGCTTCTTGGCGAGAAAAAGGTTGCCAAAGATGAAAGCCCAGAATAGTGCTACTTTAGCCTAACCACAGTGTCAAAGCAAATGACACACATACACACAAACGCAAAAGGAAGCCCTCTTCACACTAATGCCCCCAAATCCTTTATGGGGCTTCAAATTGAGCAGATTAGGTAGGTTGATGGTTGTCCTTTACAGACAGGATCCACCTAACAAAACTGGTTACTAACAGAATATCTCTGTTTTGTCATTTAATAGACATCCCAAACTTAATATACCTTGCAATCAAATACACACAGAGTCACTCATACTTTTCCTGTAGACTTTCCAAAACAGAAAAGCGCAGCTCCATTCTTCCTGGTGCTCAGTTACAAAATGTGCTTTATCTTTGACGTTTTTCCTTTCTCTCTCCTTTCACATCCAATACACAAGCAAAATGTGTCAGCCCAATCTTTGAAATAGAACCAGAATTTGACAGTTTCTCGATTTTTCCACTGTTACCACTCAGGATTAAGATTTCGTTGTCTGTCATCTTAATTATTATCCCTCTAAACTGTGTCCTTAACACAGTGGCTGGAGAAACCTTTGAGAATCTAAGTCAGAAGAATTATGTGACTTCAGGGTCTTCCCCTTCATCATAGTTGAAGCTGAAGTTCTTAAAATGCTGGAAATTTGCTACATGATTACCCTCCACATTATATATTTGATCTCATCTCCTCCACCTCTACTCCTTGCTCACTCTTTTCCAAACACCTTATACTCTTTAGTCCTTGATGTTCAACAAGTATAGTAGGTAGACATTTTCAATTGCTGTTCCCTTTACCTGAATTGCTGTTCTCTTTACTATCTACAGTACTCATCCACTCACTCTTTACTATCTACAGTACTCATCTGCTCACTCTTTTCTCAAATATCACCATCTCCATTATGAGGCCTTGCTTGGATTCCCTGTAATAACCTACAGCCCCACTAATACACCCTACCTCCTTAGAAGCCTCCCTTCTGCTGTAGAATCTGTTGAATGAATGAATAGAGTGAGCTATGTCTAATTTCCAAAAAAATAAACATCAACCATAACACTTGTTGAGAGACGGGTTTGGGGTATAAAGAATAAAAGAAGTGTAAATTCAGGCCTTACCATTCACCATCCATTCCCTCAGGGTTCTGCTATGGTGTATCTTTGAATAAAAAGCACAATTTGAGGGCTTCCCTGGTGGTGCAGTTGCTGGGAGTCCGCCTGCTGATGCAGGGGACACGGGCTCGTGCCCCGGTCAGGGAAGTTCCCACATGCCACGGAGCGGCTGGGCCCATGAGCCATGGCCGCTGAGCCTGCACGTCCAGAGTCTGTGCTCCGCAACAGGAGAGGCCACAACAGTGAGAGGCCTGCGTACCACACACACAAAAAAAAGCACAATTTGCTAAGACTAATTAATTGCTTAAATTAGTTAGAATCTCAAACACTTTATAGTAGAAATGTGAGAAAAATTGTGTCAGAGATTCTCAACAAAATGTTAGCAAATTGAAGCCAAAAAAGTATAAAAACAATTATATACCATGACCAAACGGGATTTGTGTCAGGTATGTAAGGCTGGTTCAACACTTCAAAATTAATTAATACAATCCAACCAAGAGAAAAAAAGGGAAAAAAAACATATAAATACATGCAGAAGAAGCATTTGACAAAATCCAGCATGCACTCATGAGAAAATCTCTCAGTAAACTAGGAATAGAGAGGGACTTTCTTAATTTGATAAATATGACCTACAAAAAAACCAATAGCTAACATCATACTTACTTGAGAGAAACTCAATGCTTTCCCACTAAGATTAAGCACAAGGCAAGGATGTCGTCCTTTATTATAACTTTTCAATATTGTGCTGCAAGTCCTTGCTAATGCAATAAGGCAAGAAAAGAAAATAAAAGGTGTACAGATTGAGAAGGAAGATATAAAGCTGTCTTTGTTCACAGGTGACATGATCATCTATGTAGAAAATCTTAAAGAGTTGACCCAAAACTCCTGTAACTAATAAGTGCTTATAGCAAGGTTGCAGTATCCAAGGTTAATATACAAAAGGCAATTGCTTTCCTATATACCAATAATGCTCAAGTTGAATAGGTTAAAAAAAAACCCACACTACTTACATTAGCATTGCCACAAATGTAATACTTCAGTATAAATCTAATAAAATATGTACAACCTCTATAGGAGGAAAACTACAAAACCGTGATGAATGAAGTCAAAGAATAACTAAATAAATGGAGAGATATTGCATGTTCATGAATAGGAAGACTCGGTATTATCAAAATGTCAGTTCTTTCCGACTTAATCTATAGAAATTCAGTGCAATCCCAATCAAAATCCCAGCAAGTTATTTTATGGATATTGGCAAACTGATTCTAAAGTCCATATGAAGAGGCAAGAGATCCAGAATAGCTATCACCTCATTGAAGGACAAAGTTGAAGGAATGACACTACCCAGCTTGAAGACTTATTATGAAGGTTCAGTAATCAAGTCAGGATGGTATTGGTGAAAGAACAAATAGATCAATGGAACAGAATAAAGAGCCCCAAAATAGACCCACATAAATACAATCAACTGATCTTTGGGAGAAGAACAAAGACAATACAATGGAGCAAAGATAGTCTTTTCATCAAATAGTGCTGAAACAACTGGATGTCCATAGTAAAAATAAAAATAAAAATCTAGACCCAGACTTTATATCCTTCATAAAAATTAACTCAACATGAACCACAGACCTAAATGTGAAACACAAAACTGTAAAACTCCCAGAAGATAACATAGGAGAAAACTTAGATGACCTTGGGTATGGCAATGACTTTTAAAATATAACACCAAAGGCACACTCCTTGAAAGAAAGAATTGATAAGCTAGACTTCATTAAAATAGAAAATTTTCTGCTCTGTGAAAATCACTATCAAGATAATGAAAATACAAGCCACAGAGTGGGAGAAAACATTTGTAAAAGGCGCATCTTGTTAAGGTAAAGTGGCAACTTGCAAGCTTCTTACATGTGCAACTGGTGTAATTTATTTCGGTATGTAGTGTGAGGTATAGACTTTAGTTTTAAATGGGTGTGTAGTTTTTTAGGCATCAATTTTAAAGATTATACCTTGACTTTGTCACAATCAAACTTCCCAGACATACTTAGAACTATTTGTGGATATTCTTTTCTGTTTAATTTGTATATGTGTTCATTCATGTAGTAATGCTACAATGTATGAATTGTAGTGGCTTTATGGTTGTTATATAGCTGCCTGCTAAGTAACAGATACTCAACTTCTAATAAAATTTAGGACTTGTACCTGAATGCCTCCAGATTATGTTCTTCATTCAGACTCTTTACTATTCACTCAATATAAATTCAGAGCTGATATACATTAAAAACTGAACTAAAGTGGCTAACATTTTTTCAGTTTTCATCTATATTCCTAGATTTAAAATATGAGAAAGTAGAAAATGCAACATTTTTTAAAACCTCTAATGACTCACATTTTCTATCTCTAATTGAAACAGAATACCCTGTGGAATATCTTTGCATCATTTACCCGGTTTCATTAATTCTGGCTGCTGAAGTTAATTTAAATTCACTCTGGTAAAATGAGAGCTCAGTATAAGGTTTTAGCATACTCAGTGAGACTTACAAATAGTCATCTGCTAGGTGGTAAACAGTAAACAGTCTTGTTTATTGCAAATAATCTTAGCCAATAAATGTTATTTATGCTCCATTTAAGAATAAAGATGTTAATCTGAGATCACAAAACGATCTTTTTGTTAAAGCTAAAAGCAATTCTGCTTTGATTATTTGAAAATGCAAATATTACCCAACTTCTTTCTCCTTCTTTGATAGTTGTATAGAAATAAAATATAAGAATGTAAGTCAAACCCACTACAAATGAAACTGCACTACAGACCCACTATCTTCAGTGATTTCTGGATGATTTCTATGCTCAAACCTTCATTCTATCCTCTCTTCCTAAACACAATTGTTTTGTTTTGTTTTTTGGTTTTGAGTAACTTTTATTACACAAGAGATTCATATTCTTTATAGAGAAATCATGTAATCAAATAATCCAAAAATAGATTAAAAAGCAGCCATAATTCCACCTCTCAGATATATTATCACTGTATCTATTTTATTGTATAGCTTTCTTATATATTTTTTAACATCTTTATTGCAGTATAATTGCTTTACAATGTTGTGTTAGTCTCTGCTGTATAACAGTGCATCAGCTATATGTATGTATATATCCCCATATCCCCTCCTTTTTGTGTCTCCCTCCCACCCTCCCTATCCCACCCCTCTAGGTAGTCACAAAGCCCCGAGCTGATCTCCCTGTGCTATTTGGCTGCTTCCCACTACCTATCTATTTTACATTTGGTAGTGTATATATGTCCATGCCACTCTCTCACTTCGTCCCAGATTACCCTTCCCCCTCCCCATGTCCGTAAACAGAATTTTAAGAAGTTAGCCAAGATAAAATGAGAAACTGATTTAGACTTAGGTCCCAAATTTACAGCTTCAATGATTTAGGAAAATCCCTTGACAGCTATACTTAGCCTCAGTTTTCACATTTGTAAAAGGGTGAGGATTAAAAAAACTGATACTTCTGGAAATGCCTGTCATTCTGATTGGATATTTTTTAAATTTTAACTGAAATTTAAATGTATAAATTATAAAAAGAAGATGACAGAAAGGTCTATTATCATTTTATTACCCAGATAAACCCTGGTGGTCCACTGATAAGAAAAGTGGCTTCTCTAAGTAGTTTTCTTCATCCTGATTTCTGGACACTCCCTTCTTTAATCTGCTTTTGGAGGCAGCGGGTGACATTTTGGCAAGTTTTATTCAATTTCTTTATGCCTTGATTTTAGGAAAGAAGAATAGTAGCTGTGCTGAGCTCTGCCAGGTCAGATAGAATTTTGGAGTATTCTTTTTCTCTCTCTTGTAGACAGCCACTGTCATTTAGTAAGCCATAAGCCTTCCTTTGTTTTGACTGTGGTTAGTGTGTTTGCTGGATTTCTAAAATATGTTTTTAGTGTTTACTTGTTTAGATTGAAAAGATTGGGCTATATTTTTAAAAGTTTATCCCTCCATTTTGGAAGGCCTTTTAAGTTGTGATATTGCATGCAAGAGAGCTAACGTAATTCTGGACTCCATATTTTCGTGTTTACCTTTTTTTTTTTTTCTCAGACTTTGAACCAACAATGGCTAATAATGAAAGGAACTCAGACCCAAATATTTTTTCCTTTGTCAAGCACAGAGAATATGGGAAAAAAATGAAATTGGGAAATTGTTTTGCTCATCTTCTTTCCTCCTTTTTGGTCAGTTACCTTAGTCGTCCACCTCACTTTGCATTTCTAGCCTGGCTTCAGAAAGACCTGAATTTGATGAACTACACACTGTTGGAGTAGTAGATTGCTAGAAAGAACCAAGATCCAGACAACCTTAAATGGTGGCTTCATGGAATCATATTCAAGAAGGATGGTCCAGGGAAACCTTGAAGATGGTGGAAGAGTAAGACGCGGAGATCACCTTGCTCCCCACAGATACACCAGAAATATATCTCCACGTGGAACAGCTCCTACAGAACACCTACTGAAGGCTGGCAGAAGACCTCAGACCTTCCAAAAGGCAAGAAACTCCCCACATACCTGGGTAGGGCAAAAGAAAAAACAGAGACAAAAGAATAGGGACGGCACCTGCACCAGTGAGAGGGAGCTGTGAGGGAGGAAAAGTTTCCACACACTAGGAAGCCCCTTCGCGGGCGGAGACTGCGGGACGCAGAGGGGGGAGCTACGGAGCCGCGGAGGAGTGCACAGCAACAAGGGTGCGGAGGGCAAAGCGGGGAGATTCCCGCACAGATGATCGGTGCCGACCGGCACTCACCAGCCCGAGAGGCTTGTCTGCTCACCCGCCGGGGCGGGCAGGGCTGCGAGCTGAGGCTTGGGTTTTCGGAGCCCAGGGAGAGGACTGGGGATGGCGGCTTGAACATAGCCTGAAGGGGTTAGTGCACCATGGCTAGCCTGGAGGGAGTCCGGGGAAAAGTCTGCACCTGCCGAAGAGGCAAGAGACTTTTTCTTCCCTCTTTGTTTCCTGGTGAGCGAGGAGAGGGGTTTAAGAGCGCTGCTTAAAGGAACTCCAGAGATGGGCGCGAGCCGCGGCTAAAAGCGAGGAGCCCAGAGACGGGCGCGAGCCAAGCACGGACCCCAGGGACGGGTGGGAGAGGCTAAGGCTGCTGCTGCCGCCACCAAGGGGCCTGTGTGCGAGCACAGGTCACTCTCCACACCCCTCTTCCGCGGAGCCTGTGCAGCCCGCCACTGCCAGGTTCCCGGAACCCAGGGACAACTTCCCCGGGAGAACGCACGGCGGGCCTCAGGCTGCTGCAATGTCACGCTGGCCTCTGCTGCCTCAGGCCCGCCCCGCACGCAGTGCCCCTCCCTCTCCCCCCCGGCCTGAGTGCGCCAGAGCCCCCGAATCAGCTGCACCTTTAACCCCGTCCTGTCCGAGCAAAAAACAGATGCCCTCCAGCGACCTACACGCAGAGGCAGGGCCAAATCCAAAGCTGAGCCCCTGTGAGCTGTGAGAACAAAGAAGAGAAAGGGAAATCTCTCCCAGCAGCCTCAGAAACAGCGGATTAAAGCCCCACAATCAACTTGATGTACCCTGCATCTGTGGAATGCATGAATAGACAACGATTCATCCCAAATTGAGGAGGTGGGTTTCAAAAGCAAGATCTATGATTTTTTCCCCTTTTCCTCTTTTTGTGAATGTGTATGCCTCTGTGTGAGATCTTGTCTGTATAGTTTTGCTTCCACCATTTGTCCTAGGGTTCTATCCGTCCATGGTTTTTTTTAAATTTTTTTTCCTTAATAATTAATTTTAATTTTAATAACTTTATTATACTTTATCTTCTTTCTTTCTTTCTTTCTTTCTTTCTTTCTTTCCTTCCTTCCTTCCCTCCTTTAGACAACGAATCATTCCAAATTGAGGAGGTGGTCTCTGCGAGCAAGATTTATGATTTTTTTTCCCTTTACATCTTTTTGTGAGGGTGTATGTGTATGCGTCTGTGTAATATTTTGTCTGTATAGCTTTGCTTCCAACATTTGTCCTAAGGTTCTATCTGTCCCTTTTTTTTTCCTAAATAATTATTCTTTAATTCAATAACTTTATTATACTTTGTTTTATTTTACTGTATCTTCTTTCTTTCTGTCTTTTTTCCTTCCTTCCCTCCTTCATTCCTTCCTCCCTCCCTCCATCCCTCCTTTCTTTCCTTCTTGCCTTCTTTCTTTCTTTCTTTCTTCCTTCCTTCCTTCCTCCTCCCTTCCCTCCTTTCTTTCTTTCTTCATACTTCTACTAATTCTCTCTACTTTTTTGCCCTTTTATTCTGAGCCGTGTGGATGAAAGGCTCTTGGTACTCCAGCCAGGAGTCAGGGCTCTGCCTCTGAGGTGGGAGAGCCAACTTCAGGACACTGGTCAACAAGAGACCTCCCAGCTCTACATAATATCAAATGGCGAAAATCTCCCAGAGACCTCCATCTTAACACCAGCACCCAGCTTCACTCAACGACCAGCAAGCTACAGTGCTGGACAGCCTATGCCAAACAACTAGCAAAACAGGAACAAAACCCCACCCATTAGCAGAGAGGCTGCCTAAAATCATAATAAGGCCACAGACACCCCAAAACACACCACCAGACGTGGACCTGCCCACTAGAGAGACAAGATCCAGCCTCATTCACCACAACACAGGCACTAGTCCCCTCCACCAGGAAGCCTACACAACCCACTGAACCAACCTCAGCCACTGGAGACAGACATCAAAAACAGCGGGAACTACGAACCTGCAGCCTGCAAAAAGGAGACCCCAAACACAGTAAGATAAGCAAAATGAGAGAACAGAAAAACACACAGCAGATAAAGGAGCAAGATAAAAATGCACCAGACCTAACAAATGAAGAGGAAAGAGGCAGTCTACCTAAAAAAGAATTCAGAATAATGATAGTAAGGATGATCCAAAATCTTGGAAATAGAATGGACAAAATGCAAGAAACAGTTAACAAAGACCTAGAAAACATAAAGATGAAACAAGAAACGATGAACAACACAATAAATGAAATTAAAAGTACTCTAGATGGTATAAATAGCAGAATAACTGAGGCAGAAGCACAGATAAGTGACCCGGAAGATAAAATAGTGGAAATGACTACTGCAGAGCAGAATAAAGAAAAAAGAATGAAAAGAACTGAGGACAGTCTCAGAGACCTCTGGGACAACATTAAACACACCAACATTCGAATTATAGGGGTTCCAGAAGAAGAAGAGAAAAAGGAAGGGACTGAGAAAATATTTGAAGAGATTATAGTTGAAAACTTCCCTAATATGGGAAAGGAAATAGATAATCAAGTCCAGGAAGCACAGAGAGTCCCATACAGGATAAATACAAGGAGAAACACACCAAGACACACATTAATCAAACTGTCAAAAATTAAATACAAAGAAAACATATTAAAAGCAGCAAGGGAAAAACAACAAATAACACACAAGGGAATCCCCATAAGGTTAACAGCTGATCTCTCAGCAGAAACCCTACAAGCCAGAAGGGAGTGGCAGGACATACTGAAAGTGATGAAGGAGAAAAACCTGCAACCAAGAATACTCTACCCAGCAAGGATCTCATTGAGATTTTTGGAGAAATTAAAACCTTTACAGACAAGCAAAAGCTGAGAGAGTTCAGCACCACCAAACCAGCTTTACAACAAATGCTAAAGGAACTTCTCTAGACAAGAAACACAAAAGAAGGAAAAGACCTGTAATAATGAACCCAAAACAATTTAGAAAATGGGATTAGGAACATACATATCGATAATTACCTTAAATGTAAATGGACTAAATGCTCCCACCAAAAAACACAGATTGGCTGAATGGATACAAAAAGAATACCCTTATATATGCTGTCTACAAGAGACCCAGTTCAGACCTAGAGACACATACAGACTGAAAGTAAGGGGATGGAAAAAGATATTCCATGCAAATGGAAACCAAAAGATAGCTGGAGTAGCAATTCTCATATCAGAAAAAATAGACTTTAAAATAAGAACTATTAGAAGAGGCAAAGAAGGACACTACATAATGATCAAGGGATCGATCCAAGAAGAAGATATAACAATTGAAAATATTTATGCAGCCAACATAGGAGCACCTCAATACATAAGGCAAATACTAACAGCCATAAAAGGGGAAATCGACAGTAACACATTCATAGTAGGGGACTTTAACAACCCACTGTCACCCATGGACAGATCATCCAAAATGAAAATAAATAAGGAAACACAAGCTTTAAATGATACATTAAACAAGATGGACTTAATTGATATTTATAGGACATTCCATCCAAAAACGACAGAATACACATTTTTCTCAAGTGCTCATGGAACATTCTCCAGGATAGAGCATATCTTGGATCACAAATCCAGCCTTGGTAAATTTAAGAAAATTGAAATTGTATCAAGTATCTTTTCGGACCACAACGCCATGAGACTAGATATCAATTACAGGAAAAGATCTGTAAAAAATACAAACACATGGAGGCTAAAAAATATACTACTTAATAATGAAGTGATCACTGAAGAAATCAAAGAGGAAATAAAAAAATACCTAGAAACAAATGACAATGGAGACACAACGACTCAAAACCTATGGGTTGCAGCAAAATCAGTTCTAAGGGGGAAGTTTATAGCAATACAAGCCCACCTTAAGAAGCAGGAAACATCTCGAATAAACAACCTAACCTTGCACCTAAAGCAGTTAGAGAAAGAAAACAAAAAGACCGCAAAGCTAGCAGAACGAAGGAAATCATAAAAATCAGATCAGAAATATATGAAAAAGAAATGAAGGAAACAATAGCAAAGATCAATAAAACTAAAAGCTGGTTCTCTGAGAAGATAAACAAAATAGAAAAACCACTAGCCAGACTCATCAAGCAAAAAACTGAGAAGACTCAAATCAATAGAATTAGAAATGAAAAAGGAGAAGAAACAACTGACACTGCAGAAATACAAAAGATCATGAGAGATTACTACAAGCAACTCCATGCCAATAAAATGGACAGCCTGGAAGAAATGGACAAATTCTTAGAAATGCACAACCTGCCAAGACTGAATCAGGAAGAAATAGAAAATATGAACAGACAAATCACAAGCACTGAAATGGAAACTGATTAAAAATCTTCCAACAAACAAAAGCCCAGGACCAGATGGCTTCACAGGCGAATTCTATCAAACATTTAGAGAAGAGCTAACACCTATCGTTCTCAAACTCTTACAAAATATAGCAGAGGGAGAAACACTCCCAAATTCCTTCTACGAGGCCACCATCACCTTGATACCAAAAACAGACAAGGATGTCACAAAGAAAGAAAACTACAGGCCAATATCGCTGATGAACATAGATGCAAAAATCCTCAACAAAATACTAGCAAACAGAATCTAACAGCACATTTAAAGGATCATACACCATGATCAAGTGGGGTTTATTCCAGGAATGCAAGGATCATTCAATATACGCAAATCTATCTATGTGATAAACCATATTAAAAAATTGAAGGAGAAAAACCATATGATCATCTCAATAGATGCAGAGAAAGCTTTTGACAAAATTCAACAACCATTTATGATAAAAATCCTGCAGAAAGTAGGCATAGAGGGAACTTTCCTCAACATAATAAAGGCCATATATGACAAGCCCACAGCCAACATCATCCTCAATGGTGAAATACTGAAAGCATTTCCACTAAGATCAGGAATAAGACAAGATTGCCCACTCTCACCACTGTTATTCAACATAGTTTTGGAAGTTTTTCCCACAGCAATCACAGAAGAAAAGGGAATAAAAGGAATCCAAATCGGAAAAGAAGAAGTAAATCTGTCACTGTTTGCAGATGACATGATACTATACATAGAGAATCCTAAAGATGCTACCAGAAAACTACTAGAGCTAATCAATGAATTTGGTAAAGTAGGAGGATACAAAATTAATGCACAGAAATCTCTGGCATTCCTGTATACTAATGATGAAAAATCTGAAAGTGAAATCAAGAAAACACTCCCATTTACCATTGCAACAAAAAGAATAAAATATCTAGGAATAAACCTACCTAAGGAGAAAAAAGACCTGTATGCAGAAAATTATAAGACACTGATGAAAGAAATTAAAGATGATACAAATAGATGGAGAGATATACCATCTTCTTGGATTGGAAGAATCAACATTATGAAAATGACTCTGCTACCCAAAGCAATCTATAGATTCAATGCAATCCCTATTAAACTACCACTGGCATTTTTCACAGAACTAGAACAAAAAATTTCGCAATTTGTATGGAAACACAAAAGACCCCGAATAGCCAAACCAATCTTGAGAACGAAAAATGGAGCTGGAGGAAACAAGCTCCCTGACTTCAGACTATACTACAAGGCTACAGTAATCAAGACAGTATGGTACTGGCACAAAAACAGAAAGATAGATCAATGGAACAGGATAGAAAGCCCAGAGATAAACCCACGCACATATGGACACCTTATCTTTGATAAAGGTGGCAGGAATGTACAATGGAGAAAGGACAGCCTCTTCAATAAGTGGTGCTGGGAAAACTGGACAGATACATGTAAAAGTATGAGATTAGATCACTCCCTAACACCATACACAAAAATAAGCTCAAAATGGATTAAAGACCTAAATGTAAGGCCAGAAACTATCAAACTCTTAGAGGAAAACATAGGCAGAACACTCTATGACATAAATCACAACAACATCCTTTCTGACCCACCTCCTAGAGTAATGGAAATAAAAACAAAAATAAACAAATGGGACCTAATGAAACTTCAAAGGTTTTGCACAGCAAAGGAAACCATAAAGAAGACCCAAGGAGAACCCTCAGAATGGGAGAAAATATTTGCAAACGAAGCAACTGACAAAGGATTTATCTCCAAAATTTACAAGCAGCTCATGCAGCTCAATAACAAAAAAACAAACAACCCAATCCAAAAATGGGCAGAAGACCTAAATAGACATTTCTGCAAAGAAGATATACAGACTGCCAACAAACACATGAAAGAATGCTCAACATCATTAATCATTAGAGAAATGCAAATCAAAACTACAATGAGATATCATCTCACAGCAGTCAGAATGGCCATCATCAAAAAATCTAGAAACAGTAAATGCTGGAGAGGGTGTGGAGAAAAGGGAACACTCTTGCACTGCTGGTGGGAATGTGAATTGGTTCAGCCACTATGGAGAACAGTATGGAGGTTCCTTAAAAAACTACAAATAGAACTACCAGATGACCCAGCAATCCCACTACTGGGCATATACCCTGAGAAAACCAAAATTCAAAAAGAGTCATGTACCAAAATGTTCATTGCAGCTCTATTTACAATAGCCCGGAGATGGAAACAACCTAAGTGCCCATCATCGGATGAATGGATAAAGAAGATGTGGCACATATATACAATGGAATATTACTCAGCCATTAAAAGAAACGAAATTGAGCTATTTGTAATGAGGTGGATAGACCTAGAGTCTGTCATACAGAGTGAAGTAAGTCAGAAAGAAAAAGACAAATACCATATGCTAACACATATATATGGAATTTAAGAGGGAAAAAAATGTCATGAAGAACCTAGGGGTAAGACAGGAATAAAGACACAGACCTACTGGAGAACGGACTGGAGGATATGGGGAGGAGGAAGGGTGAGCTGTGACAGGGCGAGAGAGAGTCATGGACATATACACACTAACAAACGTAAGGTAGATAGATAGTGGGAAGCAGCCGCATGGCACAGGGATATCGGCTCGGTGCTTTGTGACCGCCTGGAGGGGTGGGATAGGGAGGGTGGGAGGGAGGGAGACGCAAGAGGGAAGAGATATGGGAACATATGTATAACTGAATCACTTTGTTATAAAGCAGAAACTAACACACCGTCGTAAAGCAATTATACCCCAATAAACATGTTAAAAAAAAAAAAAAGGATGGTCCAGCCAAATTCCTCACTACCATTGTGAAAGGAGTTCCCTATTCCTAAGAAAATGGAATTATGTCCGACTGACACAGAAAATGGAGATTTATCCCAGTGCATTTGTATATGTATATATATTATAATTATATATATATATATATATATATATATATATATATAATGCCTAATGGAAATACCTCAGATGTTCTATTTTGTGTTTTTTCTTTAATTTTACTTATAAAATTGTGGCCATTTTTTAACTCAAAAGAAGAGAACATTAAAAATTAATTAAAAACACATTCTCAGTAGTCTAAGGTTCAGAGTGACTTGGCAGAGAAAGTTGCTGAATGGTTAGATAACAGTGCTGGTATGCTTGGCTATTGTAACACTTTACATTTGAGTTTCTCTTCCTTGAAATGACAAGAACTATATGACTCAAGAGAAATATTGATAATTAGGAATTTTCTGCTTGCTTTTTATATAGCCCATTGAAGAACATTTTGATTATTTGGAGGTCATAGGAAGGTACCTTCATGATCTAAATTTTGAACAAGTAGTGTTGCAACACAAAGCTATGACTTAAAATTAAAAAGGAAATTTGAAATGACCTATTTCTTTTGGCATCTCAAGCCAGATATCTGTCAGTAAAATGAGTCACTTTTCAGTCAAATGGGTGGTCAGCAATATAATTTTTTATTGGGAAGCTGAAAAACACCATTGCCAAACAGAGCATCTGCAGTGTTCACATCTATATTTGAGCATCTGTCGTTTTCCCAAGGGGTGCAGATGAGAAGAAGGAAGGCAGAGAAATGCACTTGCATAAAGCTTTTCAAGATGGATAGAACAGAGAGCATTCCCAGAGGCAGGTCAAGTTCAAACCAAGAACAACTCTCTCAGTGCTTTCACAATTAGTTAAAATACAAGACCAGTAGTAACTCAGCTCTCATATCAGTGCTGAAATCAAGCAGAAGGTTGTTAATATTGATACGGTTAACATACATCAAATAGGACTACTGAATTTTCTGAATCTAAATGTTCTCCACAGTGTTGACATTTCCTTACTGAACTCCCAGGATTGTTTGGTTTCAAAGGCTGTTGGGCTCAAGACGCATTTGGCTTTAAATAATCCTTCATAAAAAGTTCAGCTTTCAGTCTAATATGATTGAAACCCAGCTTGAGTGTGTTTTATAATGCACTGAACTGGAAAGACTATGGGCATTGAATTATTGAAAACATGGTAGGCAAAGGAGTGATATGTAGGGAGGAGGTGATCAATGAAATCAGTGAGACTTGATATGTCTTGTTATCTCATTTTATTTACCTTTTAGAACTCTTCCAAATATTAGAGGAAAGAAATCAATTTTCACCTGTCACGTTCCACACTTCAATTATTAATGAATGTCAAATTTGACCCCAGTTTTCTGTACTACCTGCTCTGCAATAATATTTCTGAGCCTTTATTAAAAATGTAAAATTGTCATTGAATTTCCAAATATGACTCTCCAGTAGCTAATTCAGCTTGTTTTATTAATAAGCAAGTTCTGATGAGTAATACTAATTTAATATGCCAGCATGTAAGGTTAAAGTGTAAATTATTCCTGCCAAAGGTAATGAGATATGACTGCGATATGGTGGTAGGGCACTCACCTTCCTGAACGAACCATGCGAGCACACAGTTCTTGGGAGAAAGCAGTACTTCATATAGTAGCAAATCTGATATTAGTTTTCATGTCTCCTGTACCAGTGGAATGCAGACACACACACACACACACACACACACATCATGGGTGAAAAAACACACATGCGCACCTTAGTTGCTCACATTAATTTCTGAATATAGTTCTCCAGAAAGAAAAAGCTTTACTGATGATTTGTATTTTTATAGTTTATTATTTTATCCATACTAAAACACTTCATGAAATCACTTCCTATTTTGTTGTCCATGGAATGCTTTCAATTTTGAGATGCTCAATATAAATCGAAATAATGATTATAGTCCTTGGCCATGAAAGACTAAGTTACAGAGAACACGGTGACTGGAGGTCAGAGCTGCCACGGAATTATTCTCTGCTCCACAGACCATTAGAATATCACTGTGTACCCACTTAAGGATAGAATGCTGCTATTGAGAAACTAGCTCTCTTTTATTTTTACTAAAAGGAGAGAACAGTAGGAGACCTTGGCTGCGTGAGTGTATGAGACTTTCTCTGTTTTGTACAATAAGCCAAAAACAGTACATGGAATAGCCTCGGGTCTTTTGTCTTTTGTACCCAGTTCCTTCCTGTATTGCTCCTGATCAACTACACTTAAATCAACAAGAGTTGCTTGAACATTTTGACAGTTAAGTTCCCCGTACCCTGAAGCATTTTTAAAGGGTTACTGAGATAAAGCTCTTTCAAAAAATACTCCCTCCACGTTTTTTCACGGTGGCATCAATGAAAGTAACTTAGAGGAAAAAAACTCCACATTGAGTTCCTGGCTTACCACTCTAAGGCCAGGCAAGCATAAACCTTCATAGCAAAACCTAAGTTTGCTCCCAGTTGAGAATTTGGTTTCCATGGTCTTATATAAAAAGTATACGGAGACTTTAATTCCCTGTAAGCTCTTTCCAAAGAGTGAATACAGTTCATCAATCATAAGAGATGATGAAAATTACAATTTTGTTGAATAGGTGGAATATATATTACATATAATATATATATTTATTTTTAATATATATATAAAATATATAAAGTTACTATTCAGAGTCCTAAAACGGATTTTTCTTACTTACCAAGAATGAACAGTAACTTGATCTCTAAACAATAAAGCACCTGGTCATAACAGAATCATAACAAATATTTGATATCAGAATGAATTCATTGTTCAGGTGTAAAGAGGGAATAGCTTCAGTTTTCCTCTTTCGTAACCCCATTATTGCATCCTGGACAGAAGGGATTTTCTTGACTTTAAACTAAAAGAGAAATGTTCACTTTTGTTGAGATGGAAATTGACAACCTCAGTAGGCAGAGGCACTGTTTTTATTTGGCTGAATTCATGTTTCTAGTGATAATTCAAGGTGTAATAGGGTTTTCTCAGTCACTCCAAAATCTGAAAATGATAAGCATCTCACCAGAGTTTCAGGATGGCCCATTACCTATTCTGTGGAAAGGATATTCAAAATACCATGCTTCATCAATGTCTTCTTTGACTTATTAAGGAATGGACAACTACTGTGTTAAGACAGTGTCTTATCCTTGCTTCAAAACAATAAAAACAAAAAAAACCCACAAACACAAAAAAACTGTTAACGATAAAAACTTATTATGCCAGGCCTTAGTATGGCCTGACTTGGAAATTTAGTTTCAGAGGCTTTTGTGAATCTACCAAGGAAAGAGGACCTAGGTGTATCTTATTCCCACAGGCCGTCAATAAATATTTGCTTCATGGAGAAAAAATTAATATATAGTATAGGAGAGAACCTGACAGATGCTTAACATTACTGAGTGATAGCAATGCCCAAACTCATCTGTGATCAAACACTATGAAAGTATCCTCCTAAGGATAAACTTATTACAAATAAGTGAAAATTCAATTATGGAGATACTTTCCATTTCAGCTCTGATATGCAAAAAGCTTGGAAGTTGTCACTGTATCTTTTCCTTACAAGATAATGCTGTACAAAATGAAAATCAATGACTTTTCTCAGACATGATTAATAAAACATGTAACTATGAAAGAATTTTAAAACTGTAATTATGTAAGTGTATATATGTGTCTCTGAAAAATCTGTGTCAAAGAAAACTGAGGCTATCAGTATAAACTCATTTAACTTCTATCTCTTCTTACCTTTATTTCCTCCCAAACTTACCAGTATCCATCCACCTCGAAGGATACAAATGATATTTATATACTGTGCAAGGTTTTTTTCTTATTCATATGTCCATGTTTCCCCAATTCTCTAAATTATTATCTACATCTTCAGGATCTCCTTTATCGGTTCCTTCATTTTAACATATAAAATATAAGTCCTTCTCATTCTAAAAAATTCTTTTTTGCTAATTATTTTCTCTTTTCATCCAAACTCCTTGAGAGTAGCCTATTCCCACTGTCTTCACCAGCCCCGCCTGGCCCCCACAGGCAGCCCTACACCCTCAATTTATTGCCATCTTGCTTTTTGTCCACCACTTCACTGAACTGCTCTAAGGTCACTGGGGACCTAACTGCCCAAACCCAATGGACACTCACATTCTCTGAAGGATGACACTGTCATCTACTTCCTCCTTCTTGAAACTCTATCACCTCTCTCCTTCCCAGAATTCTTTCTCTGCTTATTACTTAAACGTTATCAGTACTCACAATTCTCTGAAATCTCATCCATTTTCATGATTTTAATGACTGCTGATACGTGCTGATGACATTCAAATTTTTATCTTTCCATGTCTTCATGTGCATGTCCAGTTATCTACCAGTTTGTCTCCTGAATTCTACAGGTGCTTTAAAATTCTACATGTCCAGAACTAAAGTCTTTTCCCCAATTCAGTTCTTTATCCCCTATTTCCAAACTCAATGATACCACCACCCAACCTTAGTCACACAGATGGGGGTTCAGCCTCCACCTCCTACTTCTTCCTTATTTCCCAAGATCAAGTCTTGCTTGTAATTTCCTAAATAAAATTAGAACTTATTCCCTCCCTTCATCTGTACCTTATTTCAGACCCCTTTCTTCTTGCTATTACCTGGTCTAGAGGTTACCAAATTGCTGTTTGGTGGAACCAGTTGTTAGACACTTCTGTTAAAAAAGGACTCTAGAGTCAAATAGCTTTGAGGATGGCTGTGTACCATACGCCTGCTGTGACGATCCAGAATGAACACTAGCCTACAGCAGCCCCGAGGAGCTGTACAGTAAAGAAACCTGATTAACTTTACTTAAGCCAGGTTCTCCCTTCTGCCGGCCTATAAACCTTTCAGTAGGGACAGGAGAGGAGGTGGCAGCGTGAAAGTCCCACTTGAAAATAAAAAACACTGCTCCTCAGAAGAGTGGGGCATAATTGTCTCCAGGCTTCTTCAAATTCCTCATCCATACTGACATCAGTGGTCTAAAATGCCACCTGAACTTGTCCTTTCCATTCTTAGCTGTTTTCTGAGGAAATCAGCTCCACGCACATGGGTGGTTAAGACCCGCTCTCCTCCTCCTCACTGCCTCCTTTAGGGGCACTTGCCACTGCCTGGGGACACTGCACTGATCCTCCAGAGCCTGTGCCTGTGGCTCCGTAACACACCCCTCGCACACTCACGGCTCTGGACTTCCGCTGTCCTCTCTGCCTTGAGTGTCCTTGCCCTTCACCGGCTGACTCACCAGTTTTTCACGAGTCCTTTAAGACTTAGCTTAGGGACTGCCTCTTTCGATGACTTTTCTTTGCCTCACAGCTCCCCCTCTTCTTCCACAAACACTGACCAAACGCCCTGAATATGCCCGTCACAGCATGTCACGTGCAGGATGAGACATCTGCTGTGCGTCTTCCCCTCTCACCCCACTGCTAAAGGGCCAAGGCTACATCTTGCTCATTGTTTCACTCCTCAAACACTCAATCCATGACTAATGAACTAACTAGTACTGTAGTAGCCCTCTTAGTAACAATCAGGCAGGACCTTCTAAAAGAAATCTGACACTCCAGCTATTCTCTGATCTCACCTTTCACTCTGATTGAACTAAAGACTTATCTGTACATGTTTTACCAGGGAGACATAATTTAATCCAGAGATGTGTCATCACATACTCTTACATACTCTGCCATTTAAAAATTCGGCTCACAATGGGGGAAGGAGACAGGTGTGCTTTCTGACAGCCCCACTGTTTTGCACTTCCAGTGCTCACTGCCTTCTCTCTCGGTGCCTTCCTTAAACCCTTCTTCTCTTAACAAGGATACAGGATAACAAAGTAATTAAGAGCCTGGGTTCTGCCTATCTGTGAACAGAAACATAACCAAGGACATAGAGAATAGACTGGTGGTTGCCAAGGGGGAGGGGGTGGGAGAGGGTTGGATTGGGAGTTTGGGATTAGCAGATGCAAAGTGGTGTATATACAGGATGGATAAGCAAAAAGGTCCTACATGGGACTTCCCTGGTGGTGCAGTGGTAAAGAATATGCCTGCCAATGCAGGGGACACAGGTTCAAGCTCTGGTCTAGGAACATCCCACATGCCAGAGAGCAACTAAGCCCGATGCCACAACTACTGAAGTCCAGGCACCTAAAGCCCGTGCTCTGCAACAAGAGAAGCCACCACAATGGGAAGCCAGTGCACCTCGACTAGAGAAAGCCCGCGTGCAGCAATGAAGGCCCAACGCAGCCATAAATAAATTAATTAATTAATTAATACATTTATTTTTTATAAAGTGGATTTATTTTTAAAAAAACAAAAAGGTCCTACTGTAGAGCACAGGGAACTATATTCTATATCCTGTGATAAACCGTAATAGAAAAGAATATGAAAAAGAATGTATATAAATGTGTAACTGAGTCACTTTCCTGTACAGCAGTAATTAACACAACACTGTAATTCAACTGTACATCAATAAAAAATAAAATTTAAAAAAATTGCCAGAAAAATAGTCACATAAGGGGAACTTCCCTGGTGGCCCAGTGGTTAAGACTTTACCTTCCAATGGAGGGGGTGAGGGTTCGATCCCTGGTCAGGGAGCTAATATCCCACATGCCTTGTGGCCAAAACACCAAAATATAAAACAGAAGCAATACTGTAACAAATGCAATAAACACTTTAAAAATGGTCGACATCAGAAAAAAATCTTTAAAGAAAAAATTCACATAAATCAGAAACAAATGAAACATAATAAATTCCATACATTTAAAAAAAAAAAGAGCATGGGTTCAGGTCAAATCGCAGCTTCCCACTTACTTATAGCTGTGTAATTCTGGGCAACTCACATAATGTCTCCTCATACTCCTCATCTATAAATGGGAATGGTAACAGTTCCCTACATCAGAGCATTGCTGTAATCCATAAACACGGTTAAAGGCCTTGGTAAATGTTTGAGGCTCTTTGGTTATTGTGAATTGAAATACATCAATGTCTTCTGGCCATGTGATTTATAATAGTTTGACATTTAACCAAATGGTAAAACTATTCCATTTATTATTCCCATCTCTTTTTACCCTTACCCTGCTTTGTTGTTTATGTTTTCTCCCACCACAAAGTGCTAGTTCCAGGAGAGTAAAGGCTTTATTTTGTTCACTGCTGAAAGCAATAGCACCCAGAAAAGTACTGTACATATGAAGCCCTCAGTAAATACTAGCTGAATGAATGGTGCAAAGTGTCACAAGGAAAAGTACACCAAAACTTTCATTATAATAAAAAAGTATAGATAAATCTTTCTCTAATGGCTTCTAGTCAAGTAACTGAAAACACCATATGCTATAATAAAAACATAAGTAATTTATTAAAAATTGAAGGCAAAAACATAATTTTAAAAGATTTAGACCTATGTTAGGCGTGATAGAGTATGGATGCTTTCCTGAAATACACAATCAGATCCAAGAGTATCACTTTCAGAATGTTCTAGTAGATTGAGTTTACTTTTAGTTGTCTTTGATGAAACAGTCACTATTCTACTCTCTTTCTTAACAGAAATGTGTTTTTTCGAAGACTCACTTTTAATTGGTTTATTAACCAAAGAATTATTTTGCCCAATTCCTTTGCTTTTCTGTTTTACAGGTGAGTCAGAGCAGGAATGCAGGTCCTTTCCAGGTTGTTTCTTAGCAGAGCATTTTTTGGTATATTCACCTGCTTTGCTCATTTTCTCTGAAGAAGACCTGCTATTTCTAGATAATTCCTCTTCTTTTCTTTGACTTCCAGTTCCAGAAATGACGTCTGCTGAAGGAGAACATGTTCTAACAATGAAATCTTCAAAAGACTCCTGCTGCTGCTCTGTGACTGGGACCCCCAGGTTGTCTTTGGAAGTTTCTAAGGCCTCCTGAGTAGACACTGGGACACGGAAGGAGCCAAGAGGCAAAGGAATCCTAGCATCACCTGTAATTTTCTGAAACTGGAGGGAAAAACAAAAGACAAGACAAAAATTCAGTGATGAACAAAGCCAACCATTAAAAAGTGGAGTTCAAAACTTCAATGTTACTCTGTAATCTTATTATTAACACAGTCAATATTCAGAAGATTTCAGAGCCAGTTTTTTTCTAATTATATCTTGCCAAGTGATTCTCAGCTTAACCTAGCTATATCCAAGTCTATGTCCGCTACATTTTCAGACTTTGATGACTGGGGTAGTTATTACCCATTTCCTTTCCCTCACTAAAAATAAAACCCTACTCTGTAAGATAATTTCTTTTCTATCCTCCAGGCACATGCAAACAGTATATAGTTTGTGACCAGACTGTGTTCTCAAGCTGTCAGTTCCCAAGACCAGTCTGAGATTGGTTGATGGGGGCTCCAAGTAAGGCTAGAGGAAAAGCTGACAGGTTTTCCCCTCCCATTCCCATAACCAGGTGATTCACTATAATATGTTACCTATTAGCTATGTCTGGATTACTTATTTTAAAAATTATATCAGTATGTGTACCTTCATTAGTGTTCCTTCATTGTAAGCTGACTGCATACAAATAGAAACCTAGATAAAATATGAATAGAATAGACATTTATACAACTTAAAATCTAGAATATTTTCTCTAATGTTTTCTTTCTTCATTAAGGATAGTTTGTTTTAACTCATAAATTTTCTAAAGAACTTCCAGTCTCCTTATTTACAACAATACAGTATCATGAAATGGGCATACATTTACTAATCTCAGATTTGGAAAGGATTCCAGAGTCTTCTAGCTCCTGAGCATATGAACTATTAGAGACTGATCATTATTGTTTTCTCCCTGACTTGGTCATTTCCTTTTTGCTAATCACTCTTAGAATCATTAAGTGCTGTTCTGTCCACTTACTTGGATATTTTGCATTTGTCCTGGGGCACCCTGTTTTGATTCTGATTTTTCTTCTTCAAGTGCCTTCTTTTCTTCTTTACGTGGACTACTAACAGTAGAATTCATCTGGGGATGACCTAGTAAATGAAAATCTGACTGATCTATACCAGCCATTGTGGCCAGCTGCCCAAGCCTGGACCAGAGGAGGAAAGGAGAAAAGACAAAGGTTATTATAATCACATAAGAGCAGTTTAGATTTCCCCAGACCTACAATCATGAAATACTTCTAAAATCTTAAAAGCCAACATCCTACTCCAGACTACAAGCCTCTCTCTCCCCTAAATTCTCAGCCCTTCCCAGATTCATCCTCTAGGACACATCCCGGAACAGGGCTTGAAACCGTGTTCCCTGCCTTGGCAGGCAGATTATTAACCACTGCGACACCAGGGAGGTCCAACTATTGTTATTTTGAATTCTTCTCCATTTACAAGTAATACTCTTACATGACTATTTTCTCACTAAATTTGAGGCATTATCTGTTCACTTTCTATTTTACTAAGTAAGGGTTTAGTTCCTTTACACTCTTTCCTATGTCCACACTGCTCAGTAAAGTTATGTCATCATTAGTTATTCCACTGCTCATGATCTCTTTGACTTGTAGTGATATACTTAAAAACCTACATTGTTGATCAACTATAAACTCTCTCAACGTCACGCTTTGTAAAATGAGGACATTCATACCATCTTCCCTTTTTTCTACCTCCTGTCTACCTTCCAAACCTAGCTTTTACGTTGTCAAAGTTGAAATTTATATTCTGTTCTATGTGCAGTTAAGTCTACCGTTATTTGAGAGTCAGTAGGAAGTAAGGTTTAAGAGAACAGGCGGAGAGCCTAAACTCAAAGCCTCGATCCAACCCTAAATTAGTTACAGCCTGGGCAAGTTCCTTCCCTGTCTTAGCTTCCTTTTCTCAAAAGTGGGAATGATATTAGCACCAACCTCATAAGGCTATTCAGAGGATTAAATGAGTTAATATATGCAAAAGCACTTAGAGCCTAATATATACTAAATACATAATAGTACACAATACATTTCAGTACATACCAAGTTAATACTAATACATACTAAGTATAGTTTAGGTTAGTTATTTGTTATTACATGCAAGTTGACAATAAAAGCTGCAAACCAAGACAGTATTGCCATTATTACAATGAAATTAATATTGCCCACTGCAGATGTACTGTGTCTCTGTGTATAGACTACACCTCGTTCCATACTGTGCCAGGGTGCAGGGTGTGGAGGGTGCAGGGTGACCACATACCCCAAGCCGCCTTGGGCTGTTCCAGTTTATACCTGTTGTCCTGATGTTACAGCATTAGAGCGCCTCCTTACACTATTGAAGTGTAAGGAGTTTGGACAAGTTCTGGTTTGGACAACAGATTAGATAGGTCATTACCCATGTGTGTCGCTGAAAAGGGGAACATCTATAGTGTCAAGTTTAAGTGGATTATTCTCTTGCTCACCAATGGTAGGTTAAAAATCAACCATAGCTTAGTTTGCTTCAGGTTTATGTCCGTATAGCCTTTTCTCCTCTGGAGTTCAAGTTCCTTCTCCTCTTCCTCTCCCTCCTCCCTTCCAACCGTGCCTAATACCTAGTAAGTACAATATGCCTCAAGCTGTTTCTAAGCTCTCAATCACACAATCAATAGCAGCCTCTTCAATCTAGACTACCTGCTCTCTGCACTGAATCCCCTATTACCTTCCTTCTTGGTTTATTAACTCATTTTGCTGGATTATTTCTATAAATAGCTTAAGGTGTAGCACAGGAGGTCAATTTTTCAAATTTCTTTGTGTACAAAATATCTTCTTCAGCCTCCACTTATGACTGATAGTTTGGCTGGATACAAACCACTAGGGTGAAAATTATGTGCCTGAAAAACTTTGGAGGTATCTTTCTAATGCCTTCCAGGATCCATGGTGCTGATGACAAGTATGATAAAGTCAGATTTTAACTTTCTTTTTTAGGTGACCAGTACTTTTCTCTCTGAAATGGATGTATCCTGTCAGTATTTTATTCTATGTTAATTTATTTTTTCAGTATTTTAAAGTTTCATAATGAAGGGTGCCTAGGTATGAGTCTATTCTTGTTCATCTTGCTCAAAACTTGAGTAACTATTTTCAATCTGAGGCCTGATGTCTACTTTCAGCTGTGGGGAATTTTGTTGCCCTTTGACAGCTTCCCTCCATTTTTTTTCTGGGTCTGGAGTTTCTAATAGTAACATGTTGTATCTCCCAGATGCAGCCTCTCTAACATATTGCTATCACATTTTCCATCGTGACTTTCTTTTTTATATAATGAGAAATTTAAAAAATTCCTACTGAAGTTATTTCAGCAACCATATTTTCATTTCCAAGAGACCTCTCTTGCTTTCTGACCATTCTCTTTTTAATTAACACCCTAGTCTTATTTTATAGTTGCTAGCTCTTTTTAAATCTGCCTCAGAATACTAATTATGGTTTTTTCTTAAATTATTTTGTTCCCTAAATTGTCCCCGGTCCTACTAGGATATGTTTTCACACTTTTTCCCCCTCTCTCATGTTGTAAGCTTTACTCAACTATCAGGCAAATGACAGTTATTTTCTATTTAAGAATGAGTGCAGAAAGCTCCCTGAAGTCAACGATTGATTGGTTTCTTATGCAGGAAGAAGCGGGGAGTAACTGTAATAGGATCCCCCCCAAACACAATTTTCTAGGTTATAAAAACTCACACCAGCTGCCCTAGTTCTCGCCAGTTTCACTGTTTTCAAAATGAAAGCATCTCATTTCAGGAGCGTGAAGGCAGGGCTGGGAGTCCACTCCTCCAAACACAACCCTTCAATGATTTCCCCTATTTCAGTCATACTTTTAACTAACTCCACCCTCTCTCCTACATGCGCATCTGAGCATGGGGCTACTTCTGCAGGTGGGGTCAGAATCCTCCTCAGTTGCAGGTGGTCCCTGTGCATGCTCTAGGTGATGCTTTTCCTCTGTTCTACTGCTTCAGTTTCACACTCTTCCACTTGTCTTCCGTCTTTCAAAACTATGTTGAAATCTCTTGATTGTTGTGGGCTTATATACTTAAACACTTTGATACCATCCTTGTAGTGTCTTGTCAAAATGGAGAAGAGCTGAAAGGGTTCTCAGTGCATTCTGAATCTGCTATTCTGTGGTCCCAGTGTGTAAACTTCTTGGTCTTCTCCAGTGTCTATCATTACTACTAGAAATACAATCTCCTGGTCTACTCGTGAAGGAAATGAAAACAGCACATCTAAAATGACAAGGAAGGCGGTTAAATGCTCTAGGGTCTTGTCGTACTCTGCCATTTATTAATAAACCACTTATGTGCTACAAATTGTAGGTGCTTATTTATAAAATGAAAGAGGGTAACTCTACATGGACTATAGATTTCTCCTACTCTAACATTTCATAATTTTCTAAGTTTTTTTCTTAAAATTTCTCTATATTATCATTAATTTTACTTAAAAAAATAAAAATCTAACTTTTGAAAATCAAAGAGTTAATTGCCATAGTCCTACAATAATGGGATAATTAGTTCTGAAACCGGTCAAGTTTCATGTTTCATACGAAAAGAAAATCATATTAAATAATTTTTAAAAAGTAAACATGCACTTTGTAGCACAAAGACAAGGTCCCTCACAAATGGTGTTCCTTTATTTACTAGAAATGTTCAGTTCTTCATTAAAGTTGAAATAAAATAAATATATTATTTTTTAGATGCAAAAATTTCTTATGAAAATCAATTTTTCTTTTCTGTCCATACAAACAAAAGTATGGAATGACATTAGAGGTCAGGTTTACTTGGTAATAGAATGTAGCTTCTTGATATTTTTTATTTTAGGAAAGGAGAATATCAACATGAAAACTTTTTTCAACTTTACTTTTATTTAAAATGAGGCCATATTTTCCCCTTGTAAAAAGAGAGTTCAACTAGAACTGTCAATTTTCTCATCTGTAAAACAAGAGCACTGAATCAGCTGACTACATTCATTCAGAACTCAATTTCTTTATCGTATGATCACTAAGGTTCTCCCTAAATCTAATATACTAAGGTTCTAAGGAAAGGAAAATATAGTACTAACGACATGTTTTGATTTTTATTTCCTAGAGTTCAAATGTCCACCATTCACCCTGGTCTAACCTTAAGGAACCATTCAAGGGGATACAATGCAGATGGGAAGAGAAAACAGAACCCTCACACAAGCTTTGCCATATTGCAATCAGGCTTCCGTTTGAAAAATAATCTTCTCTATAGCTTTCAAGTGATAACTTTGTACCGGCAATGCTTCTTGTTTCAAACTGATTTTCTCTGGTTCTTCCTGAACACTTTCTGAGGAATCATTGACCTCTTCATTTTCTGAGGAGGAAGGACTCTCTACTGTCACAGTCACAGGAAATTCTGATGGACCTGAGTGTCACAAGAAGAAGATAGGAAACCACAGAGTTGTTAAACTAAAGTGCAAAGAAAGAAAACAAGATTGTATAAAAGACAACACAAGCCAGATGCCAAATATCCAAATATTAGAGGACATTTAACAAAAGTGATCTGATATCATTACTTATAAACGTCTCTCACTGCTCCTTAGTCTAAAACAGGCAATGACTAAGTAAAAGTACAGTAACTTATTTTTGCTATGTTACTGTACATGCCTCTGTTGTACATGGTTAGGATTAGTAATGGGAATTGCCCATATTATTTTCTTTTCTTTCACAAAAGCCAAGTGAAGATCCAAGGTAACCATTTTTTCTCAGATCAACTTTAGACTGCAAATGAAAAATTTATTTTTCACTATCAGACAAAAACAGTCTGGAAGAAAATGTAGTTTTTTGGAGGAAAATACACCAGTAAAGGGACTGATAAAGAATCAGAAGAATAATCAGAAAGTTAACATATCTAAGCTGTGTATAATAGATGTTAGAATTTTAAAAAGTAAATCACATACACATACATAACTAAAACTGACCCATCAAAAATTTCATCTTCTCATCACCCTGAAGCCAAAACTAGGGTAACAGTAATACAATTCTATCAAGCTTCACTGCCACTGCAATGTTGTTCAATTGGACATTTCCTAACATTTAAAACCTGACCTGGCCACAACCCCATAAAAGTCTACAGATCATAAAGAAGTGTGCTGGGATTATGTAACTACGCAGAAGGCAAGTCACTAGGACATCATTTTGACAACAAGCTGCAAACCTGCAGCACAGGAAAATCCCAACAGGAGAATGAGGCACACACCCCTCTCTCTGGGCATGAAAGGGCAGGACTGACACCCAAGATGCTCTTCTCTCAACCTCAGCAGAGGTGCCTCTCACAGAGCAACTATGCAGTCTCCCAGAACCACTGGCAAGGAGAATCTGATACTGACAGTATTAGCTTGCCATGAGGCCATAAGCGAGGGAATGTGTGTGGCCTTGGTGAGAGAGCAGAGGTTTGGGAGATGTTGCTTTATGTTGGCTTTCAGATCAGGAATTTGTACATATAGCCTGCAAACAATGTTTCTTGAAAACATATGAACATTCTTGATTATGACAGCTCCATGTGAGGGGTCAGAAATGGCAGTCAAGTTAATTTCACTGGGTAACAGCTGATTTGCGGACTGGAGAACAGGCTTCCTTGTTTACAGACAACCACAAGGCTGCCAGTTGTGTGCCAAATCCACACAACTACACAGTTGCATTGGGAGAGCGACCAAACATGTTTTACATGGATTTATTTCAGAGAGGGAAATGCTTCTTGTAAGGCTATGTCAGTTTAAAAAGCAAGAAGAATGACCACTCACCTTTCCCAATTCAAGTCCTATATATCATCAATATGATAGCTACACACCAGCAACTGATTACATACATCACGAGCTTTGATGAATGCAAAGCCCCTAAAAAGATATCAACAAAACGAAGTTAGATCTTGATGTAAATACATCACCAGTTAAACCCAGTTAATACAACTATTTAGTATTATGTACAGTATCCATATAGAATTGTGTACAAAAATAAATAAGCTCAAAAGAAGGACGGGGAAGGCTCTGCTACGGAGAAAAGTGAACAGAATTCAACCGACTGGCTTCATAATGACTCTCTGAACTGCTGAGAGGCCCCTTCAGCTCCTATGTTCAGGATGGTTGAGATTTCAGTCTAACTTCTGTAAATGGTGATATTAATCGCTCTCTAATTTACCACTCTGTGTGATGAGGATGAACCTGAGATTAAGTGTCTCAGGAAGAAGATAGAAAACCACAGAGTTGTTAAACTTAAGTGCAAAGACTGGGGATTCAACACTATACTTTATGCAACAGCAATTCACATTACCATTTGGTCATATTCTTTCAACAAAACAAAAGCTGCACTCACATGTATTAAAAGACAAAAATTAACTGCCATCTGTATCAATATGTTAATGTGCTTCAATCACACATGTTTTCATGAAAGTTTAAACATAAAATCACCTTTAAGATCTTGACCATGTGATCTGCTCCCTGCCATGTCAGATTATACCCCGTGAAGTTTACTGTCTTAAGAGTGACAGAGTTCTTTATACCTTGACAAATAACTAAAAGGAAAAATAAAAAACCCACACACAGTAAGATGAAGAGCCTATACATTTGTCAATCTTGACTTATTTGCTTCTCTTGAGTTAATTGGAGGTTTACAGCCACATTTTTAAAATCATTAACAACAATCTTCGCAAAGGGGTAATTGATGAACTGATACATTCTAAAACTTGTCAGTAACAAAGTCTTATTCCAGTTTACAGCAACACTTTAATTCTATTTAGGTACTAAAACTGAATACACTGAATACTGCAAACTTTATTGCCAACCACTCAGTAAAGTACGACATACTTTTGAGACAAAGGAAAAAAAAGAAAAACCTAAAATGCATAAGACTCTTCCGATTTTCAGATCCAATGATACATGCCAATCCTGATGATCAATCAGCGACGTAAATGTCAACTATAAACCCAGTATTTTATTAGCTGCTATGCAGTATACTAGAGCAATAGAAGAGAGAGAACCTCAAACCCTCTGTTCCCTCAAACTGAAAGGCAGGCTTCCTGAACCTTCCAGACCACTACTGGACACAAAAAACACACACTAATACTTCAGGACCCCAAGCAACAGTCACCTGTTTTGTGATTACTTCCATGACACACTCCCACTAACACCACTGAATTTGCTGTTCCTATGGGATGTTACATATATTTCCTATTTTAACACATACCACAGTGCATTATAATTATTATTGCAGATACATGTTCAAACAATTTAAAGATCATGATGACTTTTTTGCTCTTTACATCTTGCTATTTCCTTTCCCATAATATTTCTTGAAGAGAAACCATAAAAATATAAACACACACAAAAAACAGAAAATATAGAAAACGCATGGTTTGTGGCTTAACACAAACTTAAGTAAGATTAATTCTGACAGTATCCAGCATGACAAACTTCCATGGTACAAATGAGAATGGACCAAGGTTTGAGCAGGTATAGGAGACAATCCATGCATGAACACCACCAAGAAAAGGTAGACAGGAAAAGGTAGACAGACATGGTGTGTAGGAAATCACGAGACCAGTATGATGGGAAGAGACTTAAACAAGACTGAAACTCACTTTCTAAACCTCCATCTCCAAGTGGACAATTCACAAGACAAGGTGCACCAAAGAAGGCAATTATTCAATCCTTTTAATGGGGAGGAACAGTTTAAACTTTTATTGGTTTAGTTTGCGGCAAAAGCAACTATCAAATGTTGGCAGGACACAATGAAGGCTTACCTTTGTTAACATAGTTAAGTCTCTCTCTCTCAGAACTAGCCCATTTAGCTCCGGTTCCTTAGCGCACTGACGCACTTACACAGCAATTAACAGCTTTACACAACTGCAAGGTCACATCTATATTTCTTATTGCAGGAACACGACTTCTGTAAACGTTATTTCTGCCACAACCTAAAGCAAAATTATTGTAAAATGAGTGATTTAAACCATACATTTTATCATCATTAAAAAGTATCTAAATAAAAAAAACAAGCATCTGCTCTTTGCTAAGGATTAGAACCGACTCCTGCCCTTAAAGCCTTCATTAAGGAGGAAGATGTATAAAATCAAAATTTCAATCACATGAGATAAATAAACATAACTTTTATGCACAGAGGTTCCTATGGAGGCAAAAACTTATGTCTAAGTGACGGCTTCATGATAACCCTGAAGTACAATCTAGAAAGATGAGGCTATGCAGAGTTGGAGTACAATGTGCATTAACTGCACTGGGAGTATCTGTGAAAAGACACTCAAGCCTGACACCTGCTGGGCACATTAAATACTGCAGGTGGGGATGACTAAAGGCCAGGGGTCCAAGTGTGAGAAGAGATAGAAAGGAAAATAGAGATGCTGGCCAAAGCAAGCCTGGGAAAGAGCATGGCTTGTATCCCACAGGAGATGAGGCCTGGGACTACCACTGGCTGAGTAGGGTGCCTCCGCTGATTAGAAAAAGGCACCCCGCTGCTGAAGGACCGATTGGATAAAGGGAGTGATCACAAAAAGCTCCCCTTCCTCAGGGCAAAGAGCCCTATGAGGCTTGGCCGAACACAGTTCAGACTACAGGCCTCTGTGCAGAGCACATGCTAGGCAGCTAGTATGCACTAACTCTGTGTGGGCAAGCCATTAGCAACATTATTTTAAGCACATCTTTTTATGGTAGAAGATCACTTAACCCGAGTAGGCAGATGAACTTAGAGGAACTGAGTCCAGGGGCCAAGAAACCACCCAGGAGTTTCTGCCATAGTCCGGGCAAAATGTAATATGGATGAAGAAGCAAATTTACGAGGAGGCCAAAATCTACAAGCTAGCCCCACTGGATGCAAGACATAAAGAAAGTTCAGTGAAGGAACTCTGAAGAGAATGGGCTGTACAATAAATTTTTCTTACATTCAATGTAAAGTATTAGGCAAAATTAAGTACTGTGGCCTTTCAGGTCCCTTCCAGCTATAATATCTTTTGATTTCTAACTTATTACTCTGCTTAAGTAAAGTCCCTTCAGAGGTACAGAACAGTTCTTACACCTGAATGGGATGCAAAGAATAATCTGACTTCTCTTCACCAGGCAATGAGTTGAACTGTCTGTGCAGAAGAGATAACAGATGGTGTGAACCCCAGATCCTAGAAAAGGGCCAGGCACACGATAAGTATTCAGCTTTTTGAAAACAAATGAACAATCATTTCCTCTCCTAGATCTTCATACCCTTCCTCTGCTGGCTACTTTCTCTCAGCTTATAAACATGCTCAAATATACCCACTTAAAAAACTCTCAGACCTATGATTCTCTGGATCTTCTTGTGGATAACCTAAGTCTCTCCCATGCCTTCAAACACCTGTCCTCCCAAAAAGCCCAGATCTGTACCTTGGCCCCAGAACTCTCTACCAGGCCCCTCTAAAGCACTGAAGATGAAGTAAGATCCTCTCGCCACACCCAATCCCTTTCTACTGTGCTCTGTATCTCTCAAAAAGGTGCAGCTGTAAACTGTCACCCACGCTTGCTGCCCTCCCTTTTTTAACTGGGCACCAGGCCTCACCTATTCTCTCTCAGATCTGCAAAACCCAGTCCCACCATTTATAACTTAAGTGGAACCCGTAGATAACAATTCACCCTGCACCGAATCAACTGCCTTCCACATGGAGGTCCCAGTAAGCCTCTAAACCAGAATTCCATTTCACTGTTCTTTGGTGTTTCCCACAGCCTTCAGGATAAACATCCAAACTTCTGACAGGACGAACAAGGCCCCTTTATGTTTGTCCCCACTAGGTTTCCAGTATCAACTCTCATTTCTTTCCCAAACCCTGAGTTCCAGTCCTGTACATTAGTTTTGCCATATTTTCTTATATTTCTCAAACTTTAACACACACTGCCCTCTCCTGCCACCCCAGGAGCTTCTACATATCCTTATAAAGGATGGCACTTCCTCCAAGAAACCTATCCTGAACTTTCCCTTGAAGATTCTGTGCTCTGCAGAGGGGAAAGATGGGGGGGAGGGATTAATTAGGAGTTTGGCATTAACATATCCACACGACTATATATAAAATAGGTAATCAACAAGGACCTACTGCATAGCACAGGGAACTCTACTCCGTATCCTGTAACAAACTGTACGGGAAAAGAATCTGAAAAGGAATGGATACATGTATAACTGAATCACTTTGCTGTACACCTGAAACTAACACAATATTGTAAATCAACTATACTCCAATAAAAAATATAAATTAAATTAAAGAAAAAAGAGATTCTGTGCTCTGTAGCACCAAAACTCACTTCTTCCAGAGCACTGACTACTGTGCTTGTGTTTACTTGCTGCCCAGTAGAAAGGAAGATTACCTAGGGCAGAAGCATCGTCTCCAGCAGCCCTTGGATCTGACAACTCATTCAAGTGCCAGGATACTTTACACACATAACCTGCTTAATTAATTCTAAGAACCCACAGAAAGAGTGGTTATTAATGTCATTTTACAAGTGTGGAGATTGTAGTGCAAAAGAAACCTGCCCAGGCCACAGAGAGCATAAGCCCGGGAATTCAAACCCTAAGCTGCCTTCACACCGGTGCTCTTTGCACTGTATGATACGACTATTGAAATAAATTTTTTTTTCCTGAGCCCTGTTTTAATGGAAAGGAAATGAAGCTGGGATATATCAATTTCCTAATCGCTTTGGTCTGTACCAGGCAAAGTCATTCAACACACCAGGTAACATCTGTGCAACCATTAACGATGCTCCAAACTGTGCTAAGTGTTCTACATTGTAGAGTCTAGAAGCATTAACACAGTGCATCCTTGTAACCGCCAGAGACTGGATCTTGTTAAGACCACGCTACAGATGAGAACACTGAGACCTTGAAGCCTTAAGGCACTCGGCCGGGGTCACCAAGCTGGCAGGAGTCCTAGACCGCATGCCCCGTCTCGTGCATGCATACCCGGGCACTGGGCACCGGTTCTAGTGCCCACCCTCCACCTTGTACCATCTAAAACCCCGCTTTGCAGCGCCCACACGACAGCCCCCGGAAGCGGGAAATACAAACCTGTCTCGCCAAGCCGTGGCTGGAAGAAGCTCTAGATACAGATCAGGGGCAGAGGGTGCTCAGGAGCGGCACCCAGTCTTCCCCGCGGAGGCGGTCGGCCTTAACTCCAGCAGGGCCTTCCGCAGGCAAGCGCGCACGGCGGGCAGAGGCACCGAGCCCTGCAGCGCGCACAGGTCCTCAGAGCGCGAGAAGAAGTCGGCCGGGCTGTCCCGGCGCAGCTTCACCTAATGATCATGGCCCGAGCGCAGCCTCGGGGACGCTGGCTGAGGACACGATGCCCACACCCTCCTGGGGTCCCCGGCTCGCCTCTCGGCCCCTCGGGCGCCCACCGCCCGGCGGCTGCTGCCCCGCAGTGTACGCAGGACCGGCGTCGCAGCCAGAAGACATCGGGTCACGGGCCTCAGCTAGGCCAGCCCCTCCGTGCCGCGCTCTGGAGCCCCCGCATGGACTGGTTTTAGCGCTGGCATCAACACCCTCCACGCCGCGGGGCTGGGGTTTAAGCCACGAGGGCGGGGCCGTGGGGGCGGGGCTCGAGGACGTCAGCACGCTCGCCACGCGTCCTCTCGCAGCCCCGTCTCCCATGGTGAAGCGGCCTGAGGAGTAGGGTCTGGAGCTTTGTGACTAGGGCAGCGCGACAGGAAGGAGGTGTGGAGAATTTGGCGTTTCCAAAAAACGTTTGCTGAATCATCCAAACAAAAGTGAGACATGGTTATATGAACGCATTTTAAAAGTAAACTCCCGCTAAGTCTCTGTGCTCGCCCCGCCAGGAGACAGCGTGCACTCTGTGAGGGACACAGGAAAGTCTGAGTGGACGTCTGCCTGTGCTCCCTTACCTGGTGCACGGGTGTGTGAATTTCTGCAGAGAGCTCTTAATTTCTGTAGTTTCTGCTGACTTGACACGGTGTTTGGCAAATGGTGACGTGTTCCGTGCATTTAGGACATGATTGTGGTTAGTAATAATCACTCTGTTTTGTACTGACAACTCCACAGAGAATTTACTACTGAATATCCACTTTACAGAAGAAAAACTGAGGCGTAGGAAGTGAAGTGACTGAGTAAGAGGAAGGACTCAGACAATTGGTGTTAGTAAATTAACCCTGCAAGGAGGCCGTTAGCCTGCAGTGGCTCTAGTGATGCGGTTGCCTAGGTAAATCAACCAAAATCTAAGCCTGTCATCGCCTCAGGGTGACGAAAACCGCTGAGGACAACCAGTCACAAACCACCAACTAGGCTTTAAAGCTATAGCAAGTCAGTCATTTCCTTGCTTTGCTTCTTGCCCTTTTAAAAGAAACATCTCTGCAGCTCCTGTGGCTGGAGTGCTCCTCACCTCTTCCGCTTTCGTGGTGCCTGAATTGAATCTATTTTTGCTGACGTAAAGTCTTAAAATTTTAAATATGCCTCAGTTTGTCTTTTAACATTGGCCGTAGAAGTTGGATTTGTGTCCAGTTTCTAGAACAGTGGTCGTCCTCTGGTCAGGCCTTAGGCGTTATGCGTACAACGTTCCTCTTCTACCACCACCTGGATGCCTCCACCCACTTACCAGCTCCCGCGCATCAGATCCCCTAGATGCGGTCAGCAATGGCTTTTACATGCAGCGTGCTCACATTATAACATCACAGACACTCCTCTGTCCTCCAGCCAGCGTGTGAAGTAAAACATTATCATTCCTGTTGAAGAGCCTGGTGTGACCACTTTCCCAATCACAGCCACTCCCCAGATGACCCTGGGTAACCACTCTTCTGAACTTGGTCTCCAGCACTGTCACGGATGTCTTTCTGTTTAGGCTACATTTTTAAGTATTGTTAAACCTCATATAGTATTCTACTATGTTTTCTCTTCTTACTTGCTTTTTTTAGTGTTATCTTTGCTAGGTTCATCCATGCTGACACGTAAAGATCTGTCTAGTTCATGTACTTTCCTCACTATGTAGGATTCCCATGTAGGGAAATACAATAATTTATATGTGCATTTTTCTGTTGATGGACATTTAAATTGTTTCCAATTTTCAGTATGATTTCCGTTTTTTAAAAAATTTATATACTTTTCAAAGGTTACTTTACATTTACAGTAATTACAAAATATTGGCTATATTCCCTGTGTTGTACAATACATCTTTGAGCCTATCGTACACCAAGTAGTTTACATCTCTCACTTCCCCACCCCTGTATTGCCCCCTCCTCCCCCTCCGCACTGGCAACCATTAGTTTGTTCTCTGTATCTGTGACTCCCCTTCTTTTTGTTATATTTGGTAGATTGTTGTATTTTTTAGATTCCATATATAGGTGATATCCTACAGTGTTTGTTTTTGTTTGACTTATTTCATTCACCACAATGCCCTCCAAGTCCATCTATGTTGCTGCAAATAGCAAAATTTCTTTCTTTTTTAAGGCTGAGTAGTATGCCATTTTGTTATATGTACCGCATCTTCTTTACCATTCATCTCTTTTTTTTTACATCTTTATTGGAGTATAATTGCTTTACAATGGTGTGTTAGTTTCTGCTTTATAACAAAGTGAATCAGTTATACATATACATATGTTCCCATATCTCTTCCTTCTTGCATCTGCCTCCCTCTCACCCTCCTTATCCCACTCCTCCAGGCGGTCACAAAGCACCGAGCTGATCTCCCTGTGCTATGCGGCTGCTTCCCACTAGCTACCTACCTTACGTTTGGTAGTGTATATATGTTCATGCCTCTCGCTCTCTTTGTCACAGCTTACCCTTCCTCTGCCCCATATCCTCAAGTCCATTCTCTAGTAGGTCTGTGTCTTTATTCTTGTATTACCCCTAGGTTCTTCATAACATTTCTTTTTCTTAAATGCCATATATATGTGTTAGCATACGGTATTTGTCTTTCTCTTTCTGACTTACTTCACTATGTATGACAGACTCTAGGTCCATCCATCTCATTACAAATAGCTCAATTTCGTTTCTTTTTATGGCTGAGTAATATTCCATTGTATATATGTGCCACATCTTCTTTAACCATTCATCCAATGATGGACATTTAGGTTGTTTCCATCTCCGGGCTATTGTAAATAGAGCTACAATGAACATTTTGGTACATGACTCTTTTTGAATTATGATTTTCTCAGGGTATATGCCCAGTAGTGGGATTGCTGGGTCATCTGGTAGTTCTATTTGTAGTTTTTTAAGGAACCTCCATACTGTTCTCCATAGTGGCTGTACCAATTCACATTCCCACCAGCAGTGCAAGAGTGTTCCCTTTTCTCCACACCCTCTCCAGCATTTACTGTTTCTAGATTTTTGGATGATGGCCATTCTGACTGGTGTGAGATGATATCTCAATGTAGTTTTGATTTGCATTTCTCTAATGATTAGTGATGTTGAGCATCCTTACATGTGTTTATTGGCAATCTGTATATCTTCTTTGGAGAAATGTCTGTTTAGGTCTTTGAGCATTTTATTGGCTTGTTTGTTTTTTTGATATTGACCTGCATGAGCTGCTTGCAAATTTTGGAGATTAATCCTTTATCAGTTGCTTCGTTTGCAAATATTTTCTCCCATTCTGAGGGTTCTCTTTTGGTCTTGTTTATGGTTTCCTTTGCTGTGCAAAACCTTTGAAGTTTCATTAGGTCCCACTTGTTTATTTTTGTTTTTATTTCCATTACTTTAGGAGGTGGGTCAAAAAGGATCTTGCTGTGATTTATGTCATAGAGTGTTCTGCCTATGTTTTCCTCTAAGAGTTTGATAGTTTCTGGCCTTACATTTAGGTCTTTAATCCATTTTGAGCTTATTTTTGTGTATGGTGTTAGGGAGTGATCTACTCTCATACTTCTACATGTACCTGTCCAGTTTTCCCAGCACCACTTATTGAAGAGGCTGTCCTTTCTCCATTGTACATTCCTGCCTCCTTTATCACAGATAAGGTGACCATAGGTGTGTGGGTTTCTCTCTGGGCTTTCTATCCTGTTCCACTGATCTATATTTCTGTTTTTGTGCCAGTACCATACTGTCTTGATTACTGTAGCTTTGTAGTATAGTCTGAAGTCAGGGGGCCTGATTCCTCCAGCTCCATTTTTCGTTCTCAAGATTGGTTTGGCTATTCGGGGCCTTTTGTGTTTCCATACAAATTGTGAAATTTTTTGTTCTAGTTCTGTGAAAAATGCCAGTGGTAGTTTGATAGGGATTGCATTGAATCTATAGATTGCTTTGGGTAGTAGAGTCATTTTCACAATGTTGATTCTTCCAACCCAAGAACATGGTATATCTCTCCATCTATTTGTATCATCTTTAATTTCTTTCATTAGTGTCTTATAATTTTCTGCATACAGGTCTTTTGTCTCCTTAGGTAGGTTTATTCTTAGATATTTTATTCTCTTTGTTGCAATGGTAAATGGGAGTGTTTTCTTGATTTCACTTTCAGATTTTTCATCATTAGTGTATAGGAATGCCAGAGATTTCTGTGCATTAATTTTGTATCCTGCTACTTTACCAAATTCATTGATTAGCTCTAGTAGTTTTCTGGTAGCATCTTTAGGATTCTCTGTGTATAGTATCATGTCATCTGCAAACAGTGACAGCTTTACTTCTTCTTTTCCGATTTGGATCCTTTTATTTCCTTCTCTTCTCTGATTGCTGTGGCTAAAACTTCTAAAACTATCTTGAATGAGAGTGGTGAGAGTGGGCAACTTTGTCTTGTTCCTGATCGGAAATGCTTTCAGTATTTCACCATTGAGGACAATGTTGGTTGTGGGTTTGTCATATATGGCCTTTATTATATTGAGCAAAGTTCCCTCTAAGCCTACTTTCTGCAGTGTTTTTTATCATAAAAGGATGTTGAATTTTGTCAAATGCTTTCTCTGCATCGATTGAGATGATCATATGGTTTTTCTCCTTCAGTTTGTTAATATGGTGTATCACGTTGATTGATTTGTGTATATTGAAGAATCCTTGCATTCCTGGAATAAACCCCACTTGATCATGGTGTATGATCCTTTAAATGTGCTGTTGGATTCTGTTTGCTAGTATTTTGTCGAGGATTTTTGCATCTATGTTCATCAGCGATATTGGCCTGTAGTTTTCTTTCTTGTGACATCCTTGTCTGGTTTTGGTATCAGGGTGATGGTGGCCTCGTAGAATGAGTTTGGGAGTGCTACTCCCTCTGATATATTTTGGAAGAGTTTGAGAATGATAGGTGTTAGCTCTTCTCTAAATGTTTGGTAGAATTCGCCTGTGAAGCCATCTGGTCCTCGGCTTTTGTTTGTTGGAAGATTTTTAATCACAGTTTCCATTTCAGTGCTTGTGATTGGTCTGTTCATATCTTCTATTTCTTCCTGATTCAGTCTTGGCAGGTTGTGCATTTCTAAGAATTTGTCCATTTCTTTCAGGCTGTCCATTTTATCGGCATAGAGTTGCTTGTAGTAATCTCTCATGATCTTTTGTATTTCTGCAGTGTCAGTTGTTCCTTCTCCTTTTTCATTTCTAATTCTATTGATTTGAGTCTTCTCCCTATTTTGCTTGATGAGTCTGGTTAATGGTTTATCAATTTTGTTTATCTTCTCAAAGAACAAACTTTTAGTTTTATTGATCTTTGCTATCATTTCCTTCATTTCTTTTTCATTTATTTCTGATCTGATTTTTATGATTTCCTTCTTTCTGCTAACTTTGGGATTTTTTGTTTTCTTTCTCTAACTGCTTTAGGTGCAAGGTTATGTTGTTTATTCGAGATGTTTCCTGTTTCTTAAGGTAGGATTGTATTGCTATAAACTTCCCTCTTAGAACTGATTTTGCTGCATCCCATAGGTTTTGAGTCGTCGTGTCTCCATTGTGATTTGTTTCTAGGTATATTTTTATTTCCTCTTTGATTTCTTCAGTGATCATTTCGTTATTAAGTAGTGTAGTGTTTAGCCTCCATGTGTTTGTATTTTTTACAGATCTTTTCCTGTAATTGATATCTAGTCTCATAACGTTGTGGTCAGAAAAGATACTTGATACAATTTCAATTTTCTTAAATTTACCAAGGCTTGATTTGTGACCCAGGATATGATCTATCCTGGAGAATGTTCCATGAGCACTTGAGAAAAATGTGTATTCTGTTGTTTCTGGATGGAATGTCCTATAAATATCAATTAAGTCCATCTTGTTTAATGTATCATTTAAAGCTTGCGTTTCCTTATTTATTTTCATTTTGGATGATCTGTGCATTGGTGAAAGTGGGGTGTTAAAGTCCCCTACTATGAATGCATTACTGTTGATTTCCCCTTTTATGGCTGTTAGTAGTTGCCTTATGTATTGAGGTGCCCTTATGTTGGGTGCATAAATATTTATAATTGTTATATGTTCTTCTTGGATCAATCCCTTGATCATTATGTAGTGTCCTTCTTTGTCTTTTCTAATAGTCTTTATTTTAAAGTGTATTTTTTCTGATATGAGAATTGCTACTCCAGCTTTCTTTTGGTTTCCATTTGCATGGAAAATCTTTTTCCATCTCCTTATCTTCAGTCTGTATGTGTCTGTAGGTCTGAAGTGGGTCTCTTGTAGACAGCATATATATGGGTCTTGTTTTTGTATCCATTCCGCCAATCTGTGTCTTTTGGTTTTGGGAACATTTAGTCCATTTACATTTAAGGTAATTATCAATATGTATGTTCCTATTCCCATTTTCTTGTTTTGGGTTCGTTATTGTAGGTTTTTCCTTCTCTTGTGTTTCTTGCCTAGAGAAATTCCTTTAGCATTTGTTGTAAAGCTGGTTTGGTGGTGCTGAACTCTCTCAGCTTTTGCTTGTCTATAAAGGTTTTAATTTCTCCATCAAATTTGAATGAGATCCTTTTTGGGTAGGGTAATCTTGGTTGTAGGTTTTTCTCCTTCATCACTTTAAATATGGCCTGCCAGTCCCTTCTGGCTTTGTTATTTTTCCCTTGCTGCTTTTAATATGTTTTCTTTGTATTTAATTTTTGACAGTTTGATTAATATGTTTCTTGGTGTATTTCTCCTTGGATTTATCCTGTATGGGACTCTCTGTGCTTACTGGACTTGATTATTTCATTTTCCATATTAGGGAAGTTTTCAACTATAATCTCTTCAAATATTTTCTCAGTCCCTTTCTTTTTCTCTTCTTCTTCTGGAACCCCTATAATTTGAATGTTGGTACGTTTAATGTTGTCCCAGAGGTCCCTGATGCTGTTCTCAGTTCTTTTCATTCTTTTTCCTTTATTCTGCTCTGCAGTAGTTATTTCCACTATTTTATCTTCCCAGTCACTTATCCATTCTTCTGGCTCAGTTATTCTGCTATTGATCCCATCTAGAGTATTTTTAATTTCATTTAATGTGTTGTTCATCATTGCTTGTTTCATCTTTAGTTCTTCTAGGTCCTTGTAAATGTTTCTTGCATTTTCTCTATTCTATTTCTAAGATTTTGGATCATCTTACTATCATTATTCTGAATTCTTTTTCAGGTAGACTGCCTATTTCCTCTTCATTTGTTAGGTCTGGTGGGTTTTTACCTTGTTCCTTCATCTGCTGTGTGTTTTTCTGTCTTCTCATTTTGCTTATCTTACTGTGTTTGGGGTCTCCTTTTTGCAGGCTGCAGGCTCATAGTTCCTATTGTTTTTGGTGTCTGTCCCCAGTGGCTAAGGTTGGTTCAGTGGATTGTGTAGGCTTCCTGGTGGAGGGGACTAGTGCCTGTGTTCTGGTGGATGAGCGTGGATCTTGTCTTTCTTGTGGGCAGGTCCACGTCTGGTGGTGTCTTTTGGGGTGTCTGTGGACTTATTATTATTTTAGGCAGCCTCTCTGCTAATGGGTGGTGTTGTGTTCCTGTCTTGCTAGTTGTTTGGCATAGGGTGTCCAGCACTGTAGCTTGCTGGTCGTTAAGTGAAGCTGGGTGCTGTGTTGGGATGGAGATCTCTGGGAGCTTTTTGCTGTTAGATATTATGTGGAGCTGGGAGGTCTCTTGTGGACCAGTGTCCTGAAGTTGGCTCTCCCGCCTCAGAGGCACAGCACTGACTCCTGGCTGTAGCACCAAGAGCCTTTCATCCACACTGCTCAGAATAAAAGGGAGGAAAAAGTTGAAAGAAAGAATTAGTAGAAGTATAAAGAAAGTAAGTAGGGAGGGAGGGAGGGTGGGAGGAAGGAAGGAAGGAGGGAAGGAAAGAAAGAAAGAAAGAAGATAAAGTAAAATAAAATAAAGTAAGATAAAATATAATAAAGTTATTAAAATACAGAATAATTGTTAAGAAAAAAATTAAAAACAAGAAACGGACAGATAGAACCCTAGGACAAATGGTGGAAGCAAAGCTATACAGACAAAATCTCACACAGAAGCATACACATACACACTCACAAATAGAGGAAAAGGGGAAAAAATCATAAATCTTGCTCTTGAAGTCCACCTCCTCAATTTGGGATGATTCGTTGTCTATTCAGGTATTCCACAGATGCAGGTACATCAGTTTCATTGTGGAGCTTTAATCCGCTGCTTCTGAGGCTGCTGGGAGAGATTTCCCTTTCTCTTCTTTGTTCTCACAGCTCCTGGGGCTCAGCTTTGGATTTGGCCCCACCTCTGCGTGTAGATCACCTAAGGGCGTCTGTTCTTCGCTCAAACAGGACGGGGTTAAAGGAGCAGCTGATTCGGGGGCTCTGGCTCACTCAGGCTGGGGGGAGGGAGGGGAATGGAGTGCGGGGCGAGTCTACGGCAGCAGAGGCCAGCGTGACGTTACATCAGCCTGAGACGTGCCGTGCGTTCTCCCAGGGACGTTGTCCCTGGATCCCGGGAACCTGGCAGTAGCGGGCTGCACAGGCTCCCCGGAAGAGGGGTGTGGATAGTGACCTGTGCTCGCACACAGGCTTCTTAGTGGTGGCCGCAGCAGCCTTAGCGTCTTATGCCCATCTCTGGGTTCCGCGCTTTTAGCCGCCTCTCGCTCCTGTCTCTGGTGCTCCTTTAAGCAGTGCTCTTAATCCCCTCTCCTTGGGCACCAGGAAACAAAGAGGGAAGAAAATGTCTCTTGCCTCGTCGGCAGGTCCAGACTTTTCCCCAGACTCCCTCCCGGCTAGCCGTGGTGCACTAACCCCCTGGAGGCTGTGTTCACGCCGCCAACCCTAGTCCTCTCCCTGCCCTCTGACCGAAGCCCAAGCCTCAGCTCCCAGCCCCGCCTGCCCCGGCGGGTGAGCAGACAAACCTCTTGGGCTGGTGAGTGCCGGTCGGCACCGATCCTCTGTGCGGGAATCTCTCCGCTTTGCCCTCCGCACCCCTGTTGCTGTGCTCTCCTCCACCGCTCTGAAGCTTTCTCCCTCTGCCACCCGCAGTCTCTGCCGCGAAGGGGCTTCCTAGTGTGTGGAAACCTTTCCTCCTTCACAGCTCCCTCCCACTGGTGCAGGTCCCGTTCTTATCCTTTTGTCTGTTTATTCTTTTTTCTTTTGCCCTACCCAGGTACGTGGGGAGTTTCTTGCCTTTTGGGAGGTCTGAAGTCTTCTGCCAGCGTTCAGTAGGTGTTCCGTAGGAGTTGTTCCACGTGTAGATGTATTTCTGGTGTATCTGTGGGGAGGAAGGTGGTCTCCGCGTCTTACTCTTCTGCCATCTTCCCCTCGTCCCTCCATTCATCTCTTGATGACACTTAGGTTGCTTCCACATCTTGGTAATTGTAAATACTAATGCTCCGAACATTGGGGTGCATGTATCTTTTCAAATACATATTTTTGAAAACACGTGTTTTGTTCTTTTTGGATTTATACCCAGGAGTTGCAAGGTCATATGGTAGTTCTATTTTTAGTTTTTGAGAACCCCCCCTGTTTTCCACAGTGGCTGTACCAGTTTACATTCCTACCAACAGTGTAGCAGGGTTCCGTTTTCTCTAAAAATTGTAAATTTTCTTCCTAGGGGTAATTGAGATGATAGTTGAATGATAACATAAGATCAGGTGAAGTCTAAAGAAATTTTAGAAAACCTGGATAAAGTAAGAAAACCTCTGTTCACTGGCATCTGAATGTTAGAGAGACACCAAGACATGTGAGCCAAATTCTGGAGAAAAGGGAAATACAGATGCAAGCTTGACATTTGGTGCAGGTTTTTTCTTTGGGGCACTTGCTGATTCAAATCTTACAGCCTAGGAGCTGAAAAGCCAAAGAGTTCAAAAGACTCTAATGACAGAAGCCAAACGGCAAGAGCCGTTTTACATTGATAAAAAGCATTTTAACCATGTAGAAGCAGACAATGAAAAGAAAGAACTTTGCATTACATTTAATAAAAGTTTAGGGAGATCTTTGTGGTATATTAGTGAACTTATTTGTGGAAATTTAGCCACGTACTTTGTGTTGGAGAGGCACAAAGAGATCAAGAATTCTCACAATTTGAGTACACAGTTGCCTTACATGTAGGCATGGTGGCAGCCATTTACATAACAATGATTTGGAGGATGTTGTGTTAGTCAGCTCTTGCTGTGATAATGCTTTGGAACAAATCACACCAAACTCAGTTACATAAACAAGAATTTGTTTTTCTTGGACCTATGGGCTAGCTGCAGTGGCTCTCTTTTAGACCTGTAGATGGCTGGTTTTGCTCTGTGTTTTGGGTCAGTTTGAGGTCTGTCACACACATCTTCCTCTGGAGCCCAACTGTGAGGCCGCAGCTCCCAGGCCCTGTCTTCTCACAAAGTTCACTGAAACATAAGAGGTGAGCCCAACTGCACAAGCCCATTTAAGGCCTCTTCTGCTCATTTAAGGCCATCATGTCTGCTCATACTTCAGTGGCCAAAACATGTCACAGATCTAAGCTGTATTTAGAATATGTGTATTTGTTTAAATTTGGGTGCTCTTACAGAAGAATATTGCATTTTGGACAGTTGTTACCTTAGCATTTTCATTGGCATTTGCAAACGTGATAAAAGTCATGTGCGCTTTTTCACCTTTGAAAACTTCTTGAAATTGTGGGACAATTTCTATGGGAAAAGAGGAAGGTACATTTTAGAACTCAACTCTAGTTATGGCATTGTTGGGAGAAGAATTAATGAGATAAGGTCAATACAAGTGAAAGATTTGGGATTCACATATTCATAATTAACATTAGCATTCTACAGAACATTCCTGGAGAATTGTGATGCTTGCTTTATGTGATTTCTATCATAAATCATTATAATCTGACCAAGCCACTTCAGTAAAACATACATCATACAGTACATCACATTTTAGTTTTTCCTACCACTGCACAACTTATCATCAATACTGTACCATAACACAGAAACAGAAACTGAGTGAATTCTTTGTTAGCAGACGGGCTTCACAAGCAATACTAGTGGAAGATCTTCAAATGATAGCAGACGGTAACTCAAGCCATAAAAACAAAACAAAGAATGCTGACTAGAGCAGTTGTGTAGGGAATTATAAAAGATAATGCAATTTCAAATTTCTTCTCCTTTCTTCTCTTAGCTAATTTAAAAAGTAAGTGCATAAGCAATATGACTATATTTGGATTGTTCTGTATATAACATAAAGAAATATCATATATTTGATGATATGGCACAAAGAAGGCAGTGAGAAAAAAGCTGTATTAGAATAAAAATGACAGTAGATCATAAGCTGAATCTGCAGGAAGAAAGGAAGAGAACCAGAAATGGTAAATAGATTAACCCAACAAACTCAAAAATATTTATTTGCTCTACGTTCTTCTCTAAGCTCCTTCAAAAAATAAGCTTGTATTTTCTCTACGTTCTTCTCTAAGCTTAAGTATGTAACATATATAAATGTAATAAAAACAAAAAAGAGGGGAAGGCATACAGATCTATAAAAGTGCAGTTTCTGTTTTTCACTGGAATTAAGCTAGTAAAAATATGAAAAGATTCTGAGAAGATATATTACATAAGCCCTAGTGCAGCCGTTACTCAAACAATGTGGTTAAAAATCATTAAAGGAATTACATGTTACAGTAGAAAATATCTACTTACTATAAAAGGAAAATGGAGGAACAACAACAATAACAAAAAAACAAAAACATGAGACATGTAGAAAACCAAAGGTATAATGATAGACATAAATAAATCCTACCATATCAATAATAAAACTAAATGTAAATGAATTAAACAATACAATCAAAAGGCAGATATTGTCGAACTGGGTTTTAAAAAATGTTTTCTCTAGGAGACACTCCTTGGATTCAAAAGTCTAATGTGTACAAAGTAAAAGGATGAAAAAATATACATCATGCAAATAGCAACCATAAGCATGCTGAAGTGGCTATACTAATACCAGAAAAAATAGACTTTAAAACAAACAAAAAATTACTAGATATGAAAAGGGACATTTTATGATAAAAAAAGGGAAGATACAAAAATTTTTAACATATGTGCCCTGAATAAGATAAAACCAAAATACATGAAGAAGAAAATACCGAAATCCATGAAGAATTGAAGGAAGAAATAGATAATTGCACATTAGGTAGAGGCTTCAGTACTCCACGGTCAATAATGGATAGAACAGTTAGGCAGAAGATCAACAACGATATAGAAGACTTGGACAAGACTATGAATTAACGAGACCTAATAAATGTCTACAGAACACTCAACTGAACAGTAAAATACTCATCCTGCTCAACTACATGTGAAACGTTTTCCAGCATAGATGACACGCTAGGCTGTAAGACAAGAGATTGAAACCCACATACATTGCTGGTGGGAATGTAAAATGGTGCGGCCATTTTACAAAACAGCTTGAGAGTTCCTGCAAGTGTTAAACATAGAGTTACCCTATGACCCAGCAGTTCCACTACTAAATATATACCTAAGAGAAATAAAAACTTATGTCTGTACAAATCTTGTACATGAATGTTCATAGAAGCATATTTCTAAAAACAAAAGGTGGAAAAAATTCAAATATCAATTGGATAAATGAATAAACAAAATGTGGAATATCCGTACAATAGAATAGCATTCAGCTATAAAATGGAATGAAATATTGATCCATGTAACAACATAGATGAACCATGAAAGCATTATGTAAAGTAAAAGCAGCCACTCACAAAAGATCACATATTGTTTGGTCCCATTTATATGAAATGACCAGAATAGCAAATCTGTAGAGACAGGAAGTAGATTAGTGGTTGCCTAGGGCTGAGAGGGTTGAGGAGAATGGAAAAACCTCGTTAATGTGTAATGGGTATTTTGTCGGGGGACAGAAATCTAAAATTTGATTGTTGTGATGGTTACACAAGTCTTTTAGTGGTTACACTGAGAATCACTGAATTGTATACATTAAAGTGTTGAAATTATGGTATGTAAATTACATCCCAATAAAGCTGTTAAAATTATGATAATTTTATATTTATAAACTTGAAAATTCATCCAAAATGACAAATTCTTAAAAAATGCAAGCTAACAAGACTAACACAAGAAAGAAAAAATATCTAAAAAACCTATATCTACTCCAAAAGTTGTTTGTATAATTAAGTAACTTTACAGAAAATGATTTCCAGGGATAAATGGCTTTCCAAGTAAATTCTTCCAAATATTTAGGGGAGAAATATTGGTAATCTTACATAAAAATCTTCCAGGAAACAGAAAACTATATATTGCTCAAAATATTTATAAGGCCAACATAAGCTTTAGATCAAAACTAAAAAGAATATTACAAGAATAGAATCACAGGCCAGTTTCTCTTTTGAACATGCATGCAAAATGTGTAAACAGAAGCACAAACTGTATCCATGATATGTAAAACAATCATATATCACAATCAAAGTAGCTTTATTCTGGTAATGCAAGGTTGGTTTAATGTTAAAACATGAAACTGATCCCAGGAATGAATAAGAGTGGGAAAAAATGTCATTTAAAACAGAAGTCTTGGGAATTCCCCGGTGGTCCAGTGGTTAGAACTTGGCGCTTTCACTGCTTGGGACCTGGAGTCCAATTACCGGTCAGGGAACTAAGATCCTGCAGGCCATGAGGCAGAGCCCTGAAAAAAAAAAAAAAAGGAAAGAAAGAAGTCTTAACCAGGAGAAGCACAAGATCAAATAAACATAACAGATAACACCTTATGAAAAGTAGGTGAAGATTATGGACTATTCTAAAATTTTAAAACAAAAAGAAACTTTTAAAGATTCAAGAGGATGTGACAAATATTGTACATAGGCAAAAAATAAAATAAAATAAAATATACAGATGATGGGAGCCCAAAAATCCAGATGTCCCTGTCCTGTCTCTGAAGATTCTCATTCAATGGGTTCTGGATTTCCTCTATGTTTAAAAATCTACAGGTGTTATAAAGCAGAAACTAACACACTATTGTAAAGCAATTATACTCCAATAAAGATGTTAAAAAAAAACCACAATAAAACAAACCTACAGGTGATTCTGATATGATTCACAGACAATGTAAAGCTTCTGCTTTACAGGAAAGAATACCAGATTATTTTGTCATTTTATAGTTATATTAACAGGCTGTACTATTGACGGATAAGTCTGATGTCAAAATGCACTCCCCACTAGGGATAAAAAGGGAACTAGTACTCTCTACTGCTACTTGGTGGCAGCATGCATGTATTGCAAGGGCAATTATTGTAGGAGTCAAAATTAGTGGAACATTTTAGAATTGGAAGACTACATACAGATCATCTAGTCAAGCTTCCAACTATTATAGTTGTGAAAACTAAGGCCCATATAAAAGAAATGATTTATCTCCAAAGAGCGTTAGTGAAAGTATGAAATAAAAAATATCTCTGAACTTTTAATTTAGTGCTGTTTTTATTAATCTGAAGTATTAGCTTATACTTCAGCGTGACAGATTTGGGATTGAATTCTTGCTCACATTTACTTATTGCGTGCCTTTTAGTAAGTTAGTAAAACACTTTTTTAATTGATTGATTGATTTAATTTTGGCTGCATTGGCTCTTCCTTGCTATGCGCGGGCTTTCTCTATTTGCGGTGAGCGGGGCTACTCTTTGTTACAATGCGCGGGTTTCTCATTGTAGTGGCTTCCCTTTGTTGCTGAGTGCAGGGTCTAGGTGTGTGGGCTTCAGTAGTTGTGGTTCACGAGCTCTAGAGTGCAGGCTCAGTAGTTGTGGTGCATGGTCTTAGTTGCTCCGTGGCATGTGGGATCTTCCCAGACCAGGGCTCAAATGCGTGACCCCTGCACTGGCAGGTGGATTCTTAACCACTGCGCCACCAGAGAAGCCCTATTAAAACACCTTTAACTTCGCTTTTCACATATGTAAAATGGTGAGCCTTGACTGATATAGAATATGAGATAACCTAGCACTGCTCTTAACACATACATGTAGTTAAATTTTTTTGGCTCTCATCCCTCTTAAACAGCCTCTATCCTCTTAACAATGAAAGTGTCTTTCAGCTAGCAGAGCACCCCAGAGCTGACCACATTCTGGCAAGAGATATAGGATTCTTTTTCTTACTGGGGGTTCTTTATACCTGGTATTTGAACTGCACTGAAACATGAACATCTCTTGTTTATACTGTATTAATGGATTTGATAGATGAATTTTAAAAAGTAATATGCATGAATTGAGCTGCCTTACTCTCAAGAAATATAATTCGATAGTGGTGGCTAGAACGATAAACAGTGTTTGGACAGGGAGTCCATATGGGAGGGAGTTGGTTTTTTTTTTTTTTGCGGTACGCGGGACTCTCACTGTTGCGGCCTCTTCCATTGCAGAGCACAGGCTGCGGACGCGCAAGCTCAGCGGCCATGGCCCACAGGCCCAGCTGCTCCGCGGCATGTGGGATCCTCCCGGATCAGGGCACGAACCCCTATCCCCTGCATCGGCAGGTGGACTGTCAACCACTGCGCCACCAGGGAAGCCCCAAAATTTTGGAGGGAGTATTTTTTTTAGGGGGTCCATATTGGATGTGAACTACCTGTACTCCCATTCGTCTCTTAAGAATAAATAGAATCCTTTCAAAATCTGTTTTAAAGGGCAGTTATTTCCTTCTGACTCATTTAAGTTACCTGCAAGAAAATCCTTGTTTAAAAGGCTTTTAATATAAAGCAGATAATTTTCTGCAACATTTCCCAAACTTTTCATTATCAAATTGCCTCAGGCTTCTCAACGATTATCATTTCACAATATCTCCATTTTCACCTTCTTTAAATGAATTGGCCTCATAGATGTGCCATTAGAACAGAGCTTCACTCTCAACATATATATATATATACATATATATATGTGTGTGTGTGTGTGGTACGCGGGTCTCTCACTGTTGTGGCCTCTCCAGTTGTGGAGCACAGGCCCCGGACGCTCAGGCCCAGCAGCCATGGCTCACGGGCCCAGCCGCTCCGCGGCACGTGGGATCTTCCCGGTCCAGGGCACGAACCCGTGTCCCCTGCATCGGCAGGCGGACTCTCAACCACTGCGCCACCAGGGAAGCCCCACTCTCAACATATTTTTAAGTTTGTATTCAAACAGTATGAAGAAAACAGGATCAGGGAATTCAGCCATAAAAATGAATGGATTCCTGATACATGCTACATCATGGATGCAACTAAGTGAAAGAAGCAAGGCACGAAAGGCTACATATTGTATGGTTCCATTTATAAGAAATGTCCAGCAATGGCAAATCCATACACATGGACAATATTATACATTAGTGTTTGCCAGGGGTTTGGAACAGAGGGAAATAGGGAACGACTCCTTAAAATGGGTGTACGTTTTCTCTTGGGGTGATGAAAATGTTTTGCAGCTGGGCAGTGGGGATAGTTGCACAACATTGTGACATTACTAAATTTCACTGAATGGTACAGTGAATTGTAAAATGATCAAAATGGTGAATTTTGTGTTATGTTCATTTTACTACCATAAAAAGGAGAAAGAATTAGGGAAAGACTTAGAGTTTGGGAAACTAAGGTGAACTGGTCAAGAAAAAGACAGCTCTACTGTTCAGTTTTCTCTCAGCTTTCCCAGTGCATTAATCCTCAGCAAAAAGTAGCCTGAACTTGTAGATGATAGTCATTCAACGCAGTCCAGGGAAAAGTAAATAAAATAAAACCCAACTCTTCTTCTTTAGCACATCTATGACAGGTTACCTTCCTGCTCAGCCACATGGACATTCATTAGGACGTTTCCATTTATGTCTCCTCTACTTCAGTACTTTACTCACAGCTCATTCACACATGTAGGCAACAGCATTCCTTAATTCGATGGACTCTGCAGTGCTGGTTGTGATCAGTCTCATGAAAAGAAAATGGAAGGAGGAAAAAGCCTCCACATTGACTTGGTGGTCTTGACGAAATGGATGCAGAAGACAGCTTGAGTGTCAAACTGGAAACTTTTATTTTCCTTTTCCTTTTCTATCAGGTCTTCTGCCCACTTCCCACCCCCTCCTTTCAAACAGGAGAGACACTAATTAGCTGCTTTTTTTTGTTTTTGGTAAACACCTGTTGTTTTGGGTTTCTTGTTTTTCGGTGAACATTATTGTTTTTAACTGCCAAATGAGCTTCGGTGGTTGATGTAGGGGTTCTCTTGGGAACTTAACTTTTTCCAGTTTAAGTGGAAAAGCTTTTCTATTTGAATTGGCTTTTACTGGGTGCTTCAAGGTTTGCTCTTGGCTCTTTGATGGGGGACTGGATAGCACTGTGTTTCCTTTGAGGTTCCAATAAATAAAGGATCCTATATCCTCTTGGGCACGTTTTGTTGATTTTGCTGTGTGTGCTCTCTAATAGCCAGATGCAGATTCCAGGAAAATGACATATAAATGAATATAAGTAATCTAATATTTTTAGAATTTGCTTTGGCCATAGTCCTGGTCTTATTCTACTTGTAGCAGATGGCTTAAAAGAGCATTAGCTATGTATATATTAAATATAATATAAATATACCAATATTAAATATTATATTGATGTATAAATGTAATATTCTAATATTTATATTAATGTATAACAATTATGTATTATATTAATATATATTTTTGCCTAGCATATATTATATACAAAATATATGAGTAATGAAATGTATTTATATGGTTAATATGTTAATAATATTAATATGATATATACTGTAATATTGATTATACAACTATATCATAATATATAAATATATAATTATTATTATCTGATATCATACACTATAGTTAATATATTCTATATAACACAATATATAATGTATTAGTATAAGACAATTGAATTATATAATATAAATATAATACATATATAAAACTATATATTTTAATTACACATATGAGTATGTATAGCTATTTATAATTTTATTTACATAGAAATCTGTTCATCATAACAAGATGTAAAAATATGCAATATTTTCAATCAAATTGGCTTTAACCTCACTACCTACACATAACTACTTTTAAAATCTTGAACCCTAACTCATGCTTACATATTTCTCAACCTGCTTTTCTACACATGCACATATACACACATTTATACACCATATATATGTATACTACCAGTTTCCAGTTCAATGTATATAACTATATAATATATATAATTATATTCCTGCGTATGTAAACAAATATAAATCAAAAGTATGTGTATAGGTATGTATTTCATATATTTATATAAATATATCATACAAATAATGTATGTGTATATAAATACATGACTATATACATACATACACAGAAATATACTAATTTAAACAAAGGGGACCTAAGTAAGCATAGTTCTCTAAGAATAAAAGTAGTTATGTCTCACTGTTTCAATAACAGGTAATAATTTTCTACTGTATGTGCTTCTATAATTGTTATGAACAATTCCCATTTGTTGAATGTTAAGCTGTTTTAATTTTTTGCCATTATTAATGAAGCTCTGAAGAATACGGTGGGCAAGATTACTTGAAAAATTCTCCTAAAGGAAAAGGGTTAGGTATGCTAGGTTAAATGTACACAACTTATTTTTAAGTGCGTGGTTGATTTTTGAAGTGTGCAGTAGAAATTTCCAGGACGCATGAAAGATGGGTGGTACATGTGTCAGAGTTATAGCTATATTAGGAGTGGATTGAAGATCTTGATAGCTTAGAACAGAAGTTGGAAATCCTGTTTTTACGGAGCCAAATAGCAAATATTTTAGGCTTTGTAGACCAAAGAGGCAAAATTGAGCATATTATTTAGGTACTTAGGTAACCATTTAAAATGTTACCAGTTAAAATGTGAAAATTATTCATAGCTCATAGGTCATAAAAAATAGGCATCTGTCTGGATTTGGAATACAGGCCATAGTTTAATGACACACCTGACATAGAGACTTGTTTTTAAATGGCCATGACCACATGGGAGGCAGGAGGTAAGACTCCATCCCTACTAGATGGGAAGTTAGAACTAAATCTATCTATCTCTAGCTTCACCTTTAGTGAAAGGATGTGCCAAGAGAAAAAATATCTGCTGGCAAAGGGAGACTAAGACCAAATTCTCTTGGCCTCTGCTCTGGGTAGGAAACAGGTAGGAAACCTTGAGAATTCTGAACCCCAGATCTGTGTTCACAGTGTTTGGGTTGCAAATTTATTTGTGGTCTTGCAAACAGAAGGTAAGAAATTACCTTAAAATGCTCCCAGATCGGTGGTATTCCAAACACAGAAATAAACACTCTCTGGAGAGGTAGACCTTCAACACAGGCCTATAGCATTCCCACAGAAAAAGTTTAGCTAAACATGAGCTCATGATCTAAATTTACACAATAATGAAGAAATCAGCTACAAGTGGAGAGAATTAGCAAAAGCAATCAATACCAGAATTAGATTCCCAAGGCCATCCATCAGATGTTGGAATACTCAGGCGCAAGGCAGAAAACACACATAAATCTAGAACTGAAACAAGGAACAAGGGGTTTTAAAAGACTGGGTAGGATCTTTAAAATATTTTTAAAGTACCTGTCATTGATAAAGCTAAAAACTCGAAGGTCATGTAATACAGCAGATTAATCATGGAGAAGAGTGAAATTATACTGTTTTTATAAATATGGCAGATCAGATTTTCTGCCTAATCATATAAGTAGATTTATCTTTAAAAAATACCCATTATTTTAAAGACTTATCGGCTGTAAAATAAGTTAAGAGTATTTCAAAGGGCTTCTCTCCAAAGAAAAGTGAGAAGTAGCAAAACACAGAAAGTCGAGGGGAAAAAATTTCAATATATACATTGCTATAGGGTGAAGTAAGCCTTAGGCCAGCAACAATGTGGAGGAGCTGACCCTTAGATACTTACAACTAAGCTGGAATCTTCAAAAACTTCAACTATTTATAACTAAAAAGATTTCTTAAAATTAATAACCAAGTGTTTTAACTGACATCAGAAGAGCAAAACAATAAACCCTCAGAACATAGAAAAAATAGATAATAAAGATATGAGCAGAACTTAATAAAACAGAAAAAAGTATAAAATTGAGGTGATTTAGTAAGTCAAAAAATATTCTTTGAAAATATTTTAAAAACACATTTTGATTAAGCAAAACAAAAACAAAAGTAAATAATACACAGAAAGAATCAGGACAAAGTTATAGCAGAGAGTAAAAACAGAGAACATATGAAATGCCAGTAAATTTGAACATTTATGTAAAGTGGACAATTTCCTAGCTCCTAGAGTTTACCGACACAAGAAATTATAGCTGGAGTTCTTTCACCAGTAAAGGAATTAAGTCAATAGTTTACAATCTTTCACCAAGAAAATAACAGACGCACCCAGATCGTTTGGATGGGGAATTCTACCAAACTTCTGTTAAACAAATAACATCAGTATTAATAAAGAAAAACTTCTAGAGAGTAGCAAAGAAAGAATGCTCCTTTATTCATCTTATGAAGTCTATATAATCCCAATACTGAAAATAGATTAGGACTGTAAAGAAAAAGAAATTTACAGGTCAAATTTACTTGTAAGTATAAAAGCAAATATTTTGATCTACGATATTAGCTACCCCAGTTCACTAGAGTAAGAAAAAGCATGCGCAAGTTAGGTCATCCAATGAATGAAAAGGTAGTTTAATGTCAAGAATATATATCAATAGATTGAAAACACCACATTTTCTTTCTTTCATCTGTCTCTTTAAAAAATTGATAAGTACTTATATTGATCTCTCTTGTACTAGGCACTGTGCTAAGTCACTTACATATTTACTCCTTTAAACCTTCTATCATCCCTGGGGGAAGGTTCTATTTTCCTTCCATTTCTTAGGTAAGACTCTAACCCCCAGAAAAGTAAAGTAACATTTGCAAGTTTTTGTGAATGGTCAGTGATGGGACCAGTACAGGAACATCCAAAGTCTGCGCTTGGAAACAGTGCCCTATATTGACACTCACATTACAGATGAAAGGAAAGGAAGCATGCAGTTACCATATAGATTAAATCTCACATTACACTTTAAAGGAAAGGAACCATGCACTTACATTATAGATTAATACCCACATAACAGGTTAAAGGAAAAAGAAACATGTGTTTCTCTCAAAAGTTGGAAAGAAAGCATATCTATTTCTAAATATATTTCCCAATTTCTTTTGCTTGTTTTCTGACCTTTGTAGTGCATTCTGCCATGAGGAAAATTTTAATTCTTATATAATTAAATGTATCCTTTTTTTCTTTGAATCTTAGAAAGGTGTTCCTCATGAATAATTTATTTCAAGTCTACCAGGTTTATGATACTTTTACAGTTTCATTATTTTTTTACTTTTAACTAGTTGCTGTATCTAGAATTTAGTAATGATAGCCATATTTTCCCACTTTTGTTGAATAAGTTTTGCTACTGACCCAAAATGTCCATTTTATTTTAATCTCAAATCCCTTATGCTCTTGCATCTAATTTTAAGATGTTTCCTATCCCACTGGTTGTTTTGTCTATCTGAAACAAAATGCTACCTTAATTATAATGTAATTATAATATAATAAATGTAATTAGTAAACATAATACCATATATAATAAATAGCATAATATAAAATAACAAAATATAATTTACCATATAACAAGGTCAAAAGGGAACAAAACTATACAATCACTTGAAATATCCCCCAAAGGTATTTTATAAAATTCAATATTCATTTCTAATTTAAATGAAATAGTAAAATAGGGATTTATGAATGCTTCCATAGTAAGATGAAATTATATATCTAAAAGAGAAAGAGGTAAATGATAAACTTTAGTAACACTGGCAATAAATACAGGACAAGATGAAGATGCCTGATATAATCTTAAAGAAAAAGTATTATGTAACATTGTCTTTGCAGCACTGATGAGTTCAGTGAAAAGAGAAGCTCATGGAAAAGAGTATCTCATTCTTCTTAATGTCTGTACACTTGTCCATTGCATGAACATAACAGCTTATTTAACCAATATGTTACTGATCTGCATCTGGATTTCTAGGTTTTCATGGAATTTTATTATGCACAATTGTTACAAACTCTAGGACTTCCTCTTAGGTTTATATCTTTTGAAAGAAACAGTATCTCCGTAGATGGGTTATGTGGGCTGGCTGCTAGCAGACTATGGCTACTTCTCAGTTCTTCCCTTTACATTCCTAGTCAATGTGAAAACGGAAGGCAAGAAGGTCTTCTGTTTAGAGACTCTAAAGATAGGTCTTGGTGATAAAGTCTTGGTGGTAAAGGCTAAAAATATCAACCCAGAACAAGTGTTTTTCCAGCTGTAACTATGTGTGATTCCCTTGGTTTTATTCTGTAGAGGATGTAATAAGACAAGTCTGTAGGATCTGCCCACAACGTGCTTCCAGTAAGATGAGCTAAGTCAAGTATGGTGGCATATCTAATTCAAGACAAAATATAATGGCTCCTTTTCTCCCATAGCAAAACTTCGTGGAGTGAATATCAAAGTCACTGTAGGCTCTTAATTAAAGGAACACAATAAATCTTGTATTGGAAGGTGGTTATTCTGGTCTCTTTGCAGAGATGAATTGGAAATTGTCTAGAAGAAGGAAAATTAGCTTAACCAAAGTTAAACTCATAAATAATTGAGCATCTGTGGCCTATGTTTCTCTTTGATCATAATTTCTCCCAATTTATAGACCTCTTTGATACCTGATTAATCATTGTCAAAGATGCAATTAACAATGATTGTTACTGTGTATTAGGTTTTGCCTGGACCCTGAAGAAACCATCCTAAATTATGAGCTATGATTGTCACTTGATTTTCTCACAAAGAACAATCAGAACTCCTGGTCTTAAGTGGCTTGGAATGTGCAACTAAGAAGTCTCTTAGATATTATTAGAGGACCCCACAGAGCCCGTTGGTGAAAGTTTGGAAAACATTGGGCTTCTTAAAATTAATTCTTGTAGTGTGTTACGAAGGATGACTGAACCAAAAGGGTAACAGTGTTTCTGGTTCTGTTGTTAGCGTTCTCCATGGAAACATCACAGAAGCTTCTGGACTCAATTTCCTTCCCTATGTGTGAATGTCACTGAAAATATCCAACTCCATTCTATCCCCATATAACTTCAGAAACTAAGCAAAATGAAGACTCAAGATTCATTTCAAATAATGAAAGGAAGATATAATGTAGAATGGAACTGGGAAAATGCCTGGTTTAAATTCTGGAAAGTACCAACTATACAATTCTGGATAAGTTGCTTAATCTTGCTTAGTCTAATTTAATGCCCATCTCACAGGATGTTATGATGATAAATTTAATATCTTTGTATAACATACAGTGTTATGTAACTTCTTGTTCTTCTTGAGTAAATTCATATCTTTAATCAACTCACTTTAAAAAATAGTTACTTGCTTAAATTACTCTTACCTTCTATTATCAGCTGAATTGTGTCCTGCTCAAGTTAATATGTGGAATTCTTAACCCCCAATACCTCGTAATATGACTGTATTTGGAGAGAAGGCCCTTAAATAGGTAATTGAGGTCAAATGAGGTCACATGGGTGGGCTCTATTCCAATATGACTGGTGTTCTTATAAAAAGAAAATATTAGGACACAGACATGCACAGAGAGAACAAAGTAATTATTAGTAACCACGATCATGTCGTGAATGCATGGAATACGTCACCATTTGCCAACCACCGTGTCAAGTCAGCAGAAACTACAGAAATTAAGAGCTCTCCGCAGAAATTCACACACCCTTGCACCAGGTAAGGGACCACAGGCAGACGTTCACTCAGCCTCTCATGTGTCCCTCACGGAGTACACGCTCTCTCCTGGGCGGGGCGAGCACAGACACTTATTGGGAGTTTTACTACTTTTAAAATGCGTTGATACAACCATGTCTCATTGGATGAGTCAGCAAACGCTTTTTGTAAATCCAAATTCTCCACACCTCCTACCTTTCGCGCTGCCCTAATCTCAAAGCTCCCGCCCCTGCTCCTCAGGCAGCGTCCCCATGTGAGGCGGGGCTGCGTGCAGACGCACGGCGAGCGCGCAGTCCTCTTCAAGCCCCGCCCCCACGGAGCCGCCCGCCGGTTTGAACAGCATCCTCGCGCGCGGAGGGCTATGAGGGAAGCGCCAAGGGCCGGAGATACGCCGCGGGAGGCGGCGCGGGAGCGCGGCATGGAGGGGCTGGCCTAGGCTGGCCCTACGTCGTCTGGCTGCGACGTGGATCCTGCGCACGCTGCGGGGCCGCAGCCGCCGGGCGGTGAGCGCCCGAGGGGCCTGGAGGCGAGTCGGGGACCCCAGGCGGGTGTGGGCATCGTGTCCACAGCCAGCATCCCCGAAGCCGCGCTAGGGCCGTGATCACTCGGTGAAGCTGCGCTGCGACACAGCAGCCGACTTCTTCCCGCGCTGTGAGGACCTGTGCGCGCTGCTGGACTCAGTGCCTCTGCCTGCGGGAGGGCCTGCTTTACTTAACGCCGACCGCTTCCACGGGGTTGACTGGGTGCCGCTCCTGAGCACCCTCTGCCCCTGATCTGTATCCAGAACTTCTTCCAGCCACAGCTGGGCGAGGCAGGTTTGTAGTATCCGCTTCCAAGGACTGTCGTGTGGGCGCTGCGAAGCGGAGTTTTAGATGGTGCAAGGTGGAGGCTGGGCACTAGAACCGGTGCCCAGTGCTCAGGTGTGCGTGCACTAGACGGGGCGTGCGGCCTAGGACTCCTGCCAGCTCGGTGACCCTGGCCGAGTGCCTTAAGGCTTCTAGGTCTCAGTGTTCTCATCTGTAGCATGGGCTTAACAAGACCCACTCTCCTTGGCGGTTACAAGGACTCACTCTGTTAATGCTTCTAGACTCTGCAATGTAGAACACTTAGCACAGTTTGGAGCATCGTTAATTGTTGCACAGATGTTACCTGGTGTGTTGAATGACTTTGCCTGGTACAGACCAAAGCGATTAGGGAATTGATATATCCCAGCTTCATTTCCTTTCCATTAAAACAGGTCTCAGGATAAAAATATATATATATATTTTTTTATAAATTCGTTTTATTTATTTATTTAGGTGCGTTGGGTCTTCGTTTCTGTGCGCGGGCTTTCTCTGGTTGCGGCGAGCAGGGGCCACTCTTCATCGCGGTGCGCGGGACTCTCACTGTCGCGGCCTCTCCTGTTGTGGAGCGCAAGCTCCAGACGCGCAGGCTCAGTAGTTGTGGCTCACGGGCCTAGTTGCTCCGCGCCATGTGGGATCTTCCCAGACCAGGGCTCGAACCCGTGTCCCCTGCATTGTGAGGCAGATTATCAACCACTGCGCCACCAGGGAGGCCCCCCAAAGTCTTTTTTTCAATAGTCATATAGTAGAAAGAGCACCGGTGTGAAGGCAGCTTAGGGTTTGAATTCCAGGGCTTATGCTCTCTGTGGCCTGTGCAGGTTACTTTTGAACTGCAATTCCCACACTTGTAAAATGACATTAAAAACCACTCTTTCTGAGGGTTCTTACAATTAATTAAGCAGGTTATGTGTGTAACGTATCCTGGCACTTGAATGAGTTGTTAGAACCAAGGGCTGCTGGAGATGATGCTTCTGCTCTAGGTAATCTCCCCTTCTACTGGGCAGCAGGTAAACACAAGCACAGTAGTCAGTGCTCTGGAAGAAGTGAGTTCTGGTGCTGCAGAGCACAGAATCTTTTTGTTTTTTAATTTAGTTTTTATTTTATATTAGAGTATAGTTGATTTACAATATTGTGTTTGTTTTAGGTGTACAGCAAAGTTATTCAGTTATACATATATCCATTCTTTTTCAGATTCTTTTCCCGTGCAGGTTATTATAGGATATGGAGTAGAGTTCTCTGTGCTATGCAGTAGGTCATTGTTGATTACATATTTTATATATAGCCGTGTGTATATGTTAATCCCAAACTCCTAATTTATCCCTCCCCGCCACCTTTCCCCTTTGCAGAGCACAGAATCTTAAAAGGGAAAGTTCAGGGTAGGCTTCTTGGAGGAAGTGCCATCCTTTCTAAGGATAGTAGAACCTCCTGGGGTGGCAGGAGGGAGCAGTGTGTCAAACGTTGAGAAATATAAGAAAATATGGCAAAACTAATTACAGGACTGTAACTCAGGGTTTGGGAAAGGAATGAGAGTTGATACGGGAAACCTAATGGGGACAAACATAAAGGGGCCTTGTTTGTCATGTCAGAAGTTTGGATGTTTACCCTGAAGACTGTGGGAAACCCTAATAAACAATAAGATGGACTTCTGGTTTAGAGGCTCACTCGGACCTCCATGTGGAAGGCAGTTGACTGGGTGCAGGGTGAATTGTAATCTAAAGGTCCCACTTAAGTTATAAAAGGTTGGACTGCATTTTGGAGATCCGAGAGAGAATGGGTGGGGCCTGGTGACCAGCTAGAAAAGGAAGGGCAGCAAGCTTGGGTGACAGTTTACAGCTGCATCTTTTTGTGAGATACAGAGCACAGTAGGAAGGGATTGGGGGTGGGGAGAGGATCTTACTTGATCTGCAGTGCTGTAGAAGGGCCTGGTAGATGGGTCTGGGCCCAAGGTTCAGATCTGGGCTTTTTGGGAGGACAGGTGTTTGAAGGCATGGGAGATACTTAGGTTACCCACAAGACGATGCAAAGAATCATGGGTCTGAGAGTTTTTTAAGTGAGTGTATATATATATATTTTTAAAATTTTTATTTATTTATTTATACTGTGTTGGGTGTTCGTTTCTGTGTGAGGACTTTCTCTAGTTGCGGCAAGTGGGGGCCACTCTTCATCGCGGTGCGTGGGCCTCTTTTAAGTGAGTATATTTGAGGATGTTTATAAGCTGAGAGAAAGTAGCCAGCAGAGGAAGGGTGTGAAGATTTAGGATAGGAAATGATTGTTCATTTGTTTTCAAAAAGCTGAATACTTATCGTGTGCCTGGCCTTTTTCTAGGATCTGGGGTTCACACCATCTGTTATCTCTTCTGCAAGGACAGTTCAACTCATCCCCTTGGTGAAGAGAAGTCAGATTATTCTTTACATCCCATTCAGGTGTAGGAACTGTTCTGTACCTCTGAAGGGACTTTACATAAGCAGAGTAATAAGTTATAAATCAAAAGAAATTATAGCTGGAAGGGACCTGAAAGGCCACGGTACTTAATTTTGCTGCATATTTTACATTGAATGTAACAAAAATTTATTGTTTAGCCCATTCTCTTCAGAGTTCCTTCACTGAACTTTCTTTATGTTTTTCATCCAGTGGGTCTAACTTGTAGATTTTGGCCTCCTCCTAAATTTGCTTCTTCATCCATATTACATTTTGCCCGGACTATGGCAGGAGCTCCTGGGTGGTTTCACGGCCCCTGGGCTCCGTTCCTCTGTTTATCTGCCTACTCAGTTTAAGTGATCTTCTAACGTAAAAACATACGCTTAAAATAATGCTGCTAATGGCTTGCCCACACAGAGTTATTGCATACTAGCCTCCCAGCGTGTGCTCTGCACAGAGGCGTGTAGTCTGAACTGTGCTTGGCCAAGCCTCATGGGGCTCTTTGGCCCTGAGGAAGGGGAGCTTTTTGTGATCACTCCCTTTGTCTAATCGGTCCTTCAGCAGCGGGGTGCCTTTTTCTAATCAGCGGAGGCACCCTTACTCAGCCAGTGGTAGCCCCAGGCCTCATCACCTGTGGGATACAAGCCATGCTCTCTCCCAGGCTTGCTTCGGCCAGCATCTCTATTTTCCTTTCTGTCTCTTCTCACACTTGGACCCCTGGGCTATTGTCATCCCCACCTGCAGTATTTACAGTGCCCAGCAGGTGTCAGGCTTGAGTGTCTTTGCACAGATACTCCCAGTGCAGTTAATGCACATTGTACTCCAACTCTGCATACTCTAATCTTTCTAGATTGTACTTCAGGGTTATCATGAAGCCGTCACTTAGACATAAGTTTTTGCCTCCATAGGAACCTCTGTGCATAAAAGTTATGGTTCTTTATCTCATGTGATTGAAATTTTGATTTTATACATCTCCCTCCTTAATGAAGGCTTTAAGGGCAGGAGTCGTTTCTAATCCTTAGCACAGAATAGATGCTTTGTTTCTTATTTAGATGCTTTTTTTTTTTTTTTTTTTGCGGTATGCGGGCCTTTCACTGCTGTGGCCTCTTCCGCCGCGGAGCACAGGCTCTGGACGCACAGGCTCAGCGGCCATAGCTCACGGGCCCAGCCGCTCCGCGGCATGTGGGATCCTCTCGAACTGGGGCACGATCCCGTGTCCCCTGCGTCGGCAGGCGGACTCTCAACCACTGCGCCACCAGGGAAGCCCTTTAGATGCTTTTTAATCATAAAATATATGGTTTAAATCACTCATTTTACAATAATTTTGGTTTAGGTTGTGACAGAAATAAAGTTTACAGAAGTCGTGTTCCTGCGATTAGAAATAAAGATGTGACCTTCTAGTTGTGTAAAGCTCTTAAATGCTGTGTAAGTGCGTCGTGTGCGCTAAGGAACCTGGAGCTAAGTGGGGTAGTTGTGAGAGAGAAAGACTTAACTATGTTAACAAAGGTAAGCCTTCATTGTGTCCTGCCAACATTTGATAGTTGTTTTTGGGGCAAACTAAACCAATAAAATTTTAAACTTGTTCTCCCCATTAAATGGATTGAATAAATCGGCCACTTTGGTGCACCTGTTTGTTGCGAGTTGTCCACTTGGAGATGGAGGTTTAGAAAGTGAGTTTCAGTCTTGTTTAAGTCTCTTCCCATCAGACTGGTCTCTTGATTTCCTACACAGCATGTTACTTCCTGTCTACCTTTTCTTGGTGTTGTTCATGCCTGGATTGTCTCCTGTGCCTGCTCAAACCTTGGTCCATTCTCATTTGTACCATGGAAGTTTGTCATGCTGGATACTGTCAGAACTAATTTTACTTAAGTTTGTGTTAAGCCACAAACCTCACATTTTTATATTTTCTGTTCTTTGTGTTTGTCTGTATTTTAATGTTTCTCTTCAAGAAACATTATGGGAAGAGAAATAGCAAGACATAAAGAGCAAAAAAGTCATGATGATCTTTAAATTGTTAGAACATGTATCTTCAGTCATAATTATAATAAACTGTGGTATGTGTTAAAATAGGAAATATATGTCATGTCCTGTAAGAGCAGCAAACTCAGTGGTGTTAGTGGGGGGGGGTGTCATGGAAGTAATCACAAAGCAGGTGACTGTAAGTTAGGGTCCTGAAACATTAGTGTGTGTTCCCTGTGTCCCGTAGTGGTCTGGAGGGGTCAGGAAGCCTGCCTTCAATTTGAGGGAACAGAGCATTTGAGGTCCTCTCTCTTCTATTGCTCTAGTATGCTGCATAGCAGCTAATAAAATACTGGGTTTATTGTTGACATTTAAATCATTGATTGATCATCAAGATTGGCATGTATCATTGGAAATGAAAATAGGAAAAGTCTTAAGATTTTTAGGTTTTTCTTTTTTTTCCTATGTCTCAAAAGGTATGTAGTATTTTACTGAGTGGTTGGGAATAAAGTTTGCAGTATTCAGTGTATTCAGCTTTAGTACCTAAATAGAATTAAACTGCTGCTGTTAACTGGAATAACACTTTGTTACTGACAAGTTTTAGAATGCATCTGTTTGGCAATTGCCTGTTTGAGAAGATTGTAGTTAATGATTTTAAGAATGTGGCTATAAACCTCCAATTGACTCAAGAAAAGCAAATAAGTCAAGATTGACAAATGTATAGGCTCTTCATCTTATTGTGTGTGTGTGTGTGTGTGTGTTTTTCTGTTATTTGTTAAGATGTAAAGAACTCTATCACTCTTAAGACAGTAAACTTCCCAGTGTATAATCTTACATGGCAGGGAGCAGATCACATGGCCAAGATCTTAAAGGTGATTTTTTTATGTTTGAACTTTCATGAAAACATATGTGATTGAAGCACATTAATATATTGGTACAAATGGCAGTTAATTTTTGTCTTTTGATACCTGTGAATGCAGCTTTCATTTTGTTGAAAGAATATGACCAGTCTTCAGTTTGGGATTCTACCATTTAGTAAAGATAGTCCACTTAATTTTAGAAATAAGAGATTTAATATATAATACATAATAATATTTTTATGTAGTTTTAGTTACTGAAAACATTGATTGTGATACTGTCAAAAAACTATGCCATTATAGTCTTCAAGACTTAAATGAATCAAGTGTTTATTAGCTGCTGTAGTTTATAAACTAATAAAAATCACTACATCAGCAATTTGTAAATACAGTTTTTAAAATAATGCCTTACCAACTTTACAGTGGTTATAATGACTGTATTTAGGTCTAAAGTTATTTAATAATTTGACATGAAGCCTTTTTAATAGTTTGATGGTGCAGATCAGGGATAGGTAAACTATGGCTGGTGGGCCAGATCCAGCCTGTCACCCGGTAAAGAAAGTTTTTTTGGAACATAGTCGCACCCATTGTTTAGAAAGTTTTTTTGGAACATAGTTGCACCCATTGTTTACATGGTAGCTGTGGCTACTTTCACCCTACGCCAGTGGGGTTGAGTAATTGCAACAGAAACTGTATAGCCCACAAAGCTGGAAATGTTTAAATTTAGATTTTAAAAATTGAAAAATTCTTTGAGCCTATACAGGGCAAGTGCATTGACCCCTGCGGTTGAAAACAGTCAAGAACTTGGGTGCCGAAGCCAAATGGCCTAGGTTCAAATTCCCTTTCTCCCATTTCATAGCTAGTGACCGTGGACAAATCACTTAACCTCTGTGCCTCATTATGAGGTTTAAATGAACTAATTTGTATAAATAGTGCCCAGTACATAATAAGCACTGTGTAAGTGATTGCTGTTATTTCTGCTTGGAGCTTTTATAAGCTATTGTTAATAGGAAAATGACACTAATGATTTTCATTTTAGAGTGTCAAAGGCACTTTGAGTCTTTTATTTTTTCAAGAATGTAATAAGACTTCTTTCATTTAAAGTCAGTGTTCCCTATTACCATAATTTATTTTATGAATATAAAGAATTGAATGTCCTTAAGACAGTACTTGTGGTTAAATGTCAAACCATAATTTTCCCAAGGCACATCAAACTGGCTCTGCATAGTCCAGGCCTCTAAACTTTGTGTCCATACCCTAGGTAGCATGTGAGATATATTTTGTAATACAGTTTTTAAAATAATGCCTTGGACTTCCCTGGCGGTCCAACAGTTAAGACTCTGCGCTCCCAATGTAGGGGGCCCGGGTTCGATCCCTGCTCAAGGAACTAGATCCCACATGCATGCCATAACTAAGAGCCCGCATGCCACAACTAAAAGATCCGTCATGCCGCAAGTAAAGATCCGGCACAGCCAAATAAATATTTAAAAATAATAATAGTAAAATAATGCCTTAGATTTAGGAAAAGAAAATATTAGAACCTATTTGCCTTTGTATCATTTTTAAAATATCTGTGTGGTTTATAATGTACATACATTATATGTATAGAACTTCGTGTATATAATTTGTTAATAAATAAGATGCATATTAAAAAGTTTTCTTATGGGTTGCCCAGTCAGGTGTTTGGAGACCTTTGGAGGACAGAATGATGAAATTTAGAGCCTCAGCAATGATAGAATTTAGAACCAATTCCCTGAGTTAGAAGATCAGGAAAATAATTCATAGACTGTAATTGAGTTGTCCAACTTTACATAACTGTTCAGAAACAGGTCATCCAGTGACTGGAATCTAATCACTGATGGACTAGAATGTGGGTCACTGGACTCGTAAAGCAGAACTGACTGTTTAATTTCTCAGCTTGATTCTCCTGGCACATATGCTTGATACGTGTGTGTGTAAACCTCTGACATAATAAGCCATACTCAGTAGGCACATCCTGTTTCCTTATTGAAGCATCTTAATTTTGTCCCATTAAATCTTTGAAGTATCAGACTACCAGAAGGCACGAGGAAACCTGGGCTGAGAGTCTTCATTCCAGGAGACCTGATCTTGACTGTATGGCTGGTTTGAGGTGCATCACTCTGAACTGCGACATGCTCATTGGTGACTTGGGTGCAAGTGCTTTTGCAGAATCTCTTAGTGAGGATTTGTGGCTTGTAGGTAAATTCTAAAATTGGAAATATTGAATTTTTAATATGATACATGCTTAGCTTTTGGCATGATACTGTCGTGATAGGAATTTTTTTTAAAGCCTCATTTTTCTGATAGGTTTTATTTTGCTTGTCAACTTTCTCTATGAGTTGCATATATTCATTGTAGAAAATGCAGAGTTACAAGAGAACAATTACCTATAATCTTAATACCCAGACATAATCACTCTTCATTTTGGTGTATATAGTTTCAGTCTTTTTTTTTCTATGAATATATTTTGTACACTTAGGGATAACAAAAATAAAATTGTAGTATACTTGCTATTTCATATTCCTGCTTTTTTCATTTAATGATGTATCATGTAGTATAGCATCATATTGATGTCCCATAGTTTAATCAATTCTTTGCCATTAGATTTAGACAGTTTGTTTTTCCCTGTCAGAAACATTGTGAATACGTTGTATATACATCTCTGTGTCCATCGGGATTGCTTCTGTAGAATAAGGAACTAGAAGTAGAATGACCTGAGTGTGACATATTTTTAAGACTTTTGATATACATGGCCAAATTACCATCCAGAAATGCTATGCTAATTTGTAGTCACCCCAACAGTGGATGTGAAGCCTGCCTCTCACAAACACTGGCTTGTAGCACTTGTAAAAAAATGTAAAACTACAAAAATGAGTACCTCTCCATTTTCTATGCAAGTAGGATTACTCCAAATTTTATAACATTTTTCAGTTAATTTAGTATGAGCATTTTAGCAAGTCAGTAAATTTGCATCTCCTGCATCACTTTTTGTGATTGTTCAGTATTCCATTATATGAATATGCCACAGTGCACATAGCTTATCCTTTCTTGTATATAAGCTTTGTCCAGTTTTTCAGTTACAAATTGTACTCTGATATATATCCCTACCTATATCTCTGACTATTTCTTTTGGTTAAATTCTTAGAAAGAGAGTTGTTGGATCAAAAGGGTATAGACATTATTTAAAGCCTTTCCTTACAGAATCTTGGCTTAATCTGATAGGAGAATAACCACATTTTGTTTTATTTTGTATTCATTTGATTTCCTGGTGAGGTTTACTGGCTGTTTGTATTTGGCTATTTGGTTAATTACACTGTGCGTCCATTCTTCTGTAGTGAGAGTTTGTAGGGATTGTATCATATCCTGTCAGATCCGTATGTCTGACTTGCTATTTCTGTATGTCATGGGGGTGTTGAAAGACTCCAGTTACTTTAATGTGATGGTCCACACAACACTTAAAAAAAAGACTCATGATAGTTTCCTTTCATGTAATAGTTTTTTTAAATTTTTTTATTTTTTTTTATTTTGCGGTACGTGGGCCTCTCACTGTTGTGGCCTCTCCCGCTGCGGAGCACAGGCTCCAGACGCGCAGGCTCAGCGGCCATGGCTCCCGGGCCCAGCCGCTCCGCGACATGTGGGATCCTCCCGGACCGGGGCACGAACCCGCGTCCCCTGCATCGGCAGGCGGACTCCCAACCACTGCGCCACCAGGGAAGCCCCATGTAATAGTTTTTAATACCTGTGCTTTGGTGATGATCCCTTTTGTTTAAATGAGTAGGTTGTTCAGCCCCAGAACTACTAGAATTCATGATCAGTTTTTCTGGGTTTTGTCTGACTTTTTATGGAGAGAGTTCTTGGCCATCATACTTTCATGATAGGTTTTTAGTATGTATTTTCTATTCACACATTGTTCGAATTTGTTATTAGTATGTATTCTCTATTCACACATTGTTTAAATTTGTTATTATTTGTATCCTCTTAGACTTGTCTTTTTTGCTCTAAAACTAACAGTTATTACATTTCTTCTATTTTGTTTTCCCCTTTTAACTAGTTTCAAGTGTAATTTGGAGCTAAAGATCCTGATCAAAAGAATGCAGTGCATTTCTGAGCTCCACCAGGTTTTGCTTGTGAGGTTTACATGCCACTGCTGCCCTTGCTAATTATGAACTGAGATTCTCTATTTTGTGATGCTTTTTGCTCACAGGTTATATATACAGTTATTCTTCAGTTCTGTAATTGTAAAATATGTTGGATGATTTATTGGTACTAAAGCCAGGGTTATCATTGCACATCCAAGAAGAAGTTTTTAAATTGGATTATGCATTATGTGTGTGCGTATACGTGTCTTTTGTTTTTCCATACCCCAAATTACAAACCTGCCGTGACTTGTCTTGGGCAGGACTCTTCTACATGTGAGAAAATGAGAGTTGTCTATATGTTAAATCTGTAGAGTTAGCAAGTGACCTTTTGTCTTTCATCAAAAACACTTGACCTGCAGCAGTGTGGCCTCACCAGTGAAGGAGCAAAGGCTTTACTAAAGGCCCTTGAAACCAACAGAACTCTGCTCTTTCTGGATGTAAGAAAACATCCACTTGTTGGTATGTGGTCACTTTTTAAAAATTGATTAACACATAGCAAAACAAAAAGAATTTGTTCATGTATTGACAGTTTTTAAAACTTAATGTGTTTAACTTTCCTCATTGTATACCGTTGACCCATGAACAACGTGGGGTTAGCGGTGCCGACCCCTACGCAGTTGAAAATCTGGGTATAAGTTTATAGTCAGTGGTTCCGCATCTGTGGATTCAACCAGCCTTGGATCGTGTAGGACAATAGTACATATTTATTGAAAAATATCTGTGTGTCAGTGGACCTGCAAGGTTTAAACCCATGTTGTTCAAGAGTCAACTGTACTTTTCTAGTGTTGCACTTATGTTTTTAGCAGGTAATTTACTAATTAAAGTGAGTTATACTTGTAAATTGTTCTTATCCCTACTCTGAACAGAGGTGGACCTAGATACTAAACCTGCTTCCACCAAAAGCATTATTTCTTTCTTGTGCAACCTCTGAATTCTTGCAAGGAGTACTTTATTCATTTGTCAGATTCACAAGTTATTTTTTTAATATCTTCTGTGTGCCAGATACGGGTTTAGGCACTAGGGATAAAGCAGTGAACCAGACACACAAAAGTCTTGCCCTCATGGAGCTTACATTCTAGTGAAGGAGTTCAGATAGAAATGAGTAAACAGATAAGTCATATAATTTTAGATAGTAGGAGGTGCAAAAATATGTTAATGTAAAGGGAGTGAGCGGGGGCAGGTAGGACTCCATTGGACAGGTTTGTTAGGGGACAGCTTCACTGGAGAAGTGGCATTTGAACAGAGACCTGAATGAAGAGAGGAGCAAGCCATGGAAGAACTAGAATAAGCACATTCCAGGACAAGGAGGCAATGTGTATGCAGGCATGTAGGTGGGTGGAGTATTGAAGGAAAAGCAAGGAGGCCAACATGGCCAGAGTACTGAGTGAAGAAGATGTGGTATGACATGAGGTCAAGGAGCTAGCCAGGGGTCTGATCTTGTAAAGTCTTGAAGGCCAGAGTAAAGATGTGGATTATTCTATATGAGTAGAAGGTTTTGAAGTGGAAAAAGACATGATCCAAATAGTATCTGAATAAGATGACCTGGTATAGAGAATAGACTTGGGGGGATGAAGAAGAGAAACAGGGAGACCAGTTAGGAGACTATCACAGGGGTCCAAATAAGAGATGTTTATGGCCTAGGTTAGGTTGGAACTTGGCAGCAAGTGAAAAGTGGTTGAATTCAGGTTGTGTTTTGAGGGTGTAGCTAACAAGGCTTGCCGATAGATTAGATGTGGGGTATGAAGGGAATAGTAACAAGGAGACAAGTCGTTGATGATTATGTGTGCAACTGGGTGGTATCACTTAGAAGAAGGGGGCTGATGGGAGGAGCAGCTTTTGAGGGAATATCAGGACTTTGGTTTGTTATCTTAGATGCCCTTTAGGTATCTAAGTGTCTGGACAGTGCTCAGACTGTACTTTCTATCCAAAGGTATCTAAAGCCACTTTAGATGCAAAATGTTTAAAGTTGACCTTTGCTGCTGCCAAAATAGTAGCCACTGTGGGCAGTCTGCAAGATGGCATCTCAGGTTTCTGTGGAAGAAATTAGAATATACAAAGGGGGAGATAAGTGTATAGTTACATAATGTAGACTTCATATTTAATTTTATGAGAAAAGCAATAATTAGTTGGCTTTTGGTTTTAAATGGCAGTAGCCACTCATTGGGAAATAATTACTCTAATTTCAATTTATTTTATTTTAAATCATTCTGTGATGAAAACAGTTATCAAAAAAGGTCTCCAGAATGGAAGGAGTGCCAAGTAAGTCAGAGGTATATAATATGTTTTAATTCTCTCAGAAAAATTTCTCTTTAATGGCTTGTTTTTCCTTCCTTCTTAAAACAAAATTATCAAGCTACTTTCTGCCATCTTAAAAGTAAGTTTTTAGTCAAATGAAATGGCTTTTCTGTTTTTGAAAATATTGTGTGATGCTTTAATTTAGCTTCCCAGAAATGCAGATTGAAGACCTTTTATTAACTTAAAATATCTTAATTTCCAATGAAGATCAAACCCTCCTAAATTACCTGTAATTTAAATGGCATATTTATCATTGCTTTCTCAGTACCAGTGGATAACTTCTCCATCGGTGAAAGAACCATGCAAAGCTGCTAGACAGAAAAAGAGAACTATAATTTTGGGAAGTGGTTGAAAAGGAAAAGCTACTAATAGAATTGGTAACTCTTTCTTTTTTTAATGCTACTAGAACTTATACCCCTTATATATCTGGTGTGCTAAACTAAAACAGCCTTAATGGTTATTCCTTAACGGTTAATTATTTCCTTAACGGTTAGCTGTTAATATTATTTGTGTTTCTTATGGAACGCACCTAGGATGTTCCTGACACATAGTTTTTAATATGTATTAGATATTAATTTTAATATGATAAAGCTCATGAAGTGACAAAATCCATATCCAGATATGAGGTCACCTTTTCTCCCTTTCTTGTGGGGTCCAGGCCTTAGGAAAGAGAGGGAAGCATGTGATGTGTCTAGTGACAACCCCAAAATCAAGTAGGCAGAGCCCTTGGCGCTTTACAGGTATGAATACATTTTTTTGTCATCACAACCCTGTGAACAGTGTTTTACAGCAGCGCAGGCAGGTTAGGGTCAGGTGCAGCGGGGAAGTGGGATCAGGCAGGAAAAGAACTTGGGGAGAGTCGGCGGGGAGGGCCGGTTCCAGGGCCTTTAGTAAGGAAACAACAAAAATCACAGATGATAATGACTGTTTTTTTCCAAATGCAGGAATCAGTGGAAAAACTAGAAAGGATCATGTTCAGAATTGTGATCAGTTGTGTCTAAATATGTAAAAGTCAGTTACTTTCCCATTCTCCAGAAATAACACTAAAAAACAAGGAAAGATCCCATTTACAATAGTCACAAAAATTAGTAAATATCTAGAAGTCAGTTCAGTGTTCACCTGAAAAAGTTAGTGCAAAAGGATAGATGAAACATTTTAAACATATATGTTAACATTAATAAAATATAATGTTAACATATGATCTATTAACATATAAAGCCACTGGCAGAAGGAAAGACAGATTGGTGGAAGAGTCCAGAAACTGGTCCCTGTTTACTTGAGAATTGTATTTTAACTTAGACAATTTTACAGTCTAACTTGACTTTTTGTCTAATTGACTGATTGAAGCATTGATAATTCATTTAAACAGAAATTAGATACTTGCATCACAGCATACACAAATTCTAGTCAGTCGAAAAGGTGCAAATGCAACTAAATGCAAGAAGCAAATATAAAATACAGGAGAGAATTTCTGAGTAAGTGCAGGGAGTACAGAAGCCTTCCTAAGTAAGCCATAAAACTCAGAAGCCATAAAGTAAAAGATATTTAATTACATGAAAATTTAAAACTTTTCTACAGTTCAAGACGTAAACAAAACAAAATGACAGACACAAAAGTTTGGTAAACAAAACAAAATGACAGACACAAAAGTTTGGTAGTGTATTAACATATAAAGGTTACTGTTGATATAGAGAAGAACCCACAAATAAATGAAAAAGGATAACCAAATTTTAAAAAGGCAGGGGCTGGTTTCTACCTGTATGAGCAAACAACTCAGAAGAAACACAGCTGGCTACTAGACAAATGAAGAGGGGCCAACTTCTTTAGGAAATGCAGATTAAAATCATGGGATTTTCTTCCCATCTGATGGGCAGAAATTCTAAAGACTGATAACATCTGGTGTAGACGAGGGAACAAGCACACTTTGCCTATGTTAAGTGTAATAAATGTGTTCAATTTTGGAGCAAGGTTTGCAGCATTCATCAAAGTTCAAAACTCTCTTGCTCTTTGTCCAAAGACTTTTACTTCTAGGCACCTGCCCTCTGCCAGTACTCTGCCTTGCACAGAAGTGTGCATAAAGTCAGGTACCCGCAAGTCCAATGAGGGATACTTATGTAATGGGGAAAATCTAGAGACAACCCGGATGTCTTTCAGGAGGGGTCTGATGAAGGAAATTAGGATCCATCCATGGTATGGAGTAACGTGTGTGTGGAGAACGGGGAAGGTCTGTGAGCAAACTGGGAATATGACCTGATATATCATCAGGTTAAAAGGAAAAAGAGCAGGTGTAGAAAAGGATATGTCTATTATTCCACTTAGAAACCCACAGTGTTTGTATTTGTAAATACTATATATGTATATATGTACATATGGAAACACGCATATATACACGTATACACCTTTGTGTATCTGATCCTGAAAATGCACAAAACACTATTAAGGGCAACCACCTCTATGGAAGGGAATAGATCTTTATATTTTTACTCTAGTTTTCCTAATCGTGTGCAAATTTAGAGTTAATTTTTTATTTCAAAGTTAGGCAGTCAGGAGAGGCCTAGTGACTCCTTTGTGGGCTTCTCTCACCACAGGATGCACTTTTCGTGTCCTTCCTGTTTCTGGTTTGTCTTTTGGAGCAGACACCACTGAAATGAGCATCTTGTCATCGCTTGCCAACTGCCTGCGGTTTTCTTGCGCCCTCCTAACCCTCACCACCTTTGTGAGATGCTGTTTCGCGCTGAGGTGGTGCCTTTCCCCTCACACACAACCCTCTGGTACCTTGGGGAGTCCCGGGATTTCTCAGTGGGCATTCTAGAATACTCATCCCAGAGATACAGTGGGTTTTTCAGCCAGAAGCATTTGGGGAAAACTGTTCCTGTATGAATTATCCTCTTGGGAGTTCACAAATCACCGGAGCTCTTGAGACGCTCTAGGAAGTTGAGTCAAGAAACCCGTGTAGCCCTGTTAATTCAGGATTTCCTAAATTTCTATGACTGACTGTGGCACTGCTTTTCCAGTCACAACCATCCTTGTCAGCTTCCCTGATAGACTCCCTGGGGAGTGCTGCTCAGACTCTGGCCTGGAAACTTTGTAGTCCCAGGATTACCCTCTGCTTCCACGCCCACCCGGCACCCTGCTAGCGCTCTGTCAGCCTGGCACCTTCTCCCTGCCCCCAACTCATTCAGGCCACAAGCCCTGCCCTTGCTCTGGGATTTAGTGATAACGCCTGGGAGCGGTGGCCCAGCACAGCCCATGGCAGTGCTCGGTGTGGCTCACAGGTTTTAAAACACACAATTTGAGCCCTTACTGGAACATGGGAAGATGATTTAAATCCAGAAGTCTTGTTTCATAATCCCCGTGTCTCTGAAAGTGGGAGAAACAGACTGGGAGGGCCGTATGTTTCAAGCAAAAGGGAGACTGTTTCTCTGTGGTAGTAAAGAACAGGCTCTCACAGTTAACAGGTAACGTAGGGAGTTTGTGCTGAGTCTGTCATGTTGGGCCTGTTATACTCATTTATATGACCGTTGCGTCCCTATTGGCATTTGCATTTACTGCCCAAGCTTGAAACTCCCCAGTGTCCCTGTGTTGGTCACGAGCCCTAATTCTATTGACCTAGAAAGTTCTTTGTGGGAGCTTTCTAGCAGGCCTCTCCCCCAGTGTCCCCACCCTCCAGCCCCTATGTCCTAGTGCTTTTTCTAAAATGCACAACTCCTTGTTGTGCAGACCTGATTGCTCCTCGTTGCTCCAAGATCCTATCGATCCAGTTCCCAGGAGAGCATGTCCGCAGGGCCCTCTGCGGTCTGCAGTCCTGCCCCCAGCCAGGCACCCAGCACCCCAGGTGCTGCAGAGAACTTGCTGGTGTCCCCCGTGCCTTGGCAGAGACAGCTCTCTGCCAGATGCCATTCCTTTGTCTCCCCCTGTCCTGACCCCTTTCACCTCCCTTCGTCTGAAACCATCAATCTTCCTCAGGCAGAGGTACTTGCTCAGCTCTGTGCTTCCACAGTGCTTGTCCTGTGGAATTTGAATTCCCTCCACAGCCCTCTTGCTAGGTTGGGAGCAGCTGATTCCCCTTCACCTTTTTCTTCCTTCCCTCAGCTCCACAGCAGGGACACTCTCGGGCACCGTGCAAATTTAATCTTCAATTTCTAGTTGTTATGACACTGTTGATGTGATGATACTATCTACGTTCACAGTTGGTTGGATAAATGTGCGGGGGATGACTGTAAATACAGATTCTTTGTAAATCCAGGTTCCTAATTCTTCCCCCTTTTAATATTTTTCCCCTTAAATCATGTGTCCTTTTTGCTGCTCCAGCTCTATGATTGGACTGTCACCTGGGGAGCCTGAGGCAGCACAGTATCAAAGAGGGTCGACACTAAATTTTTATTTATTTTATTTATTTATTTATTCATTCATTTATTTTGCGTTACGCGGGCCTCTCACTGTAGTGGCCTCTCGCGTTGCGGAGCACAGGCTTTGGACGCGCAGGCTCAGCGGCCATGGCTCACGGGCCCACCCGCTCCGCGGCATGTGGGATCCTCCCGGACCAGGGCGCGAACCCGTGTCTCCTGCCTTGGCAGGCAGACTCTCAACCACTGCGCCACCAGGGAAGCCTGACACTCAATTTTTGATGTAAATGTCAACCAGAATATCTACTAGGTGTGCAAAGGAGGCCCAGAATTCAGTCTCAAAGCCTATTACCAGATACTTGGTTTCCCTGCTTGTGTCTCTTCTGTTTGTCAACGTGCACTTGACTCCTATTAACCTTAACAGGAATTATGTGTGTGCCTTGAGGGGCGAGCCTGACTTTTAATGGGGGCTTCCTCACATTGCTTTTCTTTGATGTTTACTTTTTTTTTGCGGTACGCGGGCCTCTCACTGTTGTGGCCTCTCCCTTTGCGGAGCACAGGCCACGAACGCGAAGGCTCAGCAGCCATGGCTCACGGGCCCAGCATGTGGGATCTTCCCGGACCGGGGCACGAACCCGTGTCCCCTGCATTGGTAGGCGGACTCTCAACCACTGCGCCACAGGGAAGCCCTTTGCTGTTTACTTTTAATGAATCCAACCCTTTAGAGGTGGAAGAATAAGACAGGATGTGTTTGAGAAAATGGAGAGAGTTATTACATATTTTCCTTGTTATCCAGAATAGCATGTCAGCTCTTCTTCTGTTTGTCTCCTTTGGTTGTGAGTGGAAGATAATTTTGGCTTGCTCACTTTCCAAATCAGAAACTGAAGTCAAATACTAACGTATCCTAGATAAAACTTGACTCATTCATTTTTTTTTTTTTTGTGGTACGCAGAAGAGCAAAACAATAAATCCTGATAACATAGAAAAAATAGATAATAAAGATATGAGCAGAACTTAATAAAATAGAAAAAAGTATAAAATTGAGGTGATTTAGTAAGTCAAAAGAATATTCTTTGAAAATATTTTAAAAACACACTTTGATTAAGTAAAACAAAAACATAACTAAATAATATACAGAAAGAATCAGGACAATGTTATAGTAGAGAATATATGAAATGCCAGTAAATTTGAACATTTATGTAAAGTGGCAATTTCCTAGCTCCTAAAGTTTACCAAAACTGACACAAGAGGAAATTTATAGCTGGAGTTCTTTCACCAGTAAAGGAATTAAGTCAATAGTTTACAATCTTTCACCAAGAAAATACCAGACCCAGCCAGATCATTTGGGAGGTGAATTCTATCAAACTTCTATTAAACAGATAGCATCAATATTAATAAAGAAAAACTTCTAGAGAGTAGCAAACGAAGAATGCTCCTTTATTCATCTTATGAAGTCTATATAATCCTAATACTGAAAATAGATTAAGACTGTGAGGAAAAAGAAATTTACAGGTCAAATTTACTTGTAAATATAAAAGCAAAAATTTTAAACTATGATATTAGCTACCCAAGTTCACTAGAGTAAGAAAAAGCATGAGCAAGTTAGGTCATCCAATGAATGAAAAGGTAGTTTAATGTCAAGAATATATATCAATAGATTGAAAACACCACATTTTCTTTCTTTCATCTGTCTCTTTAAAAAATTGATAAATACTTATACTGATCTCTCTTGTACTAGGCACTGTGCTAAGTCACTTACATATTTACTCCTTTAAACCTTCTATCATCCCTGGGGAAAACTTCTATTTTGCTTCCATTTCTTAGCTAAGACTCTAACCCCCAGGAAAGTGAAGCAACATTTGTAAGTTTTTGTGGATGGTCAGTGATGGGACCAGTACAGGAACATCCAAAGTCTGTGCTTGGAAACAGTTCCCCATGTTGACACTCACATTACAGATGAAAGGAAAGGAACCATGCACTTACCATATAGATTAAATCTCACATTACACTTTAAAGGAAAGGAACCATGCACTTACATTATAGATTAATACCCACATAACAGGTTAAAGGAAAAAGAAACATGTGCTTCTCTCAAAAGTTGGAAAGAAAGCATATCCATTTCCAATTATATTTCCCAATTTCTTTTGCTTGTTTTCTCACCTTTGTAGTGCATGAGGAAAATTTTAATTCTTATATAATTAAATGTATCCTTTTTTCTTTGTATCTTAGAAAGGTATTCCTCATGAATACTTTATTTCAAGTCTCCCAGGTTTCTGATACTTTTACAGTTTCATTATTTTTAAACTTTTAACTAATTTCTGTATCTAGAATTTAGTAATGATAGCCATATTTTCCCACTTTGGTTGAATAATTTTTGCTACTGATCCAAAATGTGAATTTTATTTTAATCTCAATTCCCTTATGCTCTTGCATCTAGTTTTAAGATGCTTCGTATTCCACTAGTTGTTTTGTCTATCTAAAACAAAATGCTACCTTAATTATAATGTAATTATAATATAATAAATATAATTAGTAAACATAATACCATATATAATAAATAGCATAATATAAAATAACAAAATATAATTTACCATATAATAAGGTCCAAGGAAAGCAAAACTATGCAATCACTTGAAATATACCCCAAAAGATATTTTATAAAATTCAATATTCATTAGTAATTTAAAAGAAAGAGTAAAATAGGGATTGATGAATGCTTCCAAAATAAGAAGAAATTATATGTCTAAAAAGGAAAGAGGTAAATGATAAACTTTAGTAACACTGGCAATAAATGCAGGACAAGATGAAGATGCCTGATATAATCTTAAAGAAAAAGTATTATGTAACATTGTTTTTGCAGCACTGATGCGTTCAGTGAAAAGAGAAGCTCATAGAAAAGAGTATCTAGTTCTTCCTAATGTCTGTACACTTGTCCATTGCATGAACATAACAGCTTATTTAACCAATATGTTACTGATCTGCATCTGGATTTCTAGGTTTTCATGGAATTTTATTATGCACAATTGTTACAAACTCTAGGACTTCCTCTTATGTTTATATCTTTTGAAAGAAACAATATCTCCACAGATGATTTATCTGTGCTGGCTGCTAGCTGACTTTGGGTACTTCTCAGTTCTTCCTTTTACCTTCCTAGTCAATATGAAAATGGAAGAGAAGAAGGTCTCCTGTTTAGAGATGGTAAAAATAGATCTTGGTGATAAAGTCTTGGTGGTAAAAGCTAAAAGTATCAACCCAGAACAAATGTTTTTCCAGCTGTAGATATGTGTGATTCCCTTGGCTTGATTCAGTAGAGGATGTAATAAGACAAGACTGTAGAATCTGCCATCAAAGTGCTTCCAGTAGGATGAGCTAAGTCAAGTATGGTGGCATATCTAATTCAAGACAAAATACAATGTCTCCTTTTCTCTCCTAGCAAAACTTGGTAGAGTGAATGTAGAAGTCACTGTATGCTTTTAATTAAAGGAACACAATAAATCTTGTATTGGAAGGTGAGTATTCTGGTCTCTTTGGGGAGATGAATTGGAAATTGTCTAGAAGAAGGAAAATTAGCTTAACCAAAGTTAAACTCATAAATAATTGAGCATTAATTAAATATCTGTGGTCTGTGTTTCTCTTTGATCATAATTTCTCACAATTTATAGACCTCTTTGATACTTGATTAATCCTTGTCAAAGATGCAGTTAACAATGATTATTACTGTGTATTAGGTTTTGCCTGGGCCCTGAAGAAACTATCCTAAATTACCAGTTATGATTGTCACTTGATTTCCTCACAGAGAACAATCAGAACTCCTTGTCTTAAGTGGCTTGGAATGTGAAACTAGTTAGGCTCTTAGATATTATTAGAGGACCCCACAGAGCCCATTGGTGAAAGATTGGAAAACATTGGGCTTCTTAAAATTAATTCTTGTAGTGTGTTACGAAAGGTGACTGAACCAAAAGGACAAGTGTTTCTGGTTCTGTTGTTAGCGTTCTCCATGGAAACATCACGGAAACTTCTGGACTCAATTTCCTTCCCCATGTGTGAATGTCACTGAAAATATCCAACTCCATTCTATCCCCATATAACTTCAGAAACTAAGCAAAATGAAGACTCAAAATTCATTTCAAATAATGAAATGAAGATATAATGTAGAATGGAACTGGGAAAATGCCTGGTTTAAATTCTGGAAAGTACCAACTATACAATTCTGGATAAGTTGCTTAATCTTGCTTAGTCTAATTTGATTCCCATCTCACAGGATGTTATGATGATTTATTTAATATCTTTGTATAACATACAGTGTTATGTAATTTCTTCTTGTTTTTCTTGTGTAAATTCATATCCTTAAGCAACTCACTGTAAACAGTAGTTACTTACTTAAATTACTCTTATCTTCTATTATCAGCTGAATTGTGTCCTGCTCAAGTTAATATGTGGAAGTCTTAACCCCCAATACCTTGTAATATGGCTGTATTTTGAGATAAGGCCCTTAAATAGGTAATTGAGGTCAAATGAGGTCACATGGGTGGGCTCTAATCCAATATGACTGGTGTCCTTATAAAAAGAAAATATTAGGACACAGACATGCACAGAGAGGAGACCTTGTGAAAATCAAAGGGAAACATGGCTTCTGCAAACCAAGAAGAGATACCTCAGAAGAAATCAATCCTGTTGACACCTTGTCTCAGATTTCTAGCCTCTAGACCTGTGAGTGAGTAAATTTCTGTTGTTTAATCTCTTCAGTCTCTGGTAGTTTGTCGTGGCAGCTCTAGGAAACTAATACAACTTTTTATGGCCTCCTTGTCTCAAGTTGAAAGTTCAATATTTGGCATCATAGCTTGGAAACAAAAATATCATCTAGATTCCTGTTGTAGTCTTTCTTCCCCATTCTCATTGCTAGTAATTTCCATATTTGGGTTTGTTTTCTGTATCTTGTAAACAGAGCATTACGCTCATTTCTAGTCTTACTGCTAATATACAATAAATGTGCAGATACCGAATAGATTTTGGAGAAGTGCAACATATAGTTGGTACATGTGTGTATGTGTGTGTATTCATATAGTTTATACTTTTTCTCTATTTTCTTCCTTTGGTGTGAGCTAAGATTCTCTGCTTTTGTGATTAGTACTCCTGAATATTAATCCCTGAATTTAATTCACCAAAAATTGTCCAAAAAAATAATAATATGGGGAAAGAGAGAGTGATAGAGGGAGAAGAACAAACAATCAGGCAAGGGCAGTACTGTGAATTATTAGGTTCTTATTAATAAGATTATGTTAGTCTAGAGGAAATGACTGTAAATATCATCAGTGAGCCCAGTTAGTCTTTACTGACTGCTAGACACATCCCTGAGTTCTGTTCTTAGTCTCCAACTTGTATGATTACTACTGTCTGGAAGTATTATTTGGACAACTAAAGGTACTTAATGGAAAAGGAATATGTCTTTAGAGAATCAACAGTAATTTTTCTATCTGATTAAAAAGCAATGTCGACTGTCTGGAAACCTCAGTCATATTTGTAAGCAGGAAAGCATTGGCTATTAAAAGTGGATGATGTAAAGAAATGAGCAGAAACTTTGGCGATAGGTATACCTGGATTTAATTCTCACTTCTACCACTTGGCAGCTCGATAGCCTTAGGCAAGTTTCATACCTCCCTGAAATTCACTTAATTCAGTCTGTAAAATGGCATAATAACTTATAGCATCCTTTTAGGAATTTTAAATCAGTTATTGAAATAAAAGTACACAATATATAGACAAGTATGGATTCCTCAATAGGTGTTTGACCTTTCATTTCTCCAATATCCCACCCCCATCAAATAAAGAAAAATACTTTTTAAAATTTACGAATATTTCATTTTTCTAAAGTTAAAGCCATAAAAATAAAAATAATCAAATGGCCTACTATCATACCATTAGAAGAACAAAAAAATAGATGTTCATGAGAGTTCTAAATTAGAATACAAGTTTTCATTAGGCACCTGTTTATGTATGCTATTCTGCTCTTTGCAATAAATAATTAAATTTAAAAGACTTAATTCCTCACTTTTAAGACTTTATTAGTTTACAAATTACATATTGACCTATGCTAAATTTTATACCAACCCATGCTAATGAATTCAGTACAGAAAACAAAAAAACACTGCAGTCAAGCAAACTACACACACACACACACACACATACACACACACACACACACACACACACACACACACACATATATATTACTTAAATGCATTTATATCCTACCGTGTCTCATAAAGCAGTGTGGTAACTCACCGGAATACAGACAATCAAATATAATGGCAAAAGCACTTAATATAAACAGGGCCAAGGAAACATAGAAGATGAAGAAAAGATGAGGGAAATGTGAACAGGAGGAAGTGTAATTAATCGAGTTGTATGTTTTGACCTTAAGATTCTCTGTGTGGGGACTTCCCTGGTGGCACAGTGGTTGGGAATCTGCCTGCCAGTGCAGGGGACATGGATTTGAGCCCTGGTCTGGGAAGATCCCACATGCCACGGAGCAGCTAAGCCCATGTGCCACAACTACTGAGCCTGTGCTCTAGGGCCCATGAGCCACAACTACTGAAGCCTGCGTGCCACAACTACTGAAGCCCCAGCGCCTAGAGCCCATGCTCCGCAACAAGAGAAGCCACAGCAATGAGGAGCCCGCACACCACAATGAAGAGTAGCCCCCGCTCACCCCAACTAGAGAAAGCCCGTGTGCAGCAACAAAGACTCAACACAGCCAAAAATAAATAATAAATAAATTTATTTAAAAAAAAAGATTCTCTGTGGATAAAACAACATGTAAATAATTGGTTACAAAGCCACATTATTTGAAGATGCCAGACTGCACATTACAGTCTGACACAAAGGGACAGTACAGGAAAACTATTCAAAGATAAAGATTTTTAAATCTTTAGAGCAAGTATAATGAGCTCGACACACATTTCAACACTCCACATGTTAATCACACGTTCAAAGTATGTCTCAAAGTCATTGGAAATAGTTTCTGTCTCTGTCCCTGATATGTAAAACTGATCTGTGATGTGTAAAACTCAGGAGATATCGATATCCACTTTTTGGCAACTGAACAGGAAACAAAGTTGTTTTGCAGTGATAATAAAGAATGAAGTAAATGCAAAAGGATACAAAAGACAAAGTACTGAGGGAATGTATTAACAAAAGGAATCAAACTAAATTCTGGTGACCTGGGGCCTACGATTGTACACACTCCATGGAAATACCCCAGCCTAAATACTGGCATAAGAGGAAGGGTACTGCGAAGCCCATCACAGTATCGTCCTTTTAAATGTCCCTTTCAAGGTTGGCTCCACTCAACACTGAGTATAGGAAATCTTCCCATCAGGCAGAAACGCTGGCTACCCAATGACTGACCAAGAAATTAACACACTAATGAATAAATGATGCTAATTTCTATCCCTGACAACGGGAAACAGCACACACTCTGTGTCAATGGTATGTCCTCTTTCTGACTTTTCTAAATGGTAAAATATGTTTATCCCTTCATTGCTTTATATCATGTGTGGCAGGCATGATGGGAAATGGCTGCCAATGGTTCTGTTATTGATTTCTACCTTCATTTCACTGTGGCTAAAGATACTTTGTATGATTTCAATTTCTTAAAAATGTATTGGTACTTGTATTGTGGCCTAACATATGGTCTTTCCTGGAGAATGTTCCATGTGTACTTGAGAAAAATGTGTATTCTGCTGTTGTTGAGTGGAGTGATCTATGTATGGCTGTTAGGTTTAGTTGGTTAAATGTGTTATTCAGTCCCCCTACCTCTCTACTGATCCTCTGTCTAGATGTGTTATCCATTATTGAAAGCAAGGTATTGATCTCCAACTATTATTTTAGAACTATATATTTCTTCCTTCAATTCTGTCATGTTTGCTTCACATATTTCAGGGTTGTTTGGTACATATATGTTTATAGTTGTTATATCTTCTTGATAGATTGAACTTGTTATCAACATATAGTGGCCTTTTCCTCTTGTGATAGTTTTTGATTTAAAGTTTATTTTGTGTGATATTAAAGTAGCCATCCCAGATCTATCTTCCTTCCTTCCTTCCTTCCTTCCTTCCTTCCTTCCTTCCTTCCTTCCTTCCTTTTTCTCTCTCTTTCTTTCTTTTTTTTTTTTACTATTTGCATGGGATATTTTAGTCTATGCTTTAACTTTCAACCAACTTGTGTCTTTTGAAATCAAGTGAGTTTTTTGCGGACAGCATATACTTGGATTATGGTTGTTTTTAAATTCCATTCTGCCAATGTTTATATTTTTATTGGAGAGCTTAATCCACTTACTTTTTCAAAAATTACTGATGAGGAAGAACTTAATTCTGTCTGTTTCCTGCTTGTTTTCTGTATGTCTTATGAATTTTTTGTCCCTCATTTACTGCATTACTGACTTCTTCTGTGCTTAGCCGATTTTCTTGTAGTGAACTCTTGATTCCCTTTTCATTTCTTTTTGCATATAGTCTATTGATATTTTCTTTGTGGTTATCAAGAAGATTACATTTACCATTCTAAAGTTAAAACAATATAATTTGAATTGAAACCGACTTCAGTAGCACACAGAAACTCTGTTCCTTTACAGTTCCATTCCTCCTCTTTACATTATTGTTGTCACAAATTACACCTTTATACTTTGTGAGCCCAATAACATGGATTTATGATTATTTTATGCATTTGTAGTTTCAATCATATAAGAAATAAAAAGTAGAGTTACAGGCCAATAACACAATACTGGCTTTAGTATTTGCCCATGGATTTATCTTTACTGGAGATTTCTATTTCTTTATACAGCTTCAAGTTGCTGTCTAGTGTCCTTTCATTTCAACCTGAAGGTTCAATTTAGCATTTCTCATAGGGCAGTGGTAGGAAGTTGTAAAACAAACACCCTCAGCCTTTGTTCATCTGGGAATGTGTTAATTTCTCCCTAAGTTTTGAAACCAGTTTGGCCAAATATAGAATTCTTGGTGGACAGTTTTTTCTTTCAGCACTTTAAATATGTCTGGCCTCTTGCTTCTGTCATTTCAGATAGGAAATTAGCTATTAATCTTTTTGAGGATCCCTGCTTTGTAACAAATTTCTTTTTTCTTTCTCCTTTGGGAGAAAAGATTCTTTCTCTGTCTTTTGGCTTCTGAGAGTTTGATTATACTGTTTCTTGTTGTGGGGTTATTTGAGTTTCTCTTAGTCCTGAAATCAGCCAAAGATTTACGGCAACCAAACACATGCTGAACCAGGGAAGAGGCAATTTGAAAATGGCAGGAAAGCTCTGTGGCATTTTTACTTGCCCTTGCCCCATCCACTGTTAGTGTAGTGATGGTCTTAAAGTGGTGGAGTCTTAATGCAGTGATAGTCTTAAAGTAGCAGCAGACCATTCCTAGTATGGGACCCTCAATCCTGCTTCAGGAGGGAGCAGAAGAGACTGTACACTCAGATTATTATGTGTATCTGTTCTAACCTGTCTGGGAGCTACCTGAAGGACTGACACAAGATGCTTATCTCTGTCTTAGCTAACTTGGAACACAGTCTGGAGAAGCAGCGGTCATTGCTCAAAAAAAGTGCAAGGTGAACTAACAAAGCACAGAAGGCTGGGGCAGAAGACTGTGCATTGAAATACAATAGACCACATAAGATGCAGGAGCAAAAGTTGGGGGAGATTCTTTGGGAACTTAGAACATACAAAAAGTACATGTGTCCAGAGAAATTAAGAAAGCCACATGCATACTCAAGATAAGATGCATGTTCTGAAAACACCAAAGGAGTCTCTAAGTTTTTACCATGGGCTGAGCCCTGAACTCAATGCAGGTCAGCTAAATCTTGAAGGAGTGACCCAGCAATCTGCACACTGGGGAGAGGTGTGTGGTTTTGATGTGCTCGTGTATATTTGTTTTTGTTTGTTTTAGGTGCAGAAATCCAAGGAAATCTCTGTCAAAACATTAGCTAAACATGAACTAAAGGAACAGAGACTTCAGTGCCTACATATGATAAGGAATACAGTCATTGCAAAAATAGTTTGGAAAGGTCCCTAAACAAACAGACTACTACAGCCTTCAACAATCAAAAGCCTGGAAAACCCTGGGAAAGTGGGAGAATTTGATTTCCATAGACACCACATTATAATATTTGAAAGCCAAATTTTCAACCAAAAATATCACAAGGTATACAAAGACATGGAAAGGTATGGTCCATTTAAGAAAACAAATTACAGCCACAAGGCACAGGGATATTAGCTCGGTGCTTTGTGACAGCCTGGAGGGGTGGGATGGGGAGAGTGGGAGGGAGGGAGAAGCAAGAGGGAAGACATATGGGAACATATGTATATGTATAGCAGATTCACTTTGTTATAAAGCAGAAACTAACACACCATTGTAAAGCAATTATACCACAATAAAGATGTTAAAAAAAAAAAAAGAAAACAAATTAATTGATGAAACCATCCCTAAGGAAGCCCAGACTTTTCTCAATTGCATATTCTTGCCTCCTTTGTCATAGATTCATTGACCATAAGTGCATGGGTTTCTTTCTGGGCTCTCTATTCCGTTCCAGTGATCGATGTTTTTGTGCCAATACCATACTGTTTTGATTACTGTAGATTTGTAGCACAGTCTGAAGCCAGGGAGCATGATTCCTCCAGTTGTGTTCTTCTTTCTCAAGATTGTTTTAGCTATTCAGGATCTTTTGTGTTTCCATACAAACTTTAAAATTATTTGTTCTAGGTCTGTGGAAAATGCCCTTGATATGTTGATACAGACTGCATTGAATCCGTAGATTTCCTTGGGTATGATGGTCATTTTAACAATATTAATTCTTCCAATCCATGACCATGGTATACCTTTCCAGGTGTTTGTGTCATCTTTAATTTCTTTTATCAGTGTCATATAGTTTCCTGGGTACAGGTCTTTTACCTCCTTAGGCAGGTTTATTCTTAGGTATTTTATTCTTTTTTATGCAATTTTAAATGGTATTGTTTCTTAATTTCTCATTCTGGTAGTTAACTGTTAGTGTATAGAAATACAATAGATTTCTATATATAAATTTTGTATCCTGCAAATTTACCAAGTTCATTTTTGAGCTCTAATAGTTTTTTGTTGGTGCCTTTCAGATTTTCTATGTATCATGACATCTGCAAACAGTGACCGTTTTACTTTTTCCTTTCCATTTTGGAGTCCTTTTATTTATTTGCTTTTTCGTGTCTGATTGCTGTGGCTAGGACTTCCAAAACTACGTTCAATAAAAGTGGTGAGAGTGGGCATCCTTGTCTTGTTCCTGATCTTAGGGGAAATCCTTTCAGCTTTTCACCATTGAGTATGTTAGCTATGGGCTTGTTATATATGGCCTTTATTATGTTGAGGTATGTTCCCTCTATGCCCACTTTCTGGAGAGTTTTTACCATGAATGGATATTGAATTTTTTTCAAAAGCTTTTTCTGAATCTATTGAGATGATCATACAGTTTTTAGTCTTCAATTTGTTACTGTGATGATAAGAGACCTAAGACAGCTACAGAGGCTAATTGACCTTTCCTTCCCTGAATGGGTAGGTATCCTTGTTCTGCCTTCTAATTGAGTTAGTATCTGAGTAAAGAACTGCCAGGTGTCATTTAGTTCACAATACACTGCTGTGGCAATGTAGAAATGAATTTGCCTAAGTCATTTGGCTTTTCTAAATTATAGTAAATGAATATACTGAATGAATACTTCAACTTAAGGAAATGTTCCTAAAGATACATTAATGTAGGCACTTCAGCGGAGAATTGAAAACAAAACAAAAAGTTCAGGTAAAGGGTTGAAATAAAAGTACACTCAGTTGTATCCAGTTTCCTCTTGTAAATCTCTCTTTTTAATTTGAGTGGACAGTCACTTGAGAATATCTGACTTGGGGCTAAGGAAATCTAAGCCTTCTTGGCCACACTGTATTCTCTTATGTCATTTAATAAAGACACCAGTTGTGTTGCTGAAAAAATAGTGGGAAAAATCAATCCCTCACATCCAAAGGGCAGCTCTTGAAAATATGTGGATTGTTGTAGTTATTTTGCTCTTCTGGCCTCAGAAGTTCTAATCTTAACCTTAGCCCCTCATGGAGAGAGACATTTTAAACGAACTCCCACATTACTCATTATGTGACTGTTGAATAAGAGAAACCCAGCTCTTTTCTTGTGCTTTCAGCCAGTTATCTTCTTCAAAAATTTGTTTGGATTGTTATACCTTAATCTTGCCTGGCAAGGGACTTATGGGAAAGTTCTTATTGTTTGAAAGTTTGGTGCCAGTATCTGCAAAGAAAGAAGAAAGTAAAGAAGGAAGGTTGTGTTTATCAAACATCCCAGTAGTGAAGGTGTATGAAATCAACTTTTGAAAAAGTTAATCTGTCAGAGTTTAGCCATATTATTACATTTTATTTTATTCATTGAAAATAAATAATTATCAATGAATCCTTTCTAGATTTTCTAGTTTCCCAAAGTTCCCTGTCTTCACATTCTAAGAGGAAAAATGGTATTTTAAGTCACTGCTCTCCACCTTATATTATTTATAATCACTCCTTATGACCTCTTCCTTCAAAGAAACGTGATCCTGAGAAGTGTCCTTTGTTTGTCTTTGTGGAATAAGTGATGGGGATGCATCCTGGAGACCTGTGAGATGTTTAAATTGTGGCATAATAAAACTAGGATGGAGAGTTCTGGAAAGATCTGGAAAGATGGCTGGTAGCGTGTGGCCAGATATGGGAGAAGAGAGATGTACAGAGAGAGGGAGAGGAAATTTTCAGAGGGAGAAAATTAAATAAATAATTAAATAAGTTTTGTTGTGTGGTGTGGGATGCAAGCCTTTCTCTCCCCCTTTCCTTCACAATCTCTTTGTTAAAGACTGTTTTTCATTATTTTTACTAAGATAGGATTTGCCGTTTTGTTTGGATACTGAGAATGGACCCATGGAAACAGTTACATTTGGGTTATCTCTGACTATATTTAATGAAGAACATAAATATTGGCCACACTATCTCTGCACATGCTATCACCATGCCTTTTTTGTTCTCTGTTCATATATCTAAGTCCTCTTCTTTCTTTAAGGTCAATCTCAAATCTCATCTGAAATGTACATTTATTAATAGATTCAACCCATAATGAACTGTCCCTTCTTTGTCCTCCTTAGGCTCTGATTATTTATCAAAACTCATTTTTGAACTTAGAAACTGGCCAATATGATATATTAGTTACTTCAACAACGTATGTTATATCCTCAACACAGTTATAAGCTTTTGTGGGGCTGGGATCATACATTCTGTAATTTTTCTCAGTACTTACACTTACTTTGATAAAAAGCGCATTCATTCATCTAAACATCATTTATTGAGTGTTAATTAAATATCTCAACTCAGTAAATATTGTTTGAATAAATGCATGCATGAATGAGGGAGTATGCAATAGGTAGCCTAATGTACTGCCCAATGTGAAAAAAACAAAAACATAAACACAAAAGCAAGCCAAAAAGTTGACCAGGACTTACTGTAAAATATCCTGCTTTTTGTTGGATGATGCCATGAAAATCAAGATGCTCCTGAAAGGTCTTAATAGCTGACCAAGAATAGTAAACAATTGAAATTCTCTCAGGCTTATTCAACCCTATCACTGGACACATTTATACCTCTCAGGAATGTTATTAAAAGAAGAGATTAATAAAGCTTTTGTAGATGAGTTGATAAATCTCTATTTAAATCTTCATTTCCTCCTAGGTTTTCTCTATTTTGGGTTTCCAAAAGATTTCAATAAACCACAGGATAATTAAAAATTAGACATTATCTTTCTTACCTTCACGTTTTTTGATGATAAACACCTTTTTATTGTCTCCATAGTGCTGCCCAATTTCCACCAGTACAGTTCTTAAGTGAATTTTGCTCTGGATGTTGGGATATAAGATGTAAATGAATTGTTTGTATATGTTTTAGAATTCTTCAAAAGGGCCTGGCCATGGAAATGCATTGAATATTACTTAAATAACTAAAGTAACTTCCTCAGAATTATTATTCTATTCTGGTTAGGATACTATCTGCTGTGGTTTGTTAAAATTTCCCTTTAGAGTGGTTTTAATTTTGTTTTTGGTAGGGTCCTAGGATTTATTGCCACACCCATCCTGCATCTGTTTTTCTTTGAATTATTCTCCTTGCAGTTTCTGATTCATACAGGGCCTTACAGGTTAGTGACAACCTGGCCATCACAACTGTGGGAAGGACAGGCCTACTTTTCAGAGGTGTTGATGTTTTCTGTACCTGGTTTTCAAGAGATACCAATCTTCCTCACCACCTCCCTTGGCCCTCTTAATGGACTAAGAAGTTCCTCATGAAATTTCTGTAGGATATCTGTACCAACTTCTCAATATTGTTCCATCCTGAGTCTAAATTCCTGGCCTCAAGGTAATGTTAGATTTCTAGCTCCAGCCCCTATTTACATAAGGCCTATACTAAGGAATAGAACCCATAGACATCAGTCTGCTCTTATTTCTCTGGATTTAATTTCTCTGTTACTTTCTGAAACATGCAGTGTTCCTTTCTTTATTTTAATCTCAGCTATGTGCTTTTAATTTTTTTCAAAATTGACCCAGAATTTACATGTGTCTCCAGTAAGAGTACATTAAATTGAGCTTAGTCTGCTATTCTACTGGCATATTTGAGATCCAGATAATTTGCTACTTAACTGGATTCAATTACCTATATATTTCAGGCATCTAAAACTCACCATGTTCCAAAGTTCCCTCCTTATTGTTAGTAATTTTCTTGGGACTCTGGAAGACATTAAATGGAATAAAGTTAGTGAGTGGCCCAGGAATGCCTGAAAGTTTGTTTGTCAGAGTGGCCAGGGAAAGTTAAGCAAGGAAGAAAACCAAATGAAAAACAGAATCACATTATTATGGCTGAGTTTACTCCCAAGATTCCATGCAGAGCTCTCTGTAGAGCTGGGTTGGGTTATAACTTATGCCAGAGCTCTACGTGGGGCTGACACCGTCTCATGCCAAGCTCTCAGTTCTGAGCTAACGTCCTCTCTGGTCCACTCTATGGAGGGGAAACTTTGGAGGAATGACCAATGTGTTCCACGGTGTAGGAAGAGGGAAATTGTGAACGTGACTTTTTAAATTGTGGAGGAAGTAACCACTGTAAATGTGCCTTGAACTATGTTGTTTAATTTGACCAGTCAGATCAGTGACTTTCCCCTTGAATGAAATGCTGCTACATATATGAGCAGAAAACAAAACTGGTATAAGGAATAGATAGCTAGAGGGAAGCAGCCGCATAGCACAGGGAGATCAGCTTGGTGCTTTGTGACCACCTAGAGGGGTGGGATAGGGAGGGTGGGAGGGAGGGAGATGCAAGAGGGAAGAGATATGGGGACATATGTATATGTATAACTGATTTACTTTGTTATAAAGCAGAAACTAACACACCATTGTAAAGCAATTCTACTTCAATAAAGATGTTAAAAAAAAAACTGGTATAAAGAGATGGAGAGACTGGGAATTTTATTTTCCCACCAATTAACTTTTCTGCTGACCATAACCTTCCCTTTGAGCCTCCTAGACCTTGGGGATGATCGCAACCCCTTGGGTTGGGTGATGGCAACCCCATCTTCACTAGAACCTCTATAGTTAACTTTGATTTTTCCCACTCCGTCTATCCATCCCATGTATGCAGTCAGACATCTGATCTTGGACTTTTACTGACAAAATATGCTTGAATATAACCATTTCTTTTCACTCCCACTGCTACTGCTATTGTCACTGCCTTAACTAGGGCTTTATCTTTAAGTTCTTTATATAAATATATAAATATCTATATATAAATAAAATATACAAATAAATAAAATATAATATTCTGATGATTTTAAAGTATTTTATTGATAAAGACTTTTCCTGATAAAGATACACAATGTCTTATATAAATATTTGTGTATTATCTGTTCTTTTCTTAGAATTTTAGTCATATGATTCTATCTCTTGGTATGTCTAGAACTTTTTGATTGAATGGCTATTTTATTTGGCTTTTTTTTGTTTTTCTCAGTGGAAACGTTGTTTTGCTTCAAAATATTTTATACTACCTGGAAGTAGCAAATCTTCAAATTACAATTTTTTAAATGCTTTCAAATATCAATACTATAGGTGTCACAAAATCTAGAAAAATGACATTTAAAAATTAACTACTGCCAGATGTGTCTCTATAAAACTTTTTCCCCACTCTTATCTATATATTCTTTAACTGCCTCCTCATATGACAGTTTATCTATTTTAGAAATAAAATTTTAAGAAATAAACTTTATAGTTTATAGACATAGATTTCTTTTAACATGGTTGATTAGAATTTGCTTTTAGTTATTAATAGTTTAGAAAAGTTTATTTCAGCTTCACAATTTATTATTGATAATGTCACATTAATTTTCATTGTTAACTTTAAGAAAACCTCTATGGATTACTTCCTCATAAATATTTACTATTATAAATGCATTACTGATTTCAGTACTGCTATAGGTTTGTGCATAACAGGAATTCTGATAAAATACTCATTCACATCATTCCATTACACACATTATTGATGGAATATATTCTTTCTTTCTTTCTTTCTTTCTTTCTTTATTTTTGGCTGTGTTGGGTCTTTGTTGCTGTGCACAGGCTTTCTCTAGTTGCAGCAAGTGGGAGCTACTCTTTGTTGCGGTGCGCAGGCTTCTCATTGCGGTGGCTTCTCTTGTTGCAGAGCACAGGGTCTAGGCACGCAGGCTTCAGTAGTTGTGGCTCGCAGGCTCAGTAGGTGTGGCTCACGGGCTCTAGAGCACAGGCTCCGTAGTTGTGGCGCACGGGCTTAGTTGCTCCACGGCATGTGGGCTCTTCCCGGACCACGACTTGAACCCGTGTCCACTGCATTGGCAGGTGGTTTCTTAACCACTGAGCCATCAGGGAAGCCCCTGGAGTATATTCTTGAGAGAAGAAAATTTCCGTTTTGACTAAGCATTGATGAGAACTGAATCTTTGACTTATCTTTCACATGCCTGATGATTGAAATAATTTTCCACAGAATAGCTTATGGTTTTATACTTTTCAGTTCTTTTTTTCTTCTTCAAATGCACATGCTTTGAGAGCTGTGAAGTGCAAGACATGGCTATACTGTAAGGTGGTTTTTGTCCTTATGCTTCTGTGTCTTGTGCTAGTTAAGTCAGTAGAGTAGTCAGTAGGAGTACTGGAAGTTATTCCTGTAATGGGATAGTATATAGTCAATTACATATGGTGGTGTCTGAAAATCACATAATAACCTCACTTAAAACATCTCCTTAGGGCTTCTCTGGTGGCACAGTGTTTGAGAGTCTGCCTGCCGATGCAAGGGACACGGGTTCATGCCCCGGTCTGGGAGGATCCCACATGCCATGGAGCGGCTAGGCCCATGAGCCATGGCCGCTGAGCCTGCGTGTCCAGAGCCTGTGCTCCGCAACGGGAGAGGCCACAACTGTGAGAGGCCTGCGGAACGCAAAATATATATATATCCTTAGCCAGATTTCAAAAAAGCCGGTGGCCATTCCAACCAATCATTCCAATATGATCCAACATAGCGGAATATGATAAAAGGAAAATTGGCAAAGAAAGAGATGCTGGTCTTCCCTGATGGAAGTTAAAATATCTCACTTTTGACAATTTTGCAAAAACCTATAATTACATGAACTAATTTCTAGGGTTCTAGGACCTAAAAAGGAACCCATAGAGTTGTGGAACAACAATAGAAGCTACTGTGATGAGAAGCCCAGGCACCGCAACAAAGAGTAGCCCCCGCTCGCCGCAACTAGAGAAAGCCTGCACACAACATTGAAGACCCAACATAGCCAAAATAAAAATAAATTTATTTTTAAAAAAGTAATACTCAGGTTTGAGGCATGAGAAATATGATGAGGAAAAATTAGCTAATGTTTTCAGAACTTTTAAAATATCAAACTCAGTCTCTAAGATTTTAACATTATATACAATATTGGTTACTTATTAGTGGTTTGGGAAGCCCAATTTAAAATTTTCTGATCTTACTGTATTGAAATTCACGGCCCTAATGTTTTCCTCATTGACTATATGAATGATTAAGAAAATTCAATCATGTATTTCATTTCCAACTGGACAGAAAACAAAATTTTAAAAAGTGGACTACTGACTTTTGATTTCTTCTAAGGCAAATGTATAGGTAATTTTTATTCCCTGAATAGGAGAAAAATGGTGGAAGAGGGCAGGGTTAAGAATTAAGATTTCAAGACCGTGAGAGGTAGATGGCCAACCAGAGTTCCTAAGGTTCGGTGCCTGTAACTGTTGCCGCCGCTTAAGCCTGCCAAAGCAGTGGTATGGCTGCTGCCCTTGTATTTGCTACCTCTAGAAATATTCTTGCCAGTAGTGGCAGCAGCGGGACTCAATTACCCCCTTTTCGCACTCTCTCCAGAAGCTCCAGATGGCGTCTTCCGTGGGCAACATGGCCGACAGCACAGAACCAACGAAACGTATGCTTTCCTTCCAAGGGTTAGCTGAGTTGGCACATCGAGAATATCAGGCAGGAGATTTTGAGGCAGCTGAGAGACACTGCATGCAGCTCTGGAGACAAGAGCCAGACAACACTGGTGTACTTTTATTACTTTCATCTCTACACTTCCAGTGTCGAAGGCTGGACAGATCTGCCCACTTTAGTACTCTGGCAATTAAACAGAACCCTATTCTGGCAGAAGCCTATTCGAATTTGGGGAATGTGTACAAGGAAACAGGGCAGTTGCAGGAAGCAATTGAGCATTACCGGCATGCATTGCGTCTCAAACCAGATTTCATCGATGGTTATATTAACCTGGCAGCTGCTTTGGTGGCAGCAGGCGACATGGAAGGGGCAGTACAAGCTTACGTCTCTGCTCTTCAGTACAATCCTGATTTGTACCGTGTTCGCAGTGACTTGGGGAACCTGCTCAAAGCCCTGGGTGGCTTGGAAGAAGCCAAGGCATGTTATTTGAAAGCAATTGAGATGCAACCGAACTTTGTGGTAGCTTGGAGTAATCTTGGCTGTGTTTTCAATGCACAAGGGGAGATTTGGCTTGCAATTCATCACTTTGAAAAGGCTGTCACCCTTGACCCCAATTTTCTGGATGCTTATATCAATTTAGGAAGTGTCTTGAAAGAGGCACGGATTTGCGACAGAGCTGTGGCAGCTTACCTTTGTGCACTAAGCTTGAGTCCAAATCATGCAGTGGTACATGCCAACCTGCCTTGTGTATACTATGAGCAAGACCTGATAGATCTGGCAATAGACACCTACAGGCGAGCTATTGAATTGCAACCACATTTCCCTGATGCTTACAGCAACCTAGCCAACGCTCTGGAAGAGAAGGGCCGTGTTGCCGAAGCAGAAGATTGTTATAACACAGCTCTGCGGCTGTGCCCCACCCATGCAGACTCTCTGAATAACCTAGCCAATATCAAACGAGAACAGGGAAACATTGAAGAGGCAGTTCGCTTGTATCGTAAAGCATTAGAAGTCTTCCCAGAGTTTGCTGCTGCCCATTCAAATTTAGCAAGTGTATTGCAGCATCAGGGAAAACTGCAGGAAACTCTGATGCATTATAAGGAGGCTGTTCGAATCAGTCCTACCTTTGCTGATGCCTACTCTAATATGGGAAACACTCTGAAGGAGATGCAGGATGTTCAGGGAGCCTTGCAGTGTTATACTCGTGCCATTCAGATTAACCCTGCATTTGCGTATACCCACAGCAATCTGGCTTCCATTCACAAGGATTCAGGGAATATTCCAGAAGCAATTGCTTCTTAATCGCACTGCTCTGAAGCTTAAACCTGATTTTCCTGACGCTTATTGTCATTTGGCTCATTGCCTGCAGATTGTCTCTGATTGGACAGACCATGATGAGCGAATGAAGAAGTTGGTCAGCATTGTGGCTGACCAGTTGGAGAAGAATAGGTTGCCTTCTGTGCAGCCTCATCATAGTATGCTGTATCCTCTTTCTCATGGCGTCAGGAAGGCTATTGCTGAGAGGCATGGGAACCTCTGCTTGGATAACATAAATGTCCTTCATAAACCACCGTATGAACATCCAAAAGACTTGAAGCTCAGTGATGGTTGACTGCGTGTAGGATATGTGAATTCTGACTTTGGGAATCATCCTACTTCTCATCTTATGCAGTCTATTCCAGGCATGCACAATCCTGATAAATTTGAGGTATTCTGTTATGCCCTGAGCCCAGATGATGGCACAAACTTCCGAGCGAAGGTGATGGCAGAAGCCAATCATTTCATTGATCTTTCTCAGATTCCATGCAATGGAAAAGCAGCTGACCGCATCCATCAATATGGTATACACATCCTTGTAAATATGAATGGTTATACCAAGGGTGCTCGAAATGAACTCTTTGCTCTCAGGCCAGCTCCTATTCAGGCAATGTGGCTGGGGTACCCTGGGACTAGTGGCACGCTTTTCATGGATTATATCATCACTGATCAGGAAACTTCACCTGCTGAAGTTGCTGAGCAGTATTCTGAGAAACTGGCTTATATGCCCCATACTTTCTTTATTGGTGATCATGCTAATATGTTCCCTCACCTGAAGAAAAAAGCAGTCATCGATTTTAAGTCCAATGGGCACATTTATGACAATCGGATTGTGCTGAATGACATCGACCTCAAAGCATTTCTTGATAGTCTACCAGATGTGAGAATTGTCAAGATGAAATGTCCTGATGGAGGACACAACACCGACAGCAGTAATACAGCTCTTAATATGCCTGTCATTCCAATGAATACTATTGCAGAAGCAGTTATTGAAATGATTAACAGGGGACAAATTCAGATAGCAATTAATGGATTCAGTATTAGCAATGGGCTGGCAACTACCTTGATCAACAATAAGGCTGCCACTGGAGAGGAGGTTCCCCGTACCATTATTGTAACCACACGTTCTCAGTATGGGTTACCGGAAGATGCCATCGTGTACTGTAACTTTAGTCAGTTATATAAAATTGACCCATCTACTTTGCAGATGTGGGCAAATATTCTGAAGGGTGTTCTCAATAGTGTACTGTGTCTGTTGCATTTTCCAGCAGTAGGAGAACCTAATATTCAACAGTACACACAAAATATGGGCCTTCCCCAGAACTGTATCATTTTTTCACCTGTTGTTCTTAAAGAGGAACATGTTCGGAGAGGTCAGCTGGCTGATGTCTGCTTGGGCACTCCACTCTGTAATGGACACACCACAGGGATGGATGTCCTTTGGGCAGGGACACCCATGGTGACTATGCCAGGAGAGACTCTTGCTTCCTGAGTTGCAGCTTCCCAGCTCACTTGTTTAGGCTGTCTTGAGCTTATTGCTAAAAATAGACAAGAATATGAAGACATAGCTGTGAAACTGCGAACTGATCTAGAATACCTGAAGAAAATTCGTGGCAAAGTCTGGAAGCAGAGAACATCTAGCCCTCTGTTCAACACCAAACAATACACAATGGAACTAGAGAGGCTCTATCTACAGATATGGGAACATTATGCAGCTGGCAACAAACCTGATCACATGATTAAGCCTGCTGAAGTCACTGAGTCGGCCTAAATAATGACTGTGTGCACAAGAGAATTACCCCTGTACCTGAGCCTCAACCTTCTGGGGAAAGGGAATTACTTTCTCCTTATCTGTACAATACCATGTTGAAGATGGATGACAATGATAAGAAATAGCACAGCCAGACTTGCTTCCTGCATGATCATGATAGGGAGAGACACAAGAGATGGGAAACTGCTGTTCCACAAGGAGTCTCCATAGAATTTTGCAGCAGCCAGGTGTCTGGAAGGTCTGGAAGGTAAGTCTGGAAGGTCTGATCTCCCTTGGTCTTCCATGGGATGGATAGTTAGTGTGGAAGGGAGATAGAGATTGCCTAGCCGTTTTGTGATTATCATGGATTGATTGAGTCTTCTGAATAATTTTTTTTCTTTATATTTTGGGTATTGGAGCTTTTAAAAATGTTTGGTTTCAGGTATTTTTATTCATGTGAAGTGTATATGATTCTCTTGAGATAAGGTTTTAAGCTAAAATATTCCTTGTTTTAGTTTCTGAACCCTACAGATAAATGGGGACTTTGCTGGTGTAGTCTTTTTATAGGTTTTATAAACCACTTGAGCCTATATCACTCATTTTAGTGTCTGATATAATGTTTGGAACTATCAGTGCTTTGTTGGTTTATAGATGATGGCTTAAATTCTTTTTCTGGTCTGTTTCCTTCTCCCTTTCCCCCACTTTAAAAATTCTCCTGTAACTTGGCTAACAAAAAACCAAGTCTGATTCAAAACCTCCCAGAGTGTTTCTCTTAAACACATCATCTGGTGCCAAATGAAGATTCTTAGGAGTGGTTATTAATTCTGAAGGGCACAGTTGTGGTACTGTCACTGATGATAATAATAATGGATTTTTGGCCTAGAGTTTTGACCTATTTCACCAGTGTTTTACTGTTGACTGCCCCTCTATGCTGCTTCCAAAAGTGATAGTGTGTGATAAGATTTTTACTTTCATTTCTAAAGTTTGCTTTCTTTTAAGTGAGTCCTGTTCTTCCTTTTCTTTCAGCAGAAATGAAATCCCAGGTAAGTATAAGTATTCAAATATTTGATCAGTAAGTCACAGTTATCTCCAGTACATTAAATAACTTTCATCAAAAAACGTTATAGGTAAAAAGCTCTGAAGGACCAGCTATGTATATGATAATAATGTTTCAGATATTCTAGGGTATTACATATTATAACTTGTCTTCTGGACGTGGTCTTGAAGTCTTTATGGATTCAGCCTCAGTAGTAGTGAACTGCACTGCTACTTGGTTTGGAGTACAAATTAGACTTTAGCCCTTCTGGAGGTTGAGTTTTTGGTATTGAAAACAATAGGAAAGAAATTATTGTATTTCCACAAAGGATCGAGGGCTTGAGGCTTAAACAAGCCAACATATGTGTGGGAAGCAGTCAGCCTTGAGAGCAGGCTACGGACATGCCAGGCATGCCGCCGCTCGCTGCTCGAAGAGACTGTCCCTACTTGTTCTCCTCCTTGTTCCATTCCATGGGAGATAAATCACCAGGGCCCAGAAATCAGAAAGAATGTAAAATGAGACAAGCAAAGCTGTCTCCCCCCTGCACGTGCAGGTTATTTTTGATGATTCTGGCTTTATGGGTTTTCTCCCAGGGAAGTTAACCCTGAGCCGAGACAGTCTTTACATAATGTAAACCACCGTCTGGCAACATTCCCTTTTCTAGTCTATATAATCTGCAACTGTAGCGCAATAAAATTTACCTTGCAACCATCAGTTGTCTTGGTCCTTCTGACCCCAATCGTCGGTGCTACTTCAGTTCCTTACCCCATCCCTTCTGGCCCTGGGCGGTGAAATCCTCTTTCTCCGGCTGGTCCGCGGCAAGTGGCGCCCGAACAGGGACCTGAAGCGTGAAGGCAATTAAAAGAAAAAGAAAATGCAGGTAAGAGAACCCTTATGCAAAATTTGTGTGGCCGCGAGTAAAAGTGAAACTAATAGAGGCATAAGGCAGTAGTCAGAAGTAAAATAAGATGGGGCAAAAGGGCTCAAAGGAGCGTGAATTATTTGCTCAGGTTTTACTTTCGATGCTTAAAGCTCGGGGTAATAAAGTTTCTACCTCACAGCTGACTGAGTTTTTGCAGCATATCCGTGATGTATCTTACCTGGTTTCCCGATGGCGGCTCTCTTGACATAGAAATCTGGCAGAAAGTTGGAGATTTAAAAAATTATTATGTCTCGAGGGCCTACTCATACTCCTGTTGTTACATTTAGTTTGTGGAATCTGATAAAAGAATGTTTAGATTCTTCTCATGATAGTGTTGATTTGAATGTAAAGTCAGAAAAACATAAGCCTCTGACAGAAGAAAAGACTGTATTATCAGCTACTGCTTCGCCACTTCATAAATTGAAAGAGCTAATTAATTTAAACATTTCAGATGAACGGCATGTGGGATCTTCCCAGACCGGGGCACGAACCCGTGTCCCCTGCATCGGCAGGCGGACTGTCAACCACTGCACCACCAGAGAAGCCCGAAAAGGAACATTTTGACTTAACAGATGAGGCTTTTAAACATAAAAGAGAGAAATACCCTGAGGATGATTTTCTAATGGCTATGATAGATAAGTCAGTGAAAAAGCTTCAAATTAGTAAGGACTGTCTTCCTCAAAAATCTACATCTGTAAAAATGCTCAGTCCCTTGCAGCGTGCTGTACAAGGAGCAATAAGATGAGGAGAAGATCCTATTTTCTGTTGTCCTGTCATAGAAAGACCTGATCCTAATAATCCTCAACAAGCTATTAGGGAGCATCGGGCTCTTCCTTTTAAAGTTTTGAAAGATTTAAAATCTGCCTGTGCTCAATATGGGCCCACTGCCCCTTTTACTACTGCTATGGTTGACAGGAGAAGCTATTGCAGGAGAAGCTCTTCCCCCCGCTGATTGGAAATCTATAGCATGAGTTTGTTTAAATGGTGGAGATTATTTAATATGGAAGTTTGATTTTTATGAACGGGCTGTTGAACAAGCAGAAAAGAATGCGGCCCATAATTTTCCAATTGATTATAATATGCTGATTGGGGAAGGACAATATATTTCTTTACAAGATCAGTTAACTTATCCCTTTGTTGCTTATCCTCAAATACATCATTTAGCATTAGAAGCCTGGAGGAAATTACCTTATACACACACAACTGAGGATCTTTCAAAAATTAGGGACCTAATGAACAATATGCTGATTTTGTAGATAGATTGTTACAGGTGGTGGGGAGACTCATTGTGGATGGACTCACTGGTACAATTGTAGTTAAGCAACTAACTTTTGCAAACACTAATAATGCATGTCAGGCTGCGATTCGACCTTGGAGAAAACGGGGAACATTGGAGGATTATATTCGCCTTTGTGCAGACATTGGGCCTGCTTATATACAGGGTGCTGCTATGGTTGCAGCATTAACTAAAGTGTGGTTTAAAAACAATCAAAAGAAAACAAAGACTTGTTTTAAATGCAGAAAGGTAGGTCATTTTGCTAGAGAATGTAGATCTTTTAATTCTAAACCTAGTCCTTCCTTCCCTACTCAAAAACCTCCAGATGGTCAGAAAAATCCCTGGTTTATGCCCTAGATGCAATAGGGGAAAGCATTGGGCACGAGATTGTCGCTCAGTGGCCAAAAAGGATGGGACACCACTGTTGAGAAACTCCTGCCGGGGCCTTCCCCGGCCCCAACAAACAATAAGGCCAATGTCTGTGTATCCTTCTCAAATTATAAATCAGACATTAACCAGAAACAAAAACATACAATATCCTCGCTCTCCAGAGCAACACCAGGAAGCGCAGGACTGGACCTCAGTACCTCCACCCGATATGTATTAACTCCTGAAATGGGTCCTGAGGCCCTCTCTACGGGCATCTATGGACCTTTACCCAAGGGTTTGATGGGACTATTATTGGGAACAAGTAGTGTCACCATGAAGGGTTTAACTATTATGCCAGGAGTCATAGATTCTGGCTATGAAGGAGAAATAAAAATCATAGCACAAACTATTAAAAATATAATAACTATTTCTCCTGACGATAAAATTGCACAATTGCTACTTTTGCCCTTTGTACCTCATGGACAAATTTTACAACATCAAAAGAGAGAAACAGAGGCTTTTGGATCATCTAATGCTGCCTACTGGATTCAGAAGATAGGGAAAGAACGTCCAGAAATGAAATTAACCATTGATGGAAAGGTTTTTTCAGGTTTGTTAGACACTGGAGCTGATGTCTCTGTTAAGACACAGATACACTGGCCTAAACATTTGCCCATTAGTCCTACTATTACACAATTTCAAGGAATAGGACAAAGTTCTTCTCCTGTGCAAAGTAGTCAGTTATTATTATGGCAAGATAGTGAGGGCCATTCAGGATACTTCCAGCCTTATGTTTTGTCTGAGCTGACTTTAAACCTCTGGGGCCGAGATATATTAAAAGAAATGGGAGTATTACTTTATAGTCCAAATTCTTAAGTCTCTAATATGATGTTGGATCAAGGATTTCTTCCCACAAAAGGGCTGGGAACAAATCAACAAGGAACTGTCTATCCTACTGATGTGAAAATAAAAAATGATAGACAAGGTTTAGGTTTTTCTTAGGGGCCTTGGATTCTCCTCCACTCACTGCTGATCCAATTACTCGGCTGACTGATGACCCTGTATGGGTGGACCAATGGCCCCTCACAACGGAGAAATTAGAAGCTGCAGAACAATTAGTACTGGAACAATTAGGGCATTTAGAAATTTCCAATAGTACTTGGAATACTCCTATTTTTATTATCAAGAAAAAATCTGGAAAATATAGGTTATTACAGGATCTAAGAGCTGTTAATAAAACTATGCTAATAATGGGAGCTCTGCAACCAGGCCTACCCTCTCCAACAGCCATACTACACAATTATGTTTTAGTTATAGATTTAAAAGATTGTTTTTTCACTATTCCTTTGTTTCCTGAAGATAGAAAACATTTTGCTTTTAGCTTGCCTTCCTTATATTTTAAGGAACCCATGAGGAGATTTCAATGGAAAATATAGCCTCAGGGCATGGCAAATTGTCCTACATTATGCCAAAAATATGTGGCTCAGGCCTTGACTCCTGTGAGAAAAAGGTTTCCAACATTATAGCTCATACATTATATGGATGATATACTTTTAGCCGCTAATAATATTTCTTTATTAGAGACTGCTTTTCAATTTTTACAACAATCCTTACGATCATTGGCTTGGTCATTGCCTCAAAAAAAATTCAAAGACAATCTCCATTTTTATATTTGGGAAAATATATTGATAACACTACTATTAGGCCTCAAAAACTGCAAATTTGAGTTGATAATTTAAAAACATGAAATGATTTTCAAAAATTACTTGGAGATATTAATTGGCTAAGGGCTTCCTTAAAACTTACTACTGCTCAATTACAGCCTTTGTTGGATATTCTTAAAGGTGACTCACATCCTTCTTCACGCTCTATGACTCCAGAAGGATTTCAAGCTTTACAAATAGTCAATAGATCTATCAGTTCTACACAATTAACTAGAGTTCATACTCACCTTCCAATTTTCTTAATAATTTGTCCAACTCCTCATGTGCCTACTGCTGTCTTATGGCAAACTGTTGGAATTATTGAATAGATTCATATGAAATCTACACCCTCTAAAGTTATTAACCCTTATTATGAACTTATTAGTAATTTAATAATGCAAGGTAGAACTAGATGCTTACAACTTATAAATACAGAACCTTCTCAAATTATTATCCCTTATTCAGTTAGTCAACAAAATTGGCTTTTTCAACATAGTAATTAATGGGGTCTTGCTCTTGCAGGATTTTCAGGTACCTTGGAATGCCATTACCCTGCTGATAAATTGATCCAATTCAGCAAACTTAACTCATATCTTTCCTTCTATAATTAAGCAATAGCCTATTCCTCATGTACCTTTGGTTTTTACAGACGGTTCTTCTTCAGGAATGGATACTGTAATCATTGACGACGGAACGAAACTCATTAGACAAACTTCCTTGACTTCTGCTCAACATGTTGAACTGTATGCTGTCATTATGGCTTTTAAACATTTGCCTTCTATATCTTTTAATTTGTTTTCTGATAGTAAATATCTTATTAGCTTATTATTTCTTCTGGAGACTGCGACCATAGGACATACTAATGACCCTGAATTATCATCCTCTTTTCGTTTGCTTCAACAGCTTATTCGTTCCCACGATGGTCCTGTTGCAGCTCTACATATCTGTGCTCATTCTAACTTGCCTGGTCCATTGACTAAACAATGTGACAGCAGATGTTTTAACTCCATCTAAACGTGACCTTTATCCTGTGCACTTTCCTCCCAAGAATAGAGTTGAAGTTACTCCTCCTCCTCAATCTCTTTTCCCTAAAGCAGGACATATCCCAATTTACCGTACTCCTCCTTTCCGTTCGTCATGCTGTCAAGAATGGCTAATGTATTGCATTCATTATCTTCATACTGTTGATACTCATGGTGCATGTCCTGGACACCCTCATATTATGGTAAGTTATGATCAAACTGCTTCACAAGCAGCACAACAATCGCATGCTTTACACCATCAGTCGGCGACTACATTACGCAAACAATTTTCCCTTACTCGTGAAGCCACCCGACAAATAGTTAAGCAATGCCCACAATGCTTACCTCACCTTCCTGTTCCACATTATGGTGTTAATCCTCGTGGATTATTACCTAGTCATTTATGGCAAATGGATGTTACTCATATCCCGTCGTTTGGGAAATTACAGTTTGTTCATGTCCCTATTGATACTTATTCTGGTTTCCTCTGTGCTACAGCACAGACCGGAGAAGCTACTAAACATGTTATCACTCATTTATTACACTGTTTTGCTTTCACGAACCTTCCCAAAGTTATTAAAACAGATAACGGGCCCACTTACACTAGTGCTGTTTTTGCAACATTTTGTAATTCATTACAAATTACCCATATTACAGGCATTCCATATAACCCTCAAGGACAAGGTATTATAGAACGTGCAAATAGATCTTGAAAGCTAACTATTGAAAAAATAAAAACGGGGGAATTATACAGAATAACACCACATAACCTTATAAATCATGCTTTGTTTATTTTAAATTTTCACACTGTTGATAAATTTGGCCGGTCTGCAGGGGAGAGGTTGATGGCTGAGCCAAGATTGGCCTCTCAATCTCCGGAGGTCCTCTGGAAAGATCCGTTAACCAGCACTTGGCATGGTCCTGATCCTGTGTTGATTTGGGGCCGTGGTCACGTGTGTGTCTTTCCCAGATCAGCGCCTGGACCTCGCTGGCTTTCTGAGCACTTAGTCAAGCAAATAGATGGCTCGCCATAGCCCACAACTAGTTCAGAAGATGAAGAAGCTCTGCATCTCTCCCGAAAATTTGACACTGTTGATTCAGAAAAAGAAGAAGAGGAGACCACTTGCCAGGACGACTCAAAGGAGTGATGTTCCTACTTGGGGACAAATTAAACAATTGGTTTCACGAGTTCAAGAGTTAGTGAAACAACAGAATAATCCTGTTACACCTGTAACTTTATTTTTGGCTATGTTGGCAACCATTTCATGTGTTCCCTCTGTTAATGCAGCAACTTACTGGGCCTATGTACCTGATCCTCCACTATTAAAACCCATATCTTGGTCTGAAGCAGAGTTTCCTGTATTTTACAATGATACTGTTTATGGGCCTCTTATTGGAAATATAAAACAAATCAATATGTCTGTAAATTATACTAACTGGTTTAGTACTTATCCTGTCTGTCTTAGCCCATTGAATCTGGAAACTGGATGTGTAAAGGCTATTAGTTATGAGCATACAGATATTTATGAGGGAACGGATCAATCAATTAGTTTGTCAGGCTCTCCAGGCATCCTTCGTTTTATAGGAACCAACATTACTCTTACATGCCTGGCTACCAGCCGATGAGAGGATCTTAAGGATACCATCATTTGGTATAAAAATGGGCAACCTATTAATATTAGAGGTCGAATCTCATACGCCTCACCACTTAGGGATTCCACTATTACTATAGCCAAGGTTACAGGTGAAGATTCAGGAAATTATTTCTGTATGAAGCGTTTACTTGGAGGACAAGGGATACTTATCGCTGGACATAAGGTTACTATTCTTAACAGAAAATCAAAAAATCAATTTCCTCCTTTTATGACTGTTAATTTTCCTGGATCCAATTTTGAACATTGCAATGCATCTTGGAATAATAACCAAATATGGTGTACTATAGATTATACCAAGAGGTAAATTCTTATCTCTTCTATTCCCTTCATAGATAGGTTTATCAATCACATTCCAAAAGAACTGGGATATATGGAAACTAGCTCTAACTTATTCCAATACACCTGTTATAACTTGTGTTGCTCCTCCATATACACTTTTGATTGGTTCTATTAACATTGGTAATTCTTCCAAAGGAGGATATAATATTAGCTGTGTGAATTGTATTTTTAGCAGTTGTATGTTCCCTTCTGCAGGAACGCAATCTGTGCTTATACTAAAGCAACCCATATATGTTATGGTGCCTGTACATCTGAGAGAACCTTAGTATGAAGATACTGGAGTACAGGCATGGATGGAACTTTCTAAAGCCTTGCAGAGAAGGAGATGCTTTATTGAGTGGCTAATAGTAAGTTTACTTGCCTTGGCTGCTCTGTCTGCTACCACGGCTACTGCCAGTCTTGCTCTTTCACAGAGTATTAATCATGCTCACTTTGCTAATCAGTTATCTCAACATACCAGTCTTGCCTTATCTTTACAAAGTCACATAGATTTACAGATTAATAACAAGTTAGATGAATTTAAAAATGCAATTATGGGGATTGGAGATCAGATGGCAGCATTAAAATTGAGGATGTGTTTAGCTTGTCATGCAAAGTATACATGGATTTGTGTTACTCCTAAAAAGTACAATGACTGTATTTGGGAATGGGAAAAAGTAAAAATGCATCTGCTGAGTGTTTGGTCAGATAATAATATTAGTCTTGATCTTAAGAAATTAAATGCTGAAATTCAGGATATACAAAATGCACATCTTCATGATATTTCACCAGAAGATGTAATTCAAACTTTACTGGATCATTTAAAGTGGTTAAACCATCAGTCTTGGATTACTGGAAGGTTGTCAGGATTTATTACCCTGGCCATAATTTGCCTATTATTGATAATAATCTTCTCATGTCTCTTTCGTATCCTCATGCAACAATATACTACTCTCGGCACTAAGCTTCATGGAATAATTTTGCAGCAAAAATTAAAAAATAAAAAAGGGAGACCTGTGGGAAGCAGTCAGCCGTGAGAGCAGGCTGTGGACGTGCCAGGCATGCTGCCGCTCGCTGCTCGAAGGGACTGTCCCTACTTGTTCTCCTCCTTGTTCCATTCCATGGGAGATAAATCACCAGGGCCCAGAAATCAGAAAGAACGTAAACTGAGATAAGCAAAGCTGTCTCTCCCCTGCACGTGCAGGTTATTTTTTGATGATTCTGGCTTTATGGGTTTTCTCCCAGGGAAGTTAACCCTGAGCCGAGACAGTCTTTACATAATGTAAACCACTGTCTGGCAACATTCCCTTTTCTAGTCTATATAATCTGCAACTGTAGCGCAATAAAATTTGCCTTGCAACCATCAGTTGTCTTGGTCCTTCTGATCCCAATCGTCGGTGCTACTTTACCCCTTCCCTTCTGGTCCTGGGCGGTGAAATCCTCTTTCTCCAGCTGGTCCGCGTCACATATGAATATATGATTTTTCTTGCTCTACTGCACATATACTGTCTAGTAACAGGTATTTTGTCTGCTAGTAGTGTTCTAGGTTATGTCTTTCCAAAGCACTGAGGCAGTGCACCTATTCTGTAGTTGCAGCTGATGCCTGAATGTATCCTAGCTGAAAATTATTGATTAATAAGAACTTGAATTTCTGAAAGATTTGTACTGTTAACCAAAATCTGAGCAAGGAATCTCAAATGTAATTCTTAGCCAGAATTACATGTTAATGAACCATTTTACAGTGTAAATCAAGGAACATCAGTGTAGGGATTTCTTTTAATTTATTTTTTACCTGCTTGAAATATCAGTTAAAAGTTGCCAGCTTGGTTGCAGATGAACGGACGTTTGAAGTTCACCAAACTACTTAATGTGGAATAGGATAATAGACTTCCAACGCCCTCAAGGCTGTGACCTTGCAGCCATTTTACATAGCACATCATCCTCCTATAGGGATGAATCTTTCCCTGGCCCGAAAAGTAGCTGCTCTGTTGAAGCTTTGCTTATTGTAACAGGCTTTTGTTTCCAGGTTACATGTCTGTGGAAGACTTAATTCTGAATAGAGATATAGATATTACTGGAAACTGTTTTATCTATTATACTCTGCTTTATCAAAAAAGTAAAAATTTAAATTGTGCTACAGAAATTCAGATGTTGTCTTGCAATCTTTAAACAATAAATGAATGATTTTCCCTTAAAAAAAAAAAGAATTAAGCAGTTAAACTGTTGGTCCCACATCAGACAAATTGTCCTTATACCTCCTGTCAATATTGTTAACAGAGACTGTTATTTTATTAATCCTTATGATCCCGTGATTCTTTCTTTCATGTTTCAGGGCACAGCAGGTGAGAGAGTGAATTTGTTAAGCTGGGTGGGTTTATCCTTCTTTTATGCATTCATTCAATTTTATGTTCATTTACTTATTGTACACATATGGCAATAGAAGCTGCTAAAGCAATCATTGCTATTCTGCAAAACAACAAGGCACAGAAGCAGATGTCTTACTTCCAAGATTTCTCAGGAAATCTCCCAGGATTATTATGATTAAAGATCCTTTCCCCCCACTCCCTGGAGAGGACAAGGGACTGCTCGCTGGAGGCTTTTTAATGACTTGGGGAAAGGCTCAAATATCCCCCCATTATGGTAATCCACCCCAGGGGCAAACCACACAAGAATATTATGAATTTATTTTAGTTTTCTATCCTTGCAAAGCTAATACTCAGCTCATTAGAATATGAAAACTATATTGTCAAATTTCAGAGTTACATGGATGAAGAAAATCACAAAAGTGGCATCATATCGTGTGTTATAGTTGTATTTACTATATTGACTATATTAACTATGTTGTGTTAACAATATATTGTATAACTATATATAGTGAAAAGGCAAAATGCTGTAACTTATTTCAGAGAAAATGATTATGTTGGCAAACCCCAAATTGTACATTGTAGATGGGTCCTAGGAAAAGAAGATTTAATTCATAGTGGACAAGAGGTTAGCTTCTGTTTTCAGCCATGTGCTATTTCAAGAATTAAACATCATGAATAATACAGGATATAAGAGGAATAGTCTAAAGATGGAAAAGCACATTTTGATTAGGAAAGAGAATTTAAGGCTTAAGTCTTTTTTTTTTTAAGGAAAACTGCCTTATTACTATGAGATAAGAAAATTGTTTCCTTCTTTTCTTCCTTGCTTTCTTCTTCTTTTTAACCTTTTTTTTATTTTGGATATTTGACCTCTAAGCTGAGATGACTGAAAATGCCTCCTCTGGGCATCAACCTTTTTGAAAGACTTCTTCCCCCTCCCTAAGGGCTATTTGTCTCTTGGAGGCATTGTCTACATTACTCACCAAGAGGTAAGCATTTGTCCTTGCATTAATTGCTGACATCTCCTGATAAGAGGGAAGCTGCAAAGTAGAAGAATTGAAGGTCAATATGTTGATATTGGTCTCAAGTGCATTGATGTACATTTGTGTATTGGGGAAGCGGAGTGAAGCTTGAGAGTGGGCTAGTGGGGAGGGGTAAATATTTTGTGATGCTGTCTACCTATGGGCTTATAAAGTTTACAGCTGCATTAGGAGGGCAAGCATTACCATTAGCATGAAAAGTAGGGCAGACCTCAGTTGCAAAAGCTTCTAGCCATACATATAGGTCAATACGTAAATGATACACCTTATTGCATTCACCCATTCACCCTCCCCTGTTCACACTAATTGGAAATTTCAATCCATTTCAGAGAAGTAACACAACTATCAATCATTTTCCCTGGCACGAATCTTCCAGGAGGAAGAAAATAGAATACACCTAGCAACAGAGCTCACGCACTAGCCCATAAGTGTCTTAGATTTAATAGCTGATCACTAGCTGGATTGAAGCCAAGAGGTGGTTCACAAAGTTGCTGCACATTAGAACCACCTGGGGAACTCTGAGACCTCCCCATGTCCAGGCTCCTCCCTAGACCTACTGAATCAAAACCTCTGGGGCTGGGATCCAGACACCAATGTTTTTCTTAAAAACTCTTTAGGTAATTCAAACGAGCAGCAGAGCTTGAGAACCAGCCCAATAACGGAAACAAACATTTCACACAGATAAAGTGGGGCAATTCATATATTAAAAGAACATGATGAATATATTTCTTTTTTTCTCTTTATTCTGTTTGTGTTTCAAATAGGCTTTTTGTTTTTCTTCTGCAAAAAGCGTTATTGTTTCCATTTGGTCCAAGGCTTGGTAGAGGGCTCCAGGGCAGTTACAAAGCTGCCTAGTGGCTGCAGAGCGGGGCTTCAGGCAGAAGCTCTGATGTCAGAGGGGCTCCTCAGAGGCCGCTGGACTTCAGAGACTCCTGTTTGTGCTCGAGGGTGAGCCTTTCAAAGAGATACTCGTCCAGCACAGCCTGCGGACCAGCCAGCCTGCGGAGGTTGGTCAGGTGGTCGCCCATCTTCTTGATGAGTTTCACCTGCTCCTCCATGAAGCGGCTCTCCAGGAAGTCACAGAGGTGGGAGTCTGCGCGGGCAGAACCCAGGGCGTGCAGGTCTGACAGTGACTGGTTCAGGTTCTTCTCCCTAAGAATGGTGGCTTCCACAGCGTCCTGTGTTTTATCCCACTCATCTTGAGAAGGCTTCCGCACATCCTGGAAGAGGGCACGGCCGCAGCACTGGTTTTGCATTTTCAAGAGACGCTGGGCGCCCTCACACTTCTCCTCAGCCAGTTGTTGAAAAATGTGGCCCACACTGTCCAGAGTCCCATTGTTGCTGTCGAAATAGAAGTTCAGAGAGAGGTAAGTGTCCACAGGTGCATGTTGAACAGGCGGTGGACGGCAGCCTCCACCTCGATGGAATAATTCTGACGAACCTGGGAACTCCTGGTTGATCAGTGATAAAGAGCTAAGCTCAAAAAAACGGTGTTGGCCTGTCCTGGAGGCTGAGGATCGCTGAGTGGATGATTCCAAAGGTTGTGACAGGAAGAAAGGTTGGAGGGTGGTCGGGGGCTGGAGGAAGGAGCGTCCCTGGGTCTGTTCATTCCAAACACTGTTGAAACAAAAGACAGATCTGCAGGACCGCCGAGCACACTGCCTCAAATAGGCTTTGATATAAATGAACAAGAAGTCCAAGAAAGGACAAAACTTACCCTTCCCCCCACTAAAATAGCTGGTGATACTAGAATCTAGATCTGGGAAGGGATTCTTCCATTACTTTCTTAACATTCCAAGCCACTAGAGCAGTGGTTCTCAAAGTATGGTCACCTTGTAACCAAGCAGTACCCTATGGGGCCTTCCTAGGACAGACCCGTCCCCCATATCCTCTGCTGTAGTTCCTCTCTGAAGTACTCAGATAATAGTATCTCAGGCATATTTCTTGAGTTTTCAGATGCTAAAAACCACCACCCAATGAAAGAAATTAACTCCTTGATGATCAAGAGCACGTAGCCCCCAGACCTTCTGACACCTAAGGATGGATAATGTTACCTGCCCTGTGGCCTCAACATCAACCAATCAGAGGACTGTGCATGAGCTGATCGCATTCCCCGGGACGTCCCTCCCTCACCTGGCCTTTAAAAATGCTTTGCTGAAATCCTTTGGAGATTTCAGGGTTTTTTGAAACACAGGCCATCCCTCTCCTTGCTCTATCCTGCAATAAACCTTTCTCTGCTCCAGACTCCAACCTTTAGGTTTGTTTGGCCTCACTGTGCTTCAGACACATGAACCTGCATTCGGTAACAACCTGACCAGCTTTACCAGCGTCCCCTGATAATGTGTCAGATATTCAAGTTTTAGGGCCCTGTCCCAGCCCTATGGAATCAGCAACTCTGGTGGGGCTCAGTGATCTCTGTTATAACAGGCCCTCCAGATGATTTTTATTCACCTTAAAGTTTGAAAATATCTGCATTGTCAGCTGGCCAAAGCGTCCACCAGCAGGTGAAGGGGAGTGGCGCCTGGAAAAGATAGGGACCAGCCAAGGCAAGTACAGCAGCATTTGCCGTGGTAGTAACGGAGAATGCCTTTTCTCCACTGGTTGGCACAGACTAGTATCTGGGAGCAGTGGCAGGTTTATTTAGGATGCTTTACATTTCAATGTAGAGTGACGGCTGTCCTGGTTTGCCAGGGACTGCCCCTGTGTGAGCACTTAAAATCTCATCCTGGCAAACCCCTTAGCCCTGGGTTTGAAAAACTTAGGGAATAACATGAAATGTAGGGGAAACATGATCTAGGTTTTGGGCAAGTCACAAGTGCTAATTAAAGCTAAGCAAGTTGGACAACATCTAGCCTTCTTTACCCAGTTGCAGGGAGGTAAATCTGATTGGGTGAAAGGACTTATTGTTAAGAAATCTTCGTAGAAACGTCCCCTTCTGCTTAGTCGGCTGGTTCTCAGTTCTGGCTAAACATTGGCATCGTCTGAGGAGATTTAAAATGATTTTATCAGTCTAGGATGACCAACCGTTGGTGTGAGGGTTTTTAAAAAGTGCTTCAGATGATTCTAATGTGTAGCCAAATTTAGGTGCCACTGCTTAAGCTTTTGAACGGCTGCTGCATATTTTCACCTCATCTTCCTATGAGAATATCCACCTGTAGTTGGTTTGGGTTTTTTTCTTTTTCTTTTTTAAACTGTCTTATTATAAGATTTACTGTCTTAAATAAGATTGAATGTACAGAAAATCCTGCTAGTCCATCTGGTATAGCTGGATCCTTACAATAATATCATTAAGATATATACCCTTTAAGTATTGTGACTGGCCTTTTAAAAATTAACATATGCATTGAATTAGTACCATCTGTTTTGAAGTTGTCATGTTGGGGAGCTATACCTCTAATCTGCTGCCATTGCTAAATATCTGGACATCTCTTATTAGGAATTGCTTTTAAAAATCTTTAAGGATTAAAACCAAGATTGCTGTATTATTTGTACTGGGACCACAAAAACCTCACAAAGTTCCCCCACTGTACCTTCTACCCCCATCTCTAACCCTTGGCAACTTCTAATCTGTTCTCCATCTCCACCGTTTTGTTATTTTAAGAATAATATGTAAACATAATCATGAATTACTTAATCTTCGGAGATTGGCTTTTTAAAATTTTTCCCTCGGCATCTTTCCCTTGAAGTTCATTTCAATTTTTGTATATATTAATAATTTGTTCCTTTTTGTTGCTTGGTAGTATTCTATCATAAGATTTTATCACAATTTATTTCAACATTCATCCATTGAAAGACATTTGGGTAGTTGCCATTTTTTGGCTATTATCAATAAAACTGCTATGAACATTTATGTGTAAGTTTCTGTGGGAACTTAATTAAGTTTTTGTTTCTTTTGGATAAATGCTCAAGAGTACAATTACTGTGTTGTAGCGTGAATCTACTTTTAGGATTAAAAGAGACTGTCAAGCTGTTTCTCAGAGTGGATAAACCATTTTATTTTCCCACCAGTGACGTGATATAATTTTTCTACGTACTCACGAGCATTTGATGTTGTCACTATACTTTAATTTTAGTTATTCTCTGATATCTCATTATGGTCTTAATTTGCATTTCCCTAATGGCTAATGATGTTGAGCATATTTTCATGTGCTTCTTTGCCATGTGTATATTCTCTTCCATGAAATGTCTGTTCCTGTCTTCTGACTATTTTCTAGTTGGATTTTTATAAGTTGTTTGGAGAGTTCTTTGTATATTATAGATACAAGTCATTTGTCTTATATGGGATTTTCAAATATGTTTTCCCACTGTGTAATTTGAGTTTTCACCCACTTAAAAGGACCTTCTATGAAGCATTTTTAACTCATTTTGATGAGATCCAATTTATTAGTTTTTGCTGTTATTGATCATACTTTTGGTGTCAAGTCTAAGAATTATTCACCTAGTTCTAGATGCCAAAGATTTTCTCCTATTTTTTTTTCTAAAAATTTCCTGCTTTTACATTTAAGATTATGATCCACTTTGATTTAATTTTTGTGTAAGGTGTGGAGGTTTAGGTTAAGGTTCATTTTTTGTTTGTTTTTGTCAAGGGATGTCCAACTGTTTCAGTACCATTTTTTGAAAAGTCTATTTTTCCTTGATAGCTTTTGCACTGCTGTCAAAAGCAAGTTAAATGTATTTATGTCAGTCTATTTCTGGGTTCTCTATTCCATTCCATTGATCTATGTATCTACCCTCCATCATTACTGCAAAATCTTGAAATTGGGTAGATTAATTCCTCCCATTTTAATCTTCCTTTACAAATTGTTTTAGCTATTCTTCAGCTTCTTCTTACCACATAAATCTTAGAATAAGCTTGTCTATATCCACAAAAACCTTAAGGACATTTTAAGAGTAATTGTGTTAAGCCTGTTAACTTGGGGAGAATTGAAATCTTTATTATGTTGTGTTTTCTAATACATGAACATGTCTCCCTATTTGTTTGGGACTTTTAAATTTTTCTTCATCAGCATTTTGTAATTTTGTCTCCCTATTTGTTTGGGACTTTAAAATTTTTCTTCATCAGCATTTTGTAATTTTCAGTATAGAGGTCCTATAAATGTCTTATTGCACTTATATTTAAGTATTTATTTAGGTCAGTTGTAAATGGCATCACATATTTTTATTGAAGCTTCTACACATTTGTTATTAATATATAATTTGATAAAATTGTGTTGACCTTGTACTCTAAAACATTTACAAACTAATATTATTTCTCAAGCTTTTTGTGGATTCCTTGGTATTTTCTCCATTTAGATTATCATCTCATCTTCAGATACAGTTTTACTTTTCCTTAGTCAATATAATAGGATATATTACTATTTAACATTCAGTAGGATATGTTCCTTCCTATTCAACATAGTAGTAATAGTCCTTTTATCTTTTAAATAAACTTTTTAAAAATTTAACTTTTAAATTTATGTATTTATTTATTTTTGCTTTATTTTCTTACTAGAACCTCCAGTAATATATTTAATAAAAGTGGTGAGAGCAGATATCGGTGCCTTGTTTCTGATCTTACAGAGAAAGCATTCAGTCTTTCACAGTTAAATATAATATCGGTACAGGTTGTTTGTAGATCCTCTTTATGAGTTTCAGTATGTTCCTTTTCTATTCCTAGTTTGCTTGAAGTTTTTTTTTCTTCTTTTCTTAAAAGCATGAATGGGATTGGATTTTGTCAAATGCTTTCTCTGCATTAATGGATAGGATCACATGACTTTTCCCCCTTAATCTATTGGATATTGTGGATTACATTGTTTGATTTTCAAATATTTAACCAACTTTGCATAACTGGAATAAATACCACTTGGTCATGGTATATTATTCTTTTTATATATTTCTGGATTTAATTTGCTAATATCTGACTGAGGATTTTTACAGCCAATTTCATAAAACATATTGGTCTGTAGTTTTCTTCTTTCTATACTATCCCTGTCTGGTTTACGTATCAAGGTAATACTGGCTTCATAAAATTAATTAGGAAATGTTCCCTCTACTTCTATTTCTTATCAAATCATGTAAAACTGGTGTTAATTCTTTAAGTCTTGGGTAAAAGTGAAACATCTAAGCCTGAATATTTCTTTTGGGAGTTTTTAAATGAAAAATCAATGTTTCTAATGGTTACAGGAAAATTATCTATTTCATCTTGGCTGAGTTTTGGTAGTTTTGGGTGTAGAAGCATTGGTCCATTTCATCTACATTTTTGAATTTATAGTGTAGACTTGTTCATAATAACTTGTCCCTTATTAACCTGCAGGATATATCATAGTATCCCTGGTTGCATTTCTGATATCTGTGATTTGTGCCATCTCTCTTTTTATCTTTATCAGTCTTGCTAGATCTTTATTGATTAGATTGTTTATTTCAAAGAACCAGCCTTTTGTTTCATTGATTTTTCCCCCCTATTTTCAGTTTCATGGATTTCTGTTTCATCTTTATTATTTCCTTCTTCTGCTTGTTTAGTGTTTTTTCCTCTTCCTTTTTTACTATTTTAATATAGAAAATTAGATTATTGCTTTGAAATATTTTATTTCCCAATTTAGTGCTATAAACTTCCCTTTCAACATTGCTTTCACTTCATTCCACAAACTTTGATCTGTTATATCTCCATTTTCTTTTATTCTCTGCATTTAAAATTTTTTCCTTGATGCTGTCTTTTTTACCCATGAGTTATTTGGAGTTGTGATGTTTAGTTTTCATGTGATTGAAGATTTTCCTGTTGTCTTTGTTAATTGATTTCTAGTCTGATTCCATTATGGCTAGAGAACATACTCTCTATGATTTTAATTCTTTTAAATCTGCTAATGTTTTTTTATCACCCAGTATATGGTATATGAGTGAATGTTCCATGGACACTTGAATATGTATTCTGCTCTTATTGAGTGTGTTCTTTAAATGTCAGTTATATCCTGTTGATTGATGATGTTTTCAGTTCTTCCATATCCTTGCTGATTTTTCTCTCTGGTAGTTCTATAAATTGCTGTGTTGAAGTCTCAAATAATAATTGTGGATTTAAAATTTTCTCCTTTTACCTTTTTCAGTGTTTGCTTCATGTATTTTGAAGTTCTGTTGTTTGGTGTACACACATTTAGTATCACTAGGTCATCTAGGTGGATTATTCCTGTTATCTTTATGTAATGACCCTCTTTGCCCCTAATAATTTCCTTTGCTCTGAAATCTACTTTAACTGATATTAATATAGCCATTCCTGCTTTTTCTGATAAACGTTCACATGATATATTATTTTCATCCTTTTATTCTGAACTACCTATATCATGATGTTTAAAGTAAGCTTCTTATAGACAGTATATAGTTGGGTCATGCTTCTGATTTTTCATCTACTCTTCCAATCTCTGTCTTTGACTTGGTTATTTAGATCATTTACAGTTAATGTAATTATTGCTATGTTAAAGATTAGGTCTACCATTTTATTTTTTGTTTTGTCTTTTACCTTAGTTTCTCAATCCTGTGTTTCTCTTATTTTGCCTTCTTGGGGGTTACTTAAACATTTTTTAATAAGTCCATTTTAATTTATTTATAATCATTTGTGTATACTGTTTGTATAGTTTTCTTAGTGGTTGCTTTTGGCATTACAGTATACATATGTAACTTATCATAGCCTACTGGAATCAGTGTTTTATTACTTCAAGTGAAGTTTCAAAATTTTACTTCCATTTAGGTCTCTTAATATTCCCCAGTTTTAAAGTATGATTTTCTGTAGTATTTCCTTTCTCTACATTGAGAACCCCATCAGATGGTGTCGTCATTTTTGCTTTGACCATCATATAGAATTTAAGAAACGCATGAGGCTAATGATAGTCTCTGATATTTACCCCATTTGTTTTCACCCATTCCATTGTTCCCCTTTTCTTTCTGAAGTTCCCAGTCTTCTGTTATTGTTTTTTTTATGTTTTCATAACTGTAGGTGATATCTGGGCTTTCCAGTGCCATTGGATATGAGTTTCAGGAAACACTAAGCCTGGCTCACTTAATGCTACTGAGTTGGAGGGTTTGTATATGTTGGGCCTGTTGGCACAGCAGATGCTATTACATTAGACTAATGTTGATGGGACTAGTGCCACAGGAGGATGGGTTCCCATTCAGGCTATGCTGCTGCTACAGTAGATCAAGTCCCCCTCTACCCCAAGTGTGGGGCAGTGACCTGCTGCTGTCACTGCTTTGTATTAGGCTGCTTTTGCCTCAGGTGTGTGGTGGGATCCCTTGGAATCTGCTGCTGCTGTCAATCACAAGGTTAAATTCATTTCAGAAATGCTTGAGTATAAATATATAGCCTGGCTCTTGTAGGACCTCTGTATTTGTTTTTTATTGCTTTCATACAAATTACCAAAAATGTAGTGACTCAAAACAATGTAATGTTATTACCTTACAAGTCTGACATTGGTCTCAATTGAGTAAAGTAAAAGTGTTGGCAGGATCGACAGATGAATGGATAAAGATGTGGCACAGGGCTTCCCTGGTGGTGCAGTGGTTGGGAGTCTGCCTGCTGATGCAGGGGACACGGGTCGTGCCCCGGTCTGGGAAGATCCCACATGCCGCAGAACGGCTGGGCCTGTAAGCCATGGCCACTGAGCCTGTGTGTCCGGAGCCTGTGCTCTGCAATGGGAGCGGCCACAACAGTGAGAAGCCCGTGTACTACAGAAAAAAAAAAAAAAAAATGTGGCATGTATATACAATGGAGTATTACTCAGCCATAAAAAGAAATGAAATTGAGTTATTTGTAGTGAGGTGGATTGACCTAGAGACTGTCATACAGAGTGAAGTAAGTCAGAAAGGGAAAAACAAATACAATATGCTAACACATATGTATGGAATCTAAAAAAAAAAAGAAAAAGTGGTTATGAAGAACCTAGGGGCAGGGCAGGAATAAAGACGCAGCCATAGAGAGTGGACTTGAGGACACATGGAAGGGGAAGGGGAAGGGTAATCTGGGATGAAGTGAGAGAGTGGCATGGACATATATACACTACCAAATGTAAAACAGATAGCTAGTGGGAAGCAGCCGCAAAGCACAGGGAGATCAGCTCTGTGCTTTGTGTCCACCTAGAGGGGTGGGATAGGGAAGGGAGGGTGGTAGGGAGACGCAAGAGGGAGGGGATATGCGGATATATGTATATGTATAGCTGATTCACTTTGTTATGAAGCAGAAACTAACACACCACTGTAAAGCAATTATACTCCAATAAAGATGGTTAAAAAAGAAAAAAGTATTGGCAGAGCTACATTCTTTTCTGGAGGCTCTTAGGGATGTTTCTGTTCCCTGGACTTTATCTGCTTCCAGTGGTCACTTGTAGTCCTTGACTCAGAGTCCCCTTTCTCCACCTAAAAAACCCAAAATGTTGCACCTGTCTGATTCTGCTTCTATTAGGACATCTCTCTCTTTCTCTTTCTACAGTTGGAAATGGTTTTCTGCTTTTAAGGACTCATGCAATTAGATTTGTTCCATGAGGTAATCCAGGATAATCTTTCTATCTCAAGGTCTATAACTTCAGTCATATCTGCAAAGTCCTCTTTACCAAGTAAGGTAACATATTAATAGGTTCTAGGGATTAGGGTGAGAGCATTTTTAGGAGCCATTATGCTGCCTACCACACCCTTAACAAGTGACCTTGAGAAAATTACTGAGATTTTTAAAGCCTTACTTTCCTCAAACATAAAATGGAAAAAAAGATAGCTAGTTAATATCATGAAAGTGAAACAGTATATATGAAATCAACTAATTCAAAAAATAAGATTTCTTCTTTTTCTTTATGATTTACATGATTCTCAGAGTTCATTTACTTGAAGAGTTACTTTTTCTTAAACAGATCTAAGGAATTTCAGGGTTCAGGTGCTATAAGATTGTCTGAATTATCTGAGTAACAATTAGCTAAGCACAGGTGTAAAACATTTGATTTACTCCCTGGTGTTCTTTATCCTTTCATCCCACTAAATCCATATCCCTTGTCTAGCTCCAGCCAGTAGAGTCAGAGCTCGTTTTACTGTTTAACTAGAGTTCAATTTAAATTCTCTCTACATCTCCAGATCCTCAGCCCTGGTTGCATATTATAATCACCTGGGGAGTTTTCAAAAACTACTGATGCCAAATTTCTACCTATCATGGATATTTGAGGAGGGATCTGGAATGAAATGCTCTAGCTTATGGTTTTTGGAGCCAAATCATAGTCTACACTGAGCCAAATCATTTGCGAGATCACCTCTAAAAAGGAATTTATCTGTGGTGACTAATGCTCTTCCTTTGTCAGTATGCTTGATTTGTCCCTCTTTGGGGGAAAAAAAGAGGGGGAAAAAACCCCCAACAGTTGGGCTCCCTGAATTACAACCTGATGCTGTGGAATTAGTGTTGGCTCAGAGCGCACATCTTCGGATACCCATTCTCTCTCCTGCTTCCTTGCATGAACTTATATCCTTGGGCAGTTTTTCATCCACCACCCTCTTTTGCTTCTAATCTTAGCAAGTAAAGTCTCCCCTTAATGAAACAGCATTTCATGAGACTTACTGGGAGCATAGGTCTGTTCCAGACCTATCCTATATTAGCTAAAGCAGATATAAGTGATGTATTTTTGGCATTCATTCCTTGTGGGTTGGAGACAGAAGACAGAATTTTATCCTTTTAGGTGTCATCTGACTGGGCAAATGGGCTCTTTCCCTCTGTTGCCTACCATGTAAAAACCTGAGGGTGTTACCTCTAGAAGGTATCTTCTAGGTATCAAAATAGTTCAGATAAGTCAAATTTCTCAGTAAAAGATGACAAAACTGGCTTAGGTGGTTAATTTTCCATGTCAATTTGTCTGGGCCACCATGCCCAGTTATTTGGTCAAGTATTATTCTAGATATTTCTGTGATGGTGTTTTTTTTAATTTTTATTTATTTATTATTTATATTTTTGGCTGCGTTGGGTCTTTGTTGCTGCACGTGGGCTTTCTGTATTTGCAGCAAGCGAGGGCTACTCTTTGCTGTGGTGCACGGGCTTCTCATTGTGGTGGCTTCTGTTGTTGCAGACCATGGGCTCTAGGTGCACGGGCTCAGTAGCTGTGGTGCATGGGCTTAGTTGCTCCAATGCATGTGGGATCTTCCCAGACCAGGGCTCAAACCCGTGTCCCCTGCATTGGCAGGCGGATCCTTAACCACTGTGCCACCAGGGCAGTCCCTGTGATGGTGTTTTGGGATGAAATTCATATTTAAATTGGTGGTGGACTTTGAGTAAAGCAGATTATCCTCCATAATATGGGTGAGCCTCATCCAATCAGTTGAAGCTCTTAATAAAACAAAGACTGACCTCCCCGTTGCAAAAAGGAATTCTGCCAGAAGACTTACAGAAATTGAACTGCAACTTTTCCTAGAGTCTCTAGACAGCCTAACCTGCAGATTTTGAATTTACCAAGCCTCTATTATTGTGTGAACCAATTGTTTAAAATCTCTCTCTCTGTTTCTCTATCTTTATATAGATATGGATATAGATCAAGGTATCAATTTTGATATCTAGATCTATATCTATCAATATATATGGGCACATTGTATACACATGCTACTGGTTCTGTTTTTCTGTAGAACCTTGACTAATATAGTGGCCCATATAAATAAAAGGATGAACCCAAGTTCACCCAGGTAGAAAGTAGTACAATGAGAACACTGGAACTTAAGGCCTCATGACTCATTCAGCTGTGAACACTGACCCAGAACTGGGGTCAGCAAACTCTGGCCCACTGATCAGATCTCGCTTGACTCCTGGTTTTGTACATAAAGTTTTGTTTGAACACAGCCACACCCATTCATTAACGTATTGTGCGTGGCTGTTTCTGTGCTACAGCAGCAGATGGGCAGTTGCAACGGAGATGTATGGTACACAAAATCCAAAATATTTACTATCTGACCCTTTACAGAAAAGATCTGCTGACCCTTGCTCTAGGATGCCATCTGATTTCTGATAGCACCGAGAAGAATAATTCATGCACATTGGGTTAGATTGTTAATCTCATGTCCTCCTTAGGTCAACAATCTCTTAAATGCTCACCCTTGCGATAGCCAGCTTGGGGAGCATTGTCTGAGGATGCAGAAATATTTCTTGCCAGGTCTTTCCAATACACACTGCTCCCTGACTATGGTTGTTAAAACCTATATAAAAAAATTTTTTTATTGGAGTATAGTTGATTTACAGTGTTGTATTAGTTTCAGGTGTACAGCAAAGTGAATCAGTTATACATATACATATATCCACTTTTAATTATTTTTAGAGTCTTTTCCAAATAGCCCATTACAGAGTATTGAGTGGAGTTCCCTGTGCTAATAAGAAGAGTAGGTTCTTATTAGTTATCTATTTTATGTATAGTAGTGTGTCCCAATCTCCCAATTTAGCCTCCCTGCCACAATCCCCTGGTAACCTTAAGTTTGTTTTCTACATCCGTGCCTCTACTTCTAAAACCTGTCTACTTTAACCAACTACCACTCATTGCTTACTGTCTCTGGCTTCATGTACTTGATAATAAATCTACTTCTTGTTCTATCCTGGATGACATGTTCCAAGGACTGAGATAATATCTTATTCTACATAATTTGTCCTTGATATTGTCTATCTTGGCGTCTTCATGTATGTCCCAAAGAAGACAGTCACACTCTGTCTTCTAATACTACTAATAATACCACATTTTATGGCATGAATTTGACCCAATGCACTGAACTATCCCTTTCTTTAGAAGCTGTATGCAACCTGTCACTGGGTAGAACTCAGATTAATGTTCATATTTAAACAAATCTACTTGACCAGAAACTTTTTGTCTCACCACTTATTTTATTACACAAGTAACTTCTGTCTTTGCATCTATGATGTAAATATTTTTAGTTTCCTAAATTATCTGAAAAATTATTTAGAGCTTCCGTTTCAGTAGGCATTGGAATTGCTGTGTTATGACTATTTCAGTATTTTATTTCCAAATGTTAAATTAAGCTTTAAGCTTTGGCCAAGAGTAGACAGGAAAGGGTTTAAAAAGAAATGAAGAGTGGGAAAGACTTCTGATGCAATGGAGACTTAATAAAGATTTGATTTTGAATCAATAATTTATAATAAAGGTTTGATTTTGAATCAATAATTTGTGTCATTGCAAAATAGCTCCCTGGTAAAATTCCATTCTTTGGTAATCATTAAGTACAGAAATTAACAATCAAAATATGCAGTGCTCTTCTTCATTTTCTAAAAACAAACCTATATCTAGATGAGAGGAGAATTCATTTCATGACTCAGGCTCTGGACTTATGACTCCAAGTCCTGTCTTCTTTCAGCCATACCTGCTAAGTTTCTGTCTAACTTCTTGAGCATGAGGTAATGGCGTCAGCTTTCATCCCCTTCCTCAGTATATAGCTTGGTGACTAAGAGTAAGGGATCTAAAACTTGAGAACTTGGGTTCAAATCTTGACTCTAAAATTTACTTGTTGAGTACTCTTGAGCATGTTAGCTGTTTTTGCCTCAGTTTTCTCATCTATAAAATAGAGATAACATTACTTCTCTCAGGGCATTGCTATGAGGGTTAAAAGGGAAAATTCATACAATGCAAGAATTTATCAGTTCTTGGAAGGCAATAAATACCGAAAAAAAATGTTAGCCATTATCAAGGGCCCCTCATTTTATGGATAATATAGATTAGTTTATATAGGTCTAATATTTACATATACATAAACATTTTGTACCTATATGTGTGTATATGTTCTTCTTAGAAATTGAGCAGTCAACATTCACATCTAAAAGTATGTGCTCTGTGAAATGTAGATCTCCTGTGTACAGACACAGTGCTATAGTTATCTATTGCTACATAATAAAGAAGTCCAAACTTAGTGGTGAAATAAACAAAAATTTTAATATGTGCCCAGATTCTGTGGGTCAGCAATTCATACAGTACACAGAGGAGATGGGCTTGTCTCTACTCCATGACTGATGTCTGAAACCTCAGCTCATGAGGATTCAAATGGCTGGGGCTGGAATCATCTAGATAATTTTAATTCACATGTCTGGCCCTTGAGATGGGATGACTTGAAGACTGGGCCCAACAAGGACTGTTGACTGGAGTGCCTATAGATGGCTGCCCATGTGGCTTGGACTTCTCATAACGTGGTAGTTAGGATTCAAGATAGAGTATCCCAAGAATGAGTGTCCAAGGTTCAAGCATTCCACGAGAATCATGCAAAAGCTGCATGACCTTTTGTGACCTAGTCTTAGATGTTACATAGCAGCACTTTCATTATATACTATTGCAGGCGTTGGAGACCTTTTTCCGTAAAATGTCAGACAGTCAATATTTTAGGCTTTACAAGCCATACAGTCTCATTTGCAACTACTTAGCTCTGCTGCTGTGATGTGAAAACAGACACAAACAATACATATACTAAGGGACATGGCTGTGTTCCAATAAAGCTTCATTTATAAAAGCTGGTAGAGGCCTAGATTTTGCCCACCAGCCATAATTTACTGACCCCTGCTCTATTGTTTGAAGCCATGGAAAGCCTGCCCAAATTCAAGGGAAAATGCCCACATCTGGATGTGAATAATGGCAACGAATCTGAGACCCTGTATTAAAACCACTACATATGGGATATCTATAAAAGGATCTGTCTGTATACCTTGTTTCTCCCATGTATGGTGGATATGAGGTATTGGGACATCTTACATCTCTGTACGCCTGGGTCAAGGTCAAAGTTGGAATCTGAACTTAATGACCTTGATTTCTGGAATAATTGGTAACTCTAATTATGATTTCCTTACACTCCTTACCCCCAATAAATATACCACAAGAGATAGATTTCAAGTAAACAATTCCTTTATGGCAGATTTTTATTGTCTCCATTGACTGAATTATTCCATTTTGGTTGGAAGGCATGAGTTTTGTTTCTTTCCTAAAGAGATCTGCAACTTTTCAGATGTGGCATTTCATTCTACTGGGAGGATGATGTAGGTTTTTATAAACGGAAAAAGCAGGGCAGGCTGAGTTCACGCAGATCATACTAATGCTTACAGGAATAACCGAAACTGGAACACAGGCTTCCAGGGTTTCCTGTCCTGTGCTCTTTCCGGTAGGTGCCATTGTCTGCTGGGTCTGGCTGTAATAATTTCTGACCTTTACCTCTCTACGCTATTGTGAAGTGGTTTTGGGCTTTGTTAGCTTTCTTATGCGTTTGTACTAAATTGTGTCCATAAAGTAGGCTGAATTCCTCCGGGAAGGATGATAGCTGTTACTGTGTTATTACTGCAAATGTTGTGTTGGTTACCTTTGTCCAGTTGTATCCTGAACTTAAAAATTATATTATCCGAAATGAAAGATGTGCATCTGGTGGAAAACACTAATTTAAGGGATGAAAATTCCTGATGATTGCTTCAGTCAACCCTTAATACACACTGAGCTTCATTAGTAAATAGACAACTCTCAGACCTTTCCCTTGGAAGAGGTCGCATAATCAGGCTTTGTGTTGATTTCGCATTCTGTTCGTTTGAGACAGAACAAATGAGAATAATTGCCTGGTACCAGGAAAGCACAAAGATCTTTCTTCTATTTTTGTGATGCATCCTGTAATAAGGGTTGAAAATGAGACTGGAGGTAAGAGCGTGAAACTCAGAAGAGCAAAGGAGAGAGGATATTGTTTCTTTGAAAATATTCTTTCAGTGTTGGCCCAGAAGAAATATGAAGCTGAGGAAATTTTCAAAAAGAAAATTGATGATTTTTGTGTTAACGATGTGAGTGTGGAATTAGTAAGAATCAGGAAGCAAGCATCCTTTTGCACCAAGGACTTGGGAGCAAATGAAACCATAAATACTCCCTGCTCTTGGAAACCCTTTTGGAGCAGTAATCAGAGAAGGGTAAAGGCAAAGCCTCAGGGCAGAGGTGTTCAGAGCAAAGGGATAGGAGGAGAGCAAAAGGAGAGTTATTTTGGTAGCAGAGACCCAGGATTGGTTCAGATTACATCCTTTTGCTCTCAAGCCCGTGTTCCTTCCAGCAACCATAAAAACTCAAATGGATCTGGGGCCTTGAGGAGGGAACCCTGGCATCCTGAAGTCCGTGCAGTTAGTGCCCCTTCCCTCCCTGACCCAGGCTGAGTGGGGGAGGGCAGCACCTACATCTGAGCCTCTCGAGGTGGCTCGCTACTGAGTTGTTGCCATGGCTGGGTCTCTGCAGCCTCTCAGATGCCCAAAATAGGGAAGGGAGGACTCCTTCTGAGACCTGCAGGGCCTGGTATGTCCTGGTTGCCAAGGGATGGCCTCCTGGTTCTACCCCAAACCCTGAGGACCTCCTGCTTTTGCTGGGAGCCTTGGAGCCCAGAGCAAACAGCCAGAGGTTAGGACACACGCCAGTCTTTGAAGGACTAAGTGTCCTGTGGGTGAGAAGAGAGGCAGAGCCAATGAGCCTGGCAAGGGGGAGATGATTCGGCCCTTGACCCCAAAGCAGGCTCAGCTGGTTAAGAGAGTGTGCTTGCAATGTGAATTCAGACAGGACAGAAGCTGTCAGAGGGCAGGGCCCGAGGCAGGTTCACAGGGGCCCATCCAGCCTCTGCCAAGCGTGCTCAGGTGTCTGAGATGTAGCTTGAAAGGGCCCCCATTATAGTCAGCCGACTCCAGCCGCCTGTGCTCTGCCTTCCAGAGCTATGTGCCCTCAGCAATCACTGGACATCTCTGAGAGACCCTTCCTTCTGATCATCACACCCTTCAGAAGGCTAGGATGAGTATCACATGAGACAGTGCATGTGAGCAAAGCACTGTCCGATGGAGCATATGGAAGAAATGGAGAGAAGACATTCAATTTACATTTGTTAAATGGAACTGTTCTTACAACTAGCTAGATGTTGGGCTTGCAGTTTTTGCTTGATTGGGTTTGGGTTCATATTTCCCCATATCTTGTCATTCTCCCTTTTGATTTGTACTTGGATGGTTGGGGAGTCCCCATGAACATTAATTGCAGGTCTAGTATATGCAAGATTAGTCCCTCTCAAAGTTTGGTCCTGGGACAGATTGTAGCAGCATCTCGTGAAATGCAAATTATAAATGCACATTCTTGAGCCTCACTCCAGACATACTGATTCAGAAACTCCGGGTGGGGCCCAGTGACTAGTATTTTAATAAGTTCTCTGGTGATGCTAATACACACTAAATCCAGTGTACTAAGTGTTTTACATGAATACCTCATTTAATTCCACAAAGCCTAAGGAATTGGGAGCTGAGATATCTAACTTACAGATGAGAAACAGGGGTTTGGAGAAGTTAGTGACATGCCCCAGGTCTTCACCTGGCAAGTGAGCTCTGGGTCTGTGGGATCCCCTGCATTATTGCCTCCCCCTAACTACTGCAGTGACTCTCAGAAGTGGGATGTGTTTTTTTCCCAGAGGGTTTCTCTCAGGCAGACATGGGAGGCAGAAGTAAATGGTGAAGATGGAGCATTCCCCTGGGCTGGTGAACAGATTAGCCAGCTGTTCCTATGTGGTTTGCAAGACCAACTGGACTGTTATATTTTATGAAAATAGGGAAATATTTAGCCCTGGGGCTATCCCACTATTAAGCTGGCACTAAGAAGGCATTCCTAGTGGTTTGCAATGCACCCAGAACACCTGCCATCTGCCAAGCATGAGTCTCAGCGGCACTGAGACCTGTTGGGGTGACTGAGGATTACGGCACCATCAATGACACATTGAGCTCCTACCGCTTGCAGAATTGTTCTAGAGGCTTTGCAATTTATCTTCCACCAGGTATTATTATGCCCCTTTAACAGATGAGAAAACTGAGGCCCCAAGAAGCTCAGGGACAAAAGCTCATAAGCAAGGGGGGCAGGGCTCTGGCCTGCCCAGGTCTAATGATCATTCCTTCCAATATGCTACGCTCTGAGAAGCCAGTTCTCAGAGCCAGGCAAATCTGGTCCCGGCCTCGGCAGGCAGGCCCAGCTTCCCTCTCGGCTCCCTGCCCCAGAAGACAGCCACCTGAAACCCACCAGCACAGGTGGGTAGAGCGCGGGATACCTGAGCCAGAGGAGCCCCAGAGGCACCTGTCAGAGGCCACACGATGGCGCTGTGGTTCAGGAGACTCTGAGTCCTGCCTGACACCGTCTCGAACGACCGAGGGTCAGGACCCGGGACCCTTGCGGGATGGGACCCACCAGGATAAGAGAGCTGCCTCCCAAGGACTCGACCCCGAGGGGGTTAAAAAGAGGCTGTTAAGGACGCTCTCCCACGCCCACCCCACCGGAATCCCTCTCCCCTCCATCCTCCTTCCCAGCTGTGACACGGCGGCCTCATCTGGGAGCGCAGGATCCAGAGGTAAGCCTGGGACTCCCGCAGCGACACGCAAGCAGCCCCTAGGAGAGCTGCTTCTCCCTCCCGGCCCTCCCTTCCTCTTTCCCCCTCAGCTCCTCCCCTGCCAGCCAGTCCCAGCCCACTGCTCTCACACTTTATAATTTTTTTTATAATTGAAATATAGTTGATTTAAAATATCGTGTTTGTTTCAGGTGTACAGCAAAGCGATTCATATATATATAGAGAGAGAATTATTACAAGATATTGAATATATAATTTAAAAGCATGCTCACAAGTTGAGGATTTTAAATATTGCAAAACTAAACATCAAAAATGATCTCTCGACTGTTAAGGCATGCTCCTACTTTAAAACTCAGCCATTGAATTTCTCTCTCTATATCAAAAATAAGTAACAAAAATAGGAGTCAGAGTCTTGTGCCTTCTGTCACCTCTCATTCCCAGAGTCCTTTCCTATCTCTTAAGAAAAACACGCTTGGGGGAGTGGAATTTTGAGTTCAAATCCTCGATCTACCATTAAAAATCATGTGACACCAAGCAAATTCTTTAATCGCATTGAGCCTCACTTCTCTCATCAATGAAATGAGAATAATACTGGTACCCACCTTACGGGTAGTTGGAAAAATTAAATATACATAAACCATTTAGAATAGCGCTCTGACACATAGGAAGCACTCAATAAATGTTGCCATTATTATTTCTTTTCCTCTGATACACTGTGCACATCAGTCATTTGGTATTGAATGCAGACAGCCTCGTGTTTTTGGTTGACTCTTCATATAGGATGTCCCAAGGCCAGAGGGCTGTCTTATATATCTCTGTGCTCCAAAGCGCCCAGCACAGGCCCTCTCCTGGTGCATGATAATTAGAGTGGGTCACAGTGGTCACCGCAAACCACAGCCTCCAGCTACAATTCTACATCCACATTGTCTTCTCCAGGTGGTGGGTTCTTACACGGATCTGCTGATGCAATTGCTGAGTGTTCCTCTTCTCTGCTGTGGGATGCGTGGTGCCCAGTTTTGAGTGATGAGAGCCTTTTACTCTCCTCTAGGCAGGAAGCCCCTCCTGCTTCCTAGGGCTGGGGGGATGTCTAGAGCGGGCGAGTGGTAGTGCCAAACTTGTTTTGTTTCCACTTAGGATTGGAGATACTGTGTGCTCCACATAAAGGCCTGCTGGGGCAGAGAGGAAGAAGCTGCCTCTAGACCCTTAGCCAGATTAAGACAGTGTGGAACACTTGCCTCTGCTGGGCATGACCACATAGGTTAACAAGTCAGGTTGTAGATGTTTGTGTCTGGAGTTCTTTGTGGCTTCCGTTTATATTTTTCCTGACTTCTCCATCTCTAGGAGTCACGGTCAGGTCTTTCTTTAACATCTATCCCTGTCTTGCACTAACCAGTGCTTGGCAAAAGCCCTTGCTAGCAGTGCACGATCACTCCATGTGTATTGACTGACTTTTTGACAAATTGGCTCTGGGGGGGACTCAACCAAACTGGATCTCGAGCAGATTTTTTTTTTTTTTTTGCGGTACGCAGGCCTTTCACTGTTGTGGCCTCTCCTGCTGCAGAGCACAGGCTCCGGACGCGCAGGCTCAGCGGCCATGGCTCACGGGGCCAGCCGCTCCGCGGCATGTGGGATCCTCCCAGACCGGGGCACGAACCCGTGTCCCCTGCATCGGCAGGCGGACTCTCAACCACTGCACCACCAGGGGAGCCCTCGAGCAGATCTTTTTAAATGCTGCGATCCAACTCATTAGATTCCATTAGTGGAGCCTGCTGAAGGTATTCACAGATCATTCAGCTGTCAATAAAATCTAACAGCATATGCAAATGAGGTGTTGGAGGTGTGAGCGTGACCTGGGGTGGAAATGGCTTCTAGTTCATCTAGAAAGTCTTTCTGGTTATTGGGGTAGGGGATAAAGCTGTAAATAAAATGGACACAGTTTGACAAAGTGAGAGGAGAGTGTGGTTTTAGGCCATAACCCACCCTTTCCTGGTTCAGGTCCTCACTTGAGTCATTCCAGAGTTCCCCTGCCAGCCCCTGGGAACGTTCCAGTGTATGACATCTCTCAGGAAGCTAGCTGAGTTTCCTGGAAAACATCATCCACAGAGAGCCAATCCACCGCCTCCACCCCCAAAATCTTTCTTAGAAATCCTACCTGTCAGCAGCTAGAAATGAATGGAATAGAGGTGGAGGATTAAGCAATAACCAAATAGTGGGTTTGGGGTACCATGCTTACTATCTGGTTTCTTGTCAGGGCCCCCCGATGGCATCTACTCTCTGGGGCAGGACACATTCAAATGAGAAATGTGAGTTGAGCCCAGGGGAAGGATGTCTGTGGGGCTCTTGGACACTCTGATCTCTCGCTATGCTGGCAGAGTGGGGCTGGCACAGCCAGGAGCTCTCGAAATCCTCGCCTTCCTGTTTCCCTCTTGGGACTTTGAGAGGGAAATCTAAACCGTGTGTCTCTGATTCATTTACTGTGAACTCATCAAGTTGGTGCTTGGCAAGAGTCCTTGGATGTCTCAGAAAGGGCTTTTGGTTCGGTTTCATTTGTTTTCTGTGGTGCTTTTCCTTTGAAATAGGAAGTCTGTTTTTGCCAAGAGTACAGTGAAACACTAGATTTGAGGTTGGATCAGAGCACAGGAAGAAATTAAGATCTTATCCTTTGTACTTCCCAATTTTTAACTGTGCAAAACAAGTAATAGATAACGTTTAATTTTGCAGATTGGGTCCTATTATTATCCTCATTTTACGAATGAGAAAACTAAACCCAGAGAAGTTAAGTAAATTGCCCAGTCCACATAGCTAGCAAGCAGTAGCCTTATATACCTGCCGAGTGCCAAGGGTCCAGAGAATTTTGGGAGGCTTAAAAAAATGCTTCAATTTTTTTTTTTAATCAGAAGAAAAAAATTAATTTTAGGTCTGAAGGTGTTTTAATATATGATATTAATATATTTGACTTATACCAACACGGCCGTAAAAGTTTGAATTATTTTAGAAGCTGGCACTGTGTTAGGTACCAGGCAGAATTAGAGCATAATGGTGGCAGTTATATGGTGCCACTGCCCTCGTGTAGGCTGACCATTAAGTGCAAAGTGACTCAGACACCACGTTATTCCCTCCCTGGGGGATCCAGTCCCGCATCCTAACTCAGAGCAGCCTGGGCTTGGCACAGTGCTACAAGGTTTGGACTAGGTAGGTTACAAGAGGCTTCATGGAGTTGGGAGTTGAGAAGAAAGAGGGTTAAACATGAAAGGAGGGAGACCGGAAAGTGGAGGCATTTTGAGGAATGGGGAATTCACTGGTATGGGGGAGACAGAGGCAGCTGATACAGATGTTGTGTCAATTATCGGTTAAAACTCTGTTCCAACGTGACTTTTGAATTTTTTTCTTGTACATTTCACATCAAGGACCCACGTTTAACTGTGACATTCCATCAGTAATATTTAAGACCAAATTGTTACTTAAACTCACAATGATTATCTTTTATAATAGAAGAGTAAATAAGACTTGTTTTTGTTCACAGTTCTTTTCTGTTAGATACTAGTGCATTCTTTAGCATTTCATTCTTTAGCATTCCACCAATCGTTCGCAAATTGTCCAAAAGGTCATAAGAAACCATCTCACTTCCTTATTTTTTGCATCAAAATGACATACTAAATATTACAGAATGTTTTCCATGGAGCAGACTGGTGGTTTACAAACAGGGCTCCCCAGAGCTAAGGCTTGGTAAGGATGCCTCAGGAAAAAGGGAACGGCCAGGGGCTGGGTGCTCGGGGTCCTTCTGCTTTAACTGAGCAAGATATATATACATATATATGTATATATATATATATATATGTATGTATATATATATATATATATATAATTTTATTTTTTATTGCACTTCACTTTATTATGCTTCACAGATATTGTGTTTTTTACAAACTGAAGGTCTGTGGCAACCTGGCATCAAGCAAATCTATTGGTGCCATTTTTCTAATAGCATCTGCTCGCTTCATGTCTCTGTGTCACATTTTGGTAATTCTTGTAATATTTCAAACATTTTTGTTATTATTATGCTATGGTAATCTGTGATCAGTGATCTTTGATGTTACTATTGTAATTATTTTGGCACTTTTTAGTGATAAAATATTTTTAATAAATTTTTATTTTCTCTCTCTATATATTTTTTAATAAATTTATTTAATTATGGCTGCGTTGGGTCTTCGTTGCTGTGTGTGGGCTTTCTCTAGTTGTGGCAAGCAGGGGCCACTCTTCATTGCGGCAGGCGGGCTTCTCATTGCGGTGGCTTCTCTTGTTGCAGAGCACAGACTCTAGGCACGTGGGCTTCAGTAGTTGTGGCACGTGGGCTCAGTAGTTGTGGCTCACAGGCTTAGTTGCTCCGCGGCATGTGGGATCTTCCTGGACCAGGGCTTGAACCCGTGTTCCCTGCATTGGCAGGAGGATTCTTAACCACTGCGCCACCAGGGAAGCCCCTTATATATTTTTACTACATTTTTTTTAGACATAATGCTTTGGCTTAATAGACTGCAGTACAGTGTAAACATAACTTTTATATACACTGGGGACCCCCCAAAATTGTGAGACTCGATTTATTGCAATATTCACTTTATTGCGGTGATCTGGAACCGAGCCCACAATACCCAAGGTATATATAATATATGTAGAGCTTCTATGAACTATTGCATTTTTGAAAAAGGATTTCTCAGGGGCTTCCGTGGTGGCCCAGTGGTTAAGAATCCGCCTGCCAATGCAGGGGACACGGGTTCCAGCCCTGGTCCAGGAAGATCCCACATGCCATGGAGTAACTAAGCCCGTGTGCCACAACTTCTGAAGCCCGAGCGCCTAGAGCCCATGCTCCGCAACAAGAGAAGCCACCACAATGAGAAGTCTGCACACCACAACAAAGAGTAGCCCCTGCTCGCTGCAATTAGAGAAAGCCCGCGAGCAGCAGCGAAGACTCAACGCAGCCAAAAATTTAAAAAAAAAATTTTTTTTAAAGGATTTCTCTGGACTTCCCTAGCAGTTCAGTGGTTAAGACTTTCCCTTCCAATGCAGGGGGTGTGGGTCTGATCCCTGGTCGGGGAACTTGATCCCACATGCGTGCCGCAACTAAAAGTCCACATGCCGCAACTAAAGATCCTGCGTGCCGCAACAAAGATCCCGATGTGGTGTAGCCAAAATAAATAAATAAATATTTTTTAAAAAGTATAGCAAACACTTCGGTGTGTTGACTCCATGCCAGACACTGTTCTGACCCCTTTGTATGTGTTAACTCTTCTGATTCTCACAACAACACTATGATTATCTCCATCTGACAGATCAAGAAACAGAGATGCAGCAAGGTGAAGGTCACTTTCCCAAGGGTATATGAAAGGTGACAGTGGTGAGATTTGAACCCGGTTTGGCCCTGTGCTCATAACTACTCACCATGCAACCTCTCAGTCTGCCAACCTGTCCCAGCCAGCTGGCTGGGGGTAGAAAGGGAGTGATGCTCTCTGTCCCTGAGGCTGCAGTTCCGAGGTTTACTCTCAAGTGGACCTCTCAGCCTCATTCTGTTCTATCCTGTTTGGTGGCGACAGATGGCACTTTGCCCTCTGTTCAGCCGTTCATTGGTGCTGTAGATTCCAAGGAAAACCCAAGGTTTGAGGGAGTGAGGGAGCTCAGGACAGGCCTTCCTCACAGTGGAAGGCTAAATATGAAAGACAGCATCATGGTTGGTCTGCGGTTCCATCCTATTGAAAATAATAATTGTGACAGATGCCACTGACAGCAGATGCTGCTCCAAACATTTTATATGCATTCTGTCATTTAATCCTCAAAGCAACTGAGCTGCTAGGTGTTACTGTTTCACTGTGGGATGTGGGGATGGGGGTGGGAATTAAAGCCTAGAGAGGTTAAGTAACTCCCTAGAGGACACAGCTAATTCCTCTCTGCTTCCCCCCACCCCCTAGGGCTGCAGCACCTCTGCTCTCTCCATGGTCACCACCCCGTGCCCCTGTGCTTCTTAAACCCATTTGCACAGAAGTTCCTTCATGATTTCTCAGGATCTTTCTTTGCTTCTCTTCCTGCCTCAGACTGTCAGTTCCTCAAAAACCAGGGCTGTATTTACCAGTTCTCTTTACGGCCTCTCCTCTCCAACGCCAAGGGCCCCACGTGAAGCTTTTCATAAGGTGGACCCTAGTGAGATGCTCCAGCTTCATGGCTATCACTGCATTAGCAGCTGGCACCGTTGGTAGAAATGCAGAAATTAGGAAACAGCCAAAAATCTAGTCATCATTCCAAAGAACTCTTCACTTGCATAGATATGCATAAAGCATGTGTCTGTCTAAACCTTTCAGAAAAATGCCTACCCATGAGTGTCTAAGACCCAACCATGTAAATCATGATGCAAATAAGGCAGCAGCCACGGGACTGGTTGCCAGTCCACAGAGCCAATTGCATCTGCTCATACCCAGAGATACCAGAATACTGGCAGGAAAACCCCACTCCTCCAAGCTCATCCCTGCCCTGATGACTCAGAGATAACCATGGAGCAGTTTACTTGGCAGCCTCTCAAAGCAGCCTCTTAGCTTCCCTGCCAATACTCCTGCATCCCCACCCCGACCCGGCACAGGCGGGCAGAGGTGACCATAGAAGAGCTGTTTCTGGCTGTCCTTGCAGGACAGCAACAGTGACTGCCCAGCCTTGCTCAGGAAAACACATTCATGTAACCCTGAGTAATCCCTGGGCAAGCAGGGGCAATAGAAGGAAACAGGTGTGAGCCTGGCTTAGGTTTGGGGAAAGCATCATTAACTTGAACAGTGCATAGACTTTGTGACAACGTAGTGATGGGACCAGAGTTTACTTTTGTACAGTGAGGAAACTAATTTCTTAGCCAACGAATCCAATTCTTTGTTCATTTATTCAATGCATAGATAAGAACACACTCAAGAAGGGTTAGGAAATGCCCTAAAAATGGCCAAGAAAAAAAAATGGGTAAGAGAATCCGTCATAGCACCCTGGCCTATGGGTGAGAAGCAGGCATTTTCAAGCTGTTTCAAAGCCCTCACATGTAGCAGGAAAACAGATCTGTGAATCTAAGTGCTTCCCTCTTTGCTGCGGCAGATTCACAGGACCCTCTTTTTTAGCCCTCTGTCACTCCACTCCGTGATAATACGTATCCTTGAAAGAAATAAAAGTCCTTGTGCTTTACAATATTTAAATAATTAATTTTTAATTTTATTTATTTTTTAGGATGTATCTTTTTAAAATATGTATTTACTTATTTATATATTTTTGGCTGCATCGGGTCTTAGTTGCAGCACACAGGATCTTTTGTTACGGTGTGTGGACTTCTCTCTAGTTGTGGTGTGCGGGCTCCAGAGCACGTGGGCTCTGTAGTTGCAACACGCGGTCTCACTAGTTGTGGCGTGCGGGTTTAGTTGCCCCGCAGCACGTGGGATCTTTAGTTTCCCAATCAGGGATCGAACCTGCGTCCCCTGCATTGGAAGGCAGATTCTCAACCACTGGACCACCAGGGAAGTCCCAATAATTTATTTTTAATTCTGATTGCTCTCTGTACCTATGAGATGACCCCGAAGAATGACTTTTTAAAAATCGCTTTGGCTTTGGAATGTACTAAGTCTTTGCCACTCAAAGTTTGGTCCACAGACTAGCAGCATTGGCATCACGTGGGAGCTTGTTAGAAATGCAGACTTTCATCATCCAGATATCCTGGGTCAGGGTCTGCGGTTCAGCAAGATCCTCTGATGCTTCCAATACAAATTAAAGTTTGAGAAGCACCTTGCTGGATATTATCTTCATGGGCAGTGACTCTCCTTGAAGAATTTTGCTTTGCTCCCAAGGATGCTAACAGGGGCTGGTCTTCTCTGAGCATATGCCTTGTTCTAGGGACAGCCAGCCCTGGGCATAGTTGAGGGTGGGAAGAGCAGAGAGAGAACCACCCAAGGACTGCAAGAACAGATCACGTAGGGAGTGTGTGCATGTCATGACCTTGGCAACTGGCCTCTAGATCAAGAGGGGCAATGAGGGGGAAGAAGCCCAGAAAACAGGCTCTCCTGGGAGGGCAGCAGTGGGGTGAGAGGAAGCACCTGTCTTGATGCAGGTGGTAGGAAGGAAGAGAGAAGCCCTTCAGGCCCAGCACAGTGACCCACGGGGTCTCTGTTTCAGCCCAGCCCACAGGTTAGGTGGGCTAGGGGCCGAAGAATTGTCAAAGGCAAGGAGCCAGGCTGAGAACTGGACCCAGACCTAATCCAGATGTCCTGGTCTGTCCGCCCCTGACTTGTGCTGAGAATATGAGAGAAACAGGTTGTGATTCATGGGCAAAGAGGTAAAAGCTGGCCTTGCCTCCAGCTGACAGACCAGAGGAAGCCAGTGGGAGGGGATGGGGGGTGTAGATGGCACTGACTTAGCACCAAGTGCTGCATGGGAAAACTTGTGTAATTTTCTCTGGAAAAATCCTGAGCCCACAGGATGAGCACAGGCAGGAGCCACACCACTTTATACCCTTAAGAGGTCATTCTAGTATTTCTTTCCTCCTCAGTGTTTCCAGATAGAAGTCAGAACCCAGACTGCAGGGACATATACTGAGCCCTTTGAGTTACCTGTTGAATAAAGTCTTTCTTGACCTTAAGGGATGGAGGAAGCCCTCCCAAATCCCTTCACAATCTCTTCCCTCTCCACCCTTTTATATCCTCAGTGTAGCTGAGAGGTTTCAATGATCATGTGACAAGCTCTCAGCTACTTTTGTGGTAAATTTTGCATACAGGTTAGCACTTCCTTTGGAATGTAGCATCTACTGTAAGTTGATAGCTGAGTCAAAACTTTAACATTATATCTTGTGGTATGTGAAACAGAAAAAAAAAAAACTGGGAAAACCCTAAGTGTTTATCAATATTGGTTCAGTGCACTATAGAATACATGCAGTGGTTAAAAAGAACAAGGCCTGTTTTGATGTGTGAACATGAGATGGTATCCAAGCTGTATTATGGGGAAAAGCAAGCATCTTGTATTGTCTTAGTTATGTCTAAAAGGAGAGGGAAAGATGTTCACATCTTGTCTTTATGTGCATAGAATATTTCTGGATGTACATACTAGAAACTGGACTGTCCACTACTTCTAAATAAGGGGCCTTAAAGGTCAGAGTTCAGGGGAAGAGTTAGCTCTTACTGTGTAGGGTGTCTCTGAATTTTTTTTTTTTTACTGTAAGTGTATATTACATTTTCAATTCCCAAATGATTATAGAGTCATTTAAAATGGTAGTTATGAAAATTAATGAAGCAATATGGAAAATTTTATGATGTAATGTTAAATGAATAAAGCAAGATTAAAAGTCATGTGCGTTCTGATTTCAGTCATGCAAAGGTAAGCAAATGAATGAGGACATGACAGACATGAACAAAATTTAAGAGTAGGTTTGTTATAGTTGCTGAGATTTTCTATACTTATAAAAATTAACTTTATTGAAGTATATACACAAAAACGCACCCATTTTAAGTATACATTTGGATGAATTTTGACAAATTTATACACGCATGTAATCAAGTTACAGAACATTCCATCATTCCCCAAAGTTTCTTTGCCCCATCCCATTCAATCTTGACCTGCAATCAGTAATGTCTCTAGAAATTAGATTTGGCTTTTCCAGAGTTTCGTATAAATGGAATCATACAGTGTGTACCCTTTTTGTGTCTGGGCCTTTTTGGCTCAGCATAATGTTTGTATCCATCCTTCTCTTCTTCCTCAGTAAATCCTGGGCAATGTACCTAGCTAAACGATTACACCTCCCAGCGTTCCTTGCAACTAGATGTGGTCATATGATAAAATGATGACCAAAGAAACATAACTAGAAGGGTCATGTGGGACTTCTGGAAGGCTCTGTAAAAGTGAGAGGCAGACAACCTTTTTCTTTTCTTCCCCTTTCTCTTGCTGATGGCCTGGAATATGGACTTGATGAATGGGGCTCCAGCAGCCATCTTGGAATATGAAGTGACCCTAAGGATAACCAGGAAAAGAAAATGAGCCTAGGTCTCTGATGACACAGTGGAGCTGCCGTACCAGTTTGACTTCCTTCCTTTCAGACTGCTTTTAAATGAGAAAACATATATATCTTGTTTAAGTGCAAATATTTGGGGTTTTTCAATTATTTGTAGTTGACACTAATGCTACTTACTCCATAAGCCTTCTAGCACTACCTGATATTTTTAAATTTTGTATATGTTTGATTAAAAAATAAATTTTAATTAAAAAATAAGCTCTTATAGCAAAATCTGGCAAAAAGAGTTCAAGAAGCACATCACAGACCGATATCGCTCATAAACATAAATACAAAAATTCTTGACAAAATTTTGGCCAATTGAATCTAGCAATATGTAAAAATAATGCACCATGACCAAATGCGGTTTCACAGCAATGAACGGTCAAATCAGCATTCAAAAAGCAATCAGTGTACTTGACCACATTAACAGAATAAAGGATTAAAAATCAAGTAATGAGGGGCTTCCCTGGTGGTGCAGTGGTTGGGAGTCCGCCGGCCGATGCAGGGTACGCGGGTTCATGGCCCGGTCCGGGAAGATCCCACATGCCTCGGAGCGGCGTGGCACGTGAGCCATGGCCGCTGAGCCTGCGCGTCCGGAGCTTGTGCTCCGCAACTGGAGAGGCCACAACAGTGAGAGGCCCGCGTACCGCAAAAAAAAAAAAAAAATCAAGTAATCAGCTCAATAGATGCAGAAAAAGCATTTAAAAAAAAAATCAATAATCCTTCACGATAAAAATGCCCAGAAAACTAAGAATAGAAGTGAACTTCTTAAACGTGACAAAGGGCAATTCTGAAATAAAACTACAGCTAACAACATACTTTATGGTGAAAGATTGAATGATTTCCCCTGAGACAGGGAACAATGAAAAGATAACTGCTCTTAACCCATCTATTAAATGAGCAGGAGTGTGTGTGTGTGTGTGTGTGTGTGTGTGTGTGTGTGTGTTTGTGATAAAATTCACGACTGTAATTTTAGAGTGTACAATTCAGTGGCATTCAGTGCATTCACAATACTGTGTAACCATCACCACTATATAGTTCCAGAATTTTTCATCACCACAAAAGGAAATCCTGTACTCCCCATTCTCTGCTCCCTCCAGCCCTAGGCAACCACTAATCTAATATCTGTCTCTATGGACTTACCTCTTCTGGCTATTTCCTATAAATAGAATCATACAATATGTGGCTTCTTTCACTGAGTATAATGTTTTCAAAGTTCACCCATGTTGTGACATATATCAGTACTTCATTCCTTTTTCTGGCCGAACAATATTCCACTTTATGGAGAGACCACATTTTGCTTATCCAGTCATCTGTTGAGGGACAGGTGTGTGTATTTTAACAGAAAGATAGCCTTTATCCTCAAGGAATGAATCTCTATGGTGGGATTTCAAGAATAACATCAAACTGGAGATAAGAGAGTTGGCAGCAAGGGCCTTTCTCAGAACTTTCAAGTCACAATTTAGAAATCACTTGTTCTGTGACTAGCTCTGTGGAAGTGGCAATGAGGCAGGATGTCTAATGGTACATGCTCCCCACAGGTGTCAAGGCTTCCAAACCACTTCTGCCTGGTAGGGAGGTTACTACAGGACAGCATCTGGCAGGCTCTTGGAATCAAAGCTTACATCTCAGGCTACTCACCCCCCATTTCACTGGGGGAGGACATGTCATAAGAATAACTAGGTATCCACACACAGGCTGTTTGCACAAGCATAAAGGAAGGGAGGATCTGAGTGATCCCCTGGATAATTTAATCCCCACGTCAGCCCAACTGCTGTCTTGGGTTCTCTCCATAACATATATATACACATAAACTTAATTACGCAACTTCTAATAATGCACCAAATAGGTCTTCTTAAAGGTAGTTAGATCAGTCCAGTTTGAAAACATTTGGCTGGGTCAAGCTTTCTTTGTGAGGCTAAGTACTGTAGTGGTTCAGAACAAAGGCTTTAGAATCAGGTAGACCTACATTCAAATAGTGCCTCTGCTACCATTAGCTCTGGGAATTTAAACAGAAGATACAACCTCAATTTTTTCACCTATAAACTGGGAACAGTAGTTAACAGTACCAAACTCAGTGCATTCTTACCACCATATGTGAAGAATGCAGCATGGTGCCTAGGAGAAGCAATTTTTAATGTTATTATTAAAAATCACCATCGTCAACGGTTACTGAGATATTATGAAAGGACAGACTAAGGATCGCAACTGCCAACTCTACGTTATTCGATACAATTAAACCATGAGCTTAAATGGTTCAAATTTATCCCATCATTTTACATTCCTATAGATTTCATCCAGTAGCTGAATTTGGGGGAGGAAAAGAAAAAGGACCCACACAAAACTTTCCCAGTTGAAGACATTTTTATTTCGGTATGCACCTGAGTCCCTGGCAGGATGGGCCTGTCCTCCGCGGGAGGACATGTCCTCCCCCTCCTTTGGGAGAGGATGGGGACCCTGCCCTGAGGGCGCAGCTGGGGGATGAGGCAAAGGGCTATGCGACAGTGATAGGTCACAATGAGGCAAAGGGCTATGCGACAGTGATAGGTCACAAAGGGCATCAGAGGATAAACAGGCTGTGCCAGGGGGTTAGGCTGAGAAAGTGGTTCCTTCTCTCACTAGGACTGAAGTTCACCACAGCCTCTTGGGGAGATGAAAACCCAGAAGCAGAAGTGAGGTGAGGCAGAGGGGGAGCCTACCATACCTCTCTACACACTTGAAGAGATTCAGCCTGGGGTCTAGGCGCCCTACAGCGTCCCCGCTGTGATCATCTGTGCCCCTACCCACACCCCTGCCTCTGGGAGACCCTGAGGCAAAGGTGGGGGCCCGTGGGGCGGGCTTGGAAGACCTGCCATAGGGCCGCCTGTGTGTGACGTACAAGCACCGCAGCTCGCTCTTCTGCCAGTGAGGCCGAGGGAGGGAAGAGCCAGGGGCCCGCCTTAACCGCGCTGCCTGTCGTGATCAAAGACAGCCATGAGTGGGGACTCTCTGCTCCCGTATCACACGGCCCAGAGCAGCACCGGGGTGGGCCTGTTCAACACCACCACGGGGAAGCTGCAGCAGCAACTGCGCAAGGGCGAATACGACATGTTCAAGGACGCCCCGGTATTCGAGAGCGACTTTATCCAGATCACGAAGAGGGGAGACCTGATTGACGTGCACAACTGTGTCTGCATGGTGACCGTGGGCATCACATCCAGCAGCCCCGTCCTCCCACTCCCAGACACCATGCTGCTGGCCCGATGGGCTACTGGCTGTGAAGAGCACAGCCAGGCCGCCAAGGGCAAGAGCCACGAGGCTGCAAAGACCTTAGAGCTCACCAGGCTCCTTCCCTTGAAGTTCGTGAGGATCTCCACTCACAGTCGTGAGAAACAACAGCTGCGCACAAAGTTTGCCACTGGCCGCTCCTGGTACCTGCAGCTGTGTGCCCCTCTGGACACGCAGGAAGGCCTCTTCACCTCTTGGGAAGAGCTGATTTACCTCCTGCGACCACCAGTGGAGAGTCACAGCCGCACCTATGCCGTTCCAGCCTGGGACATGATCTGCATGCCTGTGTTCGAGGAGGAGGAGGACGGCAGGAGCCCGGCAGTGGGGGATTTCCAAGGAAAGTGGGATCAAGACCAGGTGAGCATCTGCAGCCTCCACACGTGCTCTGAGCTGGCCGGGGCCACGTCTGCAGCTTTTGCTGGGGGGGAGGGGATCCAACTGGACTCCCACAAACCCGATACCATGCCCGATGTGGCCACTGCAAAAGCAAAACCTACAGTGCTTGATAAAGCATCAGCATCACGGGCAACGACAAAGATGGAGACAGCAGGGGTGGCAGGAGGCACCGCAGCGGGTGCTTTGAGCGTGGCAGTGATCAAGTCTCCTGCCCCTGAAGAGCAGAGCACGGTCACAGCAGCCACAGCCAGCAACGGTCCAGAAGGAAGCAAAACCAACATAGCCACTGGGAGCACTGCCAGAACATCCCAGAGGAGCAGGAAAACGGTGCTGCGAACAATTCAGGGTATGCTTGGCAGGTGCCGCGAACTATTCAGGGTATGCTTCCAGCACGTCCACCAGCCTCTCCCCAGAGGCCGGCATGACTGTGGTCAGAGCAGAACCTACCAGCAAGACTGTTGAAGGAAGAGCCGACGAGGAGGATGAGGGGACCCTCATCTCAACCTTGCCACAGGAAGGCAAAGTGAGTGAACAGGATGGCAGCTCACAGAGAGTGTCCCAGGCCCACAAGGGAAGAAGGAGAGAAGGGAGCACTGGGGAGAGGACAGAGCTCTTATGAGCCCCTCGCTCTGCAGTTCAGTGGAAAGCCACCACAAGGCAGCGGGGAACAAGACCATCCAGAAAGCAGCTGGCCCGTGCTCAGGCGGCCGCAGAGCCACTAGAGATGACCAAAAGGACAAAGGCCACGGCAGCCCAGGGGGCAGCGAGCAGGGCACTGCTCACAAAGGCATCAGCCGTGCTCCCATCACCAACGAGTCCAGGACCTCGCACAAATCGGGCAGGAGCTTATCTACAGCGAGTTCAGGTCCCACCACCAAGAGACTGAGCAGGATCAGCTCTTTCTTCAGGAACGTCAGAGCCAGTCTTACTACAAAGACAGTGGCCTCCTCACGCGATAAATATGCGAGCATCCTGGCGAAGCCAGTGGAAGGGACCCAAATGGAGGCCATCGTAGAGACAGCAGAGAGTGGCCAGGGGCTGGAAATCACTGGAGGTGTGACATCTGACCATGGAGCCAGTGACCATTGAAGCCCATCAATAGGACCTAGACTGGGAGCTGCAAAGGGGACCAGGGCTCAGCGAAATACCCCTGGAGAGCCCATTTCAGCTTCCTTACTTCAATTTAAATAAAAAACCAAAAAATCTGAGAATGCATGCAGTGTTTTGTCTGAATTTCTAGGTCCCAAAGCCCAGGCATAGCCTCACAGTGGATTCTGTGATGTCATCTGTGCCACAGTCTGAGACCCAGTGTCCAGTCAGGGGCAGCCCCACCTCACACACATGCTCAGCGCCAACAGCAGTGCTCCATCTGGCCTCCACTCCTTTCTGGCTTTGCCCCCCAGGGCCATGGCTCAAAGTCAGACTATGGTCTGGGAAGCTCTCCTTCACTATCCCCCTATTCTTTTTATAAACGCTTATCCCCCCTGAAGGTCTGTAAACAAAGCAAGAACAGGACTCATGTCCCCTCAGGCTATTCAGTGGACAGAAATAAGGGCAGCAGTATTAGCTAGCAATCAGAACAGCAATCACTCTCATCTAGACTTAGCCGTTCCCTGCCCAGGTATATACCCTGGAGAAACACACATGTTCTAGGAAAAAACTATGAGAATGTTTATAGCAAAAATAACTTAACAGGAAAACACGGGAAACAGCCCAAATTTCCATCAGCAGAATTAATACAGCAGGATACGAAGAGAGTGGAATATTCAATAGTGAAAAATAGATGAGCTACACACATTAGCATAGATCAACTTCTCATGATTTTTAAAAACATCAAAAGAATGGGATACAATTCCACTCACGGAACCATTCTGAAACAAGCTCAAACGATGTATTGCATAGGGTACATGTTTTTAAAAACTGGTAGCTAAAAATGAGGGAAGAGTAAACACAAAATTGAGGACAGTTTTCTCTAGGGTGGAAAGGCTAGGTCAAGGAGGTTGACACAAGGCTGTTAGTGCTGCTGGGAATTGTTCTGTCTCTTAAGCAAGATGGTAGGTACACAGGTGTTGTATTTTTCACGTTTTACTAACTCTGAAATCAGAATGGTCCTACAATCACCGTGGCAGTTGTGATGAAGCTATTGCCAATGCCTTTCTCTTTTTTTCATGTTTATTTAAGCACAAAAGTGATGTCAGAAAGGCTTGGCATCTTTAAGTTACATTTATTTAAGGTAAAGTACAAGAACACTTGTTTGGTTATTAGGAAAAGAAGGAACGATATGCCTATTTTACAGATGAGAACACTAAGGCTCAGAGAAGGTAACCTGCTCCAGTCGCACAATGGGATCTTTGCAGAACAGTGATCCACCAGCCCACTTCTTTATGCAAAGCCCTGTCTGTAGTATGCGAAGGAAGCAAGCAAACAAGCCTGAGATAGGACCAGCACAAGAACCCGAGGCACCAGCATTCTTACCATCATGTCCCAAGACTACAGAGATGAGCATCAATTTCACTAGATTCAGAGGAGGGAGGGGTGGGGGATGGGAGCCGGTTTTCGAACTTCAGTGAGCTCACAGCTCTTAGCTGGCCTTATCTCGAGAGCATCCAGACCACCCTTGAGCTGTGTCTGGCTCCCAGGCTTCTACCTCTAGCCTCTGGCATGACCCAGGCTGCAGCCATAAACAGGGTCCCACCTGGAATTCCAGTGTTCACTCCTGGAACATCCAGCATCCAGTCCTCCTCCAGCCACTAATTTAACATTTGAATGCCCTGCTCAGAAGGGTTTCTCCATACCAAATCTTCAGGAACTTTTTTCTTCTTGGGGCTCCAAAACCAAATCCTTAAACCTCACATGAGGGAGATTATTTGTTAGGTCAGAGCATCCTTGTAGATTGGACCTTCAGTTTGTGACTTCCACAGACTTCATCACGGGAGGGTGGGGAGAGGTCTCTTCTGTTGGTGGAGGGAATGGTGGGCACTTGGTGGGGAGCACTGACGAGAAAGGGAGACAGCCCAAGACCTACACATATGCACTGTTTCCTCTGGCCAAACAAGGTTCCTGACCCCAGGATTAACCCAGAGCTTCCGAGAAGACTAGGAGCTGCAGGGAGACACAATTAATGGTTTACTCTCCACCAGCTTTTCCTTGGACCCAAGGTGGAGAAATTACAAAAAGATTACATCACATTCCTTTGATCTTATGATTTCCACACAGGCAAGTGCAGGTAAATACTAGTCTGAAGGAAGAAAGTGCATTAAAAACACGTGCAGAGGGACTTCCCAGGTGGCGCAGTGGTGAAGAATCCGCCTGCCATTGCAGCGGACCCGGGTTCGAGCCTTGGTCCAGGAAGATCCCACATGCCACGGAGCAACTAAGCCCGCGAGCCACAACTACTGAAGCCCGCACGCCTAGAGCCCGTGCTCCACAGCAAGAAAAGCCACCGCAACGAGAAGCCCGCGCACCACAACGAAGAGTAGCCCCCGCTTGCCGCAACTAGAGAAAGCCACGTGCAGCAACGAAGACCCAATGAAGCCAAAATTAATTTATTTAAAAAAAAAACAAAAACACGTGCATAGCCCTTAGCTGTTTATAAAGTTCTTGAATGTGTGTGCCCCCTTCTGATTCTCACATCTTTCCATTTTGCAGATAAGCAAACAGAAATTCAGAGCATTTAAAGGACTTGCTCAAGGTGGGAGGTGATGGTGCAGAGAGGGAGCTACCTCAGTGCAACAACATTCAGACAGTGTGCCAACCCCGTCCCACACAGAGGTACACAGATGGTGGAGGAGACAGGACAGCACGAGTAATTATCACAACTCTGAATGACAAATACAATGAGAGGCGTGTGTTTGGGGACTGGATCTATTCAAAGGAGGGGTTCTGGGGCATGGGAAGGAGTTGTGGGTTATGGAAGGCTTCACAGGGGAATTGGCACTTTTAAGGATGAACAGGGCTCAGCCAGGTGAAGGAAGTATGAGGAGCAAGGGTACAGGTGGGGGAAGGGTGGGAGATGATCAGGCCACAGGAAAGAGCGTGTGCAAAGTACAAAGGCTTGAAACACCACGGTGTGTTGAGCAACTACAAGTATTTCAGTACTATTGGTTGGAGGGCAAGAGAGGAGGGACGTGAGGCTGGAGGATCAGGCAGCTGGGTCTTGGGGAGCCTGGGGTACTATTTGAGTGTCTGGGACTTGGGGAACCACTGAAGGCCAGCGTCTGATGGCAGTAAGATCTCTCTGGCCCCAGGGTGGAGAGTTGATGGGCAGGGGGCTGTCTGGAGACACGGGGTCCTCCAGGAAGCCACTGCATTAATCCTGGCAGAGTCGGGGAGCCCCGAACCTGGGTGACACTGGGGAGACAGAAGGGGTCAGAGTCGGGAGGTGTTGAAGAGATGGAACAGGACAATTTTCCAGCCCACATCCTGAAAGACGGGGAGCTCATGGTGTAGGTCTGGCCCTCATCTAAAGGAAGTGGAACTGACAAAAGTGGAGGCGACTATTGGTCAGTAGAGTGGGTGGCCAGAAGAGAGGCTCACGGGAAAGCAAGGAGTAATGTGTTAAGATAGAAAACAACAGCTGCTAGACAGCTAAAGGTAAAACAGCAGGATAAGGCAACTAAGGCGGGCAGTGGGGCTTCAGCACTTGGAGAGGGGCAGAGCCCCTGAGCAGTTCCTTGTTTACCTGGGCAGTACTTCCCACAGAGCCCTCCTCCCATGGGCAAAGGGTCGCCCCAGAGAGCCCCTTGTGGCCACATGCTGGTACTGCAGGTTGGCGCTTGAATGAGGGGAGTCAGCACTGAGGCTGAGTCACCATGACCCTTTCCCTTTGTCACACTACAATTAGTCTAATGCCAACCCCAAAGGTGTGAGCTAGGGGAGGTGAGGGGTTCTGGGCAATGAGGATGTGTCTCAGCCAGGCGGCATGGCTCCAGGCCCCTGGCAGTGGAGTGGCAGAGTTGGAAATGGCTGAAAGGTCCCTGAGAGGCTGGGGATCCGGACCCAAGGGGACAATGAGTGACCACCAAGAACAGGGGTGGAGTTAGTGCCAGGGTCCCTCTGCAGCATTGAAGTCATTTGAGAAATAACTGTTGAGCACCTACTGTGGGCAAGATAGGAAATCAGGGACCATTAGGATGTTCACATACACACACACACACACATGCTTGTAACACAAATCACAGTGTGGTAGTGGCCTCAGTGTATAGAAAGAGGCTTCACAGAGAAGTGGAGGGCTTAGCACAGGGATGGCAGGCTGAGTGCTCTGGCAGAGGGAATGGCGTGATGGAGAGAGAGAAGGGCTTGGGAGATGTTCATAGATGACAGACAAGTGCAGTGTGCGCAGGGTGTAATGTGCTCAGGAGAAAGAGTGGGGTGTTCGGTGGGAAATGAGGCTAGAAATAGAAGTAAGGCCACAGCATAGAGGAGGGACCCAGAATGCTGCACAACTCCCCTGAACCCCATGATCTTCATTACTGCAAATGGGACCTGTAACCCAGGGGTAAGGGGTGTGCACAGTTGGTTTCTCAAAGAGCAGAAGGGCAAGGGAAGCCTAGACTCTTCCCCTTTGCCAGTTCAGAGAACGTGAAATGGATAATGGAGGCCCATGGCTTCCCACACTCTCTCTGAGAGGACATTATCCCACAGGTGTGCTGAGGTTGATACCCCTCATCCTGGGAGCACCTGGAGGACCAGGCCACTTGGCTTTGGCTGCCAGGAGCCCCATCTGGTACCCCAGTGTGTGCCATTCCAATGTTGTCATTTTCTGCATGTGCCATGGCCTGTGAAAGTTTGGGAAACATCTTTCTAGATATGCACATGCATGTACATGATACAGTTTGCAGGTGAACTGTGAGTGCAGCAGCAAGGAGCTGCTGAGAATTACCTTCCCTGGAGAGCTAGCCTGCTCCCCACAGCTTCAGCTGATGCTCACGTCACCCCTCTTTTCTTTTCCCACTGACACTTTCACAGTCCCAGGACCCTGCCATAATGCAATATACACTGGTTCAAGGGAAAAACAAGAATATATTGCTTTTCATAAAACTAAATTAGTTTTTTAAAGATCTATCCTTGGCTTTGAGATCATATCCTGCCTCCTCGTTTCTTAACGTTTTATTCTGAAGTGCAGTTGACCCTTAAACAACACGAGTTTGAACTGCTCGGGTCCACTTAAACTTGAATTTTTTTTACTAAATACAGACTACAGTACTACACAATCCGTGGTTGGTTGCACCCGCAGATGTGGAACCGAGGATTCAGAGGGCCAACTGTAAAGTTATATACGGATTTTCACCTGGGGGCGGGGAGGTTCCTAACCCCTATGTTGTTCAATGGTCAATTTATAACATTCATGCAGGAAAGTGTGCCGTCGTAAGCATACCACTCGATGACATTTCACAAGATAAGCAACCCCACGAAACTAGCACCTGGCGAAGAATCAGAACATCACTGTAACTCTGGAAGTGCCCCCTTGCAGTCACTCAAGGGTAACCACTACCCTAGCTTCCAACACCATAGATGAATGTTGTTTGCTTTTCGACTTTACATAGTGGACTCACATAGTATGTACTCTTTGACTCTGGTTTCTTTCCCTTAACATTATATTTATCAGGTTTGTGCATGACTTTCCTGGCGATCATCCATTTATTTTCACTGCTATACAGTATTCCAGTAGTGTGATACTACAACTTGTTATTGATTTAAGTTATTATCAGTTTTGGGCTATTAAAAATAGTGCTATTATGAACATTTATATACAGATCTGTTGGTAAAAATATACATGAACTTCTGTTCGGTATATACATAGGAATGGAATTGAATATATGCATATGTTCAGCTTCTGATTATACTTCCAAGCTATTGTCCTTCCAAAATGACTGTGGAAATAATAATTCCCACCAGGAATGTATTAAAGTCCTGGTTGTTCCACATCCTTGCCAACATTTGATACTGTTTAGCTCTTTCCTTTTAGCCATTCAGGTGGGATACAGTGACTTTTCTCCCTTTTTCATGATAAAAATATACTTAAAAATATATAATTGGGCTTCCCTGGTGGCACAGTGGTTGAGAGTCTGCCTGCCGATGCAGGGGACGTGGGTTTGTGCCCCGGTCCGGGAAGATCCCACATGCCGCGGAGTGGCTGGGCCCGTGAGCCATGGCCACTGAGCCTGCGTGTCCGGAGGCTGTGCTCCGCACCGGGAGAGGCCACAACAGTAAGAGGCCCACGTAACTATATATATATATATATATATATATATATATATATAAAATATGGTGACCTACAGAAAATGGTAGTTTTGTTGTAATGTCCTTAATAGGCAAAATTTAAAGTTGGTTTCCAAATTAAGTTTGAAATTTCACACATCTCTGAAATCTTTAAAGTCTTGTTTATACATTTTTAAGGATTTTTCATTGCAAGGAAGCTTATATTTTTAAACATCCCCTACCATCCTGTGCCAGTAGCTTTTGCTTTATAACAAACTACCCCAAAGCTTTGTGGCTTAAAACAACAGTCATTTTCTCATATTTTATAGATTCTTCTACATGAGAAATCTGCGTAAGACTCAGTGGGGTGAATCCTCTCCTTCTCATGGTTATCAAGAGAGGTTGGTCAGTAGTCTGGCCTGGAGAGTCAAAAGTAGCTTCATCCACGTATCTGGTGCCTTGAGGGAAATGGCTGGAAGGTGGGCCTCAGCTGGGACTGTCAACGGGAATGCCTACATGTGGCCTCTCCAGCATGATGGTCTCAGGTAGTCAGATGGCTTCCCTCAGATCAAGTGACCCAAGATAACCAAGTGGAAGCTGCTTCTGACTGAGCCTCAGAAGAGTCACCCAGCGTAACTTCTACCACATTCTGTGGTTACAAGCAAGTCATAAGGCCAGGCCAGATTTGAAGGGAGAGGAACTAGACTCCACCTCTTGACAGGGAAATGGCAAGATCACGATGTAAAAGAACATGGCAGGTGGCAATATCATTGTGCCCCTCTATGGAAAATACAGTTTGCCACTTCCCAACCCTACCCCCATCCTAACAAAGTAAACCTGGCCCGGATGTGCCCGAGGAGCCCTGAGGTAACTGTGGTGGCCCCCTTAGCCCCCACGCTTATGCTCTTCCCTCTTCCCCATTTTCACTTTATTTTCCTACTCCGCTCTCTTCCTCTCCCCTATCAGTTAGCTAAACTCACAAGGACTCCCCCTGAACCTTCCTTAGTCCCTTCCTCCCCATCTCTCCCCACATACCTTCAGGCTCTTTGTCCTCTCAGTGATAGATTACTGGAACACCTAGAACCATATCCGGTCAGGCCAGAAGGATCTTGACTAATCCCACGTGCACTTTACAGATGAGGAAGTTGAGGCCTAGAGAGGAAAGGGACTTTCCCAAGGACTTTCTTCAAGTAAGTAGCAGAGTTCCGGCTAGTGCAGCACAAAATACAGCCTCTAATGGGTCTTAAAGAAGATCAACACTTGCTTTCCACTTTGGACTTCCTGAAACTAAAGCCACTCGTTTCTGTTTCATGTTCATTGCCTCACCATCACAATGTCCTTTTGGCCTCTTGGTTCAGGAGCGAAATCAATGCTGGCAGGCTTCTGTGCCCAGAGAGGCCTGTCCCAGCCCTGGCCTGGGTCTCAGCCTTCAGAGATGGATGGGGGGAGGGGGGAACACAGATACGGCAAGTTGGGATCCATATAACCAGCCCCCCTGCAACCACCTCCTTGTACCCCAGACACAACTAGCTTCTTTTGAACCCAAAGTCCAAGAATTCTCTGAATTCAAGAATCAAGTAGCAGCCAGTTTTGAAATTTTCTGGGCATCCAGGATTTAACTTAAGGTGGTGATGACTGAAGTCAGGCTGAGGATAAATTGGAGGTGATGTAAATCAAGAAGACAAAACTCTTAAGGCCAGGTCCAAGAGACAACAACTCTGTTACATTAAAGTCTATTTCCTCCATTCACTTCAAACAAGCAGACTATGGGGCCCAGAGTAGGGATCCCAGGCTGGGCTATCAGACATCCCATAGCATCAGCAGCTGGATCTTCTATTTTTTTGGCCATGCCTCGAGGCATGTGGGATCCTAGTTCCCCAGCCAGGGACTGAACCCTTGCCCCCTGCAGTGGGAGCACGGAGTCCCAACCACTGGACTGCCAGGGAATTCCCAGCAGCTTGATCTTGAGGGATGAGCAAGGGCTGGAGAAAAAGCAGGCGGCTGGCATGTTGCTCTGGGATCTGAGCAGTAATGATGTGGAGAACAGCCTGCTAAGAAGCCTCTCAGAACTCCTTGTAATCCATCAGCCCAGTGCTTTCGGCCACAGAGAGCAGTTCTGCAAGTCGGTGATAAGCTGAGAGTGGGACACAGGTGTACTGTCAGGGAAGTCACCTTAGGCCAACAGTGAGAGTCCTCAAGGCTGTCTGAGTGCCCGGGACAGAGGGAGAAGTGGCATCTGTGGAGGACTCTGTTGAGAAGAAGGGATTGAAGTAATTCTTTTCAATTGGTACAGCCTGTAACCTCCTTTAGGGGAGTGGCCATGTCTTATTGTTTCTGAGTCCCCAGGTGCAGCACACATATTAAAGGCTCCATAAATGTTTGTTATAAAGACCTACAGTCACCAGTCCATCCGTCATTCTCCTGCATCCAGGCACAGTGGTGACCTTCCACAGTCCATGCTCCCCTCCTTCCAGCAGCCCTCTGCCAGCTCTAAGTGATGGGAGGCCCAGGACATGGAGAGAGACCATTAATAATGTTCAGTCCCTTCTTGCTCGCAATGCCAGGCCCTCCCCAGGGGCCCTCTATAGGGAGTGGTAGAAACGAGTCACGAAGGGTCCCATGCCTTTCTTTCTTGCTGGGGTCCCTTTCTCCAGCCAAACGAATACAGGAGCCATTTCTTTTCCTTCATACCGCCCTGCTGGAGGGAGAAAAAAAAAAAAGGAACCATCATCAGCTAACAGTGTTATTTCCTAGCCTGTGGTTGGCCAGAGCCCATGCCTGGCCCTTGTCCACATGGTCTGCTGCTGTGGCTGCATCAGCTTGAGTAGAAATTGTATGAGCAGCTGCCACACTGGGCACAGGGCCAAGAAATTAGCAGCCCACCCCGTGTTTCTCTCCAAGTTCTGCAATCTTTTTCACTGCATCTTATTTGGGGCTGCCGCATATGATAATGTTTGTATCGATTGAGTCCTTCCTCTCAGACAGCTGCTGTTCTAAGACCTCTATAGGGATTATTGTGTTTAGTTCTTTCTCCACAGCTCTACGAAGTAGGCAATGTTATTCCCATTCTACAGATGAAGAAGCTGAGGCACAGATGAGTTCACATACCTTACCCAAGATCCCCAGTGGTGAAGCCAGGATTAAATCCGAAGGGGTCTGACACCAAAGTCCACACTCCTGACCCCACCATGGGCTGACTCCATGGAGTGCATGGCCTTAGAAGGTATCAGACCCTGCACTATGGAGAGTGGCCAGCCTACAGCCAGCAGTCAATCAACTCCGCGGCTTAGAGACACGTGTGGTACTTAGGACAGTGGGCACTGCACCAGGTGCCAGCCTCCCCCGGCTGTGAGGGCCACTCCACCTCCCTCTGCTCCTCTGCCAGGCAGCACCCTTCACTCAGGTTCGAGAGTGTCGTGGCCACCGGGGAAATGAGTGGTATTTGCGGACAGGGTAGCTTGCTCCTTCTTCTGGAAAAACAACCCAAATTCCTGTCCTGCTGTCATCTGTCTCATCTGGAACCACTTTAAAATCTGTCATCTGCGCTTTCAGGCTGTGACACCTCAAAGACCCAAGGGATGACTTTCCAGACCCCAGCAAGAAACCCCGGTCTAACACCTGCCTGGTGAGAGAGGATGGAAATGGCTCCTGGGAAACCCGCCTGGCCACACGCTCTCTAGGACCGTTAGCTTGCTAGCTAACAAATGTCCACCGTGTGCCATCCTAACTGGCCACGCAGTGCTCGCCACCAACTTGCCTCTACTTACCCACCCACTCTTGCTCCTTCTTCCCTCTTCCCTTTGTCCCCGCCCCATGGGCTGTCTCCGTCTCCACTGAAACGCTCTGTCTCACTGGGACCTTCCACATCTGCTCCCACCCCTTCCCCCAGCTTCACTCCCTTCTGACCTTCACTCAGATCTGTGGATGCCTCCTCCCACCGGCCCACGCTGAGGATCTGCAGGCCAAGGGGACGATGGAACCTCCTGCCTACAAGTCAGGGCTGCCGCGCTCTCTCTAGGGATGACGCTGCCTCCCTCATCACCCCCCTGGGGCACAAAAGCTGAGTCATTTTGCGTTAATTCCCTGGGTTGCTTTCAGCGGCATGCTAATTTATGCAAACTGAACGCAAATGAGTATAGAAAGCTATGTGACCCTGGATTTACTGGAAATCAGCAGCTCCCCAGATGGTAAGACTTAGGCAAATTCTGGAATCTACTTCCCAAGAGAAATTTAAAAATAGAGTGGTTTCCAGTTGGGGTTTGGGGAGGGATGTGGCTGGAAGTCATTCAGAGAAAGAAGCACAGTCTGGGTTCCCTGTCATTAGTAAGTGACCCAGCAAAAGTCAGAGGAAGAGAAAGCATCTGGCTGCCAAGGCTTCCCCTCTTCTCCTCGCCTGGCTCTGAGCTCTGGTTCAGCCCCATGCCCTGCCAAAACTTCCCAACGGGGTACACAGTAGAGGGCAGAGCACCCAGGGCATTACTGCATCTCTGAAACAAGGCATTATTTATGTCCCACTCCCCATGACAACACTCTGCTATTCTCCTCTCTTCTTGCATCTCCTACATTGACCCCCTTCTACTTGTCCTCATTGGGTATGGCTGGTCAAGTGAACAGAATGTTCTTCAACCTGGCCAGAGTGGTTAAGCAGCAGTCTGGATGTTCCAATAAAGAAGACCTCAGAGCATAGCTCTGGGGTAGGTCAACTCAGGCATGAAGGCTTAGGCACCTCATTTGCAGGAGGACCATTCCAAGAAAGGACAGGAGAGAAGAAGGTGGCCCCAGAAGCAACAGCTTCCGTCATTCTGCCCCTAGGCTGGGAGGTGCTGAGTAACTCCCAAAGGTAGAAACTGATGTTTTCTTAAAAGATTTCAAGAGAAGAAAATATTTTTTCCAACAGACTACTAAGCGTCATCAGAATGTTTTTACTTATATTAACATAATTGCTTGGTGCTGCCATGGAAGTCATTTTCTTCTGGTTCTTTCCTCCAGGTAACTAGAGTACAGATGCTTCTGGTTTTTAAGGTAATACTCCAGCAAACCCTTAACACATGTCATGAAAAGACCTTAAGACAAACTCCCCCAAGATTCAGGGACCGCCTCACTGCTTTGCTGAAAGGAGATGATCCAAACTGAACCCTCCACTCCAGGGGACAGGAGCTGTGTTCTCATCTGTGTTCCCCTAACTTGGTAGAAAGTTTGTTGAAGGCCAAAACTTTCAACTAGTCAGTACTTGGGGCTACTCAGAGGAAAGAAAACATGCTCTTCTATATATTTAAAAGGGAAGGGCACACTGTGTATCAAGCATGTTATATATATATTATATCTTTTAAGTCTTACAACTATCCCAATAGATGTGTATCATTCCCATTGTACAGATGAAGAAACTAAGGCTAAGAGTTAAAGGCATTTGCCCAAGGTCACAGAGCTGATGAATGGGTCTGGCAGAACCTTCTACTGCTCATTAGTATCCATTTTCTCCTTTTCTTTCTAGGCACGTCTTAAACTCTATTTCCTGGTCCTCTTGCTATTAGGCTGACTGCACTACTGAATTCTGCCAGTGAAATAGGGACAGAAGTGATTTTACCACTTCCGGTCCTAGTGCATAAAAACTTTGGTCCATCATGCCCTTTTAATCACTATCTGGATGACCCAGGGCACCAGGAAGCCATAAAGATGGGAGGAGCTTGCTCCCTGAGTGACTACATGGAACAGAGCACCCTTCACCTTGTCCTCTGCTACCTGCACTGGACTGTGACTTGGATGAGGTAAACCTTCACCGTGTTAATCCACTAAGAGTTTAGTTTGTCCTGACAGCATGGTGAAGGCAAGATCTAAAACCAAATCCATCAGACTCTAAAGACCATCCTCTCTCATTAAGACATATTGCCACAAATACGGCAGAAATATAAAAGCCCATCCATAAAATATTATCTAACCCCACAGTTCACCTCTCTCCCACCATGCCTCTCCCACAAACAAGAATTAGATTCCTAAAGATTTTAGAGGCAATTGGGTAAAGAAAAACATAAAATCAAGCAAGCAATCGACAAATATTTGTTGACTGCACACTACCTGCTAAGCAGTGGCCATGAGACCCAGAGGACAATTAACGAAAGCAAGAAAAGGCCTTTTGACTCAGCTGTTTTCCTTACATCTCTGCTGTGCGAAGAGGGTATCATGCCTGTGGAATTCTGCGGCATCCACAGGCATGTCCAGACCTATTTCTTAAATTCACCAGGAATGAAGAAAGAAGAGTCTGCCAAGGTTCAGAATATGCTAGTCATTTTCCTGATTCAGTAAAACTGCCTTGATTTAGTGTTCATTGCTTCCAAGCCTGTCCTCTCTGACAGGTGGCTGGGATGAAACTGATTGCCACACTATCTTGGAAGCCAATTCATGAAGAATGGAGACAAAACTGGCAGGAGGGTACTGTTTAGCCGTGAGGAACTGAATGGTTACTTGAAGAAACATTTTACCATATCTGTATATATCAATAGGCACTACAGGAGCTCTGCTGGGGAACAGTAATAACTGCTGCCATTAACTGAGAGCTTAGTTTGTACATAGGTTGACCCTATAATTTATCATCCAAACTGAGCAATTGTGAAAGTTGGGAGAGCTATTAATAATTTCACCAGGACAAGGGTAAACTAGAATATCCCAAGCAAACTGGGATGTATGATCACTCTATCCAAAACCCTGAGCCAAATGGGCTTCAAATTCAGACTTTTAAAAGATTTTATAGGTAATACTGTACTTGCGTGTGTATCACACACACATACAAATACCCTAGAGGGATCCAGGGCAGCACCTCATGATCAAACATTATATTTCTGCAGCAGATATATGAATATTCACAAGAGGGATAAACAGACACTTCAGGTCAAATTTTGCCAGCCAATGATTTCTGAAAAATACTTGTTTTCAGAAAATTTTTTCTTCAAATTGTGGCAAGGGCTTGTGGACCTGTACCAAGAGCTTCAAGTACTTTCCATAGTGTGGCAGAGATATTAGCTGTCCCACTGTAAAGGTCCTCCCCTTCTTTGATAGTAGGTAAGTGCACCCATGGTGGTCTGGAATAAAGACTATGTTTCCCAGTGTTCCTTGAAGCTAGGTGTGTTCATGTGACTGAGCTGTAGCCAATGAGATTTGTAAGTGGAAAGATGTGATCAGGACAACCCACAAGTACAGGTACAGATGTACCTGTTGTTGACAGAGGGCATCCATTCTGATTAATTGAAATCATGTTGTAAATACCTTGAAAATTACTTCTGGTGTGCAAAAACTTCTAGGAAGTCTCTTTAGAGAGATGGGTATGCTCTTCTCCCCCCCTCTCCTCCTTCCTCCTGGCTGGAGTGTGGACATGATGGTTGGACCTTGAGCATCCACATCACTTTTGACCATGAAGCTGAGGGCCACAGCGTCTGATGAACCAGAAAGCTGGTAGGATCTTGGGTCTGGATAATTCCCTGGATGGCCCACCTCTGGACTTTTTATGTGAGAAAATAAAACCTTTTTGATTTATGGCACAATTCATCTGTTACTCCCAAAGAAACCTGTATTCTAGGATTTGCTCTTGGCCATGCCTCAAACTCTCAGATGGTGATCATGTTTATTCCTCATTCAAAGGCCTGCAAGTGGGCCGCGGTGGCTCTGCTTCAGACCGCGGGTCGCGTTCACATCTGCTCCACGCGTCTCTGAATTCTGGGACTAGTGGACGCTCAGGACGTGCTCTGTGTCAGGGTGAAGCTCAACCATACGAGCACATTTACAGCTTCTGCTAATGTTATGCTCCATTCCTTTGGCCAAAACAAGTCACAGGACAGCCCAACGTCAAGGGCAGGGGACAAGGATAAAATGAACACCTGCAGGTGATCATCTACAGAACTGACACACGTGTGACCCCGTCCTACGGCCGCACACGCAGCAGGGGCTTCCAGGCATCACTCCTAGCATCGCAGCGAGCCAGCCGCTTCTCCTGATCACTTCCCATAATTCCTGGTATGCTGCCCTCCCCGCCCCTAACCCCCAGAGGGCACCACCAAGGGGAGAGCCACAGGACAAGATGTCCTTCTGTTTGGTGTCCCCTCTCTGTGCTCTCCTCAAAACCACACACCAGGCTACGCCAGCGCACCTGAGGGAGAGGTTACGTGGGGGGCCCTCCTACCTCACATCTGTGTCTGTCTCCCAGGGGCCTCCTTCTTTCGAACCTCCTCCGAGAGTTTCCACCCTGTGTTGTGCGCAGGCCCTGCCCCACAACCAGGGAGAGCGAGGGGACTTCTGGAAACGTCCTCAGCAGAGTAAGGAAGTGCATTTCCCACAAACTTCTCCTCGGGCCTTACTGTGCAACCCCAGGTCCCACCTCCGTCAAATAGTAGCTGTTTGAGGAGAGGTTTAAGTAAATTAGCCTTAGGCACACCTGAAAGTCTGAAAGAAAATACTGAGAGAAGCTGGGGGGAGGGGGTGGATGCCCACTCAGCCAGTGTGTTGCCCACTTAGCCAGTAGGGAGCTGGGTTTGAGGGAAGAACAGATGGGCAGATTTTTGCCACTAACTGGCGGTGTGACCGTCGGCAACCCCTTTTCCAGGCCTCCATGTCTTTCTTTGTTAAAAGAGGGGGTTATTCTTGATGGCAGTTCTGACAGGTTGTGACCTAAGCGGGAGGGAAGAGCCAGAGGGTGGGTGTCTGGAAGGACACACAAGGTGAGGCCCAGAGAGCTGGGCTAGCATGAGGCTGAAGTTCATGTCCTTTGGCCCTTTTCAAATTGTAACGCCCACCAAGCTCAGCCCTTACCTGCCTCTGGGACCCATTCAGGGCCATGGTCTAAGGTCACAAAAAATGTCCCCAGCAGGGGGATCCATCTGCACTGACTACAGTATGATGACACCCCTGGGTGTTGTAGCAGCTCTGGCCTCAGTGCTCACCGCTCCCTGCCTTAAGGTCCAGCAACTCTAAACTACCTTTAGTTCCCAGCACACACCTGGTGACTTTTGGCCTCCAGGCTCTTACTTGCACAGTCCCCTCTCCCTGGGATACCACTGTCTCTTGATCTCCTGTCCCCCACCCCACCTTTCCCGGCCAATGCCTCCTCATCCTTTGCAATTCAGCTTCATCCCCACCCAGGTTCAGTGCTCCTGTAATCCTTCATCATTGCACTCACTACTATCTGCTTGTGTAACTGTCCTGCCCTACTAGACTCTGAGCTTCTTGAGGAAACAAACCATGTCTTATACGTTTTCTTTCATGCTCTTTATCTTTCATAGCACCTGACACATGACAAATGAGCAATCTATGATTGATGAATGAATGAACAAATGAACGAACAAACTGGGAAAGAAAAAAGCTGGAAGGAATGTCATCCACAGATGGTAAAGACTACCTTTAGCTTCCCACCCCTTCTATTTGCTACACACATCATATCTGTAGTCCATGGAAATCATGCTGAATCAACACCAGAGGCGGCCTTTAAGCCAGGAGAAAGAGATCGCCAAGGGAAGAAGCACTGTGTCTGACTGGAGGAAAATAAAGGCCTTGCCTTAATGATGGTGGGGGAGAGAGTGAGTTTGGGGTGCGAGGTCTAGAAGGGGCAGGACAGTCAGGAAAGGAGTCTTTGAAGAAAGCAGGCCTTTACGGGATCATTGAGAAGGTTGGGTTTGGTGGGCAGATGGAAACTGAGCTGTCACACATCCATGGCTGCACCTGGGCAAGGAGCAGGCTCTGAGGAGGAAATCTGAGTGTGTGAGGGGTATGTGAGGGCAGAGTGAGAACTTGGCAGAAGGAGGGTGGGCTCCCCTTCTCCCCTCTCTCACTCCTTTTTGGCTGTGCAGGGTTGCCTCAGTCCTGGTGATGTGAGCACGGGGGTCAATCCCTTCCGTGGAGCTCCTGGTAAGAGACTTCATGATGGTCCCTCAGGATGCTACTTAGTGGACCTGATAAGCGGCGGGGCAGGGGGTGGGGTTTAAAGAAGATGATTAAAATTGCATAGTGATTAGATATGAATATTCTAGTCAGGAGTTTTATTGATAAGAGAATGTTTCTTTTTAGATGATGTGACAACCACCATTGTTGAGTTTCTCCACCAAGGTTGAGTGTGCACCGGGAGGAAAGATATTAAGTATCTGAAGCGTCTAAATTGTAGTGGATGTAGGAAAGGACATTTGATGTGCCCTAAGCTGACGATCCCCAACCCCATGGGCCCCCAAGAAGAGGGGACCTCGTCTGTCCCTAAGTGTAAGCATGAATCGAACCCTGAAGCCTCTCGCAAAGAGGTCACTTAGCACCAATTAAAATCCAGGCCATTACCTCAGCAGACTCCGTGGCTTCGTCCTCTCCAGAAGCAGGAACAGCCGGCACAGGATTCTCAACGCTGACTGGACTGGCAACAGAACCGAATTTCACTTCAGCGCACATCGCAGGAGGCCGGTGCCGACTGGAGACACGGTTTGTGCTGTGTGCGCAGGTGCGAGTGTGCGCATGCGCAGGTGCCAGAGTGAGCATGCGCACGTACGAGTGTGCGCATGCGCAACTGCGAGTGTGCGTTTGCTCATCACTAGATGTTCGCGTTCTTGTCGCATCCTTTCCATCATCCCGTACTCGGGTCTCCGCATTCAGGGCTCATGAAACAGGGCTGTGTAAACTTGTATTCAACTAATTTTTTATTTTATTTTTTTTTTTTTGTGGTACGCGGGCCTCTCACTGTTGTGGCCTCTCCCGTTGCGGAGCACAGGCTCCGGACGCGCAGGCTCAGCGGCCATGGCTTTTGGTCCTAGCCGCTCCGAGGCATGTGGGATCTTCCCGGACCGGGGCATGAACCCGTGTCCCCTGCATCGGCAGGCCGACTCTCAACCACTGCGCCACTAGGGAAGCCCTCAACTCATTTTAATTGAAGGTCCTGCGGATGACCAGAAATTTTGCCTCAATTCAACAGAACTTGTAAAATGCAAGAACACCTGCTTCTCTCCGCCTAACCAACTCAACCCATCGCCAAGTCACTGGAGAAGTAACCTGGGCCCCTCAGGAGCCTCTGCTCCTATCAGTGTCTTATCTGGGTGGGGGGCAGGGGCGGGGGGGGGTACGGGGCTGCAGAAAAGACCCAAGGGAGAAGCAGCTGCAGTTAAGGCCCTGAGATCAAACTTCTCCCCAGTCCAGCTTCCTCAGAGATGATGTTCCTTCTAATGTTTGTTGTTTGTTTTAACCATATTCTTCTAATTCCTTGAAGTTGCGAACAGCTAACCACACTGCCAACTTGCCTGACATAAACAGATATTAGTGTTGTAAATAAATTGAACTTACCCAACAGTTAATAAGACTTGCAAAATGATATGGAGCATATAGTCATTACTTTGTTTCCTGGTAATTAATCATGGTGGAAATAAATAAGCCCAACCACTGCTTCCCAAGGACTGCATCTCCCAAGCCACAGGCTTCACAGAGGCTTTTCTAATTCCTGGATATTAGCTGTGCTGTCTGGCTTTGTGTTGGCTGTGTAGCCTCCAACTCCTCTTTCCTATTGGATGAGAATCTCCCATTGGATAAGGTCTTGGTAAGTGGCTACTTTGGAGACTAAAGAGGCCAGGTGCTCCTCTCTGCACCCAGGTGTCCAGGTCATAGGCCTGAACCCCACCCTGATTCAATATGATACTTCTGCCAAGACTTGTCTTGAACAAGTGATGAAAAGCACAGAGGCACTAGAATTCTTTCCCAGTGATGAGGGGTCTGTATCAGGCCATTCTGGCTGAAAAGCATTTATTTCAAAAGCTCCTGCTATTTTCTGCCTATTTCCTCCAGGCCCCACCCTATATTTTCCTCCCAATAAATTCCCTTTTTGGTTACAACAGCCAGACACTGTTTCTTTCTCCTGAAAGCATTCCCATTGTAACCCACCAAACAGCTGCTCCAAACCTTTCTTGCTAACAGAATCCCAAGTTTTCAATTGTTCATACATCCATCAGGCCCAAGTAGATGTATCGTGATTGGTCCATCCCATCCCTTTTTCCAGTGATTGGTTTAAGATTAGACCTGTGACCGAGTTGTGACCAGAGACCCAAAAAGAAGCTACTAGAGTTCTGAGAAAGATTTTCCTCACTGATTGCACCCTTACTGCTTTTCTTCCTGCTTGAGAAGCTGCTACGTGAGAATGGAAGCTTGGAGCCACTGCAGCCATCTTGCCACCATGAGGGAAGACAGCGGCAGCCATGAAGAAGGCAGAGAGAGAAGGTGGAAGAGCCTGAGTCCTCGATGATCTCTCAGAGATTCCACACCAGTCCTGGGATCACCTCCCTCTGATCTGCAGGTTTGCTGTGATGAATCAGCCCGATCATTTAGTTCTTTATTCCAAGTGTTTTGTTATTTGCAGCTGAAACATCCTGATATACTGATTCATTAAATTTCACAGGGTTCATACACACACACACACACACACACACACATACACTCACAGACACACATACACTCACAGGCACCCATGCACACACACACAGGCACCCATGCATACACACACACAGAGGCACCCGTACATATACATACACACAAACATTCACAGGCACCCATACACATACACACACAGGCACCCATGCATACACACACACACACACACACACACCCCATCACCCTGGGCTCTACTTTCCAGCTCCTGGAGCCCAGGGATCTCTTGTTTCCCCACTGGCCTGGCAATGAGGTCCTCTTCCTCTCACAGATGAGTACTCTTTGTGGTTTCTGGTTGGTTTCATGCCCTCTATTTTGCTCTACTTCACAATTTTTCTTACAGCTGTGCTTGGACCAAAGAGAGCTTGAGGAAAGGCTAGAAATTAACTTTTGTACATACAATCTGCAAAGCTGCAGAAGAGTGAACCAAGCCTAGCAGGAATGTCAGCCATGGACAGCAGCCAGCTGGCTGAAATGCCAGTGTGCTGTGATTTCTTCACAGGCTTCAGAAAGACCCCTACACCCCACTCAAAATCATACTTCCTTTGTGTGGGAAATCAGTGCTGAAATTCCACAATTAGAGATACAGTGTAAATATTTCTGGGACGCAAAATGCCCCATAGAACTCTTCAAGGTGGATGACTTTTTTATGATCCTTTCAAGAGGGCAGACATTGAGAGAAGTATGAGTGGGGTGATGGTTAATTTTATGAGTCAACTTGGCTCAGCCACAGGATGCCCAGATATCTGATCAAACATTATTCCGGGTGTTTCTGTGAGGGTGTTTTTGAATGAGTTTAACATTTTAATTGGTAGACTTTGAGCAAAGGAGATTGCCCTTCATAATATGGGTGGGCCTCATCCAATCAGTTGAAGGCCCGAATAGAGCAAAAGACCAGCCTCTCTCAGGTAAGAGAGAATTCTCCAACTGACTGCCTTCGGAATTCATCTGCAACATTGGCTTATCCAGAGTCTACAGCAGATGGCCTTCAGACTGGATCTAGCATTGGTGCTCCTGGGTCTTCAGCCTGCCAGCTCAGCAGATTTCTGAGTTGCCAGCTTCCATAATTGCATGAGCCAATTCATGTATATATACATACATTCTATATATAAATCTGTTCCTCTGGAGAACCTTGACTGAGTAGACCAGTGTATTGTTGGGTTGAGGGTAGCATCAAAAAATTCCTTTTTTTTTTTTTTTTTTACCTAGGATAGTAACTCTGAACAACACTGAACACTCTGAACAACTCTGAACAACACTGAACAACTCTGAACAACACTCTGTTCTGTTGACAGAGCATACCCTGGGGAGCAAGAGGGTGGTGGGGACAGTGATGTTCCATCCGAGGGGAAGAGTTGAGAGAGGGAAAGGGCAGGGAAGAGGGTGGTGGGGTGCGTCAGGCCATAGTGTGGAGGACCTGAACCGTCAGGGTGAGGAGTGTGTAGTTACATTAGTAGTGGCCACTGGGGAGTCACTGGAGGTTCCTGAGGAAGAGAGTGACATAATCCAAAAGCTAAATCTGGTGGCACTGTGGAGAGGGATTGAACAGGAGCACTGATGTCAGGGAGCCCAGGGAAAACATAACGAAAGGCTGAACTTGGGCATGAAGAGATAGTAGAAAGTTCACGCGAGGAAGGAACAGAATAGAATCCAGGTGACCAGACCACCAAGGACATGTAGGAGGAATGCTAACTCCAGTAAGGGAACTAGAAAGTGAGGCCAGGGAGCTGGTTTCTGGGGAAGAAGTACTGAGTGTAAGGTACTTGTAGGTCGTCCAATTAGAGATACTATTGGAATTACTTTTGACTGACACATATTGAGAACATACTCTCTTCTGGGTACCATGTTAAGCCCTTCACACTCATTATCTCATTTAATCCTCACAGCATCCCATTGGGTAGATATTATTATCCCCCTTTTACAGATGAGGAAACTGAGACTGTGAGAAGTTAAGTACATCCCAAGTTCCCACAGCTAGTAAGAGCCCAGGCTCGTTACTCCAAAGCTCCCAACCACCTCTAGGCTCTGGCAATTGCACAAGAGGTTAGAAGCCAGTCCACGGCCACAGAGATGATGGTGGGGAGAGTCTTAGGAATGTCCTGGGACCTCCAGGAAATTGGGAGGAGGAAAGGAAGAGAAGAACTAGTCTTTATCGAATACCCTTAGACAAGTCACTTCACTGTCACCATCCATCAGTTAGCCTTTAATCAGACCTCAATTCAGCAGGATTTGAGTGGGGTTTGGAATTGGTATTGATGTCCCACTACAACTCACTAGCCACAGTGCCATTACCTGAATGTGAAAGAGATCCCTTGCTCCTTCCACTTTCCAACTCAAATTCCCAACTTCTTTTCTAATCAATACTTCTTTTCTGGTTGTGAGTGACAGGCAGAACTTTGAAGCAAAATCTGGACAGCAGATGCAGAGGTGGTGCCAGGGTCGGGGGAGCAATTTTGGTGGTCACTGTACTTTTCAGTTATTACTCGGGAGCTGCAGAGGTAGTCTCGGATGGAGAGGCATTGAAGAGACAAGAGGGTAGACAGGATGGAACGTAGATAGAGGAAGAGGGGAGATGCTGGAGACAGAAACAGGGAAGGAAGGCTCGAGGGAGCTGGGGCCAAGGAAGCATTTACCCTTTCTCTGTCCTCACTTTTATCCCCCAGTATCCCCACACTGGGCTTCTTGACTCCCTTTTCATCTTCTAAAAGAAAAAAAACTCAAGAAAACAAACTGAAACCAAGTTGATCTCCTCCCCTTCCAAGCCAGTTCTATGGCCGCAGCTGTCAGTGGTACCTTCTCTTGGTCCCCCGGGGCACTATCTTCCATGCTTCCTCCTTCCCCATCCCACATCCCTTCAGGAGCCAAGTTCAGCGTAATTAACCTCAAAAAGTTCTCCATCAGGCCTTTTCTGTGACCCCATGAGAAAGGGGGTGAGCCTCGGGAGCCTGGAGGAAAGCTCTGACTCATCCACCCCCCGCCACTCAGAGCCTGATGAGGAGAGGGAGGGATGGGTGGGAGGTCACCCACCTTCAGTCCTTCCCCCTTCAAGTCTGTCTTCCTCACCGGGGCCTGTGCTCCCAGGGCCCAGCACATTCTGGGTTCCTGACTAGTGTTTGCAGAATGAATAAATATAAATGAAGGAACATGAAACAAAAGGTGCTGGGCTTCCCTGTTGGCGCAGTGGTTGAGAGTCCGCCTGCCGATGCAGGAGACATGGGTTTGTGCCCCGGTCCGGGAAGATCCCACATGCTGTGGAGCAGCTGGGCCCGTGAGCCATGGCTGCTGAGCCTGCGCGTCCGGAGCCTGTCCTCCGCAACGGGAGAGGCCACAACAGTGAGAGGCCCGCGTACCACAAAAAAAAAAGAGGGACTTCCCTGGTGGCGCAGTGGTTAACAATCCGCCTGCCAATGCAGGGAACATGGGTTCGTTCCGTGGTCCGGGAAGATCCCACATGTCACAGAGCAAGTAAGCCACCGCAATGAGAAGCCCGCACACCACAATGAAGAATAGTCCCTTTTCGCTGAAACTAGAGAAAGCCCGTGCACAGCAACGGGGACCCAACACAGCCAAAAATAAATAAATAGAGGAATCCATGAATTATGAGATTTAGCACGTAACAGACATCATCTCAGATTGTAATTGGTCATTTTTTTCTTTTTGAACCAAGTTCTGTAGAGCTGAAACTCCTACATAAAGTTCTCATTTCTGAAGTCTTACCATATTTTATTTTCTACCTAACAATCCATCTACATGTTCAAAACAACCATAGCCACTTCTATGCCTGACAGGGAGAGCCATCTTGGAGCCATTCTAATTATGTGACATTACCCTATACACAAAACACTCGAATACATGGATAATAGATATAAGCCAAGCTATAATACCCCAAAAGGAGAATATATACAAATACATATATGTGTGTCTAAATAAGACTTGAGAAATATACTTAACTGTATAATATGAAAATTTTTAAGACAAATATGTTTGAAGAAATAAAATTTCATAACTCCCTGTAATAGTCTACAAAGGAGGTTTCACTGCCATCTGATCTTGTAAATGTAGAGCTGGGAGACTTCTCCCAAGTAATACCATCCACGCTATAGGTTCTTTTGTCATACCTGTGGAATAATCGTAATATATGGTATTATTCCTGACGTTATTGCATGGAACCATGTAAGAAAGAAGTGATTTAAAATCCTATAGGTAATTGCAGGATATATAGCTTTGCTAAGATTAATTCACATAACATGCAATTCACCCATTTAAGTGTGTAGTCCAATGGTTTTTAGTATACTTATTGAGTCATGCAACCATCACGCGATTTTAGAATATTTTCATCACCCAAAGAAGAAACACCTGAACCATGAGCAGTCACTCCTTGTTTCCACCCAATTCCCCCGGTCCTTAAACCACCACTAGTTTACTTACTGTCCCTATGCACTTGCCTACTCATCACATTTCATATAAATTGAGTCATATAATATGTGATCTTCCCTGACTGGCTTCTTTCACTTAGCATAATATTTTCAGGGTTCATTCATGCTGTAGCATGTATTGTTACTTCATTCCATTTTATTGACAAATAATATATCATTGTATAGATGTACCACATTTGTGTTTATCCATTTACCAGTTGATGAACATTTGGCTTGTTTATGCTCAAGGTATTATGAATAGTGATGTTGTGGACATTCATATACCAATTGTGGTGGATATGTTTTTATTTCTCTTGGGTATATAACCTGGAGTGGAATTGCTGGGTCATATGGTAATCCTATATTTAGCACATTGAGGAAATGCCAGACTGTTTCCCAAAGAGGCCATACTTATACCAGCAGTGTATAATGGTTGGTTTCAATTTTTCCACATCCTTGCCAACACTTGTTAACATCTTCCTTTTTAAATTTTAGCAATCCTAGTAGATAGGAAGTGGCATTTCATTGTGGCTTTAATTTGCATTTCCCTGATGGCTAATGATGTTGAGCATCTTCTCATGTGATTATTGGACATTTGTATATTTTACTTGGAGAAATGTCTATTCAGATCCTTTGCCCATTTTTTAAAGTTGAGTTTCTTTTATTGAGTTGTAAATATTCCTTGCGTATGTAGATACAAATTATTTACTACATGTGATTTGCAAATACTTCCCCATTCTGCGAGTTGTCTTTTCACTTCTTGACAGTATACCTTAAAGAACAAACATTTTATTTGGTTAAGTCCAATTTATTTGTTTCTTTGGTCATTACTTGTGCTTTTGGTATCTTATCTAATAAGGTTTTTGCCTAACTCAAAGTCAAGATTTACTCTTATGTTTTCTTCTAAGAATTTTATATTTTTACCTCTTTTAGTTAGGTCTATTTTGAGTTAATTTTTTAGTAAATTTGAGTTAATATTGTGTATCCTGTGATGAAGGGGCAGGTGAATACCCAGCTATCCCAGCAATACTTGTTGAAAAGACTGTTCTTTCCCTGATTGAATTATCTCCATACCCTTGTTCAAGTCAACTGACTATAAAAGTGAGGGTTAATTCATGGATTCCCTATTCTGTTTCACTGACTTTTAGGTCTATATACCAGCGTCATGCTGTCTCGGTTACTGTAGCTTCATAATAAGGTTTGAAATTAGGAAGTGCGAGTCTTCCAACTTTGCTCTTCTTAAAGATTGGATTTAAGGTTACTTAGCCAAAATATCCTCTTATCAATTTAAGATTTCTGGTGTAGAGGGAGATTAAAAATAAAAACTTCCTTCAAATGGATATTTGCTAGTAGATTATAATTAAGCACCAATTTTTAAAAATAGCTAGACAAAGAGAAAGGAAAAGAGAAATTTGGAAGATGCATACTCTCTTGAGTGCAAGTGAGCATTCAGAGCCAACAACTGAGTTAGCAGTAGGACTCATAAGAACCTCAGAGTTTACAATTGACACATGTTCCTATCCCATGCTGTATAACCAGATGAGAAAAATTATCCAGTGATTCTTGCCATTTTCATGCTATTTCTACTTCTGAATGTCTACATTTAATCATTCAAAAACCCTAGGAACATCTCTAATGAAAAAAGTCAAAGTGATTGGATAGGTTTCCAAAAAGCAGAATTACTTTGTAAGAACAGATCACCCAACTAATTTTTTAAGAGTTTTCTCTTTTGCATCTTCTCCTCTGGCTTTTTCATGAGTGTGTGATATTAAATCATAAGCAGTTTCCACTTGGAGCAGTTTATGGCTCACATCAGCACAGAGGGTAAGACCAGTTTCATATGGAAGAATGGAAGTAATATAGCCAGGCCAGATTTCCAGTCTGCAAATAAGTTAGATGTGGGTGTCAAGATCCCAGCTCTGGACGTAAAGCCAGGTATTAGGGAACCTAAACTCACTGTCTAAAATTGATGCTTTTAGAGTCAGTTTTAATCTCCTATTTTTAATAATCACTGGTCTTTGGAAGGACCTTCAAAAGATTTTTACCAGATGTGCTAGTTATAAGTAATACATCATCTTTGTTAAACCATTTTTGTTATCACCTATGGGCTTAAACTATTATATATACTCATATGTGAGGATATATATGATATATACATATGTAAATTATATACACGTATACCAAGGAGTAATACATACACATAGACACAAGTGTTATGATTGACAATATTTTCAGAGAAATTACCCAAGTAATCAACCAACCTACCTGCTCAATCTGAAGACCCATAAAGGACTTTGGGGCATTAGTGTGAAGAGGGCTTCCTTTTGCGTTTTGTGTATGTGTGTTATTTGCTTTGATACTGTGGTTAGGCTAAAGTAGCACTATTCTGGGCTTTCATCTTTGGCAACTTTTTTCTCACCAAGCAGCTTTTTTATTGGGTTGACACCAAATGAGTATTTGCCTGATTCTTCATGTCCTGATTCTTTAACTATTTTCCTAGTTTGGACAGCCACAAATTTGGTTAGTATTTGGTAATTTCACCCTTCAATGTGGACACACTTGAAGTGAAGTGAACTCCCACCACACTGATGGCAGACTCCATCTGAGCATGCTCAAAAGAGCACAGAAGGTTGTCCAGGGGGAGGGTACTAGCAGAGGCTGATTGACAGTATCTGTGTTGTAGACCAACTTAAGGGCAAACACATACAGTTCTTATGCTTTCCTGCTCCTGATAGTAGGCAATGGCAGGCTCTGGATCACAATGTTTGAACCCAGCAGGAATAGTTTTCCACTACTGTGCCATGACTATGATAAGGGGTATATATCTTATCTAGCATGTATCTTCTATTTTATGCTACACAAATACAAGGCTGTCACTTTCTGAGACATTAAACTTTCTCTGGCTGTGACAGACTCAAAGCAGATGCCAAGTTAGAAACATTTCTGAATTAGGTGATTTGGGTTCCTTGACCAGATTAAAGAAACAAAACAAAACGGTTTTTCTTCTTGGTTTCACATTTATACAATATGAGCTAGTCTAAACTATATGACCAAAAAATAGAACTACTAAAATAACAGGCCCTTATCATTATTATTTTGATATAATAAATAATAGAGGGATATTGTTTTACTAATAATTACCAGCATTTAGTAACGACAAGCCAAACATTAAGCCTTTAGGAAATTTGTGAACTCCTTCATTTCTTACAATAACTCTGTCAGATTGGTACCAGTATTTATCCCCATTGATGAAGAAACTCAGTTTCAGAGGAAGACACTGAGGCACAGAGAGGATAAATGTAACTTGTCTATAATTGCCCTAGCTGCTATGCTAGTCGGCTTCATCAACCACTATCACCACTATCACATTTATTTAATTGGACTTTAGATTCAGGTAAACAAAGAAATCATTTAACAAGCCCAGATTGCAATGCTTGAAATGCAAGTCTGAGCCCAAATCTGAGAACCCTAAACCATGTGATCACTAAAAATACTGAATATCAATTCTGAGCCTTATGAGTTTGAATTTAAAATAACAGGCCCTATTAGGAATAAGTGTACAAATGACATTCTAGGAGGGAATATATCCAACAGGTGTTTTAAATTCCTTTAGTGGCAGTGAAAAAGTATGAAGGCATTTCCTGCAATACTAAATGAGCTGATTTGCTTTTGGTGGGTAAACACTGAACTTTGTTTACAAAGCTTAACCTGAAAGTATTTTCTAAGTATCCTGCTATTAATCTACTCAAAGTTAGCCTTGTTATCTCGTTTAACAAACAAGAATGCTAAAACACAGTCTCAGTTAGTATAGTATGGATAAATCATTTGCAGTCTTGGGGAAACTTGTACCTTAACGAGTGTCTTCAATTTGGGGAAGACATGAATTCACAATTGCCATTCTCTATGCATATTATTGCCATATAAACTAATTCCAGCAAAAGAAAGCTATGGTTAGGTAGATCCTTTCACAAAGTGATGCAGTCACTCAGGAATACTATATAAACTAAACCGACTGGACGTCAGTAACCAATGGATTATCCTAATGCTGATTCATCTGAGAGACCCTTTATTCCAATGACTTTCGCTGCTATCCTTCTCTTTCCCTTTTGGGATTAAGAACTATGCATAAAGTCTTAGTTACTCTAAGGTTCACCTTGTACCTCTCCAGTTCACCTTGTACCTCTCCTGTCGTACAACTCATCACTTTCCCCATCATATGCCACCAAATGCCACAAAGAGATCTGAGTACTCTGCAGTCATGGCAGAGATATTTCTAAAGAGAGGAACACCTGTTCAAAAATCACTAATCTGAGAATAAATATACGGGGAAATGAACTGGGGGCATGACTGGAATCAACTGAAACTGTGAGATGCCATCAGGGCAGATATGTATGTCTGTATGTGCCTTAAAGGATAATGTTCTCTGTGAGAAAAAATGCTTTATTGCCCCCAAACTTTAATCCAATTAATATCTGGGAATATATTTCAAGACCACTTGTATATATGTGTATGTACATAATGTTAGCATTGTATATAAGTTGTGTTATGTTCTCCCTTCTATTCATGGGAATATGTTGCCTTTAAAGTTTAAAATTTCTTGTTGATTTTGTACATGGATGAAGGTTCACACAGTAAGATAAGTTCAAAGATTTCTTTCTCCAATACCATTCATATCAATTCCTATTACTTAATTTCTTTTTGATAGATTTTCAGATGACAGTCCAAGATAGTTCTGTGAAAGGAAATCACAGGACTACCAAATATGGAAAAGACTTTGGAACACTTACAGTGTGTTTTCAGGGTCTGCATCAGAATTCTACAGAAGGCTTGTGGCTGAATTGGCAGTGAAATTAGAATGGAAAGTTATTGTATCAGTTACTTTTCAGTGTGGTATTTTTTCTTTTCTACTATTCTACTATGTATTAGAAATCATGTAAAAATCAGGAGAAGAGAAATGGTTAATAAAAAATATAATCTGTCATGTTAAAGACATTCGGCACTTACCTAGACTCACAGGTAACATGAGAGAACATGAGAGCTGGCTTGTGAGAGCTAACCTTGTTCCATTTCCCTCACTGTCTTGATGAAAAACTTTGAGGCTCAAAGAAGGAAGTGGCCCTGCCAGAAGCATACCATGAATCAGTGATGAAAGGGAGACTCCTTGGCTTCTGCAGAGCCATGCCTCCGAGCACAAGGTATTAAAGAAGCATTAATTAAATGCCCCTTTACCTAACAACGTGGAGCTTAATCATAAGGTTTGGGCTTGTCTCTTCTTTTCTTTTGCTTTCTCTTTTACAACCAGGGGGCCTTAGTTTTTAGTTGCTCTCTTGAACTGGATTTACAAGGCATTTATTTTCACTAGCTCTTATTTTCTTGGATTGTAGGCTAAATTTTTAAGAAGTTGCGGAAGGATACTGAACTGCCAAAGTTAACAGATTATTGGCAAAGAAATCAAAATAAATATAATGCCAATTTCCCTGGGTATTCCCTGTGTACTTTAGGGGTAAAAATAGTATTTGTAAAGTGATTTCACAATGTGCAAATATTACCTGTGGGACATAACCTACTGGTTAAGAGCACTAACTCTGAAATTAATTTGCCTGGATAATTTTTCCCCAGCTCCACCACTTATTAGTGGTGGGATTTCAGGAGTGGTACTTCTTTGTGTTTCACTTCCTCTTTGAAAAACAAGGGCTTAATAACCTCACCCATTTTACAGAGCTGTGGCATGGAGTTAATACATGTAGAGTGGTTAGGAATCCATGCCACCCTTAAGTCTTTTAAAATCAATCTTACTATTGTTGTTACTACTATTATTATTTTGTTAGCTGTCCTTGAAAATGTTTGCCAGCAGTACTCACTTGCTTTTCTTTTTGTTGTATATTCTCTACATCCCACTTAAGCGTTCTACCAAACCTTAAGAGGCTCTTTTCAGATATTTTACACCTCTTTACTTGTTTGTCTCAGCAAAAGTAAAAGGAGTGTGGCTCCCCTTGATTGAACAAACCAGAACTTTGGTTTTCTCCCATTCACACACATTGGTGAACAGATGTGAAAAAACGGCTCCATGAGGCTTTCAGTCTGGAGCCAAACATCCAGGCTCTGTGTAACTTGACACCATTATGCATAGTGTCACTATTATGCATATGTTGGTCCCTTAGGACCCAAAAGAATCTCAACTAAGCCCATCATTATTTCAAGAATATGAAGAATGCTTTTTGTGAAGTAGTTGAACATAACAGAAATACAAGAAAAGTCAGAGGTGTTTCGTATCACAACTTTTTGAGAAATGCTCAGAGCTCTAAGATGTAGCTGACAATTCCCCCATCAGCTAATACTTTCAAAATTACCATAAATTTCACCATAAATACATTTTTTTCAGCAATGGCAGTAATGCGGTGACTATACTGCTCAATTCTTCACAGTGTCAGCATTAAATACATTAAAAAGGGTAAGTTAAAATATCTGTCTGATGGCTTCTGACATAACCCCCAGATCGCTTTGATTTCTGTACTCCATCAATTATAATGTGGAACATTAAGACAAATTATTTCTAAACACTAACAAGGAATGTAGTAACAAGTGGCAGACAAGGGGAATTTTGCATTAGCATGGTGCTTATTTTGTTACAAGCAGGAATGCAAACCCAAAAGGATGTAATTTAGAGGAAACTGTCCTGTCTATTCTCTAGGAACTAGAACAAGGAGACTGAGAGAAGATGCTTCTGGGTAAATCAAACCGTTTTCTCCTAATTACAGCTGAATAGTAGGGAGCAAACTCCCATGGAAGGTTCTGATCTGCTTGAAGAAAGCTACGAGGTTGCCGTGGTTAGGGTCTTTCATATACAGTTATTCAAGCTCAGACTTGATCATCTGTCAGGGATGCTACAGTAGGGAGAGATTTGCCATAGCTGTGAGACTCAGCAAGATCACTTCCAACTCTAAAACCTACAATTTTAATTTAATCACCAACACCAGCCATCATTAAGAGCGACCTCAAATAACTCCAAATCTGTTCATCTACTCACATATTCTTTACACAGTCAACAGACCTCGAGTGCTTACTACATGCCAGACACAGTTCTAAGACCCAGAATAAGGGATGAGAAAGGTAACAACCTCTGTCACTGTGGGGCTTGAGTTCTTTGGGAAGAAGTTCATCTAAATAAAAAGAGACACCAAAGATAATATTTGTTATTATTATTATTCTGTGAAAGAAGTAAGGTAATCTGATAAATTGGGACTAAGTTAGGCTGGTAGGACAATCAAGGAAAAAAAATACCTTTAAGAGATGAGTGCCAAAGAATAGAAAGGAATAATTTATGGACAATTTTTCTGAAAATAATATTTCCAAAACATGGGAACAGCAAATACAAAGGCCCTGAGGCAAGATGAAGCTTAACTACAATCAAGGAACAAAAAGAAGCTAAAAGGTTAGGTCAGGAGATAAACACACAAATTTACACCAGCTGGTCCCTAACTTCAAGTCTACGTGGATATATTCTTGAGGTGAGTTAAACAATATACATCATCCAAAAAACAAAAAAAAGTTGACTCCAAAATTACCCTGGAAATTCTGAGTGAGACTCTTTACAAAGGCACAACCATATTAAAGATCACAGACATCATTCTCCAAACTCCACTCTGGCCATCACTTGCAGGCATTTAACGGGGGTGTTTAATATCCTCTCTAAAATATTGGGCAGGAAGAACAAACATCCTAGCATGTCTGCACCGTGCACCTAGTGTCCCACAATTGAAAAGTAGCTGGAGCTCACCCTGCTGATGGTTTTGCCGGGGTTTTTTTTTAATCTTTTATTAAGAGTCCCATCTCTTTTAAGGACTCGGATATATTTTTTGAGGGAAATAAACTATAGGAAAATTCAACTGACAGAGATCATACTGTACTTGACTTTTCTGTTCTTTGCTACATTTATTTGTTGAGACAAACATCTGTTCCTAGGCTTTTTCTAATGGCTCTGTTAAATAGAATGGACACACAGTACACTGCACATCCTTAAAGAACACAATTTAAGTTCTGAAATATGCATATACCCATGGACCTGCCAACACAATCAAGAAAAGGAACATATCCTCACTTGCAAGTGTTTTTATGCCTCATTCATAAAGCCCCTTTTTTCCCTCACAGTCCACCCCTCCACATCCCCAAGTGACCACTGATATGCTTTCTATCGTTAGAGATGTGTTTGCATTTTTCTAGAAATTTATATAAATGGATTCACACAGTGAGGACTCTTTTATCTGGCTTCTTTCACACAATGTAATTATTTTGAGAGTAATTCATATTTTTGTGGGTATCAATAGTTGATCACTTTGCTTTGCTGAGTAGTGTTTCACTGTATGAGTATACCACAGTAGGTTTATTCATTCGCCTGTTGATGGGTGCTCGAGGTTGTTACAATTCTGTCTATTAAAAATAAAGATGCTGTGATGATCCATGTACAAGTCTTTGTATGAACATATGCTTTCATTTTTCTTGCATAAATATCTAGGTGTAGAAATGCTGGATCATATGGTAGGTGTATGTTCAACTTATAAGGAAACAGCCAAACTGTTGACTGAAGTGACTGCACCATTTTCCTTCTCACTAGCAGTGTAAAAGACTTGCAGTTCCTACACTGCCTCACCAATACTTGGTGTGGTTGGACTTTTCTAATTTTAGCCATTCAATACGTGTGTAGTGATATCTCCTGGGGCTTTCATTTTCATTTAGCTAATAATTGATTACATTGAACAACTTCATGGGCTTATTTGCATCCATACACCTCCTTGGCAGGATCTCTTTTAAAATATTTTTACCCATATTGTTAATTTAAAAAAAAAATTCTAATTACTGAGTTTTGAGAGCTCTAAATGTGTTAGAGACACAAGTTCTTTCAGGTATATAATTTGTAAATATTTTCTTCCATCCTGTGGCTTTTCTTTTATTAATAATGGCTTCCAAAGATGAAACCCAATTTATCACTTTTTTTCTTTTATGGATCTTGTTTTTGGTGTCATCTCTAGGAAATCTTTGCTTAATCCAAGGTCAAAAAGATTTTGTCCATGTTTTAGAGAGTTATGTTTTGATCTATATTTAGTTAATTCTTTATATGGTGTGAAGTAGGGATCAAAGGTCATACTTTTGTATATGGCTATCTATGCACAATACCCGTGTGCTATATGCTTCCGGCACCATTTGTCAAGAAGACTATCCTTTCTCCTCGAAATTGGCTTTGCAATTCTGTTGAATAATCAATTGTCCTTATATGTGTGGATATGTTTCTGGGATCTACACTCTATTTAATTGACGTATTATATCTGACTCTTGGTTATAATATATTCTTTCACGATGTCTTTTCACTTGCTCATGTAAATAGTCTCTCAGTAACATAGCCTTACCATTTTACTGGACATACCTAGGTATACCTGAAATGCATTTGATAAATCGATGGAACTTGCACTCAAACTAGGGTTACTTTCCAAAAACACTAAAAACGTTGAGGTGTAAAAACTATGTACTCTACAGCCTTCCTGCCTCAACCAAGTGTATGTTAACACATCCCCACAAGCTATTTTGCATGTGTATGGGGCTGTAGACTCTGGGGAGTATGAGAGTGGTATGTGCTGTCTATCCCAAAAGATCATCATAGGACGCAAAGGAAACATTAAGGAAATAGATAGAAATAGTCAAATGCCAAATGTTAAAATATTTCTCATGCGTTTTTAATATTTACATTGAGATAAATAAGCAAATTATTATAAAATAAAATACAAAAGTTTAGAGAATATTTCAAAATGCTCTTTTTTGCCAGATGCAACCAGATACCAGGAATAAATAGGGGAATTTTCTGGAACCAGCTTGTCTTTCCTTTTTTTATCACCATTGAGTGATGGGGTTGTATTTTATTCAGTCTATTGTACATGTGGGTGTGAATAAGATGGAACTTCTCTCAGAAAGAGAAATGAGCAAAGAATATATGTTGTTAACTTGTCTGAAACATGTTTTCATGTTCTGACTCATTTTTCTTTGTATTGGTATTTCAAGGGATTTTGTTTTTTAATTTGACTATTAAGAAACCTTGATAACTTCAGTGATATCCCATGAAGATAATATAAACAACTGTAATGGAAAATGAGAAGATGATAATAGCAACCAGCACTGTGATATTTCTTGTCAGTGTTCTTTACTATTTAGAATAGTAACAAATCCCATATTAATATGACTTTTTGAACTTTGGCCTTAACTTTGGTGGAAGAAGTTCCTTTCACTTTGCTTATTATCTGTTTGCAATTAAAAACAATGGGGGCTTCCCTGGTGGCACTGTAGTTGAGAGTCCGCCTGCCGATGCAGGGGACACGGGTTCGTGCCCCGGTCCGGGAAGATCCCACATGTCGCGGAGCGGCTGGACCCATGAGCCATGGCCGCTGAACCTGCACATCCGGAGCCTATGCTCCGCAACGGTAGAAGCCACAACAGTGAGAGGCCCGCGTACCGAAAAAACAAAAAAACAAACAAAAAATTAATGACCATACTTTGATATGATCATCTTAGAATTGTATAGAGGGAGGATAGTTATGCAATTATTTACATATCTATGGGTTCAAGGAAGTTTAAAGGCTTGATATTTGAATCCTGTGGAATATAGCCTCCTTTCCCAGAGGGAAATGAACATATACATGTACTAAATGTAGTTTAAAATAAAGCAACACCCGTTCATAGAGGCACCTTCTATTCCAGGCATGTTTAGGTATAGGGAAGGGGAACAAGAGCTATAAAACATAATTCTTGTCTATAAGGAGTTTACAGTTTAGGGGGGTTGAGGGCACTCAATGACTCAACGAGGATGAGCCTGATGCAGGTGTCTACAAGGTCACCCTTGGATAAAGTCTGCTTTAGGAACGACCAGCCTCCTCTTACTCTGTTAAACTCTTTAATGCGGTGTCCAATAACTGAATATCAAGCTAAACACCACTTTAGAAATGTTTCCAGGGGGGCTAACAGCCAACAAGTTAATATGATTCCTACACACTTGACACAACTCACCAGAGGTCTTGAATTCGGTGAGCATGTTGACTTCCTTTAAGAAAGATCACCATTCAAACTTCGAATGCTAAGTTCTAAGAGAATGAAGTAAGTAATAAGCGATATTCAGGTTCAGAGGTGGAAGAGAAAAGAGGTCTCACCTTGAGTACAACATTTTGTTGGATTCTCCAAAGTGGCAAACAATAAGGAGAACACTGACCAGCTAAGACTCTGAAGAAGTTGAGAATTAAGATGAAAGCCTAAGATGGAGGTCAAAATGTTCCCTAGATTTAAGGATACAGTTAGGCTGAAAGGGAAAGTATTGAAAAAGATGTAGAAAATGCTAAACATTTCACAAAAAATTTATTAGAACTAATAAAACAACTTATCAAAGTTTGTTTGCAGAATATGGAATCAACATATACGCATCACTTGCATTTCTGCACATTAACAATGAACAACCCGAAAAGGAAATTAGGAGAACAATTCCATTTACAATAGCATCAAAAAGAATAAAATACTGAGGAATAAGATTAAGCAAAGACATGAAAGACTTGTACACTGAAAACTACAGCATTATTGAAAGAAATTAAGGAAAACATAAATAAATGGAAAGACATCCCACGTTCATGAACTATTGTTAAAATGTCCATATTACACAAAGCTACCTACAGATTTAATGAAATGCCTATCAAAATCCCCTATTTTGGCAGAAATAGAAGAAATGACTTCAAAATTGATATGTAACCACAAAGGACCCTCAACAACCAAAGCAAAATTGAAGACCTCACACTTTCTTTTGAAATGAAGTTTTCTTGTTATTGTGGGTTAAAAATCCAAAGTCCTAAAAGTCCATAAATTATCCTCCTAAATTTACATTTTGGTTCATTTTCAGTGACAGGCCTTTCAGTGCCTGAGTGGCATTGAGGGCTGCTTCAATATCTGTAGCTTGGACTTCTCTCACTGACATGGTGTGGGTATCTCAGAGCCTTGGCTCTTTTACCAGTTGATCAAGTCCCGCATGAACCATGGTCAGAAGGGCCCCACGCTTGCTTGGTTTCATGCTCTGCTATTGCTGTCTTGAAATTCTTAGTGATTTTATCTTTGAACTTACGTTTTGTAAGTAAACTTTATGGGACAATAAAATATACACATGAGCAGAGGAGGCATGTGCAATATGTGTGTTTGCTACCATTCCTGCTGCCCCATTCACATCTAGTTTTCACCCTGCTTATGGTGTGCTTTCCATGACATGCTTATTTGGTACCCATTTGGAGTCTTACTGAGTTCCACCAGAATTCTGTGCTACTGGTCACATCCAAGACTAAGTGAAGGTGTTAAGAGCTCCGGGAGGCCATGCTTTCCATCTGAATCTGAACTTACTTCTAACAGAGAAAGAAAGCAGTTGTTTTTTAAGAAACAAGAATGTCCAAGGAATCTTATCATATCCTTTCTTACTCGTGTTACTTCCCAATATTAGCCAAATACTTCTGCTGAAAAAGATGACATATATGAAAAAGAGAAGAGAGAACAACCCATAGAACCCATTTAGTGCTCACCCTAATCTAGTATGATGTCATCTTATCTCGATTCTATCTGAAAAAAGAATTTACGTGTGCACATTCACAGGTTCCAGGTGAACATGAATTTGGGGAGGACACTATGCACCCCAGTGCAAATACTTTCAACAACACCTTTTCTTTGCAGTTTGAACAAGAGGCACTATATTTTCATTTTGCACTGGAGCCCACACATTATGTCACTTTTTACTGTTAGAGCCCATGTTGGAAAGTGGGGCTTCATGAGACAGCCAAGTGAGTCTGTCAACTGAATTCTAGAATTATCCAGACTTACCCACTTTATTGCAGCAAGTTGGTTCCAGGCAAACCCATGTGAAAGGGGCATGTCCACAGTGGAGCAGAGAACTTTTGTCTCTCTATCACCAGACTCACTCCCAAGATGAAGGAAAGAAGAGCTTAGCAAAGCATGGCCAGTTATTCTTCCCAACTTTGCCAGTCAAGTAGGTCACCTCACCTAGCCAGTGTCAGTGAATATAAGAGCAGGGAGGTTAAAAGTTATACTACTCAAATTCCCTTCACATGCTGGTACCATTAGGAACAAGAAGGGAAATTGTCACTAATGCTTCCCTGTTTTTTTCAATCTCTTAACCCACTCAACTATGCCTTTAAGCCTGTAATTAATGGAATGTGGCTCTCTCTTCAGGAAAAAGAAAAGACCTTTATCAGGACAGTCCTGCTCACACTGTTATGGGGCTACTCATTTGAGTGGCCTCCGGGAACTGCTGGTGGATGCCTTAGAGTTTCATCCCAGAAGTCTCTGATATGGGTGAGAAATTGCCTTAACTTAAAATAACTCCAGGGCTACTCATATCCAACGATCAGAAACAATTTTTTGTTCTACCAGCCATCCACAGCACAGCTAACCATAGAAAGTTCATGAGGTTAAGTGACAAACTAAGATTAAATACATAAAAGCATCCAGTAATACAATTCAGAAATCATAGAAATGTTGCAAATTTGAAAGTACACCTGTGCCAGTATCAAATTCTTTACAGAGAAATTAAAAGGGCACACATTAAACGCTCTTAAGTATTAAGGTCCCAAAGTATTAAAGCCCAATTTTGAAATCAAGTTTCCTTGTTACTGTGGGTTAAAAATCCAAAGTCCTAAATGTCCATAAACCATCCTCCCAAATGTACATTTGGTTCATTCTCAGTGACAGGGCTTTCATTGCCTGAATGGGACTGAGGCCTCCTTCAGTACCTGTAGCTTGGACTTCTGTCACTGACACGGGTGTGGGTTTCTCAGGGCCTTGGCTGTTTTATCAGTTTATCAAGTCTCTCATGAACCATGCTTTTAAAAAGTCCAAAGAGTTACTAAGATACAATTTGATTTTACAGCACTATCCCCCAAATTTGAAAACAATCTCAAAAGCAAGCCAATCAATCCCCCACTCCTCGAAGAGAGAAACTAGGCACACTTTTGTTCCCAGAATCCAGTACAGATTTGACCAAAGAACAAAGCAGAAACTCAATGGCATTTGAGGGAAAGATAAAGTCTCTTTCGTTTTAGCCTCACTAGGATGTCCATTAGTCTATGCCATTTATTTGAAATTTCTGACCTGCGAACTTCGATCCAGGAGGAGTCTTTGAAGCCTGACGTTGATTTGTCACTATGAATTTTCCATGTGCAGTGCACAGCCCTGAGCATCCGTCACACATGGACTCTTGAGTTATCCTTCCTCTTTGATGACCTTGTGGTTCACACTGCAGTACTGAACTGATTACGGGTTCTGTGAAGTGACATTACACCTCCAGTTGTGATGTGTAGATTTGACAGTCCTAGGCAGCCATGGCCAATTTCACTGCCTCCTGCTATGGAACTGCATAGACCAAAGGCGGCTGCCTTTAAGAGAATATTTCTTTCTCCAACATAATTGACAAATCCAGTGTCAGCTTGGGTCCACATGTAAAGGGAGTCACTTCAGCCTATGGCAGCCATATGTGTCAATGCCAAGTTCTACAAAACATGTTTTCCTTACAATTGAGTCTTTGTCTCAGTCAAGCCTGCTTGGGAAAAATTGTACCTGAAGACTAAGGCAAGGTGGACGGCTGCCTGAGACTTTCCTGCCCTGTAAACTCCTGCACACTCTCAAGTCAAGTGCCAGGTAAAGGTCTCTGTATACTAAAGACCCTCCAGGTGCCTTATTCATTCTGCTCCAGGTATTGCTCAGTCACCTGCAACTCCCTAACGCCCTTTTACTTTATGTCAGACCTTTACTTAATTGGCTCGAAAGAAACAGCCACTCTCCCACACCATAAGCTGCAGCCATCAGCCAAAATCAAAGTATCTTACGGCTGGTATAGTGGGTTGGGTGGTGGCCCCCAAAATGATATATCCATGTCCTAATCCTTGACTGTTACCTCATTTGGAAAAAAAAAAAGTTTTGCAAATGTCATTAAGGATCTTGAGATGGGATTTCCATCCTATATTATCTGGATGGGTCCTAAATAGAATGAGAATTGTCCTTATTATACAAGAAGGGCAGAGGGACATTTGAGACAGACAAAAGAGAAGATACAGACAAAGAAAGGGGGTGATGTGAAGACAGAGACAAGAACTGAGTGATGTGGCCTCAAGCCAAGGAAGATGGCAACCACCAGAAGTTGAAAGAGGCAAGGGATAGAATCTCCCCTAGAGCATCTGTAGGGAGGGCTGCCTTGCTGACACCTTGATATCACACTTCTGGCCTCTACAACTGTGAGATAGTACATTTCTATTGTGTTAAGCCTCCAAGTTTATTAGTCTCCCAGCAAGCACGGGACACTTATACAGCATGCCTTAAACGTTTTCTAGGCTTCAGCAGTTTACTGCACAAACCTAAATATTTTCAAACAGTCAAAGGTCTCAACATCTCACCATACATTAAAAACCAAGGCACTAGACTACCTTCCTTGGCAGTAACAAAATATCTTCCACATGGACATTTTGCTAAAATGTCTGCTCCTTTCTTTTCATTTCTCAGTGTTCCCAGGTAATGCACCAAGCGTTAGGGTCTTTTAATTACCTTCCAGGAAGTACAATGCCTTAATTCCATTTGGTTTGGAATAAATTAGGAAATAAGATAAAAGCGAAAAGATGGAGGGCCGAATATTCCTGTTACTGTTGATAGCCCTGGCTTGAGAATCCAGTTTCAATAAGATGATCACATAACGGAACCCCAGAATTGGGCAGATTTACTAACTAGTAATACACAGAATGAGAGAAACAGAAGACACTCACTCACACTCTCAAGGGAGAGGACAGAATTAGTCAAGGCAAGCATGCTCACTTAATTCTTTTCAAGATTTCTATTTAAGTCACTTGATCACCCTAGGACAGAGTCAGTAAAGAAGCAGGGCTGAAAAGAACCTAAGAGCTCTCTTGACAGGACTGAAACAGCAGGAGCAGGAAAGGAACATTCTGTCACTCCCCACCACCACCACCCCAGCAGTGAAAAATGATCATCCACATTGACAATGTAAAAGAAATCAGAAACAGACCCCTCCACATGCCTCAAAGGGAACATGCAGACCTGTATGCTTCTGGATTTTCTCACGAAAACCCCACACAATTTCTTTACTATTTCAGCCCTGTATGGCCTAGCCCTACCCTCATACCTGTTTTTCTTGGTTTACTAATAAAGAAACATAGGTGGAAATAAAGAAGAGCTATCAGGTAAAAAGATATAAAATAGTGGGAAAAATATTATAAGTAGAGTCAAGTACCACCACCATTTACTAGAAGTGAACTTTCAGCACCGACATTAATACTTTTTCCTGTTATATCTGTAAAGTGATAATAAGTAAAATGTACATAACAATTTTTAATTTATTCAAATCTCATTTTTATAACTACTTCACAACAAGTAACATGCTAAGGCAACATCAATAGATGAAAAAAGGTAGTCCCTAGCCCCAAGGAATGTTGCCCAGGAGAACACAGAGATATGTAAAAAATACAATCACAATACAGTGTAGGGGGCTTCCCTGGTGGTGCAGTGGTTGAGAGTCTGCCTTCCGATGCAGGGGACACGGGTTCGTGCCCCGGTCCGGGATGATCCCACATGCCGCGGAGCGGGTGGGCCCGTGAGCCATGGCCGCTGGGCCTGTGCGTCCGGAGCCTGTGCTCCGCAACGGGAGAGGCCACAACAGTGAGAGACCCGCATACCGCAAAAACAAAAAAATAAAAAAAAAAAACAATTAACGACTATACTTTGATATGATCATCTTAGAATTGTATAGAGGGAGGATAGTTATGCAATTATTTATATATCTATGGGTTCAAGGAAGTTTAAAGGCTTGATAAAGGTTTAAAGGTCTCACGGACCGCAAGAAAAAAACAATACAGTGTAGTGAGTGCAACAATCAGGCATGCAGAAGTGCAAGGTAGCAAAAAGGAGCGTGTGATCACAGCACTAAAAAGAAGACTGTACAAAAGACATAATATGTAAATTGAGTTTTGAAAAATGAAGTGGGCTTCCCAGGTGCCCCATAGGGAGAGGGGAATTCTTGGAGGAGAGAAAAACATAAATGAAGACAGTGAATTGTTCATATAATCCAGAAGTGAAGTAGGTAATGGCAGGAGAAATGATTGGACACAGGCGTCATGAATACTTGCATGTCTGCATTTTAGCAAGTCCATTCTAAAGGAAACTCTGAGGATCAACTCGGGGCTCAGGGGCCACGGGGAAACAGAACTAGTCATTCCTGCAAGAAACCTTGGAACCAGTTTCTACAACCCACCAGAAAAACGACTTCACAGGCAATGTGGTACACAGGAAGGGCTTGTTTCTGCATTTGTTTGTTTTTAGTTCATTAGGCCTCACTTAAAATTCTGATTCCACAATGCACTTGCTTTGGGATCTTGAACAACACTCATAACCTCTGCAAGTTTCAGTACAGTAAGTTTATGTGATTACGTTCATCTGTAATATCCCTGTGTTGCAATCTTAATTAAGATTAATTCATCTTAATCTCAAATTCAGATCAAACACTAGTTCCTCTGTGACTTTTCCTCTGAACTGATTCAAAAGCCTTCTCTCCCATCCTCATTTGGCTTCTCTTCTCTTCTGGAATCCCATAAGAACTTCTATGACCTCTTTGGTTTTTTGTTGTTGTTGTTTGTTTGTTTTTTAATTGAAGTATAGTTGATTTACAATGTCATGTCAGTTTCAGGTGTATAGCACAGTGATTCCATTTTCAGATTCTTTTCCCTTATAAGTTATTACAAAAGATTGAGTATAGTTCTCTGTGCCATAGAGGAGATCCTTGTATCAATTCTATGCCTTCTCTGAATGACCGTAGCACTTGTTGTCTGTATCATTTTTATATCTGTTGTGGCTTTGTGACTGAAAATGAAAATTTTCTATTTGTTCATGTCCTGACCCTTACTTAAAAATGTGTTCATTTATCTATTTCATATTTATTGACTACATCTTAGACACCGTGTTAACTGCTTGTTCTAGATGTTAGTAAAATATAGATCTTCCTGCTCAAAGGGTCACAGTATTTGTGGGAAAACAATAAAATGAACAACCTATGTCTCAAATAGCTTTGTACTTCCCAAAGAGAACATACCTCGTAGGTACAATAAATATATGTATTATATGTAAATGTATAAATAGTTAATGGCATTAAAAACTTGAGATAACTGCTTTTCTATTCTGAGGAAATGATGATTATATTTCACCAGGAGCTCAATACCACTCTGAGAATGAGGGCTTAACCCCCGTCCTGACTCACTGCATCGCTTTCTTATATGAAAATGGACAAGTCTGTACATACTCTCTACAAAAAGGCTTATCTGGCATGAATTTCAGATAGCAAGAAGAAAAAGTAAAGAGGTTCAGAGAAGCATCCAGAAGCTCAGATGATTATCTGGCACTAATACAACTTGCTTGACAGGAAAATAGAGCTGTAAATCTCACAAAATTAGATGATCTTTTAAGAATTTCAAAACCTCCTGCTATTAATTAGAAATCCTAGAAGAACCACTTCTTTTAAAGCATACTGATAATATGCTTTACAGCTTAATATTCAGAAGCCTATGTTTTGGCTAAGTGAGCTTCAGGAAAGAAGGAAACTTGTGGTTCTTTTCCATCTACTCTGGAACCTCTGGTCAAAACATCTACTTCTGTGCTCAGCCATCTTATCATCTGTAAAATGGAGGCAACTCTAAGAAAACATAGTTACAGAGATGTTGCACAGTTTCCTGTGTCATTGTCTTCATTTGATTCAGAAAACCAATGACATCTAAGCTGCTACTGCAAAGAGTGCAGTGTTACTTGGGGTCATCTAGTGCAGCTCTGTCAAAGTAAAGAAAAGGAAAGGGGCCTAGAATAACTAAAATTTTCCCAAGAGGACACTACTATTTTATGGTAAATCTGAGTCAAGAACCCTGATCTCTTTGATGCCATTCCATTGTTCTTTCGTTGGGTTATGAACAACCCAGAGAAAGAAAGAGAAATAAAACTCCTATGTGCTGTGTCACCGGTACAGGACATGACAAGATTGGAATTGGAGAACTACATATTAACAGATATTTGGGAAATTCTTCAAACTAATTAAGATATATACCAGGTACATAAAAACCATATGTTTTCTCAAGATGATTCTGTGGAATGAACAGAACTGGTAACTGAAGGTGTCTGTGTGCTGCAATTACAAACAGGATGGGTGAATGCTTGTTTTCTGGCACCTTTAAGACTCCATCCCAATATACACATTAAAATAAAATTAACATTTCAACTGGGTCATATTTAATTCTGCATGCACTTGTAGGGCAGCAAAATATTCCATATATCATTCAAGTTGTCACTCACTTTTTTTTTTTTTTAAACATCTTTATTGGGGTATAATTGCTTTACAATGGTGTGTTAGTTTCTGCTTTATAACAAAGTGAATCAGCTATATATATACATATGTTCCCATATGTCTTCCCTCTTGCGTCTCCCTCCCTCCCACTCTCCCCATCCCACCTTTCCAGGCTGTCACAAAGCACCGAGCTAATATCCCTGTGCCTTGCAGCTGCTTCCCCCCAGCTATCTACCTTACTACGTTTGTTAGTGTGTATATGTCCATGACTCTCTCTCGCCCTGTCAAAACTCACCCTTCCCCCTCCCCATATCCTCAAGTCCGTTCTCCAGTAGGTCTGCGTCTTTATTCCTGTCTTACCCCTAGGTTCTTCATGACATTTTTTTCCCTTAAATTCCATATATATGTGTTAGCATACGGTATTTGTCTTTTTCTTTCTGACTTACTTCACTCTGTATGACAGATTCTAGGTCTATCCATCTCATTACAAATAGCTCAATTTCATTTCTTTTTAAGGCTGAGTAATATTCCATTGTGTATATGTGCCACATCTTCTTTATCCATTCATCCGATGATGGGCGCTTAGGTTGTTTCCATGTCCTGGCTATTGTAAATAGAGCTGCAATGAACATTTTGGTACATGACTCTCTTTGAATTTTGGTTTTCTCAGGGTATATGCCAAGTAGTGGGATTGCTGGGTCATATGGTAATTCTATTTGTAGTTTTTTAAGGAACCTCCATACTGTTCTCCATAGTGGCTGAACCAATTCACATTCCCACCAGCAGTGCAAGAGTGTCCCCTTTTCTCCACACCCTCTCCAGCATTTATTGTTTCTAGATTTTTTGATGATGGCCATTCTGACTGGTGTGAGATGATATCTCATTGTAGTTTTGATTTGCATTTCTCTAATGATTAATGATGTTGAGCATTCTTTCATGTGTTTGTTGGCATTCTGTATATCTTCTTTGGAGAAATGTCTATTTAGGTCTTCTGCCCATTTTTGGATGGGGTTGTTTGTTTTTTTGTTATTGAGCTGCATGAGCTGCTTGTAAATTTTGGAGATTAATCCTTTGTCAGTTGCTTCACTTGAAAATGTTTTCTCCCATTCTGAGGGTTGTCTTTTGGTCTTGGTTATGGTTTCCTTTGCTGTGCAAAAGCTTTGAAGTTTCATTAGGTCCCATTTGTTTATTTTTGTTTTTATTTCCATTACTCTAGGAGGTGGGTCAGAAAGGATCTTGCTGTGATTTATGTCATAGAGTGTTCTTCCTATGTTTTCTTCTAAGAGTTTGATAGTTTCTGGCCTTACATTTAGGTCTTTAATCCATTTTGAGCTTATTTTTGTGTATGGTGTTAGGGAGTGATCTAATCTCATACTTTTACATGTACCTGTCCAGTTTTCCCAGCACCATTTATTGAAGAGGCTGTCCTTTCTCCACTGTACATTCCTGCCTCCTTTATCAAAGATAAGGTGTCCATATGTGCGTGGGTTTTTCTCTGGGCTTTCTATCCTGTTCCACTGATCTATCTTTCTGTTTTTGTGCCAGTACCATACTGTCTTGATTACTGTTGCTTTGTAATATAGTCTGAAGTCAGGGAGCCTGATTCCTCCAGCTCCTTTTTTTCGTTCTCAAGATTGCTTTGGCTATTCGGGGTCTTTTGTGTTTCCATACAAATTGCGAAATTTTTTGTTCTAGTTCTGTGAAAAATGCCAGTGGTAGTTTGATAGGGATTGCATTGAATCTGTAGATTGCTTTGGGTAGTAGAGTCATTTTCACAATGTTGATTCTTCCCATCCAAGAACATGGTATATCTCTCCATCTATTTGTATCATCTTTAATTTCTTTCATCAGTGTCTTATAATTTTCTGCATACAGGTCTTTCATCTCCTTAGGTAGGTTTATTCCCAGATATTTTATTCTTCTTTTTGCAATGGTAAATGGGAGTGCTTTCTTGATTTCACTTTCAGATTTTTCATCATTAGTATATAGGAATGCCAGAGATTTCTGTGCATTAATTTTTTATCCTGCTACTTTACCAAATTCATTGATTAGCTCTAGTAGTTTTCTGGTAGCATCTTTAGGATTCTCTATGTATAGTATCATGTCATCTGCAAACAGTGACAGCTTTACTTCTTCTTTTCCGATTTGGATTCCTTTTATTTCCTTTTCTTCTCTGATTGCTGTGGCTAAAACTTCCAAAACTATGTTGAATAAGAGTGGTGAGAGTGGGCAACCTTGTCTTGTTCCTGATCTTAGTGGAAATGCTTTCAGTTTTTCACCATTGAGGATGATGTTTGCTGTGGGCTTGTCATATATGGCCTTTATTATGCTGAGGAAAGTTCCCACTATGCCTACTTTCTGGAGGGTTTTTATCATAAATGGGTGTTGAATTTTGTCGAAAGCTTTCTCTGCATCTATTGAGATGATCATATGGTTTTTCTCCTTCAATTTGTTAATATGGTTTATCACATTGATAGATTTGCGTATATTGAAGAATCCTTGCATTCCTGGAATAAACCCCACTTGATCATGGTGTATGATCCTTTTAATGTGCTGTTGGATTCTGTTTGCTAGTATTTTGTTGAGGATTTTTGCATCTATGTTCATCAGTGATATTGGCCTGTAGTTTTCTTTCTTTGTGACATCCTTGTCTGGTTTTGGTATCAAGGTGATGGTGGTCTTGTAGAAGGAATTTGGGAGTGTTCCTCCCTCTGCTATATTTTGGAAGAGTTCGAGAAGGATAGGTGTTAGCTCTTCTCTAAACGTTTGATAGAATTCACCTGTGAAGCCATCTGGTCCTGGGCTTTCGTTTGTTGGAAGATTTTTAATCACAGTTTCAATTTCAGTGCTTGTGATTGGTCTGTTCATATTTTCTATTTCTTCCTGATTCAGTCTTGGCAGGTTGTGCATTTCTAAGAATTTGTCCATTTCTTCCAGATTGCCCATTTTATTGGCATAGAGTTGCTTGTAGTAATCTCTCATGATTTTTTTTATTTCTGCAGTGTCAGTTGTTACTTCTCCTTTTTCATTTCTAATTCTATTGATTTGAGTCTTCTCCCTTTTTTTCTTGATGAGTCTGGCTAGTGGTTTATCTATTTTGTTTATCTTCTCAAAGAACCAGCTTTTAGTTTTATTGATCTTTGCTATCGTTTCCTTCATTTCTTTTTCATTTATTTCTGATCTGATATTTATGATTTCTTTCCTTCTGCTAGCTTTGGGGTTTTTTTGTTCTTCTTTCTCTAATTGCTTGAGGTGCAAGGTTAGGTTGTTTATTCGAGATGTTTCCTGCTTCTTAAGGTGGGCTTGTATTGCTATAAACTTCCCCCTTAGAACTGCTTTTGCTGCATCCCATAGGTTTTGGGTCGTTGTGTCTCCATTGTCATTTGTTTCTAGGTATTTTTTTATTTCCTCTTTGATTTCTTCAATGATCACTTCATTATTAAGTAGTGTATTGTTTAGCCTCCATGTGTTTGTATTTTTTACATATCTTTTCCTGTAATTGATATCTAGTCTCATGGCGTTGTGGTCAGAAAAGATACTTGATACAATTTCAGTTTTCTTAAATTTACCAAGGCTTGATTTGTGACCCAAGATATGATCTATCCTGGAGAATGTTCCATGAGCACTTGAGAAAAATGTGTATTCTGTTGTTTTTGGATGGAGTGTCCTATAAGTATCAATTAAGTCCATCTTGTTTAATGTATCATTTAAAGCTTGTGTTTCCTTATTTATTTTCATTTTGGATGATCTGTCCATGGGTGAAAGTGGGGTGTTAAAGTCTCCTACTATGAATGTGTTACTGTTGATCTCCCCTTTTATGGTTGTTAGTATTTGCCTTATGTATTGAGGTGCTCCTATGTTGGGTGCATAAATATTTACAATTGTTATATCTTCTTCTTGGATCGATCCCTTGATCATTATGTAGTGTCCTTCTTTGTCCCTTTTAATAGTCCTTATTTTAAAGTCTATTTTGTCTGATATGAGAATTGCTACTCCAGCTTTCTTTTGGTTTCCATTTGCATGGAATATTTTTTTCCATCCCCTTACTTTCAGTCTGTATGTGTCTCTAGGTCTGAAGTAGGTCTCTTGTAGACAGCATATATAAGGGTCTTGTTTTTGTATCCATTCAGCCAATCTGTGTCTTTTGGTGGGAGCATTTAGTCCATTTACATTTAAGGTAATTATCGATATGTATGTTCCTATTCCCATTTTCTATATTGTTTTGGGTTCGCTACTATAGGTCGTTTCCTTCTCTTGTGTTTCTTGTCTAGAGAAGTTCCTTTAGCATTTGTTGTAAAGCTGGTTTGGTGGTGCTGAACTCTCTCAGCTTTTGCTTGTCTGTGAAGGTTTTAATTTCTCCATCAAATGTGAATGTGAATGAGATCCTTGCTGGGTAGAGTAGTCTTGGTTGCAGGCTTTTCTCCTTCATCACTTTCAGTATGTCCTGCCTCACCCTTCTGGCTTGTAGGGTTTCTGCTGAGAGATCAGCTGTTAACCTTATGGGGATTCCCTTGTGTGTTATTTGTTGTTTTTCCCTTGCTGCTTTTAATATGCTTTCTTTGTATTTAATTTTTGACAGTTCGATTAATATGTGTCTTGGCATATTTCTCCTTGTATTTATCCTGTATGGGACTCTCTGTGCTTCCTGGACTTGATTAACTATTTCCTTTCCCATATTAGGGAAGTTTTCAATATAATCTCTTCAAATATTTTCTCAGTCCCTTTCTTTCTTTCTTCTTCTTCTGGAACCCCTATAATTCGAATGTTGGTGCATTTCATGTTGTCCCAGAGGTCTCTGAGACTGTCCTCAGTTCTTTTCATTCTTTTTTCTTTATTCTGCTCTGCAGTAGTTATTTCCACTACTTTATCTTCCAGGTCACTTATCCGTTCTTCTGCCTCAGTTATTCTGCTATTGATCCTATCTAGAGTGCTTTTAATTTCATTTATTGCATTGTTCTTCGTTGCTTGTTTCATCTTTAGTTCTTGTAGGTCCTTGTTAACTGTTTCTTGCATTTTGTCCATTCTACTTCCAAGATTTTGGATCATCCTTACTATCATTATTCTGAATTCTTTTTCAGGTAGATTGCCTATTTCCTCTTCATTTGTTAGGTCTGGTGGGTTTTTATCTTGCTCCTTCATCTGCTGTGTGTTTTTCTCTCTTCTCATTTTGCTTATCTTACTGTGTTTGGGGTCTCCTTTTTGCAGGCTGCACTTTCGTAGTTCCCGTTGTTTTTGATGTCTGTCTCCAGTGGCTAAGGTTGTTTCAGTGGGTTGTGTAGGCTTCCTGGTGGAGGGGACTAGTGCCTGTGTTGTGGTGGATGCGGCTGGATCTTGTCTCTCTAGTGGGCAGGTTCATGTCTGGTGGTGTGTTTTGGGGTGTCTGTGGCCTTATTATGATTTTAGGTAGCCTCTCTGCTAATGGGTGGGGTTGTGTTCCTGTTTTGTTGGCATAGGTTGTCCAGCACTGTGGCTTGCTGGTCGTTGAGTGAAGCTGGGTGCTGGTGTTAAGATGGAGGTCTCTGGGAGATTTCCACCGTTTAATATTATGTGGAGCTGGGAGGTCTCTTGTTGACCAGTGTCCTGAAGTTGGCTCTCCTACCTCAGAGGCAGAGCCCTGACTCCTGGGCTGGAGCACCAAGAGCCTTTCATCCACACAGCTCAGAATAAAAGGGAGAAAAAGTAGAGAGAATTAGTAGAAGTATGAGTAAAGAAAGGAGGAAAGGAAGGAAGGAAGAAAGAAGCAAAGAAGGAAAGAAAGGAGGGAGGGAGGGAGGGAGGGAGGAAGGAAGGAAGGAGGGAAAGAAGGAAAAAAGACAGAAAGAAAGAAGATACAGTAAAAATAAAATAAAGTATAATATAGTTATTGAATTAAAAAATATTTAAAAAAAAAAAAAAGGGACGGATAGAACCTTAGGACAAATGTTGGAAGCAAAGCTATACAGAGAAAATCTTACACAGAAGCATACACATACACCTTCACAAAAAGAGGTAAAGGGGGAAAAATCATAAATCTTGCTCTCAGAGACCACCTCCTCAATTTGGGGTGATTCGTTGTCTAAAGGAGGGAAGGAAGGAAGGAAAGAAAGAAAGAATGAAGGTAAAGTATAATAAAGTTATTACAATTAAACTTAATTATTAAGAAAAAGAATTTTTAAAAAAAATCATGGACGGATAGAGCCCTAGGACAAATGGTGGAAGCAAGAGTATACAGACAAGATCTCACACAGAAGCATACACGTACACATTCACAAAAAGAGGAAAAGGGAAAAAAAATCATAGATCTCGCTCCTAAATTCCACCTCTTCAATTGGGATCATTCCTTGTCTATTCAGGTATTCCACAGATGCAGGGTATATCAAGTTGATTGTGGAGCTTTAATCCGCTGCTTCTGTGGCTGCTGGGAGAGATTTCCCTTTCTCTTCTTTGTTCTCACAGCTCACAGGAGCTCAGCTTTGGATTTGGCCCTGCCTCTGCGTGTAGGTCGCTGGAGGGCGTCTGTTTTTTCGCTCAGACAGGACGGGGTTAAAGGAGCCGCTGATTCGGGGGCTCCAGCTCACTCAGGCCGGGGGTTGGGGGATTGGGGAAGGAGGGGCACTGCGTGCGGGGCGGGCCTGCGGCGGCAGAGGTGTCGTGACGTTGCGGCAGAGGCCGGCGTGACGTTGCACCAGCCTGAGGCCCATCGTGCGTTGTCCCGGGGAAGTTGTCCCTGGATCCCGGGAACCTGGCAGTGGCGGGCTGCACAGGCTCCGCGGAAGAGGGGTGTGGAGAGTGACCTGTGCTCGCACACAGGCCCCTTGGTGGTGGCAGCAGCCGCCTTAGCGTCTCCCGCCCGTCTCTGGGGTCCGCGGTTTTAGCCGCGGCTCGCGCCCGTCTCTGGGGTTTGCGCTTTCAGCCGCGGCTCGTGCCCGTCTCTGGGGTTCGCGCTTTTAGCCGCGGCTCGCGCCCGTCTCTGAGGTTCGCGCTTTTAGCCGCGGCTGGCGCCCGTCTCTGTGGTTCGCGCTTTTAGCCACGGCTCGCGCCCGTCTCTGGAGATCCTTTAAGCAGCGCTCTTAAACCCCTCTCCTCGCGCACCAGGAAACAAAGAGGGAAGAAAAAGTCTCTTGCCTCTTCGGCAGGTGCAGGCTTTTCCCCGAACTCCCTCCCGGCTAGTCGTGGTGCACTAACCCCTTCAGGCTATGTTCAAGCCGCCAACCCCAGTCCTCTCCCTGAGCTCCGTCCAAAACCAAAACCCGAGCCTCAGCTCGCAGCCCCGCCAGCCCCGGCGGGTGAGCAGACAAGCCTCTCGGGTTGGTGAGTGCTGGTCGGCACCGATCGTCTGTGCAGGAATCTCCCCGCTTTGCCCTCCGCACCCGTCGCTGTGCACTACTCCGTGGTCCCGAAACTACCCCCTCCGCCTCCCGCAGTCTCCGCCCGCGGAGGGGCTTCCTAGTGTGTGGAAACTTTTCCTCCTTCACAGCTCCCTCCCACTGGTGCAGGTGCCGTCCTTATTCTTTTGTCTCTGTTTTTTCTTTTTTTCTTTTGCCCTACCCAGGTACGTGGGGAGTTTCTTGCCTTTTGGGAGGTCTGAGGTCTTCTGCCAGCCTTCAGTAGGAGTTCTGTAGGAGTTGTTCCACGTGTGGATGTATTTCTGGTGTATCCATGGGGAGGAAGGCGATCTCTGCATCTTACTCTCCCGCCATCTTCCCGTAGCCTCTGTCACTCACTTTTGTTTTGTTTTGTTTTCTTTTTGCGGTACTCGGGCCTCTCACTGTTGGGGCCTCTCCCATTGCGGAGCACAGGCTCTGGACGCGCAGGCTCAGCGGCCATGCCTCATGGGCCTAGCCGCTCCACGGCATTTGGGATCTTCCCGGACCGGGGCACGAACCCATGTCCCCTGCATCGGCAGGCAGACTCAACCACTGAGCCACCAGGGGAGCCCGTCACTCACTTTTTAACTTGAGTTTTAATTTCTAAAAGTCTTTCCAAACACAAAACAGAGGTGGGAAAATGGTATATGGAAGCTGCAGAGATGAAATTAGCTTACTTCATTCGGCATAAAGATGAATACCCAAACAACTTCTGCATAGCTGAAAGTGTCCAAATCTACTGTCTTCATTTTGTAGTCAAGTCTTCTGGAAAAAAATGCTAACGCAATCCTAATTACCCAAATGCCCCATATCTGTTTCAGTAAGTATTGCTACATATTATGGAAATTTTTCTCAGTGACAGAGAAAGACATCCTGGCCAAGCATCCCCCTGCCCATGACACAGAGATGATGGTCTCAAGCTACCTTGAAGGTGTTGGAGCCCACGTTATCCATTACTAATATTAATGGAGGACAAAACTTCATATTCTGTTTGCTGTGTGTTTGTTAAATCACTTCTTCCCTTCATTAAAATGGATGACACATAATTGAGCCTGTAGTGTGTGTATCATTGGAAACTGAACACATTTCTGTTGGTTTTATTAACGTCATAGGTTTCTAGGGAGGGTCTACTAAATAACTAAGTCTAGTTTCACAGTTACAAATAAATTACGATGTAACTTTGAATAAATTAAGCTCATCATAAAGGAAGGATACTGATAGTTGCTACTACCCCTTCCTTGAGGGGCTCTTGTAAAGCACTAAATAAAGTAACAGAGGTTTACATGCATGCATATATTTTCAATGATATTTGTATACACTTAAAAAGAACTCTACAGAATGCATTATAAAAACCTTGATGCTGTGTGTCCCTAGTTCCCAGCTCTATCATTAAAACTATTTAAATGAACAAAATGTTATCTATTAGGATAGCTATTAGAGTACTCCAAATACTATTTCTTGCAGTATGCTGTCCTAACCATTTGCCTTCCTCTTCTCATTAGTCCTTAATTCAGAAACCCGAGAGATTTGTTCATTAATTTATGAACATATTTCTTCATTCAGCCAAGAAAATTGATTGATCCCTTACCAAATTTCAGGCACCCTTCTTCAGTATGTTTTATAGGCATGTTCAAGAAACACGGCAGTGATTAACACAGATGAATATAGCCTCTCTCGAGCTGAGGGGAGAGACAAAAGTAAAGAAGCAAATATAAAATCATAGGTATAAATACATAAATAAAAATTGAATAAATGGGTAGAATAACTAGTATATCAGGTAAGTGCTGGAGAAAAACAGCAAGCAGGGAAGGGAGATGGAGATTGTTACCTGGTAGGAAGAGGCTGCGATCTGAAACTAAGTGATCACTGAGGGCTTTCTGGGGAAGATAAAATTTAAGAGGGAACCTAAGTTTGTGAGAGGGAGCAAGGTGCATATCTAGGATGTAAATAGTACAGGCAGAGGGAACAGTCAGATGGAAAGGCAATGAGGCAAGAGTGGGTTTGGAGTATCTAAGGAGCAGAAAGGATGTCAGTGTGTGGAAAACAGAGGGAGCAAAGTGGAGAGGAGAAGGAAACAGTCAGAGATAAAACAGAGGCCCAGATTTCTAGGGCTGTGGAGGCACTTGGAGGACTTTGCTTTTCCTGTGAAGAAGCCATTGAAGAGACTTGAGTGATATGATCTGACTTATGTTTTAACAGGATCTCTCTGGATGCCATGTTCATTAGGGACTGCAGGAGAATAAGGATAAGCCCCAGAAGATTAACAGTTGATTCAAAGAAGTGATTACTCAAACATCGTCCCCCTCCTCAGTGAGGACGCAGAACAGGGATCGGCAAATACTGGCCACAAATCAAATCAGGCTCTCAGTCTGGAACTGTGTGACTGTGAGCTAATAATTGTTCTCACATTCAGACACTTTGTTGAAGAAGAAAGAGGAGGAGAAGTTACAGAAACTGTATGTGTCCCACAGAGCCTAAGATATCTAAAATCCAGAAAATGCTTTCCAACACCTGATGGAAGGCATCTGGCTGGTAGGAGGTCCTCAGCAAAATTTGGAAGAGGAGTACATGAGTCAGTTAGTTCCTGAAAACACTGTAAAGTGATAGGTGTCAAGAAACATTTATGCCTTCACCCTTAACCTTCACAAATGATGCCATTTCCATTGAGCTATTGAAAAGTATAATCTGGCTTTCAAAACAATAAACCAGAGGGCATTTTCTCACATAGGCAAGGTCATAAACAACTGTCAGCTAAAGTTGAAATAGCAACAAATCAAATAATAACAAAAAACATCTTTGTAGATTTTTAAAACTTACAAAGTATTTTCATGTCCATTATCTAATTTAATCCTCAAATCAATGCCATGAGATAGTTATTATTTTCCCATTAGAAATGAGCACATATTAAATGCTTAGTGATTGCTCAAGAAAAGCTGAAATCTTGAGTGTTATCTCTATTAATGCCAAGGTTGGGTTTTTTCCCATGGGAACACTGGATGCTAAAATCAACAGGGATTTTCAGCTCAAGATAGAAGACTAGGAAATATATTTACTTTCTGGTCCTCCTGAAACAATATTTAAATAAAACTGTAGAAATACCAAAAGTAATCAACGAATAAAAGCCAAGACATTTTGGAAGTCATCAACCACAGAAAGATTTCAACACATTTTGACAAGGCAAACAATGAAATGGAGGGGCCATGAATAAAATAATGAAGAAAAGACTGACCCTAAGTAGGGTCTGCACAAAGCCAGTCAGCTTTTGCTGAGCTCTGGTTATAGTAAAGGGCAGAGGAAAGAAGAGGGGCTGAAAACAAGTAGACAAAATTCATTTTAGGAAAAAAGTTCATTTAATGAGATCCAGGGAACACTCAGCCTGCTGCGATACTCACTCGTGTATTACAGTGGATTGTTGGTAAGCAAGACAAGAAAACAGGGAACAAACAAACAAAAATCTAGACACTGTTTCTTACTGAACTCTTCTCAAATGAGATCAAGAAATTATGGTTCAATGCCATAGCTGTAAATCATTTCTGCTCTTGGAGAGGTTAGAAAGGGCTTATAATATTTACCCTTTTTTTTCAGACAGAATTTAGGTTTGAGCAAAAGCTTTTGTGTCCTCCAACCTCAAAGTTTATTGTGGATGGAAGTCCAAATTTGCTTTGAGATACCATAAAAAGAATCTCATGATCAGAGGGTCAAACTACTTTTGGAATATATGAATTATGCCCAGAGTTATTTTAAATATATAAAACATATAAATTTTAACTGATCTATATGATTCTGGGTTCTGAAACTTCTACATGTTACATGTCCGATATATAACACACAATGTCAGTCCCAGGAGAGAGAAAACACACCAATGAAGCAAGCCAAAGAAACAAGATTTGAACAAGGTCAAGTGATGTGTAGACCAAAACCAGGATTTTTCAATTCTTTTCTGTCCTGATGTAGCTTCCAGCTCCTGAATAACAACACATGTTTCCCTTGTCCTAGACACACAAGAGTATGTCTCCTCTCTGGGGCCTAAGAAACTTTAGAGTTACATATGTGTGTGTAGTAAAGAGTGGACCCAGCAGGCATACTCACTATGACCAAATTTAGTTGATCGTACTTTATTTTAAACCAGTACATCGCTCCATGCTGAAGTTGCAATAAATGATATATTTGCTTTCTAGACATGAATGAGATGCCATACTGGATATACTCCAGGAAGGCCAGAGAACCTGGCTTCTAATCCAAACAGAATAATTCATTGATGAATTCCTTTCAGGATAGCCCATGATTTATCTAGAATATAAGCTTTATACACCTGGATCCTTCAAACTAGACCAAAGGGAAAAATCTAGGCTGCAAGCCTCAGTTAGAAATGTGGGATGGTGCTATGCTGACAACTGGTGGTCCCTGACCTATCTTCTGAGATTAAAACCCAGTGTGGTGGATGACCAATTCACGCGTTGAACAAATGAACACCTCCTACAGGGCAGTGTATGTGTTCATTACAGGTATGGCACTTAGGGCTAAGTATCATAAAGACTTCAAGAATAAAAGAAAAAGTAACACATGAAGCATATATGATAAGGAGGCACCAGAGTCCAGAGCACGAGCTCTGGAATCACACAGTCTTGGTTCAAATCCCGGCTAAGCCAGTACCATCTGTATATCCTGAAGAACAGTTGAAGGTTTAAATGTTGTTTTACCAAATTTCGAAAAACAAGTGAAGAAAGAACCTATCTGCCAGGAAGGGACATCGTGGGGGTGCAGCATCCAATCGTGTCAGGGCTCTGCATCCCCTGCTCGGAAACCTTCACCGCCTGGCTCATGGTGATGCTGGCAGCTCAGCAGTCATGGAGAAGGTGCTCCTGTCTCCAGGGCTCGCACACAAGTTGGAGAGGTCCATGGAGGAGGCGGGACACAGCCTGGCAAGCTCTGGGTGCCTTCTGCACTCAACTCTGAGCAGGCTCTGGCCTCTGGGCCCCGTTGCGGGGAAGGGCTGGCCGATACATACCCAGGGCTGAGGGGCCTGCAGAGCTGGTGCCCAGGCAGGGTGAGCTCTGGAGGAGAAGGCTTCCACAGTCCCCAACAGTCTCCGCATGGTGGCCCATCCAGTGCCAAACACCTGCCACCCACAGCGAGAAGTCCCAGCCACTAGAAAGTCCAGGAGTCAGGCTCTTTGCCCTTGGGCCAGGTTTCTCCAGGGGCTGGGGTTTCTTGGGGCCCCCAGCCCATCCCTTGACCCGCCTGCCCTTGCTCTGTGACACGTACAATGGAATGTCAAGACCCAGGCTGAGCCATCCAGTGTCCAGTTCATGCTAGACCTCGAGAAGAGTTAGAAGCCAGGGAGACGCTCTCTCACTTTCACTCTCTTTTCTCAGATCAGGCAGGCAGCACATCTCACCCCAAAGCTATGGACACCACACATCCTTCCCAGGCTATCTTTTTCCATTCTGCCCATTTTCCCTTTCCATTCTGCCCCTCTTGTCCCCAGCCCCCCATTTACGGCTTTGGGTGTCATCGCTGCTTCAGCAGGCAGCACGTCTGACCCCGAAGCTATGGACACCACACCTCCTTCCCACGCTATCTTTTTCCATTCTGCCCCAGTTTTCCCTTTCCATTCTGCCCTGCTTTTCCCAGACCCCCATTTATGGCTTCGCGTGTCATCAATGCTTCAGCAGGCAGCACCTCTGACCCCGAAGCTATGGACACCACACCTCCTTCGCAGGTTATCTTTTTCCATTCTGCCCGTTTTCCCCAGCCCTCCATTTACGGCTTCGGGTGCCATCAGTGCTTCAGCAGGCAGCACCTCTGACCCCGAACCTATGGACACCACACCTCCTTCCCAGGCTGTCATCTTCCATCCTGTTCTTGTTTTCCCCAGCCCCCCATTTACAGCTTAGGCCGGTATCGGTGCTTCAGCAGGCAGCAGCTCTGACAACAAAGCTATGGACATCACACCTCCTTCCCAGGCTGTCATTTTCCAGTCTGTCCTGTCTCCAAGTAGAACCACTACTCATTTCACACCGCTTTTCCAAGTTCTGGGAACACACCACCCAGTGGTAGCAATGCCTCAGGCCATGCCTTGACTCATTTACCTGCAACATCGGCCAACAGAGAGACCAACACTTCAAAGTTATGACAGAAAGTTGGGTAAGTTATACGCTTGGAATTTCATTTATTATTATTAACAAGCACAACTGTAGTGCTTAGACTATAACAAGTACTATTCTAAGGGCTTACCAAATATTAACTCACTTATTCCTCATAATGGCAACCCTATAGGTAGGGAATATTCACAATAGTCACTTTTTTGGGGGAAACTGAGGCCCAGAGATGTTGAATAGCTTGCCTAATGCCACACAGTAAGTAGGTGGCAAAAACCCAGGATTAAAACCAGACCATCTAGACTTTCATCACTTTGCTGTGTCACCTTATTATAAGTTGTGGTTAGGGAAGGGACTAAATTGACAAGACTCTGAACTAAAAGGAGAAGGGAGGAATGAGAAAATGAGTGATCCTAGAAACTAGAGAAGAGTTAGGCTCAGAAATTTCTGGTGATGAGATCCGGAAGAACAAGAACTTGGTTGGAATATTAACTTGGGGTAGTATCTGAATCCATTGAGAAATGGTTTTGTTTTCTGTAAAATTCAGAAAGGCCAGTTGGATGAAGATTAATGAAGAAAAAAGTAGAAAGGAAAAGAAAAAGGTGACTTAAGTGAGACATAACCGCTTCCCTCTAAGTACTAGGGGTGGGGTCCTGTGTGAAAGGATGGAGCTCTCTCTACCAGGTTTGTCACCAGGATGAACAAGGAGAAACATGACAACCATCGTACTGGTTTTGATGATCTCTCAAAACCAAGGCTTCAGTTTCCAAGAATAACCTATGGTAGCATAACTACTGTGTGTCACACATGCCACTAAGTGTGTTTCCAGTCACACATTTTAATTGGAGAAATAGTTCCTATGAGGTACGCATTAGTTCCCTATGGCTGCTGTAATAAATTACTACAAATGTGCTTGCTGCAAACAAAACACACTTATTTTCTTATGGTTCTGGAAGACAGACGTCCAAAACCAGTTTCCCTGGGCTGAAACCAGGAGTTGACAGGGTGATCCATCCTCCTTCTAGAGGCTCTAAGTGAGAATCTGTTTCCTTGCCAGCATTCCTTGACTTCTGGCCACATCAATCCAACCCCAACTTCATCATCACATTCTCTTTGGAGTAAAACTTCCCTCTGCCTCTCTCTTACGAGAACACCAGTGGTTATATTTGGGCCCGTCCAGGTAGTCCAGGAGAATCTCTCCATCTCAGAACCCTTACTTTCATCCCATTGGCAAAGTCCCTTCTGCCAGTTAAGGTGACATTCACAGGTTCTGGAGAGTAGAATGTGGACATTTGGGGGCAATGGTATTATTCAGTCTACTACAAGGTAGATACTATTATCTTTCTCAGATGTAGGAAATGACATTTAGGGAAGTAGTTTGTCTCAGGTCTACAATTTCCAGAGTAGAGATTTAAATTCTGCCACTGAGACTTTAGGACACACCCTAAACAACTTTAATCTGTGTCCTTAACTACTGCATAATCCTTGGTTAAGAGTCACACTTAGGTATCAAGACCCAATTGAATACAACACAAGTACTGTCTCCTCTTTCACTATGTTTGCCTGGTGTATTGATGAATCTTGCCCAGAGCAGAAGAGTTCAGAAAATTGTTATGCAGGTTTATGAAGAGAAAGCATTGACCGTTTGACATGCACGGAGTAACGGAAGGCTTTTTAAAACAAAATAAAATAAAATATGCCACCAAATAGTCAAGTGTCACAACAGAGGTAACCCCGTGGGAGTCATGAGGAGACTAAAATTATCTCCAATTATGCAGGGGAGAAAAGTTTCACTAAAGGCAGGTGTAGTTCAGCCAAGCCCTACAGCACAGAAGTAGGAATTTGGATATGTATGAATGGGGAAAAAGACATTTTAGGCATGGGAAATAGTTTAATGCAGAATGGATGAGAAATATGCATTAGACCTATTCTAAAACAACTGGCTTATTAACTCAGTAAATCGATTTAGTCAGTCAAACTAGCTTTAGCTGATTACTTATCCAGGGGATAGCTGTTCAGAGTAATTTTTGTCATAGAACAGTAAATTAAATTGTTGAACTATAGCTTTAGGCTTGCTAAGTGAAATAGATTGCTCTAGATGATTTTCAAGTGACTTACTTGGTAGGATTCACAAAATTGGGGGTTAACCATTGCTTAAGAAAACAAAGAGAACTGATTTTAAATAGTACTTGAAGTAGTTACTGTGTAAACTATCTGTTCAGTAGCTCATGTTAAATGGATGTTTATAATCCACATTGGACAACCAACTACGTTTTGGCAAATGGTAATGTGAATTGCTGTTGCATAAACTATAGTAATGACCACCTATCTAATTTGTTGTCCAAACCAGAAATCTTCTAACAATACTGTTGTCCTAATAAAAATAAGCACGAAGGTAACACACACTGGGTGTCTCCCATGTGCCTGTGAATGCATCTATATCTCACTGAATCCCATAACAGCCCCCAAGAGAGGGACTCTGAGTGTCCCCATGCTGCTGGTGGAGAAACAGGCACAGGAAGGTTCAATAGTCTACCTACCTAAGATCACACAGAGGTGGGAGAGCCCGTTTTTAAACCATCTGCCTCCAATTCCAGGTGCCAGGAGCCAGACTCAGCCTACAGCTCTCTTCTGCTTGCCTAGAGGTGAAACCATGTGTCATGATTAGTCAAATCCTGTCTTCACTCATCAAGGTACCTTGAACGCTTGCACATCCTCCAAGTAGCATGTAGGATAAGAAATAAAATGTTTGCCCCGGGATTGTCCAGGAACGTGGAATCAGCTGTGCCTAGTTAGGCTGAGCTGGTTAAGACTGCAGAGGACCACCGATCTTCCACCTGTGCAAGTGCCTTTTGACCTCCTGCCTTCAGAGGGCCGAAAACTCCAGCCTGAGAATGTGCTGAGCCCTGTAGCCTAGTTACGCCAGCTCAGAACAATGATGAGCACACCTTTTTCCAATCACCTTTCCTCGTGCTCCCCATGCCTCATACTGCCCTGCTTCTTTATCCTTTATCCCACAGATACCCCAAGCCCCTTGCCTTTGGGGAGGTGGATTTGAGACCTATTCTCACGTCATGTCCTCGCTTGGCTGCCCTGTGAATAAACCTCCTCTTTGCTGCAAACCTCAGCATGTCAGTGTTTTGGCTTGCTGCGCCTCAGGCAAAATGGTTGGGATCAGTGGTACAGGTCCCTTGCCTGTGAGGGAAGCTGGTTCCTAGTAGTCACGTTGCGGATGTTTTCTCCACCTGGGGCGGGGTCGGGGGGGGGGGGGGGCAGACGTCCTGCTCTTCCGGAAAGGGAAAAACGCAGGTGCTGGACCCTTGCCCTCAGCGTCACTGTCACCTAGGAGCTTGTTAGAAGCACAGAATCCAGGCCCCACCCAGAACTACTGAATACCAGCCTGCATTTAACAAGACCCACAAGAGAGGCATACCCATATTAAAGTTGGAGAGGCACCAAGCTGTCATCGTCTTCTCCGCAGCTAATGAAAATGAAGCAAAGATTCATCCCGAGCCTACTCTGCCTCAGTCACCTGGATATCACATGAGCTCATTTAATCCTCCCCAGAACCTGCAAATGAGACTGAGGGTCAGAGTGGTCAAGCGCCCAAGGGTCCATAAAAGAACATGACAAAGGCTCACTGGAGCCCTGACCTCCAAAAAGAAGGCCCCTGAGCACAGCATGGCACCACAGCAGCCCAAACCGTGGGCCTGGAGTGTAGGCGAGGGTCCCCACGCAGAGTTTACAACATTCGACAGATGCCCACAGCAGACCACAAGGCAATATGAGAAGTAAGTTCTGATTGTGGAATCTCTGAATTTTGAGATTTAAAGAAAAAAATCTGTTTTCCGTGGCTGGTTAAAACAGTTTTACCAAGGAGTAAAGAGAGGGCATCTCAAGGCCCCTTCTGGACTTAGAATTTAATGCCTACTTATTGAGAAACGCTCCGTGCATTTGCTCAGTCCTACGTCAAGATGAAGTTCTCAGTGCCCTAGAAGCTCAGGTTCTAAAAAGGCCACAGAAATGGGTGAGATCTAAAAATTGCCAGAACAATGCAACAGCCTTAATCAGACTGTCTTTGCTTTGCCTTGCTTACAAGTCACTGACTTTAAACTGAATATGGTGTCATGTCTTTATTTTTCTTGAAGTTTTTTTATAAAAGATCATATAAAGATTTTCTTCCATGGTAAGACTTTTATATTGTATTTTTCTTAAAATGGAGTGTGGTACATTTACCCTCCATCAGATGATTGCTTATAACTCACCTTGCTTTATTAAGAATACCACTAGAGGCTTCTATGCCCCTACTAAGAAAAATGTATTTTCAGGCCCATTCAAACCAATGAAAATCCAAGTTTTCAGAGCACAAGATAATGAAAATTCTCTCGATCTGCGTCTTTTACTACTTTTAATCTGTTAACAGACCCTAAGTGTCTTAGATGAAAGGTACTCTAGTGGGAATTGACATCGTTAACAGCATTCCATACAGATAAGTCTTGATTGTTCCAATTTCTCAAAAATTTGGACACATTTACTGCCTCTATGACATCTCTAGGGTGTGTGAAAGAAAAAAAAAAGAGGCCTGTACAATGTATTTCTCAAAATATACACAGAAATAGTTTGCACATACAAACAGGGAAACCTTATAAATAATGTATGGGGAGCAATGTAATGTCGGTAACGGAACGACTCATTTCGAAAGACAACACTGTCAACAAGTGTCCCCTCACCAAAACTGACTGGGAATTTTTAGGGGCCACCAAACCAGAGGTGGAGATTTATAGGAACCTGGGATGTTTGAAAAATGGTTTTGGACGACCTCCTCAAGGAAGGCACCAAGCGCCATCCCAAGTTGCAAAAATAGCTCCAGGTTGACTCCTTGTGTCCTCACTCTTTGCAATGTGACATTCCAACTTCTCCCATCAAGAGGCAGAGTTGATTTCCCCACCCTTGAAGTTAGGTGACTTGCCATGGCCAATAGAAGGCAGCAGAGACGATCGTGTGCCAGCTCAGAGCTAGGTCCCATGATGCTTCTACTCTCCCTCTCAGAGCCCTGCTACCCCCATGAGCACAAGCCCCAGTTACTAGCTGGGGCATAAGAGGCATGTGGTCCAGTCAAGCCCCTGGCCCGGCTATAGCCAGCCACCAGCTGACCCCACAGGTGTAGCAGCAATTCCAGCCATGATAAGCAGGGTTGTGAAGAAGAATTAAGAGCATAGCAGTATGCTATAATTTATAAACCACTCTGTCAACCTCCGACATTATTTTTCAAAAGCATTTTTGTTATTTTGAATCCCTGCATGGACATATTGAAAACAGCACTCCAATGATTGCTGGAGAGCAAAGGATGCAACCTGAAATTCAGAGTAAAATATATTAGTTTCTCCAGATTCACATATTTGTATAAATTACTAGAAAATCATCTGAAGAAAAACAGACACGAATGAAAAAAACAGTCCAGGGTCAGCTGGGGAGTGGCTGTGTTTGGGAAAGTGGTCACACCAGAGACTTCAACAGGAATGGCAATGTTTCACTTCACAAGCTGGCTGGAGGACGGAGGATTGTCTGCGATGTTATAAGGTGAGCATGCTGCCTGTAAAAGCCATTGCTGACCACATCTAGGGGATCTGATGTTCGGGAGCTGGTAGTGGGTGGAGGCATCCAGAAGGTGGTGGTAGAAAAGGAACGTTGTACACGTAACGCCTAAGGCCTGACCAGAGGACGACCACTGTTCTAGAAACTGGACACAAATCCAACTTCTATGGCCAATCTTAGAATAAAAACTGAGGCATATTTAAAAATTTAACACTTTATGTGAGCAAAAATAGATTCAATTCAGGCACCACAAAGCAGAAGAGGTGAGGAGCACTCCAGCCACAGGAGCTACAGAGATGTTTCTTTTAAAAGGGCAGAAGAAAAGCAAGGAAATGACTGATTTGCTATGGCTTTAACGCCTAGTTGGTGGTTTGTGACTGGTTGTCCTCAGCGGTTTTCGTCACCCTGAGGCGTTGACAGGCTTAGATTTTGGTTGGTTTACGTAGGCAGCCGCATCATTAGAGCCACCGCGGTCTAACGGCCTCCTCACAAGGTTAATTTACTGACACCAATTGTCTGAGTCCTTCCTCTCACTCAGTCACTTCACTTCCTATGCCTCAGTTTCTCCTCTGTAGACATTCAGTAGTAAATTCTCTGTGGGGTTGTCAGTACAAAACAAAGTGATTATTAGTAACCATGATCATGTCCTCAATGCACGGAACACGTCACCGTTTGCCAACCACCGTGTCAAGTCAGCAGAAACTACAGAAATTAAGAGCTCTCCACAGAAATTCACACACCCGTGCAATAGGTAACGGACCACAGGCAGACGTTCACTCAGCCTCTCCTGTGTCCCTCACGGAGTGCACGCTCTCTCCTGGGCGGCACGAGCACAGACACTTAGCGGGAGTTTACTTTTAAAATGCGCTGAAGGGGGCTTCCCTGGTGGCTCAGTGGTTGAGAGTCTGCCTGCCAATGCAGGGGACACGGGTTCGTGCCCCCGGGAAGATCCCACATGCCGCAGCGTGGCTGGACCCGTGAGCCATGGCCACTGAGCCTGCGCGTCTGGAACCTGTGCTCCACAATGGGAGAGGCCACAACAGTGAGAGGTCCGCGTACTGCAAAAAAAAAAAAAACAAAAAAAACAAATTATAAAATGCGCTGATACAATCATGTCTCACTTTTGTTTGGATCAGTCAGCAAATGCGTTTTCAAAACCGCAAATTCTCCACACCTCCTACCTTTCGCGCCGCCCTAGCCTCGGAGCGCCCACCACTACTCCTCAGGCCGGCTCCCCATGGGAGGCCCCCTGGGCTGCGTGCAGACGCACGGGGCGTGCAATGACGTCCTTGAGCCCCGCCCCCACGGGCCCGCCCGGAAGTTAAAACCGCAGCGCCGCGTCTCGCGGGGCGTTGAGGCCGGCGCCAACAGCTGACATAGCTGGGCCCGTGGTCTGCGTCTTCCGCCTGCGACGCGGGTCCTGCCCACGCTTCGGCGCCGCAGCCGCCGGGCGGTGGGCGCCCGAGGGGCCGGGAGACGAGCAGGGAGCGCCAGGCGGCGTCCCCGAGGCCACGCTCCGGCCATGATCACTCGGTGAAGCTGCGCCGCGACAGCGTGGCCGACTTCTGGTGCTGTGAGGACCTGTGTGTGCTGCAGGACTCGCTGCCTCTGCCCGCCGTTCGCGCTTCCCTGTGGGAGGTCCTGCTGGACTTCTAGGCCGACTGCCTCCGTGGGGTAGACTGGACGCCGCTCTTGAGCACCCTCTGCCCGTGATGTGTATCCAGAGTTTCTTCCAGCCGCGGCTTGGCGAGACAGGTTTGTAGTTCCCTCTTCCAGGGGCCCTCATGTGGGCACTGAGAAGCAGGGTTTTAGATGGTGCAAGGTGGAGGATGGGCACTAGAACCGGTGCCCAGTGCCCGGGTGTGCGTGCACTAGACAGGGCCTGCGGCTTAGGACCCCTGCCAGCTCAGTGACCCTGGCCGAGTGCTTTAAGGCTTCTAGGTCTCAGTGTTCTCATCTGTAGCATGGGCTTAACAGGACCCACTCTGTGGAGGTTACAAGGTCTCACTCTGTTAATGCTTGTAGACTCTACAATGTAGAACACTTAGCACAATTTGGAGCATCGTTAATTGTTGCACAGATGTTACCTGGTGTGTTGAATGACTTTGCCTGGTACAGACCAAAGCGGTTAGGAAATTGATATATCCCATCTTCGTTTCCTTTCCATTCAAACAGGGCTCAGGAAAAAAAAATTTTTTTTTCAATAGTATCCTATAGTGGGAAGAGCACCGGTGTGAAGGCAGCTTAGGGTTTGAATTCCAGGGCTTATGCTCTCTGTGGCCTGGGCAGGTTTCTTTTGCACTACAATCCCACACTTGTACAATGACATTCAAAACCACTCTTTCTGTGGGTTCTTAGAATTAATTAAGCAGGTTATGTGTGTAAAGTATCCTGGCACTTGAATGAGTTGTCAGAACCAAGGGCTGCTGGAGACGATGCTTCTGCCCTAGGTAAGCTCCCCTTCTACTGGGTGGCAAGTAAACACAAGCACAGTAGTCAGTGCTCTGGAAGAAGTGAGTTCTGGTGCTACAGAATCTCTTTTTTCTTTAATTAAATTTTTATTTTATATTGGAGTATAGTTGATTTACAATATTGTGTTAGTTTCAGGTATACAGCAAAGTGATTCAGTTATACATATATCCATTCCTTTTCAGCTAAGTGGGCTAGTTTTGAGAGAGAGAGACTTAACTATGTTAACAAAGGTAAACCTTCATTGTGTCCTGCCAACATTTGATAGTTGCTTTTGGGGCAAACTCAACCAATAACATTTTAAACTGTTCCTCCCCATTAACGGGATTGGATATTTGGCCACTTTGGTGCACCTGTGTCTTGCGAATTGTCCAGTTGGAGATGGAGGTTTAGAAAGTGAGTTTCAGTCTTGTTTAAGTGTCTTCCCACCGGACTGGTCTCGTGATTTCCTACACACCATGTCTCTTTACCTTTTCCTGTCTACCTTTCCTTGGTGTTGTTCATGCGTGGATTGTCTCCTGTACCTGCTCAAACCTTGGTCCGTTCTCATTTGTACCATGGAAGTTTGTCATGCTGGATACTGTCAGAATTAATCTTACTTAAGTTTGTGTTAAGCCACAAAACACGCGTTTTCTATATTTTCTGTTTTTTGTGTTTTTTATATGTTTATGGTTTCTCTTCAAGAAATAGTATGGGAAGGGAAATAGCAAGACGTAAAGAGCAAAAAAGTCATCATTCTCTTTAAATTGTTAGAACGTCTATCTGCAGTCATAATTATAATGCACTGTGGTATGTGTTCAAATAGGAAATATATGTAACGTCCCGTAGGAGCAGCGAATTCAGTGGTGGTGAGGGTGTGTCATGGAAGTAATTGCAAACCAGGTGACTCTTCATTGGGGTCCTGAAACGTTAGCATGCGTGCCCTATGTCCAGTAGTGGTCTGGAGGGGTCAGGAAGCCTGCCTTTCAGTTTGAGGGAACAGAGGGTTTGAGGTTCTCTCTCTTCTATTGCTCTAGTATACTGCATAGCAGCTAATGAAATACTGGGTTTATAGTTGACATTTACATCGCTGATTGATCATCAAGATTGGCATGTATCATTGGATCTGAAAATCGGAAGAGTCTTATGCTTTTTAGGTTTTTCTTCTTTTTCCTTTGTCTCAAAAGTATGTTGTACTTTACTGAGTGGTTGGCAATAAAGTTTGCAGTATTCAGTGTATTCAGTTTTAGTACCTAAATGGAATTAAAGTGTTGCTGTAAACTGGAATAAGACTTTGTTACTGACAAGTTTTAGAACGCATCAGTTCATCAATTACCTGTTTGGGAAGGTTGTTAATGATTTTAAAAATGTGGCTGTAAACCTCCAATTGACTCAAGAAAAGCAAATAAGTCAAGATTGACAAATGTATAGGCTCTTCATCTTATTGTGTGTGTGTTTTTTGTTTTTCCTTTTAGTTTTTTGTCAAGGAATAAAGAACTCTATCACTCTTAAGACAGTAAACGTCACAGGCTGTAATCTGACATGGCAGGGAGCAGATTATGTGGCCGAGATCTTAAAGGTGATTTTATGTTTAAACTTTCCTGAAAACATATGTGATTGAAGCACATTAATACATTGACACAGATGGCAGTTAATTTTTGTCTTTTGATACCTGTGAGTGCATCTTTCATTTTGTTGAAAGAATATGACCAGTTGTCAGTTTGGGATTCTACCATTTAGTAAAGATAGTCCAGTTAATTTTAGAAATGAGAGATTTAATATATAATACATAATAATACTTTTATGTATTTTTAGTTACTGGAAACACTGATTGTGATGCTGTGCAGAAACTATGCCATTATAATCTTCAAGATTTAAATGAATCAAGTGTCTATTAGCTGCTGTAGTTTATAAACTAACAAAAATTACTACATCAGCAACTTGTAAATACAATTTTTCAACTAATGCCTTAACAAGTTTACAGTGGTTCTAATTACTGTATTTAGGCCTAAATTATTTAATAATTTGACATGAAGCCTTTTTAGTAGTTTGCTGGTGCAGATCAGGGATAGGTAAACTATGGCTGGTGGGCCAGATCCAACCTGCTGCCTGATTTTGTAAAGAAAGTTTTTTTGGAACCTAGTCGCACCCATTGTTTACATGGTAGCTGTGGCTACTTTCAGCCTACACCATTGGGGTTGAGTAGTTGCAACAGAAACTGTATAGCCCACAAAGCTGGAAATGTTTAAATTTAGATTTTAAAAATTGAAGAATTCTTTGAGCCTCTACAGGGCAAGTCTACTGACCCCTGGGGGAGAAAACAGTCAAGAACTTGGGTGCTGAAGCCAAATGGCCTAGGTTCAAATTCCCTTTCTCCCTTTTCATAGCTAGTGATCATGGACAAATCACTTAACCTCTATGCCTCATTTAGGTTTAAATGAACTCATTTGTATAAATAGTGCTTGGCTCATACCAAGCACTGTGTAAGTGATTGCTGTTATTTCTGCTTGGAGCTTTTATAAGCTATTGTTAATAGGAAAATGACACTAATGATTTTCCTTTTACAGTGTCAAAGGCACTTTGAGTCTTTTATTTTTTCAAGAATGTAACAAGACTTTTCTCATTTAAAGTCAGTGTTCCCTGTTACCAGAATTTATTTTATGAATATAAAGAATTGAATGTCTTTAAAACAGTACTTGTGGTTAAATGTCAAACCATTATTTTCCCAAGGCACATCAAACTGGCTGTGCATAGTCCAGGCCTCTGAAGTTTGTGTTCATACCCTAGATAGCATGTGAGATCCATTTTGTGAATATAGTTTCTAAAATAATGCCTGGGAATTCCCTGACTGTCCAGCAGTTAACACTCTGCGCTCCCAGTGCAGGGGACGTCGGTTCGATCCCTGCTCAAGGAACTAGATCCCACATGCAATAAGTAAAAGATCAAGCAGGCCACAGCTAAAGGCCCGGCACAGCCAAACAAACAAACAAATAAATAAATATGTTTTCAAAATAAAATAAAATAATGCCTTAGGAGTTAGGGCAAGAAAATATTAGCACCTATTTAGCTTTGTATCATGAAAAACTATCTGTGTAGTTTATAATGTACGTAAGTTAAATGTATAGAACTTTGTGTATATAATTTGTTAAAAAATAAGGTGCATATTAAAAAGTTTTCTATGGGTTGCCCAGTCAGGTGTTTGGAGACCTTTGGAGGACAGAATGATGAAATTTAGAGCCTCAGCAATAATAGAATTTAGAACCAATTCCCTGACTTAGAAGATAAGGAAAATAATTCTTAGACTGTAATTGAGTTGTCCAACTTTACGTAACTGTTCAAAAACAGGTCATCCAGTGGCTGGAATCTAATCACTGACCGACTAGAATGTGGGTCACTGGACTCATAAAGCAGAACTGACTGTTTAATTTCTCAGCTTGATTCTCCTGGCACATATGCTTGATACGTGTGTGTGTAAACCTCTGACATAATAAGCCATACTCAGTAGGCACACCCTGTTTCCTTATTGAAGCATCTTAATTTTGTCCCATTAAATCTGGGAGAAACCTGGGCTGAGAGGCTTTGTTTCAGGAGACCTGATCTTGACTGTATGCCTGGTTGGAGGTGCATCACTATGAACTGCAACAAGCTTATTGGTGACCTGGGTTCGTGCTTTTGCAGAATCTCTTAGTGAGGATTTATGGCTTGGAGGTAAATTCTAAAATTGAAAATATTGAATTTTTAATATAATATATTATGCTTAGCTTTTGGCATGATACTGTTGTGATAGGATTTTTTTCAAAGCCTCATTTTTCTGATAGCTTTTATGTTGCTTTTAAACTTTCTCTAAGAGTTGCATGTATTCTTTACAGAAAATACACAGTAAGAGACAATTACGCAAGAGAACAATTACCTATAAGCTTAATACTCAGACATAAGCACTGTTCGTTTTGGTGTATATATTTTCAGTCCTTTTTTTAATATATAAATATATTTATACACTTAGGGATTACTAAAACAGAATTGTAGTATACTTGCTATTTCATATTCCTGCGTTTTTCACTTAATGAGGTATCATGTCATATTCCATCATATTGATGTCCCATAGTTTAATCAATTCTTTGAAATTATATTTAGACAGTTTGCTTTTCCCTGTCACAAGCAATGTGAATATGTTGTATATACACCTCTGTTTCCATCGGGCTTACTTGTGTAGAATAAGGTACTACAAGTGGAATGAGTAAGTGTGACATATTTTTAACACTTTTGATACACATTGCCAAATCACCACCCAGAAAGGCTATGCCAATTTGTAGTCCACCCCAAGAGTGGATGTGAAGCCTGCCTCTCACAAACACTGGCTGGTAGCACTTTTAAAAAACTGAAAGACTACAAAAATGAGTACCTCTCCCTTTTTTATGCAAGTGGGATTACTCCAAATTTTATACCTTTTTTCAGTTAATTTAGTATGACCATCTTAGCAAGTCAGTAAATTTGCATCTACTGCATCATTTTTTGTGACTGTTCAGTGTTCCATTATATGAATATGCCACAGTACACATAGCTTATCCAATCTTGTATCAAAGGTATGTCCAGTTTTTCAGTTACAAACAGTACTCTGATATATATCCTTACCTATATCTCTGACTATTTCTTTGGGTTAAATTCTTAGAAAGAGAGTTGTTGTATCAAAAGGGTATAGACATTTTGAAGACTTTTCTTACAGAATCTTGGCTTAATCTGATAGGAGAATAACCACATTTTGTTTTATTTTGTATTCATTTGATTTACTGGTGAGGTTTACTGGCTGTTTGTATTCATTTGGCTAGTTGGTTCATTACACCGTGTGTCCATTCTTCTGTAGTGAGAGTTTGTATCATATCCTGTCAGATCCATATGTCTGACTTGCTATTTCTGTATGTTATGGGGTGTTGAAAGACTCCAGTTATTTTAATGTGATGGTCCACTCAACATTTAAATAAATGACTCATGATAGTTTCCTTTCATGTAATAGTTTTTAATACCTGTGCTTTTGTGATGATTCCTTTTGTTTGTATGAGTAGGTTGTTCAGCCCCAGAACTACTAGAAGTCATGATCATTTGTTCTGGTTTTTGTCTGACGTTTTACAGTGAGAGTTCTTGACCATCATACTTTCATGATAGGTTTTTAGTATGTATTCTCTATTCACACATTGTTTGAATTTGTTATTATTTGTATCCTAGAAAACGGTACTTTTGGGCTTCCCTGGTGGCGCAGTGGTTGAGAGTCTGCCTGCCGACGCAGGGGACACGGGTTCGTGCCCCGGTCCGGGAAGATCCCACATGACGCGGAGCGGCTGTGCCCGTGAGCCGTGGCTGCTGAGCCTGCGCGTCCGGAGCCTGTTGCTCCACAACGGGAGAGGCCACAACAGTGAGAGGCCCGCGTACCGCAAAAAAAAAAAAGACAACAACAACAACAAAAAAACCCGGTAGTTTTCTAATGTTGTACATCCCTTATGTTTTTAGCAGATAATTTACTAATTAAAGTGAGTTATACTTGTAAATTGTTCTTATCCCTACTCTGAATAGAGGTGAACCTAGATACTAAACCTGCTTCCACCAAGAGCATTATTTCTTTCTTGTGCAACCTCTGAATTCTTGCAAGGAGTACTTTATTCATTTGTCAGATTCACAAGTAATTTTTTTAATATCTTACTGTGAGCCAGATACGGGTTTAGGCACTAGGGATAAAGCAGTGAACCAGACACACAAAAGTCTTGCCCTCATGGAGCTTACATTCTAGTGAAGGAGTTCAGATAGAAATGAGTAAACAGATAAGTGATATAATTTTAGATAGTAGGAGGTGCAAAAATATCTTAATGTAAAGAGAGTGAGCGGGGGCAGGTAGGACTCCATTGGACAGGTTTGTTAGGGGACAGCTTCACTGGAGAAGTGGCATTTGAACGGAGACCTGAATGAAGAGAGGAGCAAGCCATGGAAGATCTGGGGTAAGCACATTCCAGGACAAGGAGCCCATGAGTATGCAGGCATATAGGTGGGTGGAGTATTTAAGGAAAAGCAAGGAGGCAATGAGTATGCAGGCAGGTAGGTGGGTGGAGTATTTAAGGAAAAGCAAGGAGGCCAACATGGTCAGAGGACTGACTGCAGAAGATGTGGTATGACATGAGGTCAAGGAGCTAGCTAGGGGTCTGATCTTGTAAAGTCTGGAAGGCCAGAGTAAAGATGTGGATTATTCTATATGAGTAGAAGGTTTTGAAGTGGAAAAAGGCATGATCCAAATAGTTTCTGAATAAGATGACCTGGTATAGAGAATAGACTTGGGGGAATAAAGAAGAGAAACACGGAGACCAGTTAGGAGACTATCACAGGGGTCCAAATAAGAGATGTTTATGGCCTAGGTTAGGTTGGAACTTTGCAGCAAGTGAAAAGTGGTTGAATTCAGGTTGTGTTTTGAGGGTGTAGCTAACAAGGCTTGCCGATAGATTAGATGTGGGATATGAAGGGAATAGTAACAAGGAGACAAGTCGTTGATGATTATGTGTGCAACTGGGTGGTATCACTTAGAAGAAGGGGGCTGATGGGAGGAGCAGCTTTTGAGGGAATATCAGGACTTTGGTTTGTTATCTTAGATGCCCTTTAGGTATCTAAGTGTCTGGACAGTGCTCAGACTGTACTTTCTACCCAAAGCCACTTTAGATGCAAAATGTTTAAAGTTGACCTTTGCTGCTGCCAAAATAGTAGCCACTGTAGGCAGTCTGCAAGATGGCATCTTAGGTTTCTGAAGAAGAAACTAGAATACACAAAGGGGGAGATAAGTGTATCATTACATAATGTAGATTTCATACTTAAATTTATGGGAAAAGCAATAATTAGTTGGCTTTTGGTTTTAAATGGAAATAGCCACTCATTGGGAACTAATTACTCTAATTTCAATTTATTTTACTTTAGATCATTGTGTGATGAAAGCAGTTATCCAAAAAGTTCTCCAGATGGAAGGAGTGCCAAGTCAGAGGTATATCACACGTTTCAGTTCTCTCGGAAGAATTTCTCTTTAATGGCTTGTTTTTCTTTCTTTCTTAAAAGAAAATTATCAAGGTACTTTCTGCCATCTTAAAACTAAGTTTTTAGTCAAATGAAATGGCTTTTCTGTTTTTGAAAATGCTGTGTGATGCTTTAATTTAGGTTCCCAGAAATGCAGATTGAAAACCTTTTATTAACTTAAAGTATCTTAATTTCCAATGAAGATCAAACCCCCCTAAATTACCTGTAACTTAAATGGCATATTTATCATTTCTGTCTCAGTACCAGTGGATAATTTCTCCATCGTGAAGGAACCATCCAAAGCTCCTAGACAGAAAAAGAGAACTCTAATTTGGGGAAGTGATCGAAAAGGAAAAGCTACTATTATAGTTGGTAACTCTTTCTGAACTTATACCCCTTATGTTTTCTGGTGTGCTAAAATTAAAGCAGCCAATATTAACTACATGCATATTAGGAAGCCTATGATTATTTTGAGACTTATAAGAATTTATAGAATATAGATATAATAAATGAATTTAAAGAGATGTTAATATTAACCAACATTATTGTTTTGATCTCATAAAAACTTCATTATTTTGAAAATATTTCCTGGTTGATAATTACTTCTGACACTTTGCAATTGAAATTTGGGGTGCACTTTGATGATAATTTTAGTAGTGGTGCTTTTGAGGAATGATTTTTTTAAAATGCAGAATTACATTTTGCGCTACAAGAAACAAAATTTCTTCTCAGTTCCAACCTTCCCATTGTTTCCTGCTTCTTTCTTAGAAATGCTTACCTAAATTTTTGAATCAGGTAATATCTTGTTTCTCTGAATGATTCAAAAAACTTGAAATATGTATGATCCTTATAAAGGACTTCTACAGACAAGTTTATTTACCTAGATTGAACATTTTAGAAAACCATTTTCTAAATGTTTACTGTAATGTATATTTAATTTTCCAAATCGTAGTTAACCCAGGATTTTACAACTAAGCCTATTATTTTGTTACAAAATGTAATTGTAATAGAAAGCTTTTAAAACCCTTTAACAATCGGTGGTGTAAGTTTCACATTCTCCTGAATATATAAATTTCCTAGAATTCACTTCTACTGATAATGTTTGTATTGTTTCTCAGAGACCTTAACTTTTCATTTTCTGGAACATATTATGGTTAGTCACAAATTGTTCTTTTTTGTTGGTGATAAGAATGAACAGCAGGAGCAGCATTTGTGAAACCAAATCTAATATGAAACTGACTCTTTCTTGTGAGTAACTTTGAATTTTGAAACAGCAGAATAATAAGGTTTAATATAAAGCAAAATAAATTTTTTATGTTTATGATCTGCCAATTTCCCAGAAAGAGTTTTGTGGTGACTTTAGTTATATACCAGATACATTAAAATCACCAATGGACAACACATCTTTTATTCAGGTGCTCTCTGAAAGTTTTAAAAATTTGTTGACTTAATATCACTGAATGGTCCACTTTAAAATGGTTAAAATGATAAATTTTCTGTTTTGTGTAGTTTACCACAATTTTTAAAAAATGTGTTGTTTGAAGATTTGGGGGTTTTATAAAGGTATTGTATTAGCATAAGAATGAAAAATTTAAAAGACCACCTCTAATCCCAATATCCTATCAAGCAATATTTACATTTTTATTTTCTCTTCCTGCTGTCCATAAACATAATTCCACGTAGCTTCAATATAATTTGCCATTCTTCTCTTTTCATACTAAATTTAAATTCTGTGATTCATAGTTGTACTTTTTAACATTGTATTCACAAGGTTTTAATTGAGTTGGTCAATTTTTTTAATTGGTGAAAAACTGGAAATAACCTAAAATAAACTATTGTAAACATCTTCATAAATACAGCTTTTTTTTTTCTACTTAAAGATGTATTTTTGTTTTTGTTTTTGTTTCTTGCGGTACGCGGGCCTCTCACTGTTGTGGCCTACTCCCGTTGTGGAGCACAGGCTCCGGACCCGCAGGCTCAGCGGCCATGGCTCACGGGCCCAGCCGCTCTGCGGCATGTGGGATCTTCCCGGACTGGGGCATGAACCCGTGTCCCCTGCATCGGCAGGCGGACTCTCAACCGCTGCACCACCAGGGAAGCCCAATGTTTTTGATGCTCTATTAATCAACTTGCTTGGACAATAGCGTATTAAATAGAAGTTGTTAAGAGTGTTTATGAAGTCAAAAAAAAGCTTATGATCGTCTGCTAATTGTTATTTCAAGAGAGTGATATTTTAATAATGAAATAGTACATACAAAGAAGTTAAGATTTGTGGTATCACACTAATTAGATATTATTAAAAATTTATATCATGTGTAAAGTATTCTTAAAATAGCTAAGTTGACCTTTGCTATGAAATTAGAAATGGAAATATATATAAATAAAGCATGTATATTAGGAATTCTGTAAAATTAGTACCTGGCGGTATATAATAGGGCATCATGGAATGAGAAGAAAACAGTTAAACTTTTTTTTTATTTAGCATGATTAAACAAAGTGGAAGTGTAACTGAAATATACAAACTCATTGAGCTATTTTAAGAGTAATTTTATTTCTTGGGCTTTTTTTTTTTGTATTTGCCTCAGTTATTTGGAGACATAGAGGTAAGCCAAATTAGTATCTGGCTATATACCTAGATCCAGGTGAGTATAGGGGTGAAATAATGGTGTGAATGGTGTCACATTTATATTGTAATTATGTATGCCTAAAAAAAAGATGGGAACTTTTATTAGAAACTTTTTTTATCTCCTAACAAGAAAAGTGTAATTAAAAAAATTTTAATACAAATGTATTTGCATTCGTTTCTGAAAGTAAAGGAAGGGTATACACATACAAACCACATGCATACAAACATTTTTTTTTGATGGTAATTAAGTTAAAAAACACAATAAAATAGCACAAAATGAACTGAGCTCCTATATATTTTTAAGAGGCATGTAAATCACACAGGATCGTGTGGTGATTGTCAATAAGCTACACTCTATGAAATATTTGTCCTATATTACCACATACACTCCATTTTACCCTGCATCCTAATGCTGCTAAAATATAGTAGAAAGCAACAGCATAGCACAGGGAGATCAGCTCGGTGCTTTGCGATGACCTAGAGGGGTGGGATAGGGAGGGTGGGAGGGAGGCTCAAGAGGGAGGGGATATGGGGACATGTGTATGCGTATGGCTGATTCGCTTTGTTGTGTAACAGAAACTAACACAGAATTGTGAAGCGATTATACTCCAGTAAAGATCTATTAACATAAATAAATAAAATAACACAAAATATAGTAACTTTGAAGGATAAATATAACCCTTTTAACCTATGATGTTTCTTTTCAGTAAATTCAAATTAAATATTTAAATGTGAATTTTAATATGTGGCTTGTTCTAAATAAAATATTAACACGTAGGTCTAGTTTTTGCAACCAAATATTTCATATAAAGATACTTGCCTCTTTACTACTGAAATATAGGATAAGTCTCCACATTTCACTCTTTTATCCCATGGGTTTCGTTTGGTTTTTTGTGTATTTTCTATATGAAATCAAAGGAGCAGTGAAGGTTGACAGGCTTATAGGAGAGTAACATTGACTCACCTACCACCCAGCAACTTGCAGCCTTATAACTTTTATTGTTTTTACATAGAAAAATTCATCTTAAATTGAAATTTTGGTCTAATTCTGAAGATTCTGTTTGGCAGAAGTCATGGGTGTATCTGTGTTTGTGTGTCCTTGAGATTCAGAAATGCCAAAGGTGTTCTAAGATTCAGTAAACTTGAGTGTTTCTGCATAATACATAAAATGTATCTTACTTTGGGATTATTTTAAAAATTTATTTTTGCATTTCTGCACATCTCAATACTTTTAGTTAAAATAACTTGTTACTGTAGAGAACTTATATTTTTTAAAAATGCTGGCTTATGTAAAACCTTTGTACAAAACGATCCTCTTTTTTTTTATGGCCTTGGCATCATTGTCAAGTGCCTGTTTGATTCCTTTCAAAGTGTACACATGTGACAGTTTCTCTGTAGGCCTTTGGTGCATCTTGATTCCTTCTTTTCATGCTTTGTCAAACATAGGCTTGGCCACAAAGCAACCTGTAAGTAATGGAATGAAACACTCTGCTGGTAAAGAATGTTATGGTCCTGAACCTCTACCACCTGGTGTATCTGGTTTCTGGCCATGGCGTACTGCAGAATGTGGAAAAAGTATAGACATTTTGAAGACTTTTCTTACAGAATCTTGGCTTAATCTGATAGGAGAATAACCACATTTTGTTTTATTTTGTATTCATTTGATTTACTGGTGAGGTTTACTGGCTGTTTGTATTCATTTGGCTAGTTGGTTCATTACACCGTGTGTCCATTCTTCTGTAGTGAGAGTTTGTAGGGGTTGTATCATATCCTGTCAGATCCATATGTCTGACTTGCTATTTCTGTATGTTATGGGGTGTTGAAAGACTCCAGTTATTTTAATGTGATGGTCCACTCAACATTTAAATAAATGACTCATGATAGTTTCCTTTCATGTAATAGTTTTTAATACCTGTGCTTTTGTTTAAATGCGTAGGTTGTTCAGCCCCAGAACTACTAGAAGTCATGATCATTTGTTTTGGTTTTTGTCTGACGTTTTACCATGAGAGTTCTTGACCATCATACTTTCATGATAGGTTTTTAGTATGTATTCTCTATTCACACGTTGTTTGAATTTGTTATTATTTGTATCCTAGAAAACGGTACTTTGGGGCTTCCCTGGTGGCACAGTGGTTGAGAGTCCGCCTGCCGATGGAGGGCACACGGGTTTGTGCCCCGGTCCGGGAAGATCCCACATGCCGCAGAGCGGCTGTGCCCGTGAGCCATGGCCGCTGAGCCTGCGCATCCGGAGCCTGTTGCTCCACAACGGGAGAGGCCACAACAGTGAGAGGCCCGCGTATCGGGAAAAAAAAAAATATTATTCTCATATTTCAGTTATTTTTGAGAGCATATGATCTAAATCTGTTTTATATAGACACAGAGATGCTTGATAAGAATCTATGGAAATGTGTACTAGAATCCAGAAATCCCTGAAGAATCTACTCAGCTAACATATAGCAATATTTTCTTATAGGAATATTTTGTTCAAGTTTATGCATTATAAGTACAGAAAAAAGGTAATAAACTGGACTTTTGAATGAAAAGATTAGCAGAAAAACAAATTTTATTTAAATCATATCATAAGGAAATGGACATATATGTATTGTATCCCTATTCTGATTTTTAAACTTTAAGTCCACAAATAACATAAGGTTTTGTTCTTTTAGGATATTAAAACACTGAGAAAAAATGAAATTATCCTTTTGCAACAAACAGAAAATATTATGCCAAATCTCATATCTAAAGTTTTTATCTTTATAAATGTGTTTTGTTGCAATATCATTTGTGGAATAAGTAACTTTATAAAGATTAGTTTACATGCCAAATCTGATAAGAAACCATAAGTAAGAATATAAAACATTTTGATAATATTCTGTGTAAGAACTGTAGATATGAAAATATTCTATGATATTAATAATCATATTCATTATTTGGCCTTATGCTATTTGGTTTATTATTTGGCATTATGCTATTTGGACAACTGGCTTGAAGACTGGGGGGAAAATGAAAACTTTTTGTTCTATTTCTAATTGTAATCTTTACATGATACTTGTTTTAAATAGACAATTTGTTATGTGTTTGCAATAATATTTATACCACTTGCAATCATTTAATTGAAGTACTATTATTTTATTACTTTTTAAAAGAATATATTTAGCAAATATTCCCAGAGCATCAATTTTAATATTCTTCTAGATGAACATAGAAAATGGAAAAGATTGTTTTCCATGACTATTTGGTGGCCCAAATATTTTTCTTTTGAGTACATTTTATATTTCTTCTTCTTAAGAAGAACATTTTATTAAATATTGACAATAAAAAATATTTTATTTTTAAATAAAATCTTTCTTTTTCAATCATATGCTTTCTTTCAAACAATTAGTTTGCACCACTGAAAGGACATCTTCACATGTGTTTCTGGGAAATGTTGCATTTATCTCTTGGGTTAGATTACTCTGTATGAAAAAGTTAAGGATTTAGAAATTTATTTTACTTCTCTATTATCCTTTACTAGAAAAGAACTTTTTGATTCAAAGATGAAAATTTTCTGGAAATCCCATGGGAGTATTAAGTTACCTTGGACTAAACTGAATCATCAGTGATCATCTTAGCTGTCAGTGACCTATAGATGACATATTTATCTAATTAAAAGATGTCTTAGTTTGAAAGAAATGGTGCATTATGCATAATTAGAAAATTGGAGTCATTGGCTTATTAATCTAATGAAGCTAGCCTATGTCATTTATATTACTATGTGGAGAAGTTGTTTCATTTGCAATTAACAATGCTGTATATGAAATGTTAATTCTTGATAAAGAACATAAAAATTAAGCACATCATACTTTTTCAGAAGAAACTTCAATTTCAGTTCTTTGCTATATATCTCTGTCACTTATTTCTGTTACTAGAGTATGAAACACTTGTATACTGTTTTTCACTAACCAGTCCCTTAGACTTGCACACCAGCCATCCATTCATCCTGTTCTATCCCTGTTACAGAGATAAACATGCATCCCCTCCTCAGCAATGATGTTGGTTCAAGCTGTAGGCATACGACATGATCCAAGTATGTCTGTGTCCTTTCCTAGGAATTTTCAAATTGTTTTGAGGATGAAGACGTTCCTTTTCCTCTTTGATCACAGAACTCTAAGAATATAAACCTAGGAAATAGCCAGCCATGAATCCAGCTGACTTGAGATCATAAAACCATCAGAGAAAAACAGAGATAAGAGAATAAAAAGTCACTGATTTCATTAAAAACTTTGGGCTAGCCACTTCTGAAATCATGTTTTGTTTTTTTTTGTTTAATTAAGAAATATAATTGCCTTCTGTTGTTTTGGCTTCTTAGAAGTGAATTTCCATTAGTTGCAATTGAAAGAGGCCTGACTATACAAGATATATTTGATTTTTATACAAATTCAAAAAAATGATGCAGAATAAAGTAAGTAAAGATAAAAACAAATAGAGAATAGTATTGTATTGTAAATTAATCTTAAATAACCTCATTGTATAGAAAGTTTATTATTATTTTTACTTCCATTAGGTGGAAGATTCTTTGGTATCTGTGAAAATCTGTGGCACATGAAACTATTAGAGAGGATTGAAACTCAATTTCATTTGCCTCAAACCTATATGTATTGTATATAATTAGGTTAGGGTTTATATATATATATATATATACATATATATATGTGTATATATAGATATATATATATAGATATATATATATATATATGCCAAAGAAAATACATAGATGGTTTTAAACCACAGGCATTCATAAAAGGTAATTAGGGTTACCTTTTGCACAAAATGGTTATTTAGCTTTTTCATCTTAACCTACTTATTGTGAATGGTAGACTCATAGCTGGAACATGTTTATTTGATAGTGCTTATAAAACCTGAAATGAAGAAAAATTGAATATGTTATCAATCTGGACAGCAAAACATCAACAGCAATTTGGACTCATTTAATGTAGGGACAAACCACTTTATATGAATCAAAGATCACACACCATTAAAAAATAATATCATTGAAATATGACTAGAATAAATGGATTTAAATCATTTTTAAAAGTATTTTTAAGATAATTTTAATTAGAAATAATTAAAACAAAATTGAGCCTTAAATGTGCAATTTCAGATATTTGCAGAATGAATATACGTGGAAAACATCATTCCTAGAATAAACAAATGTGTGTACAGTTAATGAGATGGCATTTCTGAGATGAATATGTTCCGATGTAATCATTATAGAAATAACCAAAAATGATTGTAAAATACCATAATTACCCCTACAAATAAACAAAATCATAGAAAACTTCAGGCTTCAAGTTTGTTCAGGCTCAAAATTCACAAAGTGTGTGACCTCTGTCAATTTTCTTAACTAGTCTAAACCTCAGTTTTCTGTTGGAATGATAATAGTATCTCCTTTACAGGGAGGTACAAGGATACCATTTGGCAATGTGTGAAAACAGGCAGAATTTATATTGCATGACAAATTATTAAATCTCAGCTCCTATTACCAGTTTTTATACAGATACTTGTATTCAATGAAATTGTTTAAAATTTGAAGATTCACTGAAGATTTATTTTTAAATATTTTATTAATACAAAATATATATAAATATATGAATAATCGTAGCATTGATGGGTTTCAGATAAATTATGTTCTTCATTAGAATTCAGGGGACAGCAAGACTTAATTTCTTTTGGGCTTTTAATATATCAAAGTATTCTATAAACCTTGATAATAACTATCAAAGAAAAGATTTCACTGGAAAAAGTAAACAGGTAAGGAAGAACTTATTCAAGGTTATTGCAGTTAGAGGGAGACCAGAGTGTGTTCTGAACTCAACTCCACAGAAAAAAAGGGCAGGAGTTTTTAAGAGCTGGGGTGGAGGGAATTGTAAGGCTATCTATGTTTGCTAATTGGCCTTATCCAGATATCTCATGACAGGAGGAAGTTTTACTAATTGAAGCAAGGCTGTCATAAGAGTTTGGCTCCTTACCCTCCCAGAGAAACTGGCACAGGGGAACACTATCTTGATCGATATTTACATTTCAAAATGATGGCTCATGGGTCCTTGAAAAAGACATCCCTGGACTGTAAAACCAGCAAGAAACTTTTTGAAAGAATTTACATACACTTCAAGGCACAAAGAAAGACAAGTTTTCTCAAGTAAATAGTTTAAGAAATGGAAGAGGAGGGACCTCTGTGGTTAGGCCATTTGGAATCTGTAAGAGCTGCTATGAGAAAAGGTCAGGAACCTAACAGCAGCAAGAAGCCTGCCTGAGGTTTAGTCAAGCTGACAGAAATGTTAAGGTCTTCTTGGACTTTATCTCTTGCAGTTAGTTTAAAATCCATGGCATTGTTGATTTTAATATTCTGGCAAATTCTTTTGTGGGTAAATAGAAAAGACAGCAATCTTAATAAATCCTAAGCCAAAGTGACATCAAATATTTGTAAGATTTTGAATGCTAAAGAGACAAGATGAAATGTCATGATCATATGCATGAAGTCTTCTATTTTATGCTTATTGTTTGGTGTCCATGGGTATATCATCGGCCTTGAAGCCTGGAGAGTTTTTAACTTGTTTTGCTGTTAATAACTTAACAGGAATAAATATTTCATGTATTTTATTGCAATTGTATGATAAGATATTTAAAATAGAATGTGAGTGGCTGGGTAGTTCAAATATTAGGGAAAAGTGCAAAGCAGCAAGGGCCACACAGCCACTGTTACTTCCTTGGGCCTCTGGCCTCCAATTAAGAATCTATCATAAATTCCTTCACTTTAGACATTTTCATAAAGTATCTGAGAGAGATGAGTCAGATGATACAAATAAGTTACCACTAGACAAAGCTATAAACTATTCAATATTTGATTTGTGTGTTTTTGCCTTTCATTGTATTTTGTCCCCTTTCCTCCTTACTGTCATTCTTCTTTCTTAAATGTGTGTGTGTGCATGTGAATCAATTATGCAGCACATATGCCAATCTTTTCATGTCAATGATTCTTAAGAGAACTCCCCAAAAATGTGTAAGAATCACTTGAGAAGTCTTTTCCCTAGTTATAGTTCTCTGTCCTTTCACTTTTCTAATATTCATTTCAGAGTGCTTAATTCCCATTTGAAAATTACTTGCATAATGGGAACGGTGAAATATTTCTCAAGTTTGTCAGAGTGGTGAAAAGAAATTTGGGGACCACTATGGTAATTTATTAATTAGTAATCAGAACACTACTTAAAATAGCTCTCTCTTTTTTTATTTCAGTATAACAATAGAATGTTTTCTTCAAGGATATATAGAATATAATACTATATTATTCTGGCTTTTTTAATAAATAAGAGATTTTTAAAATTTAGAAATATGCACTTGCCTTAGAAGGTAGCTTAGAGTTATAAATACAAGTGTAAAGGTGGAAAGTAAGCTTGAAATTAAGTATGGAAAGTGAATTAGTATAAGCAAAATCTTTCTACATAAGTCAACCATAATTAGGTTCTACAGTCAGTATATCTTCTGGCATTGAAGTTTCTTAAAATGGTTAGAGGTAAAATTAGTAAGCAAGTGATATGAAAAATCTGTATCATACATGTGAACACTCTACGTTATACACTGCATTGTGAGATGCTCAAACCGTTACAGGTCTTGCTGCAGTTGAATTTAACCAATAGAAATCAGTTTTCTGTCTTCCTTCTCATGCCTACTCACTAGCATAAGCTCACTGAGTAATTTACATGTCAACTTGTCCACCCTATTTAAATATCTCTCTCCTCTACACTCTGTTTAGATCTTCCTCTCTCTCTCTCTCTAATACATATAATCATAGTCACCTAAATTAAACACACCTATGATAAAGGTCACTGTTTTCTAAGTTTCTTTTGTGTCATCATACACATGAGAAATCTATGTACTAATTTACTGAAGTAAATTTGAAAATTTAATTGATATTTAGGTAAATTATGAATAATGAAAAGTTACTCTTATTTGCTATAAAATATGTAAAACTTACACGATTTTATCATGCTATTGATGCACTAGAGGCTTTACTAAATGTTAAATCGTTTATCATGTATAAAATAATTACCTTGATGAAAAACAAGCAGAAACAAAATATTTCCTGATAATTTGCTCAAGATTTATATTTAACAAGAAAAACTCTTAATATTAGTAATTTTCAGCCCAGTTTCCTCACAGTGAAAGAGGAATTGATACAAATAATAATGGTGACACACAGATGTGGTGATATATTCCTCTAGAAAATCTCACTGACTTTCAAATAATTAAAATACAAATTTTCCTTGTCACTCATTCTTTGTTCGGCCCATATAAGAATTATGAGATGATGATGAGTAAGTCTAAATTAATTTCTATGAATGTGACTATATACTTTATTAATTCACTTATTAGAGAAGCAGATATCTATTGAAGTCCTCACTATCTTAAGCAATATGACAGGTGCTAATGTAGAGTAATGGAAGATAAATAGTATGACATTAAATAATTTTTAAATTCATGATATTCAGTTGTCTCTAGGTATATCTAAAAAAGTCTCAATCAATTCACATTTTTTGAGAAATACAAAAAAAGAAAAGGCAATAGAACTACTTCTAAATTTTTAAGTTGATTAAGTACATCAGGTAAAATTAGTCCTGTGGTTTTTGAAAGCCTAAATATAGTCTTTGATTCTGACATTTATATTGCAATCAATACAATATATGCTCTCCTATGGCAATATCTACATTAAAATATTTGTAGAAGTATGAATAAAATCTCATAGATAAAATCTGTAATCTCTATTGTAAAGCTGAGTCACAAATGTGTTAAAGAGTTTGATAGAAACCTTCAAGATGGTGGAAGAGTAAGCCGTGGAGATCACCTTCCTCCCCACAAATACATCAGAAACACATCTACATGTGGAACAACTCCTACAGAACACTACTGAATGCAGGCAGAAGACCTCAGACTTCCCAAAAGGTAAGAAATTCCCCACGTACCTGGGTAGGGCCAAAGAAAACAGAAAAAGAATAGGGATGGGACCTGAGCGACTGGAAGGGAGCTGTGAAGGAGGAAACGTTTCCACACACTAGGAAGCCATTTCACTGGTGTAGATGGGGGTGGGAATGGGGGAGGGGGAAGCTTCAGAACCACGGAGGAGAGCTCAGCAACAGGGGTGCAGAGGGCAAAGTGGAGAGATTCCCGCACAGAGGATTGGTGCCAACAACCAGCACCCACCAGCCCAAGAAGCTTATCTGCTCATCTGCCAGCTGGGACGGGTGGGGGCTGGGAGCTGAGGCTCAGGCTTCGGAGGTCAGATCTCAGTGAGAGGACTGGGGTTGGCTGCATGAACACAGCCTGAAGGGGGCTGCTGCGCCACAGCTAGCCTGGAGAGAGTCTGGGAAAAAGTTTGGACCTAAGAGGCAAGAGACAATTGTTTTGGGGTGCAAGAGGAGAGGGGATTCAGAGCACTGCCTAAACAAGATCCAGAGGTGGGCGCCAACCACGGCTATCAGCACAGACACCAGAGATGGGCAGGAAATCCTGACTGCTGCTTCAGCCACCAAGAAGCCTGTGTGCAAGCACAAGTCACTATCCACACCTCCCGTCCTGGGAGCCTGTGCAGCCCGCCTCTGCCAGGGTCCGGTGATAAAGGAACAATTTCCCCTGCAGAACAAACGGCACACCTCAGCCAGTTGCAAGGTCACGCTGGCCTCTGCCACCAAAGGCTTGCCCTGCATTCCATCCCCTCCCTTCCTCCGGTCTGAGTGAGCCAGAGCCCCCTAATCAGCTGCTGCCAGCCCCGTCCTGGCTGAGTGAGGGACAGACACCCTCATGAGACCTACACACAGAGGTGGGGCCAAAACCAAAGCTGAACCCCAGGAGCTGTGTGAACAAAGAAGAGAAAGAGAAATCTCCCCCAGCAGCTTCAGGAGCAGCAGGTTAAATCTCCACAATCAAATTGATGTACCATGCATCTGTGGAATACCAGAACAGATTATGAATCAACCCAAAATTGAGCTAGTGGAATTTGGGAACAATGATATTATATTTTCTTCCTTCTTCTCTTTTTGTGTGTATGTGTATGCTCCTTTGTGTGTTTTTGTCTGTATAGCTTTGTGTTTACCATTTGTTCTGTGTCCTATCTCTCCATTTTTTGTCATTTTCTGTTTTGTTATTTTTTTTGTATAGTTTTTAGCACTGGTTATAATTGGTGGATTTGTTTTTTGGTTTTGTTTCTTCTTTCTTTTTTTATTTTTAATAGTTTTATTATTTATTTTAAAAATTATTTAATTTTATTCTTCCTTTCTTTCTTTTTTCTCCCTTTTCTTCTGAGCTGTGTGGCTGACAGGGTCTCGGTGCTCCAGTTGGGTGTCAGGCCTTGCCTCTGAGGTGGGAGAGCTGAGTTCAGGACACTTGTCCACAAGACACCTCCTGCTCCATGTAATATCAACCAGCAAAAAGCTCTTCCAGAAATCTCCATTTCAACGTTAAGACCCAACTCCAATCAACGATGAGCAAGCTACAGTGCTAGGCACCCTAAGCCAAAAAATTAGCAAGACAGAAACACAACCCCACCATTAGTAGAAAGGCTGCCTAAATTCATAATAAGGTCACAGACACCCCAAAACACACCAGTGGACGCAGTCCTGCCCACCAGAAAGACAAGATCCAACCTCATCCAACTGAACACCGGCACTAGTCTCCTCCACCATGAAGTCTACAGAATCCACTGAACTAACCTTAGCCACTGGGGGTAGACACCAAAAACAATGGGAACTATGGACCTGCCACCTGTGGAAAAGAGACCCCCAAACACAGTAAATTAAGCAAAATAGGAAGACAGAGAAACCCACAGCAGATGAAGGAGCAAGGAAAAAAACCACCAGACCAAACAAATGAAGAGGAAAGAAGCAGTCTACCTGAAAAAGAATTCAGAGTAATGATAGTAAAGATGATCTAAAATCTTGGAAATAGCAGAAAATACAAAAAATGTTTAAAAAACACCTAGACGAACTAAAGAACAAACAATGATGACCAACAAAATATATGAGATTAAAAATTCTCTAGGACGAATCAATAGCAGAATAACTGAGGTAGAAGAACAAGTGACCTGGAAGACAAAATAGTGGAAATAACTACTGCAGCTCAGAATAAAGAAAAATGAATGAAAAGAATTGAGGACAGTCTTAGAAACTTCTGGGCAACATTAAACACACCAACGTTTGAATTATAGGGGTCCCAGAAGAAGAAGAGAAAAAGAAAGGAATGGGGAAAATATTTGAAGAGATTATAGTTGAAAACTTCCCTAAAATGGGAAAGGAAATAGTTAATCAAGTCCAGGAAGCACAGAGAGTCCCACACAGGATAAATCCAAGGATAAACACAGCAAGAGACATATTAATCAAACAATCAAAAATTAAATACAAAGAACAAATATTAAAAGCAGCAAGGAGGGCTTCCCTGGTGGCGCAGTGGTTGGGGGTCCGCCTGCCGATGCAGGGGATACCGGTTCATGCCCCGGTCCGGGAGGATCCTGCATACCGCGGAGCGGCTGAGCCCGTGGGCCATGGCCGCTGGGCCTGCGCGTCCGGAGCCTGTGCTCCGCAATGGGAGAGGCCACAACAGTGAGAGGCCCGCATACCGGAAAAAAAAAAAAAAATTGTATAAAAAAAAGCAGCAAGGGAAAAACAACAACACATAAGGGAATCCCCATAAGGTTAACAGCTGATCTTTCAACAGAAACTCTGCAAGCGAGAGGGACTGGCAGGACAAATTTAAAGTGATGAAAGGGAAAAATCTGCAACCAAGTTTACTCTACCCAGCAAGGATCTCATTCAGATTTGACAGAGAAATTAAAACTTTCACAGACAAGCAAAAGCTAAGAAAATTAATCACCATCGAACCAGCATTACAACAAAGCCTAAAGCAACTTCTCTAGGCAGGAAACACAAGAGAAGGTAAAGACCTCCAATAACAAACCCCAAACAATTAAGAAAATGGGAATAGGAACATACATATCAATAAGTACCTTAAAAGTAAATGGATTAAATGATCCAACCAAAAGACCGGCTGAATGGATGCACAAAGAAGACCCATGTATGTGCTGTCTAGAAGAGACCCACTTCAGACCTAGGGACACATACAGACTGAAAGTGAAGGGATGGAAAAGGATATTCCATGCAAATGGAAATCAAAAGAAAGCTGGAGTAGCAATTCTCATATCAGACAAAATAGATTTTAAAATAAAGACACTACATAATGATCAAAGGATCAATCCAAGAAGAAGATATAACAATTGTAAATATCTATGCACCCAACATAGGAGCACCACAGTACACAAGGCAAATGCAAACAGCCATAAAAGGGGAAATTGACAGTAACACAATAAGAGTAGGGGACATTGACACCAATTGACACCATACACCAATGGACAGATCTTCCAAAATGAAAATAAATAAGGAAACACAAGCTTTAAATGATACATTAAACAAGATGGACTTAATTGATATTTATAGGACATTCCATCCAAATGAAACAGAATACACATGCTTCGCAAGTGCTCATGGAACATTCTCCAGGATAGATCATATCTTGGATCACAAATCAAGCCTTGGTAAATTTAAGAAAATTGAAATCCTATCAAGTATCTTTTTGGACCACAACTCTATGACACTAGATATCAATTATAGGAAAAACTGTAAAAAAATAGCAACACATGGGGACCAAACAATACTTAATACCACAGGGATTACTGAAGAAATCAAAGAGGAAATCAAAAAATAATTAGAAACAAATGACAATGAAAACACAATGACTGAAAACCTGTGGGATGCTGCAAAAGCAGTTCTTAGAGGGAAGATTATAGCAATACAATCCTAACTCAAGAAACAAGAAACATCTCAAAGAAAAAACCTAAACTTACACCTAAAGGAATTAGAGAAAGAACAAAAAATAAATCCCCCCAAAATTAGCAGAAAGAAAGAAATCATAAAGTTCAGATCAGAAATAAAAAGAATACAAAATACCCCTAAAAGCAAAAGCAATCTTGTGAAAGAAAAACGGAGGTGGGGTAATCTGGCTCCCTGTCTTCAGACTATACTACAAAGCTACAGTAATCTAGATAGTATGGTACTGGCATAAAAACAAATATTTATCAATGGAACAGGATAGAAAGCCTAGAGATAAACCCACGCACATATGGTCAACTTATTTTTGATAAAGGAGACAAGAATATACAATGGAGAAAAGACAGCCTTTTCAATATGTGGTTCTGGAAAACTGGACAGCTACCTGTAAAAGAATTAAATTAGGACACTCCCTAACACATACACAAGAATAATCTCAAAATGGACTAAGACCTAAATATAAGGCCAGACACTAAAGAACTCTTAGAGGAAAACATGACAGAACACTGTATGACATAAATCACAGCAAGATCCTTTTTGACCTACCTCCTAGAGAAATGGAAATAAAAACAAAAATAAACAAATGGGACCTAATGAAACTTAAAAGCTTTTTCACAGCAAAGGAAACCATAAACAAGGCAAAAAGACAACCCTCAGAATGGAAGAAAATATTTGCCAATGAAGCAACTGACAAAGGATTAATCTCCAAATTTTACAAGCAACTCATGTAGCTCAATGTTAAAAAAACAAATAACCCAATCAAAAAATGGGCAGAAGACCTAAATAAACATTTCTCCAAAGAAATAATAAAGATTGCCAGCAAACACATGAAAGAATGCTCAACATCTCTAATCATTAGAGAAATGAAAATCAAAACTACAATGAGGTATCACTTCACACCAGTCAGAATGGCCATCATCAAAAAGTCTACAAACAATAAATACTGGAGAGGGTGTGGAGAAAAGGGAACCCTCTTGCACTGTTGGTGGGAAATTGAATTGATACAGCCATTATGGAGAACAGTATGGAGGTTCCTTAAAAAACTACAAATAGAACTATGATACGAGCCAGCAATCCCACTACTGGGCATATACCCTGAGAAAAACATAATTCAAAAAGAGTCATGTACCACAATGTTCATTGCAGCACTCTTTACAATAGTCAAGACATGGAACCAACCTAAGTGTCCATTGACAGATGAATGGATAAAGAAGACGTAGCACATATATACAATGGAATATTACTCAGCCATAAAAAGAAACAAAACTGAGTTATTTGTAGTGAGTTGGATGGACCTAGGGTCTGTCATACAGAGTGAAGTAAGTCAGAAAGAGAAAAACAAATACTGTATGCTAACACATATATATGGAATCTAAAAAAAAAAAAAAAAGGTTATGAAGAACATAGGGGCTAGTCAGGAATAAAGACACAGATGTAGAGAATGGACTTGAGGGCACGGGGAGGGGAAAGGTAAGCTGGGACAAAGTGAGAGAGTGCCGTGGACTTATTTATACTACCAAATGTAAAATGATAGCTAGTGGGAAGCAGCTGCATAGCACATGGAGATAAGCTTAGTGCTTTGTGACCACATAGAGAGGTGGGATAGGGATGGTAGGAGGGAGACACAAGAGGGAGGAAATATGGGAATATATGTATATGTATAGCTGATTCACTTTGTTATAAAGCAGAAACTAACACAGCATTGTAAAGCAATTATACTCCAATAAAGATGTTTTTAAAAAAAAGGTTGATAACTTGAAGTGGATGACTAGATAAGCTTTCTGCTCTACCAAGTGAATATATTTATGTTCCTTTATATTCAAGGAAGTAAATGCATAAATAATATATTGAAACCTTACAAGCAGACTCTTGCCCTGAGGCTCTAATAAAATATATAAGACTTCTCTTTGGAAAAGAGAAAATTCTTCCATCTCAGTATACAACAGCAAGGACTCCTCTTTCCAGTGATACTTCTATAAATGTAGATAAAAGTGGTCTTCCTTAATTAACAGTTACAAAAAAAAATCATTCATATAAATTAAGCTATACAATGTTTTTTTTCTTTTTTCTCTTTACGCAGAGGAAGAATGCAGTTAAAACAGACAAATATATTTTCAGTATGAGTGAAGCTTTACATCTCCCTTGCTAGTTGCATCACCCCCAATTATATATTTTGCCACAAATAAGTGAAACGTGTACTTGCCAATCTCTTTAGTGATATCTCCTGGAGAGAGCAAGCACAATCATCCTCACTAATTGCCACTGAACTGTGACTTGGTCATACTGCTCCATTGCACATTTCTGTAATTTTACTCTTTGCTTGCAAAGGGCTAAGAAAGTTTTGTGAATTTTTGTTTGTTTGTTTTTCACTGTGCTACCATGAATGGAATAAAAAATAAATAATTTTTCTTCCCTCTTAACATTGAGAAATGGCAGTTTAACTGAATACATTTGATCTATACAGGTGACAGTGTAAAGATATGAATTCTGTATCCATTCACTTATAATACTTTTGTGAATTTCTAAGTCCCTTCAAAACTAGACCAAAAAAAAGAAAAGAAAGGAAAGGAAAGGAAAGGGAAGGGAAGGGAAAGAAAGGGAAGGAAAGGATAGAAAATAAAAGAAGAGAAGATGGTGGTGTGGGAAGACACCGAGTTAGTGTCTCCCAACAACTAAAGTGCCTTCCCACTGCTGGTGGGAGACCCAGACACCCAAAGAGAAGGGAAGAACCCCCAAGTGAACTGATAGGACGTGGGGGGACTGGGGAGGGAGGAGAAGTGGAGGCCAGACAGGATAAGCGCCCCTGTGGTTGGGGAAATCAGGAGAGGCAGGCAGGAGGGACTCTCCAGGAGGAGCAGGAGAGGAGGAGAGAATGTTTGCCCCACCCACTCAGGCATGGGTAACCTGCTGAGCTCCCAGGTGATGTCCTCCAACATCTGATACCAGGGGTTGGGTGCACACCTGGGCCCCTTCTGTTCCATTGAGCCAGAGCCCCACCACCCACAGCCTCCAGGGCCTTTTCTAGCCCTGTGGTTTGTAAGCATAAGCCCCACACACAACTCAAACCTCACCCATCCTTAGGCACAGCCCAGCACAGCCAAGGTCTTTTCCCTCTTTTCTTTTTTTTTCCCTCCTCCTCTTTCTTACTATTTTTGTACTGTTGTACATTCCAGCTGTTGATTCTTCTATATTTATTTTTATATTCTTTCTAACATATCTGTTAATTTCCTAGTCTAATTTTATTTTTTGCTTTGCTATTCTCTATCTTTTTAAATTTTTTTTGGCCACCACATGCAGCTTGTGGGATCTTAGTTCACAAGCCAGGGGTCAGGCTGAAGCTCCTGTGGTGGGAGCTCCAAGTCCAAACCACTGGACTAACAGAGAACCTCAGACCCCACTGAATATTCATCAGAGTGAAATCTCACAGAGGTCCTCATCAGCACCAAGACCCATCTCTACCCAACAGCCTACAAACTCCAGTGTTGGAAGCCTCAGGCCAAACAACAAGTAAGACAGGAACACAATCCAACTCACTAAAAAAAAAAAAAAAAATGAGATGGCAAAAAAAAGGTCATCAAATGAAGGAGCAAGGTAAAAACTTACAAGACCAAATAAATGAAGAGGAAATAGGCAATATACCTGAAAAAGAATTCAGAGTATTGATAGTAAAGATGATCCAGAGTTTCAGTAATAAAATGGAAGCATGGATTTTAAAAATACAAGAAACGTTTGAAAAGATCTAGAAGAACTAAAGAAAAACAAAAGAGAGATGAACAACACAATAACTGAAATGAAAAATACACTAGAAGGAAAAAAATACAGAATAACTGAGGCAGAAGAAAGAATAAGTGAGCTGGAAGACAAAATGGTGGAAATAACTGCTGAGGAGAAGAATAAAGAAAAAGAATGAAAAGAATTGAAGACAATCTTAGAGACCTCTGGGACAACACTAAATCCCCCAACATTTGAATTATAGGGGTCCCAGAAGAAGAGAAAGAGAAAAGGTCTGAGAAAATATTTGAAGAGATTATAGTCAAAAACTTCCCTAACATGGGAAAAGAAATAGTCGCTCAAGTCCAGGACACACAGAGAGTCCCATACAGTATAAACCCAAGGAAAAACACACCAAGACACATATTAATCAAATTAACAAAAAATAAATTCAAAGAAATAATATTAAAAGCAGCAAGGGCAAAACAAAAATGACATACTAAGGAATCCCCATAAGGATATCAGCTGATTTTTCAGCAGAAATTCTGCAGGCCAGAAAGGAGTGGCAGGACATAATTAAAGTGATGAAAGAGAAAAACCTGCAACCAAGATTACTCTACCCAGCAAGGATCTCATTGAGATTCAATGTAGAAATCAAAAGATTTTCAAACAAACAAAAGCTAAGTGAATTCAGCACCACCAAACCAGCTTTACAGCAAATGCTAAAGAAACTTCTCTAGGCGAGAAACACAAGAAAATAAAAAGACCCACAAAAATAAACCCAAAACAATTATGAAAATGGTAATAGGAACATTCATATCAATAATAAACTTGAATGTAAATGGATTAAATGCCCCAACCAAAAGACACAGACTGGCTGAATGTTTACAAAAACAAGACCCATATATATCCTGCCTACAAGAGACACACTCCTAGAGACACATACAGACTGAAAGTAAAGGGATAGAAAAAGATATTCCATGCAAATGGAAATCAAAAGAAAGCTGAAATAGCAATACTCATAGCAGATAAGATAGACTTCAAAATAAAGATTGTTGCAAGATATAAGGAGGGACACTACATAATGATCAAAGAATCCATCCAAGAAGAAGATATAACAATTATAAATGTTTACACACCCAACATAGGTGTACCTCACTACATAAGGCAAATGCTAACAACTATGAAAGGAGAAATTTACAGGAACACAATAATAGTAGGGGACCTTAACACCACACTTACAGCAATGGACAGATCATCCAAACAGAACATAAATAAGGAAACACAACCTTTAAATGACACAGTAGACCAGATAGATTTAATTGATATTTATAGAACATTCTACCCCAAAGTTGCAGAATACACTTTCTTCTCAAGTGCACACAGAATATTCTCCAGGAGAGATCGCATCTTGGATCACAAATCAAGGCATGGAAAATGTAAGAAAATTGAAATCGTATCAAACACCTTTACTGACCACAATGCTATGAGATTGGAAATCAAATACAGGGAAAAAGTTGTAAAAAACACAAATATATGGTGGCTAAACAATGCACTACTAAATAACCAAGAGATCACTGAAGAAATCAAAGAAGAAATAAAAAAATACATAGAAACAAATGACAACAAAAACATGAAGACCCAAAACCTATGGGATGCAGCAAAAGCAGTTCTAAGATGGAAGTTTATAGCAATTCAATCTCACCTCAAGAAACAAGAAAAATCTCAAATAAACAAACTAACCCTACACTTAAAACAACTAGAGAAAGAAGAAAAGGAAAACCCAAATTTAGCAGAAGGAAAGAAATCATAAAGAGCAGATCAGAAACAAATGAAAAACAAATGAAGAAAACAATAGCAGAGATCAATAAAACTAAAAGCTTGTTCTTTGAGAAGAAAATCAAAATTAATAAACCCTTAGCCAGACTCATCAGGAAAAAAAGGGAGAGGACACAACTCAGTAAAATTAGAAATGAAAAAGGAGAAATCACAACTGACACTGCAGAAATACAAAGGATTATAAGAGACTACTACAAGCAACTATATGCCAATAAAATGGACAACCACGAAGAAATGGACAAATTCTTGGAAAGGTACAATTTTCCAAGACTGAATCAGGAAGAATTAGAAAATATAAACAGACCTATCACAAGTAATTAAATAAGACTGTAATTTAAAAACTTCCAACAAACAATAGGCCAGGACCAGATGGCTTCACAAGCAAATTCTATCAAACATTTAGAAAGACCTAACATCCATTCTTCTCAAACTCTTCCAAAAAATTGCAGAAGGAGAAATACTCCCAAATTCATTCTATGAAGCCACCATCACCCTGATACCAAAACCAGAAAAATATATCACAAAAAAAGAAAATTAGAGACCAATATCACTGATGAACATAGATGAAAAAATCCTGAGCAAATACTAGCAAACAGAATCCATCAACACATTAAAGGACCATACACCATGATCAAGTGTGATTTATCACAGGGATGCAAGGATTCTTCAATATATGCAAATCAATCAATGTGATACACCACATTAACAAATTAAGGAATAAAAACTATATGCTCACCTCAGTAGATGCGGAAAAATCTTTTGACAAAATTCAACACCCGTTTATGATAAAAACTCTCCAGAAAATAGGCATAGAGTGAACCGACCTCCACCTACTAAAGGCCATATATGACAAACCCACAACAAACATAATACTCAATGGTGAAAAACTGAAAACATTTCCTCTAAGATCAGGAACAAGCAAGGATGTCCATTCTCACTGATCTTATTCAGCATAGTTTTGGAAGGTGTAACCATGGTAAGCAGAGAAGAAAAAGATATAGAAGGAATACAAATTGGAAAAGAAAAAGTAAAACTGTCACTGTTTTCAAATGACATGATACTATACATAGAAGATCCTAAAGATGCCACTAGAAAACTACTAGGAGTAATCAATGAATTTGGAAAGGTTGCAGGGTACAAAATTAATGCACAGAAATCTCAGGTATTCCTATACACCAAGAATTAAAAATCAGAAAGAGAAATTAAGGAAATACTCACATTTACCATTGCAACAAAAATAATAAAATACCTAGGAATAAACCTGCCTAAGGAGGTGAAAGACTTGTTCTTAGAAAACTATAAAACACTGACGAAAGAAATCAAAGATGACATATACAGATGAAGAAATATACTATGTTCTTGGATTGGAAGAATAAATTTTGTGAAAATGACTATACAACCCAAAGCTATCTACAGATTCAATGCAATCCCTATCAAACTACCAATGGCATTCTTCACGGAATTAGAACCAAAAATTTTACAATTTGTGTGAAAAACAAAAGACCCCAAATAGTCAAAGCAATCTTGAGAAAGAAAAACAGAGCTGGAGGAATTAGGCTTCCTGACTTCAAACTATACCACAAATCTTCAGTAATCAAGACAGTATGGTACTGGCACAAAAACAGAAATATAGATCAATGGAACAGGATAGAATGCCCAGAGATAAACCCACACACGTATAGTCACCTAAGTTATGACAAAGGAGACAAGAACATACAATGGAGAAAAGACAGCTTTTTCAATAATGATGCTGGGAAAACTGGACAGCTACATGTAAAAGAATGAAATTAGAACATTCCCTAACACCATACACAAAAATAAAGTTCACATGGATTAAAGACCTAAATGTAAGGCCAGACACTATAAAACTCTTAGAGGAAAACATAGAAAAGCACTCTTTGCCATAATCCACAGCAAGATCTTTTTTGACCCACCTCCTAGAGTAACAGAAATAAAAATTAAAAAGAAACAAATGGGACTTAATTAAACTAAAAAGCTTTTGCACAGCAAGGGTAACCATAAACAAGACAAAAAACAACCCTCAGAATGGGAGAAAATATTTGTAGATGAAACAACAGACAAAGGATTAATCTCCAAAATATACAAACAGCCCATGTACCTCAATACCATAAAAACAAAAAAATCCAATTAAAAAATGGATGGAAAACCTAAATAGACATTTCACCAAGGAAAACATACAGATGGCCAAGAGGCACATGAAAAGAGGCTCAACATCACTATTAGAGAAATGTAAATCAAAACTACAGTGTGGTATCACCTCACACCGGTCAGAATAGCCATTATCAAAAAATCTAGAAACAATCAGTGCTGGAAAGCGTGTGGTGAAAAGGGAACCCTCCTGCACTGTTGGTGGAAATGTAAATTGATACAACCGTTATGGAAAACAGTATGGAAGTTCCTTAAAAAACTAAAAACAGAACTACCATACAATCCAGCAATCCCACTACTGGGCATATACCCTGAGATAACCATAATTCAAAAAGAGACATGTACCACAATGTTCATTGCAGCACTATTTACAATAGCCAAGACATGGAACCAACCTAAATGTCCATTGACAGATGAATAGATAAAGAAGATATGGCACATATATACAATGGAATATTACTCAGCCATAAAAAGAAATAAAATTGAGTTATTTATAGTGAGGTGGATGGATCTGGAGTCTGTCATACAGAGTGAAGTCAGAAAGAGAAAAACAAATACTGTATGCTAATGCATATAGATGAAATTAAAAAAAAAAAGAAATAAACTACTGATCAACCTAGTTGCAGGGCAGGAATAAAGATATAGACATAGAGAATGGACTGGAGGATATGGGGTGTGAGAGGGGAGCTGGGACGAAGTGAGAGTAACATCGACATATAAACACTACCGAATGTAAAATAATTAGCTAGTGGGAAGCAGCAGCATAGCACAGGAAGATCAGCTTGGTGCTTTGAGATGACCTATAAGGATGGGATAGGGAGTTTGTGAGGGAGGCTCAAGAGGGAGGGAATATGGGGACATATGTATACATATGGCTGATTCACTGTGGCGTACAACAGAAACTAACACAGTACTGTGAAGCAATTATACTCCAATAAAGATCTATTAAAAAATATTAGCAAAGTTTATTGTATGTTATTTATACCTGAATAAAGCTAGAGAAAAACGGGCATGACAAAAACTAAAACAGAACTTGGATAAAACTGAAATAACTTCAAGAGGACTGATTTAAAAAGAAAAGGACAGCAAGAATTTTAAAAAAATATTAGAAAAGAAAAAATAAAGAAAAGAAAAAGAAACTAAGTAGGACTCATGGAGACTGTAGAACACAGTAAAGCTGTGGATTATTTCGATTATTTGCTTCTAAAACCTATTTATTACATTTACCTTCATTTTGAGTGTTGACAAGGATGTATTAATTTTGATTTGTAAACAAAAAAAGCAAAACGTAATGGAACATGTCTAAAAGGTGACATTTACTCATAATTTACTTACCCAAACAAGCTTAAATTTCAAATTATGTTCATATCTATTTGCCATAACAATTCACATATATTTGTATTTTAATCAAATATGAATATTTTCTATTATTAGAATCCCTTTCTCATTAAAGTTTTGAGGTGTTATTAATATTATTATTATTCCTAATTAATCATTAGATTATGAGATTACCTCTAGAGTTGATAGCATCTTTTTCACTGTATAGAGGGTATTCTATATGTCTCCTCAATCTGTTTTAATTTAATCGATTGATTTACATACTGTCTATAATTCAATGAGTCTATCTCCTTCCGTCATCCTTTATAGTCCTAGAATTAGTTCACTGATTGGCACACAGAAAGAGATCAATGAGTGTCTACTAAATTGAATATAAAGCACTGACTTTGGAATGTAGAACTGACTTTCAAGAAGCTGTGAACTTTAGTGAAAAATCATTGCATTCAAAATGCATTCATTATTCATAGTACTTTAATACTATTGCAATAAAAATTTTTTAAATACGTAATATCCAATATATGTTTTTTGTGCAATATGTTTGTTTTATTAATTCCGCTTACTCTTCTCTTCAGTTTGTTTATCAGAGATACAACTTAAATTCTGGATAGAGAGGCTCAGCCTCCCACAATCAAACAGTTAGGCCCAGTAATGCCTTCTACATGTTCAGTGAGTTGCAAGGCCATTCATAAGTTAGACACTTTCTATCATTGCCTGGTTAAGTTGATATATTTTCTGTAAAGGTTACGTTTAGAATGTTATGATAACATCTTAAATACATACTCTAGATTGAGATTTAATCTTCACTCTGTCTACCATTTCCCTGATAATATGAATGTACAGAGTATGTAAGCACATATTTATACATATTCTAACTCACAACTATAAACCATCATATTTGGATAACCCATAAAGAAATTTTTAATATAAATAAAAAAGCCTCTATTTTCTAACCACACTAACTTTTCAGCTTCCTAAAGTTCCTACCGTAATTACTGTGGTCCTATATTTCTACCTCCCTCTCATGGTGACTTCTACCACCACCTTTTTGCCTCTCTGCCTCTGGTATCATTTACGATCATTTATTTTCAATCTGAAGTTAACCCTGCCTGTAAACGGGGCACTTCTAACAATGTCAATTTGTTTATGTTGCAGTTCTATTTAAATCCCTCCATGGCTCACTTTTCCATATAGAAAACTCTGAACATAATACAAAATGCTCACATTGTTCTAGTTGTAGTCTCTCTTTCCAGTTTTTTCCCCATTTTCCTATTCCTGAGTCACAAAATTCCCTGCCACATATCACATACCTTTATACATCTGTCATTCATAAACTTCCCTCCTTCTAAAGCCCACCTCTTCCTTATGATCTCTTCTGAATCGTCCTTTGAATCATCTAAAAAGCCATCTTTCCATGAAGAACACATGTGTTACAGACTGAATGGATGATCCCTACTTTCACACAATTCATTTACAGACTTGTGCTATAGCATTTTCCATAGTAAAATGAACAACTGTGTGTTAATATGTCTGTCTTCTTCGGTGGATAATGTAGTGTGAACAATGAGAGGCTTGAAATTGAGCCATATTCATCCTATTATCTCTAGATTCCACCACACACTCTGATGCATGGTAAGTTAGATGTTATAATGGTTGATTTAGTTAAACATACAAGCTACATAACTATTAAAATTTAATTTAGATATATCATGAGCTAGGATAATAACTAAATAATAGTACAAAGACTATGAGCATCATATTAATCTAGATTTTTAAGATAGTATTTTTCACCTTTTTTCTTTGTAAGAAAATTACATTCTTCATAATTCTCCATCTATTTCTCATGCTGTTCTTTCTTATCGTATCACAAGTTTTATTTTTTCTCTTCTCCCTTTGCGTCCTTCCACTCCTGTTTCCTCTTTTTCTAATAATAACAATAAAAGTATTCCCATAAATCTATTTCCTTGCATTTTTCTCTTCTAAAACTCTTTTCTGTTTTTATCAGCTCCTAGACTTTAAAACATCTAAATTTATCAAATCACAAAATGATTTATTAAGTCTTATGTTTCTCGTAATTCTAAGCTCCTATTGACTACAAAATAAATATTATACTGGTAACTCAGACTCAAAATACTGACACTTATATTCATTATATTCTCAAAAAATGTTATAGTGAAACTTAAGAACCAGGTAATGAAATCCTGTAATAAAATCCTGACTCTACCCTTTATTACCTCTACAATTTGAGGAAAAGTGTCTATCTTTTATGTGCCTTGAAGTTCTTTCCTGTAAAATGAGCAGAATACAGTTATTTATTAGTCTTATATTAAAGATTCAATGAAGCCAAGTCTGTAAAAATCTTAGCTTAATATTAATACAAGAATAGATCTTAATAAATGACAGGTAATATTATTGAAAGTGCTGACTTGCTATTTTCTATTAATGGTATCTCCCTTCTTTTAGGCATTGATTTTTTTTTTTAGCTTTTCATGGGCTCTTTTCTTTTCCTGCTGCATGTATTGAGTACTTGACAAGTCCTATTGATTCTGTACTAGTAGTAAATTGTTCATGTATGCTTATTTTTCATTTTCCAAATTAATCATTCTATTTCAATCATCTGTTTTTTTCCTGAACTACTCATGATCTCTCACCCCTTTCCTGTCCTGCATACTACCCAGGTGAAAATTTTCAAACTTAACACTATCAGTGCTAATCTTTTGTTCTAAACTAGCCAATGGTTCCACATCTCCTACTGAGTCATTTCTAAACTCAGCTGCTCATTTTGAGCCCTTCAATTTTTAGCCACAACCAGCATTTTCAGTCTTGTATCCTACTAATTTTATATGTAGCCTATTCTACATATATAGACTATGCTAGAATAGTCTACAGTTATATAATCTACTATATAATTAGTGATATATATATATATATATATATATATATATATATATTCACAATACAGACTATAGTCCAGCCAAATTAAACTACCAAACTTTACCTAAAATATTACCTTTCCCTAATAGATCTATATTATGTCACTTCACTTACATAAAATATACCTTTGTCTCATACTCCCACAAACTTCTGCCTGTCACAATTCTCTTTACCTCATCAGTAAAATAAAGGGGTGGAAGTAGAGGATCACAAAAGCCCTTTTGTCTGTGAAATTCTATGGTTGTATTAAAAATCTATCCATATTTTTGTAGCCCATTTTAAATGCTACCAATATTATCAAGCCTTTAATTTCCCCCCTAGGTATGTGAAGGTATTTTCACAAGTGTTTAAGAACCCAAGCTTTTGACTTAGACCCACTGAATTTCAACACAGCTCTGCCTCATGCCAGTTTTGTGACTTTGGCCAAGCTACTGTGACTCTCATTCTTGCCCTCAGTGATCTTATCAAGAAAAGGAAATAATAATAAAATTGACCCCACAGAACTGCTGTGACTTGTTAACAAGATCTTGCAATTTAAGCCAAGTGATGTACTACAAAATCTGAGTCTCTACTAAGTTCTTGCCCTCTTCACATGTATAGTAATTTTTGTCATCTTAAGGTATCAGAACTTACATTAAAAATAATAATACACGTGTTTTCCCCATGACATGATAAGTTATTTAAGAATATAATCCTGTCTATGTATTGTGAAAGAGCACACACCAATAGTAAATATCAAATAAATATTTAATGAATTAATCAGTATACATTTAGGGAATATTACTGATTAGATGAAACATTAAAATGCTGACCAATGGAACCTGAGACATAACTAGGCAATTGTCCTGACTCATATTTAAGTTCAACCACCGATATTGGACTTAGTATCATAGACACTCTGTGCTATAGATTCTTTATTTGTTTATCCGAATAATATCTTCCTCTCAGGTTACTAAAGGCAGAAAGAAATAATTTGTATAACTTTTAATAATTTTATAAAGTATAGTTTATTTTTATAATATTAATTGTGACCTAATAAGAAAACAATAAATACAATTTACTTCTATAATATGTTTAATTCATTATCCGCATCTCACAACATTATAACCAATTAGAACTATAACAAAACAGTCAGAAGTCAGCAAATTTTGTTTTTAAACTTTGTGTTTTATTTCTTTACTATTTATTATCTCTTACCCATGTGACACAAACTTCTTATACAGAGGCTTTGGGCACCATGTGGCTGCCCAGTGCTTCATCCTCCAGGCTTGCTCTAGTTCAGATGTGATGCATTAGCTCCATTTTATTACCTATTTATAGAGCATCACGCTGCATTCTAGTCCCTCCAACACTGTATCGAAACCATTTCCTCACACTTTAGTCTTACTAATGAAATTGGTATTAAGTACTTCCTAGGTGCCATACATTAAAGTAACTGCTTTAATTGGAATATCTTAGAACATTTTTCACAACATTTCAATGAGGTAAGCTTTATTATTGTTGTTATTATTATCCATAAATTAGGGATAAGAAAACAAATGAAGAAAAGCAGGGCACTTGGTCAGTGTAACACAGGACAGCCAGCACCTGGGCAATCTAAAAGTTGAGCCCCAAACATCCTACTCTTTACCACTTTGTTGGAGGAGGTCATCAAGAGGACATGACCACAAGGTGACCTGAGAGAGGGACCCCGGCAATCAGAGGCTCCTTATTTTCTCCCCTGTCTTTGGAATGGGCATTCTGCCCACTCCGCCCACACTAGGAGCCACTTCAAGAATGCAGTCATGAGAGTAATGTATTGTTGAGACCATCTGGACTGAACACGTGACTGAACACTTTTCAAGGTCTATCTACACATTTTTAATATATGGAGAGGAAGAGGAATGTGGGCTGTGGAGATCTACTTGTCTTGTAGTCTCCCAAGACAAGCCCCTTACGTAAGTCCCTTGTTTATTAAACCTGCCACATGCCAATCTGGTGTGGTCCTTTTTCATTACCCTTGCCCTCCAGGGACCAGTTTCAAATTTCATCCCAGGTACTCCTCAAGTTTCAAACCAACACACTCCCCTGTAAGGAGTGGAGGTGTTTAAGGGAACCTACAGGATAGCTGTCTCTAGTCAGAGAAGGGAAAGGAAAAGAAGCAAAGAGGAATACATATGAGCTGGGAATTTCCCTTTTATATCTTAGAATTCCCCAGAAAAAAAGAACATGATTTAGCAAATAAATAAGAGCCTCATGAATACAATTGTAAAAAGGAAAAAAAAAAAACTATTAAGAAGTTTAAAAGTTGTAAAATGTAAAAGTAAATATCTTCCTAGTAGCACTTAAGAAATTGAAATCTCACCCTGTCTTTTTAACTCAGATTCCTGTCACCGTGATCTTTGGAAGAATTTTAATAGGCAGAGCTCCTTCAGCTAAGAGATCAGACAACAGAAAGATCACGGAAACCCTGCAGTAGATAGGATGATCTTGATCTGATTACAGAGCTTGACCTTGTTGCCCTTGTTGCCTGAGATATTCTCATTTAGAATTCAAGATCCCTTTCCTGGAAACACTTTTAAGTTATAAAAGTCTTAATTATTAAAATTAGAAAACAATTCTCTAATGAGATAGAAAAGTTTAAGGATAAAAATCGGAGAGATAAAAGATCAGTCTGGGCCTGCGCGTCCGGAGCCTGTGCTCCGCAACGGGAGAGGCCACGACAGTGAGAGGCCCGCGTACAGCAAAAAAAAAAAAAAAAAAAGATCAGTCTGAGATTAGACTGGCAGAAAAATCAGGAAAAATTTTCTCTGCTGTACAGTCTTTTTCCTTAGTCAGCTCCAATGGCATTTGCATTTCCCTTTTAATCGAGCCACTTCATCTGTTTTGTCTTTAATCTGTTGCTCTTAGGCTCAATCCTTGAGGAGACAGATAATCTTGGTTGACTTAGGCTCTAAGTCTTCTGTTAAAGTTCCAATAATTAAGCATGTAAAATCTATCTTCCATGGTAGTTGGAGAAATGTTTCTGTTTATAGGTAGTCGTTTCAAGTATCAAATGACTTCCATTTTATAATTGATTCTAATTAAATGAAGAAAGACTCATGACAATTTTAATGAAATAAAAATGGGATTTCTTTCTCACTTATTTTAAAAGCAGTGCTTTAAACTCTTTTTAAAAGTAAATTTTATATATTTAAATTTAGTTGAATCTTCAGAATCCCTAAATCACTCTATCAAAATCACTCTTATTTATTCTCTTTTTTACATATGAAGAAAACAGCTTGTCATGGTTTGGATGCCAGGCGAAGTTACTTATATCTGGAACTGCAAATATCCACATTTTCCTGTGAGGTACAATATGAATGCAGGGTCTTGGGATAAGTGGTCGAAAAAGGTAAAGCTAGAGGATCAGAGCCAGCAATCATGAGGTTAATGGGTATGGTATAAGTTTCACACTTTCGTTCACCCCAAATATTGTCCAGGTGTGTGGTTCAGGAAAAGAAAGGATGAAAAATTATTCTAATTTTGCTTTTCTCTTACTCATTGATCTCTTGGAAATGTAAGAAAGGAGATGATTTTGTGAATTAGGTGACAGGCATTATTCATTTGGATTTGTTCCACAATACTTCTGGTAGCTATAGCATGATAATTTTCCATTTGAATTAGAATTCCACTTGGGAAGCAGGGAGGGATTGGATCACGGGTTGTTAGAAAGACTGTAGAGTCAGAACAACACAAAGAGGCTCTCTGCTCATGACAGACACAGGGAAACCACAAACCACATTCATCCAGCTTCTGTCTGATCACTACCAAACCTCTCCTCCAGGGAGTTAATGATTCCAAAGAATGGCTATTTCAAGCACCTGCTTGGGTAAAATTACAAACAAAAGCAAAACAGCATTTATTTATTTTACAAGTAGTTGGATAAAAATGATACTGAAACTTTGCTCAGGAAACTTGCTTTAGAAATGACTGTTTTGAGACAGATAAACATACCAAAAATAAGACAGACATATGCTGCTGCAAACTTAGAGAAGCCAGAAACTTATTTTCCAGGTGTAAGCATTTTGTGCTTCCATGTGCCTGTAGCTCTGCAGTGAATGAGATCATTATTGGGGGCAGAACAAGGAAGGTGTGGGCCTTGTATCTTCTTTGTCGAGAAATTTTCTGACATTGAAGCCCTGCCATGCAGAAAAATGATGGACTTTCTATTCTGTTTGATTCTCGTGTGTGAAGTTTTTGCTGTGCCCACACTACAAATTTTTTGCTTAGGAATCTCTATACCAATCATGTAAAGTCTGTTTTGTGAGCTGAATAAACGGTTCCATTACTTTCCAACTTGATAGGTTTTCTTCACTTCAAATTTTCGATGAAGTGGTCTTTAAACCCAAAATCCCCCCACAGACCTTTTGTTCTGATCTCTCCATTACTCGCCATCTATTAACTTCCTACCTCCTTCAATTCCTGGAGTGTTTCTAATTTTCTCAGTCCTTAATCCTCCACTAGAGAGATACTCTTGCTCTGCAGAAATCCAAATTATGTCATTCATATTGAATCTTTCCCTGGAGAGGATAAAATAGATTTACGGAAAACATGAAGAATGCTATGTAGGGGACTTCGTCCCTCCGACTCCTACTCTAGAGCACTGCAGTCATTAGCTTCTGGGAGCACGCCTTCCCCATTGTCCTGGGTAGTCCTTCTAACAGGAAGGACTGTTAGAAGGACTGTCATCAGCACTGATCATGCTGCCATCAGCATTGTGCAGAGAGCAAGAACTAAAATGTTTTTCTATTCAAACAGAATAAGATTCTACAGATATTTTAAAGATTGGCCTTTTTCTTATAGTCACAGGAAGGAAGTCATACACAAGAATTTATCTATGAAAGCAGATGATGAAACAAAATCCTTTGATTATAGCACACGATTCTACTAGAACCCTATTCTACTTTCTGTCCCCTATTTTCAATCAGTACAATTTACCAGAAGACTACTTCATACAACAGATATCACACATTCTTAATTCAGCAAAGTTTGAATCCTTTCTAAGTGCTAGGTGCTAAGGATTGAATGATGTATCTTGTGTTAGGTAAAGATGCAAAACACATAGGTTCTGATTACCCTCTCATGGGAACCATTTCTTTATAGTTACCAAAAATCTATTAGAGTAGACCTTCAGGATTGGCTCTTATGCCCCATATTTTAACTATACATATGTGAATATATATTTTTTCCTTTAAAAATTTCCTACCAGTTACTCATCTTTTTTCTGTATTTCTCTTAGGGATCTGATAAACTAATCTGACCCAATATTAATAAATTACAGTGCCAATGTTTGCTTTAATGTGTTATTTTTAATTTTTTTTAAAAAAATAAAGTAACCTAAAGAAGTAACATGATGAAATGGCAGAGTAGAGAAAGCATTTTTACCTCTTTTGCTCTTTTGTCATAAGACTCTATTTTAAGACACTATTTATACAAAATTAGAAATGGAATGGCATAACTCACAATGAGGAACTGATTTCTCTCCGTACAAGTATTTGTGGCTGAAACAATTGTCCCTCTAAGAGTTTCCAAACCTAAACTTGTTAAATGCTAATACTGGAATTTTAGTGCTTTCCAAAAGTGTTCACACATTTTACAAAAGAAAAAAAAAATCAAAGTGAAATTGATTCTTTAATCATGGATTACTAAACTATATAAATTGGGATTAAAGGGTTTCAGATCAGTTTAAATCTAATATGATTTAGATCCATTATGAGCTTAAAAAAATATTGGGCAGAAAAACAAAACAAAACAAAAAATATCAGCTTCCAGATATGTCCTTGACTAGCTTTTAAGGAAAGGCTCAAGAATAGAGTATTTCAATTTTTTTTTTCAAATGAAATTTCTACATCTGGTAAAACCTACAAACAAATCTGTTAAATAGAACTAAGTCTGTCAAAAAGGAATATGGTTTTCTATACTAGAGCTTTAACTTTTCTTGGAGGTTACCTAAAGAGTTATATAGCATGAAAATTTGGCACTAGGAAATGAAACTTGAAAAACATGATGCTGACAGGGTGCCCTCATTTCATGGAGGCTAAAAGCAACAATTTTATTCAAAAGCTCAGCATAGTGGTGAGCAACCTAGGACTTTGAAGACTAAATAGGAAGGCTTATTCTAGGTAGACTTCTTTTCTTTCTGCAGGATTCAAATGGACTACTTGAAATATCTACAAGTCGTTCATTTAAACAGCAGTGCCTCATCACAAGAGCTAATTGCTCATTATTTTTTGCAGTCCAGTGTAAAAGAAATACATGAAAAAATTCTCAGAGGGCTCATGTTTCAATTTTGAAACCTGGGGTGAAAGGACTTAGACTCTGATCCATTGTGAGAGCTGATTAACAAATAGAGCTTGTTGCAAACTCCCACCGTGCCCCATGTTCTAAAAGAATGCAAGCCTACTGTGTCAGCAGTTGTATCACACACACGTGAATGAACTTTCAGAATGACCGTCTTATTATGTGTATCTAAAAATGAGACAAACCCATGTGCCTGGGGCTTTGGTCTTCAGAAACGAGGATGCATCAAGGCTTGTGGTTTGATTAAGCATTTTACTTTATTTTAGAAGGGATGGTACTTGTGAGATCAAACTAAGACAGGTCCCTGCTTGTTCTCTATGAATCTGACATGCCTTCATATAGAGAGGATACTAGTGGGCTGCTGAGCTATTAATGAAATTCAATTTCAAACCATGCCTTATGGCCAACCATGTTGGTAGGATACAAGAACAACAAACACACCACTTTTAATAGCACTTTCAGGTTGAATTAAATAAAATGATAGAAAAAGCACATGTATAGCAAATAAAAAAGCATTAAATAATGGAATTGGGATCAGGTGGCAATGTAATTCATTGTCAACATCTTATAACATCAGAATATATGTCTCTATCATGTTTGGGCATTATGTAATTGATGAAATGATGAAAAAATGGATTGAAATGCAGTGCATTTGATGATTTTTAAAAATTCTTAGAATTATGTGATAAAATGAGCAAACTTACAATTTTAGATACTATTTTGTCTCAGTAGAACTTCACTAAAAACTGATCTAAAATTTTACATCTCTAATATGCTTTTTTCTTTTTATTAATAATCAGAAGCTTTTCTCTTTTCTGTTAAATGTGATAAGCCTTAAGCATGTGTACCATTATTTTACATGTAATAATATTTAGATACTTTATTTAAATTATAACACAGCAACCCTCTTGTATTTCTTTATTTGGTAGGATTTATTACCCACCTTTATCCTTCCACTATTGCTATAAATTTACAAATTGTTTATACATATATTCTTATACTTGTCAAATTAATATTTCTAAATGTTTATCCACTTTTGTTTTCTTTTTGCATCTATATTTTATATTTTTATTTGTATATTATAAATAAAAGCACCTTTTTTCTAAAGTAGTATGACTGATTAAAGGGTTCCTTAATTTAAAATAATTTTCTTAATGTGGGACAATTTCTTTTCAATCCCAGTTTATCTTTAATATTTGCATATATTTTGTTGTTTAAAACTTCCTTTTCTATCTCTGTGATTTCGTTAGAACCCAAAGATAGAATCAGAAATTTTGTTTCAAAAGAGTCTTTGGAAATTATTTATCCAAATCCCTCATTCCACAGAGTGGATAATTTTGGTTCAGAGTTATTCAAGGACAGGCAGTAGAGGTCAACAACATATTCCTAATAAATAAGTACTGGGAAGCAAATCTCCTTAGTTCTAATCCATTGCTATTTCTACAATCTAATCCCCAATATTGACAATGAGCAAATAATTTTTTAAGATAAATTAAATTGTTTATTCTTAATTCAGTGCTCTAGCTTTTCAAACTGCTCTCTGCTTCGCAGAGGAACACTCCTTAAAAACAGATGACATAGAGTTAAGATACAAAAGAAGTCAGAATTAATACATACATATCCACGTGATCTTTCATGATTCTTCCTCCTTTCTTAACCCAAATTAATTGATTGGCTGATTGATCTAACCCAGCAGTTTGTATTCCTGATGCTTATCTGAATCAATTCCTGTTTCTAATTACTATTTGGCCTGCTTCCTTTTCCTAATTGCACTATGTGAGGACTACTCTCAGTGACCTTTTTTGTGAGCTCATTGACAGCTTTGTTCAACCTCAGGGAGGTTAAGGTGGTCACTCAAGGTCATAAACCTATTTAATGGGGAGTCTGGTTTTGAAACCACATCTGACTGAAAGCAATTCCATTCTGAGTTTTGAAGACTCAGAAGACACAACCATGCTGAGAAAAGGTGAATTAACTCTGTGAGTTCCAGGACCAAAGCCTGGATTTAGAAATGAAGCAATGAATGAACAAATATTTAACTCATCTTTTTTAAAAATAGGTTTAGGTTAGAGAAAGAGAACATTGGATTTTGAGTCAAACAGGCAGGAGTTATAATCTTACCCTTGCTAATTTGTGATGCTTGGTAAGTGTTAAACTCTCACAGTTTCCTATTTTCCCATTCTGGTATATACAGGGATTCTTTGTATAAATTGTGTGCTCCATGAAAGTTACATAAATGGCTTTTTAAATTAAGGAAGAATGTATCTCCATAACTTAGCAAATTCAGTGCACTTAACAAGATGGTAATCAACACACACAAACGTAAACTAAAATAATCTTCCTTCAGGAGTTCTCTATTCTAGTTTAAACATACATATTATACTGTTTCTACTTAAGGTTTGAAACTTAAGAATCACCTTAAGTTCTTAGTTTTTCTTGCTATGACATTTAGGCAGGAAACATATTTTGTTAATCACACCTCCATGATCTCTCTCATAACCATCTGCCCTTGCTTTCCATTCTCATTGCCTCTTTCTTAATACACGACAGTGATTCTTATAATCATTTAGAAAACTATACTGAATTCTCACTTTTTTGAAGGTTTTGTATCACTTTGCTAAATATCTGTGGTATATCAATACATACTAAAGGTTTTTAAAGTCACTTCCTTAATAAGATGTGTGCTACAAATTTAAATTTCTTTATCTCAGTGAGGTAAAGCTCTGATACCAGCAACTTCCTAATTAACATTTTAAAGCTACCTTCCTTTCAGTTGGAGCATTTGGATTGTTGTTTAATCATGCCCAATACAATGTCTGAAGCTTTTATGAATTCTACTTCACCTTCAAGTTGTATTACTATATATTTATTGCTTCTGACAATGGTGAACAGAAGGACAAGAACAAACCTGTAGAAGATTACTAAACCTTTTCATTCCACGTTTAGAGTGTAGATGTTGTCCTGGAGTGTCTTATGAGAGGCTTTGCTTTATTACAATCTTAATTGATATATATCTATGTTTTCATGGTTTCATAATCTAGAAAAGATCTTACGCATACTCAAGAGGGGTGCATACTCAAAATTATGCTTAGCATAATTTTCCTCAGTAAAATTGTATTAGTCATTGATCTTTCTTTAAAAATGTAACCAAATCATATTTTCTAAATGATTCTAGAGTTTTACTAGTTATTTATATCAATGTCCTTGGTCAAAAATTTCTATATCAACAGCTCACACTGTATCAGAAGGATGTTTGCTTGCCTGTATTTTTCTAACTTTTCTTGAGTTCCTAAATTTTGGTGATGATACTTCTTTGAAATAAGAGTTCTATTTTGCCATTTGTTGTTGTTTTTTGTTGTTTTTAGATTCTGCTTTTAGATAATATTTGTCAGAAATTAGAAACCTGATTTCATTTGGATAAGTCTTCACTGACAAGACTTTTATGTATTTTAAATATTTATGCTCTATGGCTTATAACTTATAGATCATTCTCTTCAAAACAGATATTTTTATATAGTTAAAATCATTGAATTTTCCTTAAAACTTTTGTAAAACTCAAGTTGTATTTGGCTTAACCTTTATATACATTAGTCATGTACATTTCTTTGCTAAGATATCTTCCTCTCTCTCACTAGCCTTGTAATCTGATTAATAACAGTCTTTGCTGCAGCTGTGTGTGGTTTTGTTTGTTTGTTTTTACGTATTCTGTTTTTGTTCCTTATTTGATTCATTTCTGATTATGATGCTATGCATTTTCTTAGCAGTTTCTTATTAACTCTGAGCTAATTCTTTTCCTTTTATTTTTTTTTCCTTTTCCTCAGAAAACCCTAGAAATATTGTTTCCCTTTGAATTTCTACTACATTCTAGAAAAATAAGACACTACTTCTTTTGTTTTTCTTTTAAGGTAGGTATTTATCAAAGTTATTTGTAAACATGATTTTGATAAATATACATTTTAGTTTACTCACTCCTTTCTTTACTCTTTCCTATCCCACCCTAAAGATGGGCAGTTTAATCTGATCTGTCAGATTCTAGATCAAAGATAATGTCATTTTCATTATTTGAGTACCTATAAAATAATTTAATCCAAGATATTTTATCTCTCTCACACACAGTTTTCAGAAGTGGGAAATGGATTCATGCTCTTTTTGGAGAGAGTGTCAAACATCTCTTTCTGCTGTGATCCAGGACACTTTCTTCTCATGCTTTTCCTATTTATTTTGAGTGAGAACTGAAGAGAAAAGAAAGTTAAGGAAGGCTTGAGCCTAAGCCCAGTATTCTATCTGATTTGCCCCCTTTTCCTGTACTAAGATTTAAGTATAAGCATAAATTATCAAGTATTACGTTGTTTTCACTGGTAATTTCTCCTTTTATTTTTTGTCTTTCCAGGAAGATCTCTGATGAATTGGGGTCTGTGGCCTATACTTCTGTTATTCTTCATTATTTTCTCATAATGCTATTTAATTATTATAAGTAATAAGTGTTTTGTTTTACCAGTGCAATGACCAGTATAATTCTGAATACATATTTTTAACTAAGAAAAAAAGTTCAGTTTTACTTTTCATTTGTTATAGAAAATTTTGATTATATGGTGATTTATGTTATAATAAAATATATTCAATGGATATCTGTAAGCCTCAGAAATATGTATCTTGAATTGTAACTTCTCAAAAGAAAATGTGTTGACTAATGTATTTATTATGCATATGGCATGAGACTCTACTTCTTTTGTTGGTGCTCATAAGTACTTATAGTTTTTTTTTATATTGTTTTTATCAGAACTTTGAAGCAATGTTAAAATGTCCTAAATTTAGCTTTCCTAATGAATCCAGGTTGTTCCTTGGATATTTATAATTCCAGTACTAGAATTTACAGCACATGCATTAGTCCCAATAGTTTCTATTTTATCTTTCTGTGCATCCTTTTGGTACAAGAACACCAGTACCAAAATATAATCCTCAGTGTTCCACTTCAGCCACATCCCTTTTTCCTTTTTGCAGAAAAATATTAGCTTTCACACAAGCTTTTTTTTGTCTTGTTCTTCCTCACAGTGTGACAGTTTGCTTTGTCAGTGAATAAATCTTCATTTAGAAATACACTACACTATGTTTCAACTTTTAGCAGTGCTTTAAATTTAGGTACACTTTATAATAACACTAAAGATGAGTCTATTCTTTAAATGAAGAGTGGAATACAAAACACGTATGCATAAAATATGCATCTGCCTTGAGGGTCCCTGTTGTCTTCTTTTCAAGTGTTCATATCTGTGTTCATGGGAAAATCTAGAGCTGTATGCCTTGTCTTGACTCACAGAACACAGATAATATCAAGTTCAAAATATGTTTTACCCATAACAGTGTTCATTAGTCATGATGATTAAATAGGGAGACATCTCAATAATTACTAAACATCACACAATTATACATGAGAATGCAGCTAGTTTAGTTGTTTGTTTTTTCTTGCTGTCTGAGGTATTGGTCTTGTATGAGGCAGAGAAAATAATTTTTTAGCTTAACTCTGCCCTCACACTTTCAGCAAACAAATGTGAGCTTTCAGTCTGCCTTCTTGGTTTTTATTTGAAAGTAGTCTAGGCTTTGGGGCAATTTGGGTTTCCTCCAACTGATTTCTTCTCAGGATCCAGGCTTAAGAAGCAACAGTGTTTTTCTTGTGGTACAGAGCAAACATGCAAAAAAGTTGGTTGAAGTTTTTGATGCTTCTTATGGTATTAGCCTCAACACTTAACACTGCCAATTTCTCTTCTTTTTCTTAAACTCCATTGGTCAAAGAAGGCCAAACCCCATGTGAAGGGATCAGGGATAAATACTCACCTGACTAATGGGAACCAAAGCAATGTCACATGACAAAGGCATTGGATGTTTGTTTGGTTTTCAGAGAGGGAATACAAAGTGTGGGGCATTAATTTAATCTATAATAGATGATAGAGTAGAAAGTGTTGTCATGATTTTTTAACATGAAATAAATATCACCTAAATAGCATTCATTGCTCCTTAAGTATGCTCTCTTTTATTTTCTCTTGTAGGATTCTCCCTTAGCAGTGACCATTCTTTTACAATAAGAGAGAAGTTGAAGAGGTGAAGTCATTAAATGAAAGTTATCATATCTCCTACTTCATTGCAATATATCTGGATCTTGAATATCTCAATATGGGTTGACATAGCCAAACCTTACATCACATGAGGCATGCTTAAGTAAAACACGCATAAGGCAGAACATGACACAATGCCCTTCTTGGCTTCAGGGTACCTTGACTAAAGGACATTTGCAGACACAAATATATTTAATTTTCCTTCAGTTTTGTATTCCAACATAATTTATAATCAGTGAGAGTTCATCATAGAAAAATTCTGGGTGGGTTAAAATTAGAATTTTCTTTGGTTACATGAAAAAGGACAATTGTCAAAGGGTATATTTTCAGACACATCTATATTAAGAAAGAACACAATTGACATTGAAACTATTGAAATTGATTCTCTTAAAATCATTAAAGTCTGTGTAGTGTTTGGAAGTTTTTTTAAACATTTAAGGGTCTATAGCCCTTATTTAACTTTGAAAACCAATTAAATAGAGTATTTTGAGAAATTACTTAGAAATTGATAAATTATGACTCTCACAGACAGATGTTTAAAAATAGTTAACAGGGCTTCCCTGATGGCGCAGTGGTTGAGAGTCTGCCTAACGATGCAGGGGATGCGGGTTCATGCCCTGGTCCAGGAAGATCCCACATGCTGTGGAGTGGCTGGGCCCGTGAGCCATGGCCGCTGAGCCTGTGTGTCCAGAGCCTGTGTTCCGCAACAGGAGAGGCCACAACAGTGAGAGGCCCGCGTACCGCAAAAAAAAAAAAAAAAAGTTAACAAATGTCAACATTCATTTGTTATTTAAAGAGAATATAGGAAAGAGAAATAAAATGTTCTTAACTTAATAAATGACATACATTAAAAATAAATAGTAAACTTGGCATTGAGAAATACTGACATTAAAGGATGAATATAGTTCTTTCCACCATGTCTACTCAACCTTGTATTGGAGGCACTTGTCAAATGCCATAAAATCAGAAACAATATGTAAATAACAATAATAATTAAAAGAAATACAAACTTCATTGCTTTTAATTGACTTGATTAACTACATAGAAAATCCAGCAACTCATTTATACAAAACACTTGAATTAATAGGGTAACTAACCTAGTTGGTTAACTAAAAATTATTACATAAAAATAATTATCACTCTTTGGAGACAGAATTCCCATTCATAATTGACAAAAAATCAAAATGTAGCAAGGAATAAACCTAGCCAAAGACATAAAAAGTGTCTTAGGAGATAGGTACACAACTAATAGAAAGACAAAAAGGCAACCTGATTCATGGACTGACTCAATGAAGTAATACATTTAATCCTCTCTTAATTTAATCTACAAAGGTAGTAGGAAAGAGATGGCAGAGATACTTTATAAATGCTAGCAGAGATATTCTATACATTTACAAAAATTAAGACAGTGTAGTACTGATGAGAGTAGAGACATCAATAAATGTAACAGAAAACTATTGTTAAAATTAGACCAATCATATACAGAAATGATATAAGGCAGTAGTAGTATTATAAATCATTGAGGTAAGGTGATATGTAATCAATTACAGTACATTAAAATGTTTTTTAGCACAATAATCAATGTCATAACGAAATATTAAGAAAGAACACACACTTGAATATAATGTTAAAACACATAAAATTAATAAATATTAATATCCAGAATACCTACAAATCAAATTAAACTCGTTTAGCTGTCCAATTTTCCCAGCATAACTTATTGAGGGGCAATCTTTTCTCTATTGTGTGTTCTTGCCTCCTTCATCATAAATTAGGTGACCATATTTGCATGGGCTTATCTACGGACTTTCTATTCTGTACCATTGATCTATATTTGTGTTTTTGTGCCAATACTATACTGTCTTGATTACTGCAGATTTGTAGTATAGTTTGAAGTCAGGTAGCCTGATTCTTCTAGCTCCATTTTTCTTTCTCAAGATTGCTTTGGCTATTTGGGGTATTTTATGTTTTCATACAAATTGTAAATTTTTTTATCCTAATTCTGTGAAGAATGCTATTGGTAGTTTGATAGGGATTGCATTGAATCTACAGATTACTTTGGGTAATATAGTCATTTTCACAATATTGATTCTTCCAGTCCAAGAACATGGTATATTTCTCCATATGTTTATGTCATCTTTGATTTCTTTCATCAGTGTTTTATAGTCTTCTGAGTACAAGTCTTTTGCCTCCTTACATAGGTTTATTCCTAGGTATTTTCTCCTTTTTGTTGCGATGGTAAATGGGATTGTTTCCTTAATTTCTCTTTCTGATTTTTCATTGTTAGTGTATAGGAATGCTAGAGATTTCTGAAATTAGAGCAGTACTTAACACTATACACAAAAATAAACTCAAAACAGATTAAAGACCTAAATGTAAGACTGGACACTATAAAACTTTTAGAGGAAAACATAGGAAAAACACTCTTTGACATAAACCACAACAAGATCTTTTTTAACCCACATCCTAAAGTAGTGAAAAGAAAAAGAAAAATAAACAAATGGGACCTTATTAAACTTAAAAGCTTTTGCACAGCAAAGGAAACCATAAACAAGACTCTAAGTCCACCCTCAGAATGGGAGAAAATATTTGCAAATGAAGCAATGGACAAAGGATTAAAATATACAAACAACTCATGGAGCTCAGTATCAAAAAAAAACAACAACAAATAACCCAATTAAAAAAATGGGTGGAAGACCTAAATAGACATTTCACCAAAGAAGACATGCAGATGGCCAAGATGCACATGAAAAGATGTTCAACATCGCTAATTATTAGAGAAATGCAAATCAAAACCACAATGAAGTATCATCTCACACTGGTCAGAATGGCCATCATCAAAAAATTTACAAACAATAAATGCTGGAGAGGGTGTGGAGAAAATAAAACCTCCTGCACTGTTGGGGGGAATGTAAATTGATACATCCGCTATGGAGAACAGTATGGAGGTTCCTTAAAAAACTAAAAATAGAACTACAATATGACCCAGCAATCCCACTACTGAGCATATACCCTGAGAAAACCATAATTCAAAAGGACATATGCACCCCAGTATTCACTGCAGCACTATTTACAATAGGCAGGACATGGAAACAACCTAAATGTCCAACAGTAGATGAATGGTTAAAGAAGATGTGGTACATATATACAATGAAATATTACTCAGCCATAAAAAGGAATCAGTCATTTGTAGAGATGCGGTTAGACATCGAATTTGCCATACAGAGTGAAATAAGCCAGAAAGAGAAAAACAAATATTGTACATTAATGCATATATGTGGAATCCAGAAAAATGGTACAGATGAAACTATTTGTAGGTCAGGAATAAAGATCTAGATGCAGAGAAAGGACATGTGGACACAGGGGTCGAAGGGAAGGGTGGACAAATTGGGAGATTAGGTTTGACATAAATATACTATCATGTGTAAAATAGATAGCTAGTGGGAATTTGTTGTACAACAGGGGAAACTCAGCTTGGTTCTCTGTGACTACCTAGATGGGTGAGATGAAGGGGTTGGGAGGAAGGTCCAAGAGGGAGGGGATATAAGTATACATATAGCTGATTCACTTCATTGTACAGCAGAAACTAACACAACACTGTAAAGCAAATTTACTCCAATTAAAAAACAAAACAAACCATTTAAACCACTCAATTTTCAATATAAGAAAAAAATAATTAGACTGGGCTAGTTTTATTAAAAAGGTGACAGATTATACTTGAGAATTTTCAGGTTTATAAAATTCACCCAGGTAGTTACCGAATAAAGAGTCAAGATAGTGACTAAATTTGTCTGGTACAACATTGAAACAAAACAAAACAAAACAAAAAATACTGAAAGCTATACTTGCATTACAAAAAGGAAACAAGCATAGGCCTATCAAGTTTATATTTTGTTCTGTCTCCCACAGCATTATAATATGCCCATTTACTGTCATAAATATCTTTATGTAATTTGTATTAAAATAATTTTTAATTATTACTAGTTCTTAATAAAAGGCTTTCTTATTGGTTAGTATTTTATAGCTGTCATGCATACATACCTTCCATAAGAAAACCATTTTCATGGATTTACACAATTTGGTTTCCTATACTTCATGTTGCTCTTTCTTTATTCTAAGTAAATATATGGAGAGAAGTTAAAAACCAATACTTGCAAATTCTAAGAAGTGACACTATGCAATTTTCAAAGTCATCCTGCCTTCCAGAAGCACCTTCCTCTAGGATGTTATACTCCCATGGTCACACCCAATTCTGCTTACCTAAGCAGTGCTTCTGGCCTGCTCTAAAACAAATATCTGAAAACCATTGGTTTACAGGCTCAGTCTTGTCCAGGATCTGGACAATAAGCACCAAACATTTTACATTTAGCTTTGTCTCTTTGCTGATAGGTAGGGCCTCAAAATATTCTGCAGCCCTTAAACCTGTAATCTGAGGTGCTAGCACTAAGCTTATGGATGCCCTGTTATGAAGTAAGGAGTATCCCATTTATACTCCTTCTTCTTCTTCTTTTGTTTGTTTCCATCCCTAATGCTGGACTTTTGTTTGTATATGAACTCAATTTCTCACTGTTGCTATAACACACCCTGAGTCACAGTTCAAGTTGTCAATTTCTACATCCATCATGGAAGATAAACTTTGCACTTGAATGTTTGCCTATAATATGAGCTCTGATTTACCCTGAGTGGGCATTTTTGCAAAACCACCCTTTGAAGAAGATACCTTCTGAACTTACTACTCTCATATTGTGGGTGGTCATCTAACTATTTGAGGCAAATTAGTTCAACTTTTTGTAACTACACTTTGGAGCTAGACCTGCACCTGTAGAGTACTATCACACCTCGCCTCCCCTTTCTGGCTTATTCTCTATTACAAAACTTACCATGAAGGTCTGACAAAAGGGTCCATGTGAACTTGGATTCATGCTTTTCTTTAAGCTAATAAATTAGGAAACTGTGATCAATATTATCAAAACGTGTATTTGAAAATTAATGATTGTGATGATTTTGTTGAGCAAATTCTATTGGAGATTATGAGAGCTCTGTTCATAAGTGATTGTGTTTCCTAGTGAAGTGGAATGCATATCAGGTTACAACCTAGCTACTCATGAGTTGGTGATATTTTGGAAGTGACAGATCCTGAGCCCCATGTTCCTTTTCTGTAAATAGAAGCAATAAAACAATAGCTTTCTTATATCATTGTAGAGGTCAAGAAGACTGTTTTAAAGTGTTTTGTTAAATTATATGCAGATATTATAGAAAGAAACCAGTGCTCTGCTGAGTTAAATGTCATATTCAGTCCACTTTCTCATTAAAAGAATGAGAAAGTAAATAAATCAAAATTCTCATCAAAAATTTTTTTAACAAAATTTTAAACTGAATTTTAAAATAATTTTTGTAGTGAAATTATGTATTTGCAAATTCTATTTACTGGTGAGAGGAACTTAGTCTATTTTATGTATACAATAACTTGATGCCAATGTGTGACAAAAAGGAATTAAATAAAAACCTGAGCTGACCATCATGAGAGTGAGCCAGAGCTTCCAGCTTATAACTACGTTTCTGATCTGTGCCAGTTAGTTCAGAATACTAGATGCTAGCAGATTCTTTTGTCTCTAGTGTATGTTTTCAGATTTTAGACCAATGTGGAGCAAAAGGTAAATAAAAGACTGCATTTAGTTTTTCACTTAAAATATTTATTGAGCAGTTGCCACATGCAAAGCTCTGTTCTAGGCAATGGGGATAGAGCAGGAGACAAACTAAATAATACTGTTTCCTTCTAAGGGTAGTTCAGGGGACAGAGCATAACATGTGGAAAAGTAAATATTGTGCTAGACTCTTGTTTAGGGATAGCCAGTACCATTTCCTTGTTCTGAGCACACAGCACACATAGACTCATATTTTTACAGTCTCCCTTTCAGTTATAATGAGCACACATGACTGGGTGCTGGCTTAAGGGAAACATTAATGTGTGCCACTCCTAAACCTGGCCATCCTGCTTTGTTCTTTACTGTCTATCTCTATGTTAATTCACTGACAATGCCAAGGACCTTACAAAATGACAGAGGCACATGATGGAAGAATACATGACTCAAGTGTCAGTGCTTGGAAGAGAACCTCCTGACAAGAGTCTAAAGTCTAATGTGAATTAGAAATAAAATTTTACTAGATTAAACAGGGGTGATTTGTTCATTGTTTGTTACAGAAGCTAAGCGGATGAAAATATGTAACTTATTGACAGCTAGTTGTATATACTATGAAAAATAAATTACAGTAGGGGGATATATAGAGGAAGGAAGTGCTGTTATAGATATAATCAGAAAAGCATTTTTGGTTTTGGTGAAGACTAAACAGAGAGTTGAATAAAATGAGGGAGGAAACCATGTGAATATTTGGGGAATGGACATTCTCTAGGTACAGAACATGTACAAGTACTCTGAAGCAAAACCATAGCTGGCTTTTTTGAGGAACTGAGAAAGGAAATATAGTTGGAAATATTGGAGAGAGAGCTAAGGACCTGCTCCTTTGTAAGCCACAATAAGGACATGATTTGAAACTAAGAAAAGAGTTCATCAAAATATTTCTGTTAAGGTCATAATGATGGACAATAAAATTGAAGTCCAGTGAAAAATAATACTTTACAAGTGCTAAGTCAAAGTATATATTTGATCTACGGGGACTTTGTTCTTCACAGCATTTGCTGGTAGTCACATCTTTAACATTAACTCATTCACTTTATAGCAGTAATGCTGCCATAGAATCTTGGTATATGCAAATTCCTAAAGCCCTCATGCTTTTATTACATAATACTTTTAGGTAGGTTTGACCAATAATTACTAGCTACTTTTTGGATAATCTTATCATACAATATAATATCAACAACAATTAAGCAGCCAACGCATGTAGGTTTATTTTACTCTAAATCCTCTACATTCTTCCTTTTTAAGCAAAAATTTGCTTTTCAGAGTTATATTATTTGATTGCTTTAGAATTGAACACTAAAAATAAAGGGAATTATTCAAGGTCACATATATTTTAAGTGACTATACTGGTTGCAGATTTAATTTCTTCCTGGCTCCAAAGTATTCAACTGTTTTAGAATAATTCTAAGGAAGAGCATTTTTATGTATGGAAGAAAGAAAATATGTTTTTAAAATACTGCAATAGGTCATTTTAAATTCACTATTATCTACTGATTTTTATTATATTTTCTTTTAGCCACTAAAAGAAAAAGTAGTCAGTTTTTTTAGCATAACTATATTTTTATTACTTAAAATTTGCTGTAAGAAGCAAAAGAAAATTCTGTCTGTGAAAGTAGTGATGGTCATAAATGCCTCTTTTCATTTACGGTCACATATCAAAATAAAAATCACCACTATCAGAATACTTTTCAGAAATAAAGAATAGTAAGACTTTGTTAATCAAGAGATTTAAAAAGCTAAAACATATGAAGGAAAGTTGTAACATAATAGTTCAATTATGGATTACTTTTCCATAAACTGAATCCACCAATTAAATGCACCATTCATGTAGCAAAGTGATTTAGATATTCTGATCCACAGTTTTACAGTAATAAAAAAATATGAAAAACCACCACTTAGATAATACTAATTATTAATTGGTCTTAATGGGATAATGCTTAAGATGTCATTGAAATCTCATAGCAAACACATTATAGTGCACCATATATTTTCTCTAAATTTGCAGTATTTAAGTGCAAATAGATATTTCAGTTTACTCTGTAAACAATTATAGTGAATTGAAAGATAAAACAAATGGGGAAAAGATTGAGTCTAAAGTTTATAGTGATTATTCAATATTATTTAGGAAATACCCTACCTGGACTCTGTCATCGGTATTCTAAAGCTAAGTGAGGAAAAATTACTACTTCCAATTATCATTGTTAAAATTAAGATTACCTGAAATGATTTTGAAATGCTTTATGAAATATTTATTCTTTATTATTTTCACTTATATTTTTGAAAATCATAATAGAAGTCTATTTACAATGTTCTGGCATTTTCAAATGTGCATGATGATTAAAATAATTTGATCAATTCTGGTTGTCATCCTCCATTGTTACCATAAGATATACAAATAAACAAGAATGACTCAACATTAAAAATTCAATTTAAAAACTACAGAATGTCTTAATGACTTGCTCATTATAAACCATCTTCAGTAGTTTTTGTTTATTCAACAAAAAACAGAAATTTAATTGGGTTCTATTACACCAAGTCTCATCATCTGAAAGAATTACCATTAAGAAAAGTTTCCAGAATGATGGGTTTAGTCTTGCCTTCTGGTGCTGTAAATAGTCCAATGTCTTGCAGAGAGCAGGAAGTCAGCAGCATTTTCTGAATGAAGGCGTATATTAACAAATGAAACTATACTTTTATAATAGAGAGAATAATTTTTGCTATGCTTCAAACAAATTATGTTTTTGAACATGCTACAACTAACAAAGAGAGGGTTTCTTTGAGAATAAATGCTTTTTATCTGTAGAATATATATAATTAGCTGTCAAAGAATCTCATTTTCGTCTTAACCTTAAGAAAAAGACATGTTTTACAAACACAGCTAGACACTTCTAGATAAAAAGTAGTAACAACAGGATTTTGGGGGGGAAGAGTTATGTATCCCTTCAAAGTAATCTCTTGCTGTCATAAATCAGCAATTCAGGGGAAACTACAACACATTTTTAAAATGTATTCTTGATAAAGGACAGATGGGTTAACTTTCAATATTATGAATTCTGAATGAAAGCTTAATAGAAACTCATGAACCAAATTAAGAAAATATCATGTTAGGGTTTCCCCGGTGGCGCAGTGGTTGAGACTCCACCTGCCAATGCAGGGGACGTGTGTTCATGCCCCTGTCGGAGAAGATCCCACATGTCGCGGAGCGGCTGAACCCGTGAGCCATGGCCGCTGACCTGCGCGTCCAGAGCCTGTGCTCCACAACAGAAGAGGCCACAATAGTGAGAGGACCGTGTACTGCAAAAAAAAAAAAAAAAAAAAGAAAAGAAAATATCATGTTATAATATGTCACATGCTGCTTTTTTAATGTTGGAAGTTTTTGCTTGGTGGTACCATTAGCATCTAAATCTAGTAGCCATGACTCTGAGTGGAGGAGTACATCTGAGGATCATGCAACAGCATGACTGACGGATTAGGTTGAGTTGGCTTCTTTGATAGGCTAAGCAGGTGCCGTTCCTTTCTCACACTTATCACTATTTCCCTCATACTTGTTTTTGTCCTGAACACAAAAGGATCAATCTCACACATAAGAATAGTTTTACTAAGAGAGTACCAGTCATTGGACACTTAGAGTATGAAAATGACAACACAAGTTTGAAACATTGAAAGAAACATTTCATTAAAAACAATATTCCACTCAAATCGTGAGTTAAGAGAGTAATATTGACATACATACACCTCCAAATGAAAAATAGATAGCTAGTGGGAAGCAGCGGCATAACACGGGGAGGTCAGCTCTGTGCTTTGCAATGACCTAAAGGGGTGGGATGGGGAGAGTGGGAATGAGGCTCAAGAAGGGGGGGAGATTTCTGTGCATTAATTTTGTATCCTGCTACTTTACCAAATTCATTGATTAGCTCTAGTATTTTTCTGGTAGCATCTTTAGGATTCTCTATGTATAGTATCATGTCTTCTGCAAACAGTGACAGTTTTACTCCTTCTTTTCTGATTTGGATTCCTTTAATTTCCTATTCTTCTCAGATTGCTGTGGCTAAAACTTCCAAAACTATGTTGAATAAGAGTGGTGAGAGTGGGCAACCTTGTCTTGTTCCTGATCTTAGTGGAAATGCTTTCACTTTTTCACCATTGAGGATGGTGTTGGCTGTGTGTTTGTCATATATGGTGTTACTATGTTGAGGAAAGTTCCCTCTGTGCCTACTTTCTCCAGGGTTTTTATCAAAAATGGGTGTTGAATTTTGTCAAAAGCTTTCTCTGCATCTATTGAGATGATCATATGGTTTTTCTCTTTCAATTTCTTAATATGGTGTATCACGTTGATTGATTTGTGTATATTGAAGAATCCTTGCATTCCTGAAATAAACCTCACTTGATCATGTTGTATGATTCTATTAAAGTGCTGTTGGATTCTGTTTTCTAGGATTTTTGCATCTATGCTCATCAGTGATATTGGCCTGTAGTTTTCTTTCTTTGTGACATCCTTGTCTGGTTTTGGTATCAGGGTGATGGTGACCTCATAGAATGAGTTTGGGAGTGTTCCTCCCTCTGTTATATTTTGGAAGAGTTTGAGAAGGATAGGTGTTAGCTCTTCTCTAAATGTTTGATAGAATTCGCCTGTGAAGCCATTTGGTCCTGAGCTTTTGTTTGTTGGAAGATTTTTAATCACAGTTTCAATTTCAGTGCTTGTGATTGGTCTGTTCATATTTTCTATTTCTTCCAGATTCAGTCTTGGCAGGTTGTGCATTTCTAAGAATTTATCCATTTCTTCCAGGTTGTCCAATTTATTGGCATAGAGTTGCTTGTAGTAATCTCTCATGATCTTTTGTATTTCTGCAGTGTCAGTTGTTCCTTCTCCTTTTTCATTTCTAATTCTATTGATTTGAGTCTTCTCCCTTTTTTTCTTGATGAGTCTGGCTAATGGTTTATCAATTTTGTTTATCTTCTCAAAGAACCAGCTTTTAGTTTTATTGATCTTTGCTATTGTTTCCTTCATTTCTTTTTCATTTATTTCTGATGTGATCTTTATGATTTCTATTCTTCTGCTAACTCTGGGGTTTTTTTTGTTCTTTTTTCTCTAATTGCTTTAGGTGCAACATTCAGTTGTTTTTTCAAGAATTTGGTAAAGTAGCAGGATACAAAATTAATGCACAGAAATCTCTGGCATTCCTATACAATAATGATGAAAAATCTGAAAGTGAAATTAAGAAAACACTCCCATTTACCACTGCAACAAAAAGAATAAAATATCTAGGAATAAACCTACCTAAGGAGATAAAAGACCTGTATGCAGAAAATTATAAGACACTGACGAAAGAAATTAAAGATGATACACATAGATGAAGAGATATACCATGTTCTTGGAATGGAAGAATCAACGTTTTGAAAATGACTCTACTACCCAAAGCAATCTATAGATTCAATGCAATCCCTATTAAACTACCACTGGCATTTTTCACAGAACTAGAACAAAAATTTTCACAATTTGTATGGAAACACAAAAGACCCCGAATAGCTGAAGCAACCTTGAGAACGAAAAACGGAGGTGGAGGAATCATGCTCCATGACTTCAGACTATACTAAAAAGCTACAGTAATCAAGACAGTGTGGTACTGGCACAAAAACAAAAATATAGATCAATGGAACAGGATAGAAAACCCAGAGATAAACCCACGCACATATGGTCACCTTATCTTTGATAAAGGTGGCAGGAATGTACAGTGGAGAAAGGACAGCCTCTTCAATAAGTGGTGCTGGGAAAACTGGACAGATACATGTAAAAGTATGAGATTAGATCACTCCCTAACACCATACACAAAAATATGCTCAAAATGGATTACAGACCTAAATGTAAGGCCAGAAACTATCAAACTCTTAGAGGACAACATAGGCAGAACACTCTATGACATAAATCACAGCAAGATCCTTTTTGACCCACCTCCTAAAGTAATGGAAATAAAAACAAAAATAAACAAATGGGACCTAATGAAACTTCAAAGCTTTTGCACAGCAAAGGAAACCATAAACAAGATGCAAAGACAACCCTCAAAATGGGAGAAAATATTTTCAAATGAAGCAACTGACAAAGGATTAATCTCCAAAATTTACAAGCAGCTCATGCAGCTCAATAACAAAAAACAAACAACCCAATCCAAAAATGGGCAGAAGACCTAAATAGACATTTCTCCAAAGAAGAAATACAGATTGCCAACAAACACATGAAAGAATGCTCAACATCATTAATCATTAGAGAAATGCAAGTTAAAACTACATTGAGATATCATCTCACACCAGTCAGAATGGCCATCATCAAAAAATCTAGAAACAATAAATGCTGGAGAGGGTGTGGAGAAAAAGGAACACTCTTGCACTGCTGGTGGGAATGTGAATTGGTATAGCCACTATGGAGAACATTATGGAGGTTCCTTAAAAAACTACAAATAGAACTACCATATGACCCACCAATCCCACTACTGGGCCTATGACCTGAGAAAACCATAATTCAAAAAGAGTCATGTACCAAAATGTTCATTGCAGCTCTATTTACAATAGCCAGTAGATGGAAACAACCTAAATGTCCATCATGGGATGAATGGATAAAGAAGATGTGGCACGTATATACAATGGAATATTATTCAGCCATAAAAAGAAATGAAATTGAGTTATTTGTAGTGAGGTGGATGGACCAAGAGTCTGTCATACAGAGTGAAGTAAGTCAGAAAGGGAAAGACAAATACCATATGCTAACACATATATATGGAATCTAAGAAAAAAAAAATGTCATGAAGAACCTAGGGGTAAGATGGGAATAAAGACATAAACCTACTAGAGAATGGACTTAAGGATATGGGGAGAGGGAAGGGTAAGCTGTGACAAAGTGAGAGAGAGGCATGGACATATATACACTACCAAACGTAGAATAGATAACTGGTGGGAAGCAGCCGCATAGCACAGGGAGATCAGCTTGGTGCTTTGTGACCACCTAGAGGGGTGGGATAGGGAGGTTGGGAGGGAGAGAGATGCAAGAGGGAAGAGATATGGGAACATATGTATATGTATAACTGATTCACTTTGTTGTAAAGTGGAAACTAACACACCGTTGTAAAGCAATTATACTCCAATAAAGATGTAAAAAACAAACAAACAAAAACTAAAGCACTGTAGTTTAGAATCAGAAAGCTTGGGTTTCAACTTAAAATGTACAGCAAGTTAATTAATCAACCTTAGACTAATAAATAAAAATTGATTTCCATTTTTTTTATTAAATAAAAAACCTCTTAGCCATAAGTGTAAAAATATTAGTAACTGATAACTTTACCTGTACTTTTTTTCCTTTTTAGAATATTAACTTTGTCAATTATATCTCAATAAAGATGAAAAATATTAACTTTAAAAAAAAAGAAGTAGGGGATATGGTATTGTGAAGCAATTATACTCCAATAGTGATGTGTTAAAAAAATATGGAAGGAACATTTTCAAATAACAAATGCATCTTGTTTGATTAACTGATTAAGATTTGTGGGGATCTATTTTTCTTTCATGGGGAAAAATACCTTTAAAATTTTTGTTCCTTACCCATGCTGTCCTGTAGAATGATAATGCATGCTAAAATTTTGAGTCAAATATGTAATTTTAAACTTTTAAATAGATACTTATAATATCAAAAGTAAATAGTAAAATGATTTTGATAGTGCTTTTTTAATCCAATACACACAAAATATTATCATTTTAACATGGTATCAACATATTAATGTTCATTTTCTATGTTTTATTTGTTATATTTATTTGTTTTCTTTGTTTATTATGCTTAAAGTAATTATGAAGAAGAAGGAAGGCGGCCAAAAATTGACAGGGAGAAGAAAATGTGATGTGAAGGAAATCTAAGAGTAATTGATCAAATAAAGGTAATTATTTTTGCTGTATCTACAAAGAACAAAAGAATAACAATGTAAAAGATTAACTGAGAAAACAAAACTACTCTACAGCAGGGCTAAAAATGTTTCTTAATATTAACCAGATTGTGACAAAAGTTCAGATTCTTATAGTAGGCAGCCTAGTAGAATTTCCTTTAAACCATTCTGAGTAGATCTTGCTAATGTAGTTACACTGCCCACTCTCATTATGTGTTATATTAGGGAAAGTGAATGATTGATTCCATCCAAATCAGTGGATTTTTAAACTATGGGCTGTTATATTAGTCTTTGCATGCATTTTGTAGTGTTATTTTTCATTAACTACCCTCATCGTCACTAACTGCATTTGAAATAATCATAAGGATCATAGGAAACTCGAGTCAAGTAATCTATGACCCTAAGGTTGAATGGGCACGTAGAGTTACAAATAAGCTTCGGGTTAACACTTCGCCTTGTATTTAAAACAGTTGTCATTCAGTAGCAGAGTAAAGTGCTTATCCTTTTATCTATATAAAACCAGAATTTGGGGCCTTCAGGCTACATTTTCTTGCATGTCAAAGATGTTAATAATGTATCTGCCTACAAATGTGATGAACAATATGTCTGCTGGATTCTTTTCTTTGGAGTGAACTGAAACTGGAAACTTTCATTTTGTCATTGAAAATGCTTTCCATATAGTTCTTTCATTTCACACCACCTGTGGACCACTATACTCTAGGTTAACTCTGGGCATAAGAAATTCATGGACTTCCCCCTGATTAGTAGATAATAGAAAAAAAAATTATACCAGTGACATAATTCTTTTCTTGTGTTTATGTGGTTGAAGGAATATATGACTGCTAACACTTCATACAAATTGTAAAATATATGCATTTTTTAAAAATGTGAAACCCAAAGCTGAGCTAAATAACACTGCCAAATAAATATGAAAAACTGTCACCACTTTAGGAGTGCCTGCTTTTGATAAAGCACTATATTTCTGAAGGCAAGGCTCTAATAACTAATAAAAATAGTAAATAGCATTGAGTAATTTGCTTATCATTTTCCATATGAAAATATTCCAATATTGACTGTAATTGAATACTCAAGTTTGTACATGTATTTACTATTCATTTTGTTATAAACACATCCAATAGCATGTTAAAATACTTGCATTCTCATCAAGAACAGAATAATATAATCGACTGGTCAGCATGCTAAGTAAAAACATGAGTGGCTATACAAAAACTTGTCCTTTTGGGAGGATGAAAATAAAGTGTGTAATTGGAACAGTCTTTCATACTGCAGCATGGACAATTTAAAAATGAAAATAATAGTATCATTAATTGTCAGTCTCCAATGCCATGAAATTTGTGTTAAACGAACTCTGTTCCCTTTGCTACTTAGCAAGGACCCAAGCCATCAATAATAACTATTCTAATTTACACTCTTTGTGCCAAAACAAGAAATGAACAATAGGGGATGACTGAGGTGAATGAAGCTGTCCTTCCATTAATTTTATATAACTCACCATAACCAGCTCTCTCAAAATGTGCTCCAGAAATAATTTATTTTTTATATTATCCTCCAGCACCACCAAGTGGTAAAAATTTTATTCTCTTGTAGAGTGATCACTTGAAGACAAACATTAAAATAGTACTGGGATGTTGTTAGGACTAATTAAGCACCTGAAATGTATCTAATAAAAAATACAACACAGAATCCCCAGTCTCTATCAAAAAGCCACTGAAACTAATATACTTCAGAAATAAAGAAACAAGATAATTTAATGAATAGATTGTTTGGTTATACTTATTTTCTTGTTTTATGTTATCTAAATTCTGTTCCCCAAAGAGATCTTTTCACTATTGCAATTTATTTTAGTTTTATTTCCCCAAACCTCCAATATTACTCTAATAGTATAAAATATATAATCTTCTGGTTGTATATTATTTGATTTGGTGGCTGAATTTTGAAGAATAAAAAGAGAGCTGGTAGGTTAAATATTTGTTATTTGAGTGGTATAACATATTAATGGCCATAGAATTTTAAATTGATGTAAGAAAATCATTCAGTTTAATGGTAATATAAAAACAAGCGTAAAGAAAGTACTTACTATAAATAAAGTTGTACACACTTATACAATTTTTATTTATTTTAAAAATGGCACAGTTTTTAAGTGCACTTTAGAGTTTTCTTTTAGCTATTAATTTCCTAAAATATAATACATCATTTGTAAGAATATGCAGTGACAAAAATTGAATGGCAAGAAAATCATATTAAAGTTTGCCAGGTAAAAAGTGCCAGGGCCCCAGTCACAAGTTGTGTTACAGTCATCTAGGCAATGTGGAGCATTGAGCAGTAGCAGTGTCAGATACTTTGAGCATTAAGAGAAATTTAGATCTAATGTTAGTGCATTCTGTATTGGAAATACAGAGCCCCTGTTTCCAGCATTAGTCTAATTAATCTTAGGGGTCTTTTATTAAATATGAAATACACATCTTCTTCTACCTATGCTATCTTATCAAGTGATGATTAAATATGGAAAATTAATTTCAAAGTTTCAAAACCAAATATTATGGAAAATATTGACCTTTTAAAATTATTGTATACCCATTGCTAACCTGATCATTCTTATTGTTGGTCAAGCAAAGCTAACAGTATCAGACTTACAGAAAAGAAATGGAACATTGCCTTGACAGAACCTAAATAGTGTCTCAGAAGGAGGATGTCTCATGTGCTGCTATATCTGAATAAGCGTTTGAGTTCCTCAAAATTCATTTGTTGAAATCTTAACCCCAAAGGTGAGGCTTTTGGAGGTGGAGCCACTGGTAGGTGACTAGGACATGAGTATGGAACCCTCATGAATGGAATTAGTCCCCTCATAAAAGCAGCTTCAGAGATACCTTGCCTCTTCTGCCATGTGAGAAAAGGACAGCTGTCTATGAACCAGGAAACCCTTACAAAACCCCAAATCTGCTGGTACCATGATCCTGGACTTCCAACCTCCAGAACTGTGAAATATTTGTTGTTTATAAACAGACACCCCAGTCTGTGGCATTTTGCTATAGCATCCTGAATAGACAAAAATAGATGGATTTTAGAGTCTGGTCTGTGCAATTTTGATAGTCTTGCAAGATGGGAATCCAGTTCAGTTGGCATTAGTTTATAAAATATAGCTTTGGATTGATGGCACAGGGAGGTAATTGTCCTGATGTGTGTATTGATGATTAAACTATGAGTCTTGATAAGTAAGTTATTTTAGTTGGTTCACTGTCTTATCTTTCAGAAACAAGTGTTTCCCAGAAAAGAGCTAAATAATTTTTCCTTAACCCCAGTATTGCTTAGCACAAACACAGATAAGTAATCTTTATCAAAGAATTGTTCAGATAGAGACAGAAAAGTATGTTAAGAATTACTCAGATAGAGACAGGAAAGTATGTTTGGCTAAGAATCGCTTAATATAAGAAAGAGTGAAATATTGTGGTTTTATTTCTCTATTTCTGTAAACAACAATAAGAAAAACAGCACCAACAAAATTATGTGTATTAAAACTGTTAAAAGACAACCCACTATGGGTCTTTTGCATTACTTCAAGTCTGGAAAACAGAATCACTGACTGTCTTTGTTCTGGATCATCTTTTCAAGGATGTTTGTATAGTGACCAGTCTTAGAAAATAGAGCTAGTGGCTTCTTCTGGAGCTAAATCAGGGATTCCCAAGGCTAATAGATGATGTTAGTAATGAGGTCCTCAATACCTAATATATAGCGTTAGATCAAAACCACATATATACAATGGAATATTACTCAGCCATTAAAAAGAACAAAATAATGCCATTTGCAGCAACATGGATGGACTTAGAGATTGTCATACTGAGTGAAGTAAGTCAGACAGAGAAAGACAAATATCATATCATGTTGCTTATATGTTAAATCTAAATAAAGGTGTGCATGAACTTATTTACAAAACAGAAATAGAGTCACAGATGTAGAAAACAACCTTATGGTTACCAGAGGTAAGGGGGGAGGGATAAATTGGGAGGTTGGGATTGATATATACACACCACTATATATAAAATAGATAACTAATAAGGACCTACTGTAAAGCACAGGTAATTCTACTCAATACTCTGAATGACATATATGGGAAAAGAATCTAAAAAAGAGTGGATATATGTATATGTATAACTGATTCATTTGGCTGTACACCTGAAACTAACACAACATTGTAAATCAACTATACTCTAACAATTTTTAAAAAAATATATATTGGAAAGTTTATTTGGTTGAGCCATAACTGTTGCCATGGAGCTTAAACAAAATTAAGTGCTAAGTTTTATTTAGACACAGAACAACTATCTCACTGTGTGCCTCCTGATCAATCTATCCTCCTCTATTTAGAGCTCAGGAACTTTATAGTGAAAGATTATTAGAGGTGAGAGTAAGGATATCTTGCCATCAAGGGGAAGAAGCAAAGTCTATATGCACCCATCTGAGTATGCTGGGGTATTCTGAGGCAAAGAACTCAATCAATTATGGCTCTGTTGAATACAGGATTCAAAGTTGTTATCTTACCCACGACTGTGGAAGGAAAATGTGCCCTTATTCAGCTACCAGTGTTTGGGCAGAGTTCACAGTGGGGAAGAACACTAACTTGACCCTGCTGATGGCTACCTTTGGGTCAGTTATTTGTATTATTGTTGTTCCTACATATAAGTGTTTAGTAGGAATTAATGTATTATACCCATGTTCCTCCTGTTCCATAGGGCCAAAGGATATTGTTCTATTCAGGAAGTTTCACATGTATAGAAGAGTTAGTGGGATACATAAATGATTATCCAAATTATCTCCCTACAACGTCTTGGGTGGTTCAACATAACCAGTGTAGAATGCCAGGAGGAGAAATAAAAACAAATACTTTAAAGACTTAAAGGTAGCAGAAGTAGTATGACATGCAATATCTCAATACAATAGCCTTATATGTCCAGTGGAAAAGAAAACTTACAATGGATTATTGTTAAGTGAAATCAGTTGTTGCTCCCATAGCTCTCACAGTTCCAGACTTTGTAACTATAACCAAATTCATTACACAGACTAATATCACTTGGACATACCAGGATCAAGAAAAGTTCACATTCATGTCACAAAGTCTCCAATATGTGTTTGTAGTACGCCAACAGGAGAATCTAAACTACCGTGGTTTTTCCAACCCTGAGTGGATTAGGATTTAGCATGAATGGCTCTAACTTCTAATGTTCAGAACTTTCACTTTGTAGATGATGTACAGTTGGATGACACATAAGAAGCCTAGGTCTCAATGATGCTGGCCCTGGTACTATCACACCTCCTTCAGAAGGTGCCAAAGATAAACTCTGACAAAAGTAAGGGGACTTCTTGGCAATGACTGATCCCTCTGGCAGTCAAGGAACAATGTCTCTCTTCAGCTCCTCTTCACCTAAATAGAAACCTAGCACCTTACTGCACTCTTTATATATTGGAGAAAGCATATGTCTCACTTGGGTATTCTACTTGTTCCTTTATATAGGTTAAACCTATAAGCTATATAGGTTTATATAAACCTATATAAACACATAAGCTTATCTTGAGTGTCACCCAAACCAATAGATTCAAACCTTTAGAATCCATCCAGCAAGCTGTTAGCATGTTCTATTATATTTGGGGCACCGCAATCCTGGTGATCCCTTACAGCCACATGTCTCAGTGAATGATGATTATGCTGATTGGAGCTTTCGGCAAAGAGAAGCCACTTCTCCTTGGAGGCACCCTTTGAGTTTTGGACTCACCTTCCAGATATGACTACCAATTTTACCAGTTTTTACAAAGAAGCTATTAGCTTGCTACTTAGCTCTTACTGAATCTTGGCTCCTGACTCATGGACTCTCTGACATGACATTGCCATTCAAATTCAATGCTTAGCAAGTTGAGAAGAATTCAATAACTTTTACTTGTGAAATGAGTATGTAATATTCAAGAACACAGAAAGCAGGGTGCCAGTGTTATTTCACCTGTACACAAAAAATCAGCAGCTATCAATTTAGGGGGAAATTTATCCTCAACTGTGGTGGTTGAAGCAAAGCTGTTGAATCACCTGGACTCTTAATTCGAAGAGATTCTCTTAAATTCCAGGCCTGGTTCAATGATGGTTTAGATAAGCTGAAACCTGAAGTTGTCCATTAGGCTGCTACAGCTGTTGAACCTCAGCACCAACTAAGGAGGACCAAAAATGGATATGTTTGCTCCCCTCATTGGGCAGAAATCAAAGCTGTTTTTATTGCTCTGTCTAAAACTTTGTCTAATGAAATTTGTTATATTTTTACTGACCATTGGTCCATTGCTATTGAGCTGGATGTTTGTCTGACATTTGGAAAACTATGACTGGCAGATTTAAAACACCTCTCTTTGGAACCGCTGATTAGTAAGGAAAGATTCTCTGATTAAACTGACTGAAATCAAGGTACTAATCAAATGGTAACCAGATTTCCATCATTTCTGTCTCAATTGATCATTACATCAAGCATGGAAACAAGTCACCAACATAAACTGGGGTCTCAGTAAACAATTCCATGTTTCTGATGCAGAGGTTTGCCAGATTTCTGACACTTGACAAAAGTTGACCCAATCATCTCCTGTTGAGAGGAGTGCTGTCCCTACCTGCAGGTTGACTACGTATGATTTTGATCCCCCTATTAGGACTATCAGAGATGTGAGAAAGTTGATGATATGTTTTCAGGTTATGGTGATGCTGTTTCAGTCTGATCATCTGAATTTGGCTACATCACATTGGCCCTTAAAACTACTATTTGTCATCTTTTCAGCTTTCTATACCATTTCCCATCTGACCTTTTATCACAGAAGCCAATAAACACTGGGCTTATGTCAAGTTATTTAATGAATCTTCTACATTCCCCACCATCCACTGATAGAAAGGTATTGTTGAGTGCTAGAATGGACTTCTCAAAAAATCCACTAAAGGATTTCTGACTCTATCTCCCTCACTTCTTTGACCTTAGTAAGGCAGCTTTCTCACTGAATGTGTTACCTCCAGAAAGGGATCATCTCTTCTCAATCTAGATAATGATGAAGACAATAGGTACAGGGGATATACAGACTTTTTCAAAAATTTGTAATTTCATACTGTCTATTTCTGTGTATGAAAGTTTATTATTTCCCCTATGACAACCCAGGCTGAACTTGTTCATAGAACTTCCAAGGTGTCAGAATAATTAAAATAAGGCCTTGGGGATTCAGTGTTAATTCTGTTCCAGCCACCTACATTTTTCTCTTTGAATTTCACAATCTTACACCATAAGTATAATTACTACTTTGTTGAATATATTCCTTGCTGAATTTCCCTTGGACTAGTAGATCAAAGTGGAAGTCATAATGGGTATTATGTCTTATATTATCTATAAGTTTTATAAGAATTACCTTGTCCCTCTCACAACTGACCTTGAAGAAGAAAGATCTGTGTGAAAAAAGAGGATGACTGGGCAAAAGGTAAGTCTATAGATATTGGAATGGTACACACCGACTTTGTGGTAGTGGAGAGAGAACAGAAACTTTGCATCTGGGGAGGGGCCACCTTAGAACATAGGACATATTGGGAAAGAGAGGATATTAGTGACATCTGTCTTTTGGAACCACCTCTGGACTCATCCTCATGAAGAAAAACACCCCGGTGCAGGTCTTACAAACCATGGCATGAACCTTAAATTTAACTCTTGGCTGCCATTTCCAGTTACATTGCAATGACCTATCAGGAACAAGAGATGTTTTCAGCTCTGGCACCTCCCACACAAAACACCTTGCCAACTACTCTGTATATCTTCTCTACTTATATTCTTATAATTGTCTTTGTGGCTCCATGGGGTGGATAACTGTCACCTGGAGGATGGCACAGACAATAGAACAGGTGGAATGACTGCCCTCAGACAGTTCTTGAAAAACAAAAATTTGACTTAATTATTCAAACTCAACTGTGAATCTTATGGCTTACTGCTTGGCTGGAAGATCACATTTTTGTTGCTGTTTGTTTGTTTTGTTTGTTTTTACATCTTTATTAGAGTATAATTACTTTAAAATGTTGTGTTAGTTTCTGCTGTACAACAAAGGGAATCAGCTATATGTATACATATATCTCCATATGCCCTCTTGAGCCTCCCTCCCACGCTACTTATCTCATTCCTCTAGGTTGTCACAAAGCATCGAGCTGATCTCCCTGTGCTATGCAACAGCTTCCCACTAGCTATCTATTTTAAATTTGGTAGTGTATATATGTCAGTGCTACTCTCTCACTTTGTCCCAGCTTCCCCTTCCCCCTGGGTCCTCAAGTCCATTCTCTATGTCTGCATCTTTATTCCTGCCTTGCCACTAGGTTCATCTACACCATTTTTTTTTAGATTCCATATATATGCTTAGCATATGGTATTTGTTTTCTTCTTTCTGACTTACTTCACTCTGTATGACAGACTCTAGGTCCAACAGTCTCACTACAAATAACTCAGTTTTGCTCCTTTTTATGGCTGAGTAATATTCCATTGTATATATGTCCCACATCTTCTTTATCGATTCATCTGTTGATGGACACTTAGGTTGCTTCCATGTCCTGGGTATTGTAAAGAGTGCTACAATGAATATTTTGGTACATGTATCTTTTTGAATTATGGTTTTCTCAGGGTATATGTCCAGTAATGGGATTGCTAGGTCATATGGTGGTTCTATTTTTAGATTTTAAGGAACCTCAATGCTGTTCTCCATAGTGGCTCTATCAATTTACTTTCCCACCAACAGTGCAAGAGGGTCTTTTCTCCACAACCTCTCCAGCGTTTATTGTTTGTAGATTTTTTGATGATGGCCATTCTGACTAGTGTGAGGTAATACCTCATCGTCGTTTAGATTTGCACTCCTCTAATGATTAGCGATGTTGAGCATCTTTTCATGTGCTCATTGGCAATCTGTATCTCTTCTTTGGTGAAATGTCTGTTTAGGTCTTCTGCCCATTTTTTTGATTGGATTGTTTGTTTTTCTGATATTGAGCTGCATGAGATTTTAGAGATTAATCTTTTGTCATTTGCTTCTTTTGCAAATTTTTTCTCCTATTCTGAGGATTGTCCTTTTGTCCTGTTTATGGTTTCCTATGTTGTGCCAAACTTTTAAGTATCATTAGGTCCCATTTGTTTATTTTTATTTCCATTAATATAGGAGGTGAGTCAAAAAGGATCTTGCTGTGACTTATGTCATAGAGTGTTCTGCCTGTTTTCCTCTAAGAGTTTTATAGTGTTTGGCCCTACATTTAGGTCTTTAATCCATTTTGAGTTTATTTTTGTGTATAGTGTTAGGAAGTGTTCTAATTTAGTTCTTTTACAGGGAGCTGTCCAGTGACTTATGTCATAGAGTGTTCTGCCTGTTTTCCTCTAAGAGTTTTATAGTGTTTGGCCTTACATTTAGGTCTTTAATCCATTTTGAGTTTATTTTTGTGTATAGTGTTAGGAAGTGTTCTAATTTAATTCTTTTACAGGGAGCTGTCCAGTTTTTCCAGCACCACATATTGAAGAGACTGTCTTTGCTCCACTGTATATTCCTGCCTCCTTTGTCAAGGATAAGGTGACTATGGGTTTGTGGGTTTATCTCTGGGCTTTCTATCCAGTTCTATTGATCTATATTTCTGTTTTTGTGTCAGTATCATACTGTCTTGATTACTGTAGCTTTGTAGTATAGTCTGGAGTCAGGGAGCCTGATTCCTCAAGTTCCATTTTTCTTTCTCAAGATTGCTTTGGCTATTTGAGGTTTTTGTGTTTCCATACAAATTGTAAGTTTTTTTTTGTTCTAGTTATGTGAAAAATACCATTGGTAATTTTATAGTGGTTGCATCAAATCTGTAGATTGCTTTGGGTAGTAGAGTCATTTTCACAATGTTGATTCTTCCAATCAAAGTACATGGTTTATTTCTCCATCTGTTTGTATCATCTTTGATTTCTTTCATCAGTGGCTTATACTTTTCTGCATACAGGTCTTTTTCCTCCTTATGTAGGTTTATTCTTAAGTATTTTATTCTTTTAGTTGCAATGGTAAATGGGAGTGTTTCCTTAATTTCTCTTCCTGATCTTTCACTATTAGTGTTTAGGAATGCAAGAGATTTATGTGTATTAATTTTTTATTATGCTACTTTACCAAATTCATTGATTAGCTATAGTAGTTTTCTGGTGGTATCTTTAGGATTCTCTATGTATAGTATCATGTCACCTGCAAACAGTGACAGTTTTACTTCTTCTTTTCCAATTTGTATTATTTTATTTCTTTTTCTTCTCTGATTACCATGGCCAGGACTTCCAAAACTATGATGAATAATAGTGCTGGGATTGGGCACCCTTTTCTTGTTCCTGATACTAAGGGAAACACTTTCAGTTTTTCACCATTGAGAATGTTGTTGGTTTTGCATTTGTCATATATGGCTTTTATTATGCTGATGTTGTTTCCCTCTATGCCCGTTTTCTGGAGAGTTTTTAATGTAAATGGGTGTTGAATTTTGTTGAAAGTTTTTTTTTGCATCTATTGAGACCCTCATAAGGCTTTTAATCTTTCATTTTTTTTAATATGGTGTATCATATTTATTGATTTGTACATATTGAAGGATCCTTGCATTCCTGAGATAAACCCCAATTGATCAAGGTGTATGATTCTTTTAATGTTCTGTTAGATTCTGTTTACTAGTGTTTTGCTGAGGATTTTGCATCTATGTTCATCAGTGATATTGGCCTGTAATTTTCTGGTTTTGTGACACCTTTGTCTGATTGTGGTATCAGGGTGAAGGTGGCCTCTTAGAATGAGTTTGGGAGTTTTCTTCCCTCTGAGGTATTTTGGAAGAGTTTGAGAATAGGTGTTAGCTCTTCTCTAAATGTTTGATTAAATTCACCTGTGAAGCCAACTGGCCCTGGGCTTTTGTTTGTTGGAAGATTTTTAATCACAGTTTCAATTTCAGTGCTTGTTATTGGTCTGTTCATATTTTCTATTTCTTCCTTGTTCAAGCTTGGAAAGTTGTACTTTTCTAAGAATTTGTCCATTTCTTCCAGTTTGTCCATTTTATTGTCATATAGTTGCTTGTAGTAGTCTCTCATGATCCTTTGTATTTCTGTGGGGTCAGTTGTTACTTCTCCTTTTTCATTTCTAATTCTGTTGACTTGAGTCTTCTGTTTTTTCTTGATGCATCTGGTTAATGGTTTATCGATTTTTTTGTCTTCTTAAAAATGAGCTTTTAGTTTTATTGATCTTTGCTATCACTTCCTTCATTTCTTTTTCATTTATTTCTATTCTGATCTTTATGATTTCTTTCCTTCTGTTAACTTTGTGTTTTTCTTGTTCTTTTTTCTCTAATTGCTTTAGATGTAAGTTTAGGTTGTTTATTTGAGATTTTTCTTGTTTCCTGAGGTAGGATTGTATTACTATAAACTTCTCTCCTTGAACTGCTTTTTCTGCATCCCATAGGTTTTAGGTCACCGTGTTTTCATTGTCATTTGTTTCTAGGTATTTTTTGATTTCTTCTTTGGTTTCTTCAATGATCTCTTGGTTATTTAGTAATGTATTGTTTAGTCTCCATGTGTTTGTTTTTTTTACAGCTTTTTTTCTAAAATTGATATCTAGTCTCATAGCATTGTGGTCAGAAAAGACACTTGATATGATATCAAATTTCTTAAATTTACAGAGTCTTGATTTGTGGCCGAAGATGTGATCTGTCCTGGAGAATGTTCCATGTGCACTTGAGAAGAAAGTGTATTCTGTTGTTTTTGGATGGAATGTCCTATAAGTATCAATCAAGACCATCTGGTCTAATATATCATTTAAAGCTTGTGTTTCCTTATTTATTTTCATTTTGGATGATCTGTCCATTGGTGTAAGTGGGGTGTTAAAGTCCCTTACTAATATTTTGTTACTGTCAATTTCCCCTTTATGGATGTTAGAATTTGCCTAATGTACTGAGGTGCTCCTATATTGTGTACATAAATATTTACAATTGTTATATCTTCTTCTTAGATTGATTCTTTGATCATTATGTAGTGTCCTTCTTTGTCTCTTGTAATAGTCTTTATTTTAAAGTGTATTTTGTCTGCTATGAGTATTGCTACTGCAGCTTTCTTTTGATTTCTATTTGCCTGGAATATCTTTTTCCATCTCCTCACTGTCAGTCTGTATGTGTCCCTAGGTCTGAAGTGGGTCTCTTGTAGACAGCATATATATGGGTCTTCTTTTGTATCTAATCTGCCAGTCTTTGTCTTTTGGTTGGAGCATTTAATACATTTACATTTAAGTTAATTATTGATATGTATGTTCCTATTACCATTTTCTTCATTATTTTGTGTTTGTTTTTGTTGGTCTTTTCCTTCTCTTGTGTTTCCTGCCTACAGAAGTTTCTTTAGCATTGCTGTAAAGCTGGTTTTGTGGTGCTGAATTCTCTTAGCTTTTCTTGTCTGTAAAGCTTTTGATTTCTCTATCGAATCTGAATGTGACCCTTGCCAGGGAGAGTAATCTTTGTTGTAGGTTCTTCCCTTTCATTACTTTAAATATACCGTGCTACTCCCTTCTGGCTTGTAGAGTTTCTGCTGAGAAATCATCTGTTAACCTTATGGGAGTTCCCTTTTATTTAATTGTCATTATTCCCTGTTTCTTTTTTTTTTTTTTTTTGCAGTACGTGGGCCCCTCACTGTTGTGGCCTCTCCCATTGCAGAACATAGGCTCAGCGAGCCCGCTCCGCGGCATGTGGGATCCTCCCTGACCGGGGCACGAACCCGTGTCCCCTGCATCGGCAGGCAGACTCTCAACCCCTGCGCCACTGGGGAAGCCCTCCCTGTTTCTTTTAATAATTTTTCTTTGTCTTTAGTTTTTGTCAATTTTATTATTATGTGTCTTGGCTTGTTTCTCCATGGGTTTTTCCTGTCTGGAACTCTCTCTGTGCTTCCTTGTCTTGGGTGGCTATATCCTTTGCCATGTTAGGGAATTTTTTGACTATAATCTCTTCAAATATTTTCTTGGGTCCTTTCTGTCTCTCTTCTCCTTCTGGGACCCCTGTAATGCAAATATTGGTACATTTAAAGTTTTCCCAGAAGTCTCTTAGGCTGTCTTTATTCCTTTTCATTCTTTTTTTCTTTATTCTGTTCCATGACAGTGAATTCCACCATTCTGTCTACCAGGTCACTTATCCATTCTTCTGCCTCAGTTATTCTGCTATTGATTCCTTCCAGTGTAGTTTTCATTTCAGTTACTGTATTGTTCATCTCTGTTTGTTTGTTCTTTAATTCTTCTAGGTCTTTGTTGAACAGTTCTTGCATTTCTTGTTCTTTGCCTCTATTTTTTTCTGAGGTCCTGGATCATCTTTACTATCATTATTCTGACTTCTTTTTCTGGAAGGTGTTTATCTCCACTTCATTTAATTGTTTTTCTTGGGTTTTATCTTGTTCCTTCATCTGGTACATAGTCCTATGCCTTTTCATTTTGTTTATCTTTCTGTGAATGTGGTTTTTGTTCCAGAGTCTGCAAGATTGTACTTCTTCTTGTTTCTGCTGTTTGCCCTCCTAGGGTATTTTTAATTTCAGTTATTGTGTTGTTCTTTACTGTTTGTTTGCTCTTTAGTTCGTCAAGGTCCTTGTTAAATGTTTCTTATATTTCTGCATTATATTTCAGAAATTTTGGATCATTTTACTATCATTACACTGAATTCCTTTTCAGGTAGTTTGATTATTTCCTCTTCAGCTGTTTGGTCCTGTGGGTTTTTATGTTGCTCCTTTGTCTGCCAGCTATTTCTCTGTCTTCTCATTTTGTCTAATTTATAGTATTTGAGGTCTCCTTTCCCTAGGCTGCAGGGTCATAGTTCCTCTTCCCTCTGTTATCTGCCCCCAGGAGTGAGGTTGGTCCAGTAGTTTGCATAGACTTCCTGATGGGTGGGACTGGTTCCTGCATTCTGACATGGAGCTGAGCCTTTTCTCTCTGATGAGTGGGGCTATGTCAGGTAGTCTGTTTGGGGGTGTCTGTGAGCTTAGTATGACTTTAGATAGTCTATGTGCTGATGGGTGGGCTCGTGTTCCTGTCTTTTTTGTTGTTTGGTGTGAGGTGTCCAGTGCTGGGAGCTGTAGGCTGTTGGATAGAGCTGGGTCTTGCATTCAGGTAGAGGCCCCTGTGAGAGTTCTCAGCCTTTAATCTTCCTTGGGCCAGGAATTCTCTAGTGGGCCAGCATCCTGGACTCATTGCTCCAACCCCAGAGCCTCAGGCCCGACTTACAGTTAGGGAACCAAGACCCCACAAGTTGCTAATCCCAGCAATAAAGGGGATAAAAAAAAGAAAGATTAACAAAACCCCAGGCAAATGTTTAACAGTATAATCAAATCAAACAAACAAATACAGAAATAAGGAAATTCACACACACAAAAGACACAAAAACAGAACCAAATAAAATAAAATTCAAAAGAACAACCAGAAGAAAAAAGAACCCAAGAACAAAATCAAACAATTAAAAAGAAAAGTAGCAAAAACACAAAACCTAAAAACAAAAGTAAAGCAGTGTGCCAACTGAAGAGTAAAGCAAAGAAACAGAACAAACTGATAAAAATGACTTAAAAAGGGGGAAAACACAGAACAACAGAAAAACAAAACAGAAATGGAAATATATAATATATATATATATAAAAGAAAAAGAAGAAGAAGAAATTAAGGAATAGAACACAGCACAAAGGAAAAGCAAAGTAAAAATAAAAATATATAAAAAGAAATGAAAATAAGAAGTATGTTATAAAACACAAAGAGCTCAAAAGACTAAAAAAAAACCAAAAAAACTAAAACAGCAAACAAACAAAAACAAAAAGCCAGAACCAACAACAGAATGAATCAAAGCATAATAAAGATAATAGTAATAATTATGTTTCCCTGGGGTCTCAGCTGTAAGTGCCCTTGCACACACTGTGAGCCACAGCCCACCTCCACCTCTCCAAGAGGCCCTCCTCTGCCTATGGACTGGTCTCTGGACCTGCTGTGAGCCCTGTGGGGACCACTGAGACTCTGATCTGGCCTTGTTCTTGCATGTGTTTTCCCACAAAGTTCACAGCTGCCAGAGCTAAACTGTTTTCATTTGTGGGAACACTCATCGTCTACTCAGATATTCCATAGATGCATGATCTACCTAGCTGACCTTGGGTACTTAATCTGCAGCTTGTGACACTGATGGAATGATTTTTGATCCTCTTCCTTAGTCGCCTCATATCTGGGGTTCAGCTTTGGTTTTCTCCCAACCTCTGCATGTGGTCCACCCAGAGGAGTCTGGTCCTGAGGCTGCCTTGGAGCTCTCGGGTCTGCCCCAGTGAGGACAGGGTGCAGAGGTAGTATGACTGCTTGGATTGTGGGAGCCCCAGTGGCACCAAATGTGCAGGGAAGCCAGCACCCACAGGTGCAAGAGATATGGCCCTAGTGAGAACCTTTTCTGGTGCCCACCAGGAGGTGGGTGAGGGCTAGCTCTGAGGGGATTTTTTTATTGCTCAGTGGCTGTCAATCAAGAGCCAGTCCTGGGAGGGTTTCTTTTATTCTTGTCTGCAAGGCACTGGCATGTGGGGAAAGAGAGGCTATAATAGTGGCTCCTGCCCCTGCATGTGACTCAACAGTAGCACCTCACTTTCATGGCAGCCCAGCCTTCCTCCGTAGGCATGCCCTTTTGTGGAGTTCCACCCTCCCATCCTTTCTGTCCATCTCCCACAGCCAATAGCAGTTCTCGCCCTGGGTCTGTTCTCTAATCCCCACGCTCCAGCTCCCAGCCCCCTTGCACACCTGTGAACACATGTCCCAATCCAGTGCATGTAGGGTTGCAGTACATACTGTCTGTGTACTTCTCAATCTGTCCCATCTGACACAGGTTGACTGCTTCACCCTCTCTTGACAGTTTCAAATGTTTTCCTTCTGTCTTAATTGATTTCCCCATCTGAGAGGGGGTTTCTCCGAATTTGGGAATCTCTCCTCTGCTTTAGCTCCCCCACCCTAGGGTGCAGGTCCCATCTGGCTTCCTCTCCTCCTCCTTCTCCTTTCCTTTTTTCATCCTACCCAGTTATGCAGGGATTTTTATAGTCCTTTCTGTTGTTCAAGGTCTTCTGCTATCGTTCAGCTGGTGTTCTGTGAGAATCACTGCATCTATAGATGTATCCCTGATGCATCCATGGAGAGAGATGAACTCCACATTCTTATTCCTCTGCCATCTTATCTCCTCTCCCTGGGAAATCACTTTGAAAGTTGGACACACTGTCAACCTGTACTCAGCAACTGATGTATATGTTGTATATGTGTGTGTGTAAGGGGGGTGTCTCAGCAACTTAAGAAAGTAATATTCTTTCTGGGACATCAGACTTTGTTTCTTATGTTGAAGCCAGTCATTAAAGTACCTTCCTCCTGGAAAAGCATGGTCATGTGTGTTCTAGGATTTAAGAGACTTTTAATCTTGAGGAAACACTAACAATGGATTATGTAGTCCTCAGCTATGGATACCTCTTCAAAATGAAGCTATGCTTGGTTTCTTGGGAAATATCCTTGGAGATATAATTGACCTGATTTGATAAGATTTGTCAGGTAAGACAGAGTAGTGTTCATTCTATGAATAATTATTCCTCACTACTCAGAAAATATGTGTTCTTCTGTGTTCTCACCCCAATTCCTTATAAATCATGAGATTTTCATTACTGGGTGATGTGAAGAGGCCTTGTGAGTCCAGGGCATTAGCACTATTAAGACAAATCTTTTGTTCTAGTCCTTTCCCTGGCCTCATGTATTTTTCTCACATGTACAGATAGGTACCCTTTGTAGATTTCTGGATGTCTATCTCCACTTCACTACTCTGCTCTGTGATATCACTTTTGTCAGCCTGTCTCTGTGAGCTCTCAGCTCACTCTTCTCAAATCAGGATGGGCTCTGTCCCTAGTCCCTCTCCATGTGCCATGGCCTGGAAACTCTCAAGGAATGGAGTTTGGGCAATCATAGGGCTAACCTTGTTTGTATCTTGTCTCTCACAGTTATTGTCCTTTGTTGCCTACCTCCAAGTTTCTTGAAATTTGTTTAACATGTTTTGGCTGGTTTTATTTTGTTTCAGACAGAAGGATAGATTATGTCCATGTTAGTCCATTTTGGGTGGAAACAGAATTCCCTCTTAATCTTTATTATAGATTTTAGTATCAGCTAGACAACTTACCAGCCATCAAACAAACAGGAAAAAACTATTTGATTTTTGAATGGAGTTCCATTGAATTTACCAGTTAGTCCATGAAGAATTGGAATCTTTATAAAGATTAATTGTTCATTTCATTGCAATTTGATGTCCTAATTTATTAATGCCATTTTATCTGCCATAATATGGCTCATTATTTTATTCCTAGAAGGTTTGCACAGTATTTATACAACTTATTTCCGTGTAGCTTATGATTTTTGTTATTATTTACATTTCCAGGTTGATTATTGTCTATGTAGATGAGAATTGTTTTTATTAAAGATTGATGTTATGTCCAGCATTCTTGATTAACTACATTATTAATTCAATGACTATGCTTTTCATTCTAAGGTTACTATTTTTCTACCCTCAGGTTTTCTTTCATTTCTATAAGATTTTGTTCCATTATTTTTTGATACTTATGGATATCATTTCATCATTTTCTTTTGAGGCTAATTCAATAAAATTTCACTGAAAGTATTTTATGATATTCATTCTTAAAAGCATAAACTAATTATATGGTTGTTTATTTTGATGATTCCTTTGTAGTGTTAGATATTTTATCTTACACATTCAATTTATAACTTTGATTTACAGTAGTATTTTAAGTGGAATGGTTTATTCTTGGTTTTATGGTTGTCTCCACTCAGCTCTCTGAGGTTCTCTGTCCAAAATCAAAGATTATATGATGAGTTCAGATGTCTTGCTCCAGAGTGATAATGAAAATATCTTGGATCTTGTCACCAAGCCAGTAGAATCTGGGTTGATTCTTAGTTTAGGGATTATAAGCATATATATAAGGGGTAATTTTTTATGTATCTATATCTATATATATGCATATAGATATATATTTATACTCATATCTCCTTTCAGATAAAGTAATTTAAATCTAACTTGTATCCCCAGTGGGAAATCAATAGAAAGTTTTAGCCTTATCAAAAGCAAGAGGAGTACACTATTTCCATTCCTCTCCATTTAAGCAATCAGTCCTTTTCTTTATTGGGGAAAGTTTCCTTTTTCTGTAGTAATCAAAATATAGTGTGGTTCTCTCTACTTGCATTCAGACATAGAATTCAATGGCTTTTTAAAAAAAATGTTATTTATTTATTTATTTATTTGTTTGTTGAGTCTTTCTCTAGTTGTGGCAAGTGGGGGGTCACTCTTCATCGTGGTGCACAGGCCTCTTACTGTCGTGGCCTCTCTTGTTGTGCAGCACAAGCTCCAGATACGCAGGCTCAGTAGTTGTGGCTCACAGGCCTAGTTGCTCCGCGGCGTGTGGAATCTTCCCAGACCAAGGCTCGTACCCGTGTCCCCTGCATTGGGAGGCAGATTCTCAACCACTGCGCCACCAGAGAAGCCCCAAGTTCAATGGCTTTAACAACCAACATCTATGCACTAGGATTTCATTTGAGATCCCCTAATATATTTAACATTTTTAAATATTTCTTTTTTAATATTTTTCTTTCAATACTATGTACCTTTAAAGAAAAATTTTACTATAATAAACAAGAAAATCAAATAGATTTTAATGTAAGTCATACTTTATACTGTTATTTATTCATCTGTCTAATTAAATTTGATCTTCCAAAGATGATTTAATGTGGCTTAAAAAGATGCATTAAGTATAATATAAACATTTAAAATAAAATAGGTAGGGAAAAAAGAGAAAGTGAAGAAGGGAAAGAAGAAAGAAGAAGAGTAAGAGGAAAACAAAGTAAAGAGAACAAAGAAGAGGGAAACAAATAATGAGATTAAAAATTGATAGTAATGAATAGTACAGTGACTTTATATTGTTCAAAAGTTCTCTAGTAGTTAGAAGGACAAAAAAATTAGGATAAATTACACACTTCCAAATGTCCACTTGTGGTTTCCACTCAGTCTTTCCCACCATTATAGCCCTCACTCTATAGGGCTGGGAACTCATGTAGGGATACTGCCAGCTTCTAATATATCTATTCCAATTATGCATTCCAGAAATGGGAATAATAAACACATTTTGGACCCACTTTGTGCATTGTGAGATGAACCTGAGCTAAAATGACATTGATTAGCTGTACCATACTGTAGACAGAAAAATGAGAGTCTTAACAAATTGTTTTGATAATTAAAAAGTTGATAGTGAGCTGGATGTCTAGGTAAGGAATTTATTGTTCTGAACAAGGAGGTATTTACGCAGATGCACAACTTATTTGATGCAATAAATAATATTTAAAGAATTTACTAAATAACAATAAAGTATTCTTACTATTTATAAATTTGTTTTCCTGGGTAAGAATTTCCTGGAACAAACAAAAAGTCATGCTCACGGAAGTGTCCTCATTCTCACTGCATTAAAGGAAAGAGGTTTAAGATAAATTTAAAAGTTTATTACTGAAACATACTGTGGTTTCCTTCCTCAAAATGTCTGAAAATTCTCAAAGTTGTAAAATATTACATGTGGTTACTTGAAGTATTAGAATGTACATAATGGTATGGGTACCTCAAAATGTCCAGTGAATTTCATGGTAAGGTAATTTTTGGTGAAATTGCCTAAATCATTAAACTATTTTTTTGTTATTTCCATTTTTCTTTTTTACCATCTGCTCAATATATTACTCTAAGTATAATATATAATTATTACTTAGAGTAAAATGGCATTATTCAATGATAATAAAGATAATTTAATATGAACAGTTAGGAAAATATATTTCAGGCAATCCCATTGACACATTGTATAATTTATGTAATTCTGTCATTTTAACTTTTCACGAAACAAGTTTCCATTTGCATCAATATTTGCTAGTCCTCAGAGTACACAGATGGCTCTATCATGAATTTGGTGACTAATTATTGACTGCAGTTCACATGGAAACAACTAATCAACAGCAAATAACTAGATTATTATGTGTAAATAGCTGTCCCTTTGTGATTATAACAAATTTCTTATTTATATCCAATTAAATGTTTGACAATAGTTCAACAACAATTTACAATGCCTCTTTAGGATAATACATATGATTATGTACACACTAAAATACATAAAAGTCTTTAGATGCTTGTAAGTTCAAATATATATATATATATATATATATATATATATATATATATTATATATATACATACACACACACACATTCTTGAAATACCAAAGCAATAATCAACCTCTGGGATCAACTAACATTTCATGAAATTATGTTTCAAGGTTTTAACATCATCTCCCATATGCTTTATAACTTTAAAATGTTACCTTTGACTTATTTTAGATAATTATGTTCAAAGAAACAAGGTTTCTAAATATCACATTGCTGAAGAAGTTAAAAACAGAAGCTGAACATGGGAAGATTTAGTTTTCTTTCCCTTTATTTGTTGTATAATACATGCAGGTGTTGTGTTAGCTACAGGTCTTTGATGACATTATCAAAGTTTAGTTTTCATTTATATTTTGAGTAATTGTAAGATACAATAAAAGTGCATTTGAACCTATTTTATGACTTTAGGGAAAACATAAAAAGTAGCTTGAAATTTATTTTTAAATACCTAAATCTAAAATGTGACATGTAAGTAATGAAAATGGATACTAAATGCAACATGTATCAAGAATCATTGGATCATACAGAGTTGTAATCACAATTATAAGAGTTTGTTGCTAATTTCAGTAAGCTAGCCTCTTGAATTAACATGTATTTATTGAGAGATTATTAGTCAATGATGATTGATCAATGAATAAAAGAGACAAACGTACGGTCTTCATGAATCTTTCATTCTAGTGAATGAACAGAAACAATAAAATAAATATTAAATACACATATAAAGTTAGAAAGTGATATGAGCTTTGGGGGAAAAAAACAGCAAATAAGAGAAAGGTATATGCAATGTCATAGTAAGTTAGGTTTGCAATTTTAATCAAGGTGGTCATGAACATTGCAATAGAATACTGATGTGTGACTATTAGGAAGAAGTATAGGAGCAAGCTAAGTAAATATCTTAAAGAAGTGAATTCCTTTCAGAAAAAAGAACAAGTGTAAAGGCCATGCGTTTGAGAGTATAATTGTTTCAAAGAACTGCAAAAAGACCAGAGTCATTAGGGTGTACTGAACCAGGGAGAGCATAATATGAGATAAAGTGAGAACGGTAAAAAAAAAGTAGGCTCCAGGTAACCCCATGTCTTTCTTTTTTTTGTGTGTGTGTTACACGGCTTCTCACTGTTGTGGCCTCTCCCATTGCGGAGCACAGGCTCCGGACGTGCAGGCTCAGCGGCCATGGCTCACGGGCCCAGCCGCTCCGCGGCATGTGGGATCTTCCAGGACCGGGGCACGAACCCGTGTCCCCTGCATCGGCAGGCAGACTCTCAACCACTGCGCCACCAGGGAAGCCCAACCCCATGTTTTTTGGCTAAGTTATTTACTTAGGCATTTATCCTAGTAATGTGAGAAGCCATTGGAATATTTGGAATAAAAGAGTGAAATTATCTACATTTTGTTTTAACAGAATATTCTGATAACTGTATTAATAATAGACTAGAGGACAAGTAGAAGGACACAAGCAAGAAATATATTCCAATAAATTAAGTAAGAGATAGAAATTTGGTGTGCCTAACTTACTAAAGGAATGTTTTCAGAAAAACAAAAAACATAAGACAAAGCTCTGTAAAGTATGAAGTATTATAGAGAAGAAAGAAAATCTAAGCAAAAGTGGTAGCCAGTAAACTCTAGCTTTGGCTTGATAGAGGAAGAAATTTTTGCAGTGTAAAATATAAACCACATTTTAAAGTTGTTGTATGCCTCTATTTGTAAATATGGAATATGGCCACCTGGGAAGTAGAAGAGATCTAACCTAATCAATAATATGGCTTCCCTCTGCCAGCTGAGGACAATACACAACAGCTAGGGGTTGAGTGTTGACTTTGCAAAGGAAATCTAGGGGGGGTATCAAAACACCATCTACCAAAGCAAGGTTGATTTTAAGTTATATGTTGAAGGTAGATAAACAGGATTTGTGATAGATTAAATTTTAGCACAAGGCAAATAAGGGAATCAATAATTATTTTAAAAATTATCTTGACAATTATAAGAATGGTTTTCATTTACTGAAATGTGAAAATTGTAGAAAGCATATTTTGAGGCAGAGGGAATTAGGAGTATAGGATTTTACATTATAATTTTGATATACTTATTAGCTAACCAAGTGGTAGTTAATATACTACTGAACATACAGGTCTTGAGTTCAGGTCAAAAGACTTTGTGGAGGTGTACATTTAGAACTGTCTTCATTTAGATGGTGTTTAAAGCTATCAGATTATTTGAGATAACCAAAGGAATGTAAGTAGAAAAGATGGCCAAGGTCTATGCCCTGTAGGTTTAAATTATTACAAAGTTAGGAAGCAGAGATGAAACAGTAAAGGAGACTAGGATGGACAATCTGACTGTAAACAAGTGTTGAGGGGTTTTGATATAAAGGGGGAAAATTGAAATGAGCAATATAAGCAGATGAAAGTAGGATCACTGAATATCAGGATATTTGTCTATTGATGGGTACAAATTCATTAGGAAAAAGGAAAACACAAAATGATTCAGAGGAGAGATTAGGGAGAATTGTGGGAGCAATGGCATTAAGTAGATGAGAGCAGATGGGATCTGGTATACAAATGGGTGTGTTGGTCTTTGCTAAACAGCATGGAGAATCCATCCAAAGTATCAGGAAAGAAGGTAATGTATAAAGGCAAAGAGGGAGAGAGGTGGTTCAGTGGGCTTATAGAAGCTCGTGGCAGTTTTTGTTTATTTGCTA